>NC_092420.1:27146272-28580772 GCF_040894005.1 Engystomops pustulosus
TTTATACACTTATGCGCACACATTTATGCACTGATATACATTTATACACTTATGTGCATACATTTACGCACAGATATATACATTTATACACTAATGCACACATTCATGCACTGATATACATTTATACACTTATGCGCATACATTTACGAACAGATATAAACATTTATACACTAATGCACACATTTATGCACTGATATATATATTTATACAGTAGCTGCTGACCACATGGGGGAAGTACATGGCAGGAATTAGAGGTGAGAGATCCCTGGCTCTCTTGTTCTGCTCTCCCCTCCCTCCCTCCTACCTAACATTGCTTATCTGAGCTGCCGTTTAAAATAAAAGAGGGAAGGTTAGAAAGGAAATGTAATTCCCCACTGGCAGGGGTCTAGTAGTTTAGCGGTGTAAAATCTGGTGACAGAGTCCCTTTAAAGAAAATCTACTTGTACTTACATGTGCATTTCTTCTTCTGTGGATCTGTTTATCCCATCTCCTGGAATGCATTGAATTTTATAAAAATTAGCATAAAAAATATGCTAATTAATCCGTGTTCTGTCACCTGAGACCCTCTGTGCCCCGCCTTCTCCTAATTTATTCATGCCCCACCTTTCAGAGGCCGCCACCTCCAGTGCATACTCCATACAGAGAGATGGGTGATGTTCACCGTCGCTTTAAAGTACGGGAGGGTGGAGGGTCAAGGCCCCTAAGGCTAATTAGCATATTTTTAAAAGCTGATTTTTGTGAAATTCAGGGCATTCTAGTTGATAAGGTAAACAAATCCAAAAAGAAGAACAAGAAACAAAGATGTCAGTACAAGTAGATACACTGGTGGTAGATTTCCTTTAACATTATGTTGAATCAGTTATATACTTTAACCTAAGAAGTTTGACTGTGACTTTGTTAATAACTGAATCTCTCTAGGATTTGCTTCCTCTCGCCCGCTCACTCTGCTGATTAATGGGTTCTTTGTGCCAACATGATTTCTCCATTCTTATATAATTTTCACAGCATCCAAAATAAAGTGAAGGCTTTGTAATTGCGAGCTAACTACTGGACACCCATGAAGGAGCTTAGCCTGGAGTTGTGCGATGGAAAGGAGACTTCATGCCTTCAATAAGACTAATGTCACTTATTTCAGTCTCCTCCAGTCTCATTTATTATTTAGCAATTTAATGAATAGGAAAATAGTATGTGCTGAAAAACAAGTCCTGCGCCATTCAGTTCTAAATCACATTTAGAAGTTATCCTTATTCATATATATAGATTTCTTTCTTTATATATATAATTTTAAAGAAATCTACCAAGCATGATAAACCAGGGACACTTACTCTTAGATTCAATCACAGTGACTGTGGTAATCTACTTATATTTGTTATCCATGGCCTCCTTCCTTCTAAAAGCAATTTTTAAAATTATGATAATGAGGATTTTTGATGGGAGGATTTATCAGAGCCCCCCCTCCCTGTGCTGTAGCTTCACAGGTTGTTACACTGTACACAGGAGCACTTGCTCCTGCACAGTGTAACAGCCTGTGAAGCTACAACACGTAGGAGCCTTTATGGCACATTAGCATAATTTTGAAAGTTGATTTTAGAAAGGAGGAGGCCATGGAAAACAGATTACCACAGTCATGGTACCTGGATTTATGAGTAAGTGTCTCTAGTAAATTTCCTTTAAGCTGGTCATAGAAAGAAAAATATTTACCCAGTTCAAGAAGTGTTCTGCTAATTTTTTATGAGGGATCTTGTAATTTAAACTGCAAACGCAAAGAGCTGATACATGGGGATAGTGCTGGAAATATGGTCACAGCATGGAATGGTGAAGTATTGTAAAGAGACATGCTCACAGCACAGGAACATAGTTTAGAGTCACCAGGAAAGCAGTTCCAGAAGTATTATATGCAATCATGAGCAGTATGATGAATATATAACTATGTGACAAGCTGAATCATACTTATATTGAATCCCAGGGGTTCTAGACAATTTTGTATTTGGGCCCATGATCATCAAGTTAAAGGGACAGTCCATTTCAATCACACTTCTGCTCGAATACAGCAATCTATTTTTAGAATTGTTTTTTAATAACATTTTTATTAAAAGGCGACCAATATTTGATCGATAGGGATCCTACAACCAGCCTCCGCACCAATAAGCTATTCTGGCATGACACAACACCAGATTTCTCCTGTCTCTGAGCAATGCCTACAGCAGATAGACTGCCCTGACATGGGCGCACCCACTATCAGGAACTCGCTAATGGACCTTGAGCGACACTGCAAGGTAACAGGGGAAACTTCCTTTGTCCGGGAGCTGCTGGATTGGGAGGGACGGTATATGGGAAGTCAGACAAGCCTGTGTTCACACAAGGCAAGACAAGACACCAAGGAACAAACAACAGATAATAGCCAGACAAGCAATGTCAGATAGAACCAGGTCAAATCCAAGATGGCGGCGTGGAACAGAATTGTATAGGGAGAGAATGGTCAAATAAATATAGCAGAAGTCATATAGAGGCAGTTCCCGGGTTACATACAAGATAGGGTCTGTAGGTTTGTTCTTAAGTTGAATTTGTATGTAAGTCGGAACAGTATATTTTATCATTGTAATCCCAGCCAGAACTTTTTTGGTCTCTGTGACAATTGGATTTTAAAAATGTTGGATTGTCATAAGAATCAGCATTAACAATAAGTCTTAATTACAGACACCTTTGATAACTGTTGCAGCTGATCATTGTAGTCTAGGACTAAAGTACAGTAAATTACTAATATCCAGTGGTCCGTTTGTAACTAGGGGTCGTATGTAAGTCGAGTGTTCTTAAGTAGGGGACCACCTGTACACAGAATAGCAAATTAATAACAATAGCACAAGATATAGAAGAAGACTGCAATAACCAGCAACCTCGGATCAAATTGGGAAAAATAAAAAAGAGTAATGGACGCTGTCCCCAGCAGCTGTCTGTTTCAGCCGTACATTACCCAAGCCACAGCTACACTCAAAAACTAAACTCACACTCTGCTTTCCCTAAGGAAAAGATCCTGAAAGGCAGCTGTCAATCAAAGGCAGCCCTGGGAGTAGTGATCCCATTCAGAGCAATTGGACAACCCCTTTAAGCTTCTTCTAGCAATCCAAAAATGACTAATGCAGAGTGTATTGAGAACATAATCCTGGACCAAAAATAATGACAAATAGAATAATTGTGAGCACCTGTTATGAGACCAAAATGAAAAAGAATCGGACCTTGTGATATCCTGTCACATTACAACGCTCTATGACGAAAATCGGCCATTTATAACCGGATTGAAAGCCTTATGCCATCAAATGTTCTTTTGTCAAGGGAATAAAATAGTTTGTGATATGTTCCCGCTAATTTCCCCAGGTAACACAAAAGAATAATTCAACAAAAGCTATTAAGAATCCAGTAGAGGTCTCCAATTAATAAAAGAAAAAAGATAAGAGCCGTTCCTCGCCAAGAAAGCTTCGGGAACGTGAGCGAATAGCCGCCTCACTATAACAAAACCTGCCTTTATTTTCTTAAAGAAACCAAACATCTTCGCTCCGTTCAATATTTATGAGCTCCGAGTCTTCTTCAACATTCCTAAGCATTTGTTAAGAAATAAGAGTAGGGATTTATTTCAGTTTGACCTTGCGATGATATTGAGGGCAAAAGCGAATATGCATGGAGTGTGTTTCTCGAAACAGGAATTTGCAACCCTAATATGTCACATAATATGTGAGCAATCACCCATCTAAGTAGAAGTGAGTGCTATTGACCATTCTCTTATGGAGAAATCCCTCTATCGCCGTACAACGCTGATTTACTGAGAAAATTGGTAGCGTAAATCGAAGGGAGAGACTAGGTCGGGTCATTGAGAGCATTTCTCTTATAATAAGGCGCCAAGTATTCACGGACGCTACAAGGTTATAGAGTTTTTGCCAAATTGTCAATATTTCTAATCTTACAATTGATGAAAACGTAGGATAAAAGTCGGACATTCTACATCATAACACTTTATTTACACAGCACAGGTGAGGGAGGCTGGTCTTAAAATTCCTAAAAATTCCTGGTCTTAAAATTGCTAGTTTGCACTAACTACTAAGAGACTCCACCCTCTTAGTGGATCGGGAACAAACCTAAGACCAGGTCTGAACTGGTGAAGTTATTTCCTATAATCTCCACCAGAGGATGGGCGTTCACACCCCTGACTGCCCCCTGCCAGCCCCACCAAAGTAGCTTGGGGGTCGGAGAAGCCAAGAAATTGGCGACAAAGGAAATTTATGTCGGAGCTGTCGGAGAAGGCATAATGAATCTTCTGCATAGTCCATTTCAGTCTGTAGAAGAGCCATAGGCAATTAGTGTCCTACCACAAGGAGGAATCCTAAACCTTATCTTCATTTGCAGAATAGGTTAATATAAGAAAAACTTCTTTCTTATAGACCAAAACCTAAGCTTCATCGTATCTTCATTTGCAGAGTAGGTGAATACAATCTATTCTTCTCCAGAGTGGATTGACTGTCAATATTACCTATTTTATATCAGCATCAGTCAAATTGGTTATTCGACAGACAAATATCCTTCCCCACCGCTCACAACATGTATGCTTAGCTCATTGGATAGTTGATGTGTTCTGATTAAGAAGAGGAGTCACTACCAGAATCCTGCAGTGGTGACTTATCTACCTCTGAGAACAAAGCATGGAGTGGGTTAAAATCCAATTGCCACAAGGAATAAAACAATGGGGCGCATTTACTAAAAATGTGGGAAGCTGCACTAGAAGTGCTCTGCCCGTGTATAATACTCGGAGCCAGAGGTCGCATTAACGCCTCACCACGCGTCATAGACGCGTGATGAGGCGCCATTACCCCCCGAAATAATTGCCATGCGTAAAGTTACGCTTGGCAATTATTCCCTGTAGCGCGCAGGCTGAGCGGCCCGGCGCGCGCTGCAAAACAGGTAAATGTCTGTAGCGCGATCACAGCGCGCGCCGGGCCGCTCAGCGGGGCACGTGACACAGTGATCTGTGTCACCAGCGCTCCGGAGCAAGAGCGCAGGCCCCGCGATACCTGTGGACAGCGGGGCTGCTGCTCCCTGTCCTACTGCATCTCCCTACCTGCCCGCAGCTGCCTGCATTTACGTGATCCCGACGGGACTTAAGGCCGGGTGAGTGTGTGCAGTGTTCTGTGTGATTGTAGTGTGTGCAGTGTTCTGTGTGATTGTAGTGTGTGCAGTGTTCTGTGTGATTGTAGTGTGTGCAGTGTTCTGTGTGATTGTAGTGTGTGCAGTGTTCTGTGTGAGTGTAGTGTGTGCTGTGTGAGTGTAGTGTAGTGTATTGTGTAATGTGTGCTGTGTGAGTGTAGTGTAGTGTGTATTGTGCTGTGTGAGTGTAGTGTATTGTGTAGTGTGTGCTGTGTGAGTGTAGTGTATTGTGTTGTGAGTGTAGTGTATTGTGTAGTGTGTGCTGTGTGAGTGTAGTGTAGTGTAGTGTGCGCTGTATGAGTGTAGTGTAGTGTATTGTGTAATGTGTGCTGTGTGAGTGTAGTGTAGTGTGTATTGTAGTGTGTATTGTGTAGTGTGCGCTGTGTGAGTGTAGTGTAGTGTGCGCTGTGTGAGTGTAGTGTAGTGTGCGCTGTGTGAGTGTAGTGTAGTGTGCGCTGTATGAGTGTAGTGTAATGTGTGCTGTGTGAGTGTAGTGTATTGTGTAATGTGTGCTGTGTGAGTGTAGTGTATTGTGTAATGTGTGCTGTGTGAGTGTAGTGTGTATTGTGTAGTGTGCGCTGTGTGAGTGTAGTGTAGTGTGCGCTGTATGAGTGTCGTGTCGTGTGCGCTGCGTGAGTGTAGTGTCGTGTCGTGTGCGCTGCGTGAGTGTCGTGTCGTGTGCGCTGCGTGAGTGTCGTGTCGTGTGCGCTGCGTGAGTGTCGTGTTGTGTCGTGTGCGCTGCGTGAGTGTAGTGTCGTGTCGTGTGCGCTGCGTGAGTGTCGTGTCGTGTCGTGTGCGCTGCGTGAGTGTAGTGTCGTGTCGTGTGCGCTGCGGGAGTGTAGTGTCGTGTGCGCTGCGTGAGTGTAGTGTCGTGTCGTGTGCGCTGCGTGAGTGTCGTGTCGTGTGCGCTGCGTGAGTGTCGTGTCGTGTGCGCTGCGTGAGTGTAGTGTCGTGTGCGCTGCGTGAGTGTAGTGTCGTGTGCGCTGCGTGAGTGTAGTGTCGTGTGCGCTGCGTGAGTGTAGTGTCGTGTGCGCTGCGTGAGTGTAGTGTCGTGTGCGCTGCGTGAGTGTAGTGTCGTGTCGTGTCGTGTGCGCTGCATGAGTGTAGTGTCGTGTCGTGTGCGCTGCGTGAGTGTAGTGTCGTGTCGTGTGCGCTGCGTGAGTGTCGTGTCGTGTGCGCTGCGTGAGTGTCGTGTCGTGTGCGCTGCGTGAGTGTGTGCGCTGCGTGAGTGTGTGCGCTGCGTGAGTGTGTGCGCTGCGTGAGTGTGCGCTGTGTATTACCGAAATCTTCATACTCCTCCTCGGGTAAAAATACTCCTCAAAAATGGTGAGAGGAGTATTTTTACCCTTCTGGAAAAATGTTAGTGCGACCTCTGCTCGGAGCGACAGATTCATTAAGATCGTGCTCCAGAAATCATGAATCTGGTGCTTCCCGGCACTGGCCTAACAGAGTTCACCAACTTTTTTGTGGTGCACCTTTAACATAGGGCGTGCAAAAGACTTTGCATGTTAAATCAGGCGCACAATTGAACTAGGTGCCAAAACGCCCCCTAATTTGTGTTGCATGGTGGCTAGCGCAGCTGCGCCACAGAAGGGTCGCGTGCAACACAGAAAAGACACAGACACTTCTTAAATACCTGTGCAAGCAGTTTATACTTAAAAGAACATGAAAACTCCATCAGAAAAATGGCGCAAGGGCCTTAGTAAATGTACCCCAATATATATCACTGGGAATGTGCTGCCAATAGCTGTGTGCAGACAGGAGATGTAGATAAGCAGTGACATCATCTATTGTCAGTAATGATGTAATGATGGGTCAGTGTTATCTATATAGAGGTCATTGTACAGGGAGGAGGAGGAGATAAGCAGTGACATCATCTATTGTCAGTAATGATGTAATGATGGGTCAGTGTTATCTATATAGAGGTCATTGTACAGGGAGGGGGAGGAGATAAGCTGTGACATCATCTATTGTCAGTAGTGATGTAATGATGTGTCAGTGTTATCTATATAGAGGTCATTGTACAGGGAGGGGGAGGAGATAAGCTGTGACATCATCTATTATCAGTAGTGATGCAATGATGGGTCAGTGTTATCTATATAGAGGTCATTGTACAGGGAGGGGGAGGAGATAAGCTGTGACATCATCTATTGTCAGTAGTGATGTAATGATGGGTCAGTGTTATCTATATAGAGGACATTGTACAGGGAGGAGGAGATAAGCTGTGACATCATCTATTGTCAGTAGTGATGTAATGATGGGTCAGTGTTATCTATACAGAGGTCATTGTACATGGAGGGGGAGGAGATAAGATGTGACATCATCTATTGTGAGTAGTGTGGTAATGATGGGTCAGTGTTATCTATATAGAGGTCATTGTACAGGGAGGAGGAGATAAGCTGTGACATCATCTATTGTCAGTAGTGATGTAATGATGGGTCAGTGTTATCTATATAGAGGACATTGTACAGGGAGGGGGAGGAGATAAGCTGTGACATCATCTATTGTGAGTAGTGATGTAATGATGGGTCAGTGTTATCTATATAGAGGTCATTGTACAGGAAGGGGGAGGAGATAAGCTGTGACATCATCTATTGTCAGTAGTGATGTAATGATGGGTCAGTGTTATCTATATAGAGGTCATTGTACAGGGGGGGGGGAGATAAGCTGTGACATCATCTATTGTCAGTAGTGATATAATGATGGGTCAGTGTTATCTATATAGAGGTCATTGTACAGGGAGGAGGAGATAAGCTGTGACATCAACTATTGTCAGTAGTGATGTAATGATGGGTCAGTGTTATCTATATAGAGGACATTGTACAGGGAGGGGGAGGAGATAAGCTGTGACATCATCTATTGTCAGTTGTGATGTAATGATGGATCAGTGTTATCTATATAGAGGTCATTGTACAGGGAGGGGAGGAGATAAGCTGTGACATCATCTATTGTCAGTAGTGATGTAATGATGGGTCAGTGTTATCTATATAGAGGTCATTGTACAGGGGGAGGAGATAAGCTGTGACATCTTCTATTGTCAGTTGTGATGTAATGATGGTCACTTATTCTTAATACAGATGTTGTAATCCTATCAGTTTGTAATGGCAAATTTCCTTTAAAGAAGTAGCCGACTCCTCTGATAATTGCACATGGGGACAGTGAACCACAGAAACAAAAATCGGATTGTTTTCCAAATAAGCAAACTCCGCTCTGGTAAAAGTATTAGTCTAAGGTTAATTAACAATTTCATCAGAGTCAAAAAAATCAATGAAAGGAATTATGTTTCCTTCTTCCTCTCGTCTTTTTGCAAATGCTAGGTTGAGCGTTACTTCTACCTGAAATAAATCAAAGGAGCAAGGGCACTTGTAGACTGGCACGGACAAACTTTCCAAACTTGTTCATACAGCGACTGACTCAATTACACTGGGCCATGCTTATTAATGGAAATATATGCCACGCAATCTATAAGTCATACATACAGGGTGAGCAGTATCATACACAATATTCACACAATCCCTAGTAGTGGCCCATAAACAGAGCCTTGAAACTATTTGTTTGTGAGTGGGTGGGTTTTCTACTTCATCGGTGTTAAGGCCCCTTGTTCACAGGAGATATACATATCACATCTATATAAAACATAGGCCCTTAATGAACCTAAACATACTCGCCTATCTCCGTTCTCTCCCCGATCCCGGTGCTTGACATTGGTGCTTCAAGTTTGACACATCGGGATTGCTTAATAAAAAATGGTTTAGATTGTGGGGACACAATATAATTTTTCACACCCCCTAAATGATGTCACCTTCCTCTTATGCTGGAGAGGGAGGTTACGTCATGTGAGAGGCGTGAATTCATGTCTCCTGTGTGATACATACCTCCCTCTCCCATGTTGGAGAGGGAGGTGATGTTACACAAGAGGCGTGAATAATTAGCAACCCAGAGCTCCGGACATCGCGTCCCCACACTCTGGCCTGCTTTTTCTAATTCTATTTCCAGCTATCCCGTTGTGTCAAACTTGAAGAAAACCAGTGCATAATTCAGGCAGAAGATTACTTTATATTAGTGGTTTATTTCCTTTAAAGGGGTTTTCCCACAAACTAAAGTTAGGTCCTAATTACGGAATAGGGCGTAACTTGCTCATCAGTGGGGGTCTCACTGCTGACACCCCCACATATTGCGAAAACGAGGGCGCTCAGCAATTTCCGCCAGCTCCATAGAGGGCAGAACGGTCATGCACAGCTGTCTGCTCCATTAGTCTGATGCTGCGACAAAGGGGTTTGATGGAGGTAAGTGGGACCCCATCAGATCCCCCACTGATCTGCACGTTAGGCCCTACCCTGTGGATAGGGCCTAACTAAGTTCATGGGAAAAGCTCTTTGAGGCATCTGATAGAAAACAACTATTACTGTAATTTTGGCATGGCCCAAAGCATTATATTCTGATGTGCTGTAGAGAAATGCACTGTGATTTCACAACTATCTTTATTATGTCTGTCCATTATTCCATTTCCACAACCGAAAATCCTATTTTAACCTGTATAAGAATGAAGGGTGTGTCTTGTGAGCAACACTGGAAGAAGAGAGATGTGACCCAAGCACGAATAGCAGCACTCCAGGTGCCAAGGACACACCCTGGATGCACCAACTACCTCATTGGAATAATCAAAAATGGGAATTTCTTAAAAAATGACATAATGGGCACAATTAATAAATATATTTTGGAAATCTCAGTGCATTTCTATACATTTCTATACATTACAATGCTTAATCAAGGTGATCGACTCCCTTGCAAGGAAGTCTATCATCAAAATCCATCACGATAAACCAGGGACACTTACTCATAGATCCAGGCACCGTGACTGTGGTAACCTTCTTATATTTGTAATTATTTCTTAAATTCCTTCCATGAATAACGATTATAAAAGAACTTATAGTAAGTGTCCCTGGTTTATCCATGCTAGATTGTAATCAGTTTTTTTGCAAAGAATGTGGGCACTAAAATAGAAACTCAGATTGTTAACAAGAATTTGTAAACAATCTGTTAACAAAATGTAAACAATTTGTTAACGAAACCCAATTTGTAAACAACGTGTCAACAAACCCAATCTGTAAACAATTTGTTACACAAACCCAATCTGTAAACAATTTGTAAACAATAAATTGTAAACAACCTGTTAATAAAAAACAATTTAATTCAATTTGCTTGTCTCGATATAATATTCAATTACAATAGTTGAAGACTAATGTTTAAGACTTTTAAAAACATATGCATGCATAAAAAATAGCGATTATGTAGATAAAAGACACAATTATACATAGACAAAGAAGTAAAACATGAAATCCTTTTTTTAAGGTACTTTCATAAAGTTCCCAAAAGGTAAAAAAAAGTTCGCAGATATTTGATAGATGAAATCTATATTTGTTGATTAACATATATGTGTTGAGGTTTACGGCCAAGGGGTAAGTATTCCAGGAGGTTTGTGTTTTCAGGTCATAGGGCCCTATGCCTGTAATACACGTTTTTGTATAAAAAAGAAAATAAAATGAAAATTAAAAATAAAAATAAAAAATAGACAATAAAATTTGTTTCTTTGAGCAGCTTTCAATTTTTTATGACAATTGTCGTATATTGGTTCCTTTTTTGGTGAAAAGGTCTTGATGGTAGCACATAGAACTGGAAAGGTTGGAAATTGATAAGTGCCACTACAATATCCCCATAGATTGTAATCAGTGTTGTAAGCGCTGGGAGATGGTGTCGGATGGGAGCTTCCGGCCGTCCGGAGGCTCCCTGTGCGCTCCTGTATACAAACCGGCGCACAGATGAGACGGACCACGGCGCAGGACACCATCGGCGTCAGGCGAGGTAAGTACACGTTTATTATTTTTAAATAGCCCGCCCCAGCGCGGCCATAAGTAAATTTGTATACCCGGATAACCCCTTTAACTAGAAATATCCTTTAGGGCAGTAGATGATAGCACAGCTGAATATGGTATAACATACTGTAGTAAGAACCTCACCGGGATATGTGTCCATGCTCTAGCTCTGCTCTATTTATAAATCCCTAAAAAAAAACGTACTCAATCCTACCCTTGATCCTTGTTTTGTTTCTAAATGACCAGACACATATTTTCTATTTACCACACCTTTGGGAAGTTTGAGCTTATTCACATTTAAATGATCAGGGTCCATATGATTTAAGTGTGTGGAGGACAGATTTATAAGAAACACAAACCAAATTTTGTGTATTTTGTGGCTCTGGTTTTTGACCTCCACAATATTCAGTTATCGGTTAAATAGGCCAATTGCTGATGACAGGTGCACTTTAAACGCCTGCACTGCAAAAGTGGAGCTACAGGCATTGTCTCTTCTGCCAAACCAACAGCACCAAGCAGCAGCACACCGCTGTATGACCACAGCACTGTCAGCACTGCACCGGCCCCCCTATACATGTCTGTCTAGTCTGTGTCTATATGTTATTGTGACTGGTATATTTCCCTACAGTAATTGCTTCCCCATATGTAATGTAATGTGTTCACCTGCATGTCGAGAACCATGTGTGGCCGTGTTACCCCAATGTACTGCATTCTGCACAGAGAATTTGCAGCAATAATTGACGGGCAAGTCCTATTTATATGCTTCATTAACCGGTTGAGGACCGCCTGCCATATACAAGTGCAAAGGCGTAACCCATATGTTACATAGAGTTATTAGAAAAGAGTGAACTTTTTTCAAGTGTTTATTTATATTAATGTTGAAGGTTATTTATTAACCTCTTTCAAACGGAAAACTATTGGAATTTTTTTCCCCTTGTTGCACCTGTATATTTATAAAGTGTCCGTGACACTATTTCGGTGGTTTTCCGACACTCACGACTTTTTGGGCGCAAAATTGTGGAGCCGCTTGGAAATTCTTTACTTTTCTGGTGCTTCTAGTTTTCTGACTCCTTTTTGTGGCACAATTTTTGGCGAAAAAATAGAGCAGCTAAAAGCAGGTCTAGGGAGCCCTATTTCAACTTTTTGTTTGAGCGACAAAAAAAAAAATATCCATAATCTTTTTTTTACAATTTTTTTTAAAGCCTTTTAGCCTAAAATGTCATTAAAAAGTGAAAAATTCTGCTTGTTATTAGAGTTTGAGCTCGTCATTCTTTTCATTCTCTGCCTCCCTTAATCTGACATTACTGATCCTCTAAAGGCAACATAAAACTTTATTTTGCTCAAAATACTAAAAATTTTGGTTTGAGTGCAGATAAGGGCAATTATTTGCTAACCCATGAAATTCACAGGAGTCCAGGATTCGAGATCGTGGTTCAGCAGGGTCAAGAAATCTATTGGTTTTTACTCTTCTTCAGCCATCGCTGTAGTAGAAGTTCAGCTTTGATCACAGTGTTCTCTCCATGTCAGTGCTGACGGCCCAGGGATGACTCCATCAACAGGTCAAGAGGGCAAACGCCCCATCCCGGTCTATATACCCAAAGTGTGGAGCATAGAAGCAGACACCAATAAGGTGTAATATTAATCCTCTCTGTCTGCACGCACATTACATCTCCAGTACAAATAGCACAATGATGCTTCATTGAATTTTATTATTGAATCTAATGATCCAAGGAGCAGAATGGTCTCAGGGGCTGAGCACAGGCCGAAAATAGAAACTAGAAATCCATGAAGAAACTGATTATTTGTACAAGTCATTGGGAGATTTGTTGTTGTGTTTGCTTTTTGGCTTTAAATTTCAAAGTTCATGCTTTTTGTACACTGTAAATCTGATCTAATATTTATTAACATTAAGGGGCAGAATGGGAATTATTAGACTTTATGTGACCACCCTAGCTATACAGAGACAGGCGATGTTGTATATACTGCTGTAATATATATATATATATCTGTCTACTGTCAATCACTAAGAAGGGCCCCCTACTAGACCGTTAAAGTGAGAATATACAGGAATTTAAAATGGATCCCACAAAGCTGTGCATCAATCTAATCAGCTCCTCCTGCTCTATAAAATGCTGAATGCAGAGAGGACACTGGGGCACATTTACTTACACGGTCAGCAGAGTTCCACGAAAGTGCATTGTACAACCGGAATGCACATCTGCCGCGATTCACTAAGAACGTGCGCCCGATATCCAGCAGGTGTCGCTTCTCCGCTCAGGTCCGCCGGAGTTCACCTTCTTCTTCCTGGTGCATGTAAGTGCTTGGGCTAGCGACACAATTTGAAAGTTAAATCCCGCGCTCAGTCCAAATCCGTTGGATCCTCCTACGGCACCCTCCCCCACCACCACCACCGATTTGTTGCATGATAACCAGTGCAGCTGCGCCAAAATCCGATCGCAGTTGACACAATCTCCAGTTAAATACCTGTCACAGTGGCAGAAATCCCATAAATGTCGAAAAAACCACCGAAAGTGGTGCTCAATCTGCTCAGCTGATATATAACAAACAGCTTGCAAGTAGGACACTCTCTACAATCTACTCAGCTCCTCCTGCTCTATAACATGCTGCCTGCAGAGAGGGCACTTTGTACAATTTGCCCAGCTCCTCCTGCTCTATAACACGCTGCCTGCAGAGAGGGCACTGTGTACAATCTACTCAGCTCCTCTTGCTCTATAACACGCTGCCTGCAGAGAGGGCACTGTGTACAATCTACTCAGCTCCTCCTGCTCTATAACATGCTGCCTGCAGAGAGGGCACTGTGTACAATCTACTCAGCTCCTCTTGCTCTATAACACGCTGCCTGCAGAGAGGGCACTGTGTACAATCTACTCA
Source organism: Engystomops pustulosus (assembly GCF_040894005.1). Lineage (NCBI taxonomy): Eukaryota > Metazoa > Chordata > Amphibia > Anura > Leptodactylidae > Engystomops > Engystomops pustulosus. The sequence continues at coordinate 27,160,228 of NC_092420.1, forward strand.
GATCCTCCTGCTCTATAACATGCTGCCTGCAGAGAGGGCACTGTGTACAATCTGCCCAGCTCCTCTTGCTCTATAACACGCTGCCTGCAGAGAGGGCACTGTGTACAATCTGCCCAGCTCCTCCTGCTCTATAACATGCTGCCTGCAGAGAGGGCACTGTGTACAATCTGCCCAGCTCCTCCTGCTCTGTAACATGCTGCCTGCAGAGAGGGCACTGTGTACAATCTGCCCAGCTCCTCCGAAAATATAACAATCATCCTGCAGTTAGCACACTGTACAATCTACTCAGCTCCTCTTCCTCTATAACACGCTGCCGATCACAGTGAATATTTCACACGATAAGTTCTCCTGTAAACATTTTAGGGATCACAGGTTTCCGGCATACAATGTTCTGTTTTGTTGTTTGAACAATCTACTGTATATGACAGAAGAATAAAATATAAACTTCAGTGAATGTTCAAAGTCCATCTCATTAAAATTACAGGTACATCATTGAGTTGTTTTTGGCACCACACAAGACTATGAGAAAACATTTAGAAAGACCATAAAAATATTTCATTGTGTCGCTTCTTAACACTCAGGGTCACGAAATAGCAGCTACTGAGTGCAATGATGAGTTTTATTGCGCTTCAGAAAGCTTTTAACATTCCGGATTCACAAGAAGAGATAGAAGCGACACACGTTGATAAAGCACTTTGACTTATTTGCCTTTTGTTAGTGGCCATCGATGCAACAATCTGAAACGTGAACAAAAAACTTGTAGTGAGGAAAAATGAAGCAAAGATGTTCTAATGGGGTTACATTCACATCTCATTGTAGCCCTCCATTGTAGCACTACGTCGGGCGGATTCCCGGTGTATCCATGCAACAGAGGGCTAGAACCTATTCAATTGTATAATGATACAACGTATGGAATATCGGAAGCAGTCAGTGATTGGTTGCTGCCAATGTTCAGCATATTTCCCCAGTGATGTAACTGTTGATGGACAGTGAGATCACTGGGGACCTCCCAGAATGTATGCTCAGCGGAGGCCGAGGCTGAATACCACTTAGCATAAACATCACTGAGCAGAAGGAATCAGGATGGTAAGACATAGGCTACCACGTCTATCCATCCTGATTTTCCTGCAGGATAGGATGTACAGTGTACCGAGCAAACAGAGGCAAAAAAGATATATGTCTATGTCTATCGATACGTTCAGCGTATACACAGGGAGCTATGTTCCTGCGATGAACATATTCATAAAACATGATGGGGAAGTGCAACATCTCCCCTGGGGCTGACAGCATGCGGAGCAGCATGATGGGTGCTTATCCACAGGTGTCAAGGAAGCCTTGGGTTCCTTCAAAGTTTGCATGCAGAATTGTGTGTCATCACAGCCACCCCACCAGAACCTCATGATTAGAGATGAGCGAACATGCTCGTCCGAGCTTGATGCTCGGTCGAGCATTAGGGTACTCGAAACTGCTCGTTGCTCGGACGAATACTTCGCCCGCTCGAGAAAATGGCAGCTCCCGCCGTTTTGCTTTTTGGCGGCCAGAAACAGAGCCAATCACAAGCCAGGAGACTCTGCACTCCACCCAGCATGACGTGGTACCCTTACACGTCGATAGCAGTGGTTGGCTGGCCAGATCAGGTGACCCTGGGATAGACTAGCCGCTGCCCGCGCTGCTTGGATCATTCTGTGTCTGGATGCCGCTAGGGAGAGAGCTGCTGCTGGTCAGGGAAAGCGTTAGGGTGTTCTATTAGCTTACTGTTAGGCAGGAGTGATTCTACAAGAACCCAACAGCCCTTCTTAGGGCTACAATAACGTTCTACTTTTTTTATTTTAATTTGCATCTAGTACCATTTTGTGAGGAATTAGCAGGGGGACTTGCTACCGTTGTGTTTAGCTCTTAGTGGCACACATATCCATAGCAAAGACCGAAGTGGGAAAATTTAGTAGGGGTTGGATTTCAATTAGGCACTAACTCAGTGTCATCTCATCTGGCATAGTAGTGTGCTTTGATACTTGGCTAGAAAATAGCCATAGGAGAATACAAAGAGCTTACTTACGCCTACAGTAGCGTTCTATATATTTGATTTCTGGTTGATCTGCTGGTGGCTGTACTTTCTGCAGTGCATGTACTAGCCAATTCTGAGCAATTTGTAGTGAGACTTGCGACCGCTGTGTTCTGCGCTTAGTGACGCACATATCCATAGCAAAGACCGAAGTGGGAAAATTTAGTAGGGGTTGGATTTCAATTAGGCACTAACTCAGTGTCATCTCATCTGGCATAGTAGTGTGCTTTGATACTTGGCTAGAAAATAGCCATAGGAGAATACAAAGAGCTTACTTACGCCTACAGTAGCGTTCTATATATTTGATTTCTGGTTGATCTGCTGGTGGCTGTACTTTCTGCAGTGCATGTACTAGCCAATTCTGAGCAATTTGTAGTGAGACTTGCGACCGCTGTGTTCTGCGCTTAGTGACGCACATATCCATAGCAAAGACCGAAGTGGGAAAATTTAGTAGGGGTTGGATTTCAATTAGGCACTAACTCAGTGTCATCTCATCTGGCATAGTAGTGTGCTTTGATACTTGGCTAGAAAATAGCCATAGGAGAATACAAAGAGCTTACTTACGCCTACAGTAGCGTTCTATATATTTGATTTCTGGTTGATCTGCTGGTGGCTGTACTTTCTGCAGTGCATGTACTAGCCAATTCTGAGCAATTTGTAGTGAGACTTGCGACCGCTGTGTTCTGCGCTTAGTGACGCACATATCCATAGCAAAGACCGAAGTGGGAAAATTTAGTAGGGGTTGGATTTCAATTAGGCACTAACTCAGTGTCATCTCATCTGGCATAGTAGTGTGCTTTGATACTTGGCTAGAAAATAGCCATAGGAGAATACAAAGAGCTTACTTACGCCTACAGTAGCGTTCTATATATTTGATTTCTGGTTGATCTGCTGGTGGCTGTACTTTCTGCAGTGCATGTACTAGCCAATTCTGAGCAATTTGTAGTGAGACTTGCGACCGCTGTGTTCTGCGCTTAGTGACGCACATATCCATAGCAAAGACCGAAGTGGGAAAATTTAGTAGGGGTTGGATTTCAATTAGGCACTAACTCAGTGTCATCTCATCTGGCATAGTAGTGTGCTTTGATACTTGGCTAGAAAATAGCCATAGGAGAATACAAAGAGCTTACTTACGCCTACAGTAGCGTTCTATATATTTGATTTCTGGTTGATCTGCTGGTGGCTGTACTTTCTGCAGTGCATGTACTAGCCAATTCTGAGCAATTTGTAGTGAGACTTGCGACCGCTGTGTTCTGCGCTTAGTGACGCACATATCCATAGCAAAGACCGAAGTGGGAAAATTTAGTAGGGGTTGGATTTCAATTAGGCACTAACTCAGTGTCATCTCATCTGGCATAGTAGTGTGCTTTGATACTTGGCTAGAAAATAGCCATAGGAGAATACAAAGAGCTTACTTACGCCTACAGTAGCGTTCTATATATTTGATTTCTGGTTGATCTGCTGGTGGCTGTACTTTCTGCAGTGCATGTACTAGCCAATTCTGAGCAATTTGTAGTGAGACTTGCGACCGCTGTGTTCTGCGCTTAGTGACGCACATATCCATAGCAAAGACCGAAGTGGGAAAATTTAGTAGGGGTTGGATTTCAATTAGGCACTAACTCAGTGTCATCTCATCTGGCATAGTAGTGTGCTTTGATACTTGGCTAGAAAATAGCCATAGGAGAATACAAAGAGCTTACTTACGCCTACAGTAGCGTTCTATATATTTGATTTCTGGTTGATCTGCTGGTGGCTGTACTTTCTGCAGTGCATGTACTAGCCAATTCTGAGCAATTTGTAGTGAGACTTGCGACCGCTGTGTTCTGCGCTTAGTGACGCACATATCCATAGCAAAGACCGAAGTGGGAAAATTTAGTAGGGGTTGGATTTCAATTAGGCACTAACTCAGTGTCATCTCATCTGGCATAGTAGTGTGCTTTGATACTTGGCTAGAAAATAGCCATAGCAATAGGATAGCATTGTTTGGTTTTAAAAACTCAAAAAAAAACAAAAAACACAAAAAAAAACAAAAAACAAAAAACAAAAAAAAGTTAAAAAAAAAATAAAGTTATAACTCTCATTTTAAAAATGTTTAACCCGAGGGCTAGGGGTAGAGGACGAGGGCGGGGACGTGGGCGTCCAACTACTGCAGGGGTCAGAGGCCGTGGTCCTGGGCGGGGTGAGACACCACCTGCTGATGAGGGAGCAGGGGAACGCCGCAGAGCTACACTCCCTAGGTTCATGTCTGAAGTTACTGGGACTCGTGGTAGAGCACTGTTGAGGCCAGAACAGTGCGAACAGGTGATGTCGTGGATTGCTGACAATGCTTCGAGCAATTTGTCCACCACCAGTCAGTCTTCCACGCAGTCCACCCATGTCACCGAAATCGCCACTCCTCCAGCTCCTGCACCTCAGCCTCCTCCCCCCCAGTCTGCCCCCTCCCAGGAAAATTTGGCATTTGAACCGGCATACTCTGAGGAACTGTTTTCTGGACCCTTCCCACAGTCACAAACCACTTGTCCGGTTGCTGCTGAGCAATTTTCCGATGCCCAGGTTTTCCACCAGTCACAGTCTGTGGGTGATGATGACCTTCTTGACGTAGTGGAAGTGTGTAAAGAGGTGTCCGACGATGAGGAGACACGGTTGTCAGACAGTGGGGAAGTTGTTGTCAGGGCAGGAAGTCCGAGGGGGGAGCAGACTGAGGGATCGGAGGATGATGAGGTGACAGACCCAAGCTGGGTTGAGAGGCCGGGTGAACACAGTGCTTCTGAGACGGAGGAGAGTCCTCGACCAGAACAGGTTGGAAGAGGCAGTGGTGGGGCCAGACGGAGAGGCAGGGCCAGAGCTGGTGCATCAGCGCCAAATGTGTCAACTAGTGAAGCTCCCGTGGCGAGGGCTCTTGCGGCGAGGGCTAGATCTTCAGAAGTCTGGAGGTTCTTTAAGGAAACACCGGATGACCGACGGACTGTGGTGTGCAACATTTGCCAAACCAGGCTCAGCAGGGGTTCCACCACTACTAGCTTAACTACCACCAGTATGCGCAGGCATATGAATGCTAAACACCCCACTCAGTGGCAACAAGCCCGTTCACCTCCGGCCGTGCACACCACTGCTCCTTCCCCTGTGTCAGCTGCTAGTCAGCCCCCTGCCCAGGACCCTGCCACAAAAACCCCATCGTCGCCTCCACGATCCTCCACAGCATCCACCAGCGTTCAGCTCTCCATACCCCAGACGCTGGAGCGGAAACGCAAATATAGTGCAACCCACCCGCACGCCCAAGCCCTTAATGTGCACATCTCCAGATTGCTTAGCCTGGAGATGCTGCCCTATAGGCTAGTAGAGACCAAGGCCTTTCGCAACCTCATGGCGGCGGCCGCCCCTCGGTATTCGGTCCCCAGCCGCCACTCCTTTTCCCGATGTGCCGTCCCAGCCCTGCACCAGCACGTGTCAGACAACATCATCCGTGCCCTGACCAACGCCGTTTCTGACAAGGTCCACCTGACCACGGACACGTGGACGAGTGCTGCCGGGCAGGGCCACTATATATCGCTGACGGCACATTGGGTTAACTTGGTGGAGGCTGGGACCGAGTCTGACCCTGGGGCTGCTCATATACTGCCGACGCCGAGGATTGCGGGGCCTACCTCGGTCCAGGTGTTTCAGGCCTACTATGCCTCCTCCTCCTCCCACCCCTCCTCCACCTCCTCCTCCGAACTACCATCCGTGGGCACGGCGCCATCAGTCGGTAGCTCTAGGCACAGCAGCAGTGCCGTCGCTAAGCGACAGCAGGCGGTGCTCAAACTGCTGAGCCTAGGCGACAAAAGGCACACCGCCCAAGAGCTATTACAGGGCATCACGGCGCAGACTGATCTGTGGCTGGCACCGCTGAACCTCAAGCCGGGAATGGTTGTGTGTGACAACGGCCGTAACCTGGTGGCGGCTCTGCAACTCGGCAGACTGACACATGTGCCATGCCTGGCCCATGTGTTAAATCTGATAGTTCAGCGTTTCCTCAAGACATACCCCAATCTGTCTGATTTGCTCACGAAGGTGCGCCGCATCTGTGCGCATTTCAGGAAGTCCAGCCCAGATGCTGCCACTCTCAGGGCAGCGCAGCGCCGCCTCCAACTGCCCGCTCACCGACTGTTGTGCGACGTGCCCACGAGGTGGAATTCAACACTGACCATGTTATCCAGAGTTTACCAGCAGCGCAGAGCGATTGTAGACTGCCAGATGTCAACTTCCACCAGAACTGGTAGTCAGGTCAGTCAGCTTCCTCAAGTCTACAATGAGGAGTGGACGTGGATGTCTGATATCTGTCAGGTGCTGAGTAACCTTTGAGGAGTCAACACAGATGGTCAGTGGCGATGCCGCCATCATCAGCCTCACCATCCCGCTGCTTGGCCTGTTGAAAAACTCTCTGGTCAGCATGAAGTCGGAAGCTTTGCGCTCGTCACAAGAGACAGGGGAAGAATATTCCCTTGTTGATAGCCAAAGCACCCTCAGGTCTGTTTCTCAGCGCATATCGGAGGAGGTGGAGGTGGAGGAGGATGAGGAGGAAGAGGAGGAGAATGTTGGCGAGACACAAGAGGGGACCATTGTTGAGTCCTTTACTGTTCAGCGTGTATGGGCAGAAGAAGAGGAGTTGGAGGAGTTGGAGGAGGAGGAAATGGACAGTCAGGCCAGTGAGGGGAGTGAATTCTTACGCGTTGGTACTCTGGCGCATATGGCAGATTTCATGCTAGGCTGCCTATCCCGTGACCCTCGCGTTCAAAGAATTTATTCCAGCACCGATTACTGGGTGTTCACTCTCCTGGACCCACGGTACAAGCAAAATCTTTCCACTCTCATCCCTGCAGAGGAAAGGAGTGTGAGAATGCATGAATACCAGCAGGCCCTGGTGCACAAGCTGAAACAGTATTTCCCTTCTGACAGCGCTAGCGGCAGAGTGCGTAGTTCTGCGGGACAAGTAGCGAGGGAGAGTAGGCGAGCAGGCAGCTTGTCCAGCACTGGCAAGGGTACGCTTTACAAGGCTTTTGCCAGCTTTATGTCACCCCAGCAAGACACTGTCACCTGTCCCCAGTCTCGGCAGAGTAGGGCTGATCTTTACAGAAAGATGGTGAGGGAGTACGTAGCTGACCATACCATCGTCCTAAATGATCACACAGCTCCCTACAACTACTGGGTTTCAAAGCTGGACATGTGGCACGAACTGGCGCTGTACGCCTTGGAGGTTCTTGCCTGCCCTGCCGCTAGCGTCTTGTCCGAGCGGGTTTTCAGTGCAGCTGGTGGCATCATCACCGATAAGCGTACACGCCTGTCGACTGACAGCGCTGACAGGCTGACGCTTATTAAAATGAATAAAGGCTGGATTTCTCAAAATTTCCAATCTCCACCAGGTGAAGGAAGCTCAACCTGAATAATTGATCCACTCCTCCTCCTCCTCATTTTCCTCCTTCTCCTCCTCTTTGTACAGTAAAGCAGAGGAAAATGGCTATTTTTTGACAGGGCCCACTGGCTCTTGCTATAGTACTTCATGCATTTAATTTTTCTGGAGGGCCACCTACCCGGTCCTCTGTTTGAAACAATTTTTGTGAGTGCCACATACAGGCACTCAATCTATTCCATTTTACTGCAGGGCCACCTACCTGCTCCTCTGGTTTGAAACATTTTTGGGACTGCCACATACAGGCACTCAATCTATTCCATTTTACTGGAGGGCCACCTACCTGCTCCTCTGGTTTGAAAAATTTTTGGGACTGCCACATACAGGCACTCAATCTATTCCATTTTACTGCAGGGCCACCTACCTGCTCCTCTGGTTTGAAACATTTTTGGGACTGCCACATACAGGCACTCAATCTATTCCATTTTACTGGAGGGCCACCTACCTGCTCCTCTGGTTTGAAAAATTTTTGGGACTGCCACATACAGGCACTCAATCTATTCCATTTTACTGCAGGGCCACCTACCTGCTCCTCTGGTTTGAAACATTTTTGGGACTGCCACATACAGGCACTCAATCTATTCCATTTTACTGCAGGGCCACCTACCTGCTCCTCTGGTTTGAAAAATGTTTGGGACTGCCACATACAGGCACTATCCAAATTAAATTGTCTCCATAGCAGCCTCCACACGTTGTCTCCATTGCTACCTCCAAAAGTCGTCCATATAGCTGCCTCCATACATCGTCCCTTTATCAAACGAGGTGTGTCAGGCAGAAATTTGGGTTGTTTTCATGGATTCCACATCAAAGTTGTTAACTTTGTCGCCACCCTGCTGTGTTATCCACAAAATATACTGGCAAACTTTTACCATTTAGGGATATTATTTCAGCGCTTCTTGCGCATCTGTTTACATTCCCCTCACCCGCCATATCCCAAACTTATAAGAACGCTACTACACTTAACTTGGTGCAGGCTGGGACCGAGTCTGACCCTGGGGCTGGTCATATACTGCCGACGCAGAGAATTGCGGGGCCTACCTCGGTCCAGGTCTCAAAGGCCTACTATACCTCCTCCCACCCCTCCTCCACCTCCTCCTCCTCCGAATTACCATCCGTGGGCATGGCGCCATCAGTCGGTAGCTCTAGGCACAGCAGCAGTGCCGTCGCTAAGCGACAGCAGGCGGTGCTGAAACTGCTGAGCCTAGGCGATAAAAGGCACACCGCCCAAGAGCTATTACAGGGCATTCCACATCAAAGTTGTTAACTTTGTCGCCACCCTGCTGTGTAATCCACAAAATATACTTGCAAACTTTTACCATTTAGGGATATTATTTCAGCGCTTCTTGCGCATCTGTTTACATTCCCCTCACCCGCCATATCCTAAACTTATAAGAACGCTACTACACTTGATCTTATACAAAAGGTTCTTATAAGTGCTGTTTGGGGAGTAGCCTATAGACAGGGGCTTGGATTGGCAAAAGCTCGCCTGGCTGCAGAGCGCCAGCTCCATCCCAAGATCCAACTAACATAGTTGCAGCACCTTTAATCTACTACTAGTTCACTGCCTCCATAATAATAATAATAATAATCTTTATTTATATAGCGTCATCATATTCTGTAGCGCTTTACAAATCATAGGAAACAAATACAAATGTAATGTAACAGAGCACAACATTTGTATGGAACAACAGGAGTGAGGTCCCTGCTCGCCAGAGCTTACGGTTTATGAAGATGATGGGGTAACACGAGGTAAAAGAATATTTAATGGTCAAGCCATTCTTCTTAGGGAATAGAAAAAAATATAATAAATGGAATTGCTGTCGCTTGAACCACTCAGCCGTCATCTTATATACCAGGTCCAGGCTGAATGGGACTGCAGAGAAGTCTGGTGCCTGTTGGTTGCTGGATAACAGATGGGAGGACGACACAGGACGGGTTAGTAGAAGAGTTAAAACTTCATGCAGTTAATGAGTGTTATAGGCTTGCCTAAAGAAATGGGTTTTAAGAGCACGTTTGAAACTTTGGAGGTTAGGTATTAGTCTGATAGTCCGGGGCAGAGCATTCCATAGAATTGGTGCAGCTCTAGAGAAGTCTTGGAGACGCGAGTGGGAGGTCCGCACTAGGGTAGAGGTTAATCTAAGATCACTGGCGGATCTAAGAGCACGGGTTGGGCGATAGACTGAGATAAGAGAGGAGAGGTAGGGGGGTGCAGCATTATACAGAGCTTTATGGATGAGGGTTATTATTATTTTAAACTGTATTCGAAAGGAGACTGGCAGCCAGTGCAGCGACTGGCATGAACTGTAAGCATACATGGTCCCCTTATCAAACGAGCTGTGTCAGGCAGAATTTTGGGTTGTTTTCATGGCTTCCATGTTAACTTTGTCGCCACCCTGCTGTGTAATCCACAAAATATACTGGCAAACTTTTATCATGTACCGATATTATTTGAGCGCTTCTTGCTCACCTCCTTTGGTTCCTCTCTGACACCCATTGGTTTGAAGCCTGAGTCCAATTAGGGTATGTCGCCATGCCACTCTCTAGCCTGCTGCCGCTGCCTCTGCCTCTGCATGCCGTCCCCTATAGTGTCAGGGTCAATTATTGGATGTTTTACATGCTATCTAGCTTCATTCTGTCACTCTGTCATGGCCATGCTGTTGCCCATAATTTTGGCATAATGGTGCGATTAAGCAGCCTCAGAGGCATCCATGCATGCTGCCCCTGCTGTTTCCTGTCCATTTCCGTGGTGTTTCCATCCTTTTCTGAGGTTCCCAGGTGTTTGGCCAAGCTTCCCTGTGCAGAGCCTTGGTCCCCTTGAAAAATGCTCGAGTCTCCCATTGACTTCAATGGGGTTCGTTATTCGAGACGAGCACTCGAGCATCGGGAAAAGTTCGTCTCGAATAACGAGTACCCGAGCATTTTAGTGTTCGCTCATCTCTACTCATGATGCCTTGTGCACCAAATAGCTGTCGCCTGGATTTCTTCCTCAGGCTGGTAGCTGTAAGTATAATACCCACTTAATTCTGGGGCTGGAACACCCTCATTTAGCTCTGCAGCAACTGTCTCCAGGCTGAGGCTCCTGCTGAAGCCTACTCAACTCTTCTACATACAAATCGACATACTTTAATCACTCCACTACACTTCTACAAGAAGAAGACACTTTTATTAACAATAGAATTATCTCTCTAGAAAGTTCTGGGATGCCAGTCAATAGGACAGCCTGCCTACCACCAGGTGATGTTTACAAATTAAATATGTAAATGCACAGTTGTGAGACAAAACTAACAAAACAGGTCATAAGGTGGTGGTACTGTTCCTCCTAGCTCTCTCACAGGCAGAGACCTCAAGAAGGATGCAAATCTAGTTTTCAAAACTTACAGGAAAGAGATGACCAGTCTCACTCTAACAATGCTACCTGGGTAACACAGCATAGCTTTTATAAGGAGCCCACTCGGGGTTTGGGCAGCACGGTGGCTCAGTGGTTAACACTATAGCCTTGCTGCCCTCGGGTCCTTGGTTCAAGTCCCATCCAGGTTGTATGTTCTCTCCGTGTTTGCGTGGGTTTGTTCCGCTTTCCTCCCACACTCCAAAACATACTGGAAGGTTGAGTAGATTGTGAGCCCCATGGGGACAGGGACTGATGTGGCAGCTCTGTGCAGTGCTGCATAATCTGTATGCGCTACATAAATAAAGGAATTAATATTATTATTATTACACTTGCCCCACTTTTATCACCACTTTTAGGACTCATGGCAAACAGTGAGACTGACTGGTTTCTGCAGAATTCTTTTCGCTACATGTGCCGTAAAAAACTATCAATCTTTGCATTTTAAAAGTTGGATTTTGTTCCAGCATCAAACAATTTAAAAAAATAATTTCTAGTATTTTCCAAATATTATTCAAGTGTTTTAATTATTTTGTTGCTGGTCTTTGGAATATATACATATGCACAATTTTTTTTTCTTTACTCTTTTCTACAGAAACAATAAAACAAGGAACACAGATCAGAACTGCAACAAAGCACAAATGTAGTACAGTCTGATTTATGTCTATTGACTATTGTACATTTACGCATTGTTTTGTGTGTGATCCAAGTCCGATTCCTGTTCAGTCTGTGTCCCCCTTGAATTATACATTTATTTCCTAGTAGATACTGTCCCCTCATTTTGAAACTTTTGGCCCTGTGAAAACATCAATGGCAGCACAGTGCATGTAATGGGGCTCATTTACTAAGGGTCGTGCTGCTCACTTTTGTTGGACTTTGCACCTTTCTCGGGGATTGCACGGCTTTGCCGCTGGCTTCCAAGCCACACAATTTAGGGGACGTGCGTCAGACGATCCGACTGATTCGGACTGAGCGCTGGATTTAACTTTCAATTTGTGCCACAAGCCCAAGCACTTAGATGTAAAACGGACCAGAGCGGGGAAGCGACACATGCAGGATATCGGGCAGACAATCTTAGTGAATCGCGGCATAGTGCATTATCGACGGACAATGCACTTTCGGTGTACTCCAACGGCCAGGTAAGTAAATGTGCCCCAATGTGTCCAAATCCTATCCATACGATTCGTAACAATAATTCTTTAAGTGCAATTAATGAAGATTTCACCCTCCACCACAAGAAACATGGCTGTCTCTGGGTTTTGGGGTCCTTTTGTTCACAAAAAAACTAAAAAAATATCTAATTAAAAAAAAGAAAGCATAGCTGAAACCAGTGGCGTAACTTGAAGCTGATGGGTCCCAGTGCAAAGTCTGTGCCACCCCCCGACTATAATGTATGGGTTATAGTACTAGTCTTCTCATATGGGAAAGTAACAGCTTATGGGCACCAAGGTTGCAGCCTGCACCCTCCACACCCCTTAAGTTACGCCTCTGGATGAAACCAGCTACTTTTTATGTCCCTGATTTCTACCATTTTTCTCTTATCTGAGAAGTGAAATAATTGCAGTCCAGGCGACGCTCTAAACACATCACCAGCAGCACAAAGCTCTCTGATAATTGTTCCAATGTTTCATTCTGGATTCCAGACTGTTTACTTCCCAGGACATTGTCTGGATACAAGTGCAGCTACTTTTCATCTCAAGCAGGCACAGGCTGACTATGGTATGTAAGACTTGTAGCCTGTGAATGAATGCACACAGGAATGTCTCATCCATTGGTGCTCAGTGTCTCTTCAGCTATGTGGAGTTTATTCTAATGGATCTGGGTCTTTTTATGGCACAATTCCATGATAACAAGATCAGCAGCTCTGACATTGCCGATGATAATGCCATCACATTCCAGAGCTCGGATTCAATTGTATTCAAAGTAAATATTAGGATAAATGAGCATTGTACAGAAGGTAATCTATCTGTCATATATTATATATATGTAGGTCAGTATTTACACTGCCGGAACTACATATTATAGAGCTGCTCCTATTCCTGCCAATGCTTGTCCTTTCTTCTTTCACCAGCATGTGAGCAGACCTGGAACACCATCATGATTTATCTGTTATAAATACAATGATACCTCAGCATAGCATCACATGGGCAGCTAGATTCAGTACCATATGTACTATAAGTATTTATAGTGCAAAATACAACATTGATGAAGAAATGTTATGTCCCACAGGATGGGTCATTACTAAAGTTAACTATATATCCAATTTAGACATCCAATACTTATCCATCTGCTAGAATGTAGTAATAACAACTGAAGAACCAAATACCTGGAGGGGTAACATGAAATGTTGATGTTAATTTAGCATTTTTGGACCTTCTCTGCAAAACTCAGGCTGGTGATTGGTTGGGGCTCTGCATGCTTTGGAATTAGCTTTGGGAAAGTTTATAAGTTGGAGCTCATTTGCTCTGGGTCAGTCTTTTAGGGTTAGTCTTTGAGTTGTCCTTCTACTCAGTTCTTTCTGTCTTTCTCTAATCTCCTGTCTGGATACAGGCAGTGCTTTCTAAGCCTGTATCTTTGTGTGCTAATGCCACAGAGACTGCCAGCTTGCTGTCCAAGCAGCAGAGCCACTCTGGCTCCCACTAGCCAGCCCTCCAGACCAGTGGACTAGGGCTGAGATACGCTGCAAATTCCGGATCCACAACCAACCAATAAACAACCCTGTGTGTACCTGCAGAAAAGAAAGTTTACATCCTGTTGCCTGTTGCTTTGGTCTGCGTGCCATAACAGAGACTATTATTGTTATAGACTTCTGCCCTGCTGCAGCTAACACCACAGGCCTACCCTTCACCTTCTGCCTGGGGACTATTACCACACATAGACCGGGAGTGCCCCAGAGGGATCCCTACACTATACTGCAGACTCCCCCTCTTCTTGCATCTCCTCGCTGACTCTGATGGACATGGATGATGCCTATTTTCAGGTCCCAGGGAATGCAGCTGCCCCACACTGCGGTCAGGCCACGGTGAGGTAAAACTGCATATGGACAATGAATATCACTGGATAGGGGCATAAGGGTGCGATCGTAACCGGGCCCAGGAGGCTTAGGGGCCCATAAGGTGTCACTTTCCCATATGAAAAGATTAGTACTATAAAACATACATTATAGTCAGGGGCCTGGCACAGACTTTGCACCGGGGCCCTGCAGATTCAAGCTACGCCACTGTCACTGTGAAAAAAACATATACTGTGACATTGTTCCTACTGCTCTTGTCCTTCGAGGATATTGTACAGCTCCCAGCTATACTAAGAGTCTTCTTCCCTTGACCTTACAATGTAGTTTGTTTTCAATGTTCATCTATATCTATCCACATCTCCTGTAATTTTGTTCTCATGGGCATCATTACCACGGTAGCCTACACAACAGTTGATGAGAGTCTAGGAACATAAGGGGCCCTTCAAGGGTGGATATCCCGTAAGGGGGGCCCATTTCCGCTGAGACCTAACCAGTTGACAATGGAAAGTAATATCCAATAACCCCAATCTAAAATAACTGCTTGATATTCCTTTTTCCTCTCTCATATTGTATATTAATATTCATCCACAAATCTCTACTTACTTATGTATCCTTGTATATTGTCTGTGATCACATTTGGAAAGGCAATTTTTTTTTCAATGAGAAAACTACATGAAATGCCTCAAAGTTTGTTGGAGATCTGATCACAGAAGCCATACATTAGTTTTATTTCTGAATTTCATTGACAATTTTGTGATTTCTGACTGTACCTGTTTACAACTCCCTGTCTTTTTCTACACTTACATTTGTGATTTTTGAGCTAAATGAGCCAGTTCTAGGTTTCTCTAAAGCCAAAAGCAGTTACTGTCCCTGAGAATATTTCTTGTATTAGGAAACTTGCGTTGTGACCGCATAATGAGCCTCTTCATATTCCTCAGCTCTTCCCTTGGGGGTCATAATTCACAAAACTCTCCGCAATGAATTGCTCTCCTAAGCCCTAAGCAAACATATGGCATCCGTCCATTTTATCTGTGTTATTTTTAGTGCTGTAATCCTTCTTCCAGATACCATAAGCAAAAAATAAGTCTGTTCTGGTGCTTGTTCTGTGTGTATCTCTGTATCATTGTCTAGATCATGGCTAATGTACAGTATTGTACCTGGTTCAGCACCAATTCATCCACAGGTAGATCTTTATCTGTGATATTCTAGACATCTTCTTAATTTGTAAGAGGAAGTTTTCCAATTGTTAAATCTTGTTCTTTATCACCATGTATCTTTTTAGGGTAGTCTCTGCAGAATTGGTAATAAAGTCTATAATAGTAAAAGTTTGGGGTTGTCTATGTATCACATGGGGGCTTTTTATATTCCACTGCCACCTACATGAGAAACAAAGGTCCCTCAACAAGATAAGGAAGCCACATCCATCCGCAGACTAAATAGATTTGTTCATACATCTATGAAGGGGTTCTGCCCCTATGTACAACACTCCTTAAAGTGGTTGGCCACTCTTTTACATAAATTGTGCCCAAGTGCCTTTACTGCCTTGAGGATAATCTCTGAATGTTCATCAAGTGATTCAGAAGTCCTGCCACTTACTTTGTACTGTGTGCAGACATCTGTACACCATTCATTACATCTCAGAACTCTGCTGAATAGGAGGAGATTTGGTAACAGAATATGACACATTCACCTCCTTCTTATTCCTCTGTTTCAATCAGTGTGGACAGACTGTGAGAAGAGTCATAAGGACGACCTAGAGCAGTGAAAGAGAGGGAGCTGTGTATGTACGCAGAGTGCAGCATGGTGAGAACAGGAGACAAAGTCACAGATATATATATACATGCAGAGACAGAGACAATGGACAATGGATAGATTTATTGAATAGTGCCCAACCCCTTTAATTGAAAAAAACCCAGTACGTTAAAGTGCCCCAGGTTCCCTATATCCTATCTCCTGCAGTGCCGTAGAAGTAAATATAGTTTGGGTTGTAATATGTTCCACTGCTCCATTCAAAAGGAGCAGCTTGGAACAGTAGCATAATATAATACGGCCTATTTCGGCAGCCACCTGGAGCCCAAGTGTCGTGCGTGGCCTGTGGCCAGCCATGATGTGATAGACTAGAGACAGAGAGATATACAAACCTGTGCCTTATTCTACTATCATAATTTGTTTCCTACCTGAATGTGCTCTTGACAAGTCTAGCTTGGTCAGATGGTGTATATAGTTCCTGTTTGGATTCATTCTTTGCATTTTTTTTAATCAAACATTTTTATATGTAGCGGCCCCATATACTGTATGCTTTGGTGATCCTTGTCATTCATGTTACTCATCATGGTCATAACAGCAAGACTTTGCTGGTGGCTTTAGTTCCTTGCTCCTTGAACTAGCCATGCCTCGTACTTTGCAGGATCCTGGTACTACTCCTGGTTTTGATATTTGCCACCATTCTTGACTATGCTTCCATCTTATCCTCTAGTCTAGCCTGTTGGATCCTCATTGCCCTTCTGGTGATGATACTGTCTCTACCCCTGACTCATTGGTGCGTATTTACTAAGGTCCTGAGGCCGCATTTTAGTCGGGTTTTCCTACTTTTTTGTCGATCACGCCAAGGATTGTGTCGCACGTGATAGTTTTGTGTCGCAATCGCCCCAGCTTTCACGCGACACAAATCGGGGGGGCCATATAAATTATGTTGCAATACCACTTATATGCACCGGGAAGAAGAAGGTGAACCCTGGCGGACCTGAGCGGGGAAGTGACAAATGCAAGATCTCTGCGCACTTTTGTGAATCGGGGCAGCTGTGCAGGATCGTTCGACAATTGCGCAGGGAAGGGTAAGTAAATGTGCCCCAGTGTCTGACTTGTTGCACCCTGACCACTTTTGACAAGTGCTGACGTTTGGTTCCATTCCTGATTCCTGACCCTGAGTTATGCCTGATCTCTGGAATCCTAATTGGTCTCCTTGTGACAACCCTTGGCCCAAATACTGAATATGCTACTGCTCAATCCAACACCTCCCCATGGGCTAAATCTTAGGATTCAGTTTTGCAAGTCCAAACCGTCTAGCTTAGTGTCATTGTGTAAAATTCTAAACTTACTTTTCTTCCATAGCACAAAGAAGAGTTTTCTTCCGTAGACCTTAGACGCTCCTTTGTCTATTGTTTTGATCCATTTATACTTTACGATACAAGAGATTCATGTTAAGTGTATTTACTCCAGAAAGGGCTTTGTATAAGGGATCCATTGAAACACACGTATTCTAGTCATTTAATTACTTTCTTAGAAGAGAAATAAAAGAGCAAAATACCTGGACGTCCAATACCAATTATCCAGAAAATGTGTGGAAAGCAAGGACTGCTATGAACACCAACTATATGTACCTATATACAGGCCTTATACAACAAAGTACACAAAATAAATGTATAAATACCATAATATGGAAAACACAAAATTTTTTATTGAACAAAATAATAATACACATATGATCACTGCAATAAAAACAACCCATAAAATCAATCCCTGGTGGACTAAAGGTACACCGCCATTCCTGTACAATCACATTGTAAACCACAGTCAGTCAATTCATTACAGGTGTAAACATAAGGTTTCAATGTAACACACAAGTCAATCGATATAATATATTACAAGTGTAAACAAGAGGTTTATAATGTAAACCTAATCTAAATAACATGGAACCTGGTAGGAGGTCATATAAACCAAACAAGACAAAATAAAGTGCATCGTGCAAAATAGCTATATATACCAACCAGGCTGCATATTGAACAGGAGATGTGGCGCTGTACCAGACAACCCCGACGCACGTTTCGCCGTCGCTTCCTCAGGGGGTAATGATGTTAGGTAGGCATGTACACTTATTTAAGCTCACAATAGTATTGGAAGA
The DNA here is from genome assembly GCF_040894005.1 of Engystomops pustulosus. Taxonomy (NCBI): domain Eukaryota; kingdom Metazoa; phylum Chordata; class Amphibia; order Anura; family Leptodactylidae; genus Engystomops; species Engystomops pustulosus. The sequence continues at coordinate 27,178,035 of NC_092420.1, forward strand.
CCAATCAGGAGACACGATGACATCACATATGGGCCGGCACACATGGGCAATCATCCAATCATATATCGCAAACACATACACTCACTTCAAATAGCCATAATTAGTCTCAAAACAGAAAGGGCAAACCTTATGTATAGTTTATCGGCGCCTCCTATGCAGTCTGTAAGCGCTAATAGTCATAACATATAGTAAATCGCAATCCAGTGCAGTCGCGCAAGACTATGACCAGTCGTGCGACACAATTTATGATGCGCCAAAAAAGTGTCGCACTGTAATACGCTCATGCGCAATAGGCAGAGGCACAAAAAGTGTCTCAGACAGAGAGCCCTCTACAGGAGACAAAAGGCTAGTGCAACAGCAGTGACAAAGAAGTGATAAAGTAAGTGAACAGGGGGCACTGGGTAAGTTCCCTACTTCTATTAAGGCTAAATCCACTTGGTCTCCCCAACTATCGACATGTCCAGCTGTGGACATGTTTGTACGGATGACAGTTAATGAACTTCGGAAACTACCACAGTTTGGTGGTGCTGACAATTTAAGTCCGAACCAGAGACAGGCTCTAAAGGAACTATCCAGGATGAAAAATGTTGTTTTTAAGCCCGCAGATAAGGGTGGTAACGTGGTGGTGTGGCCACGGTCTATGTATGAAGATGAAGCCCACCGCCAATTAAGCGATACAAAGTGTTATTTGCCCTTAAAAGGTGACCCAACCAAGATGTATAAAGAACAGCTGGACTCGATACTTGCGGAAGCATTTGTCAATGGCGTTATTAGTAAACAAATTTTTGATGGTCTTAGTGTAGAGTGTCCAGTTACACCTACACTATATCTTCTCCCCAAGATTCATAAAGATTCATCTAAACCTCCTGGGAGACCTATTGTTGCGGGCTGTGAAAGTCTCTGTGAGCCCGTTTGCAGGTTTATAGATTTTTACCTTAGACCATGCGTGGAAAGCTTACCATCATATGTCCAGGATTCATCAGATGTATTGAGGCGTATTGATGGAGTGACTCTTGAACCAGACATGTATCTGGTATCATGTGATGTCGAGTCACTCTATACATGTATTAATCATGAACTAGGACTAAGAGCCGTGGAATTTTTCCTTAAACAGTGTCATCTTGAGGGCTCACTCATTGATCTATTACTGAAACTACTTCGGTTTGTTTTAGAACATAATTATTTTTTGTTCAATGAGAAATATTATGTACAGGTTAGAGGTACGGCGATGGGGGCCACTTGTGCCCCCTCGTACGCTAACCTGTTTCTTGGTCTTTGGGAACATGAGGAGGTCCAATACGCCATGGATATATCGGAGGGCATCGTGGTATCCTGGATGCGCTTTATTGACGATGTTTTGTTTATTTGGCAGGGCACCGAACAATCTCTAGACGACTTTTTGCATATATTGAACTTTAATGACCAAAATATTAAATTGATGCAAGTGATCAGTAAAAGTAAAATGGAATTCCTGGACATCAACATTACTGTAAGTAATGATGGCACATTGAATACATCAGTGTTTCGTAAAAAAACTGCCGTCAATGCAATATTGCATTCTTCCTCATCTCACCCCACTCACACCGTTCGTTCTATCCCTGTAGGGCAGTTCCTACGGGCCCGCCGCATCTGTGATACGGAAGAATATTTTGAGGATGAAGCCAAAATCCTGAAACAACGATTTGAACAACGGGGATACTCAAGGAGAGACATCGATGTAGCATATGGGCGTGCGAAAATGGCTAAACGAGACCTTTTACTCAAACCTAGGTCGTGTCGACCAAGTGACAATAAGGTGAGGCTGATTACACCTTATAATGCCCAATGGAGGAGAATCCAAGGGATTGTGAAACGCTTCTGGCCAATTCTATCATCTGACCCAGATTTGAACGCCCATCTGCCGCCACATCCACAACTGGTGGCCAAGAGGAGCAAATCTATCGGCGACATGTTGGTGAGGAGCCATTACACCTCCCCTCATCCCAAACCGTACTTATTTGGTTCAAAAGGCCCCAAGTGGGGTTCCTATCCATGTGGGCATTGCTCAATTTGTAAAGTGATGGTGAAAACTGATGTATTTACAGATCAATGTGGAGAGAAGACCTTCCAAATTGTGCATTTTATCAATTGCAGTACGTCCGGTGTTATATACCAACTGTCGTGCCCTTGCGGACTAAAATACATTGGGATGACCACCCGAGAACTGCGAATTAGGATACAGGAACATCTGAAAGATATTCGAGCTGCCTCAAGGATTAGTGCTGACGACCATGAGGCATTTTCCAAATTGAAATCTGTACCGAAGCATTTCCATGAATTCCACAATGACAGATGTCAGGATGTTCAAGTCTGTGGCATTGATAAACTCCTCCTGGGATCACGTGGGGGAAATGCGTTTAAGAAACTGGAGCGTATCGAAACCAAATGGATCGTCAAACTCCAGACAACTTCACCATTCGGGCTGAATGAGAAACTGTCCTTCGCATCATTTTTATGAGATCGTATCTGCATTCATCACCTCTATTTTTAATTGTTTATAATAATTGGTGGTATTTACATTGCGGTTATATATAGCTAGGTTAGACATGTAGGACTGGTAGGAGGTCTATTATAGTTTTGTACTGTTACGCATAGTGGCCATGATGCATTCAGTGTGTGTTATTTATTTTATCTTATTTCCTACTTTCATTAATGACTAGTCATATCACATTTAGGGTGTAATATAATGCTAGGTCCTGTATCAATCCCTCTATGGTCGGCCATTGCCAACTATGATTGGGATACACCCTCCAGGTCTAGTACTATAAACTCACTTCACTATATATACTTTTCATATGATGTTATATCTTATCACTATATAAGGTCCTGTTTCACATTTTTGTGTATGTTGTGTCCCACTATATGTGTGTGTGTAAGTGTGTTTTATTCACAGGTATGCCCTATAACCCATAATCTTGTGGTTGCTACATTGGGTAGTTATCTACAAGTCGCTAAGGTATTGTATTGACCTCTTTTTCACATCACATATTGTTCTCACTTCTTTTCCACTTTCTCATCACATTGCACTTTTCACAGTGCACTTCACTCCCTCTTCACTTACTTTATCACTTCTTTGTCACTGCTGTTGCACTAGCCTTTTGTCTCCTGTAGAGGGCTCTCTGTCTGAGACACTTTTTGTGCCTCTGCCTATTGCGCATGAGCGTATTACAGTGCGACACTTTTTTGGCGCATCATAAATTGTGTTGCACGACTGGTCATAGTCTCGCGCGACTGCACTGGATTGCGATTTACTATATGTTATGACTATTAGCGCTTACAGACTGCATAGGAGGCGCCGATAAACTATACATAAGGTTTGCCCTTTCTGTTTTGAGACTAATTATGGCTATTTGAAGTGAGTGTATGTGTTTGCGATATATGATTGGATGATTGCCCATGTGTGCCGGCCCATATGTGATGTCATCGTGTCTCCTGATTGGTCTTCCAATACTATTGTGAGCTTAAATAAGTGTACATGCCTACCTAACATCATTACCCCCTGAGGAAGCGACGGCGAAACGTGCGTCGGGGTTGTCTGGTACAGCGCCACATCTCCTGTTCAATATGCAGCCTGGTTGGTATATATAGCTATTTTGCACGATGCACTTTATTTTGTCTTGTTTGGTTTATATGACCTCCTACCAGGTTCCATGTTATTTAGATTAGGTTTACATTATAAACCTCTTGTTTACACTTGTAATATATTATATCGATTGACTTGTGTGTTACATTGAAACCTTATGTTTACACCTGTAATGAATTGACTGACTGTGGTTTACAATGTGATTGTACAGGAATGGCGGTGTACCTTTAGTCCACCAGGGATTGATTTTATGGGTTGTTTTTATTGCAGTGATCATATGTGTATTATTATTTTGTTCAATAAAAAATTTTGTGTTTTCCATATTATGGTATTTATACATTTATTTTGTGTACTTTGTTGTATAAGGCCTGTATATAGGTACATAAAATACCTGGACGGTCTGAAAGCTTCTAACAATTCTGAAAACATTGTGATTATAGGCAAAAGCATAAAATATCAATACGACCCCTCCCCCTCACTTCAGACATAGTTTTATGGTGAGAAAATTGCTGTTTTTACCTTGACGTAAAGTTATTAAGGGTTCATGTGTTATCCACCTCTGTGCTCATAAATGTAGTGCAAATGCCTACATTTTGGTAGAATTGGTTACAATTCCACTTTTTAATTATAACAATAGAGAATTCTGAGTCAATTTACAACAGGGTCCCTAATAATTATCCAGAGCAGAGAACCACATCTAAGAGCGCCCCCTCTCTGGAGAAAATGTTTATTCATTAAATAATTGGCTTATTGAGTCTTTCGACAAACTGTAATACTTATTTTTACCTGTGGAGGCGCTGCAGAGATAGGAAACACAAGCTGCCCATATCATTTAATATAATAATCTTATTCTCTAATCCCTGATTAAAGAAAAGGAGAGGTGGGTGGTGGTTCATTAGAACTTTTTACAATCATTTATAAAATATAACAACATCCTAGAACATATTTTGCTGGAGTCCCCAAGACATCCCTGGGTCACAGCAGCGCTCACCCCTCCTCCACTTTAGCGCACTGCCATGTGCTCTTCCCAGCTACAGCCAGGCGATAATACGTGTGTGCATGTAGCCTAATATTTAGTTTCTCTATGGTAGAAATCAAATCAAAGAAACTTTTCTCTCTGAAGGATCTGTGACACTTGAGGTTTACATCAGAAAGCCATTGATTTTAATAGAAACAATGTAATGCTACTGTATTCCTGTGGAGGCGCTGTAAAGAAGTTCAATACTAACTGTGTATGTCATTAAAGAAATCTGTTGTGGAATTTCGGATTCCTCCGTAGACCCCAAACACTGCCTTGTAAAATTGAGAATACAGGCAGTACCCGGGTTACATACAAGATAGGGTCTGTAGGTTTGTTCTTAAGTTGAATTTGTATGTAAGTCGGAACTGTATATTTTATCATTGTAATCCCAGACAGAACTTTTTTGGTGTCTGTGACAATTGGATTTTAAAAATGTTGGGTTGTCATAAGAATCAATATTAACACTAAAGCTTCATTACAGACACCTGTGATAACTGTTACAGGTGATCATTGTAGCCTAGGACTAAAGCACAATAAATTACCAATATCCAGAGGTCCGTTTGTAACTAGGGGTCGTCTGTAAGTTGAGTGTTCTTAAGTAGGGGACCGCCTGTAGTCATGTCAGGCAAACTTTATATAGATCTTTAGAACATCAATTCCTTCATATTTTTGCAATATAGGGAGAAATGCTTCGGAGGGTGCTACCAGAGCCCCTCAGACAACTGGGGGAAATCTCGCGCATGCATGAGAACTTGTCCCTTGAGCAAGGAGACGGAGGAGTGAATAATAAGCACCCCGGGGGCGTGCATAATCATGGAGCGGAGGTGCCTACATATTTTTATAACAATATTTTCTGGATATTTACTGGAGCCCTAGATTTAGCTGGAACTTTTTCCATCATCCCCTAGAGGTAACAAGCATTCATAAAAATTAGGACAGTCTACCACTGATAATCTGGAGGTAGGTGTCCTTTAAACTAAAAGTTTGGTACTGCTCTAATTCAAAGCTGTGCTGTGAGATCTCACACATGAGTGCTCCAAGTCCAGCTACAATCCCAGAATATAAATGTATTTTTTACTCTCCTATTGCTACTAACAGCACATACACTCACCGGCCACTTTATTAGGTACACCATGCTAGTAATGGGTTGGACCCCCTTTTGCCTTCAGAACTGCCTCAATTCTTCGTGACATAGATTCAACAAGGTGCCGGAAGCATTCCTCAGAGATTTTGGTCCATATTGACATGATGGCATCACACAGTTGCCGCAGATTTGTCGGCTGCACATCCATGATGCGAATCTCCCGTTCCACCACATCCCAAAGATGCTCTATTGGATTGAGATCTGGTGACTGTGGAGGCCATTTGAGTACAGTGACCTCATTGTCATGTTCAAGAAACCAGTCTGAGATGATTCCAGCTTTATGACATGGCGCATTATCCTGCTGAAAGTAGCCATCAGGTGTTGGGTACATTGTGGTCATAAAGGGATGGACATGGTCAGCAACAATACTCAGGTAGGCTGTGGCATTGCAACGATGCTCAATTGGTACCAAGGGGCCCAAAGAGTGCCAAGAAAATATTCCCCACACCATGACACCACCACCACCAGCCTGAACCGTTGATACAAGGCAGGATGGATCCATGCTTTCGTGTTGTTGACGCCAAATTCTGACCCTACCATCCGAATGTCGCAGCAGAAATCGAGACTCATCACACCAGGCAACGTTTTTCCAATCTTCTACTGTCCAATTTCGATGAGCTTGTGCAAATTGTAGCCTCAGTTTCCTGTTCTTAGCTGAAAGGAGTGGCAACCGATGTGGTCTTCTGCTGCTGTAGCCCATCTGCCTCAAAGTTTGACGTACTGTGTGTTCAGAGATGCTCTTCTGCCTACCTTGGTTGTAACGGGTGGCGATTTGAGTCACTGTTACCTTTCTATCAGCTCAAACCAGTCTGCCCATTCTCCTCTGACCTCTGGCATCAACAAGGCATTTCCGCCCACAGAACTGCCGCTCACTGGATGTTTTTTCTTTTTCGGACCATTCTCTGTAAACCCTAGAGATGGTTTACCATGCCACGTTCAAAGGCACTCAAATCACCTTTCTTCCCCATACTGATGCTCGGTTTGAACTGCAGGAGATTGTCTTGACCATGTCTACATGCCTAAATGCACTGAGTTGCCGCCATGTGATTGGCTGATTAGAAATTAAGTGTTAACGAGCAGTTGGACAGGTGTACCTAATAAAGTGGCCAGTGAGTGTATAAAGGTATGATTACACAGATCTCAGAGGGTTATTATACCCATATTTAAAATAATCCATGTGGTTCTTCCTTATGAATAATTATTTTAACTATTACTTTTATAATTACTTTAAGTAGGAAATCACTTCTCAACAGTAATCAGGGTGACAAATTGGGGCTCATTTACTAAGGGTCGTGTTTGCACTTTTGTCGGACTGTGCACCGTTATCGGGTTAAACGGCTTGCACAGGTATGTAACAAGTGTCTGCGCTAGGATTGTGTCAAACGTGACCCTTTTTTTTGCCGCAGCTGCGCTGACCTCCATGCGACCCAAATTAGGGGTCGTTCCCTCAGTCAATCCGACTTTCTGTGAACTCTAGAGACCCTGTAAGTAAATGTGCCCCAATGTAATACTGCATTTTTCCAGTGGTGGCGCTGTTGCGACATTAAATACGTTCCATCCACAAAGGATTAGAGCTGAACAATGGTGATGCATGGGACGGGCAATGCTAAACTTTTTTTGAACCCTTCACTTAGCGAACCATCAAGATTTAAAAAAAGTTTCTCCACTAATAAAACAGTTCCAAAAAAAGTGTGTAGCATCTATCCTGTATTGTTGTGATATTGTTGTTGGTGTTTCTTTACTGGTGCATTTAAGTGTTTCTTACAGGGAAACAAAATCTTATTCCTATATTATAAGCTGGTTTGAACAAGAAGATGAAAAGATCTAGTGGCAGGATGGAGATGAATGGTGGGGCTGGCTAGCTCTGGGAATTCACGCATAACTATAGGGAAGCAAAAGGGAAAACACACAATTATAGAACGCATTATCTTCCATTAGTGGAGTGAAATACAGCAGTAATTCTTTCATCCACCTCTAAGTGTATGGAAAATGACAAGTTAGTGATGAGCACTCTCAGTTGTCAGCGGGGCTTGTTTACAGAGTAGTTAAGAATATTTTCCATAAAGACCAGCAGTCCCCAGTGACTGCATATAGCATCATATCTAGACAGTAAAACCAGAGCGGGGATATTTTAGATTGTTTCAAAAATTGCCCACTGGACATTTTTTTTTCTATATTTTTGAGAGAATTTAATACAACATTTACCTGTGTGTTTTTTTGCAGTAATATTTGTATTAAAGGGAACCTGTCACCAGATTTCCCCCTACGTAATGTCTAGCCCCCTCTGGTCGGTTACGAAATGTCCTTTCTAGAATTTGCTCTCTTATGTAAAATCTCACCTGTTTAACTGTAAAAAAAATCCCCCCCAAAGTCGAGCAAATATATATTTTCCAGAAGGAACAGATTCCCAACTCTATAGAGAGCTGCTTCCATGTCTTTGCAGCTCCTCAGCACAGTGTAGGGAGTGGTGGGAGGCTTGTAACTAGTGTCATGAAGTAAGAGCTCTCCTTATGAAGACTTTGCCAATTAATGCCGCTTGTGAAGACTTGTAGCTATTGTCGGCAACCTTAACTGGCAAAGTCTCTAGAAGGAGAGCTCTTACTTCTCGGCGCCACAATGGTAAGAAATCTAAAAATACTGAATATCTTTGTACTGTAATTATAAGGCAAAAGAAGGGCAATAGAGAGCTCTTCTTATTTGCAAATCTCCCCTGCGGAACATGCGCGACCAGCAGAGGAAAGGGAGCTACTGTGCATGCACAGATCTCCCCAGCAGCAGGCACGTTCGTTGCCCATAGTGGAACATAAGCTACTGCGCATGCGCAGAGAGATGCTCCAAAAGACAAAGCACAGGGACATAACTACAGTGGTAGCAGCTGCTATGGGGCCCACGGTTTCAGGGTTGCCCATTGTACAGTATAATATGTACATACAGGGCCGGCTCCAGGTTTCAGTAGGCCCCTGGGCGACAGTGCCTCACTGGGCCCCTTAGCAGTGGTGGCATTAAAAACGCAAAACCGTAAGATACCCAGGCTCCATTAATATACATCCCCCAGGCTCCATTAATATATATCCCCCAGGCTCCATTAATATACACCCCCCAGGCTTCATTAATATACATCCCCTAGGCTCCTTGAAGTAATTTACAACCCCCCAGTCCAGGTCCATTAATTAATATACCCCCCCCCAGCCAGGCTCCATTAATAAATATACCCCCCCCCCCCAGCCAGGCTCCATTAATAAATATAGCCCCCCAGCCAGGCTCCATTAAAAAATATAGCCCCCCAGCCAGGCTCCATTAATAAATATAACCCCCCGCCAGACTCCATTAATAAAAATAGCCCTCCAGCCAGGCTCCATTAACAAATATACCCCCCCAGCCAGGCTCCATTAATAAAAATACCCCCCAGCCAGGCTCCATTAATAAATATAGCCCCCCAGCCAGGCTCCATTAATAAATATAGCCCCCCAGCCAGGCTCCATTAATAAATATAGCCCCCCAGCCAGGCTCCATTAACAAATATAGCCCCCCAGCCAGGCTCCATTAATAAATATAGCCCCCCAGCCAGGCTCCATTAATAAATATAGCCCCCCAGCCAGGCTCCATTAATAAATATAGCCCCCCAGCCAGGCTCCATTAATAAATATAGCCCCCCAGACAGGCTACATTAATAAATATAGCCCCCCAGCCAGACTCCATTAATAAATATAGCCCCCCAGACAGGCTCCATTAATAAATATAGCCCCCCAGCCAGACTCCATTAATAAAAATACCCCCCAGCCAGGCTCCATTAATAAATATAGCCCCCAGCCAGACTCCATTAATAAAAATAGCCCTCCAGCCAGGCTCCATTAATAAATATAGCCCCCCAGCCAGGCTCCATTAATAAATATAGCCCCCCAGCCAGGCTCCATTAACAAATATAGCCCCCCAGCCAGGCTCCATTAATAAATATAGCCCCCCAGCCAGGCTCCATTAATAAATATAGCCCCCCAGCCAGGCTTCATTAACAAATATAGCCTCCCAGCCAGGCTCCATTAATAAATATAGCCCCCCAGCCAGAATCCATTAACAAATATAGCCCCCCAGCCAGGCTCCATTAATAAATATAGCCCCCCAGCCAGGCTCCATTAATAAATATAGCCCCCCAGCCAGGCTCCATTAATAAATATAGCCCCCCAGCCAGGCTCCATTAATAAATATAGTCCCCCAGCCAGGCTCCATTAATAAATATACCCCCCAGCCAGGCTCCATTAATAAATATAGCCCCCCCCAGCCAGGCTCCATTAATAAATATACCCCCCCAGACAGGCTCCATTAATAAATATACCCCCCAGCCAGACTCCATTAATAAATATACCCCCCCAGACAGGCTCCATTAATAAATATAACCCCCCGCCAGACTCCATTAATAAAAATAGCCCCCCAGCCAGGCTCCATTAATAAATATAGCCCCCCAGCCAGGCTCCATTAATAAATATAGCCCCCCAGCCAGGCTCCATTAACAAATATAGCCCCCCAGCCAGGCTCCATTAATAAATATAGCCCTCCAGCCAGGCACAATTAATAAATATAGCCCCCCAGACAGGCTACATTAATAAATATAGCCCCCCAGCCAGACTCCATTAATAAATATACCCCCCCAGACAGGCTCCATTAATAAATATAGCCCCCCAGCCAGACTCCATTAATAAAAATACCCCCCAGCCAGGCTCCATTAATAAATATAGCCCCCAGCCAGACTCCATTAATAAAAATAGCCCTCCAGCCAGGCTCCATTAACAAATATAGCCCCCCAGCCAGGCTCCATTAAATAAAAAATACCCCCCAGCCAGGCTCCATTAATAAATATAGCCCCCCAGACAGGCTCCATTAATAAATATAGCCCCCCAGCCAGGCTCCATTAATAAATATAGCCCCCCCAGCCAGGCTCCATTAACAAATATAGCCCCCCAGCCAGACTCCATTAATAAATATAGCCCCCCAGCCAGGCTCCATTAATAAATATAGCCCCCCAGACAGGCTCCATTAATAAATATAGCCCCCCAGCCAGGCTCCATTAATAAATATAGCCCCCCAGCCAGGCTTCATTAACAAATATAGCCCCCCAGCCAGGCTCCATTAATAAATATAGCCCCCCAGCCAGACTCCATTAACAAATATAGCCCCCCAGCCAGGCTCCATTAATAAATATAGCCCCCCAGCCAGGCTCCATTAATAAATATAGCCCCCCAGCCAGGCTCCATTAATAAATATAGCCCCCCAGCCAGGCTCCATTAATAAATATAGCCCCCCAGCCAGGCTCCATTAATAAATATACCCCCCAGCCAGGCTCCATTAATAAATATAGCCCCCCCAGCCAGGCTCCATTAATAAATATAGCCCCCCAGCCAGGCTCCATTAATAAATATACCCCCCAGCCAGGCTCCATTAATAAATATAGCCCCCCCAGCCAGGCTCCATTAATAAATATACCCCCCCAGACAGGCTCCATTAATAAATATACCCCCCAGCCAGACTCCATTAATAAATATACCCCCCCAGACAGGCTCCATTAATAAATGTAACCCCCCGCCAGACTCCATTAATAAAAATAGCCCTCCAGCCAGGCTCCATTAACAAATATAGCCCCCCAGCCAGGCTCCATTAATAAAAATACCCCCCCAGACAGGCTCCATTAATTAAATGCTAACTTACCTTCCAGGTGCACGCGTCCTGCACAGTAATAGACCCTCTGCAACAGAAATACATCAGACGCGCCGATGCTATTATGTTCTGTGAGTGCCTGCTTGTGGCACCGCCCCCCTTTTACCCGCACCACACTGTGGTTGCGGCTCTTCTCTCAATTACATCGGCGATGTATACCGATGTAATTGAGTTTTCCTATCTTGCCAGTGTGTGCCGTGGGCCCCTCTGGGACCTCTGGGGCCCAGGCACTTGCCCAGATAAGCCGGGTGCTGGCGCCAGCCATGTGTATATAACATATATGTGATGTATATATGCTGTATGTGTGTTGTGTACACACTGTATATTTAAATGGTATATGGTGTGTATATACTGTATGTGTATATGCGCTGTGCATCTGTATATGGCACTGTATTTGTGTGTATATGTGATGTGTATATGTTCTATATGTGTGTAAGCATACCTCCCAACCGTCCCGTTTTGGGCGGGACAGTCACGTTTTTTAACCCTTGTCCCGCCTGCACGGGCCGTTAAGTGAAAGTCCCGGTTATTTCTGCGCTGTCACGGATTGTTCCGTCTTGTCCCGCCCCCGAGTCCCGCCTCCGTCCTGCTCAGGATACAGAGAAGCCAGGGGGCAGGGTGCAGCGTCCTCCTCCTCTCCAGCTCCCGGGCTGTCTGCTGCAGGGCCGGCACCTCCCCCATCCCCTCCCCTGAGAGGCAGAGCCCTCCCTGTCCTCAGGCTGCCACTCGGCACAGGATGCAGGCACATGGATGGATGGATGGATGGATGGATGGAGCAGCAGTGCAGAGTGTCATATAAGAGTGTATAAATGTGTGTGTAGTAGTGAAGAACTGTATTTTTATGTATATAGGTATATACATGTGTGTGTATATGTGAGTGTAACATGTATATTTTAAAACATGAAGTGGGGCTCTATTTAGAAGTCTTTTGGGGGTTCAGTGTGGGTACAGTGCCCGCATTCACGGTAGAAGTAGAAGAATTGCAAAGTAAAAAATGCAATCATGGCCACAAAGTGTCTGTTCTGTCCAAAGTTACCCTGAAGTGATAACCATAACCTCTTTTTTTAGCTGAATTTCATATTTTTGTGTAGCCTATGTGGTATGGAGCTAGAACAGCTTGCCTCCGCAAAATAGAGGGACTACACACGTATCTTCCACAACCGTCTCCCAGGACTGTTTTTGGTGGGGATGGTTCCCATACTTTCTCGGCTCTATAGCATTTATTAAAAAAATATTTTGTAATATGAATGAACAATACAATAATGCGCAACATTTGTCATCAGGAGCAGAAACATAATGGGGGGGGATGTTGCCCCCTAAAGTATCTCACACTATGGGGCACATTTACTTAACTGTCCCATTGACGCCGCTGATCCGGAATGACCGACGAGGATTCGGAGCTGCCGCGATTCACTAAGATCGTGCGTCCAATTTCCATCATGTGTCGCTTCCCCTGCTGAGGTCCGCCGGAGTTCACCTTCTTCTTCTCGGTGTATGTGAGTGCTGATTTTGCGACACAATTTGATTTTTAAATTCCGCAGTTTGTCCGAATCAATCGTGTTGTCTGTCCAATATATTTGTAGAGAGCCCTCGGTTAGGTCCCTGAATAGAAAAAACTTTCTAGAAAATATTGGTTTAGGGTTAGAAATTAGAGATGAGCGAACATACTCGTCCGAGCTTGATGCTCGTTCGAGCATTAGCCTACTCGAAACTGCTCGTTGCTCGGACGAATACTTCGCCCGCTCGAGAAAATGGCATCTCCCGCCGTTTTGCTTTTTGGCGGCCAGAAACAGAGCCAATCACAAGCCAGGAGACTCTGCACTCCACCCAGCATGACGTGGTACCCTTACACGTCGATAGCAGTGGTTGGCTGGCCAGATCAGGTGACCCTGGAATAGACTAGCCCCTGCCTGCGCTGCTCGGATCATTCTGTGTCTGGATGCCGCTAGGGAGAGAGCTGCTGCTGGTCAGGGAAAGCGTTAGGGTGTTCTATTAGAATAGTGTTAGGCAGGAGTGATTCTACAAGAACCCAACAGCCCTTCTTAGGGCTACAATAACATTATACTTTTTTTTTATTATTTGCTTGTGGCTGGGCTTGCTGGCACTAGTAGTGCAGCTAGTACCATATTGTGAGGAATTTGCAGGGGGACTTGCTACCGTTGTGTTTAGCTCTTAGTGACACGCATATCCACCTCAAACACCAAAGTGGGACAATTTATTAGGGGTTTGATTAGAATTAAGCAGAGTCTGCTGATTTTTTTTTTTTTTTTTACCTTTATTTCATTTTATAGCTCAAACTCATCTTGCAAAGCACAAAATCCAGTTGTGTGCTGTCAGTGTAGGTTAGAAACTAGCCATAGCAATAGGATAGCATCGTTTTGTTAAAAAAAATATAAAACTAAAAAAAAATAAACACAACATTTTTTTTTTTTCAAGTTTACACTTTAATTTGGAAAATGTTTAACCCGAGGGCTAGGGGTAGAGGACGAGGACGTGGACGTGGGCGTCCAACTACTGCAGGGGTCAGAGGCCGTGGTCCTGGGCGGGGTGAGACACCACCTGCTGATGGGGGAGCAGGGGAACGCCGCAGAGGTACACTCCCTAGGTTCATCATGTCTCAAGTTACTGGGACTCGTGGTAGAGCACTGTTGAGGCCAGAACAGTGCGAAGAGGTGATGTCGTGGATTGCGGACAATGCTTCTAGCCATTTGTCCACCAGTCAGTTTTCCACGCAGTCCACCCATGTCACCGAAATCGGCACTCCTCCAGCTCCTCCACCTCAGCCTCCTTCCCCCCAGTCTGCCCCCTCCCACCAAAATTTGGCATTTAAACCGGCATACTCTGAGGAACTGTTTTCTGGACCCTTCCCACAGTCACAAACCACTTGTCCTGCTGCTGCTGAGCTATTTTCCGATGCCCAGGTTTTCCACCAGTCGCAGTCTGTGGGTGATGATGACATTATTCACGTAGTGGAAGAAGTGTGTAAAGAGGTGTTGGACGATGAGGAGACACGGTTGTCAGACAGTGGTGAAGTTGTTGTCAGGGCAGGAAGTCCGAGGGGGGAGCAGACTGAGGGATCGAAGGATGATGAGGTGACAGACCCAAGCTGGGTTGATAGGCCGGGTGAACACAGTGCTTCTGAGACGGAGGCGAGTCCTATAGCAGAACAGGTTGGAAGAGGCAGTGGTGGGGCCAGACGGAGAGGCAGGGCCAGAGCTGGTGCATCAGCGCCAAATGTTGCCCGTAGTCAAGCTCCCGTGGCGAGGGCTAGATTTTCAGAAGTCTGGAGGTTCATGCCTGGCCCATGTGTTAAATCTCATAGTTCAGCGTTTCCTCAAGACATACCCCAATCTGTCTGATTTGCACACGAAGGTGCGCCGCATCTGTGCACATTTCAGGAAGTCCAGCACAGATGCTGCCACTCTCAGGGCAGCGCAGCGCCGCCTCCAACTGCCCGCTCACCGACTGTTGTGCGACATGCCCACGAGGTGGAATTCAACACTAACCATGTTATCCAGAGTTTACCAGCAGCGCAGAGCGATTGTAGACTGCCAGATGTCAACTTCCACCAGAACTGGTAGTCAGGTCAGTCAGCTTCCTCAAGTCTACAATGAGGAGTGGACATGGATGTCTGATATCTGTCAGGTGCTGAGTAACTTTGAGGAGTCAACACAGATGGTCAGTAGTGATGCCGCCATCATCAGCCTCACCATCCCGCTGCTTGGCCTGTTGAAAAACTCTCTGGTCAGCATGAAGTCGGAAGCTTTGCGCTCGTCACAAGAGACGGGGGAAGAAGATTCCCTTGTTGATAGCCAAAGCACCCTTAGGTCTGTTTCTCAGCGCATATCGGAGGAGGTGGAGGAGGATGAGGAGGAAGAGGAGAAGAATGTTGGCGAGACAGAAGAGGGGACCATTGTTCAGTCCTTCACTGTTCAGCGTGTATGGGCAGAAGAAGGGGAGTTGGAGGAGTTGGAGGAGGAGGAAATGGGCAGTCAGGCCAGTGAGGGGAGTGAATTCTTGCGCGTTGGGACTCTGGCGCATATGGCAGATTTCATGCTAAGCTGCCTATCCCGTGACCCTCGCGTTCAAAGAATTTATTCCAGCACCGATTACTGGGTATTCACTCTCCTGGACCCACGGTACAAGCAAAATCTTTCCACTCTCATCCCTGGAGAGGAAAGGAGTGTGAGAATGCATGAATACCAGCAGGCCCTGGTGCACAAGCTGAAACAGTATTTCCCTTCTGACAGCGCTAGCGGCAGAGGGCGTACTTCTGCGGGACAAGTAGCGAGGGAGAGTAGTCGACCAGGCAGCTTGTCCAGCACTGGCAGGGGTACGCTTTACAAGGTCTTTGCCAGTTTTATGTCACCCCAGCAAGACACTGTCACCTGTCCCCAGTCTCGGCAGAGTAGGGCTGATCTTTACAGAAAGATGGTGAGGGAGTATGTAGCTGACCATACCATCGTCCTAAATGATCACACAGCTCCCTACAACTACTGGGTTTCAAAGCTGGACATGTGGCACGAACTGGCGCTGTACGCCTTGGAGGTTCTTGCCTGCCCTGCCGCTAGCGTGTTGTCCGAGCGGGTTTTCGACAACACGCTGCGTGTTGTCCGAGCGGGTTTTCAACTGACAGCGCTGACAGGCTGACGCTTATCAAGATGAATAAAGCCTGGATTTCTCCGCATTTCCATTCTCCACCAGGTGAAAGAAGCTGAACCTGAATAATGTATGCACTCCTCCTCCTCATTGTCCTCCTTCTCCTCCTCTTTGTACACTAAAGCAGAGGAAACTGGCTATTTTTTTGCCAGGGCCAACTGGCTCTGGCTATAGTACTCTATGTATTTAATTTTTCTGGAGGGCCAACTACCCTGTCCTCTGTTTTAAACAATTTTTGGGAGTGCCACATACAGGCACTCAATCTATGTAATTTTTCTGGAGGACCAGCTACCTGCTCCTCTGGTTTGAAAACTTTTTTGGACTGCCACATACAGGCACTCAATTTATTTAATCTTTTTGGAGGACCAGCTACCTGCTCCTCTGGTTTGAAAACTTTTTTGGACTGCCACATACAGGCACTTAATCTATGTAATTTTTCTGGAGGACCAGCTACCTGCTCCTCTGGTTTGAAAACTTTTTTGGACTGCCACATACAGGCACTCAATTTATTTAATCTTTTTGGAGGACCAGCTACCTGCTCCTCTGGTTTGAAAACTTTTTTGGACTGCCACATACAGGCACTCAATCTATGTAATTTTTCTGGAGGACCAGCTACCTGCTCCTCTGGTTTGAAAACTTTTTTGGACTGCCACATACAGGCACTCAATTTATTTAATCTTTTTGGAGGACCAGCTACCTGCTCCTCTGGTTTGAAAACATTTTTGGACTGCCACATATAGGCACTCAATCTATGTAATTTTTCTGGAGGACCAGCTACCTGCTCCTCTGGTTTGAAAACTTTTTTGGACTGCCACATACAGGCACTCAATCTATGTAATTTTTCTGGAGGACTAGCTACCTGCTCCTCTGGTTTGAAAACTTTTTTGGACTGCCACATATAGGCACTATCCAAATTAAATTGTCTCCATAGCAGCCTCCACACGTCGTCTTTTTAGCTGCCTTCACACGTTGCCTCCATTGCTACCGTGTTTCCCCGATTGTAAGACACCCCCGAAAGTAGGACGTAGCAGGGGTGTAAGGGGGGACGTCTAATGTAAGACGTGCCCCGAAAGTTAGACGTACCGGAGGCAAATTATATGGTACCTGCTTCAGGATCATGGACAGCAGGGGGAGCCGGGAGCGGAGGGGGGATTGGTGGCTGCTGGCGGCAGTCAGAAGTCGGCCGGCAGGGGCGGGAGTACGATGCAGCTTCGGGGAGCGGAGAGGTGGAAAGCGGAGGTACTGTATGTGGGGGTCAGGTTGGAGCCGGCCAAAGGGTGGGCGGGAGCTTGATGCCGGCGGAAGCTGGAGATCGCGGGACCGGGGCATACAGAAACACGCAGCCTCCGTGCCCTCATGTGCAGCCTCTGATTGGACCAGCGGCTCCTTCACGAGGAAGAAGAAGCCACACCTCTACCCAGCACTACAGAGGAATTGATCCCATCGCCATTACGGTACCAGGTACTGTAACCCTATGGGAGACAGTGTGTGGGATACTGTATGGGGCTGTAACCCTATGGGAGACTGTGTGGGATACTGTATGGGGCTGTAACCCTATGGGAGACTGTGTGGGATACTGTATGGGGCTGTAACCCTATGGGAGACTGTGTGGGATACTGTATGGGGCTGTAACCCTATGGGAGACTGTGTGGGATACTGTATGGGGCTGTAACCCTATGGGAGACTGTGTGGGATACTGTATGGGGCTGTAACCCTAAGGGAAATGTGTGGGATACTGTATGGGGCTGTAACCCTAAGGGAGATGTGTGGGATACTGTATGGGGCTGTAACCCTAAGGGAGATGTGTGGGATATCGAAATTTTTTCCAATATAAGACATACCCCGAAAGTAAGACATAGTGGGACTTTTGAGGGTAAAAAGAATGTAAGACACTGTCTTACTTTCGGGGAAACACGGTACCTCCACACGTCATCGCCATAGCTGCCTCCAAAGGTAGTCCATATAGCTGCCTCCATACATGGTCCCCTTATCAAACGAGCTGTGTCAGGCAGAATTTTGGGTTGTTTTCATGGCTTCCACATCAAACTTGTTAACTTTGTCGCCACCCTGCTGTGTAATCCACAAAATATACTGGCAAACTTTTATCATTTACCAATATTATTTCAGCGCTTCTTGCGCATCTGTTTACATTTCCCTCACCCGCCATATCCTAAACTTATAAGAACGCTACTACACTTGATCTTATACAAAAGGTTCTTAGAAGTGCTGTTTGGGGAGTAGCCTAGAGACAGGGGCTTGGATTGGCGAAAGCTCGCCTGGCAGCGGAGCGCCAGCTCCATCTCAAGATCCAACTAACATAGTTTTAACTGCAGCACCTTTAATCTACTACTAGTTCACTGCCTCCATACATGGTCCTCTTATCAAACGAGCTGTGTCAGGCAGAATTTTGGGTTGTTTTCATGGCTTCCTCATCAAACTTGTTAACTTTGTCGCCACCCTGCTGTGTAATCCACAAAATATACTGGCAAACTTTTATCATTTACCGATATTATTTGAGCGCTTCTTGCTCACCTCCTTTGGTTCCTCTCTGCCACCCATTGGTTTTAAGCCTGAGTCCATTTGGGGTATGTCGCACTTAGAAGTGCTGTTTGGGGAGTAGCCTAGAGACAGGGGCTTGGATTGGCGAAAGCTCGCCTGGCAGCGGAGCGCCAGCTCCATCTCAAGATCCAACTAACATAGTTTTAACTGCAGCACCTTTAATCTACTACTAGTTCACTGCCTCCATACATGGTCCTCTTATCAAACGAGCTGTGTCAGGCAGAATTTTGGGTTGTTTTCATGGCTTCCTCATCAAACTTGTTAACTTTGTCGCCACCCTGCTGTGTAATCCACAAAATATACTGGCAAACTTTTATCATTTACCGATATTATTTGAGCGCTTCTTGCTCACCTCCTTTGGTTCCTCTCTGCCACCCATTGGTTTGAAGCCTGAGTCCATTTAGGGTATGTTGCCATGCCACTCTCTAGCCTGCCGCTGCTGCCGCTGCCTCTGCATAGCCCCCTATAGTGTCAGGGTCAATTATTGAATGTTTTAGATGCTATCTAGCCTCATTCGGTCACTCTGTCATTGCCATGCTGTTGCCCATACTTTTGGCATAATGGTGCAATTAAGCAGCCTCAGAGGCATCCATGCATGCTGCCCCTGCTGTTTCCAGTCCATTTCCGTGGTGTTTCCATCCTTTTCTGAGGTTCCCAGGTGCTTGGCCAAGCTTCCTTGTGCAGATCCTTGGTCCCCTTGAAAAATGCTCGAGTCTCCCATTGACTTCAATGGGGCTCGTTATTCGAGACGAGCACTCGAGCATCGGGAAAAGTTCGTCTCGAATAACGAGTTCCCGAGCATTTTAGTGCTCGCTCATCTCTGTTAGAAATCTCAGGGCCCCTCCTCCTGGTCTTCAATGGAAAAATCAAACCCATCTGATGTTGTGCAAACTCCACTCATCCAGCGCTCGGGTCCCATATTTTTATAGGGTCTACAACGCGCTCCACTGGACGGCAATAGGATGTCAAGAGCAAACGCTACCTGCCACGCAACAAACCAACCACTGTGACCAATATCACCCTGTGGTCCTAACCTCTACATAATCTCAGCCTCAACTCCCAACCTTCAAAGCCAAACCTAAAGTGTGTAGTTGGTCTAATCCTCCATGTCTGCTTCTAACAATAATTAGCTTTAAAATGTTTCCTGATTTCTGCTGCGGGTTTTTCTGCCTCAACGCCAAAAAAAATCATCAAAAAATCTGTCATGCGAAAATCCATTCCCCAGATACATATGAATTACGATAACTCCGCCATCATTTCCCCGCACAGCGGTGTTGGCATGCTTATGCTGTACAAAATCTTGCCAGAGGATTATATTTTTCGGATACATCCATGAAAAGCTGATTTTAATATTCTTGGAAATAGCTTGTCCGTGGATAATGTCATGTGTATCTATAACTTCCCAAATTACACCGCGTCGCTGGTTTTAATGCTTGTTCTGAGACATTAGTCATGTTTAAAAGGAGTCTGCATACACATAGTGATTTATCTATTATATTCTCTGTTCAAAAACAATTATATCCAAGCGGGACAAGCGTTCTGACAATTTTGGAGTTCAACCTTCTAAGATTGAATTCCTTAATCCCTAATTTAAAGGGGACCCATCCACTCTTCTGCCGTGTCCATTATAGTAAATGCTATATAGTAATTTCTATGTTGTTCTGTTCCTCTGTTATTCTTCTGAGAAGTGTACGTGCCCATATTGAGTCGGATATTATCATATACATACAGAAATACAGATGTGACTACCTAACACAGATAATGGGGCATCTTCCTTTTTCTGTGGCCATCTGTCTTCCATCCTGCTCTTCCGGTGGCCTCCTGTCCCCCAGCCTGCTCTTCTTGTGTCCACATATCCTCCATCCTCCTTTTACTGTGACTTCCTATTCTCCACCCTGCTCCTATTTCTGTGGTCTCCTTTCCTCTATTCTGCTCTTCCTGTGGCTTCCTATCCTCCACCCTCCTCTTCCTGTTGCCATGTATCCTCCATCCCCCTCTTCCTGTGGCCTCCTGTCCTCCATCCTGCTCTTCCTGTGGCCCCCTGTCCTTCATCCTCCTTTTACTTTGGCTCCCTGTCCTCCATCCTCCTCATTCTGTGGCTCCCTGTCCTCCATCCTCCTCATTCTGTGGCCCATCTCCCCTGTTTGTGGGTATAAAACAAAAAAACACTGTTACTTACCTTCCCTCATTCCCCTGCAGCGGTCTTCACTCCTCTTCTTCTGGGCTCAGACTGTAACTCGGCTACTTCAGACCCAGATGCTTTAGCTGCTCTGCAGGTTTAGTGTACAGGACCAGTAGGAGGCGTCACAAAGCAGGGCAATGAGGGGCAGCCCGGGACATGTGCCCAACTGCCTGCTGAATCTAGGACGGACAGGGACTGATTTGGCAAGCTCTGTGTAGCGCTGCATAATCTGCGTGCACTATATAAATAAAGAAATTATTAAGGATAATACAAACAGCAATGTCACAGTAAGGAGATACTGTATACAGCAATGTCACAGTAAGGAGATACTGTATACAGCAATGTCACAGCACTGGAATAATACATACAGTGATGTCATATAACAGAGATAATACACACAGCAATGTCACAGTAAAATACACATGTAACAGTAGTATTGCTCAATGATGTCACTAGACAGAGACAAATATATAAATAGGTCACAATGTACTCTATAAATCATGGTTCACAAAAAAGCCATACAATTATGTACAATTATTTGAAGATATAATGGGCACATAATGCGACACTACAGGAAATGTTTCTCCTTAGGTCCCATGCACATGACCGCATTGGGGCCAGTCATAAGGCCAGACAATTTGCGGGTGTATCATGGCCCCAGTAGTTTCGTGATCACACAGAATCTCACTGCACCCTGTCCAAGACTGGTTATTTTTTGCCAAAAAATGGCAGGGGCTGCTCAGCTTTCAATGGAAGGGCGGGGTGGGCGCTCACTCCTCCTCCACTCAGCAGTGTGCTCCTCCTAAGTTTCTTGGTCTTATAGTAGCTGTTTAATTTAAATATGTACATTAGGAAATTGCATTACTATTTTCTCTTATACATTTTTGTGCTTTTGCTTTCTTTGAGGACTTGTTTCCAGCAGTGAGAAAAAACATATATATAAATATATAAATGGCTATATATATATATATATAGCCATTCTATCCTCTATCCACAGATGAGAAATCATTGCAGGGTCACAAGGACAGGATGAAATAGAACAGTAAGATGCAGAGGGGGAAGATGAACTCAAGTTTCTACTTTATCTCAACTTCTGTAACTTTCTTTTATTTTATGATTTTTGGAGAGAAAAAAAAACAAAAAAAGAGCAAAAAAATGAAAGGGGTCTGAATACTTTCCATACCCACTATATATACCATGAAGGAATCTGTTTCACTTTCCACTTTCATTCTGCAATGGGTTTGTCAATGGTTTAAGCTAACCAAATACATTTATGTAACCCAGCTCAATACCAGGAGGTAACATGATGTATGACATGACAGAGACCTTGTTTAGTCTTCTGCTGTGAGCCCACACATGTCTGCTCTACTGTGCCCATAGGGGTCATCTGCACTGACATAAAAAACGAATCATGAGCAGAATTGTAAAAATATGGATATTAGAAAACAGTAGAAACAAACACACAAAAAATGAAATCTGGAACACCCCTTTAAGGAATTAACCCACAACAATAAGCAAGCCAGGAATAACCGAATGAACAAGCGAATGGATGTTTTTGGAAAACCTGATCCAGGGAATGCATGCATTTTGGATAATGAAGCTTTACCAGTCATCATCTTAAAATCTCAAGTACTGAACTTTAAGAAGAGATTTAATCCATTAAATATACTTCAAAGAACATTAAATCCATATTGGCCCAAATCCTTTCTAAGGAGGCTCTGAAGCTCCGTTCAATCTCTCCTTGTTAATTCAAGCATTGATAGAATGTGACCTTTGTGTCTCTAATGACAAAGAGACTTTACCATGGAGACTGTGTCCTCAGCACATTTAATAGCTCATTATGAGGCTCTTCAAGATATTCACACACTTACATAAGGGCAACAAGCAATAATGATCCATATCTGACAGACAACCAGTTAGAGTCGGAATTCATTAGTCAGTTTCGGTTTATTAAACTGGACATATAAGCAGAGGACCGCAATTCTCGAAGAAATCTTAGAGTATCAGATTTATCACAGTATCAGATGCTGGATGCTAAATATCTTGTATTTTTAGACTGTCCAGCTTAAATTTATAGCGCTATTAGAGTAGCTGTACATGACCGTGTGATCATTGGGGCCTGGGGCGTAACTAGGAGAGGCAGGGCCCAATAGCAGCCTGCTGAATGGGGCCCCCCTTCCCACTTAAAAATATATATATATTTGTATACTCACACATGCGAGTTACAATCACACTTGTATACACTCATGTGCACACATATAGAGCATATACACACATACTGGGGCACATTTACTTACCCGGTCCAGTCGCGATCCAGCGGCGCGTTCTCTGCTCTGGATTCGGGTCCGGCCGGGATTTATGAATGTAGTTCTTCCGCCGTCCACCAGGTGGTGCTGCTGCGCTGAAAGTCATCTCATCGCGCCGGAATGCACCACCTCGGACCAGGTGAAGGTAAGCGCTCCCCAAGCGACACTTTTTCGGTTTTTAAATGCGGCGGTTTTTCCGAATACGTCGGGTTTTCGTTCGGCCACGCCCCCCGATTTCCGTCGCGCGCATGCCGGCGCCGATGCGCCACAATCCGATCGCGTGCGCCACAATCCCGGGGCAATTCAGGTACAATCGGCGCAAATCGGAAATATTCGGGTAACACGTCGGGAAAACGCGAATCGGGCCCTTAGTAAATGACCCCCATTGTGTCATATGCAAATGTACAACATATATACACACATCATACACCATACACAAATACAGCATATATACATCACAGATACAGCATATTTACATCACATATATGTATACATAATGGGGCAGATTGATCAAGCAGTCTGAAAGTCAGAATATTTCTAGTTGCCCATGGAAACCAATCACAGCTCCCCTTTAAAATATTCACGAGCACTGGTAAAATGAAAGCTGAGCTGTGATTGGTTGCCATGGGCAACTGGAAATATTCTGACTTTCAGACTAATTGATAAATCTGCCCCATTATGTACATAATAGTGCACATCTCTCACTCTTTAGTGTGTCAGGTCAATTGACAGGGCCCCCTGACACTGTGGACCCCATAGCGGCTGCTCCTCACCTCTCCCCTCTCACAGAAACCAAAAGTGTCCACAATCTAGTAAAAGATAGGACAGTGTGACACAGTGTGCTCACTGCACTGTAACCAGGTGCCATAGACAGCAATGTTGGCCGTGATCTGGTGCAGATAGATGATGGCGCTCCTCACCCTACACATCTCCATAGAGAACAAGTATGCTTTACGATAAAACGGGCAGGAATAGGACCTGCTCTAATTTTTGCAGCACAGCCTTCCACATCGATTACAGTACAGTGGGACACTTTGTGCTCACCACACCATGACCGGGTATGAAAGACCTCTATGGTTGTATGAATGGAGCCTAACTTATACCTCAAATAAAGAGACACAGTTATGGCAACGTGACTATGTTAACCAGGAAGTATCCATATTTTATAAAGGCAAAATGCAAAGAGATGACAGAGTGGACATATATAAAGTCTACATTTTGGAAAGTGCCATTGGCGAGTACTGCAGTTGAGATAGATGACAAACCAGGACCAGCAAAGATTAAGTTGTAGACTTAGTCTGGTAATCTATAAACTAAAGACTCAGCTCTCTCCACATCAGAAATTGATAGAGTTAGGGCCAGGGCAGCTAGCGATACTAGATCAGAGATTGTTTTGTGGTGTTTGGACCACCAGTCCTCCACATGGGGTGGACCAATCCATTTGGGGTCTGTCCAAGGGCAAACTTGTCCTCAATTGGGTACTTGTCCATTTTATTATAATATGAAGTCATTCAATATCATATAAAATAACTGGTTGTTAGCAAAGTTTCTAGCTGAAAAACAAGTAAAAATGCAGTAGGACGGGTATCGCATTCCTTATTTCTCATAGTTTGCTGGTTTTTCTTGGATTCCTCTAGTCAATATTTCATTTACACACTATAGTTTGGTGTAAAGGGCAGCCTGCAGCATCTTCATGACTGTCATCCTTCATTTAACCAGACTCCTTTAGGTTGACTCTTATTGACATCCACATTGACCCATTCATCACTTAAAATGGTAGCCTGCCCTGGAGACCAGAAAGTTATCATCCACTTCCTTGGAGATTTACCGTCAGCATTTCTATTGGGAATGCTGACATTTCCGAGCCAATCATTGGCAGTGAAGGTCTGCGTCCTGGGCAGCCAGCTGGGCTCCTCACGTTGGATTGATACGAAATTGAAGCTGGCAGCACATGATTGCAGAGCCCTAGAGTTCAATTTCCAAGAGGATATTGTTACACTGGTAAAGATACACAGTACTTGTTGTTATATGAATTTCAGATAATGATAAATCAATATTGGGCCAAATCTCGCTTTATCAAATAATAAAACAAAATATGACTATAGATTAGAAATGATGGCCTTATGCACCACATGATTTCACGACTCAAGGCACAAGTTCACATGTTCTACCATCTGTTATTGTATTCCATATTTCAGAATACTGGATGTGGTAAGTTCTACTGTAACAACATACCAATGCCAGTAAGCGGGTTATCTATTTTGATGTTGTTGCAGAACACTTTTAGACTTTTTAGTCTAACATAACTTTCTGGCTATTGCAAAATCAAAGCAGGTCACTGGCGGGATAATTGTCAAGCCTATCTTCTGGTATTACCATTAAACATTAGCCACCTTTGGTCACCCCCTGTTGTGTAGAGTTCCATCTGCCATAATGTGGGGAAATATACTAATTGCATATGGATCTAATAAATGGCCCAATGACTATGAAATGAACAGGGTCAAATCAGTGACAAGATACATCTTTACCCCACTATTGTTTTTTATTGTACATATATCATATATGGGGATTAAGTATACAAGCGGTCCCCGGGTTACATACAAGATAGGTTCTGTAGGTTTGTTCTTAAGTTGAATTTGTATGTAAGTCGGAACTGTATATTTTATAATTGTAACCCCAGCCAAATTTTTTTTGGTCTTTGTGACAATTGGATTTTAAAAATGTTGTATTCTCATAAGAA
Organism: Engystomops pustulosus; assembly: GCF_040894005.1. Taxonomy (NCBI): domain Eukaryota; kingdom Metazoa; phylum Chordata; class Amphibia; order Anura; family Leptodactylidae; genus Engystomops; species Engystomops pustulosus. The sequence goes on from NC_092420.1 coordinate 27,203,974, forward strand.
CCAGGATTAACAATAAAGCCTCATTGCAGACATCTCTGATAACTGTTATAGCTGTTTATTATAGCCTAGGCTAAAGTACAGTTAATTACCAACATCCAGAGGTCCGTTGTAACCAGTAAGTCAGGTGTTCTTAAGTCACTCTACACTGGTACTGTGACCATTGTGCCCAGTGGCGTAACTAGGAGAGAAAAGGTTCCATCCCAGACTTTGGACTTCAATTAACCCTTAAAAAATGTACATACTGTATATACACCATGTATACATATATACAACCTATACACACATATCTACAGTATCATATACACAGACATACAGAACATACATATCACATATACATACACGTTTGCAGCATATACACATCACAAATATACAAATACAGCATATTCACACCCAATACTTGGGGCCCCTTGATGTGACCTGATGAAGACACCGTTACGGTGTTGAAGCGCGTTGTCAATAAATACGAATAAAATTCCTTTTATTTCACTCTGGATGTAGCGCGTTGTTAGGGATATTTTATGCAGGGCCCCAACAGCCCTCTTGACTTTTGTAAGGTGAGTCCTAATTAACCCTTTGAGGGAGGATGAGATAGCTGCCGGCAGCGAGCTGACAGAGTAAATGCAAGACACAGTCGGTCTTCCCATGCACTCAAATCAAACTGTTTATTTCAAACAGATACAGCTATATTTTAGCACATAGAGATCAGCATTTGGGGTGTTGATAAGGACTTAGATTCTATTGGCCATTATGTTTTTGTACCAGCACATTCTGGGAAAAATGACTAGGCCTTGTTTACAGCCATGCTTATCTACACAATGGCTCCTAGAAGCTTCTTCATAACCAAAATAAATAACAAGAATACAGAGGCCCGAAGGACGGTAAGAAATGCCAAGGATATTGTGAAAAGGCAAACAACAGTTTAAATGAGAAAAATAGCTGAATTAAAACATTTAACTCTATAGCTTCTAAAAGGGAAGCATACCCCCCCCAAAGTGGCCGCTGTATCTAAGATGGCGGACAGTAGTCAAGATGGCGTCCGAAACCAGTGCGACCTTCTTAACACGCGTCGATCTATTTCCCCGTACCATTTTTACCCCTTGCATCTATTATCTCCCTCTGGACTACCATCCAGCCTCGGGGTCCGACGCTGCAACTCCTACCTGACCTGAAAAGTAACTCCTCATCTGCCCCCCATTTGTGCACATAATCATAGGCGCCTGGCTCAAAAAAATCCCTCAACTCCATTTTGCATCCTGAAAACCAATGCGATCAGCTGAATCACTGTGTAGAGCAGTGGTTCTCAACCTTTGTAATGCTGTGACCCCGCAATACAGTTACTCATGTTGTGGTGACCCCAAACCATGCAATTTGCTGTGAAAACACAATAAAATTGCGGCTCCAAAGGCTTTAGGCAACCCCTGTGTTTTGGTCGTTCGACCCCTGCTGGGGTGACGACCCACAAGTTAAGAACCACTGGTGTAGAGGTTCATAACCCTGTACCCCAGAACCTAAATGGCCCTCATAAAGAGTGGGATGTCGTCTCAGCAGACAATCGGTCCTCATGTGAACAGCATGATACATCATTGTCAGCTTTAATTGATACTCACGGCCACATGACAAGTTACTGAGACATTTTTGTGGGCGCTGGTGTTGGCTTTTGTTGCAATAAACTGTTTGAGATGAGGAAATCCTCATTCCATGCTTCTACATATATGCCCTACATTCATGATGTACTCACTGTTGAGTGAGCTTTCCAAAAATGTCACCCTAACTTTCAGACCAAAGATTCTACAACAGCAGGAGGTGAGTGATCTGACCTTAATGCAGACAGTGACCTTATAGGAAACACTGACTACTACATCCATGTGACCCATGTTATGATGATACTACTATGCTTGCAGCGGGAAAACTTGCAAGCCCGGAGGCGTATAGCCGTTGGGCTAATGACTGCACAAAGGGTGTCTTAGTTAGCGGGGTTCTAAGTACAGGAATAGGCCCTCTGTCACAGGTGGTTTTCCTTTCCTTTCTGTCTCCCTGCGTATGCCAGGGTGGTGGGGGTCACGTGACTAGGGTCGGGCTTGAGTCGTGGGTGGTACATGAAGTGAGCATAGCTTAAATAGGAGCTGCAGAAGTCACTCACCCTCTTTCTGGATTGCGTTTGAAAGGTATTTTCCGCGTTACAATTTTTACAGCTGGCGGTTAGTTGGGTTATTTGGCCTACATGCCCATTGGCTGGCCGGCATACAGGTGGGAGGGGTTTGTTGCACTTTATGTTTGTTGTTATTTAAATTTGTTTATACTGTTCAAAATATGTTTTAAAATAATACAAAAAATATTATTAAAAAAATAAGAAATGTTTATACAATGGTTTAACCTATATAAAGCTGTGGCCGACCCTCACGTCAACCCACATGTTCAACTTGAATACAAGTCTCTGTGTATTTTTTAACTGCGAATATTGGTTCAGGCTTAAAGGGGCCTGTGCTCCCAGTGGTTTGTTGCTTAACTTTATTTTAGCAGTCATGGAGGTATTAGTAAGGTGTAAGGGATTAGGTCCGGGATCGTCGTCTCCTGGGGTAGACGGGCGCAATTCACCAGCACACAAGGAAGTTCACTGTCCACACTGTGCGACTTGGGTACAACTTACCGCAGTCAGTTTTATTCGGCAGTAAAAACAAAATAAACAAAACAGCAAAAATAAAGCCTAAGCCTCTCCTACCTCACAATGGCTGGCCTACTGCCAGGCACCCCAAAAACTCACAGTATCAGTTCACTGCCACAGCTCCACAGGCCTATGAGATAGTCGGTCTCTTACCCAGGGTGGAGCCAATCTGTGTGGTCTGCACCAGGTAGTTATGCAGGACTTCCAGCCAGTGGCGTAACTAGAAGCTGATGGGCCCCAGTGCAAGTCTGTACCAGGCCCCCGACTATAATGTATGGTTTATAGTAATAGTCTTCTCATATGGGCAAGTGACACCAAAAGGGCCCCCTAAACCTCTTGAGCCCGGGTGCGATCGCAACCTCTGCACCCCCTCAAGTTACGCCCCTGCTTCCAGCTGGATGCAAATTAATCCTCATTAGTGGCAAAACACCCAGCTTTCCCACATCCATCCAGCAACATATTCATTCTATACCCAAAATCTGCTTTGGTGGCAGCTACCCTGCCACACAAGGTCATCTAAAATCTTTTGAAACTGGTGCAGAAAGTAAGAAATCCATTTAGCTCAATCTTTGCCCTTGTTTTCTAGTATAATTATACGGCATCTACTTTATTATAACAATGACAGGAGGGAGCTGAATATATTTTCATTTGCAATTAAATTATGTAGATTGCAACTTGGACATGAAACGCAGAATTTATGCTGATGGATGCCTTTTACACAGGAAATGAAGTGATGGGAACATGTTTTATTCAGAGGACGGTAGAGGCGGACACACACACAAGATTTGCATTTTATTTGCATTTGACCGCACAGGAAACATGGACTGACAAATCCAGTAGTCCGTAATAATCTTTGACTCTAGTGTAATAAGGACAAGATGACATCTCCGTGAAAGATTTCCATCATTCTCTTCAGTAAACGGAAGTCCTCTCATTTAACATCTGTTAGAATTGTTTTTCATGCGTAGAAGACAGACGGTGCTATGACACATAGAAGCACGAGGCGCTGAAAGTGTGAGGTGAAAATTCTGCGGTGATTATTGTTGGATCTGCGGTCCAACGTGTGTTTAAAGTAAGGAAACTGGCATAAATTTTAGCTGAAACCTCCTGGTAAACAGGATCTGCCAGAGATGTGGCACAACTATTTAAGATGTCGCCCACTTTACCTCATGGTTTTTGTAATGTGTGGGGGGGCAGGATACTAAAGACCTCTACATCTAACACCAAGTACATTATTATTATTACCGGTAATATTATTATTGTTCTCGTTAAAGGGGTTGTCCAGTTTCATAAAATGTTCTCCTTTAGGATCCAGATGTTCTTAAAATAAAGGGAATCTGTCATCCTTTGTACCAGTATGTTGTTAAGCATCTAAACACCTTCCAGATTAAGTTTCTTTAATGGCGCAGTATGATGGCACCATCCATAAAATCAACTTTAAAGTGAGATGTTAATTGGTTGTATAAAGTTACAAGTGATGAAGTCAAGCTCTCCCTGCCTCAAGTGTCCAGGGACATCAGTAACCATTGAACCTGAATCCCTGTGACTGATGTCAATCACAACATTGGGGTTGATCTGAGGGGGAGAGTGTGACTTTAAGGCTAAACTCTCCACTTCCATGACTTCCATTTTACTCCTTACTTCAAAGTTGATTTGATGGATAATGCTACCACAATGGGCTATTGAAGAAACATAATCTGGAAGGTGTTAAGTATCTTCAGAACATACCGGTAGTAGTTTATTAGGTCGATATCAAGTGACAGTTTCCCTTTAAGGAGTTATACTTACATCTCTTGTCCAGCCCGGTGCCGCAAACCACCATCTGCCCCTATTGTTTTTAAGGTTTAATGGTGACATCAAGTTGACAGCATGTGTCCTTTACAACCCAATACATTTCACACCCAAAGGGTATAGCGGAGCCTTCTGATGACTAGTTTTTATCGCCGAGTCTCAGTATACCAACAGAGGCTGCCAGTGACAGCTCTACGCTGGACCAAAATGACAAAGTACTGTTTCTTTAAAATTTTGTGAGCACCCAAACCCCTTTGGAGAAATAATCATTAAACTGGATTACCCCTGGCTTAAAATTTATTGTGTTTTTCTTGGTGCTAAACCTTTTTGTGTGATTGTCTCATTTATAAACGTAAGCCATTCCTCCAGCCACATCAATCTTAAGGCTGGTAAATCACAGCTATTGCACATGACCCCCCAATCAGCCTCCATTTAAAGACCCCTTCATTTAAACCCAAATTGTCACGCAAATTATTCCACAGTCTCCAGATTTTAGACTCTAATTTTATGCATATCACTTTTTCCAGAATCCTTAGTAGAGCAAGCTTGGCCGATAAGTCCACATGCCTGCAAGTGGGAATATATAGACACTCTATTATACAAAGAAGGGCTGCAAGCTTACAGCCGTATATATACACCACCCCCATAGGCCGCCAATGGGTGCATGGAGTGGTACAGAGCGGTTCGGTGCAGCACACGTGCAGCACCAAACTGCACCGTACACTGGGAAGAGTTAGGACACGTTCTATCCTCCCCCGTGTTATGGCGCTGTGCGCCGTGTATCTCTGTGGAGAAAGAAAAGGTCAACCCTCCTCCTCTCCATTGCACCAGACGTATGTCCGCCAGGCAACGGCCCGACGGACATACGTTCGTGTAAATGCAGCCAAAGATGGTGTCTCATATCTTTTGGTTTGTGGACCACACAAACAGAGTTCAAAATAGGAAACTGAAGAGACTTGATTTAATCATCACCTTCACTATTTCAGATTTTTTTCTTAGGGAAAGAAAAGCTGCAAATAATAAAACCACACACTCTCCAGTTATTACGTAGGAGGTTTTTATTATAATCACACTTTACAAGATAAAAAAAAGTCCTTATTCAATGTAAAATTCTCGATCAATGCATAAGAAAAAGGGAATGCCAAAAGTATTGTACAATCCCGGATTCGTCTTCACACCTTCTTCTGGGGCATAATCATGGGCAATTACCTGGAAGGAGTGGGGGGTCTGTCGAAAGAGATATATTTCTACTGCTGACAGTATCCAAGGCTCTTTTTGTGAAGTTGAATTCTGTGCCAGATCCACATCGTGTAGAAAGATGCTATAACATGGACATGCTGGGGCACATTTACTTACCCGTCCTGTCGTGATCCCAGCCATGCGTTTTCCAACGAGCATTCGGGTCTGCCACGATTTACTAAGATCGTGCATCCAATTTCCTGCATCTGTCCCTTCCCCCACTGAGGTCCGCCGGAGTTCACCTTCTTCTTCCTGGTGCATTTTGCTTTCTATATTCCGCGGTTTGTCCGAATCAATCGGGTTGTCCGACGTCCATGCCCACCAATTTGCGTCGCATGCAAGCCGGTGCCGATGCGACACAATCCGACTGCGTGCAAAACCCGGGCAATTCAAGGCAAATTGGAAAAAAATTGTGAAACCCGTCGAAAATGTGGCGTTTGGACCATTAGTGAATGTGCCCTGCTATTTTTAATGCGCCGTGCCAGGTCCAGCCCATTCAGCCTGTCCTGCTCTACACCCCCTCCCCACTTGACATGAGAGTGGAGTAGGGCATGTAGCATGGCCAGGAGGTGTAGCTTTTTTATGGCTTGTATGCCAAAAAACTGGAATACAAGCCATGGTAAGATCCCACAACTGCCTGTCTGCGGATGAGATTATTTTGGCTTGATCCCAACTTGTGTCTAAAGGCTTCTTAAAGTATTTGTTAAGTAGCAGTCATGGAGAGCTGTGTAACCTTACTAGCTGTGTTTTAGTAGCAATATGAGCATCTTCAACATTGAAAAAACCTGCCTTTTATAGAATATGGAGTTTCAAGATGGTGGTCATGTTCCAAACATAGACTCCTCCCCTATTACTTGCTCACCCATAATTCATATGCCATTTCCCCTTTGTTTTCAGAAATGAAAGGTAGTCCTAGGACTTTTGAATCACCCGTCATAATACTATGAAAGTACTATGATACAAAACGGCTCCAAGGAGTTAATTAACCAAGGGATGAGGATAAACGCCACCATAGATTTTCATTTTTGTAAGAAAATGGTAACAAAATCCAGTATCTTACTAATATCCCATTGGAATTTTTAGGCCTTGAGTGAAATTCTGCATAAATACTGTACTGTACCGACAGCATTTATCGTACGGTACATTATTAATTAAGAAAATGTTCATGATAAAAACTGAATGAGTATTAAGAGCCCTTTGTTCTGATTAAAAGAAAAGTAATCAAGGCAGAACAAGTAGCACTAATTATTGAAACAAGCCTCAGCACGCTCCACAAAGATCTGAAGTGATGGAAAGTTCAGCACAAAGTAGCGAGCGTTTAGCGATTGTTTACCCAATAAGAAAGGTAAATTGTGCGGCAATCAGGAGAGCAGGCGGCGTGCGCTCCTCTTTGTTTTCCTTCTCCGTAATATCATAAATATGCGGAACAAATGAGCTGTAATCTCATTAGAAATAAACATTTGGGGATTATTTTGAATTTTAAGTTGTTTATCCAAATGTCGATGACTGAAATGTGTTAATTAGCTAATTAGAGGCAAATACATACTGTAAACATGATGCGGATCAGAAGGTACTGCCAATCACTAATTGCAAAGGTCGTCATTTGTAGTAGCTTTCCAGGACCGGATGGGACCAATAGTCATACAGACATGATCATCATCTCGTAATATGTCTGCTTTAAAAGAGTAATATATTTTTAGTTCTTATAAAATTATTGTTATTGTTTTTATGACAAAAAGTTATACAATTTTCCAATATACTTTCTGTATTTATTCCTTATGGTTTTCGAGATCTCTGCTTGCTGTAATTCTATGGAAAGCTTCCATGTTTACTACTAGTGGACAGAAATCTGACTATGGGTACACACAGTGGCATAACAAGACTCCAGTGGGCCCCAATGCAAACTTCGGATCAGTGCTCCATATACCTAAATCCATGTTACCAGCTCCCATCCTGCATATTTTACTTCAGAATACACATATACAAAATATATGCTACACAGACATATGCACACTTACACTTTATATAGATTATACAAATATATATCCACAGTACTGAACATATATATCCGTAACACATTCAACATATATAAGAAACACTCAAATATACCGTGGGTACACATAAATATATGCCCACACACTATATACAATACCAATATACCTGTACAATACTGACAATATCATAGCAATATCACTTACATAAATATATAACAGCTGGGAATATATTGCACAGTAATATATAGCAGCAAAAAATAGCAGGGCTTTCATAAGGCAATTAAAGATGTCACTTACTTTATAAATCAGTCGTGGTTCCAACCTTTTACCTTTGTTCTCATCTGGTCCGTTCTGGTCTTCATGGTAGTGTGTCACTTCCTGCTCTGTCTGGCATTTCAACTGTATCAGAGGACGCCACAAGTACACTACAGTCTAGCCGCAGGCAGCATAGTGTCATACTGACATGGGGGTTCGGTCAGCGGCTGTCACACAGTTCAATATAGTGATAGACAGCTGTTCTTCAACTTTAACAGCCACTGGCGTCGGGCCCCGATTTCCAACTGGCCTGGTCACAGTCTCATCCTCTGTGATCGCAATTGTTGCACTGTTACACTGTTGCATGAGTCATTATATCCCAGACAGTAATCACAGCTGTGGGCTATAACAAGCCATGCATCTGTGTGACCATGGACATATTTCTGTCCTCTAGTAGTAAACATAGAAGCTTTCCATAGAATTACAACAAGCTGAGATCTAGAAAACTTTAAGGAATTCATACAGAAAATATATTGGAAAATCGTATAACTTTTTATCATAATGCTGTAATGGGAATTCCCCTTTAATTTTAAAGCAGATACCAACATTTTCAATATTCACAGCCAAAACTAACATATTTATCTGATCCCAATTCAGGCACTTAAGGGAACGGACATGGTCATGGAGGATATCCTATTTTTCCAGAAGGCATGTTCCCTATAAATATAATTTACTATTCCCATGTCCTTAGAGGTCATAGCAATCACTTTGAATGATATATATATAATCATGACAGGCATTTAGCATGTTACATAGGAAGTGTATGTCTATTTTTCCCAATGTGCAAGCCCATACAGACTTTTTAAAACTCCACAGGTCATGAGAGCGCTTACATAAAACCAGGAAGTTGGACAAGTTGTAAAAAAGTTGTATTGCACTCATTATAGTTGACAGGTAGAACAATGAAATAAAGAAACTTCTGTCCTCTGACTTCATGGACTCGAGCCACAGTGACTTACATTTTAGCAACCATTGTTGATAACACTGTCTGTCACCAAAGCCGTAATGACTGCAGAGCTAAGGTGAGAGTAAAGAAGTAATCAGGAAAGGTGAGAACTGAGCCGTCACCAGCCTGATGGTGCTGATGTCTAAGACAAGGTCCTCACCCTGCCTAATGGAGAGGACATAATGATCAAGCACATTTGGTTCCAGTAATATCAGGATTCCTTTATATTTTTGTCTGCAATTTCTGTTCTCAATGTGGGATAATTAGTGATAAGCAGTTCTGTTTAAATTTTGTCGCTCACAAAAAAAGCTCCACCTACAGTTTCCTGCTGGCACCTGGACCAGATTCCGGGAGTCCCGAAAGTTTAATCCCAAACATTGCAATTCGGATCCAGTCATCACTAGTGATAATATGGCAAAGAGCATAAATATTCATCTACTCAAGTTCATTGGTGTCTCTATTGGGTCTTCCATATTACAACCAAATAATAGTATAATACTATGCTCACTCTAGGGGGGGGGATATCATGGCTTGCACGCCATTTTTATGGTCTATAAGCCATGAAAAAGTCACAATTTCTGGCACACAGCCATGCATTGTGACTTTTTATCCCCTTATAACACCTCAAGGACAAGGTGAAGGGGGGCATGGGGGTTTGGATATTGTGTGCAAGGGGTTGACCCGGCTTGGCGCTTTTGCTATGGCTGGCACAGGCTACAACAAATTTCTATACCAGGCAAGACCTGGCCTAGAATTCCTTCGGAGCCATTTAGTGGTGGAGGTGCAAGTGTTGTAGCTGGCATACGATAAGCCTAGTCATGCCTAGAAGGCATGGGTGCCTGACCAATCAAGACCAGTGGCATCTGGAGTATAACTGAAGACTAAATGGTCCTGTCTTCAAAAGTTTGCTTTGAGTGCCCCCATACAACTTTTTGCTATACAATACCAAAAATACACACATAAATGAAAATATCATATCAATAAAATACATATAATATTATCAAAGTCCATAAAACTAGTCAGGGATAACATGCTACGTCACCCAAATCATCCAACCATTGATGTCCAATAACCAATAACGTCTTTTATCAAATAAAAAATTGAAAAATTTTCCTATTTGTGGACAAAATTAGTTGTAAATGCACTGATACTGAAACTTCACCCATGTGTATTAAGTGAACTAAGTTTTTTGGGAGGATTAGCAGTTATAGTGGCATCAAACATCAACCCTCATGCAGTACAGTTTGTGATATCTGCCCTACATGGAGAGCATTCCCACTCTGCCTTTGCAGAAGGGAGGAATAGGGAAGAGACACAAACACGGGCAAGATCTGTTTGCCCTCCAATTAGTTTAGGTGTAGCACAACCAACAATATAAAGGATCAATACAGACTCTACAAATGTAGAATTTTGGAGAACCTTAGAAAAATTGTGCAAAATTCTCAAACTCTGCATTAAGTAATTATAACAAATTGTTAAAAATTGAAGGCATATATTTTCATAGCCTTGAAGGTTGTGTGTGAATAGCTAAAACTACTTAAAAGGTCCATAACTTTTAAACAAACATTTTCTCAATTGCTGCAGGTAAATGAGAGAAACAGAGTAAGATATCGGATGAATATACTTTCTCCACTTACTTGCTTCCTCCCATTCTTCCTGCTTCCTGAAAAAAAAATATGCTCACCCTGAAATCACCCTGAAAAATGTAATCTTGCTAGCAATATGGACAGAAACTCACTGCTCTGGTTTACAAGGGTTATAAGTCTATGGAGAGGGGAGGGTGGAGGAATGAGGAGGAGCAGAGTCATAGCAGCTAAGATTTAGGTGAAAGGAAACCTGTCATCACAGACCTCATTTTCACTAAAGATAGGTTGCATAAGCCCATCACACCTGCATTGCATTTATGTCCTTCTGCTTTTGTATTACAATATAATTGTATGTTATAAATTCCCTTGCACCCTGACAGAATCCTCTGTATAGTCCCAAGGGTTGGGCTTCGTCCTGTACAGCTCCTCCCTCCTGCTCCTTCACAGAGCTCTGGTGAGCTGACATCAGTGGGAGAGGGAGGAGCTATACAGGAGCACAAAGGTGGGGGCCAAGAGCTGAGGAGTCTGCAGCACAGACAAGTCACATGTTGTTTTATGAAATGCATCCAAACCACAGCCCGACCCCTAGGACTACACAGAGGATTCTGTCAGGGTGCAAGGTAAGTTATAACACACAATTATATTCCATTTACACAATTCAATGGTCAGCACTACCTATGGTACAATTGAGCTGGTGCATGAAATATATAGACAAACCAACAAGAGAGACAGAGTGCACCAATGACTGCTCAGGTATGACAATCAAATAAATTTTATTTCTATCCAAACAACAAGCGACAAGTAACACATACATTTAAAAACAATTAAAACATGTAATGTACAAAAAATGCAACCGGAGACCAAGGTGTAGGTCTACACAGTGCTACCACCTGCAAATACACTCAATGGTGAAATATGATTCCTCCCACACAAAAGTTGCCCAAGGTGTACGTTAATAAGAAATATTTAGTAGAAAAAATAGAACAATTATACAAAGTGTCAATTAGGTGAATAAAGTGCAAGTGCACAGTAAATGAAGCATCCCTAGGCACATATAAAAGTTTTAGTGCAAAAAAAGTAAGCCAAGATGCAGTAATACCTAGTTACCCGATAAGGTGCTACAGGGCAGGCATACAGGTGGAGGAAAGAGCAGGGGTAAAAGGCTCCCTACGCGTTTCGTCGCGCAAGGCGACTTCCTCAAGGGTGTCAGGAGGAAGTCGCCTTGCGCGACGAAACGCGTAGGGAGCCTTTTACCCCTGCTCTTTCCTCCACCTGTATGCCTGCCCTGTAGCACCTTATCGGGTAACTAGGTATTACTGCATCTTGGCTTACTTTTTTTGCACTAAAACTTTTATATGTGCCTAGGGATGCTTCATTTACTGTGCACTTGCACTTTATTCACCTAATTGACACTTTGTATAATTGTTCTATTTTTTCTACTAAATATTTCTTATTAACGTACACCTTGGGCAACTTTTGTGTGGGAGGAATCATATTTCACCATTGAGTGTATTTGCAGGTGGTAGCACTGTGTAGACCTACACCTTGGTCTCCGGTTGCATTTTTTGTACATTACATGTTTTAATTGTTTTTAAATGTATGTGTTACTTGTCGCTTGTTGTTTGGATAGAAATAAAATTTATTTGATTGTCATACCTGAGCAGTCATTGGTGCACTCTGTCTCTCTTGTTGGTTTGTCAACACACAATTATATTGTAATGCAAATGCTTAGAAAAGGCAGAAAGGCACATATGCTTATATTCTCCCTGGTGACAGGTTAACTTTAAGACTAGATTAATTTTAATTTCTCAAATAATCTAAACAAAAGAACTTTATGTTCCTATTTCTCAAATTGGAAAAATTGATACAGGACCCCCAATGATTTCTATAGGTATTGCATTTAGTAGCTTCCTCACAATATTAATTTCTAAAAAAAATTGTTATACATTTTTTTATGAATGTTGTAAAAACTTGTCGTCAGCTTACTGTGGTTTTTTATGTGGCAAACTTTTGGTTGCAATTTTTCCTACTAAGTTACCAATAGGGAATATATAAATATACATTTCTTCAGTGATCCCTCTTACGCAGTCACTTCTGTCCAGATACATTATAAGACGCGCTGCTGGATTCCTTTAATTAGAAAAAGGATGGATAGTCCACATTTCAGAACAGTCTGTATATAGAACTCACAATGAATTCTCAATGGGGGGCATTTAAGGGTAACATTACCCTACTAATCATTGTAGAGTCTCTCATAGAATATCACAATGTCCTCATAGTTTCCATGGTTCTTGGAACATCTCAGACAACTAGTAGCGTATACACCTTTAATTACCTATTCCGATAGCTGTACATTAAGTCAGGTCATTCTTCAATCCGATTACAATGGCTTTTATATAGGATTTACAGATGACAGACATAAATGAGTTTTATAGTGTCTTCATAGAATGTTTCTGTTATTTGTCTTTTTGATGATTTTGTTTGGCTATATTTGAGTGTATATTGAGGGAAGTCATCAGTAATGTCAGACCCTCTCGGTTTTGTTCTTATCTGCCAAAAACCTAAGTTATCTCTTTTTAGTATTCAAATGGACATATGAGACAAATGTTATAAATAATTCACCACTTGATGGTGGGCGTACAGCCTGGATCTGCCATGCACTCATCTACAGAATGGTTCCTCGTATTATCTGTCAGGCTGAAACTTGGCTCACAATAAAAGCTCCCAATTTCTCAAGTTAAGTCACAGTTTAGATTTTTTGGCCAGATGCACATGGTGTAAATCTAGCTTCTGACATTTTTTTTTTCTCAAAACAGCAAGAAACTTAACTGATTTCAGATTTGACCAGACTTGTTTGTCTTCCGAGATGTTATAGAATATGATATAGAATATGGGTGTTGCAAGTATTGTTAGAAGATCCCACTTGGAGATGTATGTTATGTTCTCTTTTTACATTTGGATTGAAATTGATTATTTTTTATTGGTCTTTATCCAGATTTTTTATGCTGAACTTCATTATTATTAAACTATAAATGATAACTATAAAGTTATCATTTGTTTTCATAAATTGTGAACCAAACATACCTTGAGAATGCTGTAGCGACACTGATGCAGAAACTTAATCTCTGATCTGAGTGGCTCAAAAAACAATTATAAAATTCAGGACCTTAGGAAAGCTGGGTTGCCAGTCATAAACACATTACACAGAGCTTCTTGAACTGTCCAGACTAATCAACCTGGACTGTGCAGCGATTGATTACTTCTGCCTGTCAGGAACAACACAGTGATTACATTATTCACTTGAGCAGTGCATAATTAGGGTAAAGAGAAGCGCCAGGGCAGCTACAGGAGCAACAGAGCCTCATAATTTTATAATTGTTTTTTGAGCAAAACCACTCAATTAAGGGATTAGACAAGCTATGGTTCTGCATCAGTGTAGCTACAGCATTTTCAAGGTATCTTTGATTCATAATACATGAAATCAAATAGTAGATTTCCTTTAAAGGATTAATATCTGTTCCATATTAATATCTGGATTAAAAAAAAAAATCAGCATATTATGGATTTATGTAGATTACGGATAGAGCAAGTGTATTAGCTCCTAGACAACCCCCCAAGTAATTGCAACATTGTTTAATGCACTCTATAAACTCTACAGACACGTCTATTCTTTTTCCTTAGAGAACATTCTATTAATATGTTAATGAAAATTAAAGGGGTACCCACAGGAAGACTCTTAAATAAAAATACAGCATTTCACTGATATAATTCCAACCTGTCTCTATCAGTCCTGGTGTTTACAATTTTGGTTGCCCTTTGCATCTGACCCTAAATCTTCTGACTATGATCAGATTCTTCTCATGAATAGCTTCTCTTGTCTGCACACTGCAGTGGTCCCCGCCTCCTTTCCCTCCCCCTTATTTATTTCCAGACCAGCTCAGACACAGATACTGCAAACTACAGACAGATAAGGTCTTTTTCCAGGAGGGGGCATATAACAGAGCTGTCTCATTGTGTGTTATAGGTGAGTTAGCAAAGCCGAGAGTGTCATTGTGCTTTATATCCATCTCATGGATCTCATTATCTCTCATCTTTAATCTGTCTCATCTCTCTTTTTCTATGTGTTAAAGACACATAGAAATGTTCAGAATCTTAATAAAAGTGTAAATAAACCCTGGAACTTGATAATCTAAACACATTGTCAGGACACAGTCTGCTTAGAGAGTCCCCACCCACACTTTGGAATATAACACTGACCTGTCTAGGGAGCGATACGACCAAAAACAGCAATAAAACTGCGATTGTAAACTAAATTGCAAACTAAGGAGTTAAAATAATCTTTATTGTGTAAACATCACTAGAAGATTAAGATTTGAGAACTTTCTTTTAGGGGAAAACCCCTTTAACTTTTTGATGCATAGTGGGTGTGGCCAAACCTTCAGGTGCACCTGTTTTTTTTTTTTATACAACTTTTTCAGCTCTGTCTAGAGACAGAGAGCCTTAGTTTTCCCTTTACATGACAAAATAATGCAACATGGGAAAAATGAACCTGGAAAGCTTATAAAGTCCCTAAATCACTGCTGTTTTCATTGGTGGGGTCGTTTGGGAACTGGTTTACTCACTTTAATCATTGTATAGATGAAAAGTTCTACAACTTCCTGATATAGCATGCGTATTGTTAGTTGCAGTTAGTGACTGGCATGTAGTGTGAGTATGACCTGTTCTCTTTCACTGATCTCAAACAGAAATCTGAAATTAAGCATGAAGAATGGAAACTTAATATACAGTCAATCCACTACTTGCTTTAGACCATGCACTTAGGATAAGAATTTAGGATCGGAAAGTTTGAACCTTAGAACTTCACTCAGGAGCAGAAGGAAATGGTCCCGGGCAGGGGTGAACCAAAACATTCTGCTGCCTGAGGTGAGCTATAGCGCGCCCCTCTGCCTTGTCCAATATTAATATTTCAGGTGCGCTTAGTCCGTTATATGGGTTCTACATTCAGTGTTTCAATCCCATGCTGACATAAGGTGTGGAAAGACACTATTTTTAAGTGTCAGTACCTGCCATGTAGCTGGTGACGGCACCTGTCATGTTGCCCCATATCTTGCTGCAGATGGTGCCGCCTGAGGCGAGAGGCTCAACCTGCCTTTAGGCTGATGCACCCCTGGTCTCGAGACTGTGTCATTGGTTGGCCAATTGTAGGTTATAGGCATAGATATAAAGCTTCACATTTACAAAGTCTACCACAGGCACAGAACTTGACATTGTTTGTGACACTATTTACATTGTATGTACAGTGGTTGCGGATAAGTGAACATCCCAACTGCTGTGACATCATATGATGTTCCCGCACATTCAGCAATGAACTCATGTACAGCGTATGAGCAGATAGAGCAAACCTATTCTGCTGGGTCAGTAAAACAGTCCCTGCTCTGGGAGCAAAAGTCACACCCCAGGAGGCACAAAGTAGTACATTTTCATACCAAGTTTATTTGATAAAAAATGTGCCATAGTTTTCTAAGAATAAAGTTATATTGATAATGTAGATGAGGATCTCTACAACATAGGGGCAAAGTCGGCTCCAGGTATCAGTAGGCCCCTGGGTGACAGAGCCTCAGTGGACCCCTTTGCAGTAAACTCACGTGGCGGTATTAACAATTCAGAAACTTAAACAGTCTCCTGTTCCATAGTTTATTAAATCAAACAGCCTCCTCATGGTTATTTTATATAAGCCCCTCACCCTATGGATTCATAATATATTGCCTACTCCTTACCCCATGGATACCTTATGTACATCCTTATGCCCCCCCTCCCCCCCCAGCAGATCTGGCCCTGGCACTTCCCAGGTTTGCCCAGTGCTGAGGCCGACCCTGCATGGGGGCAATAGTTACATAGCGGTGGAGGTGGTAGTAGACTCCTTTAAAGACTGCAGTATGTGTGTACATGTGTGTAGTATCCTGGCACTGGTTCATGTCTTAAAAAGTTGTAATGTACAGGATTTACCCTTTCCAACCTATGTATCCAAACATTTGGCTGTGATAACAGTCCTAGGACCTTCAGTCCCAGCTTCCACTGCTGAAAGAAATTATTTCTAAACCAGACAAGAAATCACTATTTAATAGAATTAGAATTTCTCTGCTTCTCTTGTCTCCTGACAAGTAAAAATGATGAAAGACAGTGACAGCTCACAGGGATAAGAGTATGAGGGATTTCACCACTGGGTGCCTTAAAGATGAGTCTGATTTTACTGTTCACTTCAGCAGTCACCGGGCTCTGCAGGTGCTCCGAGATCTGCGGGTCGGAGATGGATTCTTCCTCCAAATAAATTGCTGAGCACTAAATTGTACAGTCACTTGTTCCGGAGACAATTAGATTACTTGTACATTGTGTCTCCATTGACGTGTGATGCGTCAGTCACTTCTCCAGCAGCCAGCAGCTGTCCGGGTGCCATGCCGCTCCTCAGATCTGTACTGACAGGTGACAACTTTACATCATACAAATCCTGATATGGCTGACGTGTAGGAAGTTCTGTTGGGTTGAGCACATCGCTGTTCTATGAGCAAAGTTTTCAGAACTGTCACTAGCCGAAACCTGAAAGCACATTTTAGCATATAAAAGAACTGGAAAATAATGATTATTTCATTCATACACACTATGGATGGAGAATTCATATCAAGAGTGTCATGCAAATACAAAGGCACCACTGGGAATGCCCCCGGCTAGTGCAGCGCCAACCAAGCCTAAGCAGGTGCCAGGGCACAGTAAGGGGGACCCCATTCTGCTATGGGGCCGGCCTCTTCTAGTTATGCCACTGCGCCTTACAGCAACTTTAACTAAAATCAAAACTTAGCACAGGGATGAATTCTACGCCTAGTCCTGCTAGGTGTATAATACTGCGCCGGGCTCGCCTAGGGTAAGCTATAGGACAGTGATGGCAAACCTTTTAGACACTGACTGCCCAAACTACAATCAAAACCCACACCATGTGTCCAGGATGACAGCAAGAGTTGAGGATCTTGCAGTAGGTGCTCAAATGATAACCAGCCCTGTCCATACCTCAGCCCCATGTATGTTGTGGCTGGGACTGCAGGAGGACACCATGAGTCCTATCTGGTCAATTCTGTGCTGGGGCAGTGACTTGGGTGCCCACAGAGGTTCTGAGTGCCGCTTCTGGCACCCATGCCATAGGTTCTCCACCACCGCTATAGGAAATGCCCCAGGCTGTCTACCCACTTCACATGGTGGCAGTGTAAGGAGGGAAAAGTCCTAATTCCTGGCCTGGCGCTAGGAATTGCAACATTTTTATGACTTGTAAGACTGGCGTACGAGGTATAATAAATGTTCCGCTTGGAATTCAACAATATGAAATATTAAAATATGTGCTTGGATCTGAAGGGTAAATGGTTTATGTAAAACTGTTCCGGAATTGAAAAAATTCATTGGGGGTCATTTACTAAGGGCCCGAATCGCGTTTTTACGTCGGGTCACCCGAATTTTACCGTTTTGCGGCGATTTTTCCTGAATTGCCCCGGCATTTTGGCGCACGTGATCGGATTGTGGCGCATCTGCTCTGGGATCCACGCGATGGAAATCGGGGGGCGTGGCCATCGGAAAACCCGTCGGATTTGGAAAAGCCACCATATTTTTTTTTAAAAATGTGTTGCTCGGCAAGAACTTACCGGCACCAGGCCTAGATTGGTGAACTTCAGTGAACTCCGATGGACTTCAGCGCAGCAGCGACACCTGGTGGACATCGGGGGAACTACCTTAGTGAATCGCTGGAAGACACAAATCAGTGTTGGAGAACCTGCCACTGGATCGCGAATGGACCGAGTAAGTAAATATGCCCCATCGTGACCAAAATACTAAGTCCACAGTTACCTGCCCCGCTTGCCCCATCCAAATTATTCTGGTGAATTCACTTGCACTGGAATCCAAATCTGTGGCAGCCTTGGGCTGATGTTGATTTCAGTTATAAACTGTGCCACTTTAGTGGCAGAACAAGACAAACCCACCCAGGCCCATCTAACGGGTGAGAAGAGCACTACTTTCCAAATGGTCACAATTTTCATGGCGCGCACTAGGAATGCAACTTCTTTCATGCAAAGTTTGATATATTGATATAAACCATGGGCACTTACTCATAGATCCAGGCACTATGACTGTTGTAATCTCCTTATATTTGTTATCCATGGCCTCCTTCCTTCTAAAATCCACTTTAAAATGATGCTAATTAGACAGAAGGGCTCTGGGAGCATTACCAAAACCCCTCTATGCTGTAGCTTCACAGGCTGTTACACTGTTTTCCACGCCCCTCTGCTCCTCAGAACCTCCTCCCTCCGTCTACCTGTTATACTTTCACACAGTGGAATGGGGAACTACTCCTACACAGTGTAACAGCCCGTGAAGCTGCAGCATGGAGGAGTTCTGGTAACACCCCCTAAAGCCCTTCTGGTTTATTAGGATAATTGTAAAAGTTGATTTTTGAAGAAGGGAGACCATGGATAACAAATATAAGAAGATTACCACAGTCACGGTGGCTGTATCTATGAGTAACTGCCCCTGGTTTATCAGGATGGATTTAGATGGTAGATTATGAGTTGCAAAGTGCTACAGTATATGGTGGCGCTATATAAATACAGATTATTATTATTAGATTTCCTTCAAGGCCAAAGTATCCATGTAAGGTATAAGACGAATATTCACAAAATTATGCATGTCATTTGGCAAGGGAAAAAAACCCATGTTACAGCACATATACATTGGGGGTCATTTACTAAGGGCCCGAATCGTGTTTTTTTGTCAGGTTGCCCAAAAATTACTGCTTTGCCCTGAATTGCCCCGGGTTTTTGGCGTCGGAAAACCCGTCGGATTCGTAAAAACCACCGTATTTTTTTTTTTTAAATGTGTCGCTTGACACACAATTACCTGCACCCAGGCTAGCTTGGTGAACTCCGGCGGACCTGGGCGGACTTCAACGCAGCAGCGACACCTGGTGCACATCGGGCGCACTACCTTAGTGAATTGCCGGAAGACACGAATAAGCGTCGGAGAACCTGCCGCTGGATCGAATGGACCGGGTAAGTAAATCTGCCCCTTGGTGTGCATTATCAGTAGATCTAGTCACTTTTTCATATCTAAATTTCTTTCCAATGATCTCACACGATGAAGATCTTGAAGCAAGCGCAGGGCCTATCATGTGGTTCCTGGCTAATAAATTATATCATAAATATTTTCTTGTGGTGGATTATACAAGTTTGTAATTTTTACGTTGCTGTTTTACAGTTTTATTATGTGTTGAATTTTCTGTCACAATAATTTTGCACGTTTTCCATGGATGTATTTATACCATAGTCTAAATAATCATTCTCAGATAATCTGTAATGCATCAGACTTGTGCTTGTTTTAAATCCCTTAAACTTGGATTATTTTTTGTATGCAAAATTACTAGATTTGCTAAGGTGTAAGTGGAATATGTACTTTATGTGCCAGTTTTATTATACATTATTAAAGGAAATCTATAGAGATGAGTGAGTATACTCGTCCGAGTATACTGCTCGGTCGAGTATTAGCATACTCGGACCGGCTCGTTACTCGGACGAGTATCTCGCCGGCTCGAGATCGAGCAGTAAATTAATAAAATAAATTGAATAAAAGTATTTTTATTGTAAAAAAAAATATTACACATGTTTGCAGATGTTTTGCTTGTAAGAACACATTGAAATAACACTATTCTTCACTTTGCAGGTGTTCGCGCGTGTCTCCCGCTAGGTTCGGAGATGTTCGGAACATCTGGAATGTGAAGAATATTGTTCTTTCAATGTGTTCTGCACTTAAATGGTCCTGTATTCACTGTTTTTAATGTTTTAATTCTATTCTTCACTTTGCAGCTGTGCGCGCGTATCTCCGAACCTATCGGGAGACACGCGCGCACTCCTGCAATGTGAAGAATAGAATTAAAACATTAAAAACAGTGAACACAGGACCATTTAAGTGCAGAACACATTGAAAGAACACTATTCTTCACATTCCAGATGTTCGTGCACATCTCCTAACTTAGCGGGAGACACGCGCGAACACCTGCAAAGTGAAGAATAGTGTTATTTCAATGTGTTCTTACAAGTAAAACATCTGCAAACATCTGGAATTTTTTTTTTGCACTGTTCTTTTACTGTTCAGTTTTATTAAAAAAATGCTCGGGTCTCCCATTGACTTCAATGGGGCTCGTTATTCGAGACGAGCACTCGAGCATCTGGAAAAGTTCGTCTCGAATAATGAGCACCCGAGCATTTTAGTGCTCGCTCATCTCTAGAAATCTACCATCAAAACCCAGCATGATAAACTAGGGACACTTACTCATAGATCCAGGCACCATGACTGTGGTAATCTTCTTATATTTGGTATCCCTGGCCTCTTTCCTTCTAAAATCAACTTTTTAAAATATTCTAATGAGCCACAAGGGCTCCTGAGGGTCTTACCAGAGACCTGCTGTGCAGCAGCTTCTCAGGGCGTTACACTGTCTCGCCCTCTGCTTCTCCAAAAAGAAGAAAAGAAATAACTTTCATTATTCTCTGTGTATTATTCATATACTTTGACATCAGTGTGTGTGTTATCCCTGTACAGTGACATTGCTGTGTGCATCATCTGATTTGTTGTTTAGATCAGGGCTCTCTAGGGTCATTTTAACCCTTTAACGACTTGGCCTTTTTTAGTTTTTTCACTTCCATTTTTCACTCACCAACTTCAAAAATCTATAACTTTTTTATTTTTCCACATAAAGAGCTGTGTTATGGCTTATTTTCTGCGTAACAAATTGCACTTCATAGTGACGGTACTTAATATTCCATGGTGTGTACTGGGAAGCGGGAAAAAAATTCCAAATGCAGTGAAAATGGTGAAAAACCACATTTGCGACGTTTTCTTGTGGGCTTGGATTTTACAGCTTTCACTCTGCGTCCCAAGTGACATGTCTACTTTATTCTTTGGGTCGGTACGATCTCGTGGATATCAAATTTGTATAGGTTTTATAATGTTTTCATACATTTAAAAAAATTAAAACCTCCTGTACAAAATATTTTTTTTTATTTTGCCATCTTCTGGCGCCAATAACTTTTTCATACTTTGGTGTACGGAGCTGTGGGTGGTGTCATTTTTTGAGAATTTTGATGGCGTTTTCATTACTATAATTTTTGGGACTGTGTGACCTTTTGATCATTTTTTATGTTTTTTTTTATATTTTTCAAAATGGAAAAAAAAGCCATTTTCGACTTTGGACGCTATTTTCCGTTACGAGGTTAAACGCAGTGAAAAAACTTTATTATATTTTGATAGATCAGGCATTTTTGGACACGGCGATACCTAATGTATGGCAGTATATGTGGATTTTACTCCCCATGCATTACAATGTGCAATTAGCACATTGTAATGCATGGGTTAAAACGAAGTAGCCTCGGGTATTCGGAACACCCGAGGCTACCATAGCGACGGATCGCCGCTCCCCGTGACGTCATCGGGGAGTGGCGATCCACGACAAGATGGCGGCGCCCATGCGCCCGGCTGCGATCGAGGTAAAAACACCCGCGATCGGTGCTAGCACCGATTGCGGGTGTTACCGGTAAGCCTTTGCTGCAATATGCAGCAAAGACTTACCGGCTATGGAGAGGGCTCGGCCCGCGAGCCCTCTCCATGCACCGGGACCCGGCACGCGCCGTACTAGTACGCCGCGCGTCGGGAAGGGGTTAATGTCATTGTTCTTTAAATTGTATGTAAATCTCCCATTAAAATGAAGCATGATAAACCAGGAAAACTAACTCATAGATCCAGCCACCGTGACCATAGTGTCTTTCCTTTTTAAAATCAACTTTCAAAATTATGCTAATAAGACGGAGGGGCTACCCTACCGTAGCCCCTCTGTGATCTGGCTTTACAGGCTGTTACACAGTCTCACCCACCCCCTGCTTCCTTAGCACTTGTTCAGTGAGCACTTCCTGTAAAGCCAGTACACAGAGGGGCTTGGGTAATCCCTTAAAATCATTAGCCTAATTTTAAAAGTTGATTTTAGAAAGAGGCCATGGATAACAAATATAGAAAATTACTACAGTCACACTGTCTGAGTCTATTAGCCAAAGTCCTGGGTTATCATGCCGGATTTTGTTGTTAGATTTCCTTTGAGACATTGGCTGGATGTTGGGTTGTTTTCCTGCAGAATAACTTCTAACGCTTTTATATATTGAAGCATTTTTATTTTGCATCATTTTTTCCACACTTGCCTAAATTCTTAACATAGGACTGTGTCCTTTACTTTTCCTCTTGATGCATAGTATATTATGCATTGCATTATGTGGAGGTAATTTATCATTGACTTTTTGGCGTAAAAAATTGACAAAGAAATCTCAATGGATTTTTTTTGTGATTTTTTTGTGGGGAGTTAGCCTTTTCCTGCCACTCAGAGAATATAGTAGCTTAAATGGAATCTACCATTTGCTCTCATTGATCAAACATACATTGAGAATGCTTCAGCTACAGTGATGCAGAAACATA
The DNA here is from genome assembly GCF_040894005.1 of Engystomops pustulosus. NCBI lineage: Eukaryota > Metazoa > Chordata > Amphibia > Anura > Leptodactylidae > Engystomops > Engystomops pustulosus. Next base: position 27,227,050 of record NC_092420.1, read on the forward strand.
TCTTGTTTAATTCCTGAACCGCATGGTTTTGCTCCAAAAATAATTATTAAATTGGGAAAGCTAGGTGCAGACTTGCTTCCGTACATAAAAGAGCTGCCTGAACTGTCCAGACAGGACTAATCAACCTGAGCTGGATGACTTATACACAGTAGCTGTGGGATGGTGCAGCAATTGATTATTTCTGCCTGTCAGGGACAACACAGTGATGACGTATTCTCGGCTTACGTGGGCAGGACAAGGCTGGATAATTAGAGTAAGAGAAGAGCGCCCAGGGTGATTTATTTTAAATAATCTTTAAAAAAAAATGCAAGGTGATTATTTAGTGATTATTTTTAAATCCCAGAGAGATTTACTAAAGGGTCAAAACCACTTTAATAAATCTAAAGGGCACCAAAGCTCCAATGGAAGACACAGAACTATCGCAAGGAGTCGACCTAATGATAAATAACCCCCATTGTGTGTCTCTGAATTATTTGGGCATTTACTTATGAATTTACTATGTAAATATGGTTGTGAACTCCACATTAAAAAATCCTGTCCATAATTGGAGCCATTTCATCAAAAACCAGTGACCTCCGTCTTATATAAGGAGCAGTCAGCCAGTAATCTGCTGTAACATATTGGCCGGATCTCACCCTTGTTGAGCTCATATGGGAGCAGCTTGACCCTAATCCATGGGGGTGAAATGTCTGCAGATTATCTCAACAATTTGACAGCCAGGGTGTCAGAGGTTTACAAATCTGGAATTGCTGCAAATGAAGGATTATTACATGTCAGAATAATCACATAAAGCCTTGGCATTGTTTTCATTACTTTTCATTTCATTTACAATCTTTTCAATAAAATATTACCTTATATACTCGAGTATAAGCCTAGTTTTTTAGCACAAAAAAATGTGCTAAAAACCCAAACTCGGCTTATACTCGAGTAAAAAAATATATATGTTTTACAAGGTTTTTGTGGTAAAATTGGGGGCCTCGGCTTATACTTGGGTCGGCTTATACTCGAGTATATACGGTAAATATTAAAAGTTTTCGGGAAAAAAAATATAACTTTTTGAGTCATTCTTCAAAGACCCTGGACCGATATTGTATGCGATGATGGAATATCTAGCAGATGATGATTCTAAATGCGCTGTGTGAATGGAGGCAGGAAACATCTAAGCTATGAAGGATAAAAAGAGAAATATCTGCAGCGTGTTAAGCCTGAGCGCTTCGCTATTGTGGACTCCATTACCGCTCACAGCGCTGGATGGGCTAATCAGAGGAACTCAGTGGCCTTAAAAAATTCTATTTGTCTCTTGTAACAGCAAGCGAGGTTATTTAGGGAATATATTTGGAAGTTATATCAAGGAGACATTTGCATTTGCTTTTTCGTTTTTTAAAAAAAATGTTTTTTTTTAAAAACAAGACTGTACACTTGTTCTGCAGGTGAGTCTTTCTGTAATGGTACAGGAGACTCTTGACTTTATACTTGTCCTAATAGTACAAAGAAAATGTCAGGGACAAGGATGATGAAAAATAGTTTTCCATATTTTGTGTAAAGTCAGTTGCTCCTTGAAGGGGGTTTTCCATGAAAGAGAGTTCTAATATGTTAATCCCCTAGTGATGTTTTCACAATAAGGATATTTTTTAACTCCTTACTTTACAATTTATTCCTGTATTAGCTCCTATCACTCTCAGTGATGGTCAGTGTAAGCTTCCAGAGTGTGGGCGGGGACTCTCTAAGCAGACACATCATGATTCCTCTAGTTCTGTGAGATGCTGTGTGCTGACAATGTGCTTAGATTATCAGGGTACAGGTTTGTCTACACTTTTATTTAGCTTCTGAACATTCTACTAGTATCTGACACATAAGGCGCATTTACTTACCCATCCGCTCGATTTCGCCGACGTTAATGCACTGTGTCGCGATTCACTAAGATTGTGCGCCCGATATCCTGCATGTACCGCTTCCCTGCTCAGGTCTGACGGAGTTCACCTTCCTCCTATGTAAGGAGTACATTGTCTTGCGACACAATTTGAAAGTTAAATCCCACACTCAGTCTGAATCAGTTGGATCATCTGATGGCACGCCCCCCCAATTTGTGTTGCATAGAAGCAAGCGCACCTGCGCAAAAAAAGAGGATTGTGTGCAACACAATCACAGTGCAGACACCTGTTAAATACCTGTCCAGGCCGTGCAAGCCTCGAAAACAGCAAACAGTCTGACAAAAGTGCGATCAGCTACCCTTAGTAAATGAGCCCCATAGAGAGATGAGCCAGATGAGAGATGATGATATGGATATGAAACACAATGACATTCTCAGCCCTGCTACATCTCTGCCATATCTGAGCTATATAACACACAGTCAGCTGTGCTAAAACTCCCTTCTCTGCTATAAAGATCTTATCTCGCTTGTAGATTCACACTGCTGCTTGCCAGCAGGAAGTGTATGTGTGAGCGTGTCTTAGAACGCAGGGGGGAGGCACTGGAATAAAGAGACTGCAGCGAGCAGAAATGAGAAGAGTTTCATGAGAAGAATCTGTGATGCACGACCATAAGCCACAAAATTTATGGTCGGCTCCCAGGGCAACCAAAATTGTAAACACCAGGACTGATAGAGACAGGTTGGAATTTCTGTGAACTGCTATATTTTTGTTAGAATGTGTTATTTTGTTATCCTGAGTATATCTTAGTAATCTTGTCTTACAGGGACCTGACAACAGGTTTTAAACCCACTCGCACACCCACTTAACCCTTTCAGGACCTTGCCCTTTTTTGTTTTTTCATTTTCATTTTTTACTCCCCATGATCAAAAATCCATAACTTTTTTATTTTTCCATGTACAGAGCTGTGTGATGGCTTATTTTCTGCGTAACAAATTGCACTTCATAGAGATGGTATTGAATATTCCATGCCGTGTACTAGGAAGCGGGAAAAAAATTCCAAATGCAGTGAAATTGGTAAAAAAACGCATTTGTGCCGTCTTCTTGTGGGCTTGGATCTTACGGATTTCACTGTGCGCCCCAAATGACAGGACTACTTTATTCTTTGGGTCTGTGCGATTACGGGGATACCAAATTTGTATAGGTTTTATAATGTTTTCATACATTTAAAAAAATTAAAACCTCCTGTACAAAATTTTTTTGGGGGATTTTGCCATCTTCTGGCGCTAATAACTTTTTTATACTTTGGTGTACTGAGCTGTGGGTGGTGTCGTTTTTTGCGGATTTTGATGACATTTACAATGTTATCAATTTTAGGACTGTTCGACCTTGTGATCACTTTTTATAGAATTTTTTAATTTTTTTAAATGACAAAAAAAGTTCCATTTTCGACTTTGAGCGCGATTTTCCGTTTTAAAAAAAAACGGATTAAACGCAGTGAAAAAACTTTATCATATTTTGATAGATCGGGCATTTTCGGACGCGGCGATACCTAATGTGTTTATGATGTTTACTGTTTAATTATATTTATATCAGTTCTAGGGAAAGGGGGGTGATTTGAGTTTTTAGGGTTTTTCATTATATTTTTTTTTTTTAAACTTTTTTTTATTTTTATTTTTAGTACTTTTCAGACTCCCTAGGGTACTTTAACCCTAGGGTGTCTGCACGATCCTATCATATACTGCCATACTACAGTATGGCAGTATATGGGGATTTTACTACTCATACATTACAATGTGCTGATAGCACATTGTAATGCATGGGTTAACCCGAAGTAGCCTCGGGTCTTCGTGAGACCCGAGGTTACCATGGCGACGGATCGCCACTCCCCGATGACGTCACGGGGAGCGGCGATCCTCGAAAAGATGGCGGCGCCCACGCGCCGCCATCCTTTTGAAGCCGCCGGCAGCATTGCCAGCGGCGATTGAGGTGAAAACACCCGCGATCGGTGCTAGCACCGATCGCGGGTGTTACCGGTAAGCCTTTGCTGCAATATGCAGCAAAGACTTACCGGCTATGGAGAGGGCTCAGCGCGTGAGCCCTCTCCATGCACCCGCGGCCGACCCGTGACGTGCTATTACGTCACGGGTCGTGAAAGGGTTAAAGGAAATCTACCACCAGGGAACTACCTATTAAGGTAGATCCGGTGGTAGGTGCCTCTAAAGGCTAATCCTTTATCCTTTATCTTTTTTAATCTTTAATTGTGATAATATGCTAATTTACCAAAGAGGCTACTGGGGCGTAGAGTAGCCAGAACTGAGGCTACACGGCGAGGCTACTTTACCTCCCAGTAGCCTCCCTGATCCTCATACCCAGATTCCCTTGAATTCCCTCATTAATATTATATTTCACCTGTTTACCTATAGAAAATAACCCCCAAAGTCAGGCAAATATGACTCTTCTTACCTCATTGAGATGAGTCAAGTTTAGTGGTTGCAGTGGGAGTTTCAATTCAGAAACCTCTATCTTTTATTTTAACACCTAAAACATGCTACTTGTGCCATATTTAAGATAACAACCGCATCATTAAGATCCCATATAGCATATGGTTCTATGAGCTACATTCAGGAATACAGGCAGTTAAAAATTAGGCGGTATTTGGATCTTTATCTGAAGCTTGCATTTCCAACTATGACTTTAAATGCCTGTTTCTCTGGTTTAGTAGCTCACAGAACTATATAAGGCTGAAGTAATCTGAAAGATGAGATTCTTATCTTTTATATGACACCAGCAGCATGTTTGTAGAACAGAATATAAGAGTTTCTGAATGGACAAATACCCTGCAACCAAGGAACTTGACACATCTCATGCAAAAATCAGGTGAGTAAAGTCAAATTTGCCTGACTTTGGCTACATTCACACGGACGTATGAAAACGGCCGTATCCGTACCGTACCGTACCGTTTTTTTACGGATTACATACGGCCACATTCATTTCAATGGACAATACGTCTGACCATTTATATTGCCGTTGTTAAATCCTTTCCGTACCGTACCGTATACTAGCCGTATAAAAATATAGAGCATGTCCTATTTTCTCCCGTATTTCAGTTCCGTATGCCCTAGAAGTCTATGGGGACGTATAAAATACGGGTTACATACGGGTTACATACGTGCTGCATACGGATGAAAAACGTCACGTATATACGGCCCGTAAATACGGGACTGGAGAAATCATACGGTCGTGTGAATGTAGCCTTTGGGGGAGATTTTTTTATAGGTAAATGGGGGAGTTTTTGCATAAAAGAGGAAATTCTATAAAGGACATTTCATACCTGACCTGAGGGAACTAGGAGTTTAGTGGGGGAAAACCTGGTGACAGGTTCTCTTTAGGGCTGTCTGAGGGTGGCCTCCGCCCACCCCGCTTCTCACTTGGTCTCCGCCCGACAGGCCCGTAGTGGTGTACGGTTTGGAGAAACGTTGAACCAGGCGGGGGCGAGGAGATTTATATGGTTATGAAGCCATAATTAAACTCCCCCAGTTTTCACAAATGTTTCAAATATTTGGAAGGGTCAGAAGATACTAGATATAAGCAGACAGAAGGCACGCAATTTTGGTCAAGTGTAAACTATAACAAGCACTTAAAGTTCCCAGGAACTTTTATGTGATCTCATAAGACAGAACAATGTTGATTGGCACTATAGATATTAGAGGGCTTGGCTGAACTTGGTGGGATCGGCCAGCTATCTAAGGGTACATTCACACGCGGTATGCCCGCCGTGCGGGCATACCACTGTGTGCTGGAGTGGAGGAGGAGGTGACATGGCCGCACACACGCCGAAAGATAGAGCATGCTCTATCTTTTTGCGGTGTGCGTCCCAGATCGGTGCCACACATGTGTGGCACTGTATCTGCGCCATGCTGCTATTGCCGTCTACGGGGACGTACATGCGGCCGCAAATTTTCGACAGCATGTACGTCCCCGCAGACAGCCATGTGAATAAGCCCTAAAGTACATATGGGGTTCTGACTACAGACTGGAATATCTGTGCTGGAACCTCGGTCAACAAGATGCGGCTGGTTGATGCGAGGTGCGAGGTTGATTCCAGCACAGATATTCCAGTCTGTAGTAAGAACCCCCTTTATACTTTAGATAGCTGACCGATCCCACCAAATTCAGCCAAGTCCTCTTATATGTATAGTGTTTATTATTAAAGTGGAATCAATTTTTAAACTTTTTGCAGGGGACGGATTTGCCAACAACACTATTCAACTATGTGGGACCCTTGAGACCTTGGAAGGCCCACATATGGTGGGATGCAGGTTCACCTTGACCAGTTGTTAAAATAACACCCGGTTTAGGGAACCAGGGGGGGAGCAACATCTCCCTTCTACTCCCTGTAATGTGGTGCAGCCCACACCTCCTCTCACCCCCATGCTCTTCTTATTCTTACTTCTTTCCCCATCTGCTAACACTGAACTCTCCAGTAGGAGAAGGAGGAGATGAAAAGGAATAGAAGGAGGAGAGTGGACCCGGGCTAGGATAAGACTCAAGTTTTCTAGGAACCTGCAGGAAATGCCAGCTCTTATTCACCCGTCCCAGGAGCGTAACTAGGAAAAGCAGGGCCCATAGCAGACCTCTGAATGGGGCCCCCCTACCGCCTCAGAAAATATGCATATTTTTTATACTCACACATTTAAACACTTATGCGCACACATTTATGCAGTGATATATACATTTATACATGTACACAGATCTGTCCCATTAGCAGCTGACCACATGTGGGAAATACACAGCAATAATTACAGATGAGTGATCCCTAGTCCTGTCGTTTTGCTGTCCCCTCTATCGCCCCCAACATTTCTTATTTGAGCTCTGAGCTGCAGATTAATGCTGTGTACTGTGGAAGATGAGCACTGTATATATAACCGGCGCACAGAGAAAACGGGCCCCGGCACAGGACATCGGTAAGTACATGTTTATTATTTTTAAATAGCCCAGCCTGGCCCTAAGTAATTTTTAAGACCCGGATAACCCCTTGAACAGCTTTGTAGTATAGCAGAACAATATTTGTATGAAAAATAAAACGAAGATATTTGAATATTATTATTCTTCAAAATTAATGGTACATTTCTTCATTGATCTTACTAGAATAGTATTACTATTGTTATACTGATTTTCTATTATGTTAATGTTCTATTAAGCAAATACTTTTATTATTATTCTAATAAGTGATTGGTGCTCAATTGTTTATAAGGCCACAGTTCTTTATGAGTAACCACCTAAATCTCTAGGGCCGTCTGAGTCATTTGCATTTATGTCCGTCATTGTATGTGGTTACTCACAGCACCCAGACAGTGTTTAATGACTGCAATACATTTTACACCTCCACTGTTAATTCCCCAGTGTGCCGCGCTATTGTATGACACCTTCCTTCCATGCTAATCATTCCCTTTCAGTCTCTTCCTCTTCATCTCATTCACCACATCCCATAATAAGCTGTCACACAGTAAGAGTAGTGTAACTAGAAATCACACAGCTCTCCTAAGCTACCATCCAATTACCCCATTCATTTAGATTTATCTTACACAACGTCATGAGATGAATCAGTGATTTGTTTCGGATAAACTGTTGTCAAATAAAGTTAGTGAACCCTGTGGAATTACCGGGATTTCTGCATCAGTTTATATCAAAATGTCAACTGATTGTTCTACTGAACTCAATTGAAGTAAATGCACACATGGTTATACCACTGATGTCTAGTTATTAAAAAACTGAGTGTACATCAACAGCGAAGGAAAGAAAACTGTCAATCCTCTTATACCAACAGTGACCTGGACAGGGGTATAACTAGGAGAGGCAGGGCCCCATAGCAGACTTCTGAATGGGGCCCTCTTTCCCACTTAAAAATATATATATATGTATACTTACACATGTGAGTTATAATAACACACATTTACATACTTTTATACGTACACATACAGAATATACACACCAATTACACACGTGCTACATAAATATAAATATAGTATACACACTTCACATATACACACATATAGCATATACACACATACAAACGATACTATATACAAACAACATATGCACATACACTTACAGTATATACATATCCAATACACACCTAATAACCCAGATGCTGGGGCCCCCTGACACTCCGGGGCCCATAGTGGCTGCTATAGCTTCTACCCCTGTAGTTATGCCCCTGGACCCCGACAGGACCCCTGAAGCTACAAATAAGATATGTAGATCCTTGTGGAGGAATTCTGGACCACCTTTCCATGGAAATTGTTCCAATTAATCATCATTTCAGGAATGCCTTGTATTCCTAGCCATATATTTATTACCTTGATGCTCACAAGGCTTTTAGGCACCGAGGCAACTGCAATAAGTAATGGATTGTGGACCCACAACCCAAACCCTAGAAGTATGACTTGGGTTTACTTCCAAAGTCATTGTCCTATGCCAGGAGCTGGACTTTGCTCCAATAGGGTCGCTAGAGAATTACCTCGCAGAGTCATCCGGTATCCTGTATGGAGCATGAGAATCAGGTTCAGTTCAGCTGAGATAGTTTGTATGAGTAATTTATCATTTGTATTAAACAGATTTTCATTTGTGAGTGAACACTAGTTTCTCTACTTATACAGACCCAATCTATGGTAACAGATGCCGTGCCATGTACTTATCCTCTTTGGGCAGAAAAAGGGTTTGGTGTATTCCAGTGCACGGATGCTGATTGTGATGTATTTTAGTGCGGTTGTATGGAGTAGACGAGGCTTAGTTGTTCCATAGAAGGGCCTAATGTGGTTCCGTTTTGTACACCGTGGCCCACATTTATCAATAGTCATCACTAATGTTCAGAGCGCACCAGATTATTAAAGACCCCTGCACGGTCTACAAAGATCTGGTGCACCCTGATTGTTCTCAAACTGAGTGAACTTATTTTTTTCTTGTGCACTTAGTTTAACGAATGTGCACCACAATTATGTTGGGACTTCCGACATAAATGTGTCAGCCACTGCGATTCCACACTGGAATGCCCTTTTAAGTGCACAGTATTGTGTTGTGGCGGACACAGTGCAGTGAGCACAAAACTGACACAACCCCTACGTAAATACATGTGCAAAATGCACCGGAAAACTGGTGCCGTGTCAAAAATAAATGTGGGTCCATGTGTCAAAAAGTGTCAAAAAATGCTCTTAAAGCCTTAATAAATGTGACATTTTGGACAGAATTTGGCATAAATCAAATTCTACCCCATTGTTTCGTGTTGCTCTCCTCCTCATCCAATTCCAGAGAACTTTCCAAAAAGGTTTCAATGACCTCTACTAAAATACCAGGTCACTGCAAGTGAATAAGACTAATTTTTGCTATTTTCTGTATAATTTTTCACTTCTTTCAAATAAATTTTACTTTGCTGAATGTGCACCAGTGATTCTTTGTACTAAATTATTATTACGAATCGTGTCTTCTATGGAATTTGTCTTCTTTTATTAAGATTAATGTCTTCCTTGGAATCTCTCCAGTACAGTGACACAATTTTAATAAAACACCAACATACAACGCAGTAATATTTGCCTTTTTTATTACCAGTTAATCTCACATGTAAGTTCAATTATTATCTTACTATGAGCAAAGCAATGAACATCTGAAAACTCCCTGGTTTTCTTCACTAAGCCATGTTTTAAGGACTACCGTGCTCATGTCTCACAATTCAAAAGTAAGAACTGTTTCATACAGATATTGGGGGTTATTAATCATTGCTTTTCCTGGGCATTTTTGGTGTAAAAATGTCTCAAAAATGTTGCATTACAGTTTTTTGGAACTTTTCACTGCTAAAAAATCTCAGAGGGCTATTTCCGCCACTTTATTATTCTGGCGTTAACATAGAAATACTGCTAGTAGTCGTTAATGAATTGGTACTTTTACAAAAAGTCCTGTAAAAAGTCGAATAGTTGCACCACTTTTTATGCATTTTGAGCTTTTTACAGTACAGTCAGAGTACACTAGATCTTTCCGTGGAATCAGTATTAAAAAACAATGCGGTAGATTTACTTACCCGGTCCTGTCGCGATCAAGCTGCGCGTTCTCAGTCGAAGATTCGGGTCTTCCGGTGATTCACTAAGGTAGTGCGTCCGATGTCCACCAGGTGTCGCTGCTGCGCTAAAGTCCGTCGGAGTTCACCATCCGTTGCTGGGTGCAGGTAAGCGCGCGTCAAGGGACACATTTTTTTTAAAAAATTCTGCGTTTTTCCGAATGCGTCGGGTTTTCCGATGGCCACGGCCCCCGATTAACGTTGCAGGCATGACCCGGGGCAATTCAGCGCAAATCGGAAAAATTTGGGAAACCCGATGATAAAAAGCGATTCGGGCCCTTAGTAAATGACCCCCATTAGGCCTCAATGGTCCACAAGAAGAAAATCCAATTTAAATATTATTTAGGTGCCACTACTTGCCACTATTGTTTCATCTATGTGTGGATTTGTGGATAATCTATCTGTCCTAAGTGATCGGTCCCGTGTATAATGATCACAGCGTCATTTTCTATTCCATTAAGTTTCTGTGCCGATGAGAGAATCTATCATTATGTCTCATATGTAGGTGGACTACGTGTCTCCAAAAAGAAACAGTACATTTCCCCAATACAATACAATTGTCTGTGCTGATCAGAAGGTGAAGGGTGGAAAGTGCATCTTTCTGAAATAGCGAAATAATGATACCATCAGCACACTGTGACATGACAGGGGAACGGAGCCTGTGCCTTGTTTCATGATTTACTAACTAAAGTGTAATGTTTATCAAGCCCCATGAATCAATCTGCACAGTTTAGTTTGGCAAGAACCAGGGCGCTGCAGTTTATGTTTTAAAAATTTGAGTAAACATTTTGGCTATTTTTATCAGGAAATCTCACCATAGAGGTATCTGAAACATGACATAAGAATGCCCAGGGCTTTAGCAGGCTCCAATAAGCTGACGCTATGCTTACAAACAGCGGCGGCTCCAAGTTTCAATAGGCCCCTGGGCGACAGAGCCTCAGTATGCTCCACTGCAGTGAACTCATGTGGAGGCATTAAAAGAAGAAACTAAAAGCCTGTTCCCTAAAATATTCCCTAGTTTATTATACCAAACAGCCCCCTCATAGTTATTTAATATAAACCCCTCTCAGCCCCCATTGATTCCTTATGTACATACAGCCTTATGTCCAGCAGTTCTGGACCCGGCACTTGCCCAGGTATGCCAAGTGCTGGTGCCGGCCCTGCTTACAATCCTTTCTAGTATTGGAAATCTCATTCTTAGCAGTCCATTCTGGAAACATCACTTGTTTGCATGGGATTTTGGTTGCCATAAAATGATTTAAAAAAAAATGTAATTTATTACATTAAAAAATGTAATGAAATAGAAAATAAGATCTATTTGCCTACCAATGAAGCTAGGAAGGGATTTAGACCAGTGCAGAGTACGACTAGACTATCACAGTGGCGGGGAACGCCATCACATGATGGGGGGCATTAATCATCATTTTTTTAGGTTGTTTTAGCTGGGTTTTTTTGCACCATTTTTTGGCATAGTTAGTTAATTTGTCTCTAATTTGCTGTGTTTTTGGGTGCTGGCTAAACTCCGGCACTTAGTGGTTACTTTTTTCTGCAAAAATGAAGCTAGGAATGTTTTCTCAATCTAACTTTCCTTATTGGTCACACTTTGTAGGGGAATAACTTGCGACAAATTAGGCGTACAATTACGTGCAAATTAATCGGCCGTGCCACTATCCAAAACACATTTAATAAGGCAAAAGTACAACTAACATAAATTACAAGACAAGAAAAGGAACAAACCAGGCGCAAAAATAAGCAAACCTGAGACCCAGTATGTCCCTCGATGTTTCTCCTCTCCCCAGAAAGCGACGAATCTATCAGGGACTTTGACCTCTTGATACACCCAGCGGGCAGCGGAACAGTTCTACATCAGGTTCTTCCTAGCCCAGGCTATAGATAGAGCGCACCTGACAGGCCCCCTTTCACCTCCTTCACTCCATCTCTTCTTTGCGCATTTTCACATGACTATGGAGGAGAATAGGTAAATGGGCGAGATGTCACATAAAAGATATTTGATATGGAGGATAATAGTTTCATGGGGTAAAATTTGGGGACATGTTCACTTTAAATTATGCAATTAAAACTATCCTTAGTTGAGTTTAAAGTATACCTATAAAGTTACTTGCAAAAAAATTTTTTTAACACAGCTGGAGAGAGCCTTTTGTAACAATTCCATTGATTCTTTTATAAGGCTGCTGGCTTCTTCTCAACCGGAGATATATCTGGTATATTTAACATTACATTCAGATTCAGCTATTCATGATGTGGGTGGGCACTTTGTGATATCAGCTCAGGGCAATGGAGTCAAAACAAGAAATGTTTGTAATTGGCCTATCTGAAACATGTGATGAGTCACATGTTTGTGACATCAGTACTGGTCCTAAAGACTCTTTCAACAAGCCTCCTTTTGTCTCTAGCTGTACTACATGGTTTCCCCTGGCAACCAGAAAGCATGGTAAATGGAGATTTGGGGGGGGGGGCAAGGTAAAATCTCTGCCTGCTGCTAAACAGCTTCTCTAATTCTCTAATTATAGTAAATTAAAGAATTGCTTATTTTTGCTTAGTGTAGAGTTAGGCAAAAGTTTGCGTACCTTACAGTTGTACTTTAAACCTTACATTTACTTGCAAAGGCTATTTACCTAAATATCTACTATTATGGGAAAGTATTTTATCTTTCTCCTTATTGACGAAGAACAGTTATCCAGACTGGCCAATTACCTGAAAGACATCATTCCAATCTCCAAACATGATGTTTTTTTACTAAATTCCACTTAATCGGTTCATGATCACCTTTTTTTACACAGAGGAGCTCTAGGATAGCTTTCTCAACCCTTCTACAGTTGTGCTCTGCCTTAATATCTTGGTACTGACATTTCAACATATCTCTGTGTTTGTTTTGCAGAAAACTTCTAGAATTCGGAAGATGACCCTTTGCAGCCCTGCATTGATGTAACACATCAGATCAAGTGTCTCCCCTATCCACTGTTCTCGGGAAATGATGTTGAATAATAACTTGAGCCTAGCAAAGAATGTGACCAATATTCACTCTGCGACCTTGGGCCTGGTATTAGGGAGCATATCTTTTTTTACCGTTTTCATGAACATTTTAGTATTATACGCTGTGAAAACTGAGCGCAAACTTCACACTGTCGGAAACCTGTACATTGTCAGTTTGTCTATTGCTGATCTTATTGTGGGTGTTGCGGTAATGCCACTAAACATTGTATATCTTCTCAACCATGAATGGATCCTTGGAAGACCAACTTGTCTCTTTTGGTTATCTATGGACTATGTTGCTAGCACGGCTTCCATCTTCAGCCTTTTTATCCTGTGTATTGATCGTTATCGCTCTATCCAGCAGCCTCTGCAGTATTTGAAGTATCGTACAAAGACCAGGGCTTCAGTCATGATCTCGGGAGCATGGCTTTTTTCATTGACTTGGGTAATTCCTATATTGGGTTGGCATGTTTTTGCGAACGGCGGAATTAGGTCAGTGCCAGAACACATGTGTGAAACAGAGTTTCATAAAGTAACTTGGTTCAAAGTTCTCACGGCCATATTGAATTTCTATATACCCTCTTTGCTAATGTTGTGGTTTTATGCAAAGATATACAAAGCCGTGAGAGAACATTATCAACATCGGGAACTTATTAATGGCTCCTTCCAACTGTTTTATGACAGTAAGTTTGTGAGGAATGTGAAAGTGCTAAAAAAGCCTGGGAACTGTGTAAAGAAACAGTGTGGCAATGGAACCCTTATGGTACCAGAGACAAGTCTTCACAGTCATTATACTACCGTTTCTGGTGTGTTTCCTAAACAAAAAAGCCCACATGGACAATTCCATATCGAAGACTTTGAGAGTCAGCAACAATTCAACCCATGTGACAATAACGTTGTCAAGCTGCACTGTTTTCCTTTAACCATAATACAGGCAAACCCTGAAGAATGCAGGAACTATGTTACCGTAAGTAGGAAAAAGATTAAAGAACACTTCCCCGAGAACCTAGAGATGACGGACATCTCAGAAGAACACACCTTTGTTGAGGCTGGTTCTTGTATCTTGGATTCAAATCAGATGGAAGAAAACCAAACAGAAAACCCTGAAAGTGCTGAAACCCAACATTCTGGTAATTTTGGCTACCTAAAGCACACATGGCAGAGGTTTCGCACGCAATCCAAGCAAAATTTCCATGGACTACACATGAATCGGGAAAGGAAAGCTGCCAAGCAGTTGGGTTTCATCATGGCAGCATTCATGTTGTGTTGGATCCCATATTTTGTTCTGTTCATGGTAATAGCATTTTGTCAAGACTGCTTCAACCACAACATCCACATGTTTACTATTTGGCTCGGCTACGTCAACTCAACGCTAAACCCTTTGATCTACCCGCTGTGTAATGAGAATTTTAAGAAGACATTTAAGAAGATATTTCACGTTAAATTAAACTGTGCTGCATGTAAAACATCCACATCTTGTACATATAAATGAACCTAGAATGTTCTTCAAAGGCCTTGGAAATATCAGTGTTAATTCTACAGTTTTTTGAGAGAAACTTTCCTTGAGATATTTGACTTTTCATGGATTGTGTTTGGTGACTTAATTTTATTTATTATGCTATATAGCTCAGTCATGTCTCAGAAATATGGAATTACCGATAGATACAGTGAAACCTTCTTAAAGGACCACCATGAATTCTACTATAGGTGGTCTTCTTCATAGCACATGGTGGATCCTAAAATATGTCTGGTCTGAATAAGGGATGATGAAGAGGTGTTTGTAGATTTTTTTTACTGTACAATCGTAAAGTACTATGATAAAGAAATAACAAGGTTTAATCCCTTGAGATACAAGAGCACATAATGAATGGAAGTGAAAAGGTTTGTACAATTATCTCTAAAGGTTTAAACTGGATAAATCTGCTGAAGCTTAAAAACATGTCACACAGATACAAAATGTTCAGTATGAACCTGTTTTTTCAAATTTCTTAGAACTTCAGAAAACCCAGAAAGTACATCATAAAACTAAAACATGTTGAATCAAATTAACTTTGCAGAACTTTTATAATAAATTCTTAATCTTTTATCATTTCATTAGAACCAACAAAAAATTCCTGGCTGGTAAAGGCCATCACAAGATAATACAGAATGAGCCTCTACAAAGTATAGATGAACTAAGTGGCCATTCATTTTTATTGCTGTCCTATCAGGAGAAAAGATGATCAATATCAGAACATTCGGGGGACATGATCCCATAACTCCAGGGTCCTGCTTACATTCACCTCAATGGGAGCTGAGCCTACAGAGATGGGTATGATTCCATATGATTCCAGCCCTATGTACTGTGTTGTGCTAGGCTCCAATGGCTTATACATATAGGGCTCAGATGTTCCGTATTATGACAGAATCCATGTTTTTCTCTAACACGGACTTGATCAAAAACCAGGGGAACTGACAGAGACAGTCCTTAGGACACTTCGAAATAAAAAAAATAGACTCTACTAGACTATATTAACATACTTCAGCAATACTTTACTTCTGGAGACAGTTATAAGGGTACCTGCCAAGATTTTTGGAAACAAGAACCTTAAAGGACATCTACCACCAGCATGAAGGACTGTAAGCTGAGCACACTGACATACTGGTGTGTGCCCCCTTTGGCAGGATCTGATCTTCTTTTATCTGCTTATGCCCTTGTTTTGAAGAAAAAAATGCTTTAAAATTATGCAAATGAGCCCGAGGGGCTCCAAGCTCCATTAACACCTATGGAACCCAGAGCCCCTCTGGCTCTTTTGCATATTTGTAAAGCTTTTTTTAAAAAAAACAGTTAGAAGTTAAAAGAAGAGCAGATCCTGCCAGAGGGGGCACTCACCAGTATGTCAGTGTGCTTGGTTTAGAATCCTTCATCCTGTAAAATTATTTATTTAAAAAAAATTAAACTACTGGTATTTATTTTACTTTAGTTTTTTTTAATTAAAAAACTGATTCCAATACCAGCATTAACCTATAACAAAAATGTTTTGCTACTATTATAGTATTAAGATGTGGTTGGCTTCATCTTTTGGCCTAAAGCCATCTCATTGTCCAGCTCCACCAATAAGATTTGTCCATTCCATGCATATGATACCCTATGAAAAACATTTTTAAACAAACATCATCTTTGTGTGCTCATCATCTTAAGCCTGGCTATGGCTGTAAAACTAGAGTATTGGTGCAATGGTACATGTTACTCTTTCCAATGATTGAAAGACCATGTTATAAAGCCCTGGGCACCAGGGTACCAGGGCTTTGTCAAAGCAATGCCTGTAATTGTTTATCAATATGGATCCTAAGTTATAATTATTTGTTCTGGACTGATTAACTCATGGGTGTTGCGTTCTAAAATGAATCCAAAATGTCTTTTATGCTTAGTAATTTAAAATATAGAAAAAATGAGGATTGATCGGCCCAAAACAAACCCTAATACCACTGATTCCGAAAAAAATTGGAAGAAATTCCCAAACCAAAATCTCCCTTGTCTAGTTCACCAATGATCCCCAAAGTGGACAAAAGAAAGTGGAGTATGTGGATTTTACTATATAAACATTGATGACCCAAAGCCTTCAACCAATAAATATTTTTCCCGTTTGGCACACTTGATACAATTCACCAAATGTATTTACCTATTAAAAACATTTGAAGAGGAAAGAAAAACAATTCTGTCCAATTGTTTCTGTTGCTGAGAAAACTGCATATCAATATATCAGACTATTGCAGGATGTAAGAGAAGGAAATTGGGCATCAGACGATGTTGTATGGTTTTGCCACCAAGAATAATAGAACTGTATTTCTGTGCGCTTTGGACTGCTAAATACAGTGGTGATAATAAGACTTGGATAACACCCCCTCCATCATTGTATTCTGACTATTTTATCACCATTCCAATTTATAAGGGATCACGGCAGAGGTAAAAATACAATACAATATAAGCTATATATATATATATCTTACCCATCATCTTTCATTTTAGATAAAAGTACAATATGCAAATGAGCTTCTCAGGGTGTGGTCTCATATGCAGATAGAAGGATATAAAAAGCAGAAGACACGACCCCACTACTTGGCAAGAGAAGATGATCTACATAAAGTAAAAATGGATTTTCTCTTAAAGGGAATCTATCAGGGAGATTTGGGACACTAATCCACCCACCAGGCTCAAAGGGCTATACCAATTGCAGTGAATTAATGTTATTGTTTGTATAATAAAAAGTCATACAGTTTTCCAATATACTTTCTGGGGCACACTTACATAGCTGTCAGTAGGAGTTCACCGAAAGTGCATTGTCTGACGATAATGCACTTCGATCGTGCGCCCGATATCCTGCATGTGTCGCATCCCACTCAGGTCTGACAGAGTTCCCCATCTTTTTAGTGGTGCATGTAAGTGCTTGGACTTACGCCCCTAAATTGTGTCACATTTCCCAGCGCAGACACTTGTTAAATACCGTTTACAAGGCTTGTAATCCCTGAAAAAGGCGCACAGTCCAACGAAAGTGAGCAGCGCGACCCTTAGTTAATGAGCCCCTCTGTATCAATTCTTCACGGTTTTCTAGAACTCTGCTTGCTGTCATTCTATAGAAAGCTTCTATGTTTACTTCCAGTGCACAGAAATCTGACCGTGGTCACACAGGTGCAAGCCTCGTTAGTATCACAGAGAGTAATTACAACTGTGCATTATAACGCTGGGGACGTGGGTTCAAGTCACAGGGTCAACATCTGCAAAGATTTTGTATGTTCTCTTTGTGTTTACGTGGGTTACCTCGAGGTCCTCCGTTTTTCTCCCACACTCCAAAACATACCGGTAGGTTGATTAGATTGTGAGCGCCATTGGGGACAGGGACTGATTTGGCAAGTTTTGTGCAGCGCTGTGTAATCTGTGTGCACTATATAAGTAAAGTCATTATTATAAGGGGCCGTGCACCTGTGTGACCAGATTTCTGTCCACTGGAAATAAAGACTGAATCTTTCTATAGCAGGACAGCAAGCAGAGATCTAAAAACCTTTAAGGAATTGATACAGAAAGTATATTGGAAAATTGTATAACTTTTCATCATACAAACAGTAACATTTCTTTGCTGAAATGGGAATACCCCTTTAATATTCACTACAAGGACCTGTAGTTGGTTTAGGGTCCTAAATTGACCGGACATGTCTTCTTTAAATGATTATCTCTGCCCTCTACAGTGCAGCTTTGGAAGCTGGTATAAGCGGTTCTATCCCTTTAAGAATGGAAACAGCATAACCATGCAGCGTTATCTGTCATTTCAAGCTGTGATTTGCTTATTTCCTAGAAAGAAAAAAAATATTATTCAAAAATAGAAACCTAAAGAGAGAGAGAGAGTCGGAATAGTATTTTAAGTATTTATTTTAAAAGGGGAATTTATTTTTAATTTACATTATGATGTATATAGTCCATGTGAATGTACAAACCGTATGAATGTTTACACAAGATTTTAATGTATAGAGAAACATATTTATGCTACTATTGTACTTTTTATTTTTTTTGTATTTTTTTATTGTAACATAAACCCCGGTGATTGTTGTGATGTGATCATATAATGTGCAGCATATGACATATTAGAATTTCCGGCTATCATTCAGAACCAGAAAAACTGTGTGCAAGGGACCAATGGAAAATCATGTGTGGGGGCGGCTGCCAATCAAAAGCAGCAGGTGGCAATGGCCTGAAAGTCATAAATGCACAAGACAACAGGGAGAAGTGTATTTCATGCGTACAGGATCCTACCGTAGACATTATATTATCCTGGACTATAGCTGAGCTAAATATTATGTTTGAAATGCCAGAATTGTTTACATTGAAATAAATCCATCCAGCAAACCTTCTGACTCATTCCGTCTCTCAATGCAAATGTAGTCAAAGGGGAAAATGTATATACTGCCCCCTACATTATGTAAGAGGGCAGTGCATGATATCGCCCTAATCCAATGTGTTTCTGCCAGAATATTCCAGGATTTTGAAAATGGATAAGAAAATACAGAATAGCATGTGGACAATTCAGGGACCACCGACTGACTAACCCAACAGAAGTGCAAACTTGCTTATTACTATTGTCTGCTCTGTACTGTCAGAAAAAATCTATTGCATCTGTGTCTTTAAACACAGATGCAATTGATAGGAAGGGCAATACAGCACAGACACTCCTGTCCAAGCAATCTACACTCACCGGCCACTTTATTAGGTACACCTGTCCAACTGCTCGTTAACACTTAATTTCTAACCAGCCAATCACATGGCGGAAACTCAGTGCATTTAGGCATGTAGACATGGTCAAGACAATCTCCTGCAGTTCAAACCGAGCATCAGTATGGGGAAGAAAGGTGATTTGTGGCCTTTGAACGTGGCATGGTTGTTGGTGCCAGAAGGGCTGGTCTGAGTATTTCAGAAACTGCTGATCTACTGGGATTTTCACGCACAACCATCTCTAGGGTTTACAGAGAATGGTCCGAAAAAGAAAAACCATCCAGTGATCGGCAGTTCTGTGGGCGGAAATGCCTTGTTGATGCCAGAGGTCAGAGGAGAATGGGCAGACTGGTTCGAGCTGATAGAAAGGCAACAGTGACTCAAATCGCCACCCGTTACAACCAAGGTAGGCAGAAGAGCATCTCTGAACGCACAGTACGTCGAACTTTGAGGCAGATGGGCTACAGCAGCAGAAGACCACACCGGGTGCCACTCCTTTCAGCTAAGAACAGGAAACCGAGGCTACAATTTGCACAAGCTCATCGAAATTGGACAGTAAAGGATTGGAAAAACGTTGCCTGGTCTGATGAGTCCCGATTTCTGCTGTGACATTCGGATAGTAGGGTCAGAATTTGGCATCAACAACATGAAAGCATGGATCCATCCTGCCTTGTATCAAAGGTTCAGGCTGGTGGTGGTGCTGTCATGGTGTGGGGAATATTTTCTTGGCACTCTTTGGGCCCCTTGGTACCAATTGAGCATCTTTGCAACGCCACAGCCTACCTGAGTATTGTTGCTGACCATGTCCATCCCTTTATGACCACAATGTACCCTGTAACATCTGATGGCTACTTTCAGCAGGATAATGCGCCATGTCATAAAGCTGGAATCATCTCAGACTGGTTTCTTGAACATGACAATGAGGTCACTGTACTCAAATGGCCTCCTAAGTCACCAGATCTCAATCCAATAGAGCATCTTTGGGATGTGGTGGAACGGGAGATTCGCATCATGGATGTGCAGCCGACAAATCTGCGCCAACTGTGTGATGCCATCATGTCAAAATCTCTGAGGAGCTTCCAGCACCTTGTTGAATCTATGCCACGAAAAATTGAGGCAGTTCTGAAGGCAAAAGGGGGTCCAACCCGTTACTAGCATGGTGTACCTAATAAAGTGGCCGGTGAGTGTATATAACACAGTCAGAGATGATGTGCTACCTACATCCCTTCACAGAAGTCCTCACCAGAAGAGGCAGCAGACCACATACTACATAGATCATTTATAGCAATGCTTTATACTAAGGGGGATAAATAGGAGATGGGGATTTATGAAGTACTGTATATATCAATTGATTGGGGTACTATGTGATCATAATTTATTCAGGCGGTTCAGGGGATATATTATAATGCATTAAGCGGGACAAAGAGTGTGTGTTTCATATATGGGGGGACACAGTGGGGCAGATTTACTTACCCGGTCCATTCGTGATCCAGCGGCGCGTTCTCTGCACTAGATTCGGGTCCGGCCGGGACTCATTAAGGTAGTTCCTCCGCCGTCCACCAGGTGGCGCTGCTGCGCTGAAAAGCATCGGAACGCGTAGTAGTTCACCGGCTCGGGCTGAGTGAAGGTAAGTGCAAGCTCCGCGACAGATTTTTTGTTTTAAATGCGGCGGTTTTTCCGATTCCGTCGGGTTTTCGTTCGACCACGCCCCCCGATTTCCGTCACGTGCATGCCAGCGCCGATGCGCCACAATCCGATCGCCTGCGCCAAAATCCCAGGGCAATTCAGGGTGAAACGGTGCAAACCGGAAATATTCGGGTAACACATCGAGAAAACATGAATCAGGCCCTTAGTAAATGACCCCCTGTGTGTTTCATATATGGCGGCACATGTCCAGTTGTATTGAGAGGGGTATATTTTAGAGCACAGTGTTGTTCTAAATACAATGGATAAGGGGACAGCTTACCTGACGGCTGTACTGTTGTTGCTATAACATGGACTTGTTAAGCACTTACAATCTAGTCTCTAGTCAATAATAGGTAAAAAGTTGGTTGGTCCATCTTCAAATAGAACCATGATAATCTATAACATATCTTATTTTATTCCAAAATGTTAAAACAATACAATAACCAGGAAGAAACAGACATAGGCAGACAGTGTTGTTATACAGGTGACATTATACTGCTAGTGACTTGGTATTTTTAGGAGCGCAGTGGGAAGATATGCTGCACATAACTGAAGACATCTCGGGTGAATACAGCTGCCATACTTCATGGCAAATAACTCATATGAAGTCCAGATGGAACAGAGTTAGCCTAGTTTCTACTAGAGCAGGAGCTTCTCTTATAAATCCTAGTTCTGCAGGTGTCATAGAAGCCTTTGTCCTAGGATAGGCCGCATCCACACCCATCAGAGCCTGCAAGGTTCCCGCTGTAGGTGATGAATCCCCAGCAGATGTTAATGATGCAGACCTGTGATTGAATCAGGGGGCCAGGGACACACACACAGCAAGTGGAGATCCTGAAAGGAACTCAAGGTCCCTTTAATAGTGGAACTGTACCGCAGCAGATACCAGGCTGGTAACAAACTCCTTCTTTCGAGGGGAAAGCATGGTTGTGAATTGGCAAGCAGTAGTAGTATGTAGTAGCCTCAGAGCGCTCTGGGGCCGAAGGCTACTTCATGCCCCCAGTAGCCATTTCATAACTACCTACCTCCTCGTCATTTAGTTATTCTTGCACATCTACAGCATCAATTGAGCTCTGCACAAGCACAATAGCTCCTGTCCTGCTGCCTGAGACACGCCTGCTGCTTGTGAGCAATTGTGCATGCACAGAGCTAGCTTCTCCGCTGCCGGCGCACTGCTGGCAGAAGTATATGAGCTACTGAACATGCACAGTACGGATGTGCATCTCAGGTAGAGCTCTCTTGATGCCGTAGATGCACAGGAATAACTAAATGACGAGGGGTAGGTGGGTCTGAAATGGCTACTCAGAGCGTGAAGTAGCCTTTGGCGCCGCAACAGTCTGAGGCTACTCTAAAATATATTTGCATATTATTCTATTAAAGTTTATTTCTGCACCACCTGCATCAGTTAGAGAAAAAAGGGATGCAGCTGCATCAGGCATGGGGAACCGGCATCGGGAGCTACTTCAGAAAGTGGGTAACTGATGGTAGATTTCCTTTAACCAGGGGTTTTAATATGTTATTAAGGGGATCCTGAGTGCTAATGACGCCCTAAGTACCTGGATTAACCGAGTTGGGGAAGCAAATGGAGTGATCACTCCCACTAGATGGAAGAATTCCAGTGTTGAATGTCATGATCCAAATCCAGGACATTACACATCCTGTATAACCACTGTTGGCCCTTTTGGGGCATATAGCCAATGGCTCTTATGGAAAGATGGAATGCTTCTTAAGCCATACATACATAGAATAGACCTTATATACTGGTGGTTCAAAAGATGAGAAAAATAAAATGGAACAGGAAGCACATAGCTCTGTTCTTAGTTTAGTGGCCAGACCAGGTTACTGCAGATGAGTTCCCATTCAATTGAATGAACTGTAGTGACTCGGTGACCCATCTATCTGATTCAGATTACTTATCCTGATCACAAATCATTGCTTATGTTATGAATATTGAATCCTTTATCCTTTCGGCCCAATGATAATATCCCTCTAAACTAAAGAACTCTCAAAAGTATCCATTCTTCCAGATGTGGTTAGTTTGATATACTTACCTTTATAATTATAGGACCTTATCCATCTACTGGTATTGTGTCTTTAAATGTCACTTCATTTTTTTTTAGTAACAGGGTGAATTCTAACATTGGAGTCACATAAATATCTGAATATTATTCCGCCAACGCCTGAGAGGAGCTTGGAACATCTGAGAAAGGTACATTTCCTACTGTAAACCTCTGAGCATATAAATAGCCTGGACTCATTACTGTCAGGAATCAAAGCAGACCCAAGGTTAGGACCTCATTTGTCGTGACAGTCTACAAGCAGAAAGAAACATCCCTCCTACAAACCACAAAAAAACTGTAATTAGGAAACATGAAATGTTACATATATTTATGGTCTTCTTTGGGTTCTATATATTAGATATGACTTCAAAGGATACCACAGGCTATTTGGTAGGCAGGTATGGAAGGTGACATCAGACAGGTCAGACTTATAACTAAACCTGACGACTAATCAGAGATCTATTGCCATAATACAATCTCCAAAATCTCATTATATCCCGGTAGGGCACAGCTGAGATGTTAGGCTGTGCTGTGAAGTGACCCCTGGAGCAGCTTTGAAGAACATGTCCGCCCCATTAGTACTTGCCACCTGATTAGCATAGATAATTAACAACAAGGGGTGTATGGTGACCCATAACAATATAATGTCTGATGTCCTAAAGTGGAACACTTCATTGGACAAAATTGGAATGAAAATCATCTGTTTTTGCTGATATTTATCTAGGTTGAAAGATCTTGAAATTTTTCCTAAATTAGAAATTTTGACTAAGACGTTGAGCCTCGGCTGATCAATGGAAGTTTCGATCCACTTAAAAAATAGCTCATGTCTCACGTAATTGAAGAATTGGCAGGTGACTCATATAAATAGGAATGGGAAGCACATTCGGGGAGAATTGTGAGATCTATTTTGCATGTCAAGATCTTCCTTGTGAACTGGGCTTAAAGGTGTTTTCCAGAAATATGAACACCCCCACTCCCTCCCCAGTGGGGGAAGGGCCATTCCTGCTCCCAATTCCTACATACCAATAGTACTTCCCAATTCCCACTTATTGGATGTAATGGGTCACTTGACCCACTCGTTAACTCCCAAGTGTATACTGGAAGTACTGAAGAAACACGAGGACCTTTCTACTACTATTTATTGGTAGAATGGAATTAATAGAATGGGCGATAAACAAAGGCTGCATTTCCATCATGTATACATCGGATGGACGTCAGACATACCCCCAATGGGGGCCCAGATGTACCCTGCTATATGCACAGTGGGATATGTTGTACTGCTCCTTACCCTCCCCCTGATATTGGGAGGGGGAGTGCACATCGACAGCAGCCATTAATCAACATCATTAGGGACCTCCCTGTGCGCTCAGTGGAGGCTGAGGGATGGATGTAGTATGTGGCATCTGTCCCCCATAGGCTTCAATGGCCTGCACTGAGCATTTAGGCCACTCAGCAGGAGGAAGCTGGATGGAGAAACATAGCTTGCTGCATCTTACCATCCTGACAGACGGAGGCAAAAGGTATGTCTCCACCTTCCAGTATTTCTCTATACATACACTTAACATATATATTTGGAGCTTTTCTAACAAATATGAAGGAGCTATGTTATCAAAAAAGTGTGTTTTCTCAAAAATAGCTTTAACTGTATAAATGTAGGTAATTTAAAACAAATATTTGGTACTATTGTTCTCTTATTGACCCTGGGGAAAAAAAGTTTATCATGTTATTTATATTGCATGGTAAATGGTGAAAATTCCTATTTGAAAAAAATTATGTAAAATTGGAGTCCTGTTGCCATGAAAGGGATAATAAAAGTTCATCAGTAGGTGGTGTAAAAACTAAAACTGTACTATTGAAAACTACAATCTGTCCTGCAAAATACAAGAGCCAAATGTTATACCTTGAAATTGAACAGGCAAATAGCTTGGTCATTAAAGTGGAAACAGGTACGGTAACAAGGGGTTAAGAACTAGAATGTTTGGGATGGGACATTGATCCATGGATCTGGAACAAATTTGTTACATATTATAAGTCTATAGGCACATTCCTCATGGTATTTTTTTTTTTGCCTTCTTCTGAATTTAACATAAGTATCATAAATGGGACTAAACCTAGCAGATGTATTGTATCCAGGAAATAATATACTATCCTCAGAATACTTTATATCTCCAATTGGTTATTTTTCCCTTGGATTTATCTTGCTGTCAAATTTGTGTTACTATCAGCAGACACAAAGCCCAGGAAACCTTCTGAGTTATAGCAGGTTTTGGTTCAGAGAACAGATCATAAAGGGTGGGTGGCAATCAGCTATATAACATAGGATATTGTGTAGGAGGGTATGAACCTGAGAACGCTGTCACGAAATATCTGAGGATAGAAATGGAAATCAGTCAACTGTGGACAATGGTATCTATAAAAACGCATATGTGGAAATGATCAGTGACCACATTCTGGTAATGACAGTTTTATACAAAAAAAAAAACAATATATATAGTTTTTTAACATTATGTTAAATAAAGTATCTATTAATAAGCTAAAAACAACAGCCATCCTGACTTTCAGGTAATTCTACACCACATACAATGTGGAGCTGTAATAATAGCACTAGAAGAGAAAGGATGTCCTCAACGGGGCCGCCATCATGGCAGGACTAGTGGTATTGTTGCTTGGGGCCTAGTCACAGCGTTTGGATACCAAAACCCCAATTATCCTATAGACAAGTGTAGCCCTGTTAACTGTGGAAGTCAGCCATGTTGTCATGAGAAATGCTATTATGTGTTAGTAAAGCGGCTTTGCTCTAATGAGAACTACAAAAATCTATAACGGGGCAAAAATTTACTACTGCATTTGTTCATTCTTTATTTTATATTCACTCAAAGTTTTACATATGAAAGCTAATTAAAGCCAGGGTAGTTTGCCTTTGAGGTATCGGAGGAAACCGGAGCACCTAAGGAGAATCCATGTAAGCATTGGAAGAACACACAAACTCCATCAAGATGTTGCTCTGGGTCAGAACTTTAGAGCTGCAAGACATCAGTGATAAGCACCGAGCCTCTACACTGCCCTAGTCTGATGGGAGGATTGGTAAAAGTTATGTCCGGTGATAAGAGTTCAATTCGTCTAAGAAAGTTAAATTCGGTCATCAGGGTCAAGGGTTACTTCCTGTATAGAAGCACTTACCTCACTTTCATAGTAAAGTCATCTAGCTGCAGAAAGTCTAGTAACACATCCAATGATTAGAGCAGAAACTGAGCCCAAAATCTGATTGTTTTTGTAGAATCTACAGATGATACGACCCTACAATGGCAGTCACCAAATCACTCAATTATTACTTTTAAATGACACACAATTCAGTCTCTTTTTTTATTCCTTTTACTTATATTGTATCTCAATCCATGGTGCAAAGGGCATAAAATGATCCATGTGGTGTCCTTCTTCAGCAGACAATACTTATACTGATCCACGTTCAGTAAACTAGAGGTAAGAACTGCTTAAAATGTTATGATATAGGATTTCCCAGCATCACCCAGCAGGTGAGATACCATGACCTGTGCTTTAGGAGTCACCACAAGCTGAAATAAAAGGATCTGATTAGCAGGGCGCATTAAGGGTACCATGGGCCCTGGGCTGTATGAAAAATTGTGGACCCTCGACATCCCAAGAAATTTAAACCAGTTTGTTCAGTTTTCCTACACCCTCCACACTTTCCAAAAAGTTAGTGTGGCGAGGGAACACTATTTATATATGTTCAGGCAAGCAACACACTCCCCACAAGGGAAGCAACCAGGTCTTGGCATCCCATCACCAAAATGTTTGGTTGTTTGGGGTATATAATGGCTGCTGAGCAAACAATCTCTCAGGTTCTTATTTTTCTCGCTATCATCTTTCATTAAAAAAGCTTTCATCTCCTCCCACTTCTTGTATGTAAATGTAATTAATATGTAAATATGAATATGTAAATATTAATCTAAAACAATTATCTTGATTATACCTTTACCACAAGTAATTCATTTATATTTTTCCTCCTGACATTGTTACATCCCCTTTTTATACTACTATGGCTTTAAAATCAACAACCTTGTTTTAAATCCTGGGACTGACTCTCAAAGCTTTTCCCTAAAGAACATAGACATCTGGCCCTAAAAAACTGACCAGTTGGATCGGCTCATATTGCGGACGGAGGATGGGCCGAGGATGCATGCAGCAGAGAATGGACCAATGCAGTCTTTCTATACATATCAGTCTGTATCAAGATCACTGAATCAATTTTGATCTTGATATCCAAAAATTCAAATGAAGACCTACTGTATTTGTATTTGATTTTATAATCATTCAATTGCTGAATGAATTCCGTCAGCCCATCCTCCGTCCCTTATAAGCAGTACGTCGTCTATATAGCGCAGCCAGCACAAACTGCTTTCACATGTATTTATAAAGCATTTGTGGCAGTTTTGTGCACTGTCTGCTGGGACACAAAACTGTCAGGGGCGTAACTTGAGGGGGTGCAGAGGTTGCGATCGCACCCGGGACCAAGAGGTGTAGGGGCCCTTATGGTGTCACTTTCCAATATGAGAAGACTATTACCATAAACCACACATTATAGTGGGGCCTGGCACAGACTTTGCATTGGGGCCCATCAGCTTCTAGTTACTCCACTGAAAAATGTGCACCTAAAGGGGCGCTCTGATGCAGATTTGCACCTGCCGCCACATGTTGGCGCTTATGTAGCTCTGCTACACAAGGTAGAGCATTCTACTTTATCTATTTTTCAATGGACAGAAACAGCTGTAGATAAACATATATAGGCCCATACTGTAACATACACTCACCAGCCACTTTATTAGGTACACCTGTCCAACTGCTCGTTAACACTTAATTTCTAATCAGCCAATCACATGGCGGCATTTAGGCATGTAGAAATGGTCAAGACAATCTCCTGCAGTTCAAACCGAGCATCAGTATGGGGAAGAAAGGTGATTTGAGGCCTTTGAACGTGGCATGGTTGTTGGTGCCAGAAGGGCTGGTCTGAGTATTTCAGAAACTGCTGATCTACTGGGATTTTCACGCACAACCATCTCTAGGGTTTACAGAGAATGGTCCGAAAAAGAAATAACATCCAGTGAGCAGCAGTTCTGTGGGCGGAAATGCCTTGTTGATGCCAGAGGAGAATGGGCAGACTGGTTCGAGCTGATAGAAAGGCAACAGTGACTCAAATCGCCACCCGTTACAACCAAGGTAGGCAGAAGAGCATCTCTGAACGCACAGTACGTCCAACTTTGAGGCAGATGGGCTACAGCAGCAGAAGACCACACCGGTTGCCACTCCTTTCAGCTAAGAACAGGAAACTGAGGCTACAATTTGCACAAGCTCATCGAAATTGGACAGTAGAAGATTGGAAAAACGTTGCCTGGTCTGATGAGTCTCGATTTCTGCTGCAACATTCGGATGGTAGGGTCAGAATTTAGCGTCAACAACATGAAAGCATGGATCCATCCTGCCTTGTATCAACGGTTCAGGCTGGTGGTGGTGGTGTCATGGTGTGGGGAATATTTTCTTGGCACTCATTGGGCCCCTTGGTACCAATTGAGCATCGTTGCAACACCACAGCCTACCTGAGTATTGTTGCTGACCATGTCCATCCCTTTAAGATCAACAATGTACCCAACATCTGATGGCTACTTTCAGCAGGATAATGCGCCATGTCATAAAGCTGGAATCATCTCAGACTGGTTTCTTGAACATGACGATGAGGTCACTGTACTCAAATGGCCTCCACAGTCACCAGATCTCAATCCAATAGAGCATCTTTGGGATGTGGTGGAACGGGAGATTTGCATCATGGATGTGCAGCCGACAAATCTGCGGCAACTGTGTGATGCCATCATGTCAATATGGACCAAAATCTCTGAGGAATGCTTCCAGCACCTTGTTGTATCTATGCCACGAAGAATTGAGGCAGTTCTGAAGGCAAAAGGGGGTCCAACCCGTTACTAGCATGGTGTACCTAATAAAGTGGCCGGTGAGTGTATATACTTATGTACTTATATACAGAGACAGATATTTTAGCATACAACACATATACAGGCACACATACCCAAACAACATCATTTTACCTTATTACTGT
Source organism: Engystomops pustulosus (assembly GCF_040894005.1). NCBI lineage: Eukaryota > Metazoa > Chordata > Amphibia > Anura > Leptodactylidae > Engystomops > Engystomops pustulosus. The sequence goes on from NC_092420.1 coordinate 27,256,133, forward strand.
CTTAAGTTTACAAGAGAAGGGCAGCTTGTGGCAGTGTTGAGGGTATATGGGACACGTTAGGGCTTTCTGTATGATGTAGACCTTACTCGAGCTTCTCACAACAAGTATGGGGCTGCATAGACCTGCTGCTGAGCCTCATGGGGTCAGCTCAGGACTTGATTCCTGGCAGACAGCATGTCCTGGGGTGATTCTATAGTTCTCTGACCAGTGAAATCACATCTCACTGCCCTGCAGGCAAATTCACACTTAGAGTTGTGCTTCTGCTGCACATGCCAGTTTTGCCAATAGCTGACTGTGCTGCACTGAACCTCACCTCTGGCAGTGGCTCTGTGACTGGGCCGCCCCCTCCTCCATTTGGCCTGACTCTTAGGCAGCGATCAGAGTTATTTTTAAGTGACACGTCCTGGCTGTCTTTATATCTTTCCTACAAGATTCCACCCTCATGTGTGCAGTAGGGGGCGCCGCCCGAGGTGATTGTCTAAAAACCGCCTTATGGTAGGTGTGCCCCTGCCTTTATCACCTGACCACTACAATATGTACATCAGAATTATTTTAAGTTTAAATACTCAAACTGTATTTGTTACCACCTATAGTAAAGAAACTAACACAATTCAAAGTATTGTTAACATGTTTTACTGGTTCTTGCACAGTATAAAAGTGTAAAATCTCTTTTACATGATAGATGCGGTTTCTCCACATCAGGAAGCATGTTGTCTCCTAGTTTAAAGGCAACCTTTCACCAAGGACCTCATTTTTACTAAAGACAGGTTTCAGGAGCCCATTACAGCTGCATTGCAAACATGTCTTTCTGCCTTTTCTAAGCATTTGCATTACAATATAATTGTGTGTTATAACTTACCTTGCACCCTGACAGAATTCACTGTGCAGTCCCAGGGGTTGAGCTTTGATTTGGATGTATTTCAAAAAACAAGTGACTTGTCTATGCTGCAGACTGCTCAGCTCTTGGACCCCTCCTTTGTGCTCCTGTACAGCTCCTCCCTCTCCCACTGATGTCAGCTCACCGGGTTGTGACCTCTGTGAAGGAGCAGGAGGGAGGAACTGTACAGGAGCACAAGAGCTGAGCTGTCTGCAGCACCGACAAGTCACATGTCGTTTTTTTGAAATACATTCCAAACCAAAGCCCAACCCCTGGGACTACACAGTGAATTCTTTCAAGAGTAAGTTATAATACACAATTATATTGTAATGCAATATAATGAGCTCTAATGAGCTTCTGCAGCCTGTCTTTAGTGAAAATGAGGTCCCTGGTGACAGGTTCCCTTTAATCTGTGTAGACAATACCCATAAAAACTTTTATTGGTTTCAAACTAAAAGTTTTTACATATGTAGAAGCCTTTGTAAATGCTGCCATTATGAAGAACAAATAAAAATTAATAGCAATAGAGAAAATGCATTGGTCATCTCATGCTATGCTTTATAAATTGTACTCAACTTGAATTAGACTATGTAGGTTGCACTAGCTGTATGTTAAAAGGACATATACTAGAGCATTTGAATGGTGTAGTTAAAGGACACCTACTATCAGAAATCTACCTATTAAGCTTGATCTGATAGTAGGTGGCTAGTAACATGCTAACCCCTAATCTATTTTTACCTAATCCTAAAATTCTTCCTAAACTAAATTTTATGTAGCTAATATGCTAATAATCGGAAGAGGCTACTGGGGCGGGGATTAGCCATTGCTCCCACTACCAGAAGAGGCTAATCCATGAAATTCAACATATCAGCTACACAAAGAAAGAGCAGCCCTGAAAACACCCCACTTCCCTCCAAAAAAGCAATTCTCACCAAATTCTCAACAGAATGAAGGTCTGGATAACAAGGCGAGATCTGACTAACACTGAATATAATCTGAAAGAAATAATAATGTAGCCCTGTAAATACAATTTGTGGCCTCGCGTCTCTCCGTGCGTTCTACCTTATGTGAGCTGACATATTATATTGTTCTCTGCCACTGTAATAATTCCTGTCACTGATGTTTGCTTTGCACTGGAGAAGTCTATTAATAGGATCCCAAGTGATTAAGGTGACACAGAAAATAGCAAGTATCTAGAGGACATGAGTGATATACAATCAAATGTCTTCTCCCTAGAGAGTCACCGGCCGGTTTGTGAAAGTTACTGGAGTTAACAAAAAAATTTATTGCGTACTGCAAAATTGTGATGAAAATGTCAATATATTCAGAAATTGCCCTTTATTCAAAGCATGTGACTGATAATGTAAATGACCAGGCGCTTAGGTCAGTTTGGTCTTAAAGCTGTTATCCGGGACTATAAGTACTTGTGTATAGGATAGGTCATCAATATTAGAAGGGGCACTGGATTCTTACATTCTCTTTGCAGAATTTAATGATTGCTGTTCCACCTCTAGAGGGAGCTGAGGAGCTTACTGAATACTGATTAAAGAGGTTGCCTGGAGGGACCTGACTTTAGCGTTCAGTTACCTGCCTCCATTACTTTATGATGCTCATAGATCACATCCATAATGCTTTAATGGGAACCTGTCACAACATTTTTCACAACTACAGCTACTGGCAAGTTCCCATAGAGCCCTATTAACTAACTGACACCCTTCTTTTAGCTAAAAATTGTTTCCCTCAGATCCCTATATAATCAACTTTATAACCTTGCCTTGCATATAGACAATGATAGAGCGGTCCAGAGGGGTGTGGTCTCCTCAGGCTGAATCCAGCAGCTCCTCCCCATGCCTTCTCAGCATCAACAATGCATGTCATGTGACCAGGGTGACATCATCTAAGGTCCTTTAGCATCCTAACATTAGCAAACTGCACCCTATGCATATATCTGATCACATTCTATCAACACAATGGGGCACATTTACTTACCCGGTCCTGTTGCGATCCCGCGGTGCATTCGGTGCATTCGGGTCTGCCATGATTCACTAAGCTTGTGCGCCCGTGTTCCTGCATCCGTCGCTGCTGCGCCGAGGTCCGCTGGAGTTCACCTGCTTCTTCCTGGTGCATGTGAGTGCTTGATCTTGCGACACAATTCCTTTCTTTAAATTACGACGGCCCGCCCCCCCCCCCCATTTCTGTCATGTGCAAGCCAGCGCCGATGCGCCACAATCTGATCGCATGCGCCAAAATCCCGGGGCAATTTGGTGCAAAACGGAAATTGTCGGGTCCTACGGACCCTTAGTAAATGAGCCGCAATGTGTACAAGGTTGGCCAGTTCAACAGCGCTCACAACTTCGGGTCTCCAACCCTGCCAATTACTGCATAAATGAATCAAGCATTTTTCACACATAAACAACAAATTTCTTCTTTATAAAAATCAATTTCCAGACAATACAGGTGTTATTTAATGGTGCAATAACCCCTTATAAATATTCACCTTTGTGCAGCATATCACAGTCCATTTCTCCGGTGTCAGATACGGGACTTCCAGGCTGATACACAAGCATACAGCTACTCCATCGAGCAGGGTGGCGTCAAGCGTATCATGTGACATTTCGGGGCCCCTTCTTCAGACCTGTCCCATATCTTACACTGGAGAAATGGACTGCGATATGCTGCATAACTGGTTATTGTAAAAACACCTGTATTGTCTGGAAATTGATTTATAAAAAGAAGAAATTTGTAAACTATCTCTGTGTGTGTGAACAACGCTTGATTCATTTATGCACTATATCTGATCACATGAAATCACAGGATTCTTCCATGGACTTCTATTCCTCCCCATGCCTCCGTGGTGACATGCTATGATTTCATGTGATCAGATGCATGAGGTAAGTTTGCTAATGTTAGAATGCTAAAGCACCTTAGATGAAGTCACCCTGGTCACATGACATGCATTGCTAAATGCTGAGATGGCATGGGGAGGAGCTACTGGATTCACCTCGAGGAGACCACACCCCATCTGACTCTAGTTTTGTCTATATGCAAGGCAAGGTTATGAAGTTATGGGGATTTGAGGGAAACAATGTTTAGTTAAAAGTATGGTGACAGGTTTCATTTAAAATACCATTTTACAAATTGTTACTATCCACCTTTACCATTTCATAAGTAAACAAAGAGGTAACCCATACACAGGAGAAAAATAATGGGGCTCATTTACTAAGGGTCTGCGGACCGCATTTCCGTCGGGTTTCCCGACGATTTCTGATTTGCGCTGAATTTAACAGGGGGTTTTGGTGCACGCGGCACAAATCGGGGGGACGGGCCGTTGGACGATCCAACGAATTCGGACAATGCGCAGGATTTAACGTCACAAATTGTGTCACAAGACAATGCACTCACATGCACCGGGAAGAAGAAGGTGAACTCCGGCGGACCTCAGCAGGGAAGCGACACATCCAGGATATCGGGCGCACGATCTTAGTGAGGGAATCGCGCCAAACTTCGTCCTCGTCGGAAAACGCACCTCAGGGATCGTGACAGGTAAATAAACGTGCCCCATTATGACCAGTTTCATGGTTATGGGGGCCTCATAACACTTCCCTGATCAATGTCAAGGAAAAGTAGACAAGTCTGTGAAATTTTAGCATGCCTCAATTTAGAAGCTCTTCTCTCCGCTAAGAATATATGCATGCCAACTTAAGAGGACTTTGTATAACTCAATAGTACAAGTGCCCACAAGATCCTATGTAATTTATGTTATCAGAACAAAATGTGTACTTTTCCATCTCTTTTCACTTTAAAATCTCTGCTTAAAGGTGTTTGCCACTCTTTTACCCATGTGCCTTTACTACATTGTGGATAATTGCTGAATGTTCATCAAGGGATTTACAATCCTGCTACTTACTTTTGTACTGTGCAGATGCTGCATGCTTCTTTCTTTACATCTCTCAACTCTGCTGAATAGGAGATGCTGTAGCAGGAGAGTTATAGCCCATACTTCTCCCTTCCCCTCCCTTTTTACAGTCACTGTCAGTGTGAATGGACTGTGAGGAAAGAGATACAGTGGGTCAAGTCATGAGGACCACCTAGAGCAGTGAGAGGGAGCTGTGTGTGTATGTAAAGGGCAGCATACTGAGAACAGGTTGGTAAAGGTTGAAATTTTTAATGGAGACAAAAACACAGGTATTCAACAGAGACTTGTTTATTGGTAGAGATTTATTGAAAATTAGTTAAACCCTTTAATTGTACTTTGCTAGTAAGGAAGACAGAATCTCAGCAGTTGTCAGCAGAGGAGCGGGGAAACACATCAGCAAGGTCTCCATCCACCAGCAGAGAGAGGATTGTTAACTCACAAATAGATGAGTCACAGCTGCTAGGTCTCCATCCACCAGTATAGAGAGGATTGCTAGCTCACAAATAGATAACAATGAGTTACAGCTGTTTCGTCTTCATCTGCCAGTATAGAGAGGATTGCTAGCTCACAAATAGATTACAGTAAGTCACAGCAGCTAGGTCCCAACCCACTGGCAGAGAGAGGATTGTTAACTTACAAACAGATAAGTGAGTCACAGCTGCCAGATCTCGATCCACCAGACAAGAGAGGATTGATAGCTCAGAAAGAAATAACAGTGACTCACAGCTGCTAGGTCTTCATCCGCCAGCAGTGAGAGGATTGCTAACTGACAAATAGATAAGTGAGTCACTGCTGCTAGGTCTCCATCCACCAGGTGAGAGAGGATTGCTAAATCACAAATAGATAACAGTAAGTCACAGCCACCAGGTCTCAACAACCAATATAGAGGGGATTGTTAAGTAACAAATAGATAACTGTGAGTCACAGCTGCTAGGTCTCCATCCACCAGGCAAGAGAGAGAGAGAGCTAACTCACAAAAAGATAACAGTAAGTCACAACTGCTCGGTCTCCATCCACCAGTAGAGAAAGGATTAATAACTCACAAATAGATAACTGTGAGTCACAGCTGCTAGGTCTCCATCCACCAGATGAGAGAGGATTGTTAAATCACAAATAGATAACAGTAAGTCCCAGCCACCAGGTCTAAACAACCAGTATAGAGGGGATTGTTAGGTAACAAATAGATAACTGTGAGTCACAGCTGCTAGGTCTCCATCCACCAGATGAGAGAGGATTGTTAAATCACAAATAGATAACAGTAAGTCCCAGCCACCAGGTCTCAACAACCAGTATAAAGGGGATTGTTAGGTAACAAATAGATAACTGTGAGTCACAGCTGCTAGGTCTCCATCCACCAGGCAAGAGAGAGAGAGAGCTAACTCACAAATAGATAATAGTAAGTCACAACTGTCAGGTTTCCATCCGCCAGTAGAGAGAGGAATCTTAACTAACAAATAGATAACAGTGAGTCGCAGCTGCCAAGTGTCCATCTGCCAGCAGAGAGAGGATTAATAACTCACAAATAGATAACAGTGAGTCGCAGCTGCTCGGTCTCCATCCACCAGTAGAGAAAGGATTAATAACTCACAAATAGATAACTGTGAGTCACAGCTGCTAGGTCTCCATCCACCAGATGAGAGAGGATTGTTAAATCACAAATAGATAACAGTAAGTCCCAGCCACCAGGTCTCAACAACCAATATAGAGGGGATTGTTAGGTAACAAATAGATAACTGTGAGTCACAGCTGCTAGGTCTCCATCCACCAGGCAAGAGAGAGAGAGAGCTAACTCACAAATAGATAACAGTAAGTCACAACTGTCAGGTTTCCATCCGCCAGTAGAGAGAGGAATCTTAACTAACAAATAGATAACAGTGAGTCTCAGCTGCTAGGTCTCCATCCACCAGCAGAGAGAGGATTAATAACTCACAAATAGATAACAGTGAGTCACAGCTGCTAGGTCTCCATCCACCAGCAGAGGATTGTTAACTCACAAATAGATAAGTGAGTCACAGCTGTTAGGTCTCCATCCACCAGCAGGGAGAGGATTGCTAACTCACAAATATATAAGTGAGTCGCAGCTGTTAGGTCTCCATCCACCAGCAGGGAGAGGATTGCTAACTCACATATAGATAACAGTGAGTCACAGCTACTAGGTCTCCATCCACCAGCAGAGAGAGGATTGTTAACCCCCACATATATAAGTGAGTTGCAGCTACTAGGTCTCCATCCGCCAGCAGGGAGAGGATTGTTGACTCACAAATAGATAATAGTGATTAGAAGTTATATAAAATAAAGGTAATAAGGGACATGATGACTAGGAATAGTGTTACTCCTGAAGTGCACACACTAGACTGACAGTTTCTGTAAAGTTTGTTGAAGGTTAGATTCGCTTTCAGACAGTTTGTATTGTTCTATAGATTGGTATAATCTGGATAAAACCCATATTTACCTGATTCCCAAAACCATTTATTTTTCTAAGGTAAGAATTGAAAGAATGACCCATAAAATCGATGCTGCCTGAGAATATTATAGCAGTCTCTTTATGTCCCGTATTCTCTGCAATGAATTTCATTTAGGCAGAAAGCGCAAGGCTGTTGTGATCTGTGATATAAAGGATTATATGGGACAATTGTGGCGGAGATTAAATATTGTAAAGCGAGCCAGGCCATTCCCAGGTAATTGCAGGAAGAAAATCACAAAAGACGTTTCTGAGTACATTACCACATGTGTGAGTCCACGTTGTCCTATGTAATCTTTTGAGCATCTACACAAATTATATTCGGTGCAGTTTATGTATAATGTATTATCAGTGAATATCAGAACTGTATGGTACGCGTAACGTATAGAAGATCTGAAGATCTGAAGACCTTACGGTCTTTTACACACATAATGGCTCACAATTAATTTGGAATGACGCAAACGTTAGAATTGAGCATCCATTAAAAAAAAAAGTAGTGTTATGGTGTTAGAAACAAGACTGTGTTCTTGGATACGGCCACCTCTGCTGGAGGGATTGCACAAAGAATCAAAAAGCCTTTGTATATGAAATGTCCGGGAGTTACTGCATGTCCCACAGCCGTCCTGTGGTTATGAACACTGAATCCATGTGGTCAGGCAGGGCACAATATCGCATGTCTGGCCACTGCTGCCAAAAAGTGAGGTGGTCGTATCCGAGGAAGCTATCTCGTTTCTAAGGGACAACATGACTACAGTTATGAGAAATTATCATCACACAGGAACATTTGTTTTAATAACATCCAATTGAAGAAATGTTTACATATGGCAAATGAATCAAATCAAATTTAAATACCCACATGGAAATACCCCTTTAAATGTCCATGTGGAAAAGTTTACATTGGACAGACATCTAGATGAACACAGATCTGCAATAAGGTTATATTCTAAAACAGGTCCAAAAGAAGAAAGACTTAAAAAATATGGGGACACGACGGTAGCGAGGCATTTTTTAGAATTCCGCCATCAGGTATCCGACCTCAGGTGGATGATAATTAAAGAGGTGGAAGGCAGCTATAGTGAACATATAACACTGTGATTGTAACAAAGAGAAGTTTACTGGATTAGTCGACTGAGTCCAAAAGGTCTAACTGAGGAATGTAATTATAATGTATTTTTGAGATAAAATGGAAACGGGTTAGAGCAATAGGATAAAGCATTGAAAAGAGTAAAATATTTATTATGCATAATAACCTTATATTTAGACCGTGGGCAATACAGGGAAAATTGGCGCAAATCGGAAATATTCGGGTAACACGTCGGGAAAACGCGAATCGGCCCTTAGTAAATGACCCCCAGTGTAACAGCCTGTTAGGAAACCCATAGCACTTCTAACTCATTAGCATAATTTTAAACGAAGGAAGGAGGCCATGGATGACAAATATAGGAAGATTACCCAGTCACGGTGCCTGGATCTATGAGTAAGTGTCCCTGGTTTATCATGATGGATTTTGGTGGAAGATTTCCTTTAAGTAAACTTGGCATCAGATAAATGTTATATCACATAATATATGCAGCCTCAGATTATACTGTCCATTTATACCATCCATGTCCTGAATAATATATGTTTTATATGTCTACTGTACTCCGGCCTGCAGCGTGGCTCAAGTCCTTTCAAAACTTATGACTTAGCATTTCAGTCCTGGTCCACAGAACATGAGACACGTTAGGGCACATTTACTAAAAACAGTGCAGTCTGTACTGTGTGCACTTTGCCTGTGTAGTGTGCAGGGGGCGCTAGATTCAGGATTTGTGGCATCCGTTCTTCATGAATCTGGTGCTGTCTGCACTGCTCCCACAGAGTAGCTACCATTGTAATTACGCCTATGATATAGGGGTAACTATAGGTCCGGTTGACCTGCACACGAAAATCTACAGTTACAGGGGATGGGAGAGGCACAGTCAAAAGTTTGTTATTGGGCCAAATCATTCAAGATGTTGGTTACTATGCTTTTTGACCTGAGCCCCTTACCCCTCCCAGGTCCTGCAGCACCTGCATGCTCTGTCTCCATTCGAGGATTGCCTCTTTACACCTCTTAAACTAAAATCCTCTGTGATGGGCACATTTGGCAGTTCCATGAGTCAGATACAATCCCATGGGCTAATCCTATTTACAAATTCTAGAGTTTGTCTTTTAGTTACTAAGATATTGGGGCAGATTTACTTACCCGGTCCATTCGCGATCCAGCGGCGTGTTCTCTGCGGTGGATTCGGGTCCGGCCGGGATTCATTAAGGCAGTTCCTCCGACGTCCACCAGGTGGCGCTGCTGCGCTGAAGAGCATCGGAACGCACTCAAGTTCACCGGCCTATTCCTAGTGAAGGTAAGTGCAAGCTCCGCGACACTTTTTTTTTTTTAAATGCTGCGGTTTTTCTGAATCCGTCGGGTTTTCGTTTGGCCACTCCCCCCAATTTCCGTTGCGTGCATGCCGGCGCCGATGCGCCACAATCTGATCGCGTGCGCCAAAATCCCGAGGCAATACAGAGAAAATCGTCGCAAATCGGAAATATTCGGGTAACACGTCAGGAAAACGCGAATCGGGCCCTTAGTAAATGACCCCCATTGTCTCTACAGGGCCATTTAATCTTCACAAAGAACTATCCCTATATTGATACATATATATACATATATGTGATACAATCCTGACTTATCTTATACCTTCCCTTCCCTGACTTTCTTTTACCTGCCTTACTATATAACTTTTATTTCCTCCATGATTTCTCATGCAGAAACACAATTTCACAAATCCCCTTGATAGAAAGTCTCTGGAAAGATTGTGACTGGAAGGAAAATCTAAAATCTTTTTATTGCATGACCCCTAGAGGTTATTGGAACGTTTTACCTTCTAATGCATCGGTGCGGGGGCAGAAAGCAATCAGTGGATACATCGGGCAATGCCATGCCCTTGCTTTGTATAGCTCCACTTATTGATTCTGTTTAATCTTTGCTGGGTTCTCTAATCATATCTGGGTGTGACTTCTAAAATATCTCATCGATTAAAAGGAGAAAATCACAGCAGGTGCCTTGAAACATCTAAGACAAGACAATTATTAATAGGACTCGCGTAACAAGCACAAACATCATGCACGGTACAAAACAACATAATAGCACTTAATGATTCCTACCAGCGCTCGGAAAAGAGAGTTACGCCATCAATAAAATTATCCATCATGTATTTCTTGAAAGTACATTCACTAATATAAGAACTGAGTTTTCTCAAATTGAATTAGACACCCCCCCCCCCCCACCCGCCCTCATCAAAGGAACCTTGTCTGTTCTTTTCCAAATAAATAATCAGATCATCCATAACATTAAGTCAGGAATGTCCGACCCCAAGTGTCTTGTCAGAGGCAGTCATAGAGAGACAATGGCTTTTTTAAAAGTATGTGTCCTCTTTTTGTCCTACAGAGTATTTGTGAAAAGATAAGTCATGGATGTCCTCTCTAACCAGCCCTTCAGATACCCTTTAAATATGGGAAGTACCAAGCCAGTCCCTTCAATCCAAGTCACTGCACCTTCCGGCAACCAGTGATTTTTTATATTAATCCGCCTCATACACAAAGCTCTGCATAGTGCTGCCCCTAATAATAATAATAATAATAATAATACCTCCCTACCTCTCATACCTCATGTCAGTCCATCACTCTACCAATGCTCTTCCATCTGCCAACGATCTAAGATTATTCTCCTCTTTATTTCGAACTCCCCCACTCACATCTCCAGGACTTCTCCCGAGCTGCACCAAGTTACTGGAATGCGCTGCCCCTAATAATAATAATAATAATAATAATAATAATACCTCCCTATCTCTCATACCTCATGTCAGTCTATCACTCTACCAATGCTCTTCCATCTACCAACGATCTAAGATTATTCTCTTCTTTCATTTGAACTCCCCCACTCACATCTCCAGGACTTCTCCCGAGCTGCACCAAGTTACTGGAATGCCATACCCAGTACTACAAGCAGCCAGCTCTGCATAGGGCTGCCCCTAATAATAATAATAATACCTCCCTACTTCTCATACCTCATGTCAGTCCATCACTCTACCAATGGTCTTCCATCTGCCAACGATCTAAGATTATTCTCTTCTTTAAATCGAGCCTCCCACTCAACTCTCCAGGGCTTCCCCCAAGCTGCACCAATTCTCTAAAATGCACTGGCCATAGTAATATACAACTACCAACATTTCAAAGAACCCACAAAAACCCAGCTCTTCAGGCAGACCTAACACATTCTGTAAGATATTGGTTACTCTGTATGCCCATGCACCATGGATTCTGTCATTTATTTATTTAATTTACTTACTTTGGCCCCATTCACATGAACGTGTGAGGGAACGATATCTGGCTGTGCAGTTCACGGCCGGCTATCGGTCCCCCCTATGGTGCCTGGTCGCAGTACGGTGACCAGCATGCTCCCTCTTTTCTCCATGCCTGGCTATGGAGATGGGAGGGGTGAGCACTCTACAGTGTGCGGATGTCAGCTCACCTGGGCTATGGCCTACGTTACGTTCATGTGAAAGAGGCCTTCTTCTGATACCGTATATGGCTGTAAAGAATTGTACCAGCAATGTCTACTCCTGTGCCCCCTCCTTCCTACTAGGAGGGTCCTCATTCCTATTATTTCATCTGACAAGGTAATTGATCTGTAATGCTTTTTTTTGTATTTGTCCCCCATGATATTTAATAGACAGTACTTTGTTCTTTATCCTTTAAATATAATTTAGACATTTCAGGACAGATCCATGAATTCCTGACTACAATTTCATTTTTGTAAAATTTATTTTTATAAAAATGTTCATCCATTTGACCAGATCTCGTGTATTGCAGGACATAGAAAGCTGCACAATACCATTCACAGAAAAATCTCTGGCGGCTCGGTCTGCAGCCTCCCCTGCCTGAATGATAGTTGTAGGTGAAATTATGGTCAAATGAAAGTTAAGCAGCTTTAAATTGACTATTATTTAGCTCGCAGAACGCAGGAGCGGCTGAAGACTGAGCGGCCATGTGAATGGCATCATGCAGCTTGCTTTGTACTTTTAAAACATAGTAGTTGCCTTTATCAAATAACTAAAAATGTCCAATTCAACAAAATAGAAAAATATGAAAAAAATTAATTTTTATAATATGTGCCTGCCCCCAAAGATTAATATCCTTTAAGGATTTTCATGTTTTTCGCTCTCCACATTACACCAACTTTTAGAATTTTGCCCCTAGTTTTTCATATGTAAACATTAATATTTCATTCTGGATACATAAAAGCTAAAGCATTTGTAAAATAAAACATAATTGCTTTCTTTTAATACAGCAATACACTTGTCCTTGGTTGGGGATGGTACTGTACCTCAGTTTAAAAAAAAATTGTGTCCAGCCAGATAGATAAAATACATCTTCGCTGAGGTCGCTATATCGGACCAGATTTATGTAAATACAGTACTGTGCAAATGTTTTAGGTGGAATTGGAGAAAATGCTACAACATTAAAGTACACTCTAAATACACAGAGGTGTTTAAAAAGCTTCATTAAACATTGTATATATCTACGGATGAACAAAGAAGGAATACAGTATAAGTCAAATTGATATTTGGCATGGGCCACCTTAGCAGCAATTCTAGGTTCACAATTTTGAAGGAACTCAGCATAGAAGTGGTTCCAAAAAACATGGAAAACTATTCACCAGCCTGCTGTCGTAACAACCACCGTAGAAGCCGTAGTGGCTGCTATGGGGCACGTGCTGCTTGGGGCCCGGGATGGACGGTGGAACGAGGGAGGGGAAGGAAGGGGGGGTCAACTGCTTTGTTCAATTTAGTGCCGGGCACCTGTGCCGCCCATCAACTCTCCCACCTGCCCGCCCAACTGTGCTGTCCAGACTCCTGGGCAACTGCCCGTCTACACATCTGCCCTCCCTCCTTCATTACTGTAGCCATGACAGCCTTAACAAACCTAACCCCCTGCCAGCAGAGGATGCTGAAAATTGAAGAAGTGCCCCACAAACCACCCCCTTCTGGATGGAGTACGCTGCCGGCAAAACTTGAGGTTGCGACACCAACCCCCTGCCCCCATTTCCCCGGCCGAGGAAAAGACAGAAGAGCACCCCTGCCGACACAGACTCAAACAGTCCCACCCTCACTCCGGATGCCAGAGCCACCTCCCTGCACCACTGCCTGCAAGGACCAGAAGAAAAAAAAGTATGTATATCTTTAACTGTGCACATATGCACATATATATATATATATATATATATATATATGCATATATATATATGTGTATATATATATATATACAGTTTCTATGTGTGTGTATATATAATATGCACGTATATATGCATATGCTGTATGTGTGTATCTGCAGTATGAGTATATCCTGTATGAGTGTATATGGTGTGTATGTATATATGTTTATATTTGCTGTATTAATCTATATAAGCTGTATGTATTAGTGTATAAATATGTGCATATAAGTGTATACAAGTGTACAAAAGTGAGTGTATGAGTTTAGAACTTTATGTATGTGTATGTAATATAAATGTGTGTACATGAGTGCGTAAATGTGTGCTATTATATAAACTTGTCTTTACCAATATATATATATATATATATATATATATATATATATATATATTTAAGGGGGGCCCTATGCAGAAATCCACTATAGGGCCCAAGGTCTCCTAGTTACGTCCCTGGTCTCTAACCGTACTATACTGTTTCCCATCACAACCAGAAAGCATGGAAAATGGAGATTAGCCTGGGGGAGGGGAGGTAAGGTAAAACCTCTGCTAGCTGCTAAACAGCAGCAGATTGCTAATTGAAACTAGAGAATTGCTTATTTTTGCTTAGTACAGAGTTAGGCAAAAGTTTTTATACTTTACAGTTGTACTTTAATGAAATTTGCTGTATGTTTAGGGTTGTTGTGCTACTGTATTCTTATTCCCACTCCTGCCTAAAACTTTTGCACAGTATATAGCTCCAAAAGCAGACAACAGGTAGAACTATACGCGCGGAGTAAACATCATAGGAAGTAAAGACCAAATTGAGCGAAGGGTCTGACGCATTATTGTTGTTGTGTGATTTACGTGCAGTTTCTAACAAACTTAATGAAAATGTGTTTCTGTGATTGTGTGAGTTGTATTGTAAATAGGTTTCCGTGAAGACGGATGATTACCGACAGCTGCTTCGAACAATCGCCTCCTGCCCGCAGAATGACACATCCCAGTAATTGTATGTCTGAAGGGATAACAAACTATCCTATTTTTTACAATGTAGCAGCTGCAGTACACAGTCCCTGGACGGTCCTACGGTCTCCCGCAGGTGTTCCGGTCCCATCAGGACTGTCTCTTTATTGATGCTAGATGAGTGTGAATGCTCCCAGTCTGTATTGGACATTCTCTGATTCCGGTGGGATGGAATCACTGTCATGAACCAAATCTCTTACCTGGCACAGCCACGTTTCCAGCTGACAGACACTGGGTAATTGAGTTTCAGCAAGATGAAGGAATTGAACTGAGATTGTGAAGCAGATGCTCAAAGCACTTCTTTACCGGGAGGCTTAAACAATTCATTTTTTTTAAGGGGAGATTTAGAGAAATAAAATTAGCTTAGAATTTGAAATTGGAAGAGCCACATATACTAAGCTCTTTAGGACTTGGCCTATTTGGGCCTTGATCACCAAGTCATTTTTGTTTTCAGTTTTTTATTGTTGAGTTTCCAAGGTCTGTAACTTTCTTCTTTTTGAACCAATATAGCAGACGTAGGGCAAATGTCCACATCAACGAAAACAACACACGACTGCACTAGATGCAATACTTTTCAGTGGATCAGTGCCCATGGCTATTACATTAACCGGCCGTGTGACTGTTCCACTGACCGGTAGAGCATGTCCTAGTCATAACCCTTTTTCACGGATCACTCATAGCCTATTGTTCATCAGAATCTGTGATGGATGGATGCAACAAGGAAGAAACTCAGCCATGAAAAAAAAGAAGAAAACTAGTTTTTTTCAGCAGAGAATCAACTTGGTGTTGGGCAACTAGGCTAAGGACTTGTTTTTTTGCAGTTTTCTTAGCTGTATTATTCAGTGGAGTACATAGTGTTTATTGATAAACTTTTATAAACTTTTTGGGGGGCAGATTGAAAGAAAACATGTTAGAGGGGATGGGGATTTATACAAAACTTTACCAGGGTAAGTATAAGACCCTAATAGGGCTATCCGTATTATACTTACCCCCCTAAAGTTCGTTGTTGATCATGGCCACACAGTAATGACACGGGAAGTCACAGTCCTGCTGTCTCTGGCACCACGGGGCACCAACAGATATCGTAATTATAATACAGGTCACCCTATGATGGTCTTATACTTGCCTGGTAAAGTTTTGTATAAGGTCCCTATTCTGTGGCTCTGTATGATTACATCAATTCCCAAAATAGATAGGATTTATTGTTTTAGTGTTTTTGTTTTAAAAAGTTTTTTTTGCATCACCATCTGGTACAATGTTGTGGTCTATATTAACTTCTTAGGAGGTGCTCTTGTTTTTTTTAGCATAAAATGTTATAGTGTGGGAGATTACATACACAAGCAACACCAAATGTGTTTTATAATTCTTTTTATTTTACCACCAAACTATTTTTTAATGTGTTCACTGTATTTTACAAACATTTATTTTTTATTACAACATTTTACTTTCTAACCCTAGGTATAAGGTGGACACAGGTGGCAGCCATTGTTAGCTCCTCGAATGCCCATGAAACTTTTTGGGATATAGTGATCACATTGTAGAGGAAAGGGGATCAGGTGGAGCCAACGAACCCTATTGAATAATAAAATAAATAATTCTTTATTTATATAGCGCACACAGATTATGCAGCGCTGCACAAAGCATGTGAAATTGGTCCCTGTTCCCATGGGGCTCACAATCTAAACAACCTAACAGTATGTTTTGGAGTGTGGGAGGAAACCGGAGTACCCGGAGGAAACCCACGCAAACACGGAGAGAACATACAAACTCAATGAGATTGTGGCTGTCAGTGGTGAACACATGGGTCCTGCTTTTAAGCCTATGTGAGTATGTCAAATCCATGTATATGACGTGAATTTTACAACTTACATGCACATTGAAGGCTAATTATCACCTGGTCGAGGCCTTTATGTTACTGTATGATTTTAACTAGAGCTTTGGTTTTTATCATCCGGATGGGTGCAATTACTACAGAGATAGAAGCAGTTGCTAAAGGGATGGTAAACTAAGTGGCTCATTGACAATGAAATATAAGATGCTGTTAGAGACATAAGAAGGTATAGAATATAGGATTTGGTCATATCCCAAGACTAAAATAGCCAACCATTGGTTGAATAAACTCACAGTCAATCATATGAAAAATTGCACAAAAAGGGGGTGAGTGTTGCTAGTATTAAAATATAACTTTTAATTCAAAAACCATAAAAAACACATTAAAGTGTCACGTGCCCAGTATCAATTATTGTAACACATTTACCTTAGCGCAGAAGTGAAGTACTCCAAAATATTAAATAAAGTTGCAACATCCAGGCAAGGGTAATTAGAAAAAAGTACTCTTACCGTTATTCGGACGTAAACGCACCCACGGGCTGGAGATCAGGGGTTGCAAAGGGGGGAGGGTATACTATCCCTATATGGTCCCTTTTGACTTCCGACCTTACAAGGGCAGTCCACAGCTTTCCCTGTTGGACTGAAGCATGCCCCCTAAAAACGCCAATGTCCCTGATGCGTTTCGTAATAACTCTTCAGAGGGATTAAAGTGCAAAGGTGCTTATGCCAGCCAATGTATAAAATGTATAGAGTAAATAATCCAGATCACCTCCCTCCTGGTCCTGGTGCAAGAAAGCCAAACTCCGAGAACCTCCAGCCACACAAATCTTTTAGCAATACTTCAGCACTCACGGATCCAGTCAAAAAAGAAGCTTTATTCTATTAAAATCCATATTGGTATAAACATAGAGGTATCTGTCATAAAGTCGGCACAGGTAATCGACCTACGCGTTTCGCTATAGAAGCTTAATCATGGTCTGAACAAACAATAGCCTCGTTTCCATTTGAATCCTCGCGGCAGAAATCAGGGTGACGTCATTCTCACACCTGAGAACTTCACGTGAATCCCATGGAGTATGAGGCTAACTAGATAAGTATATTACACTGTTTAAAAAACATGTCTACATTAAAACCACATATTCTGAATATACTCTATGTATGCGAGAAAAGAGAACATAAGTTACATTTTTTTTTTGACATACATCAACTTATTGTAATATCGCTTAACATAGAGCTGTTGGTACAAGGACTAAAAGGAAAAAAGGAGAGAGTTTGCAACGACACAAATACAAGACATATTAGCGAGCCATCAGAATGATTAGAGTACTACATAGCATTCAGATTGTTTCATGAATGGACTCTAATAGTAACATAATATGAGGTCTTGCCTTAAATTCAGACCTTGCGGTTGTCTCGTATTGAGTAGAAACATCCAATATGTTTCTCTAGCAAACAACTTTTTCTTATGGTCCCCCCCTCTTTGGGGTCTTGAGACCTTTTCTATCCCCTGCCACTCGAACAAACTTACATCACCTCGGTGAGCTTCTCGAAAGTGCCTGGATGCTGCTGACATGTTAGATAGATTATTGTTTTTTACATCAGAAAGATGCTTGCGTATACATGTCTTAACCGAGTTTGAAGTACAACCTACATATTGTTTTTGACATGTTGTGCAGGTAATCAAATAAACTAGGAATGTAGTATTACAGTTTATGTATGTAGTTATGTCATATGTACGGTTGGTTGAACAAGAAGAAAATGTATTCGTGGTACGAATGTACCCACAGACTAAACACATTTTATGTCCACATTTGTGTGTACCCGGATACTGTAGCCATGTATACTTCTGTTGATGCAGTTTCTTGTCACTATTAAACATACTAGGAGACACCATAGATCCTATGGTTGGGGCTCTTTTTGATATTATATTAACCCCATTTCTCAGGCATTTTTTCTAAACCTGGATCTTGTTCTAAGATCGTAGAAATTTCTTGAAAATATTTTTAATCCTATAGAACTGTTTGCTATATGTTGTAGCAAATGTTATAGTATGTTTATTCCCTCTATTGATTAATGTATCTTTTTTGACAACATCCTTGAGGAGCTCATTTCTGCCAACCCTGTTGTTCTTCATTTTGGCTCCCTCTAGCACAGTGGTGGCGAACCTATGGCACGCGTGCCAGAGAGGGCACGCAGAGCCCTCTCTGTGGGCACGCGGACCATCTCCCCTGCTGTCTATATATAAATCATTAGAACTCCCGGCAGGCAGGAAAAGCTGCCGATCGCCGAGAGCTCCAGTGATCTCTTTCACTGAAGGCTCTGTGCTCATTAGTGCTGTCTCTACACAGCAGCAGGTCAGTGCTCGGCCCTCCACTCCCTCCCCCTCCCCCTTCAGCCCGGGAACACAAGGAGAGTGAGAGGGAACTGCTGGAGCTTACAGCATCAGTGCACAGTGAGTACAGAGGAGGGCAGCAGGAGGGCAGGAGCTGCTCTGTGTGTATATGACACAGGCAGCAGTCAGACAGCTTTGGGACACTGAACAACTGTAGGTGCTTATTGTTTAGTGTCCCAAACTGCCCTGTATGACACATGTCTGTGGCCACATATATTCTGCCCCTGGTCCAGTTCTCCTGTCACTGTGCCATGCTGCCAGTGACCCCGGGGTGCACTATACTGCCCTCACTGACAGCATGGCACAGGTGCCCAGAGCTCCAGACCAAGGGCAGTGTATATATGTATATACGTATGTGTGTGTGGCCACAGACATGTGTCATTTGTGGTGATTTGATGGTAAATTCACCTGTCTGGTTCCATGTAGATTTGCTGTTCAGTGCACCCACCCTCCACCCTACAACATACACTTTACCCTACACACCCCCTGCCGAATTCAACAATCCTTCACATTGCCACAGGATGGGGGTAGTGTTCCTCACTGGATGGGGGTAGTGTTCCTCACTGGATGGGGGTAGTGTTCCTCACTGGATGGGGGTAGTGATCCCCACTGGATGGGGGTAGTGTTCCTCACTGGATGGGGGTAGTGTTCCTCACTGGATGGGGGTAGTGTTCCTCACTGGATGGGGGTAGTGATCCCCACTGGATGGGGGTAGTGTTCCTCACTGGATGGGGGTAGTGTTCCTCACTGGATGGGGGTAGTGTTCCTCACTGGATGGGGGTAGTGTTCCTCACTGGATGGGGGTAGTGATCCTCACTGGATGGGGGTAGTGATCCTCACTGGATGGGGGTAGTGATCCTCACTGGATGTGGGTAGTGTTCCTCACTGGATGGGGGTAGTGTTCCTCACTGGATGGGGGTAGTGTTCCTCACTGGATGGGGGTAGTGTTCCTCACTGGATGGGGGTAGTATTCCTCACTGGATGGGGGTAGTGTTCCTCACTGGATGGGGGTAGTGATCCTCACTGGATGGGGGTAGTGATCCTCACTGGATGGGGGTAGTATTCCTCACTGGATGGGGGTAGTGATCCTCACTGGATGGGGGTAGTGTTCCTCACTGGATGGGGGTAGTGATCCTCACTGGATGGGGGTAGTATTCCTCACTGGATGGGGGTAGTGTTCCTCACTGGATGGGGGTAGTGATCCTCACTGGATGGGGGTAGTGTTCCTCACTGGATGGGGGTAGTGATCCTCACTGGATGGGGGTAGTATTCCTCACTGGATGGGGGTAGTGTTCCTCACTGGATGGGGGTAGTGTTCCTCACTGGATGGGGGTAGTGCTCCTCACTGGATGGGGGTAGTGCTCCTCACTGGATGGGGGTAGTGTTCTCCGCTGTATTTGCTCCTGCTTTGTGATATAATTGGTGATGTTGGACTTTCTTTAGTGATCTGTTTATTATCAGTATGGTGATATTTATCTTCTTGTACTGGTAATGGGCATCATGTAGCAGTATTATATGTCCCTTATAGTGGTATGGTGTGATTTTAGTTTAAATAGACGTGTTGGCACTTTGCGATGATTACATGGACTTTGGTTTGGAGTTTGGGCACTTGGTCTCTAAAAGGTTTGCCATCACTGCTCTAGCATATCAGATCTATACCTCCTAGACTTTAATCTTTTCTCCCACTCCTCTGTTTGAATATCAAACGTTTGATCCATGGAACAATTTCTGCGCAATCTTATATCTCCATAGGGGATATTATTTACAACGTGGGTCGTATGACATGAATTTGCCAGCAATATGGTATTGCCGGCTACTGGCTTGCGATATGGACTGATATCCACTTTTCTAGCTAGTCCCATCAAGGACACATCCAAAAAATAAATTTAGTTCCCTCCAAAATTATATGTGAATTTTAAATTCATGTTGTTACAATTTAGATAATTTACAAGCTCATAAAACTCCGTCTCTGTGCCCCTCCAAATCCAAAGCAAATCATCTATGAAGCGGCCGTACCACTTAATAGATGAATAAACAGGGTTATTGTCAGAAAAAACATAAATCTTCTCCCATTGGGTCATAAAGATATTTGCAAGGGAGGGGGAAAATTTGGCTCCCATAGGGGCCCCCTCCACTTGCAAATAAAATTCCCGGTCAAACATAAAAAAATTATTGGATAGGAGAAATTCAGTCGTCATAAGCAAATACTCCTTCAATTCTATCGAATATGTACTATACTCATTCAGGTGTTTTTCCAGGAACGAGGTTACCATATCATGTGGTATTGAGGAATACAGCGCAACCACATCACATGTGGCCCAGCTGTATCCCTCTTCCCATACCACTTTATCCATGATCTGTAATAACTGCTTCGTATCCCTTAGAAAACTAGGGGTGACCGAAGCTAAGGGTTGGAGGTAATGGTCAAGCCAGTCTCCCAATCTCTCCCCAAGGCTCCCAATACCTGCTACTATAGGGCTACAGGGAGGAGGGAAAATTCCCTTATGGACCTTGGGGAGGGAGTGGAAAACCGGCATGATTGGATGTGACACATATAGATATTCTTTCAGTTTGGGATCGAGAACACCCAGCGCTACACCTACATGTTTTTCCAGTTTCATCAAACATGCAGGTGTAGGATCACTAGCTACTTTCCTATAGGTGTTAGAATCGTCTAGCATGCTTTCGTTTTTTTAATTTTTTATATAGAGTGGCATTCATTAAAACCACCGCCCCCCCCCTTTGTCTGCGTTTATTATTACTAGATCTGAATTTTCCTTGATTTCTTTAATAGCTTTCTTTTCCCCCCAAAGTCAAATTATGACCTACATATTTATTTTTGCCTTCTATTTCGAATTAGCTCTTCACTGATGTCATTATTAGTGAAATGATGTTTTACTGTTAGATTTATTATAAATTTATTGACATCAAGAACAGTCCTGTACAGGTCAAAATCAGTTGTAGGGGAAAAATGTAAACCTTTGCTTAGTACATTAATCTGATCTATGCTTATGATATAGCTGGATAAGTTAATGACACAAGAGTCTATTTCTTTTTCTTCATTGGTGTCGCTGTTCCATGTCTTGTTTTCATCTTCTCTTTTGGCTTTTCGGTGTCTCCTACCAGCCCTTCTTCCCCGTTTTTTGAGGAAGATTTATTATGGATTCCTTCAGTCTCTGAAGTTTCATCCGATAAGCCAGACGAGGAGCTATTATACGATTCCTCTGTTTCCGAGAAGCTCATTTTTGGAATACCCCTGGCTTTCTTTCCACGTTTATAGACTTTCTTTTTTAGAATCGATCTCGGCGTTCCTGGTCTCTCTGGCTGGGGCTGTCTAAATTGTTTCCACATGTACACTTCGTTGTATTTATAATCAAATAAATCTCTGTCCAATTTTTTCTTTTTTCTTTCAATTATCTCATCTTCCTTTTTCGATATATTTTTATTAAGTTCTTGTTCTGATGATACTAGTTCCTCTTCCGATATAATCAGGCGCAAGTTATTTTTTATCTCATTGATTTCTTCTGTTATATTTTTCAGAACAGTTTCCTCTTCTTTAATGATAAGCGCCATTCATTTCTCGGAACATTCTGACAGGGTTTTATTCCATTGATCCTGGAACTGGTCAGAGTACACCGTGGTTGGGATTTTTTTGATCCGTAGACCCTGCGGGATCATCTTTTTATTAATATAGGATGTCAATTTCTCCGAATCCCACCATGTTCTGACTTCTTTTTCCAAAAGCCTGCACTAACGACCTTTCAGAACTATGGTTTCTTGTGAAAGCAAACCCCCATTTTCATCAGCATTGAATAGCATAGCAGCTTTTCTTCTTCGCTCATCCATATTACAGCCTTCCGCCACTTTGGCGTTTTGGGTTGCATTCACACCTGTAGCCATTAGACTTCAACCTCTGTACTTAAATAGGTATAATACTATGATGATTTCGGGGAGGGAGCACAAACCAGGTTCCCAAGCAATGTATAAAATGTATAGAGTAAATAGTCCAGCTCACCTCCCTCCTGGTCCTGGTGCAAGAAAGCCAAACTCCGAGAACCTCCAGCCACGCAATAATCTATCTAACATGTCAGCAGCATCCAGGCACTTTCGAGAAGCTCACCGAGGTGATGTAAGTTCGTTCGAGTGGCAGGGGATGGAAAAGGTCTCAAGACCCCAAAGAGGGGGGGACCATAAGAAAAAGTTGTTTGATAGAGAAACATATTGGATGTTTCTACTCAATACGAGACAACCGCAAGGTCTGAATTTAAGGCAAGACCTCATATTATGTTACTATTAGAGTCCATTCATGAAACAATCTGAATGCTATGTAGTACTCTAATCATTCTGATGGCTCACTAATATGTCTTGTATTTGTGTAGTTGCAAACTCTCTCCTTTTTTCCTTTTAGTCCTTGTACCAACAGCTCTATGTTAAGCGATATTACAATAAGTTGATGTATGTAAAAAAAAATGTAACTTATGTTCTCTTTTCTCGCATACATAGAGTATATTCAGAATATGTGGTTTTAATGTAGACATGTTTTTTAAACAGTGTAATATACTTATCTAGTTAGCCTCATACTCCATGGGATTCAAGTGAAGTTCTCAGGTGCGAGAATGACGTCACCCTGATTTCTGCCGCGAGGATTCAAATGGAAACGAGGCTATTGTTTGTTCAGACCATGATTAAGCTTCTATAGGTCGATTACCTGTGCCTACATCGTGATTGGATGCACCCTCATCTAACATGGCTCCTATTGGTCCGATCACGGGCCGCAACACAGAAAGTGAGATAGACCGCAATGAGAACCGCTGCTGGATGTGATCGTCGGTCCACAAAGAAAACAGCTCAGAGCCCAGTGTGTGGCCAGTGCGCATGCGCTGTTTATGCGGAGAGGTTTTTTGTCGACTGCGTCGTCATAGCAAAGCTGAGACGCCCGTCTCCTATTGGGCGTGTGAACCAGTTATGACAAGTGATAGGTAACTATCGCAGGATAACGGACAGACAGCCTCAGACAGTAAGGTTAAAAGTAAGCAACATTGATGAGCGGCATCGTAGTATTAATGGTGAACCAATGCATGACCACATTTTAATGTACACTCCACGAAGCACTACCTAAAGCCTACTTTAAAGGGGTTAAACTTAGAATGTCTGGATATGTACAAAATAGACTGGTTTCTGAGTACCTTTCAGTTTAGTTTTAATGGAGGAAAACAGGCGCAACTTTGTTATGTTGCTATAAGCATATATTATTAGAGTGAGAACATTTGCTGGTTTGACATCTAAGATCAAGGTAAAGTGTAGTCACTAAATTGTTCACACCCAAAGGACATATAAAGAAATAAAGGACTATATAACAGAAATAGAGATAAAAAGAAATGTTACTTGCAGGATAGAAAATGCAGGAAATTAGAGGAAAGGTGTAAATAACAATTGAACATTCAGACCCCCAGGGTGAATGGTGTTGAGGGTAAAAATCCATCTCGCCTCTTTCTGAAGGATGGTCTTATCCCAATTACCCCCTTGTATGGGAGGAGGGACCATTGCCTAAACCCTTAGAGGGTTTTCCCATGAAAGAAAGTTCTCAAATTTTATCCCCTAGAGATGTTTACACGATTTGTGATGGTGAGTGTAAAAATCCTAGAGTTTGGCCAGGAACCCTCTAAGCAGACAATTCATGATCCCTCCAGGGCTATGAGATGGTCTGTGCTGACAATGAGCTTAGATTATCAGGTTACTGGGTGTAACGGGTCACACAGACAACGGAACTAAAAAGTCTCTATGGGAAGAGTCCGGAGGGAGGAGTCTGTGGACCAGTGGACCCTCTGGACCACCGCAGAAGATGGTATGAGGCCTGCGGTGGCATCCAAGGTACAGGGAAGTGCAGAAAACAGTCCAAGCCTGGGATGACAGCAGCAACACAGAGGAACACTGGTAACGCTGGCACGGACTGCAGACACCGCTGGACTGGAACCCTGGGAGGCACAGCAGGAAGCGTATGGGAACGCTGGAGACAGGAGACACGGAGGCGTCTGGAAACGCTGGAAGACAGGACACACCAGGAGCGTATGGGAACGCTGGAGACACACAGGAACACAGGAAAGCGTCTGGAAACGCTAATGGGCTTTCTTTTCCACAGGAACAGCTTAGGGAAGCCTGGCATGGAAACCATAGGAGATCCTAGGAGGAGATCCGGCAGGGAGAGAAGGGAGGTGCCGGATTATAAGGGCGAGCCAGATTAGCAGGAGCCAATCAGGAGGACGCTGGCCTATTAAGGCTAGAGAAGTCCGCGCGCGCGCCCTCTAGTGGTGAGAGCGTGCGACTGCAGGCAAGGAGGCGTGCGGCCTACACGCCGGGAGCCGGAGCACAGACAGGAGCCAGGAGAGGTAAGTGAGGGCAGGGAGACGGGGACCGGCAGGCAGCGGAGCACGGGTGTACCCGCGATCCGCGACATGGATGGCGGGAGCACCCGTGACAGTACCTCCCCCTTTAGGGCCCCTCTTCTCTTCTTCTTCAGCCTCTTCTTTCGCCTCCTCCAATTCATCTTGGTGACAGAACACCTAAGGAGAAAAGCAGAGACAGGACAAACTTGCATAGACTCCTCTGCAAGCAGTACAACCAGAGGCTGAAGTGGCTCTTGGGAGGCCGGAGCAGCACTGGGAAGCTGTGGAGGCAGGAGCGGCTCTTGGAAAGCTGGAACAGCTTTAGGAAGCTGCGGAGGCTGGAGCGGCTCTTGGAAGCCGGAGGCCGGAGTGGCTTCTAGGAAAGCCGGAGAATCTGGAGAGGTCACTGGGAAGACAGGTGGAGACACTGGAGAGACCTCTGGGAAGGCTGGTGGAGACACTGGAGCGACCTCTGGGAAGGCCGGTGGAGACACTGGAGCGACCTCTGGGAAGGCCGGTGGAGACACTGGAGCGACCTCTGGGAAGGCCGGTGGAGACACTGGAGCGACCTCTGGGAAGGCCGGTGGAGACACTGGAGCGACCTCTGGGAAGGCCGGTGGAGACACTGGAGCGACCTCTGGGAAGGCCGGAGGCTCTGGAGCGGCTTCTGGAAAAGCCGAAGGAGAACTTGGAAGCGGTGGAAGCATGGTGGCCGGCTGGAGTGGTTCTTGGAAAACCGGATTAGAGCTTGGAAGCTGAGGAAGCATGGCGGCCGGCTTTTGGAACACCGGAGCCAAGCGAGGCCGACATGGAAGCCGGACTTGTGGTTGCTGGCAATCAAACAGCTGCAGAGGCATGGAGACAGGCTGGACTGGCTCTTGGAAGGCCGGAGCAGCACTGGGAAGCTGCAGGAGTGGAGCCTGTGGTAGCCGGGAGTCTAGCAGCTGTTGGAGCAGGGTGGCAACCCTGCTCAGATCCTCTCTCCAAGAAAAAATCAGTTGAGACTGCTGGGTGAGCACCTCTGCCAGCAATTGGTCTGAGTCATTAGAACAGTCCATGTCCTTGACAGGATCCATGGCCTTGGCGGGGTCCATGGCCTTGGCGGGGTCCATGGCCTTGGCGGGGTCCATGGCCTGATCTTGCTGTAACGGGTCACACAGACAACGGAACTAAAAAGTCTCTATGGGAAGAGTCCGGAGGGAGGAGTCTGTGGACCAGTGGACCCTCTGGACCACCACAGGAGATGGTATGAGGCCTGCGGTGGCAGCCAAGGTACAGGGAAGTGCAGAAAACAGTCCAAGCCTGGGATGACAGCAGCAACACAGAGGAACACTGGTAACGCTGGCACGGACTGCAGACACCGCTGGACTGGAACCCTGGGAGGCACAGCAGGAAGCGTATGGGAACGCTGGAGACAGGAGACACGGAGGCGTCTGGAAACGCTGGAAGAAAGGACACACCAGGAGCGTATGGGAACGCTGGAGACACACAGGAACACAGGAAAGCGTCTGGAAACGCTAATGGGCTTTCTCTTCCACAGGAACGGCTTAGGGAAGCCTGGCATGGAAACCATAGGAGATCCTAGGAGAAGATCCGGCAGGGAGAGAAGGGAGGTGCCGGATTATAAGGGCGAGCCATATTAGCAGGAGCCAATCAGGAGGACGCTGGCCCTTTAAGGCTAGAGAAGTCCGCGCGCGCGCCCTCTAGTGGTGAGAGCGTGCGACTGCAGGCAAGGAGGTGTGCGGCCTACACGCCGGGAGCCGGAGCACAGACGTAGACCGGCAGGCAGCGGAGCACGGGTGTACCCGCGATCCGCGACATGGATCGCGGGAGCACCCGTGACACTGGGTTAGTCTACACTTTTATTTCATTTCTGATCAGTCTACACAGTAATCCAGAGTTTATCTTGTTTGTAGAGCAGCTGCTGCTATGTCCTCTCCAGGGGGCGGGATTTTATCAAACCCAAGCGAGTGCCTGGCATATGATATATCTCCTCCCTCATGTTTTTTTATGTGTTATGAGATCACAAACATTGGGGTACATTTACTGAACTGTTCCTGCGGAGTTCACGAAAGTGCGTTGTCCGACGATCATTCACTCTGCAGTGATTCACTAAGATCGTGCGCCCGATATCCTGCATGTGTCGCCTCCCCACTCTGGCCCGACAGACTTCACCTTCTTCTTCACAGTGCATGTAAGTGCTTGATCTTGCGACACAATTTGAAAGTTAAATCCTGCGCTCAGTCTGAATCAGTCCGACGGCACCCCCCACCCCCTCCCCCCGATTTCTGTCGCATAAAAGCCGGAGCTGCTGTGCCAAAATCCGATCGCGTGCGACACAATCCCCAGTTAAATACCTTTCCCAGCAGCGCAAATCCTGAAAACCTAGTAAAAACCGACGAATGTGCGGCCAGGACCCTTAGTAAATAAGCCCCATTATCTCACAGCATCAGCAGTGTATATCTGCAACCTATTCTCCCAGCAAAGCAAAATATCCAATGTCCCTCCTGTATGAGCAATTACTTCACCGTTACTGATTTAAAAAGTTTCCTTCATATATCACATCTCCATCCTCACTACTGACCATCACATTATTCTAGTAATATGACATATTGGGGCACATTTACTAAGGGACCGCACGGCCCATTTTCGTCGGGTTTCCCGACTATTTCAGATTTGCGGTGCATTGAAGTGGTATTTTTGGCGCACGCGAACAAATTTTGGCTCAATCGCGCCGACTTGCATACGACACAAATCGGGGGGGCCTGGCCGACTGACAACCCGACTGATTCGGACTAAGCGCGGGATTTACAATTCAAATTGTGTCGCAAGACAATGCACTTACATGCACCAGGAAGAAGAAGGTGAACTCTGGCGGACCTCAGTGGGGAAGCGACACATGCAGGAAAATGGACACACGATCTTGAAGAATTGTGCCATCCTCGTCGAAGAACGCACCTCGGGGATCGTGACAGGACCGGGTAAGTAAATCTGCCCATTTTGTGTCTTGCGTTCATTATTTCAGTTCACAAGGGGACCAAATCACAACCTGAATTTGCCCACACGGGTGTTTAAGGTATAGTGGTAGAAGGAACTTCACCTATAAATCCTTGTACACCTGTTCACAAGGACAAAGACACTACAGGACCTTCATAGGTCCTCTAAAGGTCTTGAAACTACAGATTGAAAGCAGACAGAAGGGACGCATCCTCCGTTCCCCAAGAAGCTTGATTCTAGTGCCACATGTAGGAAGGAGATATAATATTCATACAGCCCAGGGCCCATGATAGTCTTAATCTGCCCCTGCCCCCCCCCCCCCCCCCCCACTACAGGCTTTGCTAACCATTTCTCCAAATAGAAATTCTCAATTTATAACTGTTTTATATACATTTTTATATTAATTCACCTAAAATAGGTTGAGTGGAAAGTTGTATCCCTCTCTAATACTTACCCATCAGGCGATGACTGAGCTGTGTTTGTGATTTTCCTTTTGGAATGTAATTACACGACATGTTAGCTGCAAGTTACTAATCTATATCTGCTGGAAACATAATACCTTGCAGCAAAAAAGAAAACATGTTATTTTTCAGGATCCTGTCATTTTACTGCCAGCACAATGGCTTATCTGTCTGCCAGGCCTAGAGACCCTAGTCCTCAGCCAAAAAAAATGAGGTATGTGGATCTCCTCAAGCTATTGGCGCAGCTTCACAATTTACTCTGAATGTCAGAGAAGTTTAATGGTAGCAGTATTCTGAACTTATGAACAAGGGGGCACATTTACTTACCCGGTCCTGTCGCGATCCCCGAGGTGCGTTGTCCGACGAGAATGAAGTCCGGCGCAATTCACTAATATCCTGCCCGATATCCTGCATGTGTCGCTTCCCCGCTCAGGTCTGCCGGAGTTCACCTTCTTCTTACCGGTATATGTGAGTGCATTGTCTTGCGACATAATTTGAATTTTAAATCCCGCACTTAGTCCGAATCAGTCGGGTTGTCCCCCTGATGGTGCTACCTTACACAGTGGTAGTCAGTCACTAACAAAGACTTAAGTGACATCTAGTACCTTATAGGTGATGATCTGCTCCATCAGGAAGAGAACTTCTTTCAGATTTCTCCCTTGCAATGGTTTATCTCTACTGAATTCACAGTCAAATGTTTGCAGTTCCATGCAGCACAACTCCACACAGCGCCTCTAAAAATACCACAGTCCTTACAGTATAATGGAGAGTGTTCCTAAACATATATTTTATTCACAACATGACTGAACACACTATTCAGCCTGCCCCCCCGTATTCACAGCCTGCCCCCCTCAGTGTACACAGCCTCCTCCTAGTATACACAGCCTTCCCCCAGTTTACATAGCCTCCCCCACATATATTCACAGCCTCTCCCAATATACGCAGCCTGCCCAAGTATATACAGCCTTCCCCCCAGTGTGCACAGCCTTTCCCCCAGTATACACAGCCTCCCCCAGTATATACAGCCTGCCCCCCCAGTGTACACACAAAGCCTGTACCCCAGTATACACAGCCTCACCCCAATATATACAGCCTTCTCCCCCAATGTACGCAGCCTTCCCCCCTAGTTTCCCCGCCGCCACCCAGTATACACAGCCTACCCCCCAGTGTACACAGCCTATCCCCAGTATATACACACAGCCTCCCCAAAGTATACGCAGCCTCCCCACAGTAATACAGTATATAGAGACATAACACTCAAAAAAAATTTTGTACTTACTTTCATCCCCAGCACTTTCACCACAGCTCCTCATCCTCTCCCCCAGGTAGCCGCATTCTGTGTGTGTAGATACAGGTTGGCGTTTATAATGACGGTGTACACTCGGTGGAGGCCTGGGCTGGATGCAACACACGTGCATCCTCATAGGCTATTATGGCCTCCACTAAGCGTATACAACTCTCAGCAGGAGGAAACAACTTTCTGTGTTTTTCAATCCAGTGTTTCCTGCAAGATGGGATGTATTTTGAGAAAATGCCAGTATAGACGATGGATACATTCAGTGTGTATATCAGGAATTTATCTGGCATATACGCTGAATGTATCCAAAAAATCGTGATGTGAGTGTAGCCTTTAAGGGTTTGTTACAGCTTAAAGTCTCCAGATGTTTCTGCACGATACCTTTTACCATAAGGCTAACACAAAGCTGATTATTTTGTTTTTAATCCTTAAAGTCTACAAATATCTTTGGGGCTATTTTTATTGCGACACAGGGTAAAAAAAAAATGTTTGTAATTGAGTTTTATTAAAAAGTTTCAAAAGTTAAAGTTTCAAGTTGTTTGACTTTTGCCCTTTCTTTGTATCACAGTACAGGCAGTCCCCGGGTTACATACAAGATCGGTTCTGTATGTTTGTTCTTATGTTGAATTTGTATGTAAGTTATATTTTATCATTGTAACCACAGCCAGAATTTTTATGGTCTCAGTGACAAATGGATTTAAAAAATGTTGGATTGCCATAAGAACCAGGATGAACAATAAAACTTAATTTCATACACCTCTGATAACTGTTATAGCTGTTTATTGTAGCCTAAGGCAAAAGTACAATAAATTACCAACATCCAGAGGTCCGTTTGTAACTAGGGGTCGTCTGTAGGTCGGGTATTAGCAATATATTGTAACACAATTGTGTTGCAGTATATTGTATGAGCGACCAGCATTAAAGTACCCTAGGGGGCCTAAAAAATGAGTTATAAATAGAGATGAGCGAACATGCTCGTCCGAGCTTGATGCTCGGTCGAGCATTAGGGTACTCGAAACTGCTCGTTGCTCGGACGAATACTTCGCCCGCTCGAGAAAATGGCAGCTCCCGCCGTTTTGCTTTTTGGCGGCCAGAAACAGAGCCAATCACAAGCCAGGAGACTCTGCACTCCACCCAGCATGACGTGGTACCCTTACACGTCGATAGCAGTGGTTGGCTGGCCAGATCAGGTGACCCTGGGATAGACTAGCCGCTGCCCGCGCTGCTCGGATCATTCTGTGTCTGGATGCCGCTAGGGAGAGAGCTGCTGCTGGTCAGGGAAAGCGTTAGGGTGTTCTATTAGCTTACTGTTAGGCAGGAGTGATTCTCAAAGAACCCAACAGCCCTTCTTAGGGCTACAATAACGTTCTACTTTTTTTATTTTAATTTGCATCTAGTACCATTTTGTGAGGAATTAGCAGGGGGACTTGCTACCGTTGTGTTTAGCTCTTAGTGGCACACATATCCATAGCAAAGACCGAAGTGGGAAAATTTAGTAGGGGTTGGATTTCAATTAGGCACTAACTCAGTGTCATCTCATCTGGCATAGTAGTGTGCTTTGATACTTGGCTAGAAAATAGCCATAGGAGAATACAAAGAGCTTACTTACGCATACAGTAGCGTTCTATATATTTGATTTCTGGTTGATCTGCTGGTGGCTGTACTTTCTGCAGTGCATGTACTAGCCAATTCTGAGCAATTTGTAGTGAGACTTGCGACCGCTGTGTTCTGCGCTTAGTGACGCACATATCCATAGCAAAGACCGAAGTGGGAAAATTTAGTAGGGGTTGGATTTCAATTAGGCACTAACTCAGTGTCATCTCATCTGGCATAGTAGTGTGCTTTGATACTTGGCTAGAAAATAGCCATAGGAGAATACAAAGAGCTTACTTACGCCTACAGTAGCGTTCTATATATTTGATTTCTGGTTGATCTGCTGGTGGCTGTACTTTCTGCAGTGCATGTACTAGCCAATTCTGAGCAATTTGTAGTGAGACTTGCGACCGCTGTGTTCTGCGCTTAGTGACGCACATATCCATAGCAAAGACCGAAGTGGGAAAATTTAGTAGGGGTTGGATTTCAATTAGGCACTAACTCAGTGTCATCTCATCTGGCATAGTAGTGTGCTTTGATACTTGGCTAGAAAATAGCCATAGGAGAATACAAAGAGCTTACTTACGCATACAGTAGCGTTCTATATATTTGATTTCTGGTTGATCTGCTGGTGGCTGTACTTTCTGCAGTGCATGTACTAGCCAATTCTGAGCAATTTGTAGTGAGACTTGCGACCGCTGTGTTCTGCGCTTAGTGACGCACATATCCATAGCAAAGACCGAAGTGGGAAAATTTAGTAGGGGTTGGATTTCAATTAGGCACTAACTCAGTGTCATCTCATCTGGCATAGTAGTGTGCTTTGATACTTGGCTAGAAAATAGCCATAGGAGAATACAAAGAGCTTACTTACGCCTACAGTAGCGTTCTATATATTTGATTTCTGGTTGATCTGCTGGTGGCTGTACTTTCTGCAGTGCATGTACTAGCCAATTCTGAGCAATTTGTAGTGAGACTTGCGACCGCTGTGTTCTGCGCTTAGTGACGCACATATCCATAGCAAAGACCGAAGTGGGAAAATTTAGTAGGGGTTGGATTTCAATTAGGCACTAACTCAGTGTCATCTCATCTGGCATAGTAGTGTGCTTTGATACTTGGCTAGAAAATAGCCATAGGAGAATACAAAGAGCTTACTTACGCATACAGTAGCGTTCTATATATTTGATTTCTGGTTGATCTGCTGGTGGCTGTACTTTCTGCAGTGCATGTACTAGCCAATTCTGAGCAATTTGTAGTGAGACTTGCGACCGCTGTGTTCTGCGCTTAGTGACGCACATATCCATAGCAAAGACCGAAGTGGGAAAATTTAGTAGGGGTTGGATTTCAATTAGGCACTAACTCAGTGTCATCTCATCTGGCATAGTAGTGTGCTTTGATACTTGGCTAGAAAATAGCCATAGGAGAATACAAAGAGCTTACTTACGCATACAGTAGCGTTCTATATATTTGATTTCTGGTTGATCTGCTGGTGGCTGTACTTTCTGCAGTGCATGTACTAGCCAATTCTGAGCAATTTGTAGTGAGACTTGCGACCGCTGTGTTCTGCGCTTAGTGACGCACATATCCATAGCATAGACCGAAGTGGGAAAATTTAGTAGGGGTTGGATTTCAATTAGGCACTAACTCAGTGTCATCTCATCTGGCATAGTAGTGTGCTTTGATACTTGGCTAGAAAATAGCCATAGGAGAATACAAAGAGCTTACTTACGCATACAGTAGCGTTCTATATATTTGATTTCTGGTTGATCTGCTGGTGGCTGTACTTTCTGCAGTGCATGTACTAGCCAATTCTGAGCAATTTGTAGTGAGACTTGCGACCGCTGTGTTCTGCGCTTAGTGACGCACATATCCATAGCATAGACCGAAGTGGGAAAATTTAGTAGGGGTTGGATTTCAATTAGGCACTAACTCAGTGTCATCTCATCTGGCATAGTAGTGTGCTTTGATACTTGGCTAGAAAATAGCCATAGGAGAATACAAAGAGCTTACTTACGCCTACAGTAGCGTTCTATATATTTGATTTCTGGTTGATCTGCTGGTGGCTGTACTTTCTGCAGTGCATGTACTAGCCAATTCTGAGCAATTTGTAGTGAGACTTGCGACCGCTGTGTTCTGCGCTTAGTGACGCACATATCCATAGCAAAGACCGAAGTGGGAAAATTTAGTAGGGGTTGGATTTCAATTAGGCACTAACTCAGTGTCATCTCATCTGGCATAGTAGTGTGCTTTGATACTTGGCTAGAAAATAGCCATAGGAGAATACAAAGAGCTTACTTACGCATACAGTAGCGTTCTATATATTTGATTTCTGGTTGATCTGCTGGTGGCTGTACTTTCTGCAGTGCATGTACTAGCCAATTCTGAGCAATTTGTAGTGAGACTTGCGACCGCTGTGTTCTGCGCTTAGTGACGCACATATCCATAGCAAAGACCGAAGTGGGAAAATTTAGTAGGGGTTGGATTTCAATTAGGCACTAACTCAGTGTCATCTCATCTGGCATAGTAGTGTGCTTTGATACTTGGCTAGAAAATAGCCATAGGAGAATACAAAGAGCTTACTTACGCATACAGTAGCGTTCTATATATTTGATTTCTGGTTGATCTGCTGGTGGCTGTACTTTCTGCAGTGCATGTACTAGCCAATTCTGAGCAATTTGTAGTGAGACTTGCGACCGCTGTGTTCTGCGCTTAGTGACGCACATATCCATAGCAAAGACCGAAGTGGGAAAATTTAGTAGGGGTTGGATTTCAATTAGGCACTAACTCAGTGTCATCTCATCTGGCATAGTAGTGTGCTTTGATACTTGGCTAGAAAATAGCCATAGCAATAGGATAGCATTGTTTGGTTTTAAAAACTCAAAAAAAAACAAAAAAAAGTTAAAAAAAAAATAAAGTTATAACTCTCATTTTAAAAATGTTTAACCCGAGGGCTAGGGGTAGAGGACGAGGGCGGGGACGTGGGCGTCCAACTACTGCAGGGGTCAGAGGCCGTGGTCCTGGGCGGGGTGAGACACCACCTGCTGATGAGGGAGCAGGGGAACGCCGCAGAGCTACACTCCCTAGGTTCATGTCTGAAGTTACTGGGACTCGTGGTAGAGCACTGTTGAGGCCAGAACAGTGCGAACAGGTGATGTCGTGGATTGCTGACAATGCTTCGAGCAATTTGTCCACCACCAGTCAGTCTTCCACGCAGTCCACCCATGTCACCGAAATCGCCACTCCTCCAGCTCCTGCACCTCAGCCTCCTCCCCCCCAGTCTGCCCCCTCCCAGGAAAATTTGGCATTTGAACCGGCATACTCTGAGGAACTGTTTTCTGGACCCTTCCCACAGTCACAAACCACTTGTCCGGTTGCTGCTGAGCAATTTTCCGATGCCCAGGTTTTCCACCAGTCACAGTCTGTGGGTGATGATGACCTTCTTGACGTAGTGGAAGTGTGTAAAGAGGTGTCCGACGATGAGGAGACACGGTTGTCAGACAGTGGGGAAGTTGTTGTCAGGGCAGGAAGTCCGAGGGGGGAGCAGACTGAGGGATCGGAGGATGATGAGGTGACAGACCCAAGCTGGGTTGAGAGGCCGGGTGAACACAGTGCTTCTGAGACGGAGGAGAGTCCTCGACCAGAACAGGTTGGAAGAGGCAGTGGTGGGGCCAGACGGAGAGGCAGGGCCAGAGCTGGTGCATCAGCGCCAAATGTGTCAACTAGTGAAGCTCCCGTGGCGAGGGCTCTTGCGGCGAGGGCTAGATCTTCAGAAGTCTGGAGGTTCTTTAAGGAAACACCGGATGACCGACGGACTGTGGTGTGCAACATTTGCCAAACCAGGCTCAGCAGGGGTTCCACCACTACTAGCTTAACTACCACCAGTATGCGCAGGCATATGAATGCTAAACACCCCACTCAGTGGCAACAAGCCCGTTCACCTCCGGCCGTGCACACCACTGCTCCTTCCCCTGTGTCAGCTGCTAGTCAGCCCCCTGCCCAGGACCCTGCCACAAAAACCCCATCGTCGCCTCCACGATCCTCCACAGCATCCACCAGCGTTCAGCTCTCCATACCCCAGACGCTGGAGCGGAAACGCAAATATAGTGCAACCCACCCGCACGCCCAAGCCCTTAATGTGCACATTTCCAGATTGCTAAGCCTGGAGATGCTGCCCTATAGGCTAGTAGAGACCGAGGCCTTTCGCAGCCTCATGGCGGCGGCCGCCCCTCGGTATTCGGTCCCCAGCCGCCACTACTTTTCCCGATGTGCCGTCCCAGCCCTGCACCAGCACGTGTCAGACAACATAATCCGTGCCCTGACCAACGCCGTTTCTGACAAGGTCCACCTGACCACGGACACGTGGACGAGTGCTGCCGGGCAGGGCCACTATATATCTCTGACGGCACATTGGGTTAACTTGGTGGAGGCTGGGACCGAGTCTGACCCTGGGGCTGCTCATATACTGCCGACGCCGAGGATTGCGGGGCCTACCTCGGTCCAGGTGTTTCAGGCCTACTATGCCTCCTCCTCCCACCCCTCCTCCACCTCCTCCTCCGAACTACCATCCGTGGGCACGGCGCCATCAGTCGGTAGCTCTAGGCACAGCAGCAGTGCCGACGCTAAGCGACAGCAGGCGGTGCTCAAACTGCTGAGCCTAGGCGACAAAAGGCACACCGCCCAAGAGCTATTACAGGGCATCACGGCGCAGACTGATCTGTGGCTGGCACCGCTGAACCTCAAGCCGGGAATGGTTGTGTGTGACAACGGCCGTAACCTGGTGGCGGCTCTGCAACTCGGCAGACTGACACATGTGCCATGCCTGGCCCATGTGTTAAATCTGATAGTTCAGCGTTTCCTCAAGACATACCCCAATCTGTCTGATTTGCTCACGAAGGTGCGCCGCATCTGTGCGCATTTCAGGAAGTCCAGCCCAGATGCTGCCACTCTCAGGGCAGCGCAGCGCCGCCTCCAACTGCCCGCTCACCGACTGTTGTGCGACGTGCCCACGAGGTGGAATTCAACACTGACCATGTTATCCAGAGTTTACCAGCAGCGCAGAGCGATTGTAGACTGCCAGATGTCAACTTCCACCAGAACTGGTAGTCAGGTCAGTCAGCTTCCTCAAGTCTACAATGAGGAGTGGACGTGGATGTCTGATATCTGTCAGGTGCTGAGTAACTTTGAGGAGTCAACACAGATGGTCAGTGGCGATGCCGCCATCATCAGCCTCACCATCCCGCTGCTTGGCCTGTTGAAAAACTCTCTGGTCAGCATGAAGTCGGAAGCTTTGCGCTCGTCACAAGAGACAGGGGAAGAATATTCCCTTGTTGATAGCCAAAGCACCCTCAGGTCTGTTTCTCAGCGCATATCGGAGGAGGTGGAGGTGGAGGAGGATGAGGAGGAAGAGGAGGAGAATGTTGGCGAGACACAAGAGGGGACCATTGTTGAGTCCTTTACTGTTCAGCGTGTATGGGCAGAAGAAGAGGAGTTGGAGGAGTTGGAGGAGGAGGAAATGGACAGTCAGGCCAGTGAGGGGAGTGAATTCTTACGCGTTGGTACTCTGGCGCATATGGCAGATTTCATGCTAGGCTGCCTATCCCGTGACCCTCGCGTTCAAAGAATTTATTCCAGCACCGATTACTGGGTGTTCACTCTCCTGGACCCACGGTACAAGCAAAATCTTTCCACTCTCATCCCTGCAGAGGAAAGGAGTGTGAGAATGCATGAATACCAGCAGGCCCTGGTGCACAAGCTGAAACAGTATTTCCCTTCTGACAGCGCTAGCGGCAGAGTGCGTAGTTCTGCGGGACAAGTAGCGAGGGAGAGTAGGCGAGCAGGCAGCTTGTCCAGCACTGGCAAGGGTACGCTTTACAAGGCTTTTGCCAGCTTTATGTCACCCCAGCAAGACACTGTCACCTGTCCCCAGTCTCGGCAGAGTAGGGCTGATCTTTACAGAAAGATGGTGAGGGAGTACGTAGCTGACCATACCATCGTCCTAAATGATCACACAGCTCCCTACAACTACTGGGTTTCAAAGCTGGACATGTAGCACGAACTGGCGCTGTACGCCTTGGAGGTTCTTGCCTGCCCTGCCGCTAGCGTCTTGTCCGAGCGGGTTTTCAGTGCAGCTGGTGGCATCATCACCGATAAGCGTACACGCCTGTCGACTGACAGCGCTGACAGGCTGACGCTTATTAAAATGAATAAAGGCTGGATTTCTCAGAATTTCCAATCTCCACCAGGTGAAGGAAGCTCAACCTGAATAATTGATCCACTCCTCCTCCTCCTCCTCTTTGTACAGTAAAGCAGAGGAAAATGGCTATTTTTTGACAGGGCCCACTGGCTCTTGCTATAGTACTTCATGCATTTAATTTTTCTGGAGGGCCACCTACCCGGTCCTCTGTTTGAAACAATTTTTGTGAGTGCCACATACAGGCACTCAATCTATTCCATTTTACTGCAGGGCCACCTACCTGCTCCTCTGGTTTGAAACATTTTTGGGACTGCCACATACAGGCACTCAATCTATTCCATTTTACTGGAGGGCCACCTACCTGCTCCTCTGGTTTGAAAAATTTTTGGGACTGCCACATACAGGCACTCAATCTATTCCATTTTACTGCAGGGCCACCTACCTGCTCCTCTGGTTTGAAACATTTTTGGGACTGCCACATACAGGCACTCAATCTATTCCATTTTACTGGAGGGCCACCTACCTGCTCCTCTGGTTTGAAACATTTTTGGGACTGCCACATACAGGCACTCAATCTATTCCATTTTACTGCAGGGCCACCTACCTGCTCCTCTGGTTTGAAACATTTTTGGGACTGCCACATACAGGCACTCAATCTATTCCATTTTACTGGAGGGCCACCTACCTGCTCCTCTGGTTTGAAAAATTTTTGGGACTGCCACATACAGGCACTCAATCTATTCCATTTTACTGCAGGGCCACCTACCTGCTCCTCTGGTTTGAAACATTTTTGGGACTGCCACATACAGGCACTCAATCTATTCCATTTTACTGGAGGGCCACCTACCTGCTCCTCTGGTTTGAAACATTTTTGGGACTGCCACATACAGGCACTCAATCTATTCCATTTTACTGCAGGGCCACCTACCTGCTCCTCTGGTTTGAAACATTTTTGGGACTGCCACATACAGGCACTCAATCTATTCCATTTTACTGGAGGGCCACCTACCTGCTCCTCTGGTTTGAAAAATTTTTGGGACTGCCACATACAGGCACTCAATCTATTCCATTTTACTGCAGGGCCACCTACCTGCTCCTCTGGTTTGAAACATTTTTGGGACTGCCACATACAGGCACTCAATCTATTCCATTTTACTGGAGGGCCACCTACCTGCTCCTCTGGTTTGAAAAATTTTTGGGACTGCCACATACAGGCACTCAATCTATTCCATTTTACTGCAGGGCCACCTACCTGCTCCTCTGGTTTGAAACATTTTTGGGACTGCCACATACAGGCACTCAATCTATTCCATTTTACTGCAGGGCCACCTACCTGCTCCTCTGGTTTGAAAAATGTTTGGGACTGCCACATACAGGCACTATCCAAATTAAATTGTCTCCATAGCAGCCTCCACACGTTGTCTCCATTGCTACCTCCAAAAGTCGTCCATATAGCTGCCTCCATACATCGTCCCTTTATCAAACGAGGTGTGTCAGGCAGAAATTTGGGTTGTTTTCATGGATTCCACATCAAAGTTGTTAACTTTGTCGCCACCCTGCTGTGTTATCCACAAAATATACTGGCAAACTTTTACCATTTAGGGATATTATTTCAGCGCTTCTTGCGCATCTGTTTACATTCCCCTCACCCGGCATATCCTAAACTTATAAGAACGCTACTACACTTGATCTTATACAAAAGGTTCTTAGAAGTGCTGTTTGGGGAGTAGCCTAGAGACAGGGGCTTGAATTGGCGAAAGCTCGCCTGGCAGCGGAGCGCCAGCTCCATGCGCATCATGCGCTTCTTGCGCATCTGTTTACATTCCCCTCACCCGCCATATCCCAAACTTATAAGAACGCTACTACACTTAACTTGGTGCAGGCTGGGACCGAGTCTGACCCTGGGGCTGGTCATATACTGCCGACGCAGAGAATTGCGGGGCCTACCTCGGTCCAGGTCTCAAAGGCCTACTATACCTCCTCCCACCCCTCCTCCACCTCCTCCTCCTCCGAATTACCATCCGTGGGCATGGCGCCATCAGTCGGTAGCTCTAGGCACAGCAGCAGTGCCGTCGCTAAGCGACAGCAGGCGGTGCTGAAACTGCTGAGCCTAGGCGATAAAAGGCACACCGCCCAAGAGCTATTACAGGGCATTCCACATCAAAGTTGTTAACTTTGTCGCCACCCTGCTGTGTAATCCACAAAATATACTTGCAAACTTTTACCATTTAGGGATATTATTTCAGCGCTTCTTGCGCATCTGTTTACATTCCCCTCACCCGCCATATCCTAAACTTATAAGAACGCTACTACACTTGATCTTATACAAAAGGTTCTTAGAAGTGCTGTTTGGGGAGTAGCCTAGAGACAGGGGCTTGGATTGGCAAAAGCTCGCCTGGCTGCAGAGCGCCAGCTCCATCCCAAGATCCAACTAACATAGTTGCAGCACCTTTAATCTACTACTAGTTCACTGCCTCCATAATAATAATAATAATAATCTTTATTTATATAGCGTCATCATATTCTGTAGCGCTTTACAAATCATAGGAAACAAATACAAATGTAATGTAACAGAGCACAACATTTGTATGGAACAACAGGAGTGAGGTCCCTGCTCGCCAGAGCTTACGGTTTATGAAGATGATGGGGTAACACGAGGTAAAAGAATATTTAATGGTCAAGCCATTCTTCTTAGGGAATAGAAAAAAATATAATAAATGGAATTGCTGTCGCTTGAACCACTCAGCCGTCATCTTATATACCAGGTCCAGGGTGAATGGGACTGCAGAGAAGTCTGGTGCCTGTTGGTTGCTGGATAACAGATGGGAGGACGACACAGGACGGGTTAGTAGAAGAGTTAAAACTTCATGCAGTTAATGAGTGTTATAGGCTTGCCTAAAGAAATGGGTTTTAAGAGCACGTTTGAAACTTTGGAGGTTAGGTATTAGTCTGATAGTCCAGGGCAGAGCATTCCATAGAATTGGTGCAGCTCTAGAGAAGTCTTGGAGACGCGAGTGGGAGGTCCGCACTAGGGTAGAGGTTAATCTAAGATCACTGGCGGATCTAAGAGCACGGGTTGGGCGATAGACTGAGATAAGAGAGGAGAGGTAGGGGGGTGCAGCATTATACAGAGCTTTATGGATGAGGGTTATTATTATTTTAAACTGTATTCGAAAGGAGACTGGCAGCCAGTGCAGCGACTGGCATGAACTGTAAGCATACATGGTCCCCTTATCAAACGAGCTGTGTCAGGCAGAATTTTGGGTTGTTTTCATGGCTTCCATGTTAACTTTGTCGCCACCCTGCTGTGTAATCCACAAAATATACTGGCAAACTTTTATCATGTACCGATATTATTTGAGCGCTTCTTGCTCACCTCCTTTGGTTCCTCTCTGACACCCATTGGTTTGAAGCCTGAGTCCAATTAGGGTATGTCGCCATGCCACTCTCTAGCCTGCCGCTGCTGCCTCTGCATGCCGTCCCCTATAGTGTCAGGGTCAATTATTGGATGTTTTACATGCTATCTAGCTTCATTCTGTCACTCTGTCATGGCCATGCTGTTGCCCATAATTTTGGCATAATGGTGCGATTAAGCAGCCTCAGAGGCATCCATGCATGCTGCCCCTGCTGTTTCCTGTCCATTTCCGTGGTGTTTCCATCCTTTTCTGAGGTTCCCAGGTGTTTGGCCAAGCTTCCCTGTGCAGAGCCTTGGTCCCCTTGAAAAATGCTCGAGTCTCCCATTGACTTCAATGGGGTTCGTTATTCGAGACGAGCACTCGAGCATCGGGAAAAGTTCGTCTCGAATAACGAGTACCCGAGCATTTTAGTGTTCGCTCATCTCTAGTTATAAACAAAATTATTAACATGTTATGTATCCTAAAATGACATCTCTATCAGAATATATCAATTATTACCCCATGTCATAAAAGCAACGATGCTTTCAAACATTTAAAAGTCAGATTTCTCGCTTTCTCACCACTTCGTCGCTCAGAAAAATTTTAATAAAAAGTTAGCAAAAGGTCATACAGTTCCCATCAATGAAAATATCAAGAATCCCTCTGTACACTGTGGTGAATACAAGTTTCAAGTGTTAGAAAAAGGCAATAGGAAGAAATTTTATTTTTCCAGAAAATCTTTTTTTTTTATTTTAGTTTTCAAAATCTAGCAGGTTTGTTCTTAAGTTGAATTTGTATGTAAGTCGAAACTGTATATTTTATAATTGTGGTTCCATACAAATTTTTTTTTACACGTTGACTATTGGAGTTTCAACAATTTTTGCTATACTGGGACCAAGGATTATCAATAAAGCTTCATTACAGACACTTTACAGCTGATCATTGCAGTCTGGGACTATAGTAAATCATCCAGAGAGCTTCACCAGAGGTCACAGTGAGTAGAGGGGTCCGTCTGTAACTAGGGCCGTCTGTAAGTCGGGTGTCCTTAAGTAGGGGACCGCCTGTAATAACAAATAACATCACTGAGAAGTAAAATTAGTTACACAGGAAATAAGCCCTCACACAGATCCAGTAAGGTTTGACTATAACTTTCAAAGAACATGTGATATATCTAGACTTTGGGAATGGAAATTATGCGAATGAGTCGAATAAAATAGGGTCATGCATGAAATCTCAGCACTAATATTTCTCCATATCCCTAGGGCATAACACTATTTTAATAACCCATTCACCTTAATA
This sequence comes from Engystomops pustulosus, assembly GCF_040894005.1. Classification (NCBI taxonomy): domain Eukaryota; kingdom Metazoa; phylum Chordata; class Amphibia; order Anura; family Leptodactylidae; genus Engystomops; species Engystomops pustulosus. The sequence continues at coordinate 27,298,512 of NC_092420.1, forward strand.
TTTAAAATTATCTTTGCGGCGGGATAATTGCATTTGCTTCTGGTCTAACCCTATAAGAAATGAACTAGGGATATGTCTATATTTTAACCTCTTATCCCCTACTTTCATGATAATGTTTTGGGTACAGCTTTTCCTTAAGAAATGAGTGACACCTGGCTGAAAATTGCTTAAATTTGAAAAAAAAACTAGAAAGTAGAGCTTCTACCTTCCCAGTTTAGAAAGATAAAGGTAATTACCAAGAATTGTACAGTATGCTTCATTTTATCTTTTATTCTCCTCCTATTATACAGCATCACTTCAATTACAGCAACTGTCACATAATAAGCCCCAGTTAGATTATTCTGGGAACATGAAATAAAACGGGGTAATTTTAACACAAAAAAAAGATTTATAAAGCTTTGTCTACATTGCTGTAATTTTGTGCCAGAGTTTAGATCTAATACCGTTGTCCAAAAATGTGACTTCACTTCCTCCACTATTCTCCAGATGTAACTGGATTACAACTATTTTTGAGACTCTTTAAAAAGTCTCTAAATCTTGTGTATATTGACTCGTCGGAGTGAGTGTGACCAAACATCAAAATCTGCAGTGCAGAAGTGTAAACCAGAGTCCACAAGGAAGTGACCGTAATGTGTTTTTTCCACAATTTTACCACATTTTGAATTTTTCTCCAGCTTCCCGGCAAACGGCATAGAATAATAAATAACGTCTGTCAGGATCAGTGGAGCCTCTGGACCACCGCGGGAGATGGAACTAGCCGACACCTGGGACCGGAGTCTAAGTGGCACCTGGTTTTCACCAGAGCCCGCCGCAAAGCGGGTTGGATTCCACCAGGTCGTTCCACAGGTGCAACTAGCCCGCGGTGGCAGCCGAGGTCGAGGTACCTTAGCGGAAGACAGTCTCGAGGTCAGGTCCAGGCTCAGGGCAGGCGGCATAGATGCAAGGTCAAATCCAAATCCGGGGTAAGCAACGGGAGGTCCAGGCAAGTGGGAACGGGAACACAGGCACATGGAACACAGCAACACGGAGGAACTCGGGTAACACGGCAACACACGACTCAGGAGCGGGGACCCACAGGAATGCAGAAATACACAGGAACGCAGGAATACACAGGAATGCAGGAATAATTACCAGGAAGCTTTCTCTATGAGGCACAAAGATCCGACAGGGGACACAGGAAGAGGCAGGATTTTTAAAGGTGAGGTGTTCAGCCAGCGAACCAATTAGCGGCCCTTTAAATTTTCGGCAGGAGCCGCGCGCGCGCCCTAGGAGGCGGGGACGCGCACACGGCATCCGGGAGAGGTAAGTGAGCTGGCCGGGCTGCAGCGGGGGCAAACGGAGGAGCACGGATGTGCCTGCGATCCGAGACAGGGATCGTGGGAGCACCCGTGACAACGTCACTGAGAAGTAAAATTGGTTACACAGGAAATAAGCCCTCACATAGCTCTGTAGACTGAAAAATTTAAAAGTTATACATTTTAAATATAATTAAGAAGAACCAGTAAGGTTTGACTATAACTTTTAAAATATGTCATATATCTAGAATTTTTAAAATTTGTCCACGTTGCTGTAATTTGTGCCAAAGTTTAGATCTAATACCGTTGGATTGTCGAGGCATTTACTTGGGTATCATGGAAATTATTCTAGGTAAAGTCATTTTCGCCTACCAGGTAGTGACTCACCCACTCACATCCCAAGTACAGCCTGATGAACCCCTCAGGTCCAAGTTATGCTGCATAACATCTTGTCCGGAATGTGAGCCTTAATTTCAAGCTATGCCAAAAAACTTCCCACAATTACCAATTGGCAAACCCACTAGAAATGAAAAGAGACAACAACCAACCTATACACATGTCTAGTTCACCTTTCCCCGTTTGGTAGAAATTTGGTAAAGAAAAAGGAACTCAACACTGGGGCTTATTTATTAAGGGTCCACGGATTGCATTTCCGTCGGACTTCCCGACATTTTCAGGATTTGCGCCGCTGTGACAGGTATTTAGAATGGGATTGTGTTGCATACGTTTGGATTTTAGGGAAAGGCGAAAGAACTTGAATGAACTCGGTGGCGGGTCTTCGGACGATCCGACTGATTTGGACTAAGCGCGGGTATTTCAAATTGTGTTGCATCCAATGCACTTACATGCACCGAGAAGAAGAAGGTGAACTCCGGCGGTCCTGAGCGGGGAAGCAACACATGCAGGATATCGGGCACACGATCTAGTGAATCGCGGCGGAGTACATTGTTGTCGGACAATGTACTACGGGTGAACTCCGAGGGACCAGGTAATTAAATATGCCCCACTTTAATGTATTTGAAGAAGTATGGGTCTAGGGTCAGAAATAGACACCCAAATTGACATTAAATATAAAACAGAAGAAAAGCGGATGTCCATAAAAGGTCCAAATTCATATTAAATCTTTATTAATTCATCCAGAGTGTTAAAAACATTTTGAAAAAGCACACATCGGTGCTTAACACAAACTACTCCGGTTTTCCAAGAACCACTCCAGCTGGCCGCCATGTTTCCACCGCTTCCAAGTTCTCCAGAGTCTCCGGCTTTTCCAGAAACCTCTCCAGAGTCTCCGGATTTCCCAGAAGCCTCTCCAGAGTCTTCCGCTTTCCCAGAAGCCTCTCCAGAGTTTCTGGCTTTCTTGGGTTCTAGTATTGGGCTACAGCTTGGGCAGATCCTGTGGTTCCAACACAGATCCCCGATCCAGACAGTCCCACGAAGATGAAGTCCGGCGCAATTCAACAACATCGTGCGGCCGAGATCCTGCATATGTCGCTTCCCTGCCAAGGTCCGACGAAGTTCATCTTCTTCTTCCCGGTGCTTGTAAGTGCTTGCAACACAATTTGAATTTTAAATCCCGTGCGTAGTCCGAATCTGTGAATCCGACGGCCATCCCCCCCCCCCCCGATTTTCTTCGCATGAAAGTCGGCGCCGATGCGCCAAAATCCGATCGTATGCGCCAAAAACCCCTGTTAAATATGGCGCAACACGGAAATAGCCGGGAAACCCGACTAAATTGCGGTCCGCGGACCATTAGTAAATGAGCCCCAGTGTTTAAGATCCTCAGGAAGCCTGTGCCCTTTAAACTGTCTTATAAGTTGGAGATTTTCTAGAGAACTTATGTGCCTTAAGCACAAACTACAAAATTACAGATAATATAAAGAGGCTTTCAAGGTCGGTAATTTCTGTGATGTCTGTAACGTGTACTCTGTCCGCTTGTTTTTCTGCAAAATGCATTATAAACACACGTAATACCCGGCCGATCACATGAACATCAGAGGAGCGCAATCCGTTTAGAGCATGTGTATTAGATGTTACGACAAAGAAGCTTTTCTGGGCCATTAAAAGAACTATTAGCCTTTCAATTACCTCCATTTACATTGCTATACAAAGACATTAAGGAAAATGTTCCCACAACAATCATTTACTTAATGAGCAAAATGATGATTAGGCCAGGTCAGCATTAGTGGTAATAATGGTAATTATCAATCCTCCCCGCTTTGGAAAAAATATGGACACCTGATATTTCATATGATGCTATAAATGTTATTATATTGGATGAACACAGAAGGGATTTGCAGTTTGCAGAACAAAGCAGTAATTATTTCCATTGATTCAACTTATAGCTCTTGTGTCACGTGGCAGTCGCCATATCTGCAGATCCTCCACTTATTACAAAGCTCCCCCATAAATGATATAATCACACTCATTCTTCCTCTACACATGTGCCAATATCCCACTGGAGTCAGAAGTTTACATACACTGTACAGTAAGACACATGCACATGTTTTTCTCAATATCTGACATGGAATCAGAGAAAACCTTTCACGTTTCGGTAAATTGCCAAATGCCCGAATAATTAGAGATAGAGAAAATTTTAAGGCATTTTCTATTACTTTCTGCAAAGTCAAAAGTTCGGATATACTAAGATTTGCCTCTAAACAATTTTGGGCCAGCCCTTATTGTTATGTCATGTCTTTGGGAGCTTCTGGTAAATTGGCAACTTCTGAGACATAGAGACTCACCTGTAGATGTATTTGAAGACACACCTGAAATACACTGCTTCGTTGTGTAACATTATGCGAAACTCTAAAGAAATCAGCCAACATGTCAGGAGAAAAATTGAGAACTTGTACAAGTCTGGTTCATCCTCGGGTGAAATTTAGAGAAACCTGGAGGTGCCTGGTTCATCTGTACAAACAATTGTATGCAAGTACAGACAAGATGGAAATGTCCAGTCAGCATACTGCTCTGTGTTGCTTTGCTTCAAAATGTGCATATCAACCCAAGAACAAATGTAAAAGACCTTGTGAAGATCCTGGCTGAAGCTGTGAAGAGTGTGTTATTATCCACAGTGAAACAGTGTTTGGAGTGGCCATCACAAAGCCCTGATCTCAATCCTATTGAAAATTTATGGGCAACACTGAAAATGGAAGTGCAAGCAAGGTGGCTACAAACATAGCTCAGCTACACCAGTTCTGTCAGAAGGAATGGGCCCAAATTCCTACCTTGCAAAACGTTTCGCCCACAGTCATAAAGTTTAAGGGCAATGGAACCAAACACTAATTAAATATATGTAAAGTAATAAAAATGCCTTTAAAACTTCTCGCCCTCTCATTGTTTTGTCATTTATAAATAATTTTGGTACTCCTAATTGACCTAAAGGTTTATTCATGCTAGATGCTTTGATGCATATTTGTCTTTTCATATAGTATATGTATACTGCTGATTTCAACCACCATATATACTTGTGTATAAGCCAAAATGTGCTGAAAAACACCTCCTCGGCATATACATGGCATATAAACTTCCATACTCACCTTCTGCCGCTGTCAGATGCTCCCCGCAGCTCCTCTTCCATTGACTCTTCATTTGTAACAAAGCGGGCTGAGAAGCGTCTGTGCACACCGCCCGCTGGCGCACACTATGGTGTTGCCGCTGCTGACGTCATAGTGTGCGCCGGCAGAGTGCATGGACACAACTCTGTCCGCTTTGTTACAGATGAAGAGCTGAAGGAAAAGGAGCCGTGAGGAGCATCGTGGAGCGCTGGAAGGTGAGTATAGTAGTTTATTTTCTTTATACACCCAGGGGCTGCAGGGCCATTCATCAATAGAGGGCTGACTTCAGAGGCATTTCATCGGTGGGGGGGCTCTCTGCACAGCATTTCATCAGTGGGGGGCTTGCTGCAGTGCATTCCATCGGTGGGGGGCTCGCTGCAAGGAATTTCATTATTGGGGGGGGGGGCTGGCAGCAGGGCATTTCATTACTCGGGGTGGCTGTGACCAATGCGTTTCCCACCCTAGCCCCATACTCGCCCTATAATAGCCCTATTTGTGGAAACATTAGGGGCCTTAGGTTATACTTGGGTCGACTTATACTTGAGTATATACAGTATATATACACACACACATACACTCACCGGCCACTTTATTAGGTACACCTGTCCAACTGCTCGTTAACACTTAATTTCTAATCAGTCAATCACATGGCGGCAACTCAGTGCATTTAGGCATGTAGACATGGTCAAGACAATCTCCTGCAGTTCAAACCGAGCATCAGTATTGGGAAGAAAGGTGATTTGATGCCTTTGAATGTGGCATGGTTGTTGGTGCCAGAAGGGCTGGTCTGAGTATTTCAGAAACTGCTGATCTACTGGGATTGTCACGCACAACCATCTCTAGGGTTTACAGAGAATGGTCCGAAAAAGAAAAAACATCCAGTGAGCGGCAGTTCTGTGGGCGGAAATGCCTTGTTGATGCCAGAGGTCAGAGGAGAATGGGCAGACTGGTTCAAGCTGATGGGCTAAAGCAGCAGAAGACCACACCGGGTGCCACTCCTTTCAGCTAAGAACAGGAAACTGAGGCTACAATTTGCACAAGCTCATCGAAATTGGACAGTAGAAGATTGGAAAAATGTTGCCTGGTCTGATGAGTCTCGATTTCTGCTGCGACATTCGGATGGTAGGGTCAGAATTTGGCGTCAACAACATGAAAGCATGGATCCATCCTGCCTTGTATCAACGGTTCAGGCTGGTGGTGGTGGTGTCATGGTGTGGGGAATATTTTCTTGGCACTCTTTGGGCCCCTTGGTACCAATTGAGCATCGTTGCAACGTCACAGCCTACCTGAGTATTGTTGCTGACCATGTCCATCCCTTTATGAGCACAATGTACCCAACAACTGATGGCTACTTTCAGCAGGATAATGCGCCATGTCATAAAGCTGGAATCATCTCAGACTGGTTTCTTGAACATGACAATGAGTTCACTGGACTCAAATGGCCTCCACAGTCACCAGATCTCAATCCAATAGAGCATCTTTGGGATGTGGTGGAACGGGAGATTCGCATCATGGATGTGCAGCCGACAAATCTGCGGCAACTGTGTGATGCCATCATGTCAATATGGACCAAAATCTCTGAGGAGCTTCCAGCACCTTGTTGAATCTACGCCATGAAGAATTGAGGCAGTTCTGATGGCAAAAGGGGGTCCAACCCGTTACTAGCATGGTGTACCTAATAAAGTGGCCGGTGAGTGTATATATACAGAAAAAAAAAGCTTTGTGCCAATGATTAGATGAGTGTAGTGACGTTTGTGTGGCCAATCATAGCCATGGCTTGTTACAAGGGTCATCAATTTGCCGGATCGGCTGCTCGGCTAAACGGTGAGTCCGCTCATCTCTACCAATGATATCTCATCAAGGATCTCACAGGGATAGATAAATGTCCCCAGATCTGCTTTCAGTGAGTAACGGAGTGAGTTTTGCTTCAAGGTCATACATGCTGTACGGTGACACAAGTCCCATTAATTCATTAAAGCTATCTCTACTACCACTAAGCTACTCTCCTCTGCTTCATTGTAGGGCTAATAACCCTGTGTGATGTGGCCTGTGTGCCCATCTTTATTGTCCACTCATGCATGCCTTTTTATTATTCACACTATTTTCTTGCCGACCCGAGTATAAGCCAAGACCCCTAATTTTATCAACAAAAACTGGGAAAACCTATTGACTTGAGTATAAGCCGAGGGTGGGAAATGCCCCCATAGTATATAGCCAGCCAGCTCCCGGTAGTATATAGCTAGCCTGCCTCCTGTAGTATACAGCCAGCCTGCCCCCTGTAGTATACAGCCAGCCTGCCCCCTGTAGTATACTACCAGCCCAGCCAGCCCCCTGTAGTATACAGCCAGCCCAGCCAGTCCCCTGTAGTATACAGCCAGCCTCCTGTAGTATATACCCTGCCAGCCCACCCAGCCCCCTGTAGTATACAGCCCGCCAGCACTTAAAAAAAACTTATATACTCACCCTCCAGCGGCCCCAGTGGTCAGCGTGGTTCCCGATGACGGCGCGGCTTCTCTTCTGTCTTTCCCACGTCTCCTCTTCTGTCTTCTGTAACAACCGGCAGGGCACAGCCATGTTATCTCCCGGCAGGCGCATACTATGACGAGGCCGCTGCTGATGTCATAGTATGCACCGGCGGGGAGATAACATGGCCGCGCCCTGCCGGCTGTTACAGAAGTACAGAAGAGGAGACGTGGGGAAGACAGAAGAGAAGCCGCGCCGACATCGGGAGCCCAACTGACCATCGGGGCCGCCGGATGGCGGGTATATAAGTTTGTTTTTTATTGACTCGTGTATAAGCTGAGGTGATGTTTTTCAGCACATTTTTTGAAACTTGGCGTATAAGTGTATATTTTTTCTTACACCTGCCTAGACCCCAGGTTTTTTTCCCAAATTTAACAAATTTTTTTTTTTTAATTCGGGCTGTATACAGTATATTTAACCTGCTAAATAGGGGTCTCTGAAAAGCAACTCCCATTTTAAAGTGAATTGCTACTCCCAGTGAAGGGGTCATCTGTGAAATATAAAATTTGAATTTAGTTATTCTGTAATGTAAAATCAGAATAAAAAAGGTTAGAAAAAGACATCAGTTCATCAAGTTAAACCTATACAGTACATAATACTGCATTTATCCACAAGAAGGAAAAAACCCTGCAAGGCTGATGACAATTGGCCTAAAGCAGGGAAAAATTCCGTTGTGACCCTAATATGGAGGTCAAAATATCTCCCTGGAGCAACAGAAACTATGAACAAAAAGTTTTATTTCCTTATGATGTGATATTATTGCTCTGTAGAAAGGCATTCCGGCCCCTCCTGAACATGTTCAAATTATCAGCCATTACAGCCCCCTGAGGCAGAGAGTTCCGTAGTCTCACTGCTCTTACAGTAAAGAACCTTTATCTATGTTGATGATAGAATCAATTGTCTCTCCTCTAGGCGTAAAGGATACCCCTGTCTTTGGCAGTGGTAGAACCTCCTCTCCTGTAGGTGTAGAGGATGCCCCGGTCTATGGTGATGGTAGAACCTCCTCTCCTGTAGGTGTAGAGGATGCCCCCTGTATATGGTGATGGTAGAATCGCCTCTCCTCTAGGTGTAGAGGATGTCCCCGGTCTATGGTGATGGTAGAACTGCCTCTCCTCTAGGTGTAGAGGATGCCCCCTGTCTATGGTGATGGTAGAACTGTCTCTCCTCTAGGTGTAGAGGATGCCCCCTGTCTATGGTGATGGTAGAACTGTCTCTCCTCTAGGTGTAGAGGATGACCCCTGTCCATGGTGATGGTAGAACTGCCTCTCCTCTAGGTGTAGAGGATGACCCTTGTCCATGGTGATGGTAGAACTGTCTCTCCTCTAGGTGTAGAGGATGCTTCCTGTCTATGGTGATGGTAGAACTGTCTCTCCTATAGGTTTAGAGGATGACCCCTGTCCATGGTGATGGTAGAACTGCCTCTCCTCTAGGTGTAGAGGATGCCCCCTTTTCATGACCACAGGCCCAGGTATTACCATTTAGTAATCTGTCATTGTATTCTAGTCCCCCCATTCCCCTAATAATCTTGGTTGCTCTCTTCTCTCATAAATCCATGCTGACGATGGGTTATAAGGTTGTGCACAGTGTGATACTCCAGGATAGCATCTCTAACAAACCCCTCAAATATTTCCCCACAACCGAAGTTAAACTCACAGGTCTATGGCTTCCAGGATCGCTTTTTGACCCTTTTTTAAATATTGGCACCACATTTGCTTTGCGCCAGTCCTGTGGAACAGAACCTTCAATGAACCTTCCAATACTAGAAATAATGGTCTGTCACGGTACATAACTCATGTAGTCTAAGCAGCTGGAGGATGGAGGTCAGAGACCACAATACAGGTTATGGAGGTCAGAGGCCACAATACTAGGGAGAATGAAGGTCAGTGGCCACAATATGGAACATCGAGATCAGAGACCATACTAAGAAGGATGGAGGTCAGTGGTCACAATACTAGGGAGGATAGAGGCCACAATACTAGGGAGGATGGAGGTCAGTGGCCACAATATGGAAGATGGAGGTCAGAGGCCACAGTACTAGGGAGGATGGAGGATAGAGGCCACAATACTAGGGAGGATGGAGGTCATTGGCCACAATACGGAAGATGGAGGTCAGAGACCACAATACTAGGGAGGATGGAGATTAGTGGCCACAATATGGAGGATGGTGGTTAGAGACCACAATATGGAGAATGGAGGTCAGAGGCCACACTACTAGGGAGGATGGAGGACAGAGGCCACAATACTAGGGAAGATGGAGGTCAGTGGCCACAATATGGAATATGGAGGTCAGGGACCACAATATGGAGGATGGAGGACAGAGGCTATACTATGAAAGACAAAGGCCACAATATTAGGGAGGATGTAGGTCAGAGGCCACAATATGGAGGTCAGGGGCCGTAATATGGAGGATGGAGGTCAGAGGCCACAATATGGAGGTCAGAGGCCAAAATATTAGGGAGGATGGAGGTCAGATGCCACAATATGGAGGATGGAGTTCAGAGGTCACAATATGGAGGTCAGAGGCCACAATATGAGGATAATGATGGGCTGGGGCCACAATATGTGGAGGAGGATGGAGGACAGGAGGCCACAATATGGAGGAGGAGGATGGAGGACAGGAGGCCACAGTATGAGGTACAGAAGAGGGGGGGTAGGAGTACAGAAAGTTCAGGCATTATACGTTTGGGGACAATAATAAAAGTGTGGCGATAAATATAAAGGAAGCAAATAATGAAAGAGATTGTACTGTATGTTGGTGAGTTGCATTATGGGATAATATATGGTCCATAGGGGGTTGGCCTTGGGAAGGGGCATTATACTATGTGGGGCCATTAACGACAATATTATACTAAGCTTGGGGGCGCGGTAATGGGCATGGTTTATGAAAAAGGGGAAAGGAGTTTTTGTCCCTCTTCTTTAGCCAAAAGTTGGGAGGTATTGTTATTATTATTATTATTATTAGGTGTGACCATATATATGACTTCCAGTTCCTCCATCTTGTTTGTGAGGCTTCTGGCATTGGTGTACATGCACTTTATATGGTTCCCCCTTTGGCTTCTATGAAATGAATGACTCCGCCCCTTTTTACAGCTTTTATTCATTATAGAACAGCTGTGAGCTGCACATCTGCCGCTCAGGTGTAGCCGGGCTGCAACCATAGCAGCCGCCAGTAGGGGGAGCTCTTCTATTACAGCTATAGAAATGTTTGCCATTATCACCCTATAGTCAGATACCATCCGCACAGAGCACATCGCGTAGCGCACAACATATTAGGTGTGTCCCTCTCCGGCCTCCATTGGCAGCTGACAGCTGCAGGTCATGTGACAGCAGTAGACCCGGAAGCGGCACAGTGTGCAGGCAGTGGATGTGTGACAGGATCTGCTATGAGACAGAAGCTGTGACTGCGCTCATACACACCGGTAATGAGTGGCGCCGCCTTGCGGTTGACATCGCTGCTGCTGGGCGTTAGGTCAGGGTGCGTGTTCTGTGCCCAGACATCTGCTGCCTGTGGCTGGGCTCATGATACTGTGTATAACCTTATTATAAGAACCGGTTAGGAGGGTCCTGAGTCTGGCACAGTGTTGTCAGGGCTCTGGTACGTGGCACAGGGGCTGGCACAGTCTGCTGTGCTGTTGTGTTATAGGGGCTCCCGGCTTGGCGCTCTGTTGTGGGGGCTCCCGGCTTGGCACTCTGTTGTGGGGGCACCCAGCTTGGCGCTCTGTTGTGGGGGCTCCCAGCTTGGCACTCTGTTGTGGGGGCTCCCGGCTTGGCGCTCTGTTGTGGGGGCTCCCGGCTTGGCGCTCTGTTGTGGGGGCTCCCGGCTTGGCACTCTGTTGTGGGGGCTCTCGGCTTGGCACTCTATTGTGGGGGCTCCCGGCTTGGCGCTCTATTGTGGGGGCTCCCGGCTTGGCGCTCTGTTGTGGGGGCTCCCGGCTTGGCGCTCTGTTGTGGGGGCTCCCGGCTTAGCGCTCTGTTGAGGGGGCTCCCGGCTTGGCGCTCTGTTGTGGGGGCTCCCGGCTTGGCGCTCTGTTGTGGGGGCTCCCGGCTTGGCGCTCTGTTGTGGGGGCTCCCGGCTTGGCGCTCTGTTGTGGGGGCTCCCGGCTTGGCGCTCTGTTGTGGGGGCTCCCGGCTTGGCGCTCTGTTGTGGGGGCTCCCGGCTTGGCGCTCTGTTGTGGGGGCTCCCGGCTTGGCGCTCTGTTGTGGGGGCTCCCGGCTTGGCGCTCTGTTGTGGGGGCTCCCGGCTTGGCGCTCTGTTGTGGGGGCTCCCGGCTTGGCGCTCTGTTGTGGGGGCTCCCGGCTTGGCGCTCTGTTGTGGGGGCTCCCGGCTTGGCGCTCTGTTGTGGGGGCTCCCGGCTTGGCGCTCTGTTGTGGGGGCTCCCGGCTTGGCGCTCTGTTGTGGGGGCTCCCGGCTTGGCGCTCTGTTGTGGGGGCTCCCGGCTTGGCGCTCTGTTGTGGGGGCTCCCGGCTTGGCGCTCTGTTGTGGGGGCGCCCGGCTTGGCGCTCTGTTGTGGGGGCGCCCGGCTTGGCGCTCTGTTGTGGGGGCGCCCGGCTTGGCGCTCTGTTGTGGGGGCTCCCGGCTTGGCGCTCTGTTGTGGGGGCTCCCGGCTTGGCGCTCTGTTGTGGGGGCTCCCGGCTTGGCGCTCTGTTGTGGGGGCTCCCGGCTTGGCGCTCTGTTGTGGGGGCTCCCGGCTTGGCGCTCTGTTGTGGGGGCTCCCGGCTTGGCGCTCTGTTGTGGGGGCTCCCGGCTTGGCGCTCTGTTGTGGGGGCTCCCGGCTTGGCGCTCTGTTGTGGGGGCTCCCGGCTTGGCGCTCTGTTGTGGGGGCTCCCGGCTTGGCGCTCTGTTGTGGGGGCTCCCGGCTTGGCGCTCTGTTGTGGGGGCTCCCGGCTTGGCGCTCTGTTGTGGGGGCTCCCGGCTTGGCGCTCTGTTGTGGGGGCTCCCGGCTTGGCGCTCCGTTGTGGGGGCTCCCGGCTTGGCGCTCTGTTGTGGGGGCTCCCGGCTTGGCGCTCCGTTGTGGGGGCTCCCGGCTTGGCGCTCTGTTGTGGGGGCTATTGCTTGGCGAGCTGTTGAGGGGGCTCCCTGGCTCGGCGCTCCGTTGTGGGGGCTCCCTGGCTCGGCGCTCCGTTGTGGGGGCTCCCTGGCTCGGCGCTCCGTTGTGGGGGCTCCCGGCTCGGCGCGCCGTTGTGGGGGGTCTTTAATCAGGATGAGGTGTGCAGGCTAGTTCAGTTGGGGGTCACAGTGCGCAGACATAAGCAGCAGGTCCGATGTATTGGTGATAAGGAATTCATGTAGATTTGCATGTGGATTTTGTAGCTGTTGTTTCATTAGTTAGTGCATGTCCTAATCTTTTACTATGGGCCTAGGGCCATGCCATGCCCATGTTTGTGGCTGCGGCAGAGTCTTTTTCTCCTGCCATCAGTGGGTAAATGGACCTCTCGTGACCTGCTGTTTGTGGCACATAATGTTGGTGTACACAAAATCTTTGATGAATTCAAAGCAAATTTCACATGTAACTGGTTTCGGATGTCACCCTGTGTATAAAAGTTTAATTGTTATCTGTTATCCAATATTTGATTATGTGAATGGACCCACAAGATCACATGCACAGGGGTCCTATTCTCACTTAATGATCGACCATCAGGTCAAGCATCTAATACTATGCGAGTATTAGACATTGTCAAGCACAACACATTGCTATCTCCGGCAGCCTTATAGATATTGGGAGTGTTAGAGATATCTGAGCACTGTGCTCCACAATATTCAACTCTCGCTGGCACGGTGGCACACCCTCGCAGACACATGCTTCACCTGCCGTTCCACTCTATAGTGAGAACGGAACCCACATTTTTGGGATCGATGGGGGTCCCAGAAGTCAGACCCCACACATCAAGATGTTATCCCCTATGCTATTGGTAGAACCCATTAAAAGATGTTCTTGTTGGCTTTCCTGGTACTGTATTGCACATCCACTGCAGTAACATCCACACATCAAAAATCCCCATGTCATATACTGTACTTCATATTTCACATCACAAAGCCTTTCTTACATTACACCACCCCCCCACCCCACCCCCGGGGGGAAGTGATTCCATTGCCACATATCCTATTGCACACAGAGCCAGTGTAGCATCACGTGCAGAGCTCAGATTTACTAACTGTGGGACAGAATAATAAAATAATCTAAAAAATCCCCGTCTTTGTGGCAATCAATAATATCAAACATGTAATTTCCTTATTAAACAGTTTTATTTAGTCATAGACATAAATAATACATTGATATAGTCATCATGTGAAACATTAATATTAACAAACTCTAACAAAGACTGCTTCATCCTATTTGTTAATATTGTAGTTTTTAATCATCCGATAAAACCAGGGACACTCATAGATCCTGGCCTCGTGACTGTGGTAATTTCCTTATATTTTTTATCCATGGTTTCCTTCCTTTTAAAATCCACTTTTATAATTGTGCTTGTGCCTGAAAGGGTGTTACCAGAGCCTCTCCATGCTGTAGATTCACAGGCTGTTACAGTGGGAAAGGAGCACTTCATCCTGCCACTGTGTGCTGAAACTTTGGGATGTGAGATTACATTGGGTAGAGGGATGTGCTGAAAGAGTAGGAGGGAGGGTGAGACACTGTAACATCCTGTGAAGCTGCAGCACACCGGCCTAGCCACATTGCCTGGTGATGGTAGATTTTCTTTGAGAGTGATGGGGGCGTCTGCTGTCCTGCAGGGAGCCTGGGTGATGCACAAAGTTTAGTTTTGGCTTAAGTGTCTCTTTAACATAAGCTTTGAATGTTACGTTCCCCTCTCTCTGAATTCAGAACAAGGAAACATTACATTTTTTATGTATTTTCGGCTAAATTCCCAACTCTGTCTCTCTGAAGTCTTTACTCGAGCTGCACCTTCTAGGAACTGTGAAGAATATCTTTTTGCATATTCATTTGTGATAATGAAATCCATTCTGTTATTCCCTGAAGAATATGTTTGTGGATCACACAGTTCTCCTTTGCATGAAGCAAACTTTGATTGTGGGGCTGAAGAGAATTTGGATTGGTAATTTCCTGTACTATGGCTGCCATTACACTAGGTGAAGCTGCGGTGGCGACTATTGTGTGGTCTGCGGACAAAAGACGAGTCGGCACAATGGGAAGATAACGAGTCATCTGTAAATAAATTATATATAATGACTTCTCCTTCTCTTCTAGATAAACGCTGCAGTCATTCATGGCATCCCAGAGTCCAGACACGGGTGACAAACCCAAGCTGCAGTTCGTCCCCTTCGCCAGTGCTCTAGATGCAGGATTTTGGCATCAGCTCACTCAAAAGAAACTGAATGAGTACCGGCTCGACGAATCGGCCAAACCCATCAAGGGTTATTATTATAATGGTAAGAGCTCCTATTCTTTAAAGGGAACCTGTCACCTGTCACCTGTCATCTACTAGCCCCCTTAGGCAGGTATGAAATGTATTTTCTAGAATTCTCTCTTTATTTGAAATCAACCGTTTAGCTGTAAAAAAAAATCTCCTCCCAAAGTCAGGCAAATATGACTCGTCTCATTGCATTTTCACATGAGATGAGTCAAGTTTAGTGGTTGCAGAGGCGGTGTCCTGATCTTAGGTTCCATAGCACCTAGAAACGTACTGCTGGTGTCATGTGAAAGATAAGAATCTCATCTTTCAGATCTACTAAACTGTAGGGGCAGATCTCAACCTTTTCATTGCACAGGTTGATTTCCGCATGATCCGCAGCAATAAATTACAGGTGGCTCATCTGCTTCCGCTGCAGATATTCTACCGTAATGTGGGTGTGAGATGTCATAAATCCCATACACTACACTGTTAGGGTATAAGCCCTCATGTACATGAACATATTCTTCTTGCGTGTGCTAGCCATTGCTTGCTCACATTCACATGTGTTTCTATGGGCTTGTACACACAGCTGAGGGTTTCACAGCCCCGTGTATGATCCTAGTGCCCCTGAGAAGAAACTTGGAGTAAGCCCCTTTATGTGAAATCTCATCTGTTTACCTATTTTAATGACCTATTCTACTTATTTGTCAGTGAAGAGACTTTTTTTTCCACGTTTCTGCTCTATTTTATGCCTGCAAACCTCCTTTACTTTCCCTAAGGACATACCCCTAAGTGTTGTAAGATGAAACTTGCTAATACGGTAACTAATGAAGTTCCTGGTGATCTGTTTGGCAGGTGATCCCGCTGGGCTTCCAACTCGGCTTACTCTAGAATTCAGTGCCTTTGACATGTAAGTTCAACAAATATACATATATTTGTCATTAATTATTTTCAGGACTCAAAAGGAAATCTACCATCAAAATCCATCCTGATAAACCAGGGACACTTACTCATAGATCCAGGCACCGTGACTGTGGTAATCTTCTTATATGTGTTATCCATGGCCTCCTTTCTACTAAAATCAATTTTTTTTTTGGGGGGGGGGGGGTGTACTAGAGCCCCTTTTTGTTCTTGCTTCACAGGCCATTACACTGTGCAAGAGCACTTCCCTTAGGGAGGGGTGGAGTGTCGAGGGATTAGGGGGAGGGGAAAACATGCTCCTACTAATGAGCCTAAAGGTCTCCTGGGGGACATTACTAGAGTCCCTCACTGCTCTAAAATCATAGGATATTACACCGTCTCCCCTCCCTCTGCTTCCTCAGCACTTCCCCCTCCCTCAGTCTTATGTAATCTCAATACATGAGGTGAAGTTTTAGAACACAGTGGGGGGTGGGAAGTGCTTCTGAAATGTCAGGTGTAAAGCTACAGCACTGAGGAGCTCTGGTTACACCTCCACCTTTATGCTCATTAGCATAATTTTAAAAGTAGATTTTAGAAGGAAGGAGGCCATGGATGACAAATATAAGAAGATTACCAAAGTCACAGTGCCTGGATCTATGAGTAAGTGTCCCTGGTTTATAATGGTAGATTTCCTTTAATTAATGTTATTGATGGTCAATACTAAGGAAAAACAATTCATACCAGAGCTGTTTGTGTCCCCCGGGCCAATCGTAGCCCTGATAATTGCTACGGGCGTCAACTTACTAGAGGGGCGCCGCCGAACCTGTATGGGAACGTTGGGTTCACTCCTCTCTAGTGAGAACATATGCAGAGCGGTCATGTCTTCTGCATCTGAAAACCTCACCCTGTGGACGCTCCTTTAGGTAAAGGGGTATATGAGACGGTGACTGGGGAAATAACAGGGGAAGTCTATAAACTTTGTGCTGGTTACTCACGTGAAATAGTTGGTAAATGATATGTTTTTTTTATGTAGAATTAGAAGTGTTTTTCAGCTTTTTTATAGTCATCCCTAAACATTTCAGATCAGTTGGGGGGCCGCAATGCCGGACCCACACTGACCTGTGTCGGAGCTCCTTACAGGGCAGTGGTTAACATCAGAAGTGACGGCAAATGGGCCGCCGTGTCCTGGGCCGCCGTGTCCTGGGCCGCCGTGTCCTGGGCCGTCATGTCCTGGGCCGCGTCCATTTGTGAAGAGGTCATCCCTGTTCACCTCATATGGACAGAACGACAATGCTGATGCTTCCATTGTCCTGTAATGAGATATTAGATATGTAGCTTTCCTTTTTCCTTTGAATTATGTCAAAGATTCATCATCTCCCTAGACAACCTTCTCCAATGCCATTATAACATGCCTCCATTGTATTGTCAGGAGCGCCCCCACCCCCGCACGCTGTTGTCCGGCGCTTGGCTCTTTATACAACACAAACACTTTGGATTCCTTCAAGAAGTTTGACAAGAAAGCCTTATTGGATCAGGCGGCTAATGAGGTAAGATGCATTTCTGTACTGCGATCCGCCTTGTGTAAGTGGCTGTATCTGTCCTACATACAGGACCCCCTCCCTCATCGACATTCTGCTCTATTCATGTTGAAGTGCATTGTGGGAAGGCAAAAGAAAAGGCTAGTAAATTTAGAACTCGACTTTTGTATTTCATAAATCTAGTAGTCTATTCACGGAGTCTGTGACATCACTGTGTGTGTTATCCATTTGCTATGATGCTGTATTCACCATCTTTGTGTTGTAGCAGCGATCACATCCGAATATTTATTATAACTATTCAGTGACATCACTGTGTGCAGCAATTATTACTTGTCTTCAATTTGTGAGCTGTCTGTATGATTCCTGTGCTGTGACATCGCTGTGTCTATGATTCCTGTGCTGTGACATCGCTGTGTGTATGATTCCTGTGCCGTGACATCGCTGTGTGTATGATTCCTGTGCCGTGACATCGCTGTGTGTATGATTCCCGTGCCGTGACATCGCTGTGTGTATGATTCCCGTGCCGTGACATTGCTGTGTGTATGATTCCCGTGCCGTGACATCGCTGTGTGTATGATTCCCGTGCCGTGACATTGCTGTGTGTATGATTCCCGTGCCGTGACATCGCTGTGTGTATGATTCCCGTGCCGTGACATCGCTGTGTGTATGATTCCTGTGCCGTGACATCGCTGTGTGTATGATTCCCGTGCCGTGACATCGCTGTGTCTATGATTCCCGTGCCGTGACATCGCTGTGTCTATGATTCCCGTGCCGTGACATCGCTGTGTCTATGATTCCCGTGCCGTGACATCGCTGTGTCTATGATTCCCGTGCCGTGACATCGCTGTGTCTATGATTCCCGTGCCGTGACATCGCTGTGTCTATGATTCCCGTGCCGTGACGTACCTTCTTATACACTGGTGTCTACCTGTCCATTTTTTACTCCAATGACTTCTATCGTATATAATTATTTGGGGTCTAGGACTCTGTACTGACATTAATACTATAGGTTATTTGTTCTATAGCCTAAATGTCCCACCCTTTGATTTTGGGATACCTGTGGGCTTAGTTTTATACTGAATTTACTACTTTCTGGGAGTGTGATTTTCCTTTTTTTTTAATTCCTATTACTAACTGCCTGTATAATTCCTGTTCTAAGACATCACTGTGTGTATTATCTCTGTACTGTGACATCACTGTGTGTATTATCTCTGTACTCTGACATCACTGTGTGTATGACCCCTGTACTCTGACATCACTGTGTGTATTATCCCTGTACTGTGACATCACTGTGTGTATTATCCCTGTACTGTGACATCACTGTGTGTATTATCCCTGTACTGTGACATCACTGTGTGTATTATCCCTGTACTGTGACATCACTGTGTGTATTATCTCTGTACTGTGACATCACTGTGTGTATTATCTCTGTACTGTGACATCACTGTGTGTATTATCCCTGTACTGTGACATCACTGTGTGTATTATCCCTGTAGTGTGACATCACTGTGTGTATTATCCCTGTACTGTGACATCACTGTGTGTATTATCCCTGTACTGTGACATCACTGTGTGTATTATTCCCTGTGCTGTGACCTCCCTGTGTGCACTATCCCCTGTACTGTGACATCACTGTGTGTATTATCCATGTACTGTGACATCACTGTGTGTATTATCTCTGTACTGTGACATCACTGTGTGTATTATCTCTGTACTGTGACATCACTGTGTGTATTATCCCCTGTACTGTGACATCACTGTGTGTATTATCCCCTGTACTGTGACATCACTGTGTGTATTCTCTGTACTGTGACATCACTGTGTGTATTATCCATGTACTGTGACATCACTGTGTGTATTATCTCTGTACTGTGACATCACTGTGTGTATTATCCCCTGTACTGTGACATCACTGTGTGTATTATCCCCTGTACTGTGACATCACTGTGTGTATTATCCCCTGTACTGTGACATCACTGTGTGTATTATCCCTGTACTGTGACATCACTGTGTGTATTATCCCTGTACTGTGACATCACTGTGTGTATTATCCCTGTACTGTGACATCACTGTGTGTATTATCCCAGTAGTGTGACATCACTGTGTGTATTATCCCTGTACTGTGACCTCCCTGTGTGTATTATTCCCTGTGCTGTGACCTCCCTGTGTGCACTATCCCCTGTACTGTGACATCACTGTGTGTATTATCTCTGTACTGTGACATCACTGTGTGTATTATCCCTGTACTGTGACATCACTGTGTGTATTATCCCCTGTACTGTGACATCACTGTGTGTATTATCTCTGTAGTGTGACATCACTGTGTGTATTATCCCCTGTACTGTGACATCACTGTGTGTATTATCTCTGTACTGTGACATCACTGTGTGTATTATCTCTGTACTGTGACATCACTGTGTGTATTATCTCTGTACTGTGTCATCATTCTGTTTTGACATGGAGATACCTATGTTCATTATACATATAAAGGGGGTAGTATGTGCCCTCATAATCTTATTTTGTGCCTCCAAGTAAGTGCCAAACATTTTTTGCATTCTCTGAAGTAAACTAGAGCAACTTATAAGAGGCTATACGGTACTTTGGGGGCATAAATATATAATATAATGCAGTTCAAAATGAGACCTGGTTCCTTAGGTGTATGGGGCGCTGTTACCAGCTTTTTATCATGGCCAAGAGAAAATCACATGACTCCTTTCAGAGGTCATAGGTCAGCCATCGTGTAATACTGTGTGATGTGTAGCTCCCTACACAATGGCATTTTGATGTTACATCTATTGTAGCAATTGTAACCCTGCAGTCTGTCTTCCTCTATCTAGATGGATTCACAAAACATTTCAAGAGATTTCAAGTACAGAAACAAAACATTTTATTTCCATGAGATTTACTGCATTACATCTTTACTTGCATTTTAGAATTTAGCAAAAAAAACATTCACTATTTAATCTGTGGGAAAACCTAAATTCCATTAAATCTAGATGTTGCGTAGATTACCGTATATACTGGAGTATAAGCCGAGGCCCCTAATTTTACCTCAAAAACCTGGGAAAACCTATTGACTCGAGTATAAGCTGAGGGCGGGAAATGCATTGGTCACAGCCTCCCCAGTATATAGCCTGCCGGACCCTGCCCCATAGTATATAACCTGCACCTGCCCCCCAGTATACAGCCTGCCAGCCCATATCCCCTAGTATATAGCCTGCCCCAGTATATAGCCAGCAGCGGGGGAAGCCAGAAAGGTGAGTTTTGATATTTTCTTTTTACTCGAGTATAAGCCAAGTTTGGGGTTTCAGCAAATTTGTTTTGTGCTGAAAAACTAGGCTTATATTCGAGTATATATGGTAATTGTCTTTTTTTTTCTTCCTTTCTGCAGTCTCTTTAAAACTCCACTAACGTTCCCCTCTTTGTTCTGCAGATTTGGGAAGCAATTAAATCTGGCGCGGCTCTCGAGAACCCTGTCCTCCTGAATAAATTTTTGCTGCTGACATTTGCAGTGAGTCTTATGTGTCGCTTTTCCTTTTATTGAGTCTTTCAGTCTGTATAATGCTCTCTTGTTCTACTCATTTGCATGCTGTGAATTATATGCAAATTTCTCATTGTCTCTTAAGAAATACTTATAAAAAGTTTTAATGAAGGAAAAGTGCAGTTCAAGGCAGTGTAACCCCTCCCCAAAAGTTATAATCTGCTGGACACGTATTGTAGAGAAATGCAATGTGATTTTAAAAACTGGGCCGTGGGGTCAAACTTCAGACTCCACCGAAATGTTCTCCCACCCCACAGCCCTTTTTTTTCCCCTGGTCAGTCTAGCAGTTCTATAGCGAGTGCCTTTTTCCAATGATTTGTAGCAGAGGAGCTTCACTAGTGAGCATGTACATAAAGTGCAGCACACATTAATCTCAACTAGACACCTAGATGAGGCCTATCAAGCATTGAGTTACAGACCGTACCCCTAGCATCCAAAAACTGCTTCCAGTATTCTTGTCTACTCTGTGGTCTCCCCATTAGTATCGTTCGGGGACTCCAGCATTATTTTTGTCTGCTCTGAGGTTATTATTATTTGCTTTGAATGCAGTATTTGGTTTCTGTGGTGGTATTTTTTGCTGTTTTGCGGTGTTTATAATCCTTGGTATGGCATTTTGTGCTGTACTGTGAATGTTAGTGCATCTCGGGTGCTGGTTACTGATGAGGCCCCTTCAATTTGAGCATTATGACATTGCGGGCCTCTGACTAATAAACGTTGTTCACCCCTGGCTTAAATCCTTAGATCAGACATACAACATACATTAAAAGAAAATTTCAGAATTTCCCCAAATTATTAGGAAAAAATATTTGGCACATGCTGCATTGATCAAAGTGCACCAATTCTATCATAAAATGGTCTGACTCCAAATGTATTTATCACAACTCCAACTCCACCAAAATGGTCACAAAACTCCACAGCCCCACAATTCTGTTCTCAGTACTCCTTTTCTAAGAAATTTCTATTTGTATCCATATGCTAATGAGGTTCTAATTCTTCATGTATATAGCGCCTACAGATTACGCAGTGCTGCACAAAGCATGTCAAATTTTGGTCCCTGTCCCCATGGCACTCACAATCTAATCAACCTAACAGTTTGTTTTGGAGTGTGGGAGGAAACCGGAGTAACCAGAGGAAACCCACGCAAACACAAAGAGAACATACAAACTCTTTGCAGATGTTGACCTGGGTGGGACTAGAACCCAGGACTCCAGCGCTGCAAGGCAGAAGTGCTACCCACTCAGCCACCGTGCCGCCTCTATATAAATAAAGATTATTATTATGCGTATATATAACAGATCGCACCCTGAGATGTTGGGTTTCAATGGGCCCATGTGTACAATTGGGTTTTTAACGGATCCATGTAAAGTCCTTTCGTACTTGTGGATCTGTTTATAGGTAACGCAATCGTGTGACCCTCCAAGAGGTTGGGACAAGCTAATGACATAATTTGTCAGCCTCCTGGGTTCCTTTATGCCGATCTGGAACGGATGGCAAACTGATTGCGGATTTGTTGTTTGCAGACACTGATATGTCACAATCCTGTGCCTGCAGCCTAAACATGTATAAAGATGACCCCTCCATAGACGTCGTATTGTATCACCCGCAGATTGCCCTCTAATATCTCTCGCTGTATTATATCCCACCCACACGGCAAGAACGGTGCCATCAGTTCTGCAGTATTTTTAATATTTTTATACCCTGGGATGCGGTCACCGGCACACACCTCTTTTAATTATCTGAGATTTCTTTAATAAACTTTGTGAAAAGATTGATATCGCCTTATTTTATTCATCTGCAGTTTCATTGTCCCAGAAAAGCGAAGGCGCTCCGTATAATTGAATGATCTCGCTCGCAACGAATTTGTCTTTTTTAATTTTATGCAGATCACAAAACGCAGCGTTTCCCTCCTCTAATATATTCCGCCTGTTATTTTCTAGATTCAATTTTGACATTTTTAATATGCTGAATGCGGAGGCTCCTCGGAGCGCGGGCTCTTGTATTCCATAAAGGTTATTCCCTGACAAATCTCTTCATAAGCGTCTGATATTAATCTCCCTTTAGGTTTATTCGTGGCTCGCCACCTTTTGAAGGTTCATATCAGTTTGACGCATGAAAATATGGGTCAACAAAAGGCTTTTCATAGAATATTGAATAAAAACGTTTTTATTACCAAAACAACATGGTACCGGAGTCTTGGTGCGCTGATTCAAGATGGATGCCACCGATTGAGCCGGCATACAGAAAAGGTTATGGAGCGCGCTGGGCTGATATATTAGCGGCTGGGTTACGCCGGGTAAATACATGTCATGTGTTTACTAGAAAGCTGCTAGTGTGATAGTAAACTATGTATTGTAAGGAAGAATCAAGAATGGATCAAATTTGGGCACATTTACCTACCTGGTCTCGCGGAGTTCATGAAAGTGCATTGTCCGATGATCATGCACTCTGCCGCGATTCACTAAGATCGTGCGCCCGATATCCTGAATCTGTCACTTCCCCGCTCAGGTCCGCCGGAGTTAACCTTCTTCTTCCTGGTGCATGTAAGTGCATTGTCTTGCGACAATTTGAAAGTTAAATCCTGCGCTCAGTCGGATTGTCTGAAGGCACGCCCCCCCCCCCCCCAAGTTGTGTCGCATGAAAGCCAGCGCAGCCGCGCCAAAATCCGCACACTATCCCAGCGCAAATCCCTGTTAAATATATCTGTCAAAGCTGCGCAAATCCCGAAAACCGTGCACGAAAATGCGGTCTGTGACCCTTGGTAAATAAGGCCCATTGTGTTTTCCCACTTGAGTTACTTATTGTACCCTATCGTAAATGGGGAAGGTTTGAGGTATGACTACAGGGACCCCAAGCCATTTCAAGAACCCTAAATCCCCTATGTAATTACCCTGTTATCTTTTTATTGGACTGACAGATAGTGGGGAACAGCAATCCATCAGTTCCCGAGAATTGAATGGTCACACATGTACACTACCACTTCATTCACCCAGGGGACTTGAGGACCCCAGTTCCTGGTGTTGATGGGGTTCCCAGCAGCTGGTGGTATTCTTGTAATTTTAAAGCAGGTTTCCAGCTTTGGGATATTTTTAGGAGTATCCAGAGAAAAAATGGCGCTACAATCGGGTGCGCTTGTAACCCAGAAATTTTGCTTACCAACACACGGTTTGGTGTAAAAGCTAATTAATATTTATTACAAATGATTAAAAATGGGATTTCAAACATTGGTTATGCGTTTCGGGGTGTCCCTTCATCAGACCAATACACTCTCAGGTAGCTCCCAGGTGCAGTGAGGAGCTACCTGAGAGTGTATTGGTCTGATGAAGGGACACCCCGAAATGCGTAACCAATGTTTGAAATCCCATTTTTAATCATTTGTAATAAATATTAATTAGCTTTTACACCAAACCGTGTGTTGGTAAGCAAAATTTCTGGGTTACAAGCGCACCCGATTGTAGCGCCATTTTTTCTGTGGATACTCCTTTTTGCTGACGGTTCCTTTGGATACCGGTTCTGGTGTGCTCATGGGAAGCTGCTGAGGTAACCCCACGAAGGACCCATCTCCAAGGGTAAACAAGACCCTCATACTTATATCTGCTATTGGCCAAGTGGCCACCAGGTGAGCATCTCCTATTACTTACCTGCATACAAACCTCCCAAACGTTATCACACGAGGCGCCGTCCTCTTTGGTTGTCTTTTTTGTTTTTTCTCTCTCTTGGGATATTTTTGACCTATGCATAGTACAGCTGACCAATATTAAATCATTAGGGTTGTTACTGTTAAGGAGGTCGCACTGGTTTCGGACGCCATCTTGACTACTGTCCGCCATCTTAGATACAGCGGCCACCTTGGGGGGGGGGGGTATGCTTCCCTTTTAGAAGCTACAGAGTTAAATGTTTTAATTCAGCTATTTTTCTCATTTAAACTGTTATTTGCCTTTTCACAATATCCTTGGCATTTCTTAGCGTCCTTCGGGCCTCTGTATTCTTGTTATTTATTTTGGTTATGAAGAAGCTTCTAGGAGCCATTGTGTAGATAAGCATGGCTGTAAACAAGGCCTAGTCATTTTTCCCAGAATGTGCTGATGTCCAATAGCTTTGCAGTATACTATTCACGCCCTTTGATGACTTTTATGTCTGATATATATTATGCATTTTGATGATTAAAGGGTAGAAGATCTTGACTAAGAGATTGACGTATGTCTTGGTCTTTATGTTCAATCATGGGTTAATTAGGACTCACCTTACAAAAGTCAAGAGGGCTGTTGGGGCCCTGCATAAAAATCCCTAACAGTATCAACTTGAAATAGAGGCAGAACTCCAGGTGTAGTCTTTAGAAAGTGCAGCTCGGCCCTCAAGTGAGTAGGAGCACAGCTAGATGGGTCATCAGTATCCTAAAGATGAAAAACCACTTTAAAGGGGGTGTATAACGTTAACATTTTATCACCTATTCATATGATAATAATTCCTTTATTTATATAGCGCACACAGATTACGCAGCGCTGCACAGAGCTTGCCAAATCAGTCCCTCTCCCCATGGGGCTCACAATCTAATCAACCTACCTGTATGTTTTGGAGTGTGGGAGGAAACCAGAGGACCCGGAGGAAACCCACACAAACACGGAGAGAACATACAAACTCTTTGCAGATGTTGATCCTGGGACTTGAATCCAGGATCTCAGAGCTGCAAGGCTGTAGTGCCAGCCATTAGGCCACCGTGCTGCTAAAACTCTCAGACCAATATGTTGGTTAGGGAATGATTTGGAGTTAAGGTCCATCTCAGCCCAAGGGCAAATACATGATGAGGGATAACAATCGGATCAGTTGGGATCCCTGACAATCACGGGAACAGACCCAATGATTCGTGCAGCAGGGGTCCCATTAATAGACGGAGCGCCAGGTTGAGCATGTGACCTGCCGCTCCATTTAATTGTAAGGAAGTGTAGGAACATCCTATACTATGAATGGAGCAGCAGGACATATGCCCAACCTGCTCCACCCACTAGAGAATAGGAACCCTGTTCTCCAGATTGCCGTGGGTCCACTCACATGATCGTGGGGGACCCAGCAGTCAGACCCTCATCGATCAGATTATTCCCGAGCAATTTAAGATTTTCTCACATCATAATTTTTTTATTCAGAATATTACATCAAACGTTAGATGTTACCACAATAACAATAATAATAACAATAATAATACCAACAAATTCTGTACTGCTGGGAATCATAGGGGGCATATACAAGTATAATATTACATTACAGAGTACAAACAGTCAAATGGAACAATTTGTAAGGGTCCTGATCACAAGAGCTTACAGTCTATGAGGAGCTTACAGTCTACCATTAAAAAAACACACCTATTCCCATAAAAAGTGAGCTACATCATTGGAAAAGTTAAAAATCTATGGCTCTTAGAATGTTTGTGGGCTTTTCATCCTAATATTTTCAGATATGAAAAATGGATTTTTAGCTTTTGGATATAAATGATAACTTTCACATTGATAACGAGCAAGCAGAGATCTTGATTTGCTGAGCAATTTTTATTCTCCTGTGATTTATAAACCAAATAAATTCTCATGAGTTCGGACAGCGTCATTGAAAATGTTCTTCCGTTTCCTGTAGGATTTAAAGAAGTACCATTTCTATTATTGGTTTTGTTTTCCCGCTTTGTGCCTTTCGGATGGGATAGAACTGATTAAGCCTCCGGTATCTCTTGGTGAAAAGTTCTCCAAAACTCAGGTGAGCTGCGCCAGAATAATGTAATGTATGTGAGCTACAAATGTGATAGGTGATTCAATTGATCTACAAAAAATGATAGTACAGTCAAATGTATTATTTTATAGTCAAAAGTTTATTTTGTATCTTTTTTAGAGAAATATTCATCTTTCTTTATTTATTGGACTCCTTTCTCCCTCTGCCTAGATGGAGGTCTCAGATGATTAAGCTTGTAACTTACTCATTGCTCTTTTTATAGTTGGGAGTCCAGTGGGCGGTGTCACTCCAGAGATGGACACCTGAGTGTGCATGCAAAATGCTTTAAAGGGGTCGCCCACTTTCAGCACGTAATTTATATGATTTAACGTTATAAAATTTACCAATATACTTTCTGTATCACTTCCTCACTGCTTGCTGTCATTCTACAAGAAGTTTCATTACTTCCTGTGGATAGAAACCGATCCCTGGTCATGTGATGTCACACAGCTGTCATTACATAACACAGCTCTAGTTTACTCTGTGATATAACGAGCCGTGCACCTGTGTAACATCACATGACCAGGGATATAACGAGCCGTGCGCCCGTGTGACATCACATGGCCAGGGATATAACGAGCCGTGTGCCCGTGTGACATCACATGACCAAGGATATAACGAGCCGTGCGCCCGTGTGACATCACATGACCAGGGATATAACGAGCCGTGCGCCCGTGTGACATCACATGACCAGGGATATATAACTAGCTGTGCGCCCGTGTAACATCACATGACCAGGGATATATATCGAGCCGTGCGCCCGTGTGACATCACATGACCAGGGATATAACGAGCCGTGCGCCTGTGTGACATCACATGACCATGGATGTCTTTTATCCACAGGATGTGAACATAGAAGCTTGCTATAGAATGACAGCAAGCAGAGGTCTAGTAAACCATGAGGAATTGATACAGAACGTATATTGGAAAATTATATAATTTTTTATTAAATAAACAATAACAATTATTTGCGGAGAATGGACAACCCCTTTAAGTCAATGATAATAAATGGCCACTGGACTCCTAAGGTCAGAATAAACTGATCCCAATAAGTAAGTTACAAGCTTACTTACTATAAAGAGGAGGAGGAGGTGTTGCTTAGCTCCTCCTGCTCTATATCCTACTTTAGAGGGGGTTTAGAGCTCACAATCTGATTTATGATGCATTAAAGGACGTCTTCCATCGGTTTTACTGACGGTAGTCGTGTCCTCCTATGAAGTTCCTGGGGTACGATGTTCCTCGGGACTTCTTTTATTATAACTGTATATGCCGCAGTTGCACTGCCTACATCTCCAGAGCGCCTTGTGTTATAATTTATTCACTCCACCCGTTCTAATACCAGACCCGCCCATCACCTGTTCTATGCGCTGTGAACGGGCGGGACCAGACGGGACTGAGGATAGATGTGTTTTAAAGAAATGTATTGTATATCTGATGTCATCAAACTTTTTGTGTTCCTCTTCCAGGTGATAGAATTTCAGAAAGCCTATGACAGCTTCTGTCAGGCTGAAGGAGGCGCTCCCCATCCCTACTTCCTAATCGGTCATTCGGGAGATTCTTTTTCTATGGCTCCTTTGCAGAAATTCCAGGAATTCTATACAGAGAAGGACAAGGTAAATACTTGATTTTCTATAAATTAAATAAGTATTGCTAAACCTTAAATAGGAATTATTAAATGTACATGAATTTAGAAATACAGGTGATCCCCTACTTAAGAACACCCGACTTACAGACGACCCCTAGTTACAAACGGACTTTTGGATGTTGGAGATTTACTCTACTTTAGCCCTAGGCTACAATGATCAGCTATAACAGTTATTAAAGGTGTCTGCAATTAAGTTTTATTGTAAATCCTGGTTCTTATGACAACCCAATATTTTTAAAATACAATTGTCACATAGACCAAAAATATTACAATGATAAAGTAAACAGTTCCAACTTACATACAAATTCAACTTAAGAACAAACCTCCAGAACCTATCTGCCTGTAGTTAGAACAGCGCTATGGTATTGCCTTAGTCCTCCCTAGTTGTAGACACTGCGTAAGATTTATCAAAATTGTCCCAAACTAAGAAGTTGCAAAGATAACGGATAGAGGGAAATTTATTAGGACTCTTCTGGCGTACAAGTCCTGCAATAATTGCAGTTGCTAGCGAACTGCCAGTAATTAAGATTATTTGCCCATTCACACCATCTCCACGCGGCTAAAGGCGGAGAGGGCTGGCGCAATTGGCGTCCATTCAAGCTTAATAGCTGCAATTCTGCGCCAGCAAATATACGCTGTGCAGCTAGCGAGGACTTTGTTCCCCAGATTTGTGAAAGTGTCTGATGCTACCTCCTAGAATTGGGTGCACAAGAGTCAAGTTAGACATTTTTTTGGTGCAAGCAGGCAAATTTTGTCGCAAACAGATTGATAAATCCTGACCATTGTGTCGCACACTCTATTTGGGGATTTTACTGATCATTTATTACAGTGTGCCACTGGCACATTGCAACAAATGATCAAAAACTGCCTCAGGTCTTACAAAGACCCAAGGCTTTCATCGCAACAGATCATCGCTCCCTGATGACTTCACGGGGAGTGACGATCAAAGGATTAACACTCGATCGGGGTTGTTAGCGTTGGGTGCTGCAATACGTTGCAAACATCCACCTTGTATGGAGAGGCTGAGCCCTTGAGCCCTTTCCATACACCCACAGCATACGTCACACCACTGTAAGGGGTTAAAGGAGAGCAGAACAGTACTGCTAATGTTGACCTGGACATTTGGGTACCAATGACCCTGTGTTATGAAAGGGTTAGTGATTATTCATGTGTGTGCTGAACCTAAAAGCATTCATGTCCCTTTTTCCCCATAGGTTACACTTGGAGTCTATGACCCATGCACTTTAGCCCAATATCCAGGATGGCCTCTAAGAAATGTGTTGGTGCTGGCGGCTTTGCACTGGTACTGTATCTCCATTATTCTAATGCCTCATTGTACTGGGTTCTTTCAATGCTACTGGGTATCAGAACACGGGTGGTCACTGGTTTGGAGATAATTAGCTTTATTAATTGACCCTGAAGAAAGCAACTAACACCAACAATTTGCCCAATTCCAGCAAATATAAATTGTTTGTATAATGAAAAGTTATACGTTTCACTTTTTTTTCTGTATAAGATCTCTTAGGCTTCATAGATCTCTGCTTTTCTGAAATTCACAGACAAAAATCAGTCCGCGGCTATGTGATGGATACAAGGGTGCACGGCTCATTACAAGACACTGCTCTGAAACCTGTGCTGTCCGCTGTGTCCATCACAGAACGTGGCCCTTAGTGGTTTTTATCCACAGTGAGTAAACTAATGTCTGACGCCGAGCCACGGCCTAAAAGGCAGCGAGGAACTGTAACAAATATAATGCAGTGACTGCCCTGTAGTCGGTCATAGAGATGTCATAAATCTAATTACAATAATCAATTTCTGAGACAATTCTGTACAAGGATTATAGAGTTAGGAGCCATTAGACAACGACTCAGTTGATCACATTCAGGTTGAGATCACATTGAGGTCTTCCAGCCTCCAGCAGTTATAGTCGGGTCGGCTTATACTCGAGTATATACGGTAGGTCTGTGTTGTTCATACAGAGGCACAATGACTGGAGTATGGACTTGTCACTGTGTCATTCACATAGGGGCTCATTTACTAAAGGGTCCGCGGACCTAATTTTGGTCCGTGTTTTCCGTGTTGCGCTGCATTTAACAGGGGCTTTTGGTGCACCCGATGGGATTTTGGTGCAATCGCGCTGACTTTCACGCGATTCAAATCGGGGGCATGGCCATCGGACAACCGGACGGATTCGGACAACGCGCGGGATTTAAAATTCAAATTGTGTCGCAAGACATGCACTCACATACACCGGGAAGAAGAAGGTGGACTCCGGCGGACCTCAGCGGGGGAAGCAACACATGCTGGAAATTGGACGCACGATCTTAGTGAATCACTGCAGATCCAAATCCTCGTCGGTAAACGCACCTCGGGGATCGCGATGGGACGGGTAAGTAAATGTGTCCCATAGTGTAGGACAGTCCTGTATTGACTAGACACAACTGGCCATATTGTGACACCACCACCATCAATGGCAGCTGAAGCATAGATCTCTCCTAGACGTCTCCAACATTGTTGGCCGCCATTGTGTATTGACTTTCATCAGTGAGAAGCACTAAGGTCCATTGGTCCTTTGTCCTGCGTACATTCTCCCTGGCCCATGCAAGACTATGATGTCTGTGCCAAGAGGTGTGGTCAGGTAGTGTACCACTTAAACCACGCTTTTATAAATGGTTTCAAATGGTTTGATGTAACACTTGGGTGCAAAAAGTGGTCCTCACTGTGAGACCTGGGCAATGCAAGTCCACTCCTATGCCTTTCTGTGCCTCTTCCAGACTCTCTACAACTCTAGTCCAACCTGTCTGAAGCCTGGCTCTGTTGAGGTAATTGTTAGGTGTCTTCTTGGTCTCATGATGTCAAAATGTAGACAGCATGATGAGGAGGACTGTTTAAATATCAACTCTGATTCAGCCAGAAAATTTACAGGGTGTTTCATGGATCAAACAACTGTTTAGTTAAGCAAGTTGTGCAAAAAGTAATGAAACATTAAACCGTTGGACCCGTGGATTCAAATGTTGAAAGGAGGTCACATTACATTCACCTAAAGGTTAGAGGTCATCATAGGTTCAGCTTAAAATGTCATCCACAAGGCAAATATCTCAAGGCAACTTTTTCTGAGTAGTGAATGTCATCTGACGTCATGAGCATCAACGTAATTGTTGGGTGAACACAAGTTTTCAAACTACATTGAACCAGGATATTCTGAGTTCTCTACTTTTGTCTTTGTTTCTGGGAGCACCGTAGTTGTAAGATATTCACAAGTTACAATTATAAATTATGTATTAACGTACTGTATAATATATACAGGGATGAACAATGAAAAAAAAAAAACATAAAGTCTCCAGACTAATAGTAAAATCCATTTATCCCTTTGTAAGGACATCCAAGGCTCCTCTGCTCTATCACAGATCCCCCACACCCCACATTTTAATTGCTAGTCCTCCAGCAGCAGGACCTTGTATCCTCTGAATATATCAAAGATCTTTTTTCTCTGAAATGGACAAATAAAGACCTTAAATTCTCTGCTCTTTTGGAGTCGAAATGAAAAGGAATAGATGGGGTCTAATAAATGTGGTTCTGTGTATCGCTAGAACAGACCTTGTCTACTTGTCACTCCGAAAGTAAGATTGTGTTTCTTTCAGTTTTCTATACGATTGTGAATTTATAAATCTGTGTCTTTAATGTCTTGAATCCTTTACCATGAAGATGCTTATCTTTGGCAGCATGTTATAGAGCAGGAGTAGTTGAGCAGATTGTATATACAGGCGGTCCCCTACTTAAGAACACTCAACTTACATACGACCCCTAGTTACAAAAAGTTAAAATATACAGTTCCGACTTACATACAAATTCAACTTAAGAACAAACCTACAGACCCTATCTTGTATGTAACCCGGGGACTGCCTGTAGTGTCCTATCTTCAGGCAGCATGTTATAGAGCATGCAGAAGCTGAGCAGATTGTACATAGTGTCCTATCTGCAGGCAGCAGGTTATAGAGCAGGAGTAGTTGAGCAGATTGTACATAGTGTCCTAACTGCAGGCAGCATGTTATAGAACAGGCAGAGGTGATCAGATTGTATATATTGTTATATCTGCAGGCAGCATGTTATACAGCAGGAGGAGCTAAGCAGATTGTACATAGTGACCTTATTTGCATGTAGCATGTTATAGAGCAGGAGGAACTGGGCAGATTGTCGTTGTATATAGTGTCCTTTTTGCATGCAGTATGTTATTGAGAAGGTGGAGCTGAACATATTGGACAAAATATCTTCTCTGTATGTAGCATGTTATAGAGCATTATGAGCTGAATACATTGTGCATAGTAGAGCTGGAGGAGCTGGTACATCGTCCTATCTGCAGGCAGCATGTTATAGACCTGGAGGAGCTGGTACATTGTGTCCTATCTGCAGGCAGCATGTTATAGAGCTGGAGGAGCTGGTACATCGTGTCCTATCTGCAGGCAGCATGTTATAGAGCTGGAGGAGCTGGTACATCGTGTCCTATCTGCAGGCAGCATGTATATTTTAGTTTCCTTTGCTGACCTCCCCGTAATGTTCTTTTGTATTGATGTGTCTCATAACATTTGTGGATTAGATTTGCTTTCTATAGCAATATATGTTCCTCTCTGTTTGCAGCAGCCTGATGATCTTATAATAGCTGCGATTAAAATTATATCAATGAACTTTCCTGCTGCTCATTTTGCGCGGTTGTCTCTGAATGCTAATTACGGCTGATTAGTTGCTGTGATGAGACTCTTTACTTGCTGATCCTCAGAGGAAAGACTCTTCACTCTTCATTCCGCTCGAGCCAAACTTTCCTTCCTTTTTTACCGCACAGTAATCAGCTAGTAGACCCTTTATGGAATAGAAGCATTTGATCCAATCCATTGATTGGCTTTCTTTAATTTATTAAAGTGGTTATACAGGGGGTTAAAAAGCATGACTGAGGTCTTCCAAAATTAGTGGCACCCCTGCCCATTAGTAGTTCATCATGTCGCACCAAATCTCCATTCATCTCTATACAGCTGAGTAGTTCTACCAGCAATACCCATAGACACTCCCTTGAATAGCCTCCCAGCTCGATGCTGTATATAGGGACACCCACAGCACCCAATGTGCAGTCAGTATGCGAAACAGATACCTCCTGCCAGAAAGCTACATCATTTACTTAAAGGGGCTGTCCACTTTCAGAAAATAATTGATATTGTTTGTTTTAAGGAAAGGCTATACAATTTCCCAATATACTTTGTGTATGAATTCTTCACGCATTTATAGATCTCTGCTTGCTGTCCTTCTATAGAAAGCTTAATAATATAATAATAATAATTCTTTATTGATATAGCGCACACAGATTACGCAGCGCTGCACAAAGCTTGTCAAATTGGTCACTGTCCCCATGGGGCTCACAATCTAACAACCTATCAGTATGTTTTGGAGTGTGGGAGGAAACCGGAGGACCCGGAGGAAACCCACGCAAACACGGAGAGAACATACAAACTCTTTGCAGATGTTGACCTGGGTGGGATTCTATATTTACTGCCAGTGGATAGAAATCTGTCCCTGGTGATGTGATGGACTAGCAGGTGCACAAGCGTTCCCACCGAAATTGCATCACTGGATCTGCATAACACATCTTGGGCCCCTTTCACACAAATATATGATTTCTGTATTTCTGTGCTGTGTTAATCTGTATATATGTGACAATTCTCATGAGCAGGCATGTCACTGTATCCATACCATATCTGTATAAACAATCTGTACTAATGATTTATTCTTTCCATATCTCGGAAATCTTTCCTGGTGTCTGAGGATATTATACTTTACATAGTTTCTGTATATAAGTCATTAGTCACTTTATCAGGCTCTTTTATCATTCAGCTGTCAGTGGATACAGGACAGAAAGCTGATTTACACAGACTGCTTAATACAGGAAGAAAGGCAGGGGAAAAAAGAAGGGCACGGGAATGGATTTCTTTCACAAAGTATATTCAAAAGTTTATTATTATTATCTGCACTATTCATTTATGCAATGTTTTTGTCAAATGTTTAGTTAAATTGCAGCAGATCAGGAAGTCCGATAGAAGTGAATGGAACAGAAGTCCGGCATGCTACATTTAAAGGGGTTTTCCCTTGAAGGAAAGTTAGGCTCTATCCACGGAATAGGGCCTAACTTGCTGATCAGTGGGGGCAACTTCTGTCAGCTCCATGGAGCAGAACGGTCATGTGCGGTCGTCTGCTCCATTAATCTGATGCACTGAGACCCCACTGATCAGTTCTTTAAGGGGACTTTAAATCCCCTGCTCTCCCAATCACAGTGATCAGACACACAAGGGGTTAAATGTCTATTCTAGCACAAGTACTCTAAGAGTACTAGAATATAGAAGCTTCTAGGTCAGAGCCTTCACAGGGTCAAGTACCTGATTTTGTAATCCTTCCCCTCCTTTATTACTACATTTTATTACAGCGGAGCTAGAAGAGCCACTCTGCTGATACAACATACGTTATTCCATGACCTGTGCGTCTTCCTCGTACCTTTCTTCTCCTTTTATTAAAAATGTGAAATCTTTCCCTCTAATCATTTCGGAATTTCAATCATGTCTCCGGAATCGTCAGATTAATGGAAGGCGATTAAGCACCTGTCTCCACGCCGTAGCGTTTTCATGAAAGTAATTAAACGAAAATAAATGTTCAATTAGTTTTTGCTTAAAAAAAAAAAAAAAAATCTCACGCTATTAGGAATATCACAAGCCATTAAGGTGAAGATGGGAGATAATTTATTATCCGGGATCCTCTAATTTTTTTTCCATTTCATTTGCAGGGGCAGCCGGGTACAGTCCATTGAAGTCCTCTGCCTCCGAGACCGAACTCTACAGGGGGAACGGGACATAAAGCACAGCATCAGCTTTGAAATTAAGCTGCCCCAAGTGGCACAGAGCCAAGGTAGCCGCTTTCATCCGGGTCACTCTGTCTCTTTAATTAAAGTAGAAATGGAAGATTGCGTTCTGGTACAAAAGGAGATAAAGGGACTTCTAGAATTTATTTCATTGTTTGAAGTTCTGTTTTATCTCTGATGCGCCAATCCTAGATGTGGTCTCATAAATACAGCAAGTATTGGTACAAGGAGCCAATGTTAATGTATTGCTTCCTTTTGTTCCTTATGCCTCTAGAAGTTATCTGGAATATTATTATGATTATTAATATTATATTCATTGCCGGATTAGAGTGCACTGCTCATAGCTTTCTCTGTATTGACTATACATGATTGGGCATAGTCATCATTTTTGAGATTTGCGCAAGGAAGCAAATCAGATTTTGTTGGAACGTTTTCCATGACTTGTCAGACAAACTCATTATTCAAAGTTAAAGCAACTTCGTGGTACACCTGCTAAATTAGTGTGTTACCCTACCCCATTATCTATTGCCACATAGTGCCCAGAGAATACAAATATACAGTGCTGGAAGGGAATATGTTGGCATATCTCACTACGTTCTTGAAGGAAGAAGAGGGACAAAGGAATTTTTTAATAATATTTTTTATTAATATTATTATAAGTTGCCCCCCTTTCTTCTGCCTCACCCCCCACATAGTATAATGCCCTTCCTATGGTGCATCCACACTGCAAAATACCTTTATAACGCTCCTTTTATTCATTCACTAACCCCAACTTATAATGCCTACCGTTCAGTGCCCCCATGCTCCTCCATACAGTGAGCCCCCTTCATACACTTTGGCCCCCATGCAACTCCATACAGTGTGCCCCCTCCATACATTGTGTCCCCCTCTATACACTGTGACCCCCATGCTCCGCCATACATTGTGCCCCCCCCCACGACCCATCTGAAGGATGCATATAGAGTTCTAGACCTGCCCCTCCTGGGAGGGCAGAGCAGTTTCTGGCCATAATTGGCAGTGTTAATACAGTGTTAAGTAACATCCATCGTGTGCTGTGTAACCATACCCGTTTGTGTGGTCTTAGTAGCAGCGGGACTGTGAAATATGGATATGTATTCCAGGACTTGTATTTGGACTTGGATTACTGGTGTGTGACAACACAGCAGTTATTCAAAGGGGATGGGCTGTACAGTAGTACATTAAAGACATCTCACACATCAGTGCATTGGAGTGATACCAACTATGGAATATAAATACCTTTTTTACAGTCCTACACCTCACACTGCCTTCTGCTTTGTATGGACAAAACGGCTTTTGCTCTTCAAATATTACCGAGCAATATCTGGCATAACACTTTCCTGAGCTCTTGATGCATGGAAGACCAGGACTATAGAGGGGATGTATGAAAAGATTTTGCATTGAACCCACGAAAACCCCTTTAACAAGTACAAAATATACTAATTGGCCCAATTATATGAAAACTGTTGCAATCTGTACAATTTGCTTCAAGCAGTCCAGTAGTGGCGCACGCTCTTAGTAAATCTGGTCTGTCGTCTGGATGTGACACAGCTGCTTTTTTTTCTTGGTGCACGTTGCTTCCTGCTTCTGCGGTAATAAATGTGGCGCAAACACTTCGTAAATACATGTGCAAGCTCCACAGACACTTTTTCTGTTACAAAAAACTGACACAGACACCATGAAATATCTGGGCCTTTGAATCATATGTTCATTCATAATAAATAACATAATAATAATAAACAGTTTCAAAATTAAGGGGGATGCCACACGTGGCGTTTTTGGTCCGTTTTTAAGCATGCGTTTTCAGTCCTTTTAAAAACACATCAGTTTTTGACCGTTTACCATGCTTTTGGCTGCCTACAACCTGTTAAACTATTAAGATAAGTGGGAAAAATGGACAAAACCGGAAAAAAAACTATGGGGCACATTTACTTACCCGGCCCATTCGCGATCCAGCGGCGCGTTCTCTGCACAGGATTCGGGTCCGGCTGGGATTTAAGATGGTAGTTCCTCCGCCGTCCACCAGGTGGCGCTGCAGCGCCGAAAATAATCTTAACGCCCCGGAATGCACCATCCCATAGAAGGTGAAGGTGAGCGCTCCCCAAGCGACACATTTTCCGTTTTTAAATGCGGCGGTTTTTCCGAATACGTCGGGTTTTCGTTCGGCCACGCCCCCCTGATTTCTGTCGCGCGCATGCCGGCCCCGATGCGCCACAATCCGATCGCGTGCGCCAAAAACCCGGGGCAATTCATGTACAAGCGGCGCAAATCGGAAATATTCGGGTAACACGTCGGGAAAACGCGAATCGGGCCCTTAGTAAATGACCACCTATGTGTTTTAAAAATGCACACATGCTTAAAAATGGACCACAAAACGCCATGCGTGGCTTCACGCTAAATGTGAGGAGGAACAACGTTTATATTAACACAATTTCTGAAACTTTTTCTTTCAGCTTGCCCGAAAGCTGTTGGATGGGAAAAAAACCAAAAAGGTGGTATGGGTCCCCGAATGGTGAACCTAAGTGAATGTATGGACCCCAAGAGGTAAATCAGGGTAATTGTCTGGCAATAATCATTCACGGGGAGAAATTTGACTTGAACCTTTAGTAGAGAACCCGTCATGCAAAATAACCCCCCTAAACTAAATATATTTTCATAAACTGCCATTAGAGAGCATTGCCTCTATCCCTTCATTGTCCCTCTACATGCCTGTAAACCTAAGCAATGAGGTCCTAAAGCTGTATGCAAATGACCTGTGAAATGTCCAGTGAAGTATTAGCATATTCAAGCTGTCCACTCTATTCATGAGTGGGAGGCACAGCCACACCCCCAGTGCATGACTGACAGCCTGTATAATGGTGTGAGGCTGTATAATGATGTGCTTCCTGGTGCTGGTGGCCACGCCCCCTGCAGCCTGTGTGTGCATGTGTGTGTGTATAGGAGAGATACAGCAGCTCCAGGCAGCCATGTTACAGCAGAACATGTCAGATTCATGTGTAGCTGATGTCTGTGTCTCTGTATATTAGGAGGATGCAGCATGTCAGCAGATGCAGCACAGACACTAGCCATGCTTTACTATACATTACACACAGACATGAGCAGGGGAGGAGAGGGGAGGGGTAACAGGAGTGACATCACTGTCTCTGACCATGTGACCAGCCTCATTTACATGATAAAAAATAGATGATTTTACAATGAATAATGTATGAAATAACTAGATAAAGGCTGGGATGGGATCCTTGTGAGCTGCTCCAACAGGTAGAGGTGACAGGACTAGTGACACACAC
Organism: Engystomops pustulosus; assembly: GCF_040894005.1. Lineage (NCBI taxonomy): Eukaryota > Metazoa > Chordata > Amphibia > Anura > Leptodactylidae > Engystomops > Engystomops pustulosus. The sequence continues at coordinate 27,336,806 of NC_092420.1, forward strand.
CTGATGACAGGTGTCCTTTAAGGCTACATTCACACGCCGTATATACATCCCCTATAGTTGGCAATGGGCGCACTGCGCCGTTTGGGGGCCGTACGGTGCAGCACACGCGCGGCACTGTACTGTTCGGTAGCATGTCCTATCTTTTCCCGGGATACGGCGCCATGCCCCATGTTTCTCGAGCGGGGTTGAGCGGCGCTCATCCCCTCCTCTCCCCAGCGTCTCCGTCTGCCCGCCGTGCTACGGTACAGCGGGCACACGTTAGTGTGAATATAGCCTAAGGTGTATTCCCATCTTTATTACATGCCCACATGTTGCAGGTCCAACCACTATGTCAAAAGCGAGGGTCTCCTCTCACCTGGTGGAGACCCATCCTGGCATAGGGAATAGACAAAACTGGCTCCATGTGTAGCCACCCACCATTTATTCCTGTTAGGTTTAGAATAGAGGTCGTTCAACTTTGGTTTTATAAGAAGGAAACGCAGTGCAGGTCCCAGAGGTAGATCTGTAGAGGCCCATTGTTCATTAGAAGCAGAGTAATCGGTGAGGTGTATCATATTCCAGCACATTGTGTTGTAGAACAGGCGCAGGATATAGCTAGTGCGCAGACGCAGGGTGTGCAACCATCCCCTTCACACCCATTTGGCATGGAGGTGCTATAAAGGCAGAAATGACAATGGCTGGCGATCCGAGTGTGCGATTTTCTTAGGGGCTTGTACACCAGAAAACTGGCAACTGTCCCCCATTTTACCCATGCATGAAGAGAGCATTAATCACACGGGTGCACTGCTGTTTTATTCATTTATACAGTGGGTACGGAAAGTTTTCAGACCCTTTTAACACTCTTTAACCCCTTTTAACACTCTTTAACCTCAATGCAGCCAATTGGTAAGATCTAAAAAAATTATTTTTTCTGCTAATTTATTGAATAAGAAAAACTGAAAAATATCACATGGTCATAAGTATTCAGCCCCTTTTTTCTATATTGAGTAGAAGCAGCTTTGGAGCTAGTACTTTGGAGTCACCCCCAACCTCAGACCCGGCTACCTGGTTGATCCTGCTAGTAGTATAGGCTTGTTTTAAAGATTAAGCCATGCATGTCTAAGTACTGACTATTCTTTATGGTGAAACTGTGAATGGCTCATTAAATCAGTTATGGATTTAATGTTTCACACCTGGATTTGGGGAAGATGGGGAGGTCGCATGGTCATAAGTATGCTGTGACACTCATATTTAACTCACATGGTGTCCATCTCCTCATCCTCCTTGAGATTGTTTAATTAAACTGATTGGACTTGATTAGGAAAGGCACACAACTATATGAGACCTCACAGCTTACAGTGCATGTCAGAGCACATGAAAATCATGAGGTCTAAAGAACTGCCAAAGGATCTCAGAGACGGCACTCAAGGTTCCTAAGAGCACAGTGACCTCCACAAACCTTAAATGAAAGATGTTTGGGACAACCACCACTTTTCCTACTTAGTACTGAGCAAAGGGGCTGAATACTTATCACCATGTGATACTTTAGTTTTTCTTGATTGATAAATTCACAAAAAAAAAAAAATCTTGTTAAAATAGAGGGCATTGTACATTTAATGAGCATAAACATTTTTTTGATCTTACTAATTGCAATGAAACAAAGAGAGAAAACAAATTAAAGGGGTCTCAATACTTTCTGTACCCACTGAAAACTGCTGGGATTCATATGGAGCAAAAACACACCTGTGAAACCCGCTGGTCCATTCACAGGTAGCACTATATTCTTGTTTTTTTTTCAATTTACATTGATATTATTATAAAAATAATAATGGGATTGAGGTGAGGTTGTTCCTTGTATAATTTGTTATATAATGCACTGCACTACTTCTACTGTAGCTAATACTACAGGCAGCCGAGGGGACCTGAGTGACGTTGGCCCCCCAACTTGTTGAAATCTGACAAAATTGGTGTGAAACATTTGTGCTGGTTTGTGCAGCAGAAATATTTGTTTGTGCTGCTATAATCTTTAAGGTATGTTTTGATCTTTACATTGGTTTAGGTGTTTAGGATGAACTGGTAAAAAAAACAAACCTATTGATGCCACGCCCCCCGATTTCCGTTGCGTGCATGCCAGCTCCGATGCGCCACAATCCGATCGCGTGCGCCAAAATCCCGGGCCAATTCAGGGGAAATCGGCGCAAATCGGAAATATTCGGTTAACACGTAGGGAAAACGCGAATCGGGCCCTTGGTAAATGACCCCCATTGGGGCATATTTACTAAGGGTCCACGTACCGCAATTCTGTTGGGTTTTTGGCATACGCGATCGGATTGTGGCGCATCGGCGCCGGCTTGCACGCGACAGAAATCAGGGGGCGTGGCCGTCGGACAACCCGACTGATTCGGAAAAACGCTGAATTAAAAAAAAATGAAATGTGTCGCAAGATCAGCACTCACATGCACCAGGAAGAAGGTGAACTCCGGCGCACCTCAGCGCAGCAGCGACACCTGCAGGAAGTTGGACGCACGACCTTAGTGAATCGCGCCGGATCCGAATCCTCGTCGGATGTTGACCTCTGATTATCTCTGGAAACTTTTATTAATATCTTAAAAACCATAGCGAAAATTTATGCTGCCCAAACCAGCACAAACTTTTGACACCAATTTTGTTTTATTTGAACAAGGTGGTGGGGCCAACTTCACTCAGGTGCGGAGGGGTCCCTCAGAGGACCCCCAGCTGCTTGTGACATCATTGGCATGGGGTATCCTGCAGCTGTGAGGAGCCGATGGGTGCTGAAGGAGCTTGCTTTGTAAATCAGTGCTGCCGCTGACAACTTTGTATCCATTTTTTCATAGTATTTCCAATGCTATGCACCAATGTAAAAGTTTCTTTTTTTTTTCAGGTTAGCAGAATCTTCTGTGGATCTTAACCTAAAGTTGATGCGCTGGAGACTTGTGCCCACTCTGGATTTGGAGAAAGTGATCTCCACTAAGTGCTTGTTATTGGGGGCAGGTACCCTGGGGTGCAATGTGGCCAGGACACTAATGGTGAGTTTTAGCCTCTTACTTAGTCTATTTTCAGCTGCTAAGACGTGTTGTACTGGTCATTTGGTTATTGTTTTCAAGGCCGCATTCATACGCAGCGTTTGTAAACGCAATTTAACCATTGCAATGTTAACACATTGTAAACACAACACGCTGCGTTTGAAGGCGGCCTACAGGGATATTTGAGCCAGTGGATTAAGGTCATATCCACAATTGGATATTTATACTATGTATAGAGCTGCCAGCATCTGTCTGTCCATAGTATAAAACGGCTGATAGGTAAGGGACCGTTCACATGTTGCAGTAATGCATTTTCAAACAATACAACAGCTGGGAAGAGGAAATTTACCTAATTACATTGCTGTCGACAATGCATTTACAAAACGGTGTTAACATTGTGTCAACATTTCGATAACGCATGCGTTGTGTATAAGCATTGTTGACAGCAATGTCTTGAGGCAAATCACTTCTCGGCTGTTATATTACGTTTGGAAATGTAAGCGATAATGCCACATATGTTGCCCCCCCATCATTCAGCGAGTTGGAAACCCCTTAATATTCTGTCAATTATTTCAGAGTTGTTAGGTTGTGTACATATGATACATTACCTTGTTGCGTTTACACCCTATTTAAACTGTGTTTACACCACAATGTTTACACTTCATTTGCATCAAAGTTGCCGAGTCTTGGTGTTTATTACCGGCGAAGACTGCATGGGGCACATTGTTACTAGGGGATGCTGTGTGGGGTATATCATTACTAGGGGAAGCTGTATAGTGTATATCATTACTAGGGGATGCTGCGTGGGGTATATAATTACTATGGGAGGCTGCATGGGGTATATCATTACTAGGGGAGTCTGCATGGACATTTTATTACTGGGGGAGGCTGCATGTGGCATATCATTACTATGGGAGGCTGCATGTGACATATCATTATTATGGGAGGCTGCATGTGACATATCATTACTATGGGAGGCTGCATGTGACATATCATTACTATGGGAGGCTGCATGTGACATATCATTACTATGGGAGGCTGCATGTGACATATCATTACTATGGGAGGCTGCATGTGACATATCATTACTATGGGAGGCTGCATGTGACATATCATTACTATGGGAGGCTGCACGTGGCATATCATTACTATGGGAGGCTGCAGGTGGCTTTTCATTACTGGCAGAGTCTGCATGGACTTTTTATTACCGGGGAAGGTATATAATTACTATGGGAGGCTGAATGTGGCATATCATTACTATGGGAGGCTGCATGTGGCATATCATTACTATGGGAGGCTGCATGGGGCATATCATTACTATGGAAGGCTGCATGGGGCATATCATTACTATGGGAGGCTGCATGGGGCATATCATTACTATGGGAGGCTGCAGGTGGCATATCATTACTATGGGAGGCTGCATGGGGCATATCATTACCATGGGAGGCTGCATGGGGCATATCATTACTATGGAAGGCTGCATGGGGCATATCATTACTATGGGAGGCTGCATGTGGCATATCATTACTATGGGAGGCTGCATGTGGCATATCATTACTATGGGAGGCTGCATGTGACATATCATTACTATGGGAGGCTGCAGGTGACATATCATTACTATGGGAGGCTGCATGTGACATATCATTACTATGGGAGGCTGCATGTGACATATCATTACTATGGGAGGCTGCATGTGACATATCATTACCGGGGGAGGCTGCATGGGAAAAATCATTACTATGGGAGGCTGCAGGTGGCTTTTCGTTACTGGCGGAGTCTGCATGGACTTTTTATTACCGGGGGAGGTATATAATTACTATGGGAGGCTGCATGGGGCATATCATTACTATGGGAGGATGCATGTGACATATCATTACTATGGGAGGCTGCATGTGGTATATAATTACTATGGGAGGCTGCATGTGGCATATCATTACTATGGGAGGCTGCATGGGGCATACCATAACTATGGGAGGCTGCATGGGGCATATCATAACTATGGGAGGCTGCATGGGGCATATCATAACTATGGGAGGCTGCATGGGGCATATCATAACTATGGGAGGCTGCATGGGGCATATCATAACTATGGGAGGCTGCATGGGGCATATCATAACTATGGGAGGCTGCATGGGGCATATCATAACTATGGGAGGCTGCATGGGGCATATCATAACTATGGGAGGCTGCATGGGGCATATCATAACTATGGGAGGCTGCATGGGGCATATCATAACTATGGGAGGCTGCATGGGGCATATCATAACTATGGGAGGCTGCATGGGGCATATCATAACTATGGGAGGCTGCATGGGGCATATCATAACTATGGGAGGCTGCATGGGGCATATCATAACTATGGGAGGCTGCATGGGGCATATCATAACTATGGGAGGCTGCATGGGGCATATCATAACTATGGGAGGCTGCATGGGGCATATCATAACTATGGGAGGCTGCATGGGGCATATCATAACTATGGGAGGCTGCATGGGGCATATCATAACTATGGGAGGCTGCATGGGGCATATCATAACTATGGGAGGCTGCATGGGGCATATCATAACTATGGGAGGCTGCATGGGGCATATCATAACTATGGGAGGCTGCATGGGGCATATCATAACTATGGGAGGCTGCATGGGGCATATCATAACTATGGGAGGCTGCATGGGGCATATCATAACTATGGGAGGCTGCATGGGGCATATCATAACTATGGGAGGCTGCATGGGGCATATCATTACTATGGGAGGCTGCATGGGGCATATCATTACTATGGGAGGCTGCATGGGGCATATCATTACTATGGGAGGCTGCATGGGGCATATCATTACTATGGGAGGCTGCATGGGGCATATCATTACTATGGGAGGCTGCAGGTGGCATATCATTACTATGGGAGGCTGCAGGTGGCATATCATTACTATGGGAGGCTGAATGGGGCATATCATTACTATGGGAGGCTGCAGGTGACATATCATTACTATGGGAGGCTGCAGGTGACATATCATTACTATGGGAGGCTGCAGGTGACATATCATTACTATGGGAGGCTGCAGGTGACATATCATTACTATGGGAGGCTGCAGGTGACATATCATTACTATGGGAGGCTGCATGGGGCATATCATTACTATGGGAGGCTGCATGTGACATATCATTACTATGGAAGGCTGCATGTGACATATCATTACTATGGGAGGCTGCAGGTGACATATCATTACTATGGGAGGCTGCAGGTGACATATCATTACTATGGGAGGCTGCAGGTGACATATCATTACTATGGGAGGCTGCAGGTGACATATCATTACTATGGGAGGCTGCAGGTGGCATATCCTTACTATGGGAGGCTGCAGGTGGCATATCCTTACTATGGGAGGCTGCAGGTGGCATATCCTTACTATGGGAGGCTGCAGGTGGCATATCCTTACTATGGGAGGCTGCAGGTGGCATATCCTTACTATGGGAGGCTGCAGGTGGCATATCCTTACTATGGGAGGCTGCAGGTGGCATATCCTTACTATGGGAGGCTGCAGGTGGCATATCATTACTATGGGAGGCTGCAGGTGGTTTTTCATTACTGGCGGAGTCTGCGTGGACTTTTTATTACCGGGGGAGGTATATAATTACTTTGGGAGGCTGCTTGGGGGAGTTTGCATGGACATTTTATTAGTGGGGGAGGCTGTGACCAATGCATTTTCCCACTTCTAGGCTTGTACTTGAGTTAATCATTTTCTCAGTATTTTTTAGTATAATTCAGTGCCTCTTTTTTTACTCTCCAGTATATACAGTATATTTTAATAATTCCTGTGTGCAGCAAGGATAACATCAGGGTAAGCTCCATACTGCTGCCACCATGAAAACAATAGACAGAATGAGGTCATGTCTGTGAATATACTGAGGCTAAAGCTTTCCCCAAGGATCTATTGCAGGTCCTCCGACGAGCTCCTCATACCAAACACACACAAGTCAATCCTGGAGTCATCTGAGGACCAATTTCCTTCTTATACCATTTGCATTACATTGTAAGAGTGGGAGGCCTGGCATAGCGGGCGGCATAGCGGGGTCCACTAAAAATGCAATTATACGAGTCTCGGCACAGAAGACGAGTGAAATCTTTCGGCAATGCTCATTTCTCTGCTGTTTACTATTCGCTGCCTTCACTTCGCATTACACAAGGAATGTGATGGAAAAAGATAAAAAAAGAGGCTTCTTTCTGCTGCGGCCTTATCCATCAGTCAGGAGACCGGGAACACAAACATATTCATGTCCTATATTAGCATTTTCTGTATGTTCTATTTTGTTATTTTGGTGACTGTATATTATTTTTTGTTTTCCTGTTGTTGGTATTTTCTCTCTGGTTGTCTGTGTATTAAGCTCATGCATATACATAACCTGTTCGAGCAACATCCTGAGTCTCTGCTTCAACAGGGAACTAAAATAGTCTCCCTAAACACAGCACTTCTATAGCTATAGAGCACTGTGTATTTTGGTCCATGAGACAGGAAATATATTTAGCGGTAATATTTAAAGGTACAGAGTCACCAGATTTTACCCTGTAGATCAAAACTATGTGAAAATGAGTTGAGAAGAGTCACTTTTTTTGCCATAGATCAGTCACTTTTAGGGACTGGAGGAGGAGCATCCAGGGAGTTTTATAGAACCTAGAACCACACTTTTGGTGTCATTTTAAAGAGAACCTGTCACCAGATTTTACCCCATTAAACTACAAGCCCCCTCATCAACCCATTTTCCTATAAACCCCCCCCCCCCCCAGCAAAGCCAGGAAAATATGACTCTTCTTATCCAATTTTCACACTTTTTAGTGGTTGAAGGGATAGTGTGAATCCAAAAACCGTTACCTGTGGTTCCTAAATAAGTAGAAATGTGTTTTGAGTCATATTAAAGTTCAGGATCTCCTCCTTCAGACTGATGGTTCTGTGAGCTACAGAACTGGACATACAAACGGCTAAAGACATAATTGGAAATGCAAACTGCAGATCCAGTTTTGGCCTATTTTTTTTAGCTGCCTGTATGTCCAGTTCTGTAGCTCACAGAACAAATGGGATCTGAAGGATGAGATTCTAGTCTTTTAATGTGACACAGGTGCTATAGAACCTCCCCACTTCATCCATGCTGACCCAGTAAGCAGCGGCACACAACAAAAACTCCTCACTAGTCTGGCAAGATGGTGCTGACCCGGGATAGTGAAGCGTGGGAACATTTTGGGGAAGATTTACTTACCCGGTCCCGTCATGATCCCGCGGTGCGTTGTGCGACGTGTATTGGGGTCCGGCGCGATTCACTAAGGTCCGAGTTCCTGCATGTGTCGCTGCTGCGCCGAGGTCCGCCGGAGTTCACCTTCTTCTTCCTGGTGCATGTGAGTGCTTGATCTTGCGACACAAATCCTTTTTTGAATTCCGCGGTTTGTCCGAAGCCGTCTGACCTGCACAACCCCTGATTTCTGTTGCGTGAAAGCCGGCGCCAATGTGCCAAAATCCCTGGGCAATTCGGCGCAAAAAGGAAATATTCAGGAAACCGGACGAAAGTGCGGTGTTCAGACCCTTAGTAAATGACCCCCATTGTATCAGTACCAGCGTTGCTGAGGGTTTTTGCCCACACCTCCTCCGCTCACTTCACGGCTCCAGTGTCCAGCCCCGCTTCCTCTGTCACTGCTGATAGCCTGCAGGAGGGGCAAACAACGGCTGTGACCCCCTCTGCAATGGATCCTGACCCACAATCTGAAATCCTTACCCCCCCCCCCCTTATCCTGTGAATAGGGGCTAACTTGAATGTCACCGCAGAATCCCATTAATGAAAAGATTAAAGCAAGGGGTTAGAGTCTGTGCTGCCCCCTATGCACAGAAAGTTAAAGATAACGGAGTAGGATATTTGTTTTTTTTTGTATACAAAATGGACAACTTTTATCTCTGTCAGCGCCATAGAGATGAATGGAGCAGCTGACGCATGCACAACTGGCTTCTCTCTTCATTTGAGGTATAACGAGGGGTACAAGCACCCTTCTCGTCAGCTGTGGGGGTCCCCACTTATCAGCAAGTTTGCTATGTGCTATCCCTGTTGCCCACCTGATGCACATGTTTTGGGATTTACAATCAATAATAAACGGATAGAGGCCTCCCCCAAGATCTGTCTATTGGTGGATGAATAGACACCTACCATTTTCCACATCCGGTTAGCACACTCACCGTGTCTGGTGGATGAAGCCCACCCTGCCTAGGGAGGCTCAATGATGTTATCAGGTTGTAGAAAAGGGTGACGGTATATAAAAAGAGGGGCGGCTTGCCAAATTTGAGAAAGTATGTGGGGACCTTGGATAGATCTGCCCAGCCTTCCATCTCACATCCATTAGGAAGAGACTGTAACCATAAGTTATTGCTCTGTTCTTCTTGCATTGGGATTGGGATCCGGGATGTTTTCCTCTGCTCATTGCTCTTATTATTGTGCAGAATCAAGATTGAGTGGCTATAAGGATTTTTTTAACTGAATGCCTGTCCTTTATTTTTCTCCAGGGATGGGGCGTAAGACATGTAACCTTTGTGGACAATGCCAAAATCTCCTACTCTAACCCTGTTCGGCAGCCGCTGTATGAGTTTGAAGATTGCCTTGGAGGGGGGAAATCAAAGGCTCTGGCAGCAGCAGAAAAACTTCAAAGGATATTCCCTGGCGTGGTACGGAGAACCTGAGTCTTATATCTTGTCTTTTTACAATCTATGATATACAATACAATGTTGCATATAATCTGCATCCAATCCCTGAAAACTATGACCAGCCTGACAAGCCTAGATCTATGGATGGATGGATGGATTAGTTTACTGCTGCTGTCAATCCAAATTATCAGTATGACTGATTCCTAGAACCTGTAACTAAAAAGTTGAAAGTGATTTTCCAGAAATCCTGGAATAAACCCCAGTGGGCAGGGTCAAGGGTAATAATTGTAGTTACCCTGCTTCAACCCTGCTTTTTTTGTTATACCAAGGGAGGTCGGCGGTGACTGGAGGCCCCGCACCAGAGTTAAAGGTGTAGTGCAAGCTTTTAGGAGGAGTTTTTATAGTAAAACTGGCTTTTTCCAGAAAGAAAATAAGTAAGATGAACGTTTACCTTTCTATATGCAGAGCAGTGTCCCTAGTCACATGGGAGTGGCCAGTGAGAAGCGGTTTCCACCCACTCTTGGGAAACTGCTCTGTCATGCATAGAATTTAAATTTTAAAAAAAACTTCCCATGTCCCCAACTTCAACCCACATTTCCCCCCTTACTCCCCCCCCCCCCCCTCCTTCCTCCTCAGGATGTCATACATGTCTGCCCCACTCCCCACTGGCCACTCCCAGGGGACACTGCTCTGTAGGGGGAAAGGTAAACTTTGATCTTTTACTATAAAAACTCTTTGGCCATGTGTGCACTATTATCTGTGAGGACAGAAAAAGGGCTCCTGATGACAGGTTCTCTTTAAAGATGTAATTGGTGGGGGTGTGCCCTCCCCTATTCAGTTGTACACCAATCCAGAAGCGGAGCGCTGTGTCTGTAGAGTAGTGGCCGGCCTGGCTCCCTGCAGGCATCGCTCCCTTGTACTTCAATGAAAGTAGCGACGTCAGTAAGCCACCACAAGACCCTACTCTATAGGGGGTTTGGGTGGTGCACCCCTGCAATCCTGTAGATAGGTAATGGATAGATTGTGTCTGGGTACCTGCATCTACCTCTTATGCAGAAGTCCAGTATAGAACCTGTAAGCCGGTGACTTCTTATTCTCCACCACATCTGATGCCCCATCCAAAGGGGAGAAAGCAAGAAATATTAATATTCAGCCCCGCGCTCTGCTCCTCTCACAGCCTGTAAGTGATCTCTCTAATGCACACCTTGTGCTTATGTTTTTTACATAATTATATGATAATTTCTGTTTTTTCTGTTTTTTGTTTCCCGCTGTTGATAATTTCTTATTAAATGTTGTGCTTTTACAGGGTAGAAAATGTTACCTAAACTCATATAAAGAAAAAACAGCATGCTGTAGCTTCACATGCTGTTACACTGTGCAGGAGCACTCCCCCCTTCCCACCGTTTGCTGAAACTTCCTTGCTGCATTACAGATTACAGCAGGGGGAAGGGAGAAGTGCTGAGGGAGTAGAGAAGACTGGTGTAACAGTGTGTGAAGCCAAAGCACAGAGGGTCTCTGGTAACGTTGACCAGTTGTCAAAAAATATTTTGCTGAGCATTGATGCCCACAATAAAGGGGTCATCAGTGTGGGATGTGGCCAGTGCCTCTCTGTATCTTTGCTGATAACAATCTATGATACTCTAAGCTCAATGGACACTTCCATCTGAGAACATCCTGCTTGAAACCTCGCTATGTCGAGGTATTGTTATTAAATTGCTATGTTACGTCTTGGTCGCATTATTTTATGTAAATGTGACCAGCATGATGAGGAGGACTGTTTAAATGTAAAATCTAATTGAGCCAGTAAAATGATAATAAATGATAATAATTTTGCCGTGTGCTTCTTGTAAGAGTAGGGCAAGTAGTGTAAAAAGAGTGATGAGCAGTTGTATTTGTTCATTCAACAGTTTAGAGAAGGTCACATTAAGTTCATCTTTTAAGGAATTTTACAATCAAATTCCAGCATGGATAAACACTTCCTCATAGATCCAGGCACTGGGACTGTGGCAATCTTCTTATATATTTATTATCAATGGCCTCCCTCCTTCCTTGATCTTTTCAAATTTTGCTAATGAGCCAGAAGGGCTCCAGGTGGAATTGCCTCTCTGTGTTGCAGCTTCACAGGCTGTTACACTGTGCATGAGCACTTCCTCCTCCCACTCTGTGAGATCACATCAGACAGAGGGAGAGGGAAGTGCTGGGGGAGCAGGGGGAAGGTGATACAGTGTAACAGCCTGTGAAGCTGCAGCACGAGGGGGCTCTAGTAACACCTGAGAACCATTCTGGCTCATTTAGCATTATTTTAAAGGTTGATTTTAGTAGAAAGGAGCGAATAAGAAATCTGAGAAAATGATCACAGTCACAGTGCCTGGTTCTATGAGTAAGTGTCCCTGGTTTATGATGATGGATTCTGATGGTAGGTTTCCTTCATGGCTATGTGCACATTGTCATGTGCAAATTCTGCATGTAAATTTGAATCAAATACGCACGGTTTTTATGTGCGTTTTATTTTTATGCAGATTGAAATATGTTTTTTTACCCCCTTTTTCACCAAATCTGATGTAATTTCAATTTCCAGCAAAAATCTGCATCAAATCCACGTAGCAATGTGTATTTTCCCCCATATATGAGTATATAGTATACAGCATATGTATGTAGATGTACTTGTACATGACACAGAGCGATGCTGTTGGGGGACATATAAGGTTTATTAGATTGTGTGTTGTGCTTTTTCATGTACGTTTTACCTATTAGATGTTTTTACCTCTTGTCAGACTGCCAAAGGATTCAACATGAGTATCCCAATGCCGGGTCACCCTGTGAACTTCTCGGAGGAGACCATGGATCAGGCAGCTAAAGAAGTGGAGAACCTGGAAGCTCTGGTGGCAGAACATGATGTGGTTTTCCTTCTGATGGACACACGGGAAAGTCGCTGGCTGCCCACCGTCATCGCTGCCAGCCAGAAGAAGGTACAAGACGCAGCGCTTCATGCTGGATGGTTGTGTATGGATTAATGATGGGGGGGAAAAGTCAGTCACCTCTTCTTACCCTTAGTTTTCCATTGAGTCAGTGTGTGTGACATGCAGAGGGGGTTTTGGAGGAAACGCGAGTCACGCAGGAATATTCTGGTATGGAAGGAATATTTATCCCGGAGTTGTGGTCTGTAATGTTATCCTCTGACTCCACTCACGCGTTTTATGTGCAGAGGTTATGAGGTCACGATCTGGCCGCTGCTTTTATGGGATCAGGCAGTGACTCAGATTTTGGCTCTCCTGCACTTTTTCTTGTGCCAGGTGAATCTGAAGTGGTTATAGTAGCTGGAAAATGAGATTTTACTATGATGTTCGCAATTCTCATTACTGAAAAAATATAGAAGCCAACAGGTCAAACATGGCGTCCGTTCTAGATTAAATTCTGGATTCGGGAGTCTAGTGGGTAACCCTGCCTTGTCTAGTGTGTGACAGCCTTCTCCGCATGAGTGCGTAGCCAGTCAGTGACCGCCCACTGGACTCCTAAGCTCAGAATGAGAAGAGTTTTACATAGATCAATTGCTGGAATACAAATCTGCTCAACTCGTTTTGCTCTAAAATATGGTTCCTTTAGAGCGCATTGCATTTTTATCATGGGGATACCCTTTAAAGGACACCTGTCATCAGGTCTCTGTCACTTGTCTTGTCACCTCTACCTGTTGGAGCAGCTCACAAGGTTCCCATCCCAGCCTTTATCTAGTTATTTCATACATTAATCATTATAAAATCATCTTTTCTTCATTATGTAAATGAGGCGGGTCACATGATCAGAGGCAGTGATGTCACTCCTGTTACCCCTCCCCTCTCCTCCCCCTGCTCATGTCTGTGTGTAATGTATAGTAAAGCATGGCTAGTGTGTCTGTGCTTTATCTGCTGACACGCTGCATCCTTCTAATACACAGACATCAGCTACACAAGTACCTGACATATTCTGCTATAACATGGCTGCATCCTGGAGCTGTTTTATCTCCCCTACACACACACACAGGCTGCAGGGGGCGCCAGCACCAGGAAGCACATCATTATGCAGCCTCACATCATTATACAGGCTGTCAGTCATGCACTGGGGGTGTGGCTGTGCCTCCCACTCATGAATAAGCTGGACAGCACGAATATGCTAATGACTCATTGGACATTTTACAGGTTATTTGCATACAGCTTTAGGACCTCATTGCTTGGGTTTACAGGCATGTAGAGGGACAATGAAGGGATAGAGGCAATGCTCTCTAATGGCAGTTTATGAAAATATATTTAGATTAGGGGGTTATTTTGCATGACGGGTTCTCTTTAAGGCTGCAGTCACACGTTGCGTTTTGTTTGTGTTCTCGGGCTTTTTAGTACCTATAACATGGTTATGGTGTCATATGAATGATAAGAAATTCTTCCTTCTAATCCCATTAGGCTTGTTCTTCTGTGAGCTAAAGAACGAGAGCTACAGAACATGAATGACATAATGGGAATCTCAATTTGACCAACATGATAAGGAGGACTGTTTAAATGTCAAATCTAATTGAGCCAGGAAAATTATATGGTGATTCATGGGTCAAGCAACTGTTGCCAAATTTTGCCGTGTGCTCCATGTTATGCAAAAAGAGTGATGAGCAGTTGTATTTGTTCATTCAACAGTTTAGAGAAGGTCACATTAAGTTAATCTTTGAAGGAATTTTACTATCAAAATCCAGCATGATAAACACTTCCTCATAGATCCAGGCACCATGAATATAATAGTCTTCATATATTTATTATCTATGGCCTCCTTTCTTCCTTGAACTTTTAAAATTTTGCTAATGAGCCAGAAGGGCTCTGGGGGGAATTGCCCCTCCAGGTTGCAGCTTTACAGGCACTTCCCCCTCTCACTGTGTGAGATCACATCAGACAGTGGGAAAGGGAAGTGCTGTGGCAGCAGGGGGAAAGGTGATACAGTGTAACAGCCTGTGAAGCTGCAGCACGAAGCGGCTCTAGTAACACCTCAGAACCATTCTGGCTCATTTAGCATAATTTAAAAAGTTGATTTTAGAAGAATGGAGCAAATAACAAATGTGAGAAGATTACCACAGTTACAGTGCCTGGATCTATGAGTAAGTGTCCCTGGTTTATCATGATGGATTTTGAAGGTAGATTTCCTTTACGGCTATCTGTACATTGTCATGTGGAAATTCTGCATGTATATTCGAATCAAATACACACGTTTTTTATGTGCGTTTTTTATGTAGATTGAAATGTGTTTTTTTCCTGCATTAGTCTTTTTTTAACCTTCCTTTTCACCAGAAATCCACGTAACAATGTGTATTTTTCAGCTTCCCATATGCAGGGCTCTATAGTACCTATAACATGGTCTGGTGTCATATGAATGATAAGAATTTCTTCCTTCTAATCCCATTAGGCTTGTTCTTCTGGGCTGTGATGCAGAAAATGCAAAATTGGAGGCTGAATTTATTCTCCTACTTGTCCCCCTCTATTGAATAAGGAAACTTTATTGTACGGTTTCTATAATAATATGAGACGCACGGTAGAGGACTATGAGACCGTGTCATGCCCCCTCTCGCTCACGTGCAGCATAGGATAGTAGGGGGATAACTGCTGTTCGCTGATTTTTAATACTATCCATTAAATACCAAGAAATTTGGGTCAGTGTAGAATGTGATTATATAGAATCGCATTGCGCTGATGGATCCTTTGTGTAAGAGCCTTCTAAATGGAACATTGAATATCGCCAGAGGTCTCATACAAAGGATAAAACTTATGTAAATGGAGCGTGCATTATGATGACTACTCTCCTCCATCTCCTAATGGATAACCTGTGACATCAGTGATTCTAGGAATATTATGCTTGGAAATTGTGGATAATGCATTGTCTAAACAGTAGGGTTGTGGAGTTTAAGAGGATTTATTAGACGTCCTAGTACTTTACTGGATTTCCCGGTTTTTTGAGCTGTTATCCCTCTGTTATTCCTCCTAAAAAAGTTGTTAAAATTCCCACAGTCTGCTCTGATTGTACAGTGTGTAGAGACGCGCCCCATTGACAAGGCAAATAATAAGACTCCATTTCAAGGAGCAATAACAGAGGAATAACACAATGAGAAAATATTTAAATACTGAGTAAATACAATAAAGTTGACATAACTTTGAGGGTGTTCTTCTGGCTCCCAAATCAACTAACAAGTGAAAAAAAAACCTTCCGCAAAGCAGGACACAAGCATAAATATGTATAATGTCTCCCAAAAACTTGACGTTTCCAAGAAAATTCGATTTTTCTTTATGCAAATGAGATCCTAAGTGCAATGGGGGCGGGGCCTTGGCTCAAGGGGCTCCTGTTTTTGCTCTTTTTTATGCTGTTTGTTTTCACTTTACGTAAATATTGACTTATTCCTTATAAATAAGTTTGTTGTAGTTTACGGCAAACAAAGAGAACTGTGAATAGTCCGAAATGAACCAAATGAAAATGTTAGAACTAAATGGTATAAACTTGTAGAAGTTTCTAGTGTGGTGTGACCTCATACTCGGTCTTCAAGTGTAAGATGCTGCCTCTGTGCACAAGCGCGGAGCGTAAAATGTAGCAATTACTTGTCCTTCTCAGTAATAAATTGGTCACTCCATTATTGATGTGATCCCACTCATGACTTGCTGACATTTCCAGGCTTGTTATTTCTCTCCTGCGTCCACAGTTAGTCATCAACGCTGCCCTGGGGTTTGACACCTTTGTGGTGATGAGACATGGGCTGAAGAAAGGGAAGCAGGAGGAGGCCAATGATTCACACTCCGGCGTTCCTGGCTCATCCGATCTCCTGGGTTCTTCACTCTTCTCCAACATCCCAGGATATAAACTGGGCTGCTATTTTTGTAATGATGTGGTGGCGCCGGGGGATGTAAGTATGAGATTGGAAGTGTGATTTAGCCTTTGTCTGCTGGTACAAGGTCCTCCTGGTCTATTCTGAGATGCTTTAAAAGAATCAGTCCGGTGTTGCTTTCTCTAACTTCGGGTTTGGGAGAGACAATTTCGTTTGGTTAGGCAGACATGGTATTTTTAAGGCCTCGTTTTAGTCCTTTGTTGTAGGGATAAGGTGTCCTTACAAGGGGGAGCACCAGCATATCCTTCTGCATGCTCATACAGTGGGATACGTCCCCCAGATTAGCTCCTCCCCCCTCAAAGGAAGAGGATGGAACATCGGCAGAAGCTAGTGATTGGCTGCTGCTGATGTTCCAGGATTCTAACTGTACATATTAACATCACTTGGGAAACACCCACAGCATACGCTCAGGGGAGTCCAGGGATGGATGCCAAATATCACCCATTGCCTCTAATGGCCTCCACTGAGCATATACAGGCGGTCCCCTACTTAAGAACATTCGACTTAAATACGACCCATAGTTACAAACGGACCTATATTGGTCATTTATTGTACTTTAGTCCTAGGCTAAAATAACTAGCTATAACAGTTATCACAGGTGTCTGTAATGAAGCTTTAGTGTTAATCCTGATTCTTATGACAACCCAACATTTTTAAAATCCATTGTCTGGGATTACAATGATAAATATACAGTTCCGACTTACATACAAATTCAACTTAAGAACAAACCTACAGACCCTATCTTGTATGTAACCCGGGGACTGTCTGTACTGTTCTCTCCAGCTGGCAGCAGTATGATATAGTGCAGTCTTCTGTGCTTTTTCATCCAGTGTTTCCTGCTAGATGTGTCCTATACTGAGCGGACGGAGGTAAAAAGGATGCCTCCACCTGACAGTATAAGTCAGGAGCTTTCCTAGGGTTTACACTGAACGTGTCCAAAATAAGAGTGATGGGAAGGAAGCCTAACAGATGTGTATTGTATATATTGTGATTGTGGAGATCAATGACATGATAAATCTGCTGACATTATTTATAGCATCCGTCTCGGCTCACTTTGCAGCAGGGTCATCACACCTTTCCCTTTAATGTAGGCTGGGGATGTCATGCTACAGGACAGGGCTGATGCCATTGAGACTCACTCTAGAATGGGGTCAAGTAGGATCGTAAACATTAGGGGAGGTGTTCCTTGGGGATCACATAATCACATTATTATCACACAATGGAAAGGACCGGATATGATATCACAAAAATGATCAGCTTTTCAAGGCAACGTTATTTTTGGATATTGTGAATATTGTGCCACAATGGGACATGATGCATGTCAGGATTGACCATCTAGTGGTTGTGTTGAAGCCTGTCAAGATCCTTGTTAGCAATTAATTATATTGTAATGAGTTTTATGAGAAATTTGAGTCCTTAAAGGGGTTGTACCAAGTTTCATTGTTAGATAGGTGATAACAATCTAAACGGTCTTGGTCTGACTGCTGGGACCTTCATAGATTATGAGAATGGACCCTCACAATCATGAGAAAGGGAATCCCATCCTTGCTATTTAATGGAGGACACATGCTCATCTTTCCACTCCTAACGAAGTGGAGAAATTGCCATGTACAATCTCTCTCGTTCCTTTTCTTTGAGAGTTCTGGAGATACCAAGGTTCTGTGGTTGACAATTTCCTCTGCTCCTGAAGGATTGAATGGAGACACATGCTCCACATTCTGCTCTATCAATTATTGAGAACGGGACCCCTGTCATCCCGTGGATAGGGGATAACAATCAAACTTGGAACAACCCCCTTAATACTCTGCCGACAGTAGTATGTTAAATAGATGTTCATTAAATAACCTTCTTTGTTTCTCCTATTGATAGTCTACTAGAGACCGCACTCTGGATCAGCAGTGTACTGTCAGCCGCCCGGGTCTGTCTATGATAGCCGGGGCTCTAGCCGTGGAGCTCATGGTGTCCGTTTTACAGCATCCAGAAGGGTGAGGTTTATTTCTGTCTATGCCTTATGCTATAGAGATATTTAACATCTGAATATGCCTGTAGATGGCACTTTAAAGGGAACCTGTCAGGTAAATTGGCCCATGCTAACTTTGCATATCTTTAAAAAATGCTATTACACAGAAGTACAACTATCCCTATATTGGTCCTCTCCATTCCTGTAAAATTCCAATGTCCATTCATAAAGTTGACTTTCCATTTAGGCAAATTAGCTAAGTAAAGCAAACACATGTCGGCATATTCATGTCCTTTCTCCTCAGCCATGCCTCCAGCTCATTCTCCCCTCCCTCAGCAGGAGACGCTGGCTGTGTGGATGACTTTGTGGCTCGCTGAAGAGAATTCCTGAGGGATTTCTCTTCAGAGAGTCAATCTCTGACATACCACAGCTATTTTATTACTGAGGGAGGGGTGAAGGATGTAGCAGAGCTAAGATCATTCTGCTGAAGAGTGTGCAGGCTAGGAAGCTGGAGGCTTGGCTAAACTAGAAGAGTATGAAAAGATGGGGAGTCAACTGTATGAACAGATGGTGGCATGTAGAAGAACAATATAGGGATAGTTATACTATACTGTATAATAGAAGTTTTTAACGATAGTTAGTGTAAGTTTAGTTTGGGTTAGTTTATCTGACCGGTTCAGACTACCACTATGAGGGCAAATGGATCTGCATTAAAACTATAGACGTAATGTAGCAGATGTGGACCTACTGCATCCTTTTGAGTCCAAGTGATATCATCACACATGATGAGGGTTTACAAGAAGTCTAGACCACCTGTGCTCCCATAGGGACCCTACTGATGCCCACATGAAGCATCAGGGACCACATGACTCCCCTGGTATCTCTGGGACCTTAGTTTTCACTCTTTTAAAGTATATAGAGGCATCTGTTCTTTTTTGTATGGAAACTCTGGGTCGCTACTTCTAGGAATAGTACTGTGGGTCGAGAGATGCCCAAAGGGACATGCAATGGGCTTTGTCAGAGGACATACTAGGGCCGGAAGGGCAGAACATTTTCTGGTCAGTGGTCAGGAAGGTGGTCAGGGCTGGCGGCATATATTTTGAAAAAGATAAAAACAATTGTCACAATTGTCAGGATTAATAAGACCCTGGAGTTTAGACCACCTCATTCATATCCTCTTAATATATCAACACTTTACAAGATAGGAATAGAATTTTATCTCTTAGTATTAACTTTGACTGAGGACGAGATTTAGGGCTTTTGTATCGGGGAAGTTCTTCTGCTATAAGGATAATGTCATAAATTCATGTGTTGTAGAAAGTAAGATATTGTCTCTGTGTTACACAATGGTCTAATGTTGTGTCATCTTCTCAGTGGTTATGCTGTGGCAAGTAGCAGTGATGATCGGATGAATGAGCCCCCAACATCCTTGGGCCTAGTACCACATCAGGTAATTTATCACACAGCAGTACATTGGGTCCCATCCATAATAGCCAACAAAAGCATTCAGTGTTCCCCTTTGTGTATGACGGCCATTGTTTCATAGGCTAGGGCTACAACTTTATCATGGCACATTAAAATGTCCAGCAGAGCCCCCTTCATAATAAAATGTCCAGCAGCAGCGCCCCCTCATCTATAAAATGTCCAGCAGAGGACCCTTCGTAATAAAATGTCCAGCAGCAGCGCCCCCTCATCTATAAAACATCCAGCAGCAGCGCCCCCTCATCTATAAAACATTCAGCAGCAGCGCCCCCTCATCTATAAAACATCCAGCAGCAGCGCCCCCTCATCTATAAAACATCCAGCAGCAGCGCCCCCTCATCTATAAAACATCCAGCAGCAGCGCCCCCTCATCTATAAAACATCCAGCAGCGCCCCCTCATCTATAAAACATCCAGCAGCAGCGCCCCCTCATCTATAAAACATCCAGCAGCAGTGCCCCCTCATCTATAAAACATCCAGCAGCAGCGCCCCCTCATCTATAAAACATCCAGCAGCAGCGCCCCCTCATCTATAAAACATCCAGCAGCAGCGCCCCCTCATCTATAAAATGTCCAGCAGAGGCCCCTTCTGAATAAAATGTCCAGCAGAGGCCCCTTCTGAATAAAATGTCCAGCAGAGGCCCCTTTTACTCTTCTCCCTGCAAGTTTTTGTTGTTATTGTTTTTATACTCCTCTTTATATACAGTAATAGTGTTGCTGGCTTTTAGTTCATCTTGACAGTTTTCTGAATGTTCACATGGCTTAATAGATGTGTCTCAAACTAGGAACACACACTACCACGTCCCTTTAAGCACACAGTATTAAAAAATGTCAGTCAAAATGCAACCGTGACACAATTGCGGTGCATGAACAAAACAAATACATGCGTAAGCTCATTATTTTATATGCAAATGTGGAAAAAAAAACTGCCACTGTGTTGCAGTTTCCACAGGTTACATGTCAGAAGACGCTTGCATACAGTGCAGTGCATTCTGAAACTCATCCACAAGGAGGCGCTGTGGTCTTATATATTTTTATCAATCCACCGCAGAATTTGAGTGTTTAGGGACAACTTTGTAGCCACTCACCTTCTGACAATTCCGCTTTTATTTCATGGGTTATTTTGTCTTTCAGATCCGAGGATTTTTGTCAAGGTTTGACAATGTTTTGCCCGTCAGCCTTGCTTTTGACAAGTGCACGGCGTGTTCTCTAAAGGTAATGTGCTGCATGTAGGTTCCTTTGTCCCATGAACTCATGGCTGCTGTGCTATTCCATAGCGAATGGCATTCTTTGTCATAATATTTAAAGTCAATATCGCTTAATTTTATTAGCACTTTTTACAGGGTCTGTGGTTTATAATTTCACCATCAATTTCTTTTATCTAAGGCTTTATGACAATTGTTACCACTACCTTCCCTTCCGCTCTAATCTCACCCCTGACACAGACACAATACTCCTTCTACTTGCCGCAAATTTCCTCACACCATCCAAGCCCAAGACGATGATCAGTAGGCAGCTATATACTAGTGTATGGAGCAGGGTCATCAGTATATACAACACACATACTATTCATTCCCCATTGCTCATGTAGCACCTGCATATTCCACATCGCTGTACAAAGATGGTCATCTACTTGTTTTCCTTACAATCCCAAAGAATATTTTCATATTACTCTACATTGTGCCGGTCTTCTGTTATTCCCCCTAGTAAAGTCTAAAGAAATTGACAACAAGGTGTCTTAGGGGTCAATACAATCTGATGCAATGCCAGAAGTTTGGGGGCAGAACCCCAGACTATTGACACCGAGTTGTCATCGTATTTGTCCATTTGTCTGAGGAAAAACAGAGGAACAGTTCAACACAGAGTTATAAGGAAAAATGCCCTGGTATTGTCTTATCATGGAGAATACAAGTAATTACTAAATCCGACATGTCAGGAGACTTGGTATTGCTGAAAAGTCAAAATATTGCATTGCTAAACTGCACTTATGATAAGTGCTAGTATGTCCTATTTAAAGGGTTATAACAGCAATCCAGGATAGAGGAAAACCAGCAGGTGGGTTGGTGTCCATCTCCCGGGATCCCATTGATCACAAGAATCTTTTGTACCCCCAGATGAAAAATGCAGCCAGGTGTGCATACACCGACAGCCTTTTCAAGCTGTCTCATATAATAATTAGAATTCCTTTATTTATATAGCGCTCACAGATTATGCAGCGCTGCACAGAGCTTGCCAAATATAACAAGCTTATCTGTGAAGGTTCGATTGCTGAGACCCCCTCGAACACCAAGACCCCCCCCCCCCCCACATTTTCACTAACAGGTGGAGTGGCAGGTTGAGCATGTGTCCTACCACAACATTCAATACTATAGGAGTATCGGAAATTGCACATCCCTCTGTATAGCCAGCACTCCCATTCACTGTCTATGGGTGTGCAGGAGATACCTGAGCCCTGAGCTCAGTGATTCTTGACACTCTCATACTAATGAAGGGAGTGGCATGAGGTATGCTCAACCTGCCTCTCCACACACTAGTGATAACGGGATACCATCAGACCATCACATATCTGCCTGTGGATAGGGGATACCATGTAATGTTTGTACAACAAACCCTTTAAATGGCTCATCTCAATAAATGGAACCAGTAACCAGGGACCGCATTTTCACTAAACACAGGTTGCAGAAGCCCATTACAGCTCCATTGCAAATCTGCCTTTCTGCCTTTTCTAAGCATTTGATATAGCCACAAGGTCTGTAGCACCCTACGTTACCCAGTTTCTCCATCAATCGCCTCCAACTTCGTTACAACTACTATACAGGATGGGCCATTTATATGGATACACCTAAATAGAATGGGTATGGTTGGTGATATCTACATAAGTATATGGGAGGGAGGAAACTTTTCAAGATGGGTGTTGACCATGGCGGCCATTTTGAAGTCGGCCATTTTGGATCCAACTTTTTTTCCCCAATAGAAAGAGAGTCATGTAACATATAAAACATATAGAGAATTTCACAAGAAAAACAACAGTGTGCTTGGTGCTAGCTTAAGTTTATTCTTTCATTTATAAAATGTATTCAAAGTGGTGCCCATTGTGTTGGATTTACACACTCCCACTCTTGACACACTGATAGCAACAACGCAGAAGAAATCCTAGCATAGACTTCCAGTATCCATTTCTTCAGATGTTGCACATCTCGTATCTTCACAGCATAGACAATTGGCTTCAGACGACCCCAAAGATAAACGACTAAGGGGGTCAGATTGGAAGACCTTGGTTGCCATTCAACTGGCCCATGACAACCAATCCACTTCCTACATGAACAGTTCCCCGGAAAGTGTATTGGTTTTCGTGGGCCAGTTGTGTGTGTGTGTGTGTCCCGTGGGTTGACACCTCAGGCAGAGTAGACATCACATTGATGCAGAGGGATCTAATGAGTTGTTATAGGCAACGGCTAAATGTATTTGTGGTGTTTGATGATTGTTGCTCCACTTTGATGCCAGGAAATCTACCCTAAGGCCTGAAGAAGACATGTTCCTATAAAAACTTTACCCTACACATGTTTCTATTTGTAGCCAGATGTGTCTTTTATCTCCCTCCTCGGCGCTTGCCAGATCCCCCACTGCCGCTCTCCACTGGTTGGAAGGGTTGGAGCTCGTGAAGGAAATTAGATTGTGAGTGCAGACAGGGGATTTCTGCAAGAAATAGGGTAAAGTGTCTAATGGTCGCTCATATGTCTGATACATTGGAATAAATTTCATCATTTCATATATCCGAAGTGATCATCTCTTCTGCATAAGGAAAGATTGTGTTTTAGGGTATTCTGGTGCTTGATTACACAATTTAAAGGGGTTTCCATAGGGGGCAGCACCACTGATTATGTAACCATGAAAGCTGCACTTACTAGTCTGGCCACTAGGCTGAACCTCCAGCTCTATTCTCTGTGTTGTATAGCAGATCATTTATGTGTTTTTAAAGGGGGTTTCTAACTTGGAAGTGAATGTCTTATTTCTAGGATATGGCATAACTTTATGACGAGTGGACCCCCAAGTATCCTGAGAATTAAGGCCATCTACCATCAAAATCCATCTTGATAAACCAGGGACACTTGGTCATAGATCCAGGTGCTGTTACTGTGGTAATCTTCTTTTACCAGCGTAACCCTCCATACTGTAGCTTCACAGGCTGTTACACTGTGCAGGATCACTTCTCCCTCTCCCACTGTGAGAGATTACATCAGGCAGAGAGACGGGGAAATTGCTGAGGGAGCAGTCGGGAGGAGGAGACACTTGAAGCTGAAGCATGGACTGGCGCTGGTAATGCCCTCATCGCCCTTCTGCCTCATTAACATAATTGTGAAAGTTGATTTTAGAAGGGAGGAGAGGCCATGGATAACAAATATAAGACGATTCCCGCAGTCATGGTGCCCCTGGCTTATAATGCTTCATGGTAGATTTATTTTAAAGAGTTTTTCCAGGAATCTGGAAGATCTAAAACACATCTATGGAGGAATTTAATTTATAATACCGCCACTGTTTCACACAGTGACTTATAAATCCTTAAAAGGGGATTTCTAGGAATCCAGAAAACTTTCCCGTGTCCCACTAGTACTTGGAGTTTTTAGGCTGCTCCCAGCCGGAAGTAATGCCCCGAGATCTGAGGTAGCCGCTAATTGGCTGAAGGTGACCCCCTGGAACATCCGGCTGGCTGTAGTGCCCAAAATTGGAATCAATGGATTGCCATGGGAATCGGTAGCCTCACAATGGTGAATATGCATCCATTTTTTTTAACTAATACCAACCCCTTTAAGGGATCTATATGCCACTATTTGATGCAGTGGCATGGCGCCTCCATAAATTCCTTAAATTTTTGTGTTTTAGATTGAAAATGATAAGTTCCGTAGCACTGTATGACATTTGCACCATATAAGGGTCACATACATTTCCATGGGGTTATTACTATGGTGGCATACAGAGGTGAGATCATACTAGACAATCATATACAGGCAGTCCCCGGGTTACGTACAAGATAGGGTCCCTAGGTTTGTTCTTAAGTTGAATTTGTATGCAAGTCGAAATTGTATATTTTATCATTTCAGCTCCAGACAATTATTTTTTTTTTTTTTGCCCAAGTGACAATTGGAGTTTCAAAATTTTTTGCTGTAATGGGACCAAAGATTATAAATAAAGCTTCATTACAGACGCCTTACAGCTGATCATTGCAGTCTGGGACTAATGTAATAGCCTCCAGAGAGCTTCACCAGAGATCACAGTGGGCAGAGAGGTCCGTCTGTAAGTCGGGTGTCCTTAAGTAGGGGACCGCCTGTAAATGTGTTGAGATTCTCCTGTAAATGGCATCACTAATGAGTAATAAGGGAATTTACATGGAGTTTCCCTTTAAGTACACGGCATTAGCAATCAAGCATTTGGAAAAGACTAAACTGATAAATGTCTGCAGTGTTTTCACAATGACTGGTTTTAAATCTTTCACAAATATCCGATTTCCTTGTTTGCTGAAAAGATTTGGCGGCTGTCACATTGCTGGGAGAGACGACCCGTGTGTGTACAGTAGCAAATAAAATCATATCTGTGTCATTGTCAGCCTGGATCCGCTGTGTAGCGACGGCTCCGGCCATACTTTTTATTACCATCTTTATGTGCTTCTTATTTTCAGTAGTGGGGTGTGTAAAATGCTTAATGACTTTTAGGGATTTCCCGAACTTAGACATAACATTTTTGCTCAGGATGCAGCACGTTACACCCTCACCAATTTTTAAGCAATTCAAAATCTTGGAAGAAGTAGTCACTAGTGTTAAGTAGACCCGAACTTCAACGTCCATTAGAGGTTTGGGTCTGAGTTTGGCTCCATAATTCACCCCTCCCTTCTCCCCGCCGTTATCTCCTGCGATCAGTGCTGGCATCGATCACTGGCGTTGACTCTTTAAATGCCACTAGGAAAAAATTGCCAGCAGCATTCAATTGGCGGTACACACATTTTAAAACAAACAGGGTTTTAAAATTCACTAGTAGTCACCCATATTGTCATTTCCTTGCAAAGACTACTTTTGTAATAGGTACATGTGGTCTCCGACTTAAAGGACATCTATCACCAGATCAAGGATTGTAAACCAAACATACAGACATACTGGTGTGTGCCCCATCTGGCAGGATCTGCTGTTCTTTTAGCTTCTTATGCCCTTGTTTTTAAGAAAAAAGGGCTTTAAAAAATATGCAAATTAGCCTGAGGGTTCCAAGCTACATTAACTCCTATGGAGCCTGAAGCCCCTCATGTTCATTTGCATAATTTTATGCCCTTGTTTTTATAATAACACTTATGGAGCCCACAACCCCTCAGGCTCATTTAATTCATTTTAAAAGCCTTTGTTTTTTTTATAAAAAAAACAGGTCATAAGAAGCTAAAAGACGAGCAGATTCTCCCAGAGGGGAAGACACCAGTATGTCGGTGTGCTTGGTGTATAATCTTTGATCCTGGTGGTAGATGTCCTTTAAAGCATACCTACCATCAGGAATCTACCTATTAAGGTAGATCCGGTTAAAGGTCCCTACTTCCATTCTCGGCACAAAACTATTTTTTTCCAATCCTTTAATACTTCCTAACCTGAAGTTAACTTTGTTTTACAAATATGCAAATTATCATCGGAGGCTACTGGGGCGTGGAGAAGCCGCTCCAGACTGTTGAAGTAGAGACTTCTCTATGCCCTAAGTGCATCCTATTTGTGCTTCTGATACAGCTGGTGCTTGCGCTTGGACTTTGTTCCCACAGCCCGGAGAGGCCTCTCCAACCCCCCACCCCCAACCCCAGTAGCCTTTGATGATAATTTGCATATATGTAAAATAAAGTTTAGTTCATTTAGGGAGTATTAAAGGAATAAAAAATTAAAGTTATGTGCGGAGGACAGAAGGAGGTAGCTACCATCAGATCTACCACAATAGGTAGATTACTGATGGTAGGCTTCCTTTAAAGAGAACCTGTGTATGCAGTAGTTACTGTACTGCCTCGCCTTCTTGTTTTTCATTGACATGTCTCACTGCTAAAGAACATGCTACTGTGTGGAACATTGAGAGAGAGAGTGCCGTCAAATTATTGGGCACTTGTGTCCAGGGTGATGTCATCTAAGGTCATCTTACATTTGTACAGTATACTCCATGTATGTATCTGATCACATGAAATCACATCAGCCTCCATGGAGGATGGGGAGCACTAGAAGTCCATGGAGGCTGCTATGATCACACCATGCTACTGCAATGTGATCAGATACGTACATAGGGTAGATGTTGCAAACCTAACTGGGTAAAGGACCTTAGGTGACATCACGCTGGTCACATGACATGCTAAGAAGGGGCATGGGATGTGGGGAGGTGTAGAGTCAGGGCCAGTCGAGAAAGACACGCCCTCACTAGTGCCAGGTAGCATAAGATAAAGTTGATTTATGTGGATGTGAGAGAAACCAATTTTAGCTAATAGGGTGTTAGTTAGTAAATCTGGCTTTATGGGATCCTGTCACTAGCTGTATTTGCTTACCTCCCAACCGCCCAGGATCCAGCGGGACAGTCCCGGTTTTGGACCCTGTCCTGTCGTCCTGGGCATCAACTCTTTCAGTGTCTGGAGTTGGATGAATTTCTATGGTGATACAGAGAGACCTCTCTGTCGGTACACAACAGAGCCTGGCAGGTTCAGTGTCCTCACAATGTGCCAACCAGGTGCTACTGTGATACAGACTCAGTGGAGGAGAAGGCAGGAGAGCAGCTGGGGAAAAAGCACAGGTGAGTACACTTTATTTTTATTCAACAAAAGAGGAGGGCACAATAAGAGGGGCAACAGAGAGTGGGCATAAACAAGAGGGGGAGCAGATAAGAGGCATAATAAGGAAGGGGAGCAGAGAAACGGAACACAATAAGAGGGGAGGGGGAATAGGGCCTTGTAGAGGGTGAGAATATACCGTGTAAGAGCCATTATTCCAGGTATTATACTGTGTGGGCATACTAGGGGGGGGGGGGCGGTTGGCAGG
Organism: Engystomops pustulosus; assembly: GCF_040894005.1. NCBI lineage: Eukaryota > Metazoa > Chordata > Amphibia > Anura > Leptodactylidae > Engystomops > Engystomops pustulosus. Next base: position 27,364,851 of record NC_092420.1, read on the forward strand.
GCAAGGGGTGTGGTTGATTAAAAATTGTGCCACTCTTTTTATCCCGATTGCTATGGTAAATTACCTAATATCCTGCCCCCCACACTACATGCATGTAACTTTGGAGGATATTTTTTTTTTTATGTAAACCGACAAAAAAGATTGAATTCTAGAAAGGACATATCATACTCTACCTGCGGTGGGCTGGTAGTTTAGTGGGGGCAAAATCTGGTGACAGGTTCCCTTTAACAGAATCTTTACCATAGTTATTGAATGTTTATTGATCAGAATATTCTAAAAATATGTTTCTAATTGGTCTAAAACGGAGGTAAATAATTATAAAGAAATTTAGGTTTAGCCGACACCTTCACAACTTTTTCTTTCCCCCATTCCCCCCCCCCCCCCTTTTAAACGTGCAAGTAGAGTGGACAATAAGGTTGTTTGTTCCGGAGAGATTTGCCGATGAAGTTCTTCATTGGAGTTGAGTTCACAGAGAGGCCTTTGTGTGCAAACAGTTGGGTACATTGTTTATTCAGCACGGGATATCTTGCACTGTGATGACACAAGCCACGTCGCGCCCATTGTTTCGCCAAAGTGTGAATCTAGATGAGAGCATTTACTTTTCGTTCTAGCACGAAAGTTTTGGGGTTTCTTTTAGGTGAAAGGACGTGGTCTTTATCACTAATGTGTTTTATTAAAGGAAATCTACCATTATCCATAATAATAAACCACGGACACTTACTCATAGATCCTAGCCCCGTGACTGTCATAATCTTCTTATATATGTTATCCATAGCCTCCTTCCTTTTAAAAGCAACGTTTAAAATTATGCTGGGGGGTGTTACCAGAGCCCTTCCGTGCAGGCTATTACACTGTCTTCCTCCTCCCCGTTCCATGAGTATCCCTGTGATTGTATCGACCTAAAGAATAAACAAGACGTGTCATTTGAGGCACACAGTGAAAAACAGGGCCGACAAGAAAATGGTGCAAATGCATTTTTTACCAATTTCACTGCATTTGGAATTTTTTTTTTCCCACTTCGCAGTACAGGGCATGGAGTATTAAATGCCGTCACTATACAGCATAGTGCATAAAACAAGCCCTCGCACAGCTCTTTACATGGAAAAATTTGTTTTAAGTTATAGGTTTTTTAGGTTGGGGAGTGAAAAATGGAAACGCAAATACGAAAAAGGGCCTGGTCGCTATGTGGTTAAAAAGACAAAGGTTTTAGTAACAATCCTTTAAGTAGATCGATCCCCTGGGACGAGTGAATCCTGAGGGGGCATTCACATGTTACGGTTAAAACTGAATTGAAATCCGTATTGACGTGATTTTAGCTGCAGTGTTGTTAAAGGGGTATTCCCACAAAGACAAGATTTTTAAATATACTCAGGATAACAAAATAACATATTCCCTAATTCACTGTTATTAATAAAAATACAGCATTTCACAGATATAATTCCAACCTGTCTCTATCAGTCCTGGTGTATACAATTTTGGTTGCCTCGGGATCCGACTGTAAATCTTCTGATCCTTATGGTCGGGCAGGACACATTCTTCTGATGAATAACAATAAAAGTCAGATCACTTGCATCCAAAACAGCAGAACCAGTGATACTGTGGAGCAATAGTCAGACAATATATATCCCAGGGTAGTACCCAAAAAGCAAAATAAAGCACAGTTAGCACCAGTACTGTAGTGCGCAAGCAAAAGACAATCCAATAATATCTCAGCTCACTCTTCTAAAGCAGGTTAATAAGCCAGCACAGTTTTTACCTCTCCATGTGGGTTCAAATCGAGTAGGGGTAATACAGTTTGCACTAGCCGGTCCTACACAGCCTCCAGATGTCCACTCTGTGTGTCTTGTGGAAATAATATGCACCATCAGAATCGATCCCCCTTGGTTTGGAAGGTTCCTGCCAGACGTAACTTTGCTTCACCGCGGCCCTGGTTTCCTGTGGATAGACCGGATCCAAAGAATAATGCAATACTGTTGTTGCAATATACATTAAAATTCTTTATTTTAAATACTCAAAAAGTATTCATAAAACATACTCCTGAGCACATCAATCTTGCATTAAGTGGCTCTCACATGTATGCCCGACTCGAGTTTCACCTATATAGCTTCATCTGGGGCTTCTTCTCATGAATAGCTTCTCCTGTCTGCTCAATACAGTATACTCTCTGCCCCTCCCCCATCCATTACAAGACCAGCTCACACACAGTCACTTCCTTCCAGCAAGCAGCATCACACATAGACTTGCTTTACAAGCTACAGTTAAGATGAGATCTTTATAGCAGGAGCAGGAGGCATGTAGCAGAGCTGACTGTGTGTGTGTGTGTGTGTGTGTGTGTGTGTGTGTGTTATAGCTGTGCCATTGTAGAGTGTCATTGTGTAGCATATCCATCTCATGGATCTCATCATCTCTCTTCTCTGATCTGTCTCATCTCTCTCTTTCTATGTGTCAGTTGCTCGTAGAATGTTAAGAAGCTAAATAAAAGTGTAGATAAAACTCTGATAATCTAAGCACATTGTCAGCACACAGCATCTCACAGCACTAGAGGCATCATGAAGTGTCTGATTGGAAAGTCCCTGCCACCCGCTCCAGAATTTTATACTGACCGTCACTTAGTGATAGGAGCTAAGACAATAACACTATGCTCTTATGGTAATTGTATGAACTTTATTGTGTAAACCTTTCTAGTGGATTATAATTTGAGAACTTTCTGTCACGGGCAGACCCCTTTAATTTAATAGGTGAAAGGCATCACTTGAACTGGTGAATTTGATTTTGACGGTGAAACCTATTCATTAAATGGGATTCACATATTCAGTTCATGTCGTTCGCCTTTTAAAATAAAATATTTCACCTAAAATCACATCAAAACTGCAATGTGTGAACGCACCCTGAAGGTTTGTGTGTTCTGCCCTAGTCCGGCTATAATACACGTCTGCACTTCCTGAGATCTTAGATCCATTATGGCTGCAAATTCGGACCCAGGAAACTCCTTTGTGTTCTTTTCTGGAAAATCTCGGCAAATTGTCCTGTGCCATTTCATGTGGTTGTCCTGGAATATAACCATGGATGTATTCCGCCCATACTCCACCCTGGGAGCAGCGGCCCGCTGCTGTGCTTCTGAGAGATTGCTGAGTCAAGCCGGCCTGTCCCCATGATACATCCTGGAATAGTTTCCTATTATTTTATCTGGGGCTGCTCAGCAAGCCTCCTCCTCTGTTTCCTCTCCACCATTTGCTTATCTCGCTCCGCTCAGGGAGAGTTCAGGTTTCATTCGGAGCTCTGCTGGTTTCCAGTGGCCAGATGGTTATATAATGTGTCAGATATAAGATATCGAGTAGTGTCTATTATGAAAATTCTCTTATCGCTGAGTAATAGGATGTACATAATAAAGAGATTGCCTTGGGTTTTAGCAAGTCCTCATAATGTGCCTTCAGTAATCTGCGTTGTGAGTGATTTATGAAATTCACATTTGGGTTTTTATCTTTACACGCGCCAATTTCTGATCAGTTTTAAACCATTGTGATGTCTCCATTTCTATAATAAAATAATAAAAATTAAAGGGACAGTCCTTGTATAGTCGCTATCATTTTAGTCTGATCATTGTTCAGGCTAAAATTTAACTAAACCTTTAAAGGGAACCTATTACCAGATTCTCTAAACTACCAGCCCCCTCAGGTGGGGTTTAAAATGTCCTATCTCTATTTTATGTGACATCTCGCCTGTTTGCCTTTAAAAAAAAATCTCCTTAAAGGGAACCTGTCACCACATTTTTACAAATGCAGCTGGTGACAGGTTTGCATAGAGCCCTAACAACTAACTGACACCCTTCTTTTAGTTAAAGTATTTCCCTTCTAAGATCCCTTTACCCAGTTACATTTGCAACATCTTCCCCATGTATGTATCTGATCACATGGCATGATCACAGCATACCTCCATGGACTTCTACTCCTTCCCATCCTCCATGGAGACTGCTGTGATTTCATGCGATCAGAGACATAGATGGGGAAGACTGTGCAAATGTAACAGGACTTTAGATGACATCACCCTGGTCACATGAAGTGGCCAGTGATGTAATAGAGCTGTCTCAACACAATGGGGCAGATTTACTTACCCGGTCCATTCGCGATCCAGCGGCGCGTTCTCTGCAGTGGATTCGGGTCTTCGGGCGATTCACTAAGGCAGTTCCTCCGACGTCCACCAGGTGTCGCTGCTGCGCTGAATGCACTGGAGTTCACCAAGCCGGGCCGAGTGAAGGTAAGCGCGTGTGAAGCGGCGGTTTTTCTGAATCCGTCGGCCCCCGATTTCTGTCGCGTGCATGCCGACGCGACACAATCCGATCGCGTGCGCCAAAAACCCGGGGCAATTCAGGAAAAATCGCCGTAAATCGGAAATATTTGGGTGACACGTTGGGAATCGGGCCCTTAGTAAATGACCCCCAATGTTCAACACCGTAGCATGTTCTGTAGCAGTGAGACCTGTCAATCAGGAACAAGGAGGCAGGGCAGTGCGGTAACTACTGAATATCCAGGGCCTCATTAGACTCACATATTGTCATTGGACTCACATTGCATCAGGAGGATGGAGAAGGCTCATGGGCAGAGCCCTTCTCTGTCCGTACCAGGTGGTTGTGTGCTGCATATTGCAGCAAACACCCCCCAGGAACACCCACAGTCGGTGCTAGCACCAATCATGGGTTTTAACCATCTAATTGCCTCCGATTGTGCAGCAGAAAGCCCCTTTATGTGCAGAATTTTGTGTTGCATCAGGTATAGCTCTGCGGTGCCACAAATGTGTCTCGGATACTTTCTAAATACATGTGCAAGCAGTTTGCACTGAAAAGAACATGCACAGTCAGATATAAAACTGGTGCAGGGGCTTTAATAAGTCTGGGCTATAGTATTGAGGTTTTGGGAGATTTTGGTCACTCTGCCTCCAAAGCAACACTGTACCCCTGTAACACTGTACCCCTGTAACACTGTACCCTAAACATTCTTAAATGTTCTTATTATTTTTGTAAAATTATATTTACTCCATTCATTTTTCAAAACATAAAGGCAATTCTGCGAATGTTTTGAATTTTTTATTTTATTTTTTAAACAAATTCCTTCAATTCCAGATTTATATAGTTTGGCTTTTTTTTTGTTTCTTTGTTTGTTACCATCACGGGAACTTTTTGAATTTTGTGTGTGTGTTATAAGTTTAAATGGGCAAAGACGGAGAAGTGTTTTGTTTTGTTTTTAAAGGGAACCTGTCACCAGGAGACCCATTTTTAGCACTCCCCCAGTCCCCACAGAGCATAGTACATACACTGCCAAAGTGTTTTTGTATAAAAAATAGGTTTTACAGAAAAAAAGATATGTTATATTGTACCTTTCATTCGCATCTGCTGTGTGACTAGGCAGTTGCCTATTGGGAGGGGCTGGAAAGGAGCAGTTCCCCCCACCCTTGGGAAACTGCTACTCCATGTGACCTTTTCAAATAAATGAAAACACTTGGCTTAGCGACGCCCCTTGCTCCTCTACAGCCAATCCCGAGTGTTGGTAGTTATTCATATATTTGAAAAGTTCACATGTTTCCCAAGGGTGGGGGGGGGGGAACTGCTCCTTTCCAGCCCCTCCCAATTGGCAACACACAGCAGATTCTAATGAAAGGTACAATATAACATATCTTTTTTTCTGTAAAACCTATTTTTTATACAAAAACACTTTGGCAGTGTAGGTACTATGCTCTGTGGGGACTGGGGGAGTGCTAAAAATGGGTCTCCTGGTGACAGGTTCCCTTTAAATAATATTTGGGAAATATTTTTGATTCCTGCTTGTCAGCGTGGCAAGTCCGGGAGTAGCTCCACTGCAACATGGCAGCCAATGAGCTCCCTGTAAGTGAAGTCCATATTGTGGGGGTAAAGGCTCCACAAAATTGCTAGATTTTTATTTTCTCGGAAACCTTAAAATTCAGCTAACAATTGCCACCTTGTGCAACATGGTTAGTCAGATCCCATTCACACTATAAGATTTGGGAATCGCTACATTGGCTACTGTTCAGAAAATCCCATGAGTATGCTTTCCGAAAATCCACCTCTACCTCCTCCGTACTAACGGCTTTTCCTTTTTACCATTTAAGGTGTGTATATTCCAGTCAATATACGCAATGAAGCATTATGGTTGGCTCCGAAATTTTCACAGCCGCCCTTCCTATTAGTCTTGAATGAAACCATTAGCTGTAAGTCCAGCGTTGTCCTCGCTGAGAACAGGCTCGGCTTCCTTCCTCTGCTCCCTTTCCTGTTTGTGTATGGGAACCTTCCCTTGGTGTAGAAGGACAGGAAGGTCACTCTTTCTATGTAAGTCTGAGCCGTGCCAGAACCTCGCTAGGCACAGATATTATTTTAGTATATTCAGACCATCTTCGTGTCGGCTCCTTTCTTTACTCGCAGTGTTTAGATTTGTATCGTAGACGGCAGGAGCCCGGATCAATGGTCCGTGCAGTCAGACAACATCCTGCAAAACATAATGTATAACGTGAATGACATAGTAATGTAACACTGCTGCCATTATTGGCTTAGTACCGAGGATGGGATTTGTTATTCATCTTCACGCTACAGTTGTCGCCATTTAAATTGTGTTTTTTCGTTGACTTTAGGAAATGGTGAATATCCCAGAATAGGACTGGAACTAATATTTCAAAACATAGCCCCCATCTGTCATAGTTATAAAGTCATTTCATTTAAACTTTGTAACCCTTAACCCTTCATACCTGTCGTGTGTTGTAGGAATCGGCTCTCATTCTAAATTGTACATATGATTTTCAGATTGTCAAAAATATAAAAAGTATACTTGCCACAATGGCCACGTTTTTAGGTCTTAGTGACCTGAAACAAGGGCAACATCGGGTTCCATGGAGGCCACTGATTGGCTGCAGCAGTCCTTTGGCCACCAATGTTTTTGGTTACAGCCCATAAATGTTTCTCCAATTTTTGACCGATGAATTATACTCACTGCAACAGAACTGATTAATTGAGATCTGGAATACACTTGAGGGATAACGTATTGAGGGACTGTGGTGTTCTCAGGTTAAGGTTCCAGTCGGGGGCACGCTCTGTTAGGTCCAAGTTGAGGTCTTGGGGTTTATTCGGGCCACAGTTCATCGAGGGTCACAATAGGGTTAGACACCCCGATCCCACGGAGACCCTTCTTTACCAATAATACACCCTGTTCCTTTCTTACCGACCAGTCATACATACTTCATATATATAACACCGACACACCTCTGCTTTATCTGTCTATATATCATCGGTACTGCTGATGGTTCCTATTCCAATACTGATGCAGAGGCTCTGGGACGCCACAAGGTATGAAATGATACCTTTAGGCGTCATTGTTTAATGTGGGGTGCATCTTGTTATGGGCCCTTTATTCAATTTCAATTGGCTGTAATGAAACAAAGAGTGAAAAATTTAAAGGGATCTAAATACTTTCTGTACCTACTGTACCTATTGTACCTATCTCTTCTCTCTGTCAGTCTCTCTCTGTCTCTGTCTGTATGTTTCTGTCTTTCTCTGTCTGTCTGTCTCTCTCACTGCCTCTCTCTCTCACTTTCTCTCTCTCTGTGTCTATCTCTCTCTCACTGTCTCTATAATTATTTTTTATATGGAGTCAACCTTTAACTTTGGGAGACAGTTGAATATTTACCAAATTTCGAGTGGGTGTCGCATTAGGAATCCCCTTGGGAAATCCATTATAACAAACATTATGTATAACCTCTAATGCACAGATATAGACATGCACAGGGTCACCATTTACTTTAGGTTGAAAAGCAATTTATCTCTTAAATGACTAGAAAAATGATGCAAGTATCACAGTGTTCCCTGCTTTTTGGCGGTTTTTACCGGTACTTGCATTTAGACGATTGCTAAGAAACAGGTTATCCAAGATCATCCGGAGCTTCCATCTGCAGGTTACAAGGTTGAACTTTGTGAGTTTCTGTAATTTGGAGATGATTGACTGCACTTTCTCCACTAATGTGTTCCCTCTGTCCTTACAGGTGATCGACCAGTATGAGAAAGATGGCTTCCAGTTCTTGGCCAAAGTTTTTAACTCTTCGCATTCCTTCCTGGAAGATTTGACGGGTCTTACCTTGCTGCATCAGGAGACCCAGGCGGCAGAGGTCAGAGCTCTACCTCTTTTATGTCTGTGTCTATTATGCGTGCTGGAGGATTGTTGCTCATGTTTTTGTTTTTTTTTTAAATCGAAAAGTAAGCCTTTTGTCCTCACAATAATAATAAGAAAAATATGTAGCATCAGGGAATGCCATAGATATTCAATAATAATCTATGGGATAAGGTTAAATGAGGTTTCCAGGGCAAAAATATTGTTTTTATAGGATAGATAAATAATATCAAACCTTCAGGGGTCCGTAAGCCCTTCCCTTCCAAGCAGCTAAAAAACAGAGAATGGAACATGAAGGAGATGGCTCCATTCCCTGTATAGTGGCTGAACCGTGTCACTGCAGCTTTGGTCCCATGCTTCCTTTTTCATTTTCTTTTTATTAGCTGATCTGTGGGATCCTGTCATATCCAATATTTTGGTGCAGAAAACACTTTAGGGCTTTATATGTTAATTCTGGCCAAACAATGTTACGATTTTTACGATTTTGTATGAGGAAATCGCTGGTGCAGCTTGAATAAGATATAGGTATAAATCAAATATAAAAGCATAAGTCCAAAAATCTCACCTTAAGAGGTTTTTGTTGTTATGAACTACCCTTATGAAAGGTCCCAAGTATCAAATCATGAAGGTCAAACTTTTATGACCTTTCTTCAATCGCCTAATTTAAGTGACCATGACGCTGTATCCCTTCTTGATATACATGGCTTCTATCTTCCCAAAAGAGCGCCACATCTGACCATTGGTAGTATTTGGTATTACAACTAAGATCTATTTATTTATATATAGCTGAGCTGCAATAACCTTGGTCCACCCTTTAAGTGGACATACTGCTGAAAATAACTCCAGGGGGCGCCACACACATCGATTCGTGGAAATAACTAGACTTGGCGCTTTTTGTAAAATGGATTCTAATTGAATATGTGTCATGTTTTGAGTGATCTTATGAAAGAGATAAATATTTTATATCGGGACAACCCCTTGCTCTTAAATTGATTAGTTTTTCCTTAAGGGAGAGGTGCAAAAATTCCCGAATAATAAGACGGCACAGTCTCCTACAACAAGCAGTTGAGTTACGGCTTTGATTTTGTAAAGCAAGTGGAAAAATAAGTGCATTAAGCTACTGAGTCTCTATGGCAACTCCTTTTGCAGTCGTTTTTTCGGAATTCCTGTTAGATCCGGAATGGGCCTTCCATCATTGTCCTGCGATTTCCACAGCCGCCATACTAACAAGCGGTAGCCTGTAAGTTAATACTTTTACTGATTTGAAGCCGTCTTGTTTACTTTCATATATAACGTGAATATCATTGTGCCGGAGCCAATTCCTCTTACTATAAATCTCACAGCCCCGGCCTGTCGGCTAAGAATAGAGGCATGACTCAAGTTACTCTGGGAGTTATTTGAAGACGGCACTTACCTCATCTCCTTAGATAGCTCCCACCTGACTCTGGAGTGCAGCTCCGCACAAAGATTTAATGCCGGTTTCTCTCGTATCCAGTGTCAGGAGTCGGTAAACTGTTGATCATTGTGAGAAGGATCTTACTGAGGACGGAGGGTCATTTACTCCCGGCTCCGGTTACTCTGATGCTCCAACTGCAGGATGTTATTAACTGCATGTAATAGCCAAGTCACATCCACACAAAATGTATACATGATCCAAAAACAGTTGTGTGATCTTACCCTTATATAGCATGAAATAACACGAGTAAATCTCTCGGTGACTGCAAATCTTTCATTTGTTTAAGATCTGTTGCCTATGAGCGAGTACGATCCAAGAAACGCGCTCCGTGCGCTGCCGCAATTTCCTAGACCAAACCACTGGACTGAACGAACATATTCAATGGTACGAGGTTCAGTCTAGGAAATCCCGCCAGCGCACAAAACAAATCACTTTCACACAGTCAGTATTTTATCTGTAATTTGCATCAGTGATTGAAGCCAAAACCTGCAGAGAGGAAAGGTATAATGGAAAGGTCTGTATCTTTCCGGTATCGAGAGACAACTCCTGGTTTTGGCTTAGGCTGCGTTCACACGTTGGATTTACGTAGCGTTTACATTTGAGTTATCAATACATTTACATTGTATTAATATTGTTTTTCCGTTAGACAAATGCTAACCTAATGTAAACATTAAAAGTAATTGAAACACAATTGAATTGAATAGGACCTCCTGTCTGCCTTGTTCCCCTCATTCAAGATAAAACAGCCATTCTAAGCTGAATGTACCTGCTCTCGTCAGATCACAGAAGCAAAGCAGCTTCAGGCCTGGCAAGTGGCAGCTTGGGAGACTGGCTGTGAATCCAAGGTTCCATTGTCTGTGGAATAGCCTGCCTCAAGTGCTGGCCACAGCAGGGACAGCAGAGAGCTTCAAGAAGGGTCTAGATGCCTTTTTATACATAAATGACATTGATGGTTATGTTATATGGATTTGTTTCCCTAAAATACCTTCCTCATTTAACTTGATTAAAGGAAACCTACCACTTGAAGTGACAGGTATAAGAAGGACATACCAAGCACCAGCTCAGGGTGAGCCGGTGCCGGAGCTTAGTTTTGTTAGTGTTTTAAACCGCAGCATCGCGGTTTAAAACACTTTTTAAACTTTATGGCCGAAGCTGCTTCGGCGCAGGGAGGTACGCGCTCGGCGCACTGTGCACGCGGCTACATAGGAAGTGTAAACCGCGATGCTGCGGTTTAAAACACTAACAAAACTAAGCTCCGGTACCAGCTCACCCTCAGCTGGTGCTCGGTAGTTCCCCCTTATACCTGCCACTTCAAGTGGTAGGTTTCCTTTTAACAATTGTCCTTTTTTTCAACCGTATAAACTATTATACTATGAAAATGACTTTAGCTTTTGAAATTTATGGTGAATTCTGTCTTTCTAGCCGGATCAAGAGATTGTCAGTTAAGTGTCAGATTACATAGAAGTCTATGGAGCGAGGAGAGGGGGAGCGAGTCACAGCAGCTAGGTCTCCGGCCAGCAGCTTTGTAGATATGTGAGGTGCTCTTCAACCCATTTGGTTAATTTATTTGTTAAGAATCTTGACAAGAATCACATAATAATCTGTGATTTAGCTGGAAGCCCTGACATGTGAAAAGGAAACCCTGTAACGTGCCTCGCCATTGACAGCATATTGTACTGTTTGTATGCTCTAGACACATTTTTGTAGCACTACTAGATATGCCGGGTTTTTTATTACGTCGTCGTCATGTTACATTCACACGTGTTAGACTGGATTTACATTGCGCCTTTCGACACATTTAGCGTGTAAACTAGGAAATCTCCTAACATGCACGATAAACGTGTTCATAGACATAAAGGGGGAGATTTATCATCAAGTTTTTGTTAGCTGTTCTAGTTGCCCATGGAAACCAATCAGAGCTCAGCTTTAATTTTATAAACAACTGTGGGAATATGATAGCTGAGCTCTGATTGGTTGCCACGGGGAACTAGAACAGTTCTGCTCTTAGAGACTTATGATGAATCTCCCCCAATGTGTCAGACGGTGACCTAATGTTTTCCTCTGGATGCTCAATTACATCCAGCAGGAAACTCTGGGTTTTTCCATCCTGCCTCCTGCAGGAGAACACCGTATACGCTCAGTGGAGGCCATTTTAAAAGGCAAAGGGGATGGATCTAACTGAATAGCATCTATCCCTGGCCTCCGCTCAGCTTACTATTTGGTTGTTTCCCCAGTGATGTAACTGTATAAAAGGACAGTGACGCCATTCAGGAGACACCGAAACATTGGCAGCAGCAAATCGCTAGCTGCTGGCGATATTCTCTCCTCTTCATTTTTTAGTGCTGTGTGTGGTTTATTGATCAGGTGAGGTAGCAGAGCTGAATGTGTCATTGTCTTATATCCATCTCATGACTCTGATCTGCCTCATCTCTTTTCCTAAGTGTCAGATACTAGTGAATGTTTTGAAGATAAATGAGAATGTAGCTAAACCCTGTACCCTGATAATCTAAGCACATTGTCATCACACAGCATCTCATAGCACTAGAGGAATCATTAAGTGTCTGTTCAGCTGCTGCCTGCCCACACTGCTGAATCACACACACTGACCAAAAACGCCAAAAAAACTGACTAAAATTGCAAAGCAATGGGCTAAAAAATTCGAAAAATTGTTAATGTGTAAACATCACTTGAGGATTAAAGTTTGAGAACTTTCTTTAGAACCTTTAACAGCTTCAACAATGGTGCGTCCACCTTCTTGTTCCACAACGTATTTCACCATCCGCCATATTTCTGTCCACGCCTGCGTGCGTCAACGTCTCGTTTACCCGTGTGAGTTTTTTCCCCCATCTTATCTTTTGATCTTCCTGATTTTCCCACTGTTTGTCTCCTGTGTTCAGGTGGTTAAGCCATGAGAAGAAATGCTTAGATCAGGATCTTTTATTATTGTAATGCTTTCACTTGAACTCTCTCCTCATACTTGGCAGCCAACTTCCTGGGTCTTGTTACAACGTGTTTTAGGATCTTAGAAAGAATTTTCATTGTGTTTATTGTAGAGGGGGGAAAAAAAAGTTACTAAGCAACGGGAACACAATTATCTACAGGCACATAAAAAGAGACAGCGCCGGAGTGCCTGGATTTATTATCTCTCCGATGCTGGCTGTTAGGGAAGGAAACCCCAGCCCTCGACAATCTAGGATCGGCCTTCACGCCCTTGTATAATCATCGGCCCCGCGGTAAAATCAAATAAAAATGTATTAGTCCTTCTAAAGATTGCTTACGATTCGGCAGACAGTTGTATACAATAAAGTGTTTATAATATGTTATCTTATATTTTTTTACTATTGCATTAGTATATAATTGAGCTGTTGGATGATAGAGACCAAAGCAACCAGAGACCTATTTTTTCTGTACCTATGCTGTAGATATACATGGCCCAGGCTTCACCGTCTCACAATGCACCAGTTCTCAGGCTGATGCAGGATGATGGGGCCGAGACGGCCCATTCGCGATCCAGCGGCGCGTTCTCTGCGGTGGATTCGGGTCTTCCGGCGATTCACTAAGGCAGTTCCTCCGACGTCCACCAGGTGTCGCTGCTGCGCTGAAGAGCATCGGAACGCACTGGAGTTCACGATCCTATTCCGGGTGAAGGTAAGCGCGTGTCCCGTGACACTTTTTTTTTTTTTTTAAATGCGGTGGTTTCTTCTAATCTGTCGGGTTATTGTTCGGTCATGCCCCCCGATTTCCGTCGCTTGCATGCCGGGGCCAATGCGCTACAATCCATTCGCGTGCGCCAAAAACTCGGGGCAATACAGGGAAAATCTGCGCAAATCGTAAATATTCGGGTAGCACGTTGGGAAAACGTGAATCGGGCCCTTAGTAAATGACCCCCGATGTGTTGATATCTGGTGTAAATTTAGACCAGGTAAGTTTACTTTAGACAAAAAAATGCACCAATTTTGCGGTGTTTTGACTGGAGTGTATTGTCATTTCTTAAAGGGGTTGGAACCAACTAAGGAAATTTTCCCCTATAATAATTCTTTATTTATATAGCGCACACAGATTATGCAGCGCTGCACAGAACTTGCCAAATCAGTCCCTGTCCCCAATGGGGATCACAATCTAATCAACCTACCAGTATGTTTTGGAGTGTGGGAGGAAACCGGACGACCCAGAGGAAACGCACGCAAACATGGAGAGAACATACAAACCTTGGACTTGAACCCAGGTCCCCAGCGCTGCAAGGCTGTAGTGCTAACCAACTTTTTCAGTTGGGTCCCGTGTGACCTGGACATATGGTTGGATTGGCAGCAGTGCAGTCATACCGGCAAATTGCCACCTCTACCTACTAGCCATGGCTGTGATAGCCTGCCAGCCCCCTGCAGTATATAGCCTGCCAGCCCCCTGCAGTGTATAGCCTGCCAGCCCCCTGTAGTGTATAGCCTGCCCGCCCCCTGTAGTATATAGCCTGCCCGCCCCCTGTAGTGTATAGCCTGCCAGCCCCCTGTAGTGTATAGCCTGCCAGCCCCCTGCAGTGTATAGCCTGCCAGCCCCCTGTAGTGTATAGCCTGCCCGCCCCCTGTAGTGTATAGCCTGCCCGCCCCCTGTAGTGTATAGCCTGTCAGCCCCCTGTAGTGTATAGCCTGTCAGCCCCCTGTAGTGTATAGCCTGTCAGCCCCCTGTAGTGTATAGCCTGTCAGCCCCCTGTAGTGTATAGCCTGTCAGCCCCCTGCAGCGTATAGCCTGTCAGCCCCCTGCAGCGTATAGCCTGCCAGCCCCCTGCAGCGTATAGCCTGCCAGCCCCCTGCAGCGTATAGCCTGCCAGCCCCCTGCAGCGTATAGCCTGCCAGCCCCCTGCAGCGTATAGCCTGGCAGCCCCCTGCAGCGTATAGCCTGGCAGCCCCCTGCAGCGTATAGCCTGGCAGCCCCCTGCAGCGTATAGCCTGGCAGCCCCCTGCAGCGTTTAGCCTGCCAGTCCCCCCCCCCCCCTTCCTCAGTATATGGCCTGCAGCCACTGTCCCCAATATAATGCCTGTAGGAAAAAATCCAAAAGCGTTCTCACCTTCTGACGCCACCAGCCCTTCCCCCCCCAGCAGGTCCTCTTCTATCCATCGCGGCCCTGGCATCGGCTCCATGTCCTCGCAGGCCGGCGCATGCACCATGATGTCAGCCGCTTGCTGATGTCATATTGTGTACAATGCCGGCGCAAATAGTAGAATGTCAGCGTGCGGCTGATTTCATGGTGCCAACGACGGACAGCAGGGACACGTAACCGATGCTGCGGCCACAATGGATAGAAGAGGACCAACCGGGGGGCGTTGGAAGGTAAGTACACTGACTAGAGAATACGGTGTATATAAATCCCTGACATCTTTACAAGGCAATTATTGTGTATGGAAAGTTTGCTTGGTACCCCACAAGCACACTATAGAAAGATCTAAGTAGGGGGTGGTCCCCTACTAAGGCACAGCCGATTTACAGACGCCCTGTCTGCCCCCTGTGACGTCTGGGGAATCTCTCTGGATACTTTGCTATAGTCCCAGACTGCAATGATCAGCTGTAAGGTGGCTGTAATGAAGCTTTTTTAGAAAATCTAAATAGAAATAGAAAATTTGCTGGAGCTGATTATAAAATATACACTTCCAACTTACATACAAATTCAACCTAAAGAACCGATCTTGTACTTAATCTGGGTATTGCATGTATTCCTTTTTTTAATTATTTTATTTTATTTACAATTGCATGAAATTTTACTGTTTCTGCAGCAATATCCTGCAGGGAATGTGATAGCCCGGAGTAGTTTTACAATTCAGAAGTTTTCCAATTGTAAATTAACTTAAAAACATGTTTGTTCTTTTATGTATTGTTTAAGACGCGAGGACATTTGGTTGCATTCAATTCCAGATGCCTTTTTAATTTCAGATATTTTTGTTTGCCTTTCCTAACATAGGTCACATAAATAACAAGCATTACTGTATATACTCTAGTATAAGCCGACCTGCGTATAAGCTGAGGTACCTATTTTTGCCATAAAAAACTGGGAAAACGTATTCACTTGAGCAGAGCCACCCTTTAAAAAGAAATGTCCAGCAGAGCCCTCCTTTAAAAAACATTTACCACAAGGGTATAGGATTGTAACCCAAGAACACTGACATACTGGTGTGTGCCCCCTCTGTCAGGATCTGCTCTTCTTTTAGCTTCTTAAGCCCTTGTTTTTACAAAAAAAAAAATACAGTGCCCCTTCAAATAGAATGTCCAGCAGTGCCCCCTTCAAATAGAATGTCCAGCAGTGCCCCCTATAAATAGAAAGTCCAGCAGTGCCCCCTATAAATAGAATGTCCAGCAGTGCCCCCTATGAATAGAATGTTCAGCAGTGCCCCCTATGAATAGAATGTTCAGCAGTGCCCCCTATAAATAGAATGTCCAGCAGTGCCCCTATAAATAGAATGTCCAGCTGTGCCCCTATAAATAGAATGTCCAGCTGTGGCCCCTATAAATAGAATGTCCAGCTGTGGCCCCTATAAATAGAATGTCCAGCTGTGGCCCCTATAAATAGAATGTCCAGCTGTGGCCCCTATGAATAGAATGTCCAGCAGTGCCCCCTATGAATAGAATGTCCAGCAGTGCCCCCTATGAATAGAATGTTCAGCAGTGCCCCCTATGAATAGAATGTTCAGCAGTGCCCCCTATGAATAGAATGTTCAGCAGTGCCCCCTTTAACTCCTTAAGGACGCAGCCAGTTTGTAGCTTAAGGCTCAGCCCCATTTTTTTTTATTCTGACTTGCGTCACTTTATATGGTTATAACTTTTGAACTCTGTTACTTATCAAAGTGATTCCGAGATTATTTCCCCACATGTTGTACTTCATTTTAGTGGAAAATTTTGGTTGATGAGGTTTGCGTTTATTTACAAAAAAAAAAGAAAATATGATGAATTTTTTGAAAAATTTGCCATTTTTCGAAATTCAAAATCCTTACGTTTTCAGGCAGATAGATTTACCACCTAAATAAGTTGCTGAATAACATTTCCCATTTTGTCTGCTTTACATTTTCATCATTTTTGAAATGTCTGGATAATTTATTTTGATGTCGCTCGGCCTACAAATCGAATATCGGTTTTCTGTATTTTCAGAATTGACTATTTTGGGGATAAATACTGTTTTGAATGAAATTTTACATTTTTAGCATCAAGACCCCCTATATAATCAACCCATTTTCAAAGCTGCACCCCTCAAACTATCGGAAACAGCTTTTAGAAAGATTGTTAACCCCTTGAGATCTTCATAGTAATTACATCAAAATGGAGGTGAAATTTAGAATGGTCAAATTGTGCCGGTTATACGTTCATTTAGCCCTAAAATTTACACATTTCCAAAAGATAAAAAGAGAAAACCCACCATACAATTTGTTCTACAATTTCTCTTGAGTACAGAGACCCCCCACATGTGGCCGTTACTTGTTTTATGGGCGCACAGCGAGGCACAGGAGGGAAGGAGCGTCCTGCAGCTGCCAGGATTTTAGTTTCCTCATTGGCCCCTTTTGTAGGCTATAAAATTTTCGGGTTTTTCATTATTGGGGCCATGTGACGTTATTGGGGCCATTTTTTGTGGGATGAGATGCTTTTTCCAGTGTTACAATTTTGGGGTTGGTTTCCCCTATTGTTGAAAATTTAGGAATATTTTTTTGAGGGCAGGAGTAGAAAAGCACCAATTCTGTACTGGACTTTTTACTTTTTTTTTTTTGTTCACCGTATATCCTAATAATCCTGTTATCTTTATTCTATGGGTTGATAAGATTACGGGGATACCAGACATGAATATTTTTTCTTACATTTTACTAAATTTGCAAAATAAAACCTAATGTGGGGAAAAAATCTATCATTTTTGCATTGCCGCCTTCCAAGTGGCATAACATTAACTTTTTTGGCTACAGAGCTGGTTGATGGCTTGTTTTTTGCGGGACATGTTGTACTTTGTAACAGCATCATTCTATAGTACATATGTTTTTTTGATCAGTTTTTGTTGCATTTTTTTGTCGGAAAGAAAGAATAGGTAAAAATCATAATTTTTGGTGAGTTTTTAAGTTTTTATTTTAACAGGGTTCATTGCGCGGGTTCAATAATTATTTATTGTTATTCTACGGGTTGTTACGGACGCATTATGCTATATATGTGGGGTTTGTGTTATGATTTAGACTTTTTTTAGTGTTATATGTCTCTATATGTTATGGGGATTATGGGCATTTTTATTGATTTATTACTTTATTTTTTATTGAATAACCTTTTTTTTTTTTTTAACATTTTTGACTATTTCCACCATGGGACATGAACAAGCAATCATCTGATTGCTTGTTCATGATAATACTCTGCAATACTGATGTATTGCAGGGTATTAGCAGAGTCAGCCTATGCACATGACACTGTGCCCTTTCAGGCAGTGCCTACAGGCATGTCTGGGGTCCACATTGCGGGAGGAGGGGGCGAGACCCCCCAAAGGCATGTTAAATGCAGCGGTCGCATGTTAAAGGCATGTTAAATGCAGCGGACCCCCCCAAAGGCATGTTAAATGCAGCGGACCCCCCAAAGGCATGTTAAATGCAGCGGTCGCACTGACCGCTGCATTTAAGGGTAAAACACCCGTGATCGGAGCCCATTCCGACCGCGGTTGTTACACTGGGGTGTCGGCTATCATGTGTCCCGATACCAGTACGGCTCAGATCTTGAGCTGAACTGGCATCGGCGCTGCGTCCGATAAATAGAATGCCCAGCAGTGCCCCTGATCAAATAATAAATTTAGTACTCACTTCCAGTGCTCCGCTCAGGCGTCCTCTTCTTACCCGCTTGCCTTCTCAGCTCCGCTCCGGCTTCCCGGCAGTATGTGGAGAGGCACGTCTATGCTCTCTTCCCACATGCCACGTACACATTACGATGGCACGTCATTGTGTGTGCGTGCGGGCAGAGGCACGTTCAAGCTCTCTACCCGCACGCACACACACAATGATGTGGAAGCACTGCCAGGAAGCCGGAGCCGAGGAGAGTGCTGGAGGTGAGTACTAATTTTTTATATACTCAAGTATAAGCCGAGTAAGGCTTTTTCAGCACAAAAATTTTGCTGAAAAACTTGGCTTATACTCGAGTATATAAGGTACTTCAGCATCTTGGCCCTGAACTGTGCAACTTCTTTATACTTTACAGAAGGAGAACTTATATAATACACTATTGTGTTTTTATGTAAATTTTTGTCGAGGAGTCCTCAACCAGCCCTCATAAAAGCATATGTAATATGGATAGATTTTTGAAAATATTTCACACATATATTTTTAGTTTTTGATTCATTGTGCATGTCCCAAGCTTATTGTTACACCCTGTATATCTGAAACGTGTAATCTACTTTATGGGTGACTGAAACTTTAGAATTATGCAAATTATGCTGAAGTGCATTAGCAGAGCACCTCAGGGCTCCAGCTCTAAATCTGTCTGGACCCACTAGTGATGTAACGAAAGGGGGAAGAATGAGAGAAAGCTCTGGACTGTGGAAGAGCAGTATCATTTGCATATTTCTAAACTCAACTCAAAGAAAAAGCACCTGCAAAACAAGAATGTTTTTGAGAGCATAGAATTTTGTCTGGGTAGGTAAATTGTGATTTTCGTTATGCAACCGATACAAAAACGGCCGAAATAGCTGATATATGTACTGGACTCCAGATTAGAGAGTTTCATTCAGCAGTTTTAATTAATAAAAAATGTTCACATGTGATAAAGTTTTTGGCATTCTATGGTAGAAAGGCCAAAAATATGTTTTTTGACAAATAAACACAAGCAAAATACAACTGGAAACATTACAAAAACACTGCTGCCAAAAAGAGAACTACACATATGTTTGCTTTTTGGCATGATGTTTCAAAGTACAGTTTTAAAATTTTCAGCCTCCCCCACTGTTACCCAATTACACAGGGTTTTTAAAAAAAAAAAAACTTGTAAGAATATTAACTGTACACAGATCATACTCGAGGCATCTTGGAAACTTCGCATTAAATTCTATTTCATAAAACAAGTTACCTTTACCATCCTTTACCTGTTGTCAACAAAATTAATTTAACGAAAACCCAAAATCTGAATAGACTTCTAATCAACTGCTGGTGATAATCTATGAAATATGCATTTTCATGATTATGGAATCCTAAAGTTGAAACAAAACTGATCCATTGAGGACAGTCGTGTAACCATGGAGTTTGTGTGAAATAATATTTAACTTTGGTATATGGACTCTCAAGATGATTGAAGGCCCTTGACATGGGATGTAAGCTCAAATATTACATAATATCTCCATTCTTCAGGAAGTAGCCTGACCATTTGGCGTTGTGGACGATGTGGTGTCAGTGGGAAGGACGGATTAGGGCGATTAAGATTGCCAAGGGCCCTGGTCTGAATGAAGATGGTTAAAAATGGTCTGACGCAAATCGCTTAGATATTTTACCAAAGCCAACCTTACTCCATCGGTAAAAACTGAGGAAGAGCGGTCAGTTCAACGAGACGGTTTGAAGGATATCTACCATCAAAATCCATCATGATAAACCGGGGACACTTACTTATAGACAGGGGCGTAACTACAGTGGTAGCAGCCATACAGATGCTATGGGGCCCGCAGTGTCAGGGGGCCCCGTCATCCGACCTGACACAATAAAGAATGGAGGATGTGCACCATTATATCTATATTGTACTGCACATTGTCCAGCATAATATGTATATAACATATACTGTGTATATATGCAGTATCTGTGATGTGTATATGGTGTCTGTATACACTGTATGTGAGTATGTTGCATATGGCACTGTATGTGTGTGTATATGGACATGAGTGTTTTTATATGTGATTGTAACTCGCATGTGTGAATATACTAATACCCTGTTTCCCTGAAAATAAGGCAGTGTCTTATATTAATTTTTTGCTCCTAAAGAGGCACTAGGTCTTATTTTCAGGGGATGTCTTATTTTTCCATGAACAAGAATTTACATTTATCATTGAACAAAAAATCTACTTCTCTAACCTCCTTATGACTCTCCAAACTCTGAATTTCATGTTGTATTTCTTGTGACTCCATTTCTATAAGAATCTTTGGCCCCAATCTCTCAGGTTTAGTAAAAGCACTTTCCATAAATGACCCTTATTATCCTGGTGGCTGCTGGATCACATTTGCAGCATACAACTAGTGATTTACTTCCATGAATTCTTCTCCATGTAACAATCTCTTGTGGTATCTAAAAGATTTCTAATACTAATATATAGTGCAGGGGAAGCTGCTGCAATGGCTGCCGCTATGTCTTATTTTCAGGGGAGGCCTTATATTTCTAAGCCTGAACAAAATTGTAGTAGGTCTTATTTTCAGGGGATGTCTTATTTTAGGGGAAACAGGGTATGTATATTTTTTAAGTGGAATGGGGGGCCCCATGCAGTAGCCTGCTAGGGGGGCCCGGTCTCTCCTACTGCTTATAGATCCAGGCACTGATTGTTATCTATGGCTTCCTTCCTTCTAAAATCAACTTTTAAAATTATATAACTGTATGTCCGGGTCAAGTTGCTGAACGCCAACGACGGTTCCGCTCATCTCTACCTACTGTACCTCACACGCCCCATCTTTAATTTTCTTTTCTCTAAACAACTTTGTTGTTGTATGGGGCAGTATGACTTTAATGACAACCTCCCTTTAAGACAAGAAATCTGTGTAAATCCAGTGTACGATTGCAATGATATAATTACTTGGCCACAAAAGCCTTTGCAACAAATGGTACATCAGTCAAAAGGGGAAAAAAATTTCAAATCCTGAGATTTTTATTTCCATGAAATGCTAATTAACCATCAAGCAAAGTAAATAAAAGGAAACCCTGCATCTTTCAAATGGAGAAGGGATTTGGCTCTAGTGTACTGCATCTGGTTCTCATTATCTTCTCCTGGAACAGTTTTTGTTACTTTTTTGCTATGTTTTTTTTTTCTTTTTACAACAGTGAAATGTTTATGTGTACGATAGTTATACGGAGAGTTTTTTCAGGGCTGGTCCAACTCTGCACAACACTGAGCTGTGGGAAAGTCCTATATCACTACTTCCACAGAAGACACGTCACTTGGGGAATTGTTCCATCTTACAATAAAATCTTATTTCCATTTGTTTGGAGGGATTCCAGTGGTAATTTTTTCTGTTTTCAATCTTGAGGTGAAGCAGTGCTTTAAGCTTAGCTTGTTACTAGCTCAATGAGTGGGTGGAACACCAGCTTCTCTCTGGGTGGCTGATTTTAGTGGGAAAAGAATTATTTCATTTATTAAATTTCAAAATTAAATACTCTAGTTTTAAAAAAATATATAATAGAGAGTGATAGACACTCGCTATGTTGTGCAGTCTTGACTTTTCTATGCTATAATCAACTTTTTTGCAAAATGTTTTTGCTGTGTGTTATTCCCATTATGCCTCAGCACATGCCAGATGTGCTACATATTGGGGAAATAAGAACTCCCTGCGTCATATATCAATATGATCCGTCCGTGATCCACTCATGATCACGAAATAATGTGAAACGGTTTTACTCATACATCCAGGCACTGAGATTGTAATCTTCTATTTGTTATCAATGGCCTCTTTCCTTCTAAAATCAACTTTTAAAATTATGCTGATTATCCAAAGGGCTTTGGGGTGTGTTACCAGAGCCCCCGTGTGCTGTAGCTACACAAGCTTCACCCTGCAGGAGCATGCCCCCCCCTCACTTCAGCCCCTTCAGCTCCTACTCAGTGTTACAGCCTGTGAAGCCAGAGCATGTAATATCCTCCAGAGCCCTTCTTTCTCATTAGCATAATTTTAAGGGAGTCCATGAATAACATATAAAAAGATTACCACAGTCACAGTGGAAATCTGGATCTATGAGTAAGTGTTCCTGATTCATCATGGAACATTTCACCACATTTTTACAAATACAGCTAGTGTCAGGTAGAACCCTATTAACTAAATGCCACTCTCATTTTAGCTCAAAATTGTTTCTCTTACATCCCCATAAATCATCCCCATGTTATATTTCCTAAAATGTCTCTTCTCAGCATTCGGGCACTTAATGTCATATGACCAGGGTGATGTAACTGGGTAAAGGACCTTAGATGACATTTGCAACATTTACCTCATGTATGTATCTAATCGCATGACTAGCTTAATGTGTTTGGATTCACATTATGTGATGTGCAGGTAAGTTTACAAACTGATATTTTAATATTGCATTCATGGAGATTCCAGGAACATTTAGATGAAAATAAATGACAATTTAAGGTAATACTGGATATATTACATATGTATATTGTTAGAAAAGGGATGACCCTTGTTGGAGAAAGAAAAACGCAAAGCAGTAGTTAAAATATTTAATAGAGGAAATGAATGTTTCATTTTAACATGTGAAAACAATTAGGGAAAATATGGCTTATTCCGTATGATGTGACGATTACGGGCAAAATGAAGGTGAAGGTTGTATGTTTATGGAAGGACATGAGTAATTTGTAGAGCAGACCTACTGTAGGCAGCGTATTACTCTCTGGTTGTTTGACGGTACATCACAATGACTGATTATTTGTTTTACAAAGTATAAGCTATGGCCCTGGAAATGAAGGTCCCCTAAGATCCCATATGGTAAATTCACCAGTACAATAATGGTTTATATGTGTCCATGAGTCCTGTGACTCAGATTGCTGCTTCTCCCCAAGAAGATCACAAAATTAAACCCTACAGCAAAGTGCTTTGATTTTGGTTTAATGGGAACTTTTTGTGTCCCAAACATATCTGTTGTATTTTCCAAGAAATAAGGAGTACCATATATACACTCACCGGCCACTTTATTAGGTACACCATGCTAGTAATGGGTTGGACCCCCTTTTGCCTTCAGAACTGCCTCAATTCTTCGTGACATAGATTCAACAAGGTGCTGGAAGCTCCTCAGAGATTTTGGTCCATATTGACATGATGGCATCACACAGTTGCCGCAGATTTGTCGGCTGCACATCCATGATGCGAATCTCCCGTTCCACCACATCCCAAAGATGCTCTATTGGATTGAGATCTGGTGACTGTGGAGGCCATTTGAGTCCAGTGACCTCATTGTCATGTTCAAGAAACCAGTCTGAGATGATTCCAGCTTTATGACATGGCGCATTATCCTGCTGAAAGTAGCCTTCAGATGTTACAGGGTACATTGTGGTCATAAAGGGATGGACATGGTCAGCAACAATACTCAGGTAGGCTGTGGCGTTGCAACAATGCTCAATTGGTACCAAGAGGCCCAAAGAGTGCCAAGAAAATATTCCCCACACCATGACACCACCACCACCAGCCTGAACCGTTGATACAAGGCAGGATGGATCCATGCTTTCATGTTGTTGACGCCAAATTCTGACCCTACCATCCGAATGTCGCAGCACAAATCGAGACTCATTAGACCAGGCAACAACGTTTTTCCAAATTAATTGTTAACAAGCAGTTGGACAGGTGTACCTAATAAAGTGGCCGGTGAGTGTATATATATATTTATTATAATTTTTTTTATTTATTTATTTTTTAAATTATATATTCTAGTCTTTGCAAGTCCTCTAGAAAATGTATAAATCTGGATAAACTGGGCTGCTCCATGTTCTTTACATACAGAGCCTTGTAGAAAAGTTCGAGGAGGCTGAAAACTTTTGCCTTTTGCCACATTTCAGGCTTCAAACATAAAGATCTAAAAGTGTAAAAAAAATTTTGGTGAAGAATCAACAACAAGTGGGAGTGGGACACAATTGTGAAGTGGAACAAAATTTATTGGATACTAGCTGTAGCTCCCAGCGTTGCCTGGGATAGAAAATAACTGCTCTTATCTACAACAAAATAGAATGGGTTAACAAAAAAGATTTTATGGGCATCTATAGACTGTCTCAGACAGTCTCTTTCAGTGACTGTCTGTCGCTGGTAGTCTCTTTCAGTGACTGCCTGTCGCTGGTAGTCTCATTTCAGTGACTGCCTGTCGCTGCAACTCTCATTTCAGTGACTGCCTGTCGCTGCAACTCTCATTTCAGTGACTGCCTGTCGCTGCAACTCTCATTTCAGTGACTGCCTGTCGCTGCAACTCTCATTTCAGTGACTGTCTGGCCCCAGTCACTCTCGTTCCAGTGATTGTCTCTGTCTCCGAATGTCACTTTGTCTATGGGGAGATTCATCAGAATTGCTCTAGCCCATGGCAACCAATCACATGATTATGATAATTGTTTTTTTGAGCAAAACCACTCAGTTCAGGGATTAAACAAGATATGTTTCTGCATCCGTGTAGCTACAGCATTCTCAATGTTTGTGTGGTTCACAATGCATAAAAACAAATGGTAGATTTCCTTTAAATGAGACTTTTTATGGATATCTTTGAGAAATGACTTTTTCTTGCTGCTCTTCCATAAAGGGAAGATTTGTGCAGTGTACGATTGATTGTTGTCCTATGGACAGACTCTCCCACCTCGGCTGTAGATCTCTGCAGGTCATCCAGAGGGATCCTGGGCCTCTTGGTTGCATCTCTGATCAGTCTTCTCCTTGTTTGAGGGACGGCTGGGTCTTGGTAGATTTGCAGTGGTCTGATGCTCCTTCCATTTCCATGTGATCGCTTCCACACTGCTCCTTGGGAGTTTGTGAAATTTCTTTGTATCCAAATCCGGCTTGAAACTTCTCTACAACAGCATCGCGGATCTGCCTGGTGTGTTCCTTCATGATGCAGAACCCTGAGACGTTTGCATGTTCTTTTAAGGGCAAACTGCTTGTATAGGTATTTAAGAAGTGCCTGTGCCTCATATAAGTCGCACGCCCACCTTATGCAAAGTTTGAAAGAAGTTTTTTTTCATGGCCCATGTTAAAGGTGCACCAAAAAAAGTTTGTGCACTCTGTCGGGCCAGTGCTGCGAGCGTCAGATTTATGAAGAGCGGGCACCAGAAATCATTCAATTTGGCACCCCTGCACACTACACAGGCAAACTGCACGTAATACAGACTGCACTGTTTTTTGTAAATGTGCCCCATTGAGCTCTGCCTTAATTGATTACAATGGGGACCGCAATCTGGCTGCAAATCATAAGGCCATATCACAGGACACCGCACACGGCAATGTGCATGTAACCTTAGTCGTGATATCTGATACCCTAGTAAGAACATGTCTGTCTTGCTAGCAAGATAGAATTCAGAAGAAAATTTCAGTGAAAAATCGGATTAAAGGGGTTGTCCCGGAGCAGAAAAAAATTTAATAAACCGCTGGGGGAGAGGGGTGTTGTTTTTAAAACCATTAACATCTCCATAACTTCTGTCTGTATTCAGAGGCCAGTGGTGATGCTGCCTTGACAGTGGTTGTGTCGGAGCCATCCTCTGTTTATAGACAGAAGCCAGCAGTAACAGCCCTAGCCACGGGAGTGCGAAAAAGGGCAAGTATGAGAGGTTTATTGTTTTAATACGACCCCAGCAATATATAAATGTTTTCTGGTCCCGGACAACCCATTTTATGGGATGTTCACATTTTCACATTATAGACATTTTCGAATGTGGTATCAGATTTCATAGTCCATGGAGAGGGGAGGGGGAGCTTATTCTCTACTTACTTAGTCTCCAGTGAATCTCTTCACAACAGCTTCATTATCACTTACACAAATTACAGAGAAAAGAGAGGTTGGAAAAAAAAAATTTAGGCCAGAAACAATGTTGATCCTCATCTACACATATTACTGATTTCTCACATTTCCATTGTAAGGTTAAATACAAAGGCCACAGGGCATATAAGCAATAGATATTGGATTTGGCCAGGTGTTTTCTTTCCCAATGTAGGATAATTGCTAGGTTTTTGCCTTCCTCAGGATCAACACTGTAAAAATATAGGCTGCACATGATGGACATGTGTCTATTTTCAACCTTACTAACTCTGTAACTATATACTGTCTTGGAAAATCCACAGCTTAACTCCCTGCAGTGTGTCGCAATACAAAACCCCACCAGATAATGACATGTCAAGGCCGGTTTCTTTAAAGGGGTATTCCCCTTAAATATACGAAAGGTAACAAAATAACACATTCTCAAATTCAATGTTATTAACAAAAATACAGCATTTAAAAAATATAATTTTAACCTGTCTCTATCAGTCCTGATAGTTTATATTTTGGTTGTCCTTGGATACAACCATAGACTCAGTGCTCACTATAGGCGGACAGGGTCAGGTCAGATTTCTCTAAGATGAACATGTATCTCCTGTATTGCAGGAGCACTAGAGACAGAAACTTCCTGTCCAGCAGTGTGCAGATACACTCTTGATTTTAGGGGAGGGGGCATAGCAGTTATGAGTATGTATTTTGTTGGTTAGGTGAGATAGTAGAGCTGAGTGTGCCATTGTGTCTTATATACATCTCATGAATCTGATCTCTCTTTTTCTATGTTTCTGACAATAGTAGAATCTTCAGAAGCTAAATGAAGGTGTAGCTAAACCCTGTACCCTGATAATCTAAGCACATTGTCAGCACAGAGCATCTAGTACACAAGCAGATAACAGAGAGATCTCGGCTTGTACCTGCTCACAGAGCTGTCGTGCAGTGATAGGAGCAAAAGCAGCAATAAATTTTCCTAGTAATGGGGGTTAAAAGGCATCTTTATCATGTTAACATAGCTATGGAATTTGCAAACTTTCTTTCAAGTGCAAACCCTATTTAAATATGTTGCATGCTCCTATAGGAGAATAGAGTAGTAACTGGAGCCATGACTGCCTGGACCACACCTCTTTGTATATAAACCACCGCTGAAACCATTTTAGGGGAAACTTGATGAAAATTGAAAGGTACTTTGACTATAGAACAGTTCCATGTTTGTACTAATGGATTTCTCCTTTATAATGTATGCTATAGCAAGGTTAACCTTAAGTCTTCATGCATTGTAGTGATGATAAGGTTGTTTTGTTGCCAGCCTATTTATATTGAATCCAAGGGTAAGAAATCTTTTTTTTTTTTAAGTAATGTATTATTCAAGGTTTATAGAGCAATATTTCTTTGTATGTAACGGACAGGGTAAATCTACCATATGTAAAATAAATAATACATAAAAGCTTTATGTATTTGGTTAATTTGTGTATATATAAATGTGTGCGTATCTCATATCTTGCAACAGGCTGAAATAATATCTGAGCCTATTGGAAGGATTACTCAAAGGTTTCCAATGTGCTTGTAGTTACTCTCTCATTATCTATTGTATATACATGACTATGGGGGCTGCAATGTTGCCTAAGCTTATCTGTCAAAATTTAGTGAAATGCTTTACAGCAGTCACATGACATGGATGACTGTGGACTTGAGCCAGAAAATCCAAATCAAGTTTGCATAAACATCCTTAGTTAGGTTTTTGATTCCGATTTTGACCAAAATTCTCTTTTTGAGCAGAATCCACTCGTATTTCAATGGTATTTTTGCCCAATGGTAAATCTACAAAATCCAAATCCAAAAATCTACAGGGTCTGTTATTCTGCCTACCAGTACTTGACTGTGTAGGGACACGACCCCCAGACCACCCTGACAATTAAATTTAAAATTTCTAAGAGGAAGGGCAGAGCATAAGAGGGGAAATTTATTAAAACCTGCATTTTGCACACTAGTCTTTATATACCCCCCTCCCAAACAGACACACACACGCAGCATTAATAATAATAATTTTTTTATTTATATAGCGCACACTGATTACCCAGTGCTGCACAGAGTTTTTACCAAATCAGTCCCTGTCCCCATGGGGCTCACAATCTAATCAAGTTACCAGTATGTTTTTGGTGTGTGGGAGGAAACCGGAGGACCCGGAGGAAACCCAAGCAAACACGGAGAGAACATACAAACTCTTTGCAGATGTTGACCTAGATGGGACTTTAACCCAGGACGCCAGCGCTGCAAGGCTGTAGTGATCACCTCTCAACCACCGTGCCATGCAGAACTACTGAGAGTCTTTGGCCTCTTAGTATCCGGAAAGGATCCCCGCCAGCTTGGACCAGTTTAGACCAGGTGTCTCACCTGGTGGAGATTTTAGCTATGGTCTATGCTAGGTTTATAGTAAATGTGGCGGGTTGAAAAACACAAAAACTGGCGTAGATGATGTTCGACACATACCTTCTCTGCAAAATAACTGATTAAAGCCCCCCAGAGTCCATAGAATTCTCCTGAATGCCCCTGATTTCTTATGTGATGGCGAACACAAGGATTTCCAACGTGTTGGAGCTTACAAGAAAAAAAATTTATTCTGCATTCGCTACTATTTGTATATAGGATTTTATGTGCCGTCAATCCGTATATTACATAGTAACTATATATAGTTACTTGGATGGACACAGGGAATAATACATATAAGCTGAACTTAAAGGGAATGGATCACCACAAACAACTCCTATTGGTAAGATGATGTAAAGCGTGTAATAACGGGAAGGTAAGATACGTAATTCTCTCCCTACAGAAGAAGAAATAATGAGGCCAATGTGCCGAGGAAAGGCATCAAATTTCTCTCCTAAATTAAATAGTTAAGAATTGTTCCTCTCCACTCTTCCCGGTGCTGTCGGTTGTATATTGCTTTACCCTGATTTCCTATTAATGTCCCGTATTACCACTTTGAGCTGATTCTCATGGGCTCCTGCCGGCAGTGATGTCACAAGCGGCAGGAGTGAGAGCCGCTGTTTACACCTGTCTTCCTCTATCCAGCGCTTTGTGACGGGAATAAAGCCACCGACCGGCCACGTCCTGCTGTGTGATAAACTACTGATTGTAGTGCTGGGAGAATATCATTTAGAGGCAGATTGGTTTGCTGTTTAATCCAACAGTGTAGTAGTTATCTGGCAGTGACATCAGATCTCTGCAGGACCCCGCTATCTGCAGAAAGCAGTACAGGTTAAAGTGTTAGATAAACATTCATATGATTCATTATATCACCCAAAAACTTCACTGCTTTGCTGCTTTTTCTGAGAGTAAAGAAAATTGGGCATAAGATTGTGCCATTCTTATCTGCTTTTAAAGGGGGTGACCATTAATAACTTTAATAACTGATATGATGTCCCTTATTAAGTCTGTAGCCACCAGGAGCTGCAGATTACGTGACCCCTGGCAGGAGGACTTGGGACTGCCTGTGATGGAAGTGGTCATGCAGTGATTACTCAATGCACAGACACTGTACGGTAACCACTCCTCTATCAGTGGTTGGAGTGTCATGCCAAGGGCATCCGCCAAGAGGTGTGTGGTTGTTCTTGGCACACCCACTAATATGGGTGTGATCAGGGTCGGACTGTCCCACCTGTGTGCCGGTGAAAACAAGAATGTGCTTGATGATGTTAGGACCCGCCACCCCTGCCTCGATTTCACTTCTGTCTGTGTCCCTCTGCAATCAGTTTCATCTCGGGAACAGGACCGTGGGCTGTACTCACCCCCTAGGGGTCGCGGATCGCACTTTCGTCGGACTGTGCACTGTTTTCGGGATTTGCACTGCTGTGACAGGTGTGTAACTGGTGTCTGTGGTGGGATTGTGTCGCACATGATTGGATTTTTTGTGCAGCTGCGCTGGCTTCCATGCAGCAGAAATTGGGGGGGGAAGGAGCGTGCCTCTGACGATGCGACTGATTTGGACTGAGCGCAGGATTTAACTTTCAAATTGTGTCGCAAGATCAAGCACTTACATGCACCCGGAAGAAGAAGGTGAACTCCGGCGGACCTGAGTGGGGAAGTGAGACATGCAGGATATCAGGCGCACGATCTTAGGGAATCGCGGCAGAGTGCATGATCGTCGGACAATGCACTTTCGGCGAACTCAATTCAAAAATAAATTTCCATTTTTTTTCCATCATTAAGACTGATATGATTTGTGATGTGTGTTTGCCTGATGCATTTGCTGTGCCTTGTAATATCCATGTAGTAGTAGTAGGTGGGCCCCCAGAATCAATTTCACTGGTGGGCCCTTGACCCCCCATTCTTACCCCAGGAGTGGTTATTGTGGAGGGGGCAGGCATACAGTAGTGATTGCACCACCACTTCATCCCCCGGAAGGAGACCTCTCTCCTAGTGAAAGATTGGAAAGACCTAGTGACCGGTTGGCCTTCACCGGTGAGTGAGCTCTCCTAGTGTTTCCTGTGGTGTCAGGAAGTGGATTTCAGTGTGTCCCTTGTAGAGCCCCTTTAAATTTTCGTACGTTTTACTAGACAACTCTTCTAACCATTTCTTTTATGAAGTTAGAGCATGAAGAACTTAAGTCACTGGACTAGTCTGCACAGCTAGTACCGAGGGAGATTAGCCAAATACATGACAACCCATGCCCTTCGCCCTAATTGTCCATGTTTGCCATGAGACGTAACGGGAAATACTGTATTTTACAGGGTTAAATGACTACGAATATTATATGGATGTGGATTCGGTTTCTCTAGGCCGGGGAATAATATGGAAAAAGCATTTTATTCTGCCGCTTTTTAGCTCGCCCTTGATCTGTCATAACTAAAAATGTTATAATTCATCCTGGCACGGCTGACATCGCAAAATAGGTGTCATGACAAGGTGAGCTGAGCGAGAGTTTCTTTCCCGGAGCCTGAACTACAGAATGGAATTGTTAAGAGCGTTCGGATCCTCGGAGGAAATCCCATAAATCCTGTAGATTATAAGAGGTGTTTGCATATTGTTTTATGAAAGACGTTACACTAAGTGCCTTCCTGTGATCAGATCCAGAGCAGGGATTTGCACTTTGTTTGCTTGACCTTTTGGGGGGGGGATAAGGCTGATCATAAAAAGCCGGTTTATCTTGAACCTATGAAAATATATTAGGTAATTGACTTTGTGGTTTATTGGATCTGCTCCGTTTAACAGTAGGAGAATTGTGATTATATAGCAATGTGCTGTATCTACGGGGTTGGGGGATTCATATTGTAGCTAAGGATTTTAATTATTAGGTGTTTTTCATAAATTGAAGCAGATCCATTTTTCCTTCCGTTTAGACAGTGCAGCGTTTGTTCTGCAGTTTCTGGCTGTTGGAATGAATTGTCTAAAGAGATTTTCTGGGCTTGGGGCCTGTTTCTATTTTTTTAATCAAATTTTTATTGAAAGTTTTCAAGTTTTACAAATGTACAAAACGATCCCCCTCCAGCCTGTATCTTTTTAATTCTTTTGAGCTATCCTCAGGCTGTCGGAGCCTGTATCAAGCACTTGTTCCAGGCAGCCTTTGACTCCAGAACATATAGATGGGACAGAACCAGAAGATGACTCTATCCACACTGTAGTCCATGTGCAGGGTTTCTGTACATTATTTGTCTGCTCTGAGGGTCTTCAGTAATTGAAGCCTGCTATGTGGTCTCCAGTACTATTATTATCTGCTCTAGGGTCTGCACTATTATTGTCTCCTCTGAATGCAGTATTTGGTTGTTGGGTGGTATTTATTGCTGTGCTATTTATAATTTCAGAGTTGGCATTTTGTTCTGTACTGTGGTTGTTAGTGGATCCAAGGCACTGGTACTGATGCAGCCCCATTTAAAGGTCGGTCCATTTAATCACACCGCCGACTCACGGAACCTTGTTACCAGATGCTGGTTACCAATCATATGCATTTCAATAGAAACGCATATGTGTTCGAGCCGAGCCATGTCTCGGCTATTTCTATTGCATTTGTAATTGCAATACAAACTCCACATGTGGCCGCACAATGAATAACTCCGCTTTGCCAACTTTGCAGCTTATTCCCTATCCACTGGGAAAGGGATAACAAGGTGATTGTGAGAGTCAGACTTTCAGGATTCCATTAGATCACAAAAACTTGACCCCTAGCAATTTTGTAGAATAGGGGTTGTGTTCTCAATAATGGCCGGAGTGGCAGAGCAGGCATGTGTCCTGTCTCTTCGCACAAGTGTATGGGAGTGTTGGAAACAGACGTATCTCCAGATCTCCCATTCACTGTCAGAGAGTGCTGGGAATAGCTGAGAATTTCTGACACTTCCATACTATTAGAGGAGCATTAGTGAGGAAGGGAACCCAATTCTCTGGATTGTTTGAGGTCCATTCATGTGGATAAATGGGGGTCCCATCAATCGGGTCTTCCTCCGCTTTTTATCACTTATCCAGTGGATAATTAGCAAAATTTGTGCAAGCCCTTTTATGCTCTTTTCCAGGGTACCTCTAGTTTGAACCTCATCATCCATACCCAATAAATTTTTCATGGTAAGACGTAGATGTGTTTAGCATCAGGACCACTTTTAATGTCTCCAGATGACTATGGACCCAACACCAAGAAGATGTAGGGAATCTTGGAATTTTTAATGGCCTTTTGGAAACAAAGAACCGTAAGGGTGTTTTTCGGAAAGGGAATATTTGGAACTAATGGCCTTCCTTCTGTGCTATGGTTAATCCGACAAATACCCTATCAACAACAAACTAAAAAAACTCTGTAAGGAAGCAGTATAAAAAAATATTATTTGTCCTCACTGTCCATTACGTGTGGTCTCCAGGTGATTTTCTCCATGTTAGCGGAGTAATAGAAATATCTTTCCCATTACTGTATGCAGTCCGTGAATACAGATGACATCATGGTAATTTCAGGGATGGCAGACATTCCTTTAATGTTTGTACTTATTAACAACGCGAAAGAAAAAAAAAAAAAGGCCCAGAAGCACTTGAGTTATAAATCAAAGAATGCACTAAAGCCATCTTCACAATGAAGCTGTCAGTCATCCGGCAGACGTGACTTTCCCAGCTAATCCATCATTGTGCACAATCTCGGAGTCAGGAAGTCAATGCGCTGTAACGCTGTGATAACTCTGCTCATTGTCAGGCCGGACACAGAACTTTATGAGATACTGTTACTCGCTGCAGAACTGTTACAGGGTGTTTGGGCCCCATTTGGCCACTTGGCTTGAGGGAAGACCAAAGTAAATGTAACCGCGGAGCAGATTGCTTCCAGATGTGGATTTCTATAAACACTTATTGCTGCGGAATAACCCGTGGCTGCAGAGCTTCAGCTTTTTTTTTTACAGTGTGCTCTGCTTAGGAAATACATATCTGATATATTGTCACTGTATTACTAGGAAATCACTGGTAATATGTGTCAGCACAGGTTGGGTCGGATATAACAATTTTGTAAAACTATTGTGCAGTGTCTGACTGCGAGTTTTGTATTTTACTTTCTTGGATAAAAATTTAGGAAAGAAGATAATAACAATTCATATTGATAAAAGACAAACAAATAAACCAGCACACCATCATTTTCTTGCTGGCGCTGGGCTCTTGTTTCTAAAAACTCAGGGGCACCAGAGCAAAAGTTCAGCCTCTACCAACAGTTTAACTTCTTCCCACAGCTGCCAACCTTGTTTTTCAGCAGCAACATATGAGGTAGCGACACGGCTCTATCACCCACGTTACTCACAAAGTCTGATGTTTTGGAACTAATTTGACATTTGTTCTTGCAATTTTTCTTATCAAAACTAACAGCGATAGATTTGTCTTTCTACTGCTCACCCCTGCTGCCACCATAGGAGGAAGGACACATGTGGTGCCAAACCAAGTGTGGATATTAATTGGAGTGGAATGTGATAATTGATGGTGCAGACGCTTATTGATCGATTACCTGTTTTGTATAATTTGAAGTCTGGTAACAAATTAATCTTCCTAATTCTGGACGTAAATCAAAATCCATCATGATAAACTAGGGACACTTACATATAGATTCAGGCACCGCGACGTGGTGACTTTCTTATTTATTTATTATCCATGGCCTCCTTCCTTCTAAAATCAGCTTTTATTATGTTAATGAGTCAGAAGGTTTCTGGGGTGTTATCAGAGCCCCTCCATGCGGTAGCTTCACAGGCTAGTACACTGCATCACCCCTTCGACAGTGGGAGAGTGAGAGATGCGCCTACACAATATAACAACCTGTGAAGCTACAGTACGGAAGGGCACTAGTTCTCAGGGCACCTCCGTGCTGCAGCTTATCGAGCTGTTACACTGTGCATGAACACTTCCTCCCCTCCCCTATATTACATCATGGGTAAGGGGGAAGCAGGGGGGGATGAGAGAGTGTAAAAACCTGTGAAGCTACAGCATGGAGGAACTCTGTTGAAACCCTCCTAGAGCCCTTGTGGATCATTAGCATACTTTTAAAGTTGATTTTAGAAGGAAGGCCATGAATAACAAGTATAAGAAGATTACCATAGTCACGGTGCCTGGATCTATGAGTAAGTGTCCCTGGTTTATCATTACAGTGTGGGTTTATATAGGAGCCGAGTGAAAGTGAAGAGATACTGGGGCTTCTGGAGCTAAAAGTACATTTCTATCTAACCCTAAGTGATTTATTCATATTAGTATAGTTCAGTACTTCACATAAATCTCATAAGATCCTGCTGATGTTTCTGATTAAGTCCTCGTGTACCCGAATGACTGCATATCATGGACCACAAACAATGGACCTATGGTAAAGACAATTAAACCTGAACCAAAAACATGGGAAGGTATAAAACCTGCTCAGAGCTTTGAGGGTCGGCAGTGGGCCCACACATGGGGCCGTGGAAATCACTGCTGTGTGTATGAGCATTAGAGGAACAGATTCTCCACAATTGTCCATGTGCAGTGTGTAGGAGACATTGGGGGTTATTTACTAAGGGCCCGATTCGCGTTTTCCCGACGTGTTACCCGAATATTTCCGATTTGCGCCGATTGTACCTGAATTGCCCCGGGATTTTGCCGCACGCGATCGGATTGTGGCGCACCGGCATGCACGCGACGGAAATCGGGGGCGTGGCCGAACGAAAAACCGCCGCATTTAAAAAAGGAAATTGTGTCGCGGAGCTTGCACTCACCTTCATCCAGGATAGGATCGTGAACTTCAGTGCATCCCAGCCGGACCCGAATCCAGCGCAGAGAACGCGCCGCTGGATCGCGAACGGACCGGGTAAGTAAATCTGCCCCATTGTAACAGCTAGTGTCCACCCAAGGGCTTAGAGGTAGATGGGAATTAGAAAGTTGCTAAAAATACTAAATTATATTATGGCCAGAAATCCTGTTATTCCTCATATCTGCACACTACTCTGTGGCTTTATACAATGTTGGTTCAAAGATTAGATAATATGAGGTTTAATTCCCAGGAATATATTACCTGGTGGTCCTTGATCTCTTTATCATATGCCCCAATAACGGCAACCTCAGTCCCATCATTGACTTAGCTAACGGTTCCACTTTGGCCATTTGTTACCACTTGCTATGTTCTGTTTGTAATACTTCGCCGGAATGTTTCGGAATCTTCAGGATCGGCTGAAGAGCGATAAGATAAGTTAGTTTATTATTATGTATTGTAATATTATATTATATTATGTAAAGTTTTTTTTTTCTTTTATAACTGGGCCAAGCATTTTAATACCACTACTGACTACTCTGGAGCCTTATAGAGCAATAAAAAAAAGAATAACATGCAGAATTTCCTTGTAAGCGCTCAGGCAAATCCCTCAGATGTTTGGCTTTTCGTGTCAATATTTACAATGAAAAATTAGTCATACAAGCCGTGTCCTTCCTTCTTTCCTAGAAGATTGTGTTGAGAGGATGAGTCAGTCTGTTATTTATCATCCTCCTGTAAAACAATACTACCTGTATCTTGCTGCCTTCTACGCGCTCCAGAGCTTCACTCCGTAGTTTTACTGTTTTTTTATGCTGTGTTTTGGTCATTTTATTTTTCCTTTTGTTCTTTATATTCCTCACAGTGATCTTTTCGAGTCCGATTGCTCACGTGCAACGAGTTAAACAGGAAATAAACATGCCTTTCGGCCTTCACTTAGATGAAAGGAAGCTTAAGTGATGTGTACAGTCTGTTAATTCAGTCAATGGGAGGTTGTTGTAAACAAGTGGACAGGACCTTAAGTGTTTTGGTATTGTGTTATTATACAGTGCCGTAGGTATTGCTCAGAAATGTTCTCCATAAGTCATAGCTTATGAATCGCGACAAGTCCCCCTATGGCATCCATGTCATGTCTAACTGTCCTAGTTTTATTTCCCACAGATGTCTAACATAAAATAATGTGTATGTAATTATAATACATAGTTAATTAAACAACACAAATACTTGTTTTGACCATGAGTATGCGACCATAAATATGCGACCATGACCATGAGTATGCGGCCATGAGTATGCGACCATAAATATGCGACCATGACCATGAGTATGCGGCCATGAGTATGCGACCATAAATATGCGACCATGACCATGAGTATGCGGCCATGAGTATGCGACCATAAATATGCGACCATGACCATGAGTATGTGACCATGAGTATGCGACCATGACCATGAGTATGCGGCCATGAGTATGCGACCATAAATATGCGACCATGACCATGAGTATGCGGCCATGAGTATGCGACCATAAATATGCGACCATGACCATGAGTATGCGGCCATGAGTATGCGACCATAAATATGCGACCATGACCATGAGTATGCGACCATGAGTATGCGACCATAAATATGCGACCATGACCATGAGTATGCGACCATGAGTATGCGACCATAAATATGCGACCATGACCATGAGTATGCGGCCATGAGTATGCGACCATAAATATGCGACCATGACCATGAGTATGCGGCCATGAGTATGCGACCATGAGTATGCGGCCATGAGTATGCGACCATAAATATGCAACCATGACCATGAGTATGCGGCCATGAGTATGCGACCATAAATATGCGACCATGACCATGAGTATGCGGCCATGAGTATGCGGCCATAAATATGCGACCATGACCATGAGCATGTAACCATGAGTATGTGACCATGAGTATGCGACCATAAATATGCGACCATGACCATGAGAATGCGGCCTTGAGTATGTGACCATGAGTATGCGGCCATGACCATGAGTATGCAACTATGAGTATGCGACTATGATCATGAGTATGCAGCCATGACCATGAGGATGCGACCATGCGACTATGAGTATGCGACCATGACCATAAGTATGCGACCATGACAATGAGTATGTGACCCATGACTATGGGCCACATGTAAAGGCCTGAAATGCATAGGTTTGCCTACTTTTTATGCCATTATTGGATTTTATCTTCGTACCAATATGGATAAAATAAAGTAACCAAAAACTTTTTACCATATTTTTTTGTGTGCCGGAGGACCAAATTTCTTCCCTTGGATCACAAACAATTGCTAACAATAGTGGAACCGTATATTTTATTATTGTAACTCTAGAAAGAAAAGAAAATTGTCCCTGTGACAAATGTTTTTTTCAAAATTTGTGCTTTAATGGGAACTAGGTTTATTAATGAAACATTACAGACACCTTGGGGCAGCACGGTGGCTCAGTGGTTAGCATCACAGCCTTGCAGCGCTGGTTACCTGGGTTCATGTCCCAGGGTCAACATTTGCAAAGCGTTAGTATGTTCACTCCGTGTGTGCGTGGGTTTCCTCCGGGTCCTCCGGTTTCCTCCCACACTCCAAAAACATACTGGTAGGTTGATTAGATTGTGAGCTTCATAGGAACAGGAACTAATTTGGCAAAGCTCTGTGCAGCTCTGTGTAATCTGTGTGCGCTATATAAATAAAGGAATTCATTATTAATTATAAAGTAATCTTACAGCTGATCATTGCAGCCTGGGACTAAAGTAAGACTTCACCAGAGGTCACAGTGGCCAGATAGGTCTGTCTGTAACTGGTGGGGTCTAAGTCACTATCCTTAAGTCAGGGACTGCCTATATATCAGTATATAAACATATCATCTGTAATCGAAAAAAAATCAGAGCTCTAAAATCAAAATCCAGAATGATAAACAAAGGACACTTACTCATAGATCCAGGAAACATAACTGTGGTCATCATATATTAGCTATCCAATGCCTTCTTCCTTCAAATTCAACTTTTAAAATTATGTTCACCAGCCTGAAGTTTTCTAGGATAGTTACCAGAGCCTTTCTGTGCTGCAGATTCTTAGGCTGTTACAATGTATAGAACATCTTTCACCCAACCCCCTGCTCTCTCCCTCATCCCTCAGCCTGTGTGATCTAGAACCATGACCTCCTTCCTTCTAAAACCAACCTTCAACATTATGCTAATGAATTAAAGGGGTCTGGACCGTTACCAAAGCCCCTCCATGCTGTAGCTTCACAGGCTGTTATACTATCTCACACTTCCCCCTCTTTCTGCCTGCCGCTTCCTACAGTAGGAGGGTGAGACGTCCGCCGTGACAATGTAACAGCCTATGCAGCTACAGTATGGAAGGGCTCTGATAACTCCCCTAGAGCAATTCTGGCTTATTAGCATAATTTTAGAATTTGATTTTAGAAGGAAGGAGACCCTGGATAACAAATATAAGAAGATTACCGCAGTCACAGTGTTTGGATTTATGAGTAAGCATTCCTGGTTTATCTTGATGGATTTTGATGGTAGCTTTCATTTAAGACCAGAACAACCCTTTTAGTAGGGAATTTTATATTTTTTTTATATTTTTATCCTTGCATATCAAAATTACATTAAAAATCCGTGCCCTTTGAAGCCCTTTAGAACAGTGTTCCCAAACCAAGTCTGCAGCCCAAGATTGGGCTGTGAAACACCTGCTTCCGGGCCACGGCCGCCGGCCTCAGTAAAAACAAAACAAAAATAAATACTCACCTTCCTTGTTCCCCTGCAGCAGTCTTCTCTTCTTTTACTTTATTTAATAATGTTAATGCACAGCTCTGTGGATGGAGAGTGTCATTATGTCATCACAATAGAGCCATTACTAATGCAGAAGAGAAGAATGAGGAAGGTTTTTTTTTTTTTAACAGATTTCGGCTGGGAAAGGGCACATTAGAAACAAAAGGTGGGGGAAGCTAAAGAAAAGGAGACCTGGAGGGGGCATGCTGCAGGAAAGGGGACAATATAAGCTCATGCACAAAGGGAGTAATGGTGGGGCATGCAAACATACATTTTTGGGTATGAAGCTATAGTACCAGACCGCATCCCACCTGTTCCTGGAGAAAATTTATGTTTACAGCCAATCCCTGGGCAAAATATAGATTGAGGGCCACTGGGGAACACACCTTAAAGGAAACCTGTCAGCAAAAATTTACCTAATAATCTACTACCAGTATTTTATCAAGCACCTAAATAACTTCCGGATCCGGTTTCATCCATGAAAATCCACTTTGAAGTGAGATGTAAATTAGTTGTATAAAGTCAAAGGGAGGCGGAGATTTTAACACTGAAGTCAAGCTCTCTCATCCTCAGAAAGCCCCTTCACTGTAATTGATGGTCCTGCATCCAGAGACATCACTAACCAGATCTCCTAAAGTCTGATGCACGATGTCAATCACAGGGGAGGAGGCGTTAGATAAAGGTATAAAACTTTTAGCCGTGATCGGATTAATATTATATAAGGCCATGAAATGTAGGTCTAACAAGCCTTTACCAAAGAACAGATCACTCATTATGAGTAATTTGACAGTTTGGGAGAGGACATGACACTAATAACTACATGAGTAACATGTTCCATCAATGTGTGTTACCAAAAGTTTTGGCTTTCACTGATGAGTAGTAAATTGGCTACCAGGCATCCTCCACTGTGTTGTGGGGGGGGGGGGGGCAGTGGAGGACTTTACTGGGTAGGAGGTTGCAGGGCCGCCATCATGGGGGGGGGGGTCTAGTGGGACTGTCTTCCCCTATTTTACAATCAAAGGGGGGAAGGCAGTACCCACTAACTCCCCCATATCCGTGCCCTATATGTTCTGCCATCAGTCCGAAAAAAAATCTATACTCCCCTTCCGGCATCTTCTCACTACAATGCGACAGTGTCGCGGACACGTGACATCATAGTGTATGACCTCGCAAGGCCGCGTCACCACGTTTGATGGTGTTCGGAAGAGTAGAAGATCCGGAGCGTGAGTATAGGTTTTTTCTTTTAATTTCAAGAGGGCTCTGCTGTGTACATTACATTAATAGGGGGAGAGGGGGTTATGTAAATGGGGGCATCTGGGGTGGACATTTCATTAAATGGCTGAATGTGGACTGAGAGGCGGTTGACTGCAAACACGGGAGGGGAGGTTGTTAATTGTGGACTCTGGGGGGGGGGTTCTATCTATATACCTAGGGGACATCTGAAGGGGCTATCTATATACTGAGTGTGTGTGTGCTGGGGCTATCTACATATTGAGTGGGTATGTGCAGGGGCCATCTATATACTAAGTGGCTGCGTGCAGGGGCAATCTACATACTGACTGGGCTCGTGCAGTGGAGTATGGTCCAGTCAAAAGGGCAAAAGTGCTACGGAGGACATTACTGGGTAGGAAACTGTGGAGGAAATTACCCTGGGGCCGCTATGGAGAATATTACTGGGGGGCGATGTAGGGCAAAGTACTGGGGGGGGGGGGCTGTGAAGACATTACTGGGGACCATGGGGACATTTCTTAGTATGAGGACATTACATATTTAGTGTAGGGGCACTAATCAGTATGGGGTCATTTATAAGTCATAAGGGCAATATTTAATGTGGGGGCTCCTTTCAGTGGGTATGGTTAGAAATAGGCCACTATCATGGGGCATTATTCAGTGCAGGTCACATT
The DNA here is from genome assembly GCF_040894005.1 of Engystomops pustulosus. NCBI lineage: Eukaryota > Metazoa > Chordata > Amphibia > Anura > Leptodactylidae > Engystomops > Engystomops pustulosus. Next base: position 27,406,040 of record NC_092420.1, read on the forward strand.
GAGGGTGAATTAGTAAAGGCTATGGGTATTAAAGGGATTGTACCATCTTGGCAAAATGATGGGGCCCCCACGGATCATGAGAACAGGGGTCCGATGTACCTCTAATGTACCCCAAGATGACCGGAGCAGAAGCCTGCTCACATCATTAGATTAGCCACCGGAGCCAGAATCTATGGGATGTAGTAGGAAGCAGAAGGCACCAGGGTTATTTCCACCCCCGATCGCACTTATTTCAAAGTAAGCAAAGCTTCCGTCACTATATGATGGATAATAAATAATAATAATAATGATGGATAGCGCCTTCTGATTGTAGCTTCTCACCCTGGAGCAGGTTCCACATCCATCAGACATGTATACATCATAAATATCCAAGGATGGAAAACCCCTTTAGGCTGAGGGCCCACGGGTCAAGTCTGCTGTACAACATCTGCAAAGAGGGGAAAAACGGATAAAAAATCTTGGTTTCAGCTTTGATTTTCTGAGGTTTGATTATTTTTATTGCAATTTATGCCTTAAACGGTTCAGTAAACATGGAGCATTTTTTCCTTCTGGAGATGTTCTTCTATGTCCTGTATCCTGTGAATTATCCCGGCACGTTGGGCATATGTTCCTTCTATATAGCTGTAAAGGCTGCCCTTGTTTTCTTCATTGCGTGACAAAATATGCATAAAACTAATCCTACTTTACTGGGGAAAATCTAGAATTAACAGCTACATGAAAGGGCTCTCAGAAATGTAGATGGGGGAGGGGGGATTCATTTGCAGTTAATCACGGTGATATGATCAGCATGTCCTGCTTCAGAGAAATACACTGTATATTCTAGGAACTGTAGAGTAACTCTAGACCGAGGCTGGCCAACTTTTCTTGGCTGCTTACTGCTGGTTCTGCTGGCAGATTCTATTTCTATGTTTTGATGATGAGATTTTTTTTTTTGTTATTATTTTTAATTTCATCTAGTTTTGGCTTTTGTATCTGGAATTGTAATAATAATAATTTTTATTTATATAGCGCCATCATATTCCAAAGCGCTGTACAAATCATAGGGAACATATACAAAGATAATATTACATTACAGAGTACTGACAGTCACATGGAACAATAGGAGTGAGGGCCCTGATCACAAGAGCTTACAATCTATGAGGATGAGGGGTGATACAAGAGCTTACAGTCTATGAGGATGAGGGGGTGACACAAGAGCTTACAGTCTATGAGGATGAGGGGGTGACACAAGAGCTTACAGTCTATGAGGATGAGGGGATGACACAAGAGCTTACAGTCTATGAGGATGAGGGGGTTGACACAAGAGCTTACAGTCTATGAGGATGAGGGGGTGACACAAGAGCTTACAGTCTATGAGGATGAGGGGGTGACACAAGAGCTTACAGTCTATGAGGATGAGGGGATGACACAAGAGCTTACAGTCTATGAGGATGAGGGGGTTGACACAAGAGCTTACAGTCTATGAGGATGAGGGGGTGACACAAGAGCTTACAGTCTATGAGGATGAGGGGGTGACACAAGAGCTTACAGTCTATGAGGATGAGGGGGTGACACAAGAGCTTACAGTCTATGAGGATGAGGGGGTGACACAAGAGCTTACAGTGTATGAGGATGAGGGGGTGACACAAGAGCTTACAGTCTATGAGGAGGAGGATATAACACAAGAGCTTACAGTCTATGACAGCGATGGCGAACCTATGGCACGCGTGCCACATGCGGCACGCAGAGCTGTTCCTGTGGGCACGCACCTCCGGCTGTCGGGAGCGCTGAATGTTATTGTGGTTCCCATAGAAACCACTGCGGGGAGAAGAGAGCAGCATGATACAGCTGCTCCCACATAATAGAATTGGGCAGGGGCATAAGGATCTGGCCCTTAGATACAGGGGTCCAGCAGCTGTCACTGCTCCATGTGCTCTTTTGGGACCCCTGAGCACAGTAATGTCAGCAGGAAGGCAGTCATTGCTCTGCCTCCCCCCCTGCTAAAGCCGGGACTCACACAGAGGGCTGGTCACCTGACCCGACCAGCCAATAGGAGAGGAGGGAAGAGGAATCACCAGAGCCCGGGCTGCATGTAGCTGCTGCAGTATAGAAAGGTAATAAATGACATAAATAAAGTATAGCATCAGCTCATCCTCCCCTGCTATCCTGTAAATATAAACTACATCATGCAGCTATTTCATATCTTTCCAGCACCCTCATATCTATCTATCTCTCTGTCTCTCTCATATCTATCTATGTATCTATCTATCTATGTATCTATCTATCTATCTATCTATCTATCTATCTATCTATCTATCTATGTATCTATGTATCTATCTATCTATCTATCTATCTATCTATCTATCTATCTATCTATCTATGTATCTGTCTCTCTGTCTCTCTCATATCTATCTATGTATCTATCTATCTATCTATCTATCTATCTATCTATCTATCTATCTATCTATCTATGTATCTATGTATCTATCTATCTATCTATCTATCTATCTATCTATCTATCTATCTATCTATCTATCTATCTATCTATCTATCTATCTATGTATCTATCTATCTATGTATCTATCTATCTATCTATCTATCTATCTATCTATCTATCTATCTATCTATCTATCTATCTATCTATGTATCTATCTATCTATGTATCTATCTCTCTCTCATATCTATCTCTATGTATCTAGAAAAATGATCTATCTATCTAACAGGGCCCACTGGTGTCTTGTTACACCACTGGGATTGGGGTCACATATAAAGGTCAGCAGACCCCTATATGTGACATATGACATAGCTATAAATAAAATACATCAATATTAAAACGGGGCAATTCTCTCTATAATGCTGGTTATCAGCTGCAGGTGTACCTGAGCTCTGCCCCAATCCTTCCCCTGAACAGTATACAACAGTTTTAGGCGAGCAGCGGACAACAGTACACTGCCAGGATTTTTTAACGTTTATTACAGGAGTCCCTATATTAAACACCTATGTGGGTTTTTTTTTTATTTTTGTCTTGGCACTTTGCTATAAGTAAGTTGGGTTTGAGTTGCATTTTGGGCACTCAGCCTCTAAAAGGTTCGCCATCACTGGTCTATGAGGAGGAGGGGGTGACACAGGAGCTTACAGTCTATGAGGATGAGGGGGGACACAAGAGCTTACAGTCTATGACGATGAGGGGGTGACACAAGAGCTTACAGTCTATGAGGATGAGGGAGTGACACAAGAGCTTACAGTCTATGACAGTGGTGGCTAACCTATGGCACTGGTGCCAGAGGTGGCACTCGGAGCCCTTTCTGTGGGCACCCAGGCCATCACCAGAGATGACTCCAAGTATCTTTCTGCAGTCCCAGACAGCCCAGGACTTGCTGTGCACAGAGCTATTCTAAGGTACCTGGGACTACTGGAGGAGTGGGAAGTTGTGGACAAATCTTGATGATCCAAATTTCCTCTATTTTCTGCTTTATTGGTGTTCTCAGGGTGCCGGTATCAATGAAAGCTGTGACAGAGCAGGGAGTATAAATCACAAATTAAATCTCTGTGTTGGCACTTTGCGATAAATAAGTGGGTCTTGGTTGTAGTTTGGGCACTCGGTCTCTAAAAGGTTCGCCATCACTGGTCTATGAGGATGAGGGGGTGACACAAGAGCTTACAGTCTATGTAGCCATACTCTCCTCCCGTTTAGCTGAGAAATAACCTTCTTTCCTATTGTGTGTATATTCTGCATATATTGTATATTATGTAGCTTAAAAGATTCTGTTTGATTCTCTTGTAGAATAACCTCAATGGTTTTAAAGGACATCTACCACCTGGATAAAATACTGTATGCAAATTAGCCTGAAGGGCTCCATCGATGGAGCCCCTCAGGCTAATCTGCATATAGTACTTCATCCTGATGGAAAGATGCCCTTTAAAAAAACATTTTAACCCCTTAACAAGCAGGACCCTCTTTCGTTTTTTTGTTTTCACTCCCCACTTTCAAATGTCTATAACTGTCTTTATTTTATCATGTAACGAGCTATGTGACGGATTGTTTTCTGCATATGAAATTGCACTTAATAGTGACAATATTTAATTTTCCATGCCGTGCACTGGGAAGCATGAAAAAATTCCAAATGCAGTAAAATTGGTGAAAAAACACATTTCACGCCATTTTCTTGTGGGCTTGGTTATTACAGCTTTCACTGTGTTCCCCAAATGACATGTCTCCTTTATTCTTTGGGTCGGTACAATCACAGGGATACTAAATTTATACAGGTTTTATTGTGTTTTAATACATTTTTAAAAAAAAACACTCTGTACAAACAAAAACTTGATTTTGCCATTTTCTGGTGTTTTTTATACTTGCGGAGCCGTGTGGGGTGTAATTTTTTTGAGAGTTGAGATGTCATTGCTTCCATTTTGAGAACTGTACAGCCTTTTGATCACTCTTACGGTTTTTATATGTTGCAAAATGGCGAAAAAGTGATGTTTTGGACTTTTGGACATTATTACAGGGTAAAACACTTGGAATAACTGTTATTATTTTTTGATAGATCGGACTGTTTGGGACGTAACGGTAACATGTTTATTATTTTTAATAATACATCGATAAGGGGTTAAATCTGTCAGCAGTTTTGATCATGCAAAGCTGCAGGCAATATTGGGTAACAGCCATGGAAATTTGGCAATCGTGTGTGTGTGTGTCATGTAGTGACGGGACTGAAACATGAAGTTATAATCTAGCTCTGCAGCTCATGTAAGGTGGGTCTTTCAGCCTGAAGAGCTTTCTACTCTGTGAACTGTGCTGCCCCACAGCTCCTCCCCCCTGCTACATGTAGAAGATGTATCAGGAATTTGGTTGGATACTTACAGCAGTCACTCACAGCAGAGGGGAGGGGCTGTGAAACGGTTCGTCGCAAGCAGCAGAAAGCTCTTCAGGCTGAAAGAGCACTTGCAGGAGCTGCAAACCTGGATTCAAAGTTCACTTTCCACAGTCCTGCTGCTACTAGCTACTATATGGTTACAATGGCTGTACCTAGGACTAATGATGCCCTTTAAGTTAGTTTTCCAAAATAACAATCTATTGATCCACTTTTGGGGGGTAATAATCTGTGACGGTGCGTACATTGCAATTCATGCTCTGGAGACCAATGTGACCAGATACATGATACACAGGCTTGTGCTTGTTCCCAGAAGCATGACATGCTTGTATCCAAAATTCATGAAATTCTGGTTTATAGCAGAACACCCAGAGGAGATGGTAGAAGAGAAGTGATTGATAAATGACCTGTTATCTGTTGTCACATTGGAGTGGCTGTAATTGTCAGTCTGGCAGTATGTCTATAGAAGATGACACGTCAAGGTTACAGGGACTTTCTTATGTAGATTCATTGGTTCAGCTGTGGAAAATAATGTCAAGGTCAGACAAGCGCTTCATAAGAAAAATGATCCGCTGTATACAGTTACCTAGGCCACCATTTGACAGATCTCACCTACAACATGTTTGCAGCTTAGGGGGTTTTTTTTGCTTTTTATTGCTTTTGGAAGCAGCACTTCTTAGATGAAGACTTCTGCAGAAGGTCAGAACATGGTCTTCTCAGTGACTGACACTTGTTCCTCATTCGTGTAATATTACGCTTCCCTCATAGGTTTCTTTTCCTGTTTTAAAATAGCCGGAAAAATTTTTTGCAAATAATAACAGGAATCTCATAGGAGACTCAAATGAGTTTTCACTTCCGAGGAACCGTTTACCCAACGGGTTGGCAGATGAAGTGTCCTTGTAGCATCTTCTGACATTGGTAGAACTTTCCCTGGTCAGAGATTTGTGGAATATTCTCAACTGTGATGTGAATTGAGACTTTAATGGGGTTATCGAGGATAAAAACTGTTTGTTATGGGCCCCTATGGGAGATATAACTTTACAATCACTTAATCCCTTACTTATGGGCTGTTGGTACAGATAAAGAAAAGGACCTGGAGAGCGTTTCCTATTTTCTCCAGTATTTTCGTTTCGTACGCCCCATAGAAGTCTGTGGAAACATTTAAAATACATGATACATGCGTGTAGCATATGGTTGTGCACCGTATGCTTCCGTATATATACGTGCAGTATCCAGTGAGAGGTGCACTCTGTCAGCCAGCCAATAGACAGCAAGAAATCTTTTGCCAGCCCACTGTATTTTATATGGATTCGGTATAAATACAGTGACAAACGTATGAAAAATGTCATATATATACTGATTGTTACGGCACAGGAATACAGGACTGGAGAAATCATACATTTGTGTGAAAGGGTTTAGCTAATAATAATAATTCTTTATTTATATAGTGCACACAGATTACACAGCGCTGTACAAAGCATACCAAATCAGTCCCTGTCCCCAATGGGGCTCACAATGTAAACAACCTAACAGTATGTTTTGGAGTGTGGGAGGAAACCGGAGGACCCGGAGGAAACCCACGCAAACACGGAGAGAACATACAAACTCTTTGCAGATGTTGACCTGGAAACCTAGGAAACCAGCGCTGCAAGGCAGAAGTGCTACCGACTCAGCCACTGTGCCGCCCAATAGCTAGTCTGTAAGTTGACCATATTCTGCTCTCCCTTTGTGGTGGTGTTGCTCTCATACACTAGTGGTACCTTAAATACACTCCTCAGGCCGGGGAGCATCCAGGTTCAACATGGAGCTCAGCTTACGAGCCTGGTTGTAGAGGCAAAAATAAAGTTTATGGAGACTCGCAATCACGCATCCAACTCCCGACATTCTCCTGGTGGCAGATGTCGGAGATAAGGTCAGGGAAGTTGGAAACTATCATCATGGCACATACACGTACAACTCTTACTTTGTGAATTGTCCCTCCCAATCCTTCTTCCCCTCAACATCTTTTGTTGGAGTAAACTCATGACACCTTCATACACAGTGGGGGTCATTTACTAAGGGCCCGATTCACGTTTTCCCGGCGTGTTACCCGAATATTTCCGATTTGCGCTGATTGTACCTGAATTGCCCCAGGATTTTGGCGCACGCGATCAGATTGTGGCGCATCGGCACCGGCATGCACGCGACGGAAATCGGGGGGCGTGGCCAAACGAAAACCCGACGGATTCGGAAAAACGACCGCATTTAAAAAAGGAAATTGTGTCGCGAAGCTTGCACTCACCTTCATCCAGGATAGGATCGTGAACTTCAGTGCATTTCAGGGAACTTCAGCGGTGGGTGTCAGAGGAACTGCCTTGATGAATCCTGGCCGGACCCGAATCCAGCGCAGAGAACGCGCCGCTGGATCGCGAACGGGCCGGGTAAGTAAATCTGCCCCATTGTATATTCAGTCAGTTCTTCCCAAATTTACCATGTTGAACTAATATTGTAATATGTAAGGTCCCCATTTTAGCTGCCAGGGTATTACCGTATGTGATGGGTTACTGCCCAGTCCTCTGCACAGGATAATGTTTGTGTGTTGTACTACAAGACTTTGACTTTTTTTTTAATTTCTTGCTTGATGATGCAATTTATTTTTGTTGTACTGTTCTTCCAGTGATTTGCTTTGTACGGTAGGTCGGAGACGCAGGAACCTATCAGACAATTTGTTCTGAACAATGCCCATGTTATTAGAATCTTTTTCAATGCCCGGCAATCAGCTGGTGCGGTTAGTCACCGAGTAATTAAAAGACAGCGTGTAGGTACCTGCCAAATCCTGCAATTAGACTTTTTTTATGTGTGGTGGAGAGGAAAAAACAGTGGGTAGAAGAGGTCAAGTATTTAAATGGAAAATCTTTTAATCTCTAAAAATGCCTACGGTTCTGAATACAAAGTAAATATTTAATTGAAAAATGATGTTTGGCAGCGTTTCCCGGTGCGCTGGTTTTAGCTGAACTCGGAAAATGCAAGCAATGCACAACCGATATAGTCACAGCGTTCCCGACCTTAGGTAGCGGTGTTTATTTTTCGTCAGCGTCGGCCCATTTGGCAGTCACTCTTTCCAGGTGTAGTGTGAAGTATGGAGTATACTTCTTATAAATTATTGGGAAATCTAAAAATAATGCTCTTTCCTTATCTCCTATAATGCTTTTAAAGGGAACCTGTCATCAGGAGCCCTTTTTCTGGCTCCCCCATGTCCCCATAGAGAATAGTGTGCACATTTCCAAAGTGTTTTTATAATAAAACTTTTCAGATTAAAAGTTAGAGCAGTGTCCCATAGGAGTGGCCAGTGAGAAGCGGTTCCCCCCATCCAGAAGGGAACGTATGCCAAAGCCAGACATTCAGAAACCCACCCATACTTATTAGTACGGGACACTTCTTCAGATAACGAGAATGGAGTCTGGCTCCCCCAAGTAAATTGAGCCACAGTTCACATTATTGCTCCATTCGTTCTGTATGGCACTGCCGGAGATAGCAGCTATGTACTGACGAGTCTCAAATACAGTGAATGGAGTAGCAGTGGGCAGGGGCAAAAATACAGTAGTAGCAGCTATAGAAGCCTCTCTGGGGCCCGCAGTGTCAGGATGCTCCGTCATCCGACCTGACAGAACAGAGGATGTGCAGAGGAGGATATTATTCTGCACATATGTATATAACATATATGCGGTGTATATATGCTGTATTTATGTATGTGTGTGTGTATGTGTGATATGTGTCTGCTTTATGTGTGTATATATGCTGCATGTATGTATGTGTGTGTGTCTGAATATCCGTGATGTGTATCTGCTGTATGTGTGTATATATGCTCTGTCTGTAGATAGAACTATGTATGTGTGTGTGTATGTGTGTGTGTATCTGTGATGTGTGTCTGCTGTATGTGTGTATATATGCTGCATGTATGTATGTGTGTGTGTCTGTGTATCCGTGATGTGTATCTGCTGTATGTGTGTATATATGCTCTATGTCTGTATATAGAACTATGTATGTCTGTGTGTATCTGTGATGTGTGTCTGCTGTATGTGTGTATATATACTGCATGTATGTGTGTGTGTGTGTCTGTGTATCCGTGATGTGTATCTGCTGTATGTGTGTATATATGCTGTATGTCTGTAGATAGAACTATGTATGTCTGTGTGTATCTGTGATGTGTCTGCTGTATGTCTGTATATATGCTGTATGTATGTGTGTGTGTGTATCCGTGATGTGTATCTGCTGTATGTCTGTATATATGCTGTATGTCTGTATATAGAACTATGTATGTATGTGTGTGTGTATCTGTGATGTGTGTCTGCTGTATGTGTGTATATATGCTGCATGCATGTATGTATGTATGTATGTGTGTGTGTGTGTCCATGATGTGTATCTGCTGTTTGTGTGTATATATGCTGTATGTCTGTATATAGAACTGTGTGTGTGTATATGTGATGTGGATATGCTCTATATGTGTGTGTATAAATGTGTGTTTATATATGAGTGTAATATGTATATTTGTTAGCAGGAAGTGGGTCCCATTCAGAAGTTTGCTATACGGCCCTGCCTCTCCTAGTTGCGCCCCTGGCAGTGGGCATGCCTAACCTACCACTGTGTTCAGGCAGGGAAATGGGACCGTCAGTAATCGGTTTGGTGGAGTCACCCCCCCCCCCCACACACACACACACACAAATGAGATGTGTTATCTTCTAACCGTCAGATACATACTAACATTACACAGGTACAGTAATGATATAAGTTGTTAGGGAATGAACTATTTTTAACATTTTTAGTGTAAATTTCATTGCACTAAAATGAAAATAAATGCCAAAGAGGCAACACGATAAAACCTCATAGGTAACAAAAAAATAGTTTGTTTTTCTTTCATATTATAAATTAATTCAAAAACATTTAAACCTCTTTTGTAAGAGTGGGGGGGGGGTCAGTTTAGCGTTTTGTTTCTTATCCTATAATATTTTACAAAAATACTCTTTAAGGTGAACACATAATATTGCATTAAAAGCCGTATTAAAAGGTAGCAGTCCAATCTCCGTAGGATAGATTATTGGCGTGATATCAGCTGTTGGATCCAGAGGTCCCTCTTTGTTCCCTGTGTAGTGGCCAAAGCCAGGAACTGCAGCTGAGCTGTGATAATTAACTGGTATTATGGACCCCAGCACCGGCCAATATGAGGGAACACAGCTGGACTTACAGATGGCTTTGAGTTAATATTCCGGCCCTTAAATACTGACTCGAATCCTGAATGTTCAAAACCAACTGATCTGATGTTGTTGATCAAAGATGTTGTCAGCGATGTTATTTAAAGGGGTATTCCGGGAATATGATCGTCTGACACGAAAACCCATGATAATATAAATAAATGAATACAACAATACTCAATGTCATTAGTCACAAAACTGAGCTTACATAGTTTGATTTTATGATTTACAAAATTTATGGCCTCTCTAAAGTAGGTGGAGTTATCTCCAAGATGGCCGCCACTGGAAACTACAAGTTCCATGATCCTTTAGTTCTCAGTAACTCCTCCTCCCTCTTATGCTCTGCTCCCAGTGATGATCTAACATGTTTTCTTGCTCTGTTACCATAGTAATGATGTGTAACTGCCATCACTGCACATCACCAAAACACTGACCATACTGGATGCACTGCAACCAACCGACTACAGCCAAATGTAGTGGTGATCACATGACCTGCCCAGGCAAGTACAGGACATGTGATGTGGACATGTGACCAGCGGCCATCTTGTGTCCTCTGTATGCTCTGCAACGGACCGCGCGGAGGAAATTAACGGACTAATTAAAGGGCCGGTAGCATTTTAATTCTTTATTACAGTCTATGTCACCAGCATTTTCTGCTAAGGGGAGCAAAATTTTAAATAACAACTAATTACACATTAGCTTATATTTTAAGTGCCTATTTGTATATGAATTATGCTGATTCCTGGAATAACCCTTTAACTGAACATCCCCTTTAACTTTCATCACATAAGAAGTTTGAATATTTTTCACAATCACCTTTGAAAGGGGGAAGGAAATAGTTGATTGAACGTGTATTTACTGTGGATCCATGCTAAACTTCCCCTAGGCTCCGTAAGACCTAGAGCCGCCTCGCATATAAACAAATCCTTATTGAAATCTTTAAATGGTGCAGAGATGGTTGATCTTAAAGTATACAGTCTATATGAAGAATATTGTGTTTCTTCATTCCATAAACCCTCATCTGTCATGGAACTTACAAGCTCGGAACAATAGAGATCAGTCAAGTCTGGTCATGATTTATCACTTAATTACCGTAGGCACCAGAAACCTCATCTTCGGCACGCTGAACCCATGTGTGCTGTCATTTGTGTATTCTGCCGTCTCTCTTTGTGTAGACATCATAAATGAGTCATAATAATCATTTTCCCCCATATATTTATTTTGACAATGCTCTTTTTCCTGCTAAGCGAAGGCACGGCCGATATGAAAGGGGAATTAATTGGTGCCCTGAGCAAAGCCCTACATCCATCTACTATGCAAAACATTACAACTTGTTTGGGCTCTTTAAGATTAGATAGGAGATACTTGTGTGGGATGAATTCCAGGAAAACAGAGAAAATTAGAGGCCGTGTATGATCAGAAAAAAATTCTGTTGCTTAAACAAGGTACTTCTTCCGATGCAACGCGTTTTTATGGCGCCACATCAGAAGAAGATTGCAGAATGTCAGGTCCAGCCCCGACACTAACACTATCAAACACTGCACTACATAGCACTGTAAGCTTGGTCCGGAGTGTTCATGAGGTAGGGGTCCGAGGCTCCCCTCTCCTCTGCGCCCCCCTCATGAATACGCCGGACCAAGCTTACAGCGCTATGGTCCTCTTTAAGTGCATTATACAAAAGACCAAGTGATCTCCTGTCAGTGCCACCTTGTGCTTTTCTACTTTACCACTCGTTGAAACCCAGGCTAAAAAAGTATAATAGTATTTTTCCTATAAGACAAAAAAAAAAATTAAACGTGATGAAAAAGCATTACAAACCCCAAATGTGAACAAATTAAAAACTACAGGTCTTTATGCAAAAAATAAGCCTCCCACGCAGCTGTCAATAATTACAATATTTTGCGTGTTCTATTAATTTATTGGAAAGTAGCACTACTTTAAGAGATCCCGATTCCTTTTTAGTGGTCTTACATGCATGGAAGCTTGGGAGACAATATACAGCAAAACTGAACAGTGAGGAAGCCGAAAATACAGCCGGTCTATCATTGTGTGTCTGTATTTTTATCTACTGGAGAGAGAGCAACACAGACACATCTACCTCTCTGATTACAATGGGGAACACTCATTTTGGTACTGTTGGAACTGTTTTTGAGTATATTTGGGGCCCTCATTCTGGAAATGACACCCATTCTCCTTATTAGCTAAACTTTTTTAGAGAGCGAGGTATACTCTGCTCCAGCGAGTTGTCAAAGGCGATTTAGGCGTTTTACATGCAATAGGGCCTAAATTGCGGATCAGTGGGGGTCTGCGTAGACCCCCGCAAATCGTGAGAACGAAGGGTCCGACCGACCCCTTGCCGCTAATCAGAATAATGGAGTAGACGGCCGCACATGACCGTTCTGCTCCATTAATCTCTATGGAACTGACGGAGATCGTGGATCCCTATCCCGTGGATAGGGACTAACTTTCCTTCGTGTGAACACCCCTTTAATAAATGTCATGTTGTTGCTCAAACTAATTGTCACTCAAAGAAATGCTAAAGAAATTCTGAAAATTGATGTCATATTTTATGGCTTTTACGTAAAGGTGAATAGGAAATCCATTGTTTGCACTGGTTCCCCAGCAGGTATTTGGCAGTTTACCAAAGTCTTTCAGCTAAGGATCAAGGTGAAACCCAAGAAGCCAATGCTGGCACTGATGTTAGAGCTCCAGGGCATTTCTCCTGGACTTCCCTAATGTTTTTACAGGTCACCAAAGACTTAACCATGAACGTAAAATGGGTTTTGCTAGACATGAATTACCGGTATTCCCCATCTATGTCTGCTTACTGGGGGTCTAACTACTGGGAACTCCTATGATCGGTGTAATGCGGGATTCTGAATTGCCATATAGTGAATATGACTTGAAGGAGGGGCCACCCTGGAAGTCCTATTGAAGTGAATGGAGCGCTGGACAAACTTCATCCTACTCTAACCTTCGAGGACTTGAGAGACTGCTTACAGGATGGCCTGTCATAGATGTCCTACTCTGTATAGGACTCCATGGGTAGGAACCCAATGGGATTCCCAGCAATCGGTGGAACAAAAGTCTGACAAATCCCCTTAAAGCACCAGATTCAACACACTGGGGCACATTTACTTACCAGGTACACGTTGTCCGACAAGGATTCGGGTCTGCCAGGATTCACTAAGGTCGTGCGCCTGATATCCAGCAGGTGTCGCTTCTGCGCTGAGGTCCGCCGGAGTTCACCACCTTCTTCTCGGTGCACGTAAGTGCTGATCTTGCAACACAAATAGTTTTTTAAATTCCGCTGTTTTTCCGAATCCATTGGGTTGTCCTACGGCCACACCCCCCAATTTCTGTTGCGTAAAAGCTGCCGCCGATGTGCCAAAATCCGATCGCGTGCGCCAAAATCACGTGGCAATTCAACGAAAAAAAGGGAAATATTCGGGAAACAAGAAAGAAAGTCCGGCATTCGAACCCTTAGTAAATGAGGCCCACTGACAGGAGTGCCACGTTCATAGCTTTTCACCTCTATACTTTGATGGTTACATAAAAAGGGGGATAAAATGTTTCGTTTGTATGTGGATAACCATAAATTTCATGTCTTCAGATTTCAGTCAAGACATTCAGTTACATTCTTCCCTGCATACTCTGAGAGCTCCTCCAGACGTCCTCATCATTCTTGGTGGAATTACCTCATGATTGATTTTTAGGATGTTTACATCATTGCCCTGCTCTTTTTCGGAGTCAGCTTAGTTCACGCAGCATTTGCCATTAGGTTTCCTGACATTTTGATAAATATTGTCTTCAACTTGGCTTCACGTTTTTATGACCTTATTTCCTTCGCTTCCAACATCTCCGTCTAGTGAATTTGTTATAATATCTGTAATTTCTAAATTGCAGAGCAGAGACTTCTTTGGCATTGATCTACAACTTTTCCTGAAATACAATTGATACATAATGTAACTTTATATTACATTTATTTAAAGGGGTTGTCTCACTAAACCAAGGATTATGGGCATCACGTGGTCTCCTGCTCAACAATGAGACAATAGCTGGAAGAAGATTCCCCCTGTGTATAGCTTGACGCACCAGGGGGAGTCACTGGACCTGCCTTATCCAGTGAGTGGCCTTGTCAGACTAGCGGACAACGCAGGCAGGGAGGTCCCCTGGTAAAAGGAAGTGACCTTGGCTGTACGAGAAGGCCAATCATTGGATGAAGAGGGTCCCTTGGCTCCCTGGAACCTCTGGACAGACACAAGGTTTAAAACCGGGGTTATTGGAGGTGGAGGAGACCCTTTAAGTAATGGGATATAGTTCCATGTCCATACTCGGGCGTGCAGGATATGATTCATCTCTAATGCCGTAATTTTGTCCTGCACAATGTGACTTTATAATTTCATAAAACTTAGGTGTGCCAGGTGTTGGCACCCGACAGCATACACCACCCTGCTTTTTGTGTATATCATGCAGTAGCCGTACAATTTCTCTGCAAGTAAATGAGAACTCCCAGATTAAAGAATGAAACTCCAAGCTGTTAATAACATTCCATTCATATTTGTCAAAGATTTACAAGTGATCACATCTAGAAGGATCACTTTCTCAACCACGTGCAGTGGCCTGCTATGGGAAGCTAAAGCCAGATTGTGAAGAAGTTTTGCTGCCACCTATAGCATATCCCACCTATAGCTCAGGCTTGTTTGGGAGGAATTTCCAGATTAATATTACTGGCTTCTGAGTTGTAGTCTAAACATTTTTTCTATTCATTCTTGTCCGTGTCTCATATCTTTAAGTTGCCTTTTCCTGTGGTTCTCTCCAGCCAAGTCATTCGCTTTGATTCCTGTTTCTTTCCATTCAATTGGTTTCTAACTTGAGTACCTTTTAGATTGTTTCTGTCCTAGTGCTAGATTTATTTATTTTACGGTAACTATTTCAGATTATGTATTTACTCATTTACCTGACTGTCACCACCATTATTCATTTGGACATTCACCCATTTATCATCAATACATGGTCCCTGTCATATATCCACCGTAGTTCCCATTTTCTATTGTTGCCGTATGTTATTGTTTTTGTGACATTGGGCCCTACTACAAGTTGTGTAAGTATTAGGAACATTGTTAGTACCCGGAAAAGGGGCAACTGCGGAAGGTGAAATCCGGTTCTGATGTCTAGTCTCCCGACGGTGTGTCTACACAAGCTATGTCATGGCATAGGTAGACGTTTCATTTTGTTAGCACTTCCCTTTCTTCAATTGCAATTTTAGGTACTAAATACGTTTAGTCTGCAGGTTTTTTAAGAGCCATTTTCCTGGAATTGGGTCCAAGAATATTTGTTTGTCTATATAGATGTATGAATCAGAATTGTGACCATGACACATTTCGGAAGGGTAACGTACTATGGAAATAGATGTAGTATAAACAGGATGTCCAGTGATAGGAGACTTTTCAATAGTCTTTTTACATTTGAGATTCATCAGATGTGGTCATACAAGGTAATTTTGACAGGGCAACAGTTCAGTAGTTTTGGATAAATAAGGAGTTTGCTGCACTGTTTCAATGCACACAAAAGACTTTACTCTCGTTTGACCTATTAAATATATCAGATGGAAAAGATCATTCCAGCACTGAGGAAAGCAAAATGTGTGCCTATGCTTTTCTTTCACAACCCTTAAAAACAACAGTAACAGGTTGTAGAAATACAAGGTCTTTAAAACATTTTAGTCACCACTTCCATGTTTTTACTTATAGCTATGAGCTCGAAAAAGCCAGCATTTGTTTGGCATTGGGTACTAATAATTGTCCACATAGCATGGATTTTGTTTTTTTACTTAGTCCTGGATTGATCTTCTCCACTTGCTAGATGGGTGATGGATAGTGAAACAAGCTTTCTGCTTCTGGTGGCGGCACAGGGCATCAAAGAACATATCTATGGCGGGAGTCTATCATTACATGCCTACGTAAACCATGCCCTTTGCCCCATCCCTTATCCCCCCTACTTTTCCCACACAGTAAACACCCTTACACTGTACAATGTCCCCTTTTTTGTGGCTCGCACACATTTTAAAAAGTCATCACCCTGTACAATGCTCCATTGCCCCTTTTTCGCTTAGTTTGCCTCCCTTCTTTTGTTCTCCCCTTTCATTCTGCCCCCTTCTCTCTACTCGTCCTCTCATTCTGTCCCCCATCTGTTCCCCATATTACAGTGCCCACTTTCTTCTCCCCCTCTTATTGTTCCCCGTTTTTTTGCTCCCCTTTTATTGTTCCCCCCTTCTCCATGCCCCGTTTCCTTTTATGGCCACCTCCTCTGCTCCCCTCTTATTGTGGCCTCTCTTTTTTGTTGCATAAAAATAAGTTATTCACCTTTCCTTGTTGCCCTGCAGCAGTCCTGCCTCCTACTCTACCGCGTCTGTGTGCAAAAGCCCCTGGCAGGTGCATTGTGGTGAGGTCAATGCGCCTGGCAGGTTCTGCCGTACATAGACACGGCAGAGACGTGGCATGCAGAAAGCTGTCGGCTGACTCTCTGTATCATCATGACAAGGCATCCAACTCTATCTGGGTCCGGAGAACACAGATAGAGTTGATGTCTCCGGACAGAGCTCAAAATCTGGGACTCTCCTGCTGGATCCGGAAAGGTTGGGAGGTATTTATCGAAAGAATCGCCCTTCAAAAAATTTCCCCAGAAAACCCCTTTAAAGTAACTAATTGAGAACCTTGGAGAAATTGACTTCCGACCCTCGGGGCTGTAGGATTCTTGCAGTCATATTGCCCAACCAATATTGTGGTCCATGCAGAGATCACCTCGTGAGAATGAGGCTTTACTATAGAACCAATGGAGCTGTAGAAGTGGTAACAAATGGAGTTATATGTGTTAAATAGTCCTGTATATTAGATTCTAAATGTGCAGAAGGCCTGTTGTACCTCCACAGGTATTCAGTTGCAGAAAATAGATGATCCCTGCACTCTTTGTCTAAGGGGTGCTTGTAGGTCGGATACGCACAAGCCGACAAATTGTTGCATGGATATGTATTTCTAAACTTGTTTTTATAAACACACAGTAGCATTGAATTCAATAACCCCTTTAGTTTCCAGACCAACGAACAAGGAAATCACCTTGAACAAAAAGTCATGAGGTTGAAAGCCGCCACATATTCTTCATATTGTCAAATGAAAGAAAATGTAATTGAATATTTCTCCATTATATTATAATAACTACCAGCAATCAATGCTGCTCATCTCTTGAGGGTGGGGAAAGTGACCTATTTTTCTCTCCCAGTTGACCTATTTTACTGAAGGTAACTTGTCGAGCTGGGTTCTGCCTTGTCTTCTCGTGGAAATCAGATCTGGGTGGAGACCAGGCTGCTTGACAAAACAGTGGTTCGTTCAAGTGAGTGAATCTTGTGCCCTTGGAGTATCATAGTACCGTATTTTTCGGACTATAAGGCACACAAAAAATCCTTTGATTTTCTCAGAAATCAAAGGTGCGCCTTATAGTCCACTGCGCCTTATATATGAACCGTGCTTACAGACAACAGCTGCCTTGTACTGTGCACGGGTCTGCCCCCTGCAGGTCATTCATCCTTATAATCAGGTGCAGAGAGCATATTTGACCGATCCTGGGTGGCTGTGCCACAAAATGTAGGTGATGTCCTATTTTTTGCCATTTTTACATTGCAGCAGCTAGGCATTGAGCGAAGAGGGGAGGGGTGAGGAGCACTCACCGATCCTCCCTCCAACACCCGGCATGAGGCACACCAAGTGTCCTTTATCGTTTCTTGCATTACTTTTCTTGTGTGTATCTGTTTTTCTTTTAATCAGTTACATCAAAAGATAGATGGTGAGGGAGTTACTATTCATTGCTGTCTTATCGGCTGGGAATTATGAAATGCCTGTTGAAAAGTGATTTCCACAGAACGGGAAGCTTCAGCCTTTTGTTCTATGAAAGCTAGGGTAATTTTTTTATTGATGCTAAGAAAAATTAAAGTTTACATGAGGTTTTTTAGTACATATTTTCATCAAATTGTGTAATTCCACTATCCTAGTTGGGCAAAACAATAAATACATACTGTAAAACCTATGGATGAATCGCACATCCATAGCGGTCCCAAAGTTAAGGACACCCGACGGGGTGCCCAAAGCGGTCCCCAACTTAAGGACACCCGACTTACGGACGACCCCTAGTTACAGACGGAGTTCTCTGACCTCTGGTGAAGCTTTCTGAATGCTTTACTTTAGTACCAGACTGCAATGATGATCTGTAAGGTGTCTGTAATGATGTTCTATTGATAACCCGTGTTCCCATTACAGCACAAAATTTTGAAAATCCAATTGTCACAGGGAATTTTTTTTTTTGTCAGTAACAGTTATGAAATATACCAGTTCTGACTTGCATACAAATTCATCTTGGGTACAAACCTAAAGAACCTATCTTGTACATAACCCGGGGACTGCCTATATTAATAAAAACAAATTCTGGCCCATCATAAAGGGATAGAGCAGATTCCTCTGTGTCCCCCAGTCACTTTCCAAGGATCGTACAATTTCCCCGAGGGTGAAATTGTACTTAAATTTACAGCGTAAACATAAAAGAGAAAAGAACAGTATTACAACTCTGCTCTACAAAAGCATAATAATTAATTAACAAGTACCTTGTGGCCATGGTGACAGTGCCTTGGAAGTGGGTTATTAAAAAAAAAAAACACTACCCCTGGAAGGAGCATTGAGCACGGTTTGGAGTGTCATTGTATCATCCAAGTACATTACACATTGTCTTCAGTTTCCAATGCGCTGCCGCTTTACTACATGATAGTATTTCTAACACAAGGCCAAAAATGATCTTTATCTGCGGCGCGCGAAATACATTTAACCCTAGAATCCCCCACCTAGAAGATGTGTCCTGAAGGCTCTACTCTACGACAGCCAAGATGTTCTCTTAATGGATGTGCCCTGAAGGCTCTGCTCTACGACAGCCAAGATGTTCTCTTAACGGGCCGCTTGATAATAGTTTATAGGCTCCTGAGTTTTTCCAGGATTCAAGTATCTTTTTATAGGCCTAATAAAAGGTAAAGTGAACTGTAACCCCCTCTCCTTCCTACACGGGAGAGGAGCCATATGTCTGCTTAGTCTTCCACTGTCACACCGAGCCCGAATTTATAATGTGGCTTTTCTGGAAGTCAAGGAAGTCACATTTGGAAATAATTCTGTATACAAGATACCTGTGCGCTGTAACATTTTGGAACTCAAAGATTTTAATTGGTAGAGTTATTTTATGTTACTTTTTACCTTTTCAATCATGGGTCCGGTCCAACTGGCAACCTCTGGGCCAGATGTGGAGCCCATAGGGATCCCATTGTGATGAAAGGGTCGGTGAGTCATCCACAGGAGAACGGAAATCATGAGAAACTGTGTAATAAAAGGGAAGAGATGCTAAGAATAGGGGCAACACAGCAGGAAAATCATTGAAATGACGTTCAGCTCGCTCGCTGCCAGGACCTGCCTGATGATCCTTAGTAATATGAGTTTGGAGTAGTTGTTTTTAAACTTTTATCACTCCCTCAATTTTTCCAGGAAATCAAATAGATGATGTTTTTCATTTTATTAAAGCAATTACAATTTCATGTACCAAAATCAGGATGGGACCAGCTATGGATGCAGATGATCATGGTAACGGATCAGCCATCAATATTAAATTCCTTGGAAAACCCATCAAAATCCATCATGTTAAACTAACGACACTTCCTCATAGATCCAGGCACCAGGGCTGTGGTAATCTTCTAATATTTGGTATCCATCTGTTACAGGGGACATTATTCATAACTGGACCCTCTGCTCTATTATTATATATATTACATATAGTGTAAATGGATACAGTATATACTGATAGCAGCCACTGATATTCTGTGGTGAGATGTCAGTGTGTACTGAAGCCATTGGGTCATTAACATACCAAAAGGCTTTGAACAGTAAGAAGCCACCATGAACCAGGTGTGAGATTCCCTGCACCCACTGGGGTCTATCCTAAGAGGGTCTTAGGGTGGAGGCATAAGGGGGTGGGCAGGGACTACACACAAGGATATTTAAGGTGGAAGAAACAGAAATCAGTCTTTTTTGTCTCTTGCTCCTGGCCCCCCCGGACGTACAGCACTTACCTTAGGAACCAGGTCATATATTGTGTGTGCTTTCTGTGTATGTATATAGCTTTATAAGAGTAATTATAACATAGTACTTATTATAATATAGTAGACTTTATACGTGTATCTATAGATATTCCAGGTGTTATGTGTTTTACCATATATATACATAGCTAAGTGTCTACAGTGAGTGTGTATATATTAGCGTAACTATATGTATAACCTGTAGCTGTATCCCATTCACACGTGGATCCCTGCACGTGTATTGGAGTAGATATATAGATGCTATTGTGCATGAGTCTCTATATGTATATGTACATGTATATGGTCAGGTACTGGATGTGACTCCTGCTTCAGGGTATATCCAGGAGTTCTGTAGTGTTAACTATATATTGTATATACATACACATTACTGTGTCCGGAAGGGGTCAGGAGAAGAAGGTTTGTGTGTAGTTGTGTTCTCTATGTATTTTGTATTGTATTTTATGTAGTTACTTTGTCACATGTATGTTGTTAGTAAAGTCTTTTTGTATATAAGTATCTGCGAGGGTTGTATGTTATTCCTGTGATGTATGAAGGACTGGAATAGGTGCTTATGGTAAATAGCACAGACTAAGGGGCTGGACAGAACCACTGAAACCCATAGGAACTGAATAAAAACCCAATCCCCAACCCCCCTTTATCACCATCCTTCTTTATTAAAAAAAAAAAAATCACTATTTATATTTATGCTAATAAGTCAGAAGGGCTATGGGGGTGTTACCAGAGCTCCGCCGTGCTTCAGCTTCACAGGCTTTTACAATGTTCAGGAAAACCTCTCCACCTCCCACTGTGTGACATTATAGTAGGCAGAGGGGAAGGGTAGACATTGTAACAGCCTGTGATGCTGTAAAAGTTGATTTTAGAAGGAAGTACGTACCAAATATAAGAAGATGACCACAGTCCTTGTGCCTGGATCCATGAGTAAGTGTCCCAGGTTTATCCATGATGGATTTTGTTGGTAGATCTCCTTTAAACAACTACAGCATTGTTTGCTCTGTATATAATTATGCCAAGTACCGTATTTTTCGGACTATGAGGCACACAAAAAATCCTTTGATTTTCTCAGAAATCAAAGGTGCGCCTTATAGTCCAGTGCGCCTTATATATGAACCGTACTTACAGACAACAGCTGCCTTGTACTGTGCACAGGTCTGCCACCTGCTGGTCATTCATCCTTATAATCAGGTGCGCCTTATAATCCGGTGCATCTTATATATGAACCTAGATCTTTTAGCAGGCATTTATTGATGGTGCGCCTTATAAGCCGATGCGCCTTATAATCTGAAAAATACGTTAAGTCAATAGACACCTAGGACCATCATCTTTCATGGTAGCGAAAGTGTTGAAAAGTGACTATTGAGAAACTAACAAAGAAAATCTGCATTCTTGAAATGAACATGTAGATTTTAGTCATACTTCAAATAGATGTATTCAGTCCAATTGCAATATGGATCTTGTGTCTGCCAGAATTTCTGGACTCATTACTGTGTGGAGACTCTGACTCAATATATTAATTGATTAAAACAGTATATTAATTGTTTTTACAGTTTAAAACAAACATGAAACAAATCTACCTATTACAAGTTTTAATAAAGTAACTTTGTTTTAAGTGGACTGGCATCCTCCAGGTGGATATTTTCCTGGGACACCTGTTTTGTTCCATCACAAACAGTGTACCTGGATGCTATTAGTTTCCTCATTTGGTGGCGTACACTTCGGGGCTAATTTAACATACCGTAATACTCCCCTGGAATCCAGCCAATTTACAACACAATGGGGCAGATTTACTTACCCGGTCCATTCACGATCCAGCGGCGCCTTCTCTGCGGTGGATTCGGGTCCGACCAGGATTCATTAAGGCAGTTCCTCCGCCGTCCACCAGGTGGCGCTGCTGCGCTGAAGATCATCGGAACGCACTCAAGTTCACCGGCCTATTCCTAGTGAAGGTAAGTGCAAGCTCCGCAACACTTTTTTTTTTTAAATGCGGTGGTTTTTCCGAATCCGTCGGGTTTTAGTTTGGCCACGCCCCCCGATCTCCATCTCGTGCATGCCAGCGCCGATGCACCACAATGCGATCGCGTGCGCCAAAATCCCAGGGCAATTCAGGGGAAATCGGCGCAAATCGGAAATATTCGGGTAACACGTCGGGGAAACGCGAATCGGGCCCTTAGTAAATGACCCCCACTGTAGTGGCTCCAGTTGGATCGTTATTTGGATAACTGAGTGGATAAATGCTGAAACATCATCCCCAGTACATTTGTATATGGTCCGCTGGTCCTCAGGGCTCAGGTCATCTGGTCTCAAGCCTATCCAGGTAAGATAGTCCTAAATACCCGATGAATAAGAAGATAAACAAGTGGGAGATCATTAATGCTGGGATCAAAATATCATCTTTGAGCCCGGGAGTCACTGCCACCTTGTAAAACTAATTTCCATTCTGTAACAATACTCACATTAGGGGACTGTAGACCTACGGGATGACTATGACTATGACAGAATCAAAGATGAATATAAATAGGAATCCACAATTTGGGTTGGTAATTACCCTACCATCTGAAGTTGCCCTTGAACCATGTTCACCATACAACAAGACTTTTTAGAGTTGGTAATCTGATTATTCTAAGTTGGAGTTGGTAAATGTTTATTCTCTGGGATTCAGATTGTGATGGTCTGTCCTAGGTTGAAGCCTTCACTTTTTGTTGGAGGTCTAAGCTCTCTGTGGCCTCTTTTAGGATGCGGCACAGATGAACATGACCGTTCCACTTTATCGTTTCCACAGGCATAGGACATTGATAGCTGTTCCTCTACAGATAAGATATCGGACCCAGAGAATCTCTATTATCTTTTTATAGACTAATCAGTGGAAACTTTCTCCACGGGGGTTCCGACCGGTTGTTGCCTTTAAAAGATGATTGTTTCATTTCTGCAGGGTCATTAGCTTTTCACAGAGTCACTAAACTTTAAGTACTCGTATGTTTGATATTAATTTTATATTCTTTTCCTCGGTCTTAGCATCTAGCGATCCAAGGTAAATAAAGTGGGTTGAATTAATGGTATTTTTTCCCATTAACGCTGACGGGTCCTTTTTTATATAAAATGTTCATATATTTGGCTCCCAGCATTTTGTTCTAGTGAAACCTAACGAACAGATCAGTGTTTTCCCTGTGTGTTTCCGATGACCGTGCCAACATCAATATATACTTTGTATATTTTCTGAGCTCTGATGAGGAGCCCATAGCAAGTTGAGGGGCTGAATGGATTCAGAGCTGACTTTTGGTGTAAAATATGTCATTTCCAAGCGAGTTTCAATTTATCTTTGCCAAGCATCTTACATGATTCACAGTCACTTTTCTGTCATGTGGAGTTGTAATACGGGCTACAAATTCTAGTTTCCTTGGATACGGCTTTAAAAAAAATCTGCAGTCAATTACCCCCCTCTTGTGTCTTTACATCTGTGGAAGCGCAAATCAAGTCACTTGGAGCACAACTTACCTTGAATGCACATTGCTTGGCGGTTCGGATGAATGGAAAAAATCGCGCTTTTATTAAAAGTCATTGGGTTTTACATTCGTATAATAAAAGGAATTCTTCAGTAATTGAAACACGGTTCGTTTTCATTATGTTTTAATGGACGGCTGTCATTCTAGTTTGTTTTCGGTTGGATTGTTAGAACCTTTACCAATTACATATAAGACTACTACAATATCACAAACCTATATCAAATATATAACACTGTGCGTGTATGTCCGCTAAAAGAATCTGCACCGTCGCAATTACACTATTACAATCACCAAATGTTGCACATCCGCTCTCTGACTCGGGGAATAGATAGAGATAGATGGACAGATAGATAGCGAGAGATACTCAAGGAAAGTTTGTTTTTTTTTTGTTAAAAAATGTACTATCCTAGGCAACACCTTGGGCTACAGCTAATGACAGATAAAGCATCCATTTCTCTCTAAGCTGGATACAACATGTGCTTAAAGGCTCTACGACGGGCTGTACATAGTTTTTATTTATTATTTCCATTTAAAGAGGACCTACGTGACCAACACCAACTCTTTTCATCATTTAGTAAGTGCTGCCATCAGTGGTGCAGTTGAAATTTTTCTCCAGCCGTTGCGGGGCAGTTAGTAAAAGGGGTTGGTTAGCAGTGTTAAACTTTCCAATTTATTTTTTTAAGTAATTGATTCTCTATGCAGTGTGTCAAACCCATGATGACAGCAGGTATGAAGAGACAGTCAGGTCCTGCTTTGTAACAGATATCTGTGCCCCTAATGCTGCCTCCCCATCTTGTTGCAAATTGTGCTGCCTGAGGCAAGAGGCTCAAGTTGCCATATGGCTGGTGCACTCCTGGTGATTGTTTAGTAAGGCCTCATGGACACCACTGTATTTGTCTTTTCTGTTCTGTATATACTGCTGTATGGTGCCCGTAAATACAGGACATATTGCAACGGTATGGCAACGTATTGCGCCGTATCTGTACTGTATCCGTATAAAATTTCGTAGGCTGGCAGATGATGGATGGCTGACTATTGGCTGGCTGACAGAATGCACTACCCACTAGTTCTGGAAACTGCAAGTATATACTGCAGCATACGGTGTACAGCCGTATGCAGCACATATTTAGCCCATATTTTACACGTTCCCATTGACTTCTATGGGCTGTACAGAACGGAAATACAGTGGAAAATAGGACATGCTCTACATTTTTATACGTCCCACTCACAGTACGGTGCGGTGGACAATACAGCCATATACATGGATGGCCATATTGCCTATTGAAATTTATGGAGCCATATGCCGCCCATACATACAACTATTTTAATACATTCTCTACACGTTTGTGTGCATGAGATCCAGGTATCATGACATTGTGGTAATCTTCTTAGATCTGTTACCCATGGTCCCCTCCTTTCTAAAATCAACTTTTACAATTATGCTAATGAGCCTGAAAGGCCATTGGCGTGTTATCAGAGCCCCTCTGTGCTGTAGCAACATAGACTATTACATTTTGAAGCAACAGCAGAGGGTGAGACTAATATGTTGTTCTTTACAGTGTAAAAACTATTTGTGAAGCCAGAGCACGGAGAAGATTACCGCAGTCACAGTGCCTGGATCTATCATTAAGTATCCCGGGTTTATCTGGATTTTGATGATGGATTTTCTTTTAAATGAGTGTTTATTGGACATAATTTATCACATTTTTGCACTCTCCTAATGTATACATTCTAGTATGGATAAAAGGTTGGTTGTAGACCAAGCACTGTACACCATCTGTTATAGGCTAGGGTCTTCTCAATCTCTGACATGTATTAGAGCTGTATTATATATACATTTGGTGTCTATATTCAGAAAGTATGCCAGTGATCTACAGCTGCTCTTCGGAGCCGGATGGTTCCATCCACAACCGGTAAGGACAAAAGATAAAAAACTTGACCCCCTGATATCAGTAACACTTTGAAGTCAAAATGACCCTGGACATTAGTGAAGGAGAAATGTAGGACTTTGTCTCCATATATCATCAGTACTGAGTTTATGTGAGGACAGTCATCTGAAGAACAAACCTTCAGCAGGGTTGAACTTTTTCAGATTGTATGCCGAAATCAACACAACTTCTCATCATGTTACCCTTCATCTGTTTTTGAAACCCTGGACTTCTCGCCTCTTTCTTCTACTTCCACCTTTTCCTCTACTTCAGATTAGAACATAAGTTGTTGGGTTTTTATTTTTAGACATCATCTACATTTTCTTTTCTCAGTGCTACATTACTAATCCCATGATGCCTCAGCACAATATCAGATGAGAGCATAAGGAGTCAGTAACATCTCTGTCCGTGAAGGATAATGTGGTTATCCTATATGTGATTAGAAATGATAGAATAAAGAAAAATGAACAGTCCACGAAATTACAATATATCTTAGGCTACATTCACACGGCTGTATTGGGGGACGTATATACGGCCAACAAATATACGGCCCCCAAAGACGGCAATGGGTACACAGCGCCGTACGGGAGAAATATAGGACATGTCTGGCACTGTGCCCCTTGGTTACGACACTGTACCCCATGGTTCTCTATGGAGAGGGGCGGGAGTGAGAGGCGCTCACCCCTCCTCCTCTACCCGGCGTTGACGTGTGCCCGCTGTGCTATGGCACGGGGGACCTTTTTTCTGTATAGTAGGGTTCATTCAGCGGTCCCTTTGGGAAGAGTGGGGAGATGCCTGTTCTTTGACATCACTGTGTGTATAGTTGCATTAGGCAGACCAAAATAACTTTATTCTCTTTTCTCTTTATCTTGCTGGTGTATATGATATGAGTGCCCCACATTCTAAGTTTTACAGTGGGGACCCATGTTTTGTCCCCTATTCATTATCCTGGGTGTTGGAATCATTCAGTACGTAACCCTTATTGCTTTTGCTCAGTGGCCACTTACCGGCCGGTTTCAGTGAACAAGCATTTGAAGATTGTTCGTGGGCTAGAAGCATTTAACTCATTCTAGGACCATGTACCATATTTTTTGGATTATAAGGCGCACCATCAATAAATGCCTGCTAAAACGTCTAGGTTCATATATAATGCGCACCTGATTATAAGGATGAATGACAAGCAGGTGGCAGACCTGTGCACAGTTCAAGGCAGCTGTTGTCTGTAAGTGCGGTTCATATATATGGCGCACTGGACTATAAGGCGCACCTTTGATTTCTAAGAAAATCAAAGGATTTTTTTGTGTGCCCTATAGTCTGAAAAATACAGTAATTCTGGGCATTGGAAGGGAACTCTTTTATACCAATTTTATGAATACCCTTCTATCAAAGATTTGGACCTATATGTGTGTGTTTTTTCCCGCCCTTCTGGTTTTCTTGACATAAGGACCCACAACCGGCAATGACTGGAATGATTACTCATTGTAGTCATCCACTTTTGGCAAGTGCTTCCAGTATGCATTTTATGGATTGCTCCCTCAAGCTATGCTGTGTTTTCCCCCCCCATATGTTACTTCAATAACTATGTCAGCAGTGCTTATATTTTCAATAGTTTACATTTGGGCCACATCATGCATACTGTACAAATTACCGAAAACTCAAAACAGCTGCCGAGATTGGAAATGGCAAATTAAAGTTACAGCGAGTTCCGTACATCTGTGCTCACAGTTAGGGACAGGAAAGGCCGCATCTTCGGGAGAAAATTGAGCTGCAATTATGTGATCCTGCAAAATTCTGCTGAATGTTTAAGACTGAAA
This sequence comes from Engystomops pustulosus, assembly GCF_040894005.1. Classification (NCBI taxonomy): domain Eukaryota; kingdom Metazoa; phylum Chordata; class Amphibia; order Anura; family Leptodactylidae; genus Engystomops; species Engystomops pustulosus. Next base: position 27,433,534 of record NC_092420.1, read on the forward strand.
GGGGGAGATTACAGAACTGGAGACCCTGTGTCTTCTCATAATAGTCCGGACTTCTTTCCTAAGCCTTTTTTTGCAGACATTTAGAGACCTATCCTAACACTTTTCTGTCAATTTAGCTGTATCAGAGCTTGTGTTTTGCAGAATAAGTTGTAATTTTTGAGACATACTGTGTCATACATATTACTGTAATTAACTTTTATTCTAATTTTTGGGACGGAATGGATAATGTATTTTATATTTACATTGTTTTAACATGTGGCAAAGCAAAAATGTAATAAACCACCATCTATTGTGTGGAGTTTCCATTTATTGAGCCATATGAGGCCTTGACTTTTATTCCCATGAAAGTAACTGGAGAAAGATGAACCTAGATGGCAACCTGTATACCTTGACAAATAAGGTAGTTATGGGCCCTAAGTTTACAGTACAGACCCTAGGTAGGTTATTTAGGGTTGTTCTTAAGTTGGAGTTGTATGTAAGTGGTTACAGGTACCGTATATACTCGAGTATAAGCCGACCCAAGTATAAGCCGAGGCCCCTAATTTTACCACAAAAACCTGGTAAAACTCGAGTTTTTACTCGAGTATAATCCGAGTTTGGATTTTCAGCACATTTTTTTAGCTGAAAAACTAGGCTTATATTCGAGTAAGTGTAACTACAGGCAAATATTTTTTTGTTACGATTTTAAAAAAAATTAGGTCAACAAGGGAACAATGATGGAACAATAGAGCTTCATTGCAGAGACCTTAAAGCTGATCATTGCACTTTAGTAAATTTCCAGCTTCCAGAGAGCACCATATACATACAGATGTCTCCTGCACAAAATAGTGTGGTACAAGATCTCCCCTGTTCCCTTTCAGTTCCTCCAACCCAGTCTGTGATTCTAAAGAAGTTTATCTGTCTCTTCTCATTCTACAGCCCTTCCCCCACCTTGTTCTCCGCACAGTGAACTCTGTGCAGATAAGCTATTAACCCTTACTGCTCAAACAACACAGACTATGGACTTCATGTGACTTGTATATCTATGATTTATTACGCTTATTAAATGTTCACTGCTCCTCCATGTGATGGAAGCTGCCAGGCTGTCACCATGACATCCTGTATGTGCTCTGTGCTTTGTTCAGTGGATTTACTTGTAGAAAACTAAATGGATTTATTGCTATAATACTTTGATAGAACACAAGACATCATGGGATGTGTGGGCAGATTGAATAGGACTCTACATCAGGGCAGGTACAGGAAGATGTTAGTCTCTCGCCCTCTTTACCTCTGGTGAGAAAGACTTCAGAACAGAAAATGCCATAACTTTGGAAAGTAAAATATATATAATTTTAGGCAAGAAGTTGTGTTATTGCTGAGCTCACTTCTACCATTCATAGTGGCAGTATACAGGCAGCGGGATCATATATAATCATGTCGGGGATTACTATGTTATATGTCCCTTGTAATGGATGCCGTGTCATAAAGGAAATATCTATTTTCCTTCCTGCAGGAAATTTAATAGATTTTAGGCTTTGGTTTAAATGATTCCCAAACACATAAATACACATTTCTCTTGGCAGCTTTTGAAGTCTCCTGATTGATTTATAAATCTTGAGATGAAATGTTTAGTATTTGTTTTAGAAAACTGTAATTACATCCACTCCTCTCCCCCCGGGACAGAGAGGGGGTTGTGCTGCTGGAGCCAGCATTATTATATGTATCATAGCTCTGAGATGTGCCGGGGGTTCATATACTCTGGGTTGGATAATTATTCGCAGCTCAGTCATTCAGGGGTCATTATCATAGTAAGATTTCTGAGCTGAAATTTCACAAATACTGCTCTGTACTTGCTTTTGTATACCAGAGGATGTGCACATGTTGGGTTTTAGATAAATCTGTCAAAATCTGTATATATATATATCTATATATAGAGATACACATATATGTATATATATATATGTATGTATATATATATAGATATAGAGAGAGAGATGGATAGATAAGACAGTGTGCTACCTACTCGGCCCCTCCTGCTCTATATCATGCTGCCTGCAGTTAGGAGATTTGGTACAATCTACTTAGCCCCTTCTGTTCTTTAGGATACTTCTTACATGTAGGTCACTATCTACAATCTTCTCGGCTCCTCCTGCTCCATATTATGCTGCCTGCAGGAAGGTCACTATGTACAGTCTGCTCAACCTCTTGTGCTCTATAACATATTTCCTACAGTTAGGAGATTAGGTACAATTTACTCAGCTGCTTCTGGTCTATATAATACTACCTAAATATAGATCACTATGTATAATCTACTCAGCTCCTCCTACTCTATAACATAGCTCCCAACCGTCCCGATTTTGACGGGACTTTCCCGTTTTTCGTACCTCTGCCCCGCGTCACGGGCAGCTATGATATTGTCACGGATTCTCCCCCCAGGTCCCGCTGTGTCCCGGCGCTGTGTCCGCATAGTAAATACTTTGAAAGTCTGAACTCACAGTACAGAATGGCTTCTACAGACATCGGGAGGGAATCCTTTTCAGAGAAGTGTCGGGCTTAGCGGAGAGCAGGGACCACGTCATCAGGTCAGATCAGCATCTGTCCATATATGGTCACTGCATCTCCTAGGGTTCCCCAGAGCAGACATCGGGCAGGGAATCCTTTTCAGAGAAGTGTCGGGCTTAGCGCAGAGCAGGGACCACGTCATCAGCTTCAGATCAGCATCTATCCATATATGGTCACTGCATCTCCTAGGGTTCCCCAGAGCAGACATCGGGCAGGGAATCCTTTTCAGAGAAGTGTCGGCTTAGTGGAGAGAGCAGGGACCACGTCATCAGGCTCAGATCAGCATCTGTCCATATATGGTCTCCAGGGCTTCCCCAGACACAAGCTCTTTATATAATTAAATTACATAAAGTTTTGGCCAGGCTGAGATTCGAACCTGGGACCTTGTGCACCATAGACAGGAGCTTAACTAACTGAGCTATAAGCCCAGTGATACAAAGCTGAGGATTTCTGGTAACTAAGACATGTTATCTGCCATTTACACTGTGATACAGACTAATGCACTGATATATAGAGAGGGATCTTCTCAGAGATTATTATTGTAATTATTGAGACTATTATTATTATTATTATTATAAATTTTATTATTTTTATTATTATGGAGATGATTATTAATAATGGTAAAAATAATAATAATCATCTCAATAATAATAATAATAATCTCCATAATAATAATAATAGTCTCAATAATTACAATAATCTGAGAAGATCCCTCCCTATATACCAAGGCAGTATATAGTCATAGTTCTTAGTTACCAAAATTCTCCACCTTGTTAGTCACAGAGGCTATAGCTCAGTGGGTTAAGGCGCTGTGTTATTATTGCATATGGACACTGCAGGTTCTGGTTTCAAATCCCAATGAGGATATATATTTTTTTTTTTTATTGAGATGATTTTTATTATTTTAATATGGCTAAAATTTGGGGTGTGGCCAGGGAGTGATTGGGGGTGTGGCTTAGGGGGATCGCCGCGGCACGCTACGCGTGCCGCCATTTTGTCCCTCTTTCGTTTTCACAAATGTTGGGAGGTATGCTATAACATTCTGCCTGCAGACAGGACAACGTGTACAATCTGCTCAGCTCCTCCTGCTCTATAACATTCTGCCTGCAGATAGGACACAGTGTACAATCTGCTCAGCCCCTTCTGTTCAATAACATGCTGCCTGCAGATAGGAGATTGGCACAACCTGCACGGATCCTCCTGCTCTATAGGATACTATCTATATAGAGCTAACTATGTACAGTATGCTTAGCCCTTTCTGCACTATACCATGCTGTTTGCAGATGGGAGATCAGTATAATCTGTGCAGCTCCTCCTGCTCTATATGATACTACCTATATAGAGCTAACTACCGTATTTTTCGGACTTATAGTCCGATGCGCCTAATATATGAATCGGGAAGAGCTCCGGGCCAAATAGCCACAGCGCTTCTTCATAGGCCGCCTAACCTTTGCTCCCTGTGTCCTTGCTGCGGGGGTCGCTCACGTTCTCCTGGCTGCTATCTGTGGGCTTGCTGCTCATGTGTACCGTCGATCGGTGCCAAGTTCGGGAGTTTGCGGGGGCCTGGGGCGTTCTTTCTTTGTCATGTCCCCCGTCGTAGGCATGCTGACAGTAGCCGCCACTGCTGTGGTGCTGCTCAGTCGCCTCTATGCCTCTCTGCTCTACATCTAAACCACACCCCCGGACCCTCTTCTATCTAAAGCGGCCGCCTGCGCCTTATAATCCGGTGCGCCTTATGTATGCACCAACACTTCTTAATGCGCCTTATACTCCGGTGCGAGTATAACATGCTGCCTGCAGATGGGACACTATGTACAACCTGTTTAGAAGCTACGGATCTTATGAATATTTTACTCAAATGAAACACCTTTAACTGATTTATGCTGTCAATATAATATAATACACATATGTGAGAGAAATCCTATTGTTGGGGCCACATCCACACAAACGTGTACATTTTGCAGGAGGAACATGATTCCTCTTACTCCGCCGGTTTCCCCGGGCCGTAGAGATGTGCAAAAATAGAACTTAATGGGGCCATGAGTTGGCTGGATAAAAACGTCTAGTACCATCACATATGTGTGCATGAGGCCTAATTATATTTCACTTCCAACTTGATAAGATCTGCATATATGGCTTTTTGACCAAAAATGGTTGTGCCCCCCCCTGATGTAAACATTGGGACCCGGCGCTGTAAATAGGTCTGGGAGATTTTCCGCTTGGGAGATGTTTATTAGTTCTCCAACGTCATTACTTGGAGGTTGCAGGTCACGGAGAAAAGGAAACTGTTCCTTTTATATGAATAGATCGGGTTTGGGTTTTGTGACTTTTCACATGGTTTAGTAAATATAAATTGCTCTAATTCGCCGTATTAAGAGTCGCTGTCAGCAATCTGCCCGGAACACTTTCATATCTCCAACTTTTCAAAGTTCACGTTGCGGAGCTGCTGACATTATGTAACCCCTTAATCCATTTACGGGCCAGAAACTTTTCAGCCAGATAATTAAACGTCTACATAAATACTGTTCAAAGACGTCTATGTCAAAGGCTTCATCTAAATCCTCAGGAGTTTAAATAACTCTTTGAAATGATAAATCCGTAAAAAGCTCTACAAACGCCATTATCTGACCCGCTCCGATTGTAGCAGTAAATAGTCGCTGGCCTTGGAGAGAAATTATCTGTGAAGCTTCAGGCAAACAGTTTTGACTGGAGTAAAGGCGCATGATATGAAGAGCGTGTTTACATAAAAGGAAGTCGTTTATTCATTATTAATTAATTAGTTGTTTTTTCCAAATTGGCTTAAAAAACAGAATGCATGCTGGGAAATGTATTATTCATTCAGTCAGTGATTAAAGGGCTTAATACCGGGAGGCCCAGTAGATTGGGTTACAGATAACGTTGCTTATTGATGATGACCTGTCACTTTTGACCATTTCGGCAGTGTTGGGTAGCATGGCTGGAGATCTGTGTAATCCTATCCGTTTTTAGGTTGTTAACAGCAGCAAGACTAAATCCAAAAATGGATTTAAAGTGTTTTCCAGGTCTACAGCTCATTCAAGTGCACTAGGATCATGTCCTCACACTGCTGTGTTCTTGGCTATCTGCTGTAAACTGCTCCTCAGCACCTCCTCTGGTACATAGGAAGTTTTTATTAGGCCTCATGCACACAAACGTTTGCACGCCCGGGCCGTAGCGTGGGTGCGCATACATCCAGGTGTCGGGAGAGAAGGTGGTAAGTACTCCTCATCCCTCCCTCTCCTTTGAAAGCTGAGCCACCACCACATGTCCTATTTACATACGGTGGCTGCCCAGTTTGGTCACCGTGCGGTGAGACAGCGTGTGCTCACCACAGCATGACCGGTTGCCATAGACCATAGTGCCAAGTGGGCACGTGTTCGACAGGATCACCGGCCCCCATACCCTCACGTGTATGATTTCTTAAAATATAGACCGCCAAAAGGTTGACCTAGTTTATGCAACCGTTTCAACCTAAGCCCCATTCTGCTCAGTATAAAAGTGGTGTGAATTAACACCCCTTCCCCACCTTATGGTAATGAGGGTATAAAAATTGCCTTAAAACTTTTCCGTGCCAAAAGTTATCCAAATTTTTTTTTCTAAAAGAGTACCAGCAGCGGTTGGCAATAGTGGTTGATATAAAACGCTCTCATTGACGTCTCTAACATTGTTGGCGCCATCACTGCTGCTCATCGTGGATCAACTTTCATCACTGAGGCCCATTAGTCCCTCAGCCACCGTAGATGCTCCCTGGCCCATACCTGTGCCTGTTGGCAGAACATGCTCATGGCGTGCCACTTGTTCCCTCTCACCTCCCTCCCAGTTCTGCAGGGCATTGTTCTTAATGAAGTTATCATCAGTGTGGCATGTGGCCAAGGGACATCCACTTCTATATCTTTCTGTGACTCTTCACTCCGGCTGGTGACTCTCCAAGCTCAGTGGCCACATCCATCTAAGTACATCCTGCTAGAAGCCTCACAATGGCGAGTTATTGTTGATCAATCGTTACGTGTCATCTTGATCTTATGGTGTCAAAGAAATTTATTTTGAAGAATCATTTTTTTTAATTTTGCCGTTAAGAACAGCAAAAGTTATGCAAAATGTAAGGAAACATCGAACAGTTGGAAATGGGTAGTCAAAAGTTCAAAGAAGGTCACATTGAGTTCACCTAAAGGTTAGAGAATATTTTAGGTTGTTCCTGAAATTTCAAGGGAACAAGACCTGGTTAAGGTGGTGAAAGGTCGTCTTCAGAAGAGCTTTTCTCATCTTCTACTGATATAGTATAGTATATTTCTGTGTTATATTACTGTAGTACTGTAGTTTGTTGTGGTTCAATATCCTACAGGTTATAACACAGAATTAATAGAAGGCTGTTACATCTATCTCTGGCTGTTACAAGTAGATGGGTAATGTTACATCTGGTACAGGGCCCTTTAGATGAATGAAGCAGAGGAGTATGACTCCACATAGAAAGTCCGGAGCAATGCGATAAATCATGCGCTTGTTTGCTTCTTCTGCTGTCTGTCTGTCTGTCAGGATGTCTCGCTTGGTAATGAACATTGGTAGGTCAGGATAAACTCCAGACTGGTGCAAGGATGAGATGTCTCCAGGTAGCTCGTGTTAGCGTGATCTCATACTACTGTGTTCTCCTCCTTCAGCTAGATAAATGAGGCCCAGAAGGTTCATCCATCATGACCGTTCTCCGTACCGAAGGAGAAATGTGTACAAGTAGTTTTGCCTTCTAACAAATTATTTCCGGGAAAAAAGTTTCTGATAAAGCAAAGAACCGCGGGCCACATTTACTAATTGTGTCAAATAGGAAGCATGAACTCAGATTATACAATTTAACAGTTCACCAAGTTTATCAAAGAGTCTCACACGGTGTGATGTATTTATTACTCAGTAGCAGTGGAGTAACTAGAAGCTGATGGGCCCCAGTGCAAAATTCATGCCAGACCCCTGACTATAATGTATGGTTTGTACTACTAGTCTTCTCATATGGGAAAGTGACACCCTATGGGGCCCCATAAGCCTCTTGGGCCCAGTTGCAACCATGCCCTCTGCACCCCTCAAGTTACGCCTCTGCTCAATAGCAGTAATAGTATGTGTGTGTGTATATATATATATGTGTGTATATATATATATATATATATATATATATATATATATATATATATATATATATATATATATATATACGTAGTGAAGAGGCAGCACTCAATGAATTGTAGAAAAGTGGTGAACTTTTATTCCATCACACAGCGACGTTTCGGTGCTAAAAACCGCACCTTTCTTTAGCACCGAAACGTCGCTGTGTGATGGAATAAAAGTTCACCACTTTTCTACAATTCATTGAGTGCTGCCTCTTCACTACGTATATCAAGGACCCATGCCAAGGGATCATCGGCTGTTGCACTAACTACTAATTACTGGCTTGTGCTGCTTTGGACTTTGCATTTTCTATATATATATACACTATGTTGCACCAATTGTTGGTTGTTATTTCCCATCAAAATTGTCATATATAATATTCCTCTGAAATTTTATACCCCTTTCATGCTAAGCCACGCCCAGTCGGTGAGTGAGACGTAACAATAGTGAAAAACGGTTATATAGCTAATTTACAGGATTTATAAATTAAAGGTTTATCCTTGGGATACCGGGGTTCTATTCCTGGAATTCCCTACTATGAAGTGATATTGAGAGTCCTGGAAGCAGACCAAGCTGTACACTGTGTTGTGGCCATTCCTGGCTATTCCAACTTCCATTGCAGTAAATGGTGTTTGAGCTGTAGTGTTCTAGAACAACCACCATAAAGTGTTCGAAGCCGCCAGCTACATGTACTTGGGCCGCTTTATTAAGACCAACCCTTTGTGCGTTGGTCTAATTTTTTGGCTCCATCGCCATTGGACGATTATTGGAGCTATTTGGAGGTTCTGACCTCTGATGCATTACTCATGTGGTGCAGATATCAGCTATAACCTCCACCTTGTTCCCTACTTGCCCCCCCCCCTTTTTTTTAAAGTGGTGAGTGGTGCTTAAAGAAGTTGGCAACATTGGTGGCCAGCAATATGTGGGCCGTACCATACAGAAATTAAGAATAAGAATGAACGGGCATCAACACAAAATAGGCTTGAAAGTGTAGTTTTTTTTAACACGTATGAGTTTTCGATTATATTAGAGTAACCCTGATTGGACAAATATCCAAGAAGATGCAAAGAGAGACCTAGTTCGATTTATAAATGAAATACGTTATACCCGGATGGTCTTGATGAGGTGATAAAGTCTCTGTATTGACTCATATTCACCTCCGTATTAGAGTGTGTGTAATGCCCCCTTTTTTAGAAGAATGTATGCTATTGGGTACACTAACTTTATAAGAGATCACCCCAGCTAATCTGTTTGTACGGTCTGAGGTTTTGCTAGGCCCTCCTTTTTGATTCCCGATGCGATTCTCCTCCAGCAGGCAGTGTTTCACGATAAAATAGCTGGAGAAAATATGAATGAGATCCCTGCAGCAGCCGTCCTCCTCATGGAGTAGTGTACATTGGGTGCGGTATTATTGTGCTTCTCTATAATAGTGCTGCTATTGTATTACCCTATGTGAAGCACAAGATTACTATTTGTCTCCACCTGTATTGTAGTTCAGCATATAACATTACATGTGTTCAGTTATCGGTAAATAGACTGTCCAAGATCCTCTCTACACACCCAACACATGACCTACAAATGTAATGATTGTTCTGTTTGTAACAGCAGAACAGGGTTGGGAGCTTATTTTATTACTTGTTCTACTTGTTACTTGTCTACTACTAAAGCACCGACATGAGCAAGAACAGCAGCAGATCCCACTACTATAGCTATAATAGATGGGCTGGTAGACATCAACTTACCTGTATAAGAAAACATCCTCTGGACTAGGGTATGATGGGTCTACTAGTGGTGGTGACCTTGGGGAACAAGGCTATTTGGGACACTAAACCACAGATTCATGAAAACCTTTAGTTGGTTTAGTATCCCAAATCAACCTGACATATTCCCTTCAAAGCGAACCTGTCACCAGGAATGTCATTTTTAGCTGGCGACAGGTTCTAGTAACCTATTCTATGCTGATTTGAAAATGCCTTTGCCAGCATTCTGAATCATTTCAGTACTTCATAAAAGTTTATTTCACATTACTCCGCTCCCTGCCAGCATCATGTGGCGAGTCCAGAGCTGGGGAGATGAGGCAGCTTCAGCAGCCACCTGTGTGCCTGTGTCCGTCTCCTCTCTTCTCCTGATCATTCTCCCTCCCCTCTTTATTTAATGCACAATGAGCAGGCAGGGGAAGGAGTGGGATGGTGTGAAATAGAGGAAGTATGCACGAGGTGACGCAGGCACACAGGTTACTGAAGCTTCAGGACTCGCCACAAGCTGCTGGCAGGGAGCCAGGTAATGTGAAATAAACTTTTATGAAGTACTGAAATGATTCAGAATGCTGACAGCCATTTTTATAATCACCCTAGGATACGCTATTGGAACCGGCTGAAAAATTACACCAATTTTGTAAGTAAATATATTTGGGAAGGGGCTATTGACATGAAACTATCACCAGACACCGGGGGGGGGGGGGGGGGAGGGGAGCGGGCATCTGCACTGGCAAAGAAATCAGATGTTTCACTAACAACCTGACTGACCCCATTAGAAAGGGATTTGTTGGGACTTGCTGGGAATGGCACATGATGGAAGTAAAAAGAACCTTGAATTATTGTTCAGCTGTGCACAATAATCTGATCATCACGTCAGTGTTGCTTTTGCAATAGTCATGAGCTTATTATTATCTTCCACTTGGACATCTTGGACTTTCTCTATGATTTAGCTTATTACATTCTGGTTGTTTGAATATAAAGGAATCGTACTGTACGACCACAACCATGAAGAACAATCGAGGATCATCCTGTAATCCTATTAGGATTCTGAAATCTGTCCATATTTATCTATGGACACAGCTGGCCTATGTCCTTGGAAGAGAGAGAGTAAATATGAATATACTAGTCAGTGTGTGTACTGGATATCACTATCAATGATGTTCTTATAAATAAAACCTCTCCAAAAGACCACCCATTTGCGAAGAACCCCTCCATAAAAAATAAAAAATTCCCATTATACTCTATGGAAGTGTTTAGGCAGCACACATGGCCTCTGGTAACACCCCCAGAGCCCTTCTGGCTCATAAGCATAATTTCAAAAGTTGATTTTAAAAGAAAGGAGGCCATGGATAATAAAAAGTGTCCCTGGTTTATCATGATGGATTTTGATGGATTAAATAACAGCACGCAATGTCAATCAGCTGCCTCTAAAGCCAGCAAGATCTTGTCATGTATCAGAAGTGGTCTGGACACTCTGAATAGGGATGAAATATTACCACTGTACAGGGCATTGGTTCGGCCACACCTGGAGAATGCCATCCAGCTGGAGAGGGTACAACAAAATAAGGGGTATGGAGGGTTTCCATATTAGATTAATTTAATCTAATCTCTAAAGAGGCGACTAAGGGGGGACATGATTAATTTATATAAATATATGAATGGTCCATGCAAACAATATGGGGAAAAGTTGTTCCAGGTTAAATCAAATCAATAGAGAAGGGGGCACTGTCTCTGTCTGGAGAAAACAAGGTTTAATCACCAGAGGTGACAGGGCTTCTTTAAAATAAAATTAAGTTGATTATGTTATATGTAGAATTGTGTTCTTTTAGATCCCTTCCTTATCGAAACCCTCCCCTTTTCTTCCTTGGTCGAACTTGATGGATGTATAACTCAATATGTAACTGTGATTACTCACTCGATCACTGGCCTCAATGGTCATGTGACCTATGAGGCTGGTGAGTCCAGCTGGAACAAGGAGGTCCTGTAGCAGGCAGGGGGATTTATTTAGATTTTTATTAAGCTGATCGCTGAGTAATGAACATTTTTGGGATGCCCTTACCCTGGCTGTATGGTTACGCTGTATGCCTCTGTCTTTCGAACCTGGGCTTATGTGTCATACATAAGATATGTGAGGGGAAACCAGATGGCAGCTAAATAACTGGCGAAGGCTGTCAGCTACAAGATGGAAAGATTAATGTGAGCAAGAATTATGAAGAGACAAGTTAGAACTTGCACCCTCAGTTTGTGGATTAAAGCATGAAACGCGTATCTTCCCGCAGTGATTATCACACAGATGTGCTCTTATTGTTCCACGAGGTGAAATTAAACAAACTTTGTCTCCTCTGAACAATTCTGTCTTCAGAACTCCCTCTCACCATGAATGAAACAATTTAACGTGTAGCGACAGGCCTCCAGGAGATCTGACTGCCACTTCTCCACTTCACGTCAGTCTGGGATGAACCACATCTGCCTTATAGTCTCCTTGAGTCCTGTCAGTAGAGAAATGTGACTTGAAGGGATTTTTGTGTACAATACTATTAGTTACTTTTATGTACTTTAAAAAAAATTTAATGATTTATACGAATGGCCTCTTCATTGATTTCAGATCCGTACTGGTTCAGCACATGGCACTCAGTATATTTTACGGTATACGCACCGGACATGACATAGTGGGTGTGCCTGGTATTGCAATTCAGGGCCGGCACTAGCACTGGGCATAGCTGGGTAAAGTGCCAGGGCCCAGGGCTGTTGGGAGGCCAACAAGCCTGTACATATGAAATCCATTGGGTTGAAGGGGGCTTTATATATAATAACCATGAGGGGGCTGTTTGGGTTTATAAACTAGTGAATATTTTAGGTAAGAGGAGACTGTTTTACTTTCTGAATTTTAATCCTGCCAAGTGAGTCAACTGCAAAGGGGCCTACTGAGGCTCTGTCGCCCAGGGGCCTACTGAAACTTGGAGCCGACACTGTTGCAACTCATTCCTCCTATTCACTTGAACGGGACTGATTTGCGCTCACATAGCCAATAAAGCTCTTCAGCCACTTCAATCAACCGAGCAGTGTCGGGTGGTGGACCATCACCAACCAATATTGATGACCTGCCATGAAGATAGACGATCATGGCTTCATATAATGTCCCCAGTTAACGGGGGCCTTTCACTGTGTACAGATTGCTTTGTACCGGTTCAATTTGGTGAGTGTTCTTTTAAATCTATCCAAAACATGTGGCCCCCAAAAGCTTATGAGACGTTCTTCCAAGGGGATTTGTGCCCCATCAGCTACTATAAACAGATTTACATATAAACTTAAGAAGGCTATATTTTACATGGATGAATTAGGAAGAATAAAGACCAAATTAATTAGGGGAGCAGACACAATCACATGGGGTGGGATATTTAACATTTTGTACTTCACCAGTCACAAGAAGTATGTTTATAGATGCCGTAAGACCAACGGTAGCTTGTAGTGTGATTTCCTCCAATAATGTAAACAGGTGATTTTTAAGGTGAAAAACATGCTTAACAGCTAAAACGGATATTTATAGGGAACCTGTCAGCATAAATACCTTACACTAACTAAACCTCTTTGAAAACGGATATTATATGGCAGTACAACTATCCTTATATTGTTCCTTCCCATGCCTGTAACGTTCCACAGTCCATTCATAGATTTGACTTGCCATCTATACAAATGTGAGTCTAATCATCATCTTTCCTTTTTGCTGAATTGGTATATTTATGCCCTTCATGCTCAGCTGCACCTCCAGCTTATTTCCCCCGTCCCAGATACCGGCTGTGTGTGAGTAGCTGAAGAGAATTCCTGTGGGAGGGGTGAACGAGGATGCTGATTTTTCTTTTACAAATCATAGGAATAGCCAGCGTCTCTGTCATTCCTGAGGAGAAGGGACCAGGTGGAGGCGCGGCTGAGCAAGAAGTATGTTAATATTCCAGACTTGGCTTTTCTATATCGTTCCCCCGATCTTTCCTTTGAGCTGAGTTCACTTTGCTGAAGAGAAAGCAGGTCCCTTGTTAATCAGGAAGCTGGAGGAGTGGCTGAATTAGAAGATCATGAATATGCAGTATGGGGAGATGACATTATGAATGGATTGTGGAACTTTACAAGCATGAGGAGGAACAATATAGGGATAGTTGTACTGCTGTATAATAGCAGTTTTCAAAGATATATTAGTGGGGGTTACTTTATCTGACCTAAGAGGTTCTAGGTAGAAAAAAAACCTGGTAAGGGGTTTCCTTTGAGATACCTCCAATTCCACACATGTTCCTGTACATGGGGGCAGATCCCATCCCGTTTCTGTCTGTTATGTTTAATATTAAATAATGAAATATGATAGAATTTATAAATCTAGTAAAACTCATGCATGTATTTTGATGCTTTATGCTGGGTAGTTTTCCATAGAATATGAGCTTTCCAAACCAAAGCTAAAGCGACTCTTCTTCTGATCCACAGGAAATCATTAGCACTTAAGTCATTATTTATGTGTTATTTATATGCTATAATCATCTATTTAATCATTTTTTTTTATATAGTTTATTTGTAAAAATCTGTTTGGTGTCTGAGAGGAACTGCAGGACTGAAGTCAATGGAATTGGAGCCTGGAAAATTACTGAAGCGAGGTCTGCTCGAAATACAGTCTGTGTATTCATTCAGGGGGAAGAGAGCGGCTACACAGCACTAGGGTCAGCGGGGGATTTATAGCAAAGCAAAGTTATGGTTACATTTTGGGATATATTTTGTTAAAAATGAAGGACCAGTGCGGTTCTAAGGATACGTCCCCATGTACATGGAAATTGCTATTGTGGAATTTGCCGCAAGTACCTGGCAAACAGTGGGACTATTCCATGGGTACCGGAGGTAACTATACCCCCATACTGGTAGTTATATCTCATCATTGTTATCACTTCTCTATCCAAAATTCTCCAGGACTTTAACATTAATGGTCTATCCCAAAGTCTGCACATCAGTGTTTGTTTAGTGGGGGCCAGGGCACCCTGTCTCCTTCATTGTGTACATAGCCGTGTCTGTATGTAGTACAGGCTCTACAGATCTCACAGACCCTGCTCCTGCAGATTTCACACTTTTCCAACAAAGTTTTGTTTTTTTCTCCATATTTTCCATAGATTTGGTGCAAGATCCAAAGGATTAAACATTATTATTGATGGGACATTAATCATCAAAAGCATAAGCCGGGGACACTTACTCATAGATCCAAGAACCAGCACAGTGGTAATCTGATTATATTTGTTATTCATGGCTTCCTAACTTCTCATATCAACTTTTATTATGATAATGAGCCTTAAGGGCTCTAGGGATTATTACTGGAGCCCCCACATGCTGTAGCTTCACAGGGTGTTACACTGTACATGAGCACTTCCCCTTCCCACTGTGTGCTTAAGCTTCCTCTGCTGCAATGCAATTGCAGAAGTCAAAGGGGAAAGGTGAGACAGTGTAACGGCCTTTGAAGCTACAACACTGAGGGGCTCCGGTAACACCCCTCAGAGCCTTTGTGGCTCATTAGCATAATTTAAAACGTTTTTAAGAAAGAAGGATGGCGAGGATATCAAATAAAAGAAGAGTACCACAGTCACAGTGCCTGGATCTATGAGTAAGGCCTGTTTGATGGTAGGTTGAACTTACCTGACCCCTCCTATGTGAAGCCATCTGCGTTGCGCTATTGCCATATGACAATGGTCATTACCGCAGCTAATCAGTGTCTTCACTGGTGGCCTTTATACTGATACTGGAGAATGGGGGTCTAAAGATCCCACATGGAATGGAATTTGCTCAACCTGGGCTCCATATCAATCACAGAAGGTCCATAGTAGTAAATGAAGCCCTAGTCTAGTATGTGTTCCTGTATACAGGGGAACGTCTATACCGGTTTCTCCCAGTCATTAGGGACCCAGCAGTTGTAGCCCCAGTAATAGGACACTTATCCCCTATCCTGTAGATACATCTCTACAGTGGCCCCTTTAAAATTAGATTTCGGTTTCTGCTTATTAGTATTATAACAATGATTATAGCATCCTATATTCTCTCTGGTTTAGAGATATTGCCCTTCTGCAGCAGATGACTGCACGCTTAAAATGTCTATTTTTGGTAAGACTGTGGCAAGGAAGAATAGCATTAAGTGGCTTCTGCAGTTCATACCCTTGCGTCCACTTTCCAAGTCCATTAGACAGAAGTGAACATCTGAGCCAACGTTTAATGGATAGAGGCGCTGCACGGAGTGAATGAGTTGTATCCACGTGATCCGGGAGGGTGAGCGCTGCACAGTCCTCCAACAGCTCAAGGCTAAGTGTATACTCACAGCTCTGGAGGGAGGAAATACGAGGAAGGATTTATTCTGGATTTCTGGGAGATTCACAGCCATAATGAATATATTCACCACAGACCCATTAACTGGGGCCGGGTGTTATAGCTGATCCTTTGCACAAGCTAACAACATATAAATGGCTGGCAGCTGTTGTAGAACAAATCTGTCTCGTCTCATACCCCCCCCCATACTGTACAAGTGACGACACAAAGCTGTTCTCTTTCACAGTCCTTGCGCTGGAAGGTCTTCTGTTATGTTCATTGTTTTACGCCTGGGAGTATCCAGGGTCAGACAGTAGGTGTTCTCCTTAAGGAGGGATTGCCATTTAAGGCCACCTTATAGGCGTGTGGAGACTTAAAGCCATACTAGGGAATTCTGGGAAGAATGCAAATAAGTTTTCCAAGGTGTTAAATGGGAAACAATACCTCCTTTCTCTACCTTGACAGGCAACCCCCTTAACACCAAGTATGACTGGCAAGAAGTCTAAAAACATGGCGTAGGATTAGGCCAATTCAGTATATCTATTCCAGAAGGAACAGACTCCCAACTGTAGACAGCGCTGTTTCGACCTAGTTGGGTCTCCTCAGTACAATGTAGGGAACTGGTTTGGCTCCGTGAGAGGCTATTGACTAGGGTCCGACAGTAGGTGTTCTCCTTAAGGAGAGATTGCCAATTAAGGCCACCTTAAAGGTGTGCGGAGACTTAAAGCTTGTACCTTGGGAGTATCCAGAGTAGTCATGGTGCCCGGATCTGGAGTTTGTTCACTTGATCGGGGACTTGACCCAATCTCGGCAGTGGGTATTAAATATTGAGATGCACAATAAATATACACCGATGTAAATACTGTATTTGACCTTAGACTGCCCATAAATTTTATGTAATTGTCGGTCAAGTCCAACACTTTCAGCAAGACTAGGCCAGCCATCTTTCCCATGGAGGGGAATTATAAGAGTTGAGCAGTTCAATCAGATCAATGGGTGTAACTAGGTGGGTCTGGCAGATATTTACTGGTTGTATTGTCAACTTTACTACCCTCTTTCTACTTCTATGCATTCAAGTTCACCTGTGTATGTGTTGGAAGAAATCGCTTGGCCGGCATCTTAAGTGTAGGTCCTTTAGATGTTGGAGATGTAGGTGTACATAGGTAATACTGTATATGGAATTTTTCCATTCCCTTAACAGATGTTTGTTTGCTTGACTTAACTTAAAGGTCAAGGGAGAAGCAAGTGTTGCCTAAGGGACCAAGTTTTTGGCACTTCTTCAGTCCTGATGATCTGGTTTGCAGCAGGAAGTTGGCCTATAGCGTGGTTGGACTGGTTCATCGTCTATATTTTGGTAATTAATCTAAAGATAGATGGGTCTAAACTTGAAGTAATGCCTATTTGTGGCAGAGTTTTGTCGATAATGTCGTAGATGAGACCTAAAGATAATGTGGGTGGAACAAGAATACTGAGCACCATGGTTCACAACCGCTGCCTACATCATTATATGTAAAGGATAATATTGTATATTTAGTTGTGCTGTATACAGCTATATATTACTATTGTATATTCCTTCCGATTGGTCAGATCTCTACTTATCTATGTTTTATGGGTATAACCCAGACTTGTTAGTAAAGTAGTTTTAGTTATTTTGTTTTTATGCCATCTCGTATTTGTAGATAGTAAAACAAAGATGTTATAAATCTTGTGGATGGTGGATTCTTACTGACGGCATAGACTGCATATTATATAGATACATTTAGAGATGGAGTGTATGACAGATATGGTCCTCATAGGACTCTGTATTTTTCTTATACCTCCTCCTTCCTTGGTGGTCTGAGATCAGGTATTGTCAAAAAGTATCACGTACCAAGTCATTTCACTTTACAGTCTAGGCAAACATATTACTTTTTATGAGATGGGCTGAAGCTGTGCTTGTTGCCTATTTAAAGGGCAAAACCACACAGTGCCCACATCCGGTGCAGCATGACGGCCTGATATACCTGCGTTGTGGCCATTGAATATGATTGTGAATAGGCTTCATGCATTCAGCAGCACCAGATGGCCGGACTTGTTGGTACTGAATAAGAGTGGACATCTATAGTCCTCTATGATTCATAAATGTGTTGAGTCTCCACCAATCAGCGGCGCACTGGCCCTTTAAATCCGCAAGTGCCGGCACGTGCGCTGGCCAGCCGGGACGGGAGCCGGAGAGTGGCGAGTTGAGTGAGTTTGGAAAGGTGGCACCGCCACGGAGAGGGGCACAGGGTTGATCCGAGACCTAGATAGCAGGGGCACCCGTGACACTGGGACTACCTACCTGTGGGACATGTGCATATGGTACGGCTCTTATGGAATAACATTTTAAAATATGTGGCGTTCATGGCTCTCTCAGCCAAAAAGGTTCCTGACCCCTGCTCTACATCGTGGTCCTTTCCGACAGGGGATTGTGACCTTCCCTAGCTTGTGCGCCTAACCTTAACCCTTCCCATATAAGGAGTGACGTGTACTCAACCATCATTCCAACCAATCATTGGCTGAGGCAGGCCAGCACTAAGGCTAGTGATTGGCTGAGCAGTGTCCAGGAAGTAGAGTCCAGCATCTTCAAAGGATTTGTGAAGCTTCAAAACGAGTGTGACTAGGCATCAAGGACGGGGTGTCTTTTTTTTCATATTTTTTAAGTCATTTTGACAGTTACTTTTTTCCCCCTGAACTACAGTAAATAACATCATATATCTGAGGACACTGTAATGTCACTCAATGTCACTCTTTTATGGCACTGTGATGTCGGCATTTGTGACTGACATACTTTGTTATGGCTCTATGATGGTGGCATCCGGTTGGCACACTTTGTTATGGCACTGTTATGTTGGCATTTGTGACTGATACACTTTGTTATGACACTGTTATGGTGGCATCTGAGGCTGACATATGTTTATGGTACTATGATGGTGGCATCTGTGGCTGATGTACTCTGTTATGGCACTATTATGGTGGCATCTGTGACAGATATACTCTGTGGTGCTGTGGTGGTGATGTCTTCGAGATCATCTTATGATCTGTGGTTGGATACCTCTGCAATGGGCATTACTACAGTGGACACATGTTGGACTAATCTGTGGCCGGAGTAAACATTATTATGTAACTGACCTGCCAGAATTGTCTAATGTCTTGTTTGTAATATATATATATACCGTATACACACCTTTATTCTGTATACACACTGTGACAATAACACAAATTACCCTTCCCACTGCCCACAAGTTCTTGTGTAACCCCCGTCTGAGGCTGTTACTTGGAGAGTACCCCATTCCGGGATGCATGGACGGTATAAAGTTCAGTCTTCAGATGGTATCAGTAGTAAATAATCTCGGTGGCGTGCACTGTAATCCAAAGAGACTTCAATACAGAAATCCTAGATAAGGATCGGTTATGTCTGGAGCGTAATTGTATGTCTCTATTATTTCAGTAATTGTGGCTCTCCTCGGGTTTCACTATAGGCTTAAATGTAAGAGGAAGACCTCTCATCCGCTCCAGCAATAACATGTTCTAAGACCGGGTCAAGTCCGGGATCTGCAGGTCACGGGCTACGGTGATGGATCGATCTTCCTGTAAGAATACACCAACTGAAACTTTTAGTGTGTATTATTTTATGTGTCGGATTACTGTTCTCAGATTTCCCAGCAATCACTGTATACACCTCCCTCCGGGATATTTATACATCCAAATCGATCTCATAATTTTAGTGATGTCTACAATCAACTATGGCAGATGAAAGAGCATGATGGGAGTAACAGAAATGCAGATGTGTGGCTTATTATAAGTAGAGAGATTTGTGGAAGGGATTTTCTCTTAATTTTTACTCTGTCTCCTACAAAAAGTTTAAGCGAGGACACAAGACACAACTGGGACCTTTGGGGACACCCCAGACCTCTCCTATATAGTTTCTGCTTTGGACATCATATTGGACCTTTCCATCCAAATTTTTAAGATTATGAGATGCCATAAAACTGCCCTAGCAAAAACATTTACAAATATAAGAGGATATTTAACATACCCCAGCGCTTCATGATAAAAAGCCCCCCTCCCCCGCCACCATGGCGGATACATCATGAGGCTTAAATTACAGACAAAACTTGATCCAACCTGGCGTAATTTTGCGTAAAAACTTGCGTACATTCAGTTGTGAATGTTAGCAGAGTTAGAGATTTTTATCCATGGCTCCAACAACCCTTCTTCAGTTGTAAGGTGATCTCCAAATTAATCGTTACAGGGGAGGATAAGATGGCTGTCGGTACCGGGATGACAGAGTATTTACAAAAAGACACTGGTCTTAAGCTGCAGGTCCGCCGGAGTTCACCTTCTTCTTCCCGGTGTATGTAAGTGCTTGGCTTGCGACACAATTGTTAAGTTAAATCCTGCGGTTTGTCCGAATCCGTCATCTCATCTGCTTCCCCCGCGATTTGTGCCACATGAAAGCCGGCAGGATTGCGCCAAAATCTGATCGGGTACGCCAAAAACCCCTTTAAATCCTTGTCCCAGCGGTGCAAAACGGAAATCGTCGGGATGTCCGAAAAAAGTGCGGTCCGCGGGGCCCTTAGTAAATGAGCCCCAAAGTGTTTGAATCCTGAAATGGCTGACAGTGAACAAGATAGCGTCTCGAGAGAAATATGATCTCTCTTACATTTCCCTCCTTTTGTGTCTTGCATGTGTCTTGTAACCTTCTAAAGCAACCTCCTCAAACTCCAGGTACCTTCAGGTGGGCTAACCCCCCACCTGCTGGACTTTTTAAGGTTTCAACAGATTCCCCAGAGGCCAGTAAGAGGCAGGTTTTTAGAACAGGCGCGGGGCAGGGAGTCCCCATTCTGCTGCACCTCTCCACGACCCTTCCACGCTATTTAGCCGTAGTCGCATAATTAATCGCAATTTCTTGCCGTGCTCATGAATTTGTAATTTTTTTTCAGTGCTTCTACGCCAGAATAAATGGTGTAGAAGCACTGATAAATCTCCCCCATAGTATTTTTTTACACGAACTTGGAAAAGATAGTTGACAAGATTATAATTAAAGGGAACTTGTTATCAGTGACGTAGTAAGGCTTTGTTCACACCCTGTTTTATGTATACACACGTGGTGAAAGCACACAACATATAAGTTGAGCATATACATTGACAATTAGTGGCAGACAGAGGCATAGTTGTTGCAAGCTGCTACCGATGTACATGCCCCCCCCCCCCCTCACACACACACAGTGGGGGCCCCGGGTGATGGGAATACAGTTGGATACGTCTGTGCCATACGTTGTATGGACACGTCAAGATCCTCCTGTCGTGTCCTTACAACTTATGGAAAACAACAAGGTGTGAACCCAGTCTAAACCGCACACCGGTCATACCCACTGAGTAGCGGAGTCTTCATCTCCGTGCACTGCACACAGAGATGATTAAGTTGAGATGAAGATGCACATGGCCGCTGTTGGATTTAAACAGCGGAGCCAATTGCGTTACGGGAAGAGAGGGCAAGAGAGAAAGGAGATGAGAGAATGTACTGGATGACACCATGACCCGGACGCTGTGATAACTGCCCCTATGGCTCAGGTTCTACTTTGGCAATTAGTAAGGTTTGTTTCATACTTTATTTTATACTCAAAAGCACAGAGGACTTTTATTTTCAGAAAAACATTTTTGTTTTCTGGGTGTTGTAAGTTATAGGATCCTGTCATCAATCTGTCAAAACCTGATGACAGGCTCCCTTTCAATATAATTGGCCTTTGGGCCAAAAATATATTTTTATGCCTACAATGTTATCCATTTCTTCTCACTGGACTTAAATGGTCACTTACTTTGCAATAGACTTTGCATAAAATTATAGTATCAGCTTCTTTCTCCACTTATCAGACTCTTTTTCCTCCTCTTTTCTGGCATTCACTGTGAAATCTCTGTTGAATTGCTCTTTGTCTCTCACTGAAGTATCAGGCTGGTTATGGAAGTCTATGAAGAGAGGAGGGGGAGGAGCTAAGTGAGACACAGGAAGAAACAGGAAGTTAGCAAATTTTTTTCAGTGTTCCTTTTTTTTTGCATCCATAAGTTGGGTTAACTATGGGTGATCTGTGTTTAGAAGGCAGAATACACTGCTGTACCTTTTTGTGCCAACATTATGATAAAGCAGTCATATGTGTATTTGTACCCTATTCCTTCAGCTAGATTTGGCCATAGATTTCATGAGGTCTTACTCCATGCTTGTTGCTTACATTGTTGGGACTCTCTTATCATCTCAGAACACTTGGTTTACTAGTAATTGTAGTGACGGGTTGTGTTAGATAAGTCTCCCCACCTCTACTTGACAGTAGCCTCAACTCAACTGTAAGATCTAGTACCTTCTGTGAGGTCCACTCGTAGATTCTTTTGACCACTAGATTGATCGCAGGTCCTGTTCTCGAATGTCTCTTGATTCTCCTTTCGGGTTTGTGTCCACCTGGATCTGGAATCCGATGAAAAGGGATGAATGCTGCCGTAATTCTACAAGTCATATATCAGGAAATAAACCTTACTGGACATCGACAACTTTTTCTGTGCGTTGGGGTTTTGTTTGCGTTACGTCGATTTTATTCACCTTGTTCCATGACTTGGGATTGTCATCAGCGAAACAATAGGTGTTTATCAAGTCTCCGAGCCAACTGACCAGCTTGACATTTTCTTGTGTTTTCTTTGGCAAAGTCTCTTCAAGTCAATTACAGGACAATCTATCCTTCCCTTGTAATAATTGGGAAAGCAAACAGTCTGTGGAGGTCCATTGTTCTCCTCGTCATTGATTGTTGCCGGATGCCCAAATTGCTTTTAAACTTGAACACAAAGGGAGTGACGCTTGTGTATTTTCACTCCAGGTTGTAGACCAGGAAGGAGATCCGGCTGAGGTTTTTTTTTTTTTTTTGGGGGGGGCGGAGGGGGGCGTGTATTTTATTAATGGTGACGGGTTGTATAGACATGGGATATGTGTCTGAAAGTTTGTTACTCGCTCTGTTTTCTTCTGCATCCTATTTTTAAGAGGCTGTTTCTCATCCTGAGCTGTATTGTCATTGATTGTATATGCAGCCGACATCTAAATTAAACATTGCCCTTAGTAACATAAATATTTGACATGCGAGGGCCCTGGTTTTTACTGTTTCATTGTAGGACTTGCGTTGCGCCATAAACGGCAGTCTGGAGATGGCCGACAGGCTCCAATAGTAGCCTTGGGAATTGTGATTTTCTGCAGCTGCTCTTCTTGAGCTACACGTAACTTTGGATCATCTGAGAATAAAAGTGAATTATAATAAGTGTATTAAATTTCAAGATAAAAAAAACAAGGGTTTTTAAGAGTAAGGCAAAGTCCATGGACAGGAGTAGTGCTGATTCTGTATCCCAGCTCAGCTACATCATGTCCCTTGTCCTGCCATCATCACCACCATGTTTAATGTTCGACCTGGCCCTGTAGCTTCCCCATCCTGATATGTTTTTCAGTTTCAGTTCTCCAAGTTAATAGTCAAATCCCCTCCTCTCCCCCGACCTGCACATTGACCTCTGTACAGGTCACAGAGTATGTCTACAACACTGCCCCTTTTCTATATAATGTTATTACAGGTTAGGTAGGACCGTGTTTATCAGCCTGCAGGTTCACATCCGTAAAACCGCAAATCTATCGGCTACTACAGTGTAAAATTCTGGCTACTATGTATGTATTGTATTTTACCTTCCGTGTTAAAAATTAATAGAAAAATTAAATAAAAATTTGAATACTGTTAAAGGAAACCTTCCATATGATTTGATGCATTATGAAGCAAACATACCTTGAGAATGCTGCAGCTACACTCATGCAGGATCATATCTTGGTTAATCACTGAGCTGAGTGGTTTTGCGGAAAAAATTATTATAATATTCAGGACATTGGGAAAGCTGGGTCAGGCTGGCTGACAAAAACACATTGGAAACTGGAGCTTGTAATTACAAATGAAGGTTTGTCAAGACATGACTAATCAACCTGAGCTGGTTCACTCATAAACAGTAGCTGGGGGATGGTGCAGCAATTGATTATTCTGTCTGGCAGGGAGAAGCGTGATTGCATCATCCATCATCCAGAGCTCCATTATCATAATGTTATATCTGTTTTATCAGCAAAACCACTCCGCTCAGGGATTAACCAAGATATGATCCTGCATCAGTGTAGCTACAGCATTCTCAAGGTATGTTTGCTTCATAATGCATCAAATCAAATGGTAGGTTTTCTTTAACAGCCACTCGGGTAAGATTGGCGCTCCCTCCTTCACATACAGACAATGGACCTTAAAAATGTACAGTGAGAATCTTGCAAGCAATTAGAAGAAAATCGAAGAATAATATATTTAAATTTTTTTTATATTATTTAGTATTACAATATGGCCCCTTAAAAAAATAAAACATGAGCAACAAGTATTCTCTTCAAAGCTTCTGTAGTGTTCTATCAGTGATACTGTGATCATTGTCTTTTCATAAAACATCAGTAATCCTGATTATTAATCTCTCCCCAGATCTGGGACATGAGCGATGACGAAGTGATCTAACTGCAGAGATCCGGGAGGGGAGACGTCGCCACCCACCCTGCTAATATGGAGAACATGCACATAACTATCCAATCATAACGCGGTTACTTGTTTCTTTGACTTTCCTTTTACATTTTTATTGTATAACAGATCAGATTTACTTTTGTATTTGCCTCAAACTAACTATAGCTTCCAGAATGTAAGAAAGGAATTCTCCGGGTCAGGGGGAGAATAATCCTAATTGCAATGTCGGACAAAACTTTAAATGAAATCAAAACTGTATTTTCATTTCATCATCTCCTTGTACATATACTAAAAACATATATATATATACATAAAAATATCTAAAAACTCCAGAGCTCCTATAGGAAACAAAGTATACATACAAAGCAAGTCTATGCCAGTGATATGCATGAATGTAATTCCCTGGTACTTGCCTATCAGTCACTTCTAAGCACTTATTATTAAGCTTTTTATTAAAGGGGTTGCCCGGAATTTAAAAAAATGGTGTATATTGTTTGGGGGGGTCCCTAAAAAAAAAAATAAACCACTCATACTCACCTCCTCCGACGCTTCTGTTCATCCGCGGAGCTGCCGTCACTGCTGGGTATCTGTTTGTATACAGAGGCCATCGATGTCATCTCAACAGCAACTGCGTGTCTGCTACAGCAGGAGTTTCATACTGTAGCAGGCGAGCAGCTGTGGTGGGGACGGCATTGCCTGCCTCTGTATACAGAGTCCCAGCAATGACGCCAGCTTTGTGGATTAGGAGGTGAGTATGAGTGGTTTATTGTTTTTATAGCCCCCAAGTCATATAAGCCATTTTTGTATAATCCTGGACAACCCCTTTAATAGGATTTTTGAAACAACAGTCATACATCATATATCACCCGACAAAAGTCATACATCCTCTAGACAGAGTCACATATCCTCTAGACAGAGTCATATATCACCTATAGAGAGTCATATATCACCTATAGAGAGTCATATATCACCTATAGAGAGTCATATATCGTCTATAGAGAGTCATATATCGTCTATAGAGAGTCATATATCGTCTATAGAGTCATATATCGTCTATAGAGAGTCATATATCGTCTATAGAGAGTCATATATCGTCTATAGAGAGTCATATATCGTCTATAGAGTCATATATCGTCTATAGAGAGTCATATGTCGTCTATAGAGAGTCATATGTCGTCTATAGAGAGTCATATGTCTTCTATAGAGAGTTATATATCGCCTATAGGGAGTCATATATCGTCTATAGAGAGTCATATATCGTCTATAGAGAGTCATATATCGTCTATAGAGAGTCATATATCTTCTATAGAGAGTCATATATCTTCTATAGAGAGACATATATCTTCTATAGAGAGTCATATATCGCCTATAGGGAGTCATATATCGCCTATAGGGAGTCATATATCGCCTATAAAGTATTGATCTGTTCTGTCCAGCGTTTATCTGCTGTTACATATATTTTCCATGGACAAGAGTTATTGTTGAAGCTTATGGGGTGGCAGAGATATTATCTCATACATACCAATTTTACAGTTTCTAAGATTGAACACTGGCCCCGCCCACACACTGCCCAGTCCGTCCCCTGAAACTAGCGGGTCATCTACTTTGTGTAGAGTTTTACAAGCCCTGACACTTTTCGAGTGTCCTGCTGTTCCATTCCACTGTATGAAGGTGTTGGAATTTTCTGAGCACAGCGCCCTGGTATCCCCTGCACCCCCAATTACTGTGTCTATGGGCTGGAAATATCCGAGCTTTGTCTTTCCATACTATTGAATGGAACGGCAGGTCGAG
This sequence comes from Engystomops pustulosus, assembly GCF_040894005.1. Classification (NCBI taxonomy): domain Eukaryota; kingdom Metazoa; phylum Chordata; class Amphibia; order Anura; family Leptodactylidae; genus Engystomops; species Engystomops pustulosus. Next base: position 27,459,683 of record NC_092420.1, read on the forward strand.
CATGTATCCATCTTTTTAGTTGATCGCATTCTCTTGAATAGTTGGGTGGTCCCAACAATCAGACCCTACTGATCAGTTTGTGATCACCAATCACTAATGTGCAAAATTGGTGTAACCCCTTTAATTGTGTCCTGTGTAATCCTATTGGTGCCAGCACCTAGGGTTACACCTCTCCCACAGTCACATTGTGCTCTATGAGAGATTGCAATATTAGAGGCCCCCACCCTAAGTATACGCCTGAGTGAATCCCTAATATCCAACTTTGGCTCTGTTACGTGTTAACTTCAAGTTTATACAAGTTTAGTTGTTTAAAAAACCCAAAATGAAAACTTTTTTTTAATTTTTATTGCCAAAAAACTATGTTTTGTTTATGGCTAATTTGGGACGAGGGATGAGGAGACGTCGTCTAGAACTTGTTGTTAAGCAGCAAAAAAAAGTTTTGTTCCTAGTTTTCATCAGTGGGATCCCTGGCACAGGCGGTCAGTTTCCTTGGGTAATTGGATGTAAATTACGACCTATCCAGATGGATCGGCTTCGCTGACACAACCTTTAAAGGAAATGTATCACCACGATGGAGCTCTACTCACCATTACAGTACTGGGTAGCTCCCAGCAGGGTGGGAATAGGCCTGTGATTTATTAGTGAATTTGGTCCCGTAATCTTAGTAAAACTTAACTTTGGATATTTATTTAAATCAAGCGCAAGGGCTCCGGGGGGCATCACCATAGCCCCTCTGGTTTCCACCTTCTCTCTGCTGCCTCTACACTCTCCCCATTCCCCTGCCCACTGAAATCTTGCGTATCAACTGTGCTGCCATGAGATTGGGGAGGCGGAGCGTGCATAGGGAGGAGCGGGAAACGGGAGGGGCTGTGGTGACACCTCCTGGAGCCCTTGTGCTTTATTTAAATATATATCCAAGTAAATATTTACTATTATAGGACCAAATTCACTAATAATCACAGACATTCACTCTGCTGGAAGCTACCCAGTACTATTAATGGCCAATACAACCCAATCGCAGTCATAATTTTCTTTTGCAGTATAATACTTAAAGGAAATCTAAAACTAACAATAATGCAAATAAATATAAAAAGAAAACTCCACTGAGACATAACTTCATGGGAGTTCACCAGCCATTGTGTGTCACCAGCAGACACAGGAACATACAAACCCTCCGGCCACACCTGGTTCTGTCTGTATGTCCCATTATCCGTGACATGTCCTGTGTCATTGTCAACCAGCAAATGTGTTTCAGCTCAATAAACTTCATCCGAGTACAAGTCACTTTTTTTGTTATTATTATTTGGGTTTCCACCTCCAAAGGGTAATTCTAGCTTGAATCAATTGTAATTGGTTCAGAGTTCTGGACCAATGGAATCGCAGAGAGATCTATAGAGAAGAACAGGCAGTGCTGGACACAAGTGGAGATCCCTGCCCGCACAACTCCCTGGATACTGGTAATTTACTGAACTTTATCCGTATCTAAATTATCAACTGTAGGAGTAGTCAACTGCAAAGAAACTTTATTGGTAACTATTGTTCCCATGACAACCCAAAAGTTCCAACTTGCATACAAATTCAACTTAAAGGAAATCTGCCATAAAAATCCAGCAGATAAACCAGGGACACTTACTCATAGATCCAGACACAGGGACTGTAGTAATCTTCTTATATGTGTTATCCATGACCCCCTTCCTTCTAAAAATCTGTGTTTATTGTTATGCTAATGAGGCTGAAGGGCTCCTGGGGGTGTTACCAGAGCCCCATCCGTGCTGTAGCTTCACAGGCTGTTACACTGTCCAGGAGCACTTCCCCCCAACCTTTGCCTGCTTCAATCTGACAACAGTAGAGGAAGTTTCAGCACACAGTGGGTGGTTAAAGGAAGGCTAATTCAGGCGCATTAGAACCTGGCGTCCTGCTCCTCCCTTCAGGCCCTGCACAAGGTAAAATTCAATGAATCAGCTGTGACTGGAGCGTTCCTTTAAAGGACATCTACCATAAGTTTGACTGACAGTAGATGTCCAGTATTAGATGCCCTCTTCTTCATACACTAAACACTGTTCCAATTAGTGCATGACGAAAGGGCATATTAGTTCACAAAATAACTTTAAAAAAATATGTAAATGAGCTGTAGGAGCCTGTCGCCTGAGCGCCTCTCCCCAGGTTTTAATTTATCCGGGCCCCCCCTTGCTGTAATTCTACCTCCTAGATCCACAAACTGGTGTCGGAGCCGGCTGGTAACGAGAGAGCTGGGTGTGGAGAGAGCCGGGGCGTGCGCTCCTAGATCCTAGGCCAGGAGCAAGGGGTTGAATATATTAAAACCTGGGGAAGCCCAGAGGTGCTCAGGCGCAGGGGCGTTGCTAGGGGAGCAAAAGATCCGGGACACAGGGCCCAATGTATATGTACCAAATTTTCTGGACTGTCCACTCCTGTGCATAACCCCCTTAAATGTTCTTGCACCAACAATAACTGCACCTATACAGTTACAGGGAACACAGGCGAAATCCCTACCTATTCCATTCACTGAACGCGGGTGACATGTCCTCGCATTGTACCTGTTCTCTATCTTCTGCATTAGGCTCGGCATCACCAGGTCTCCTCTTTCAGCAATGGGTCGTACCTGTGTGGCTTACCACAAACACATCCTATGTTATTCAGTTTCCTCTTGTCCCTACATCTCTCCCCCCCCCCAGTGTCATTCAGCTGCTGCCCCTAAAACTCTGTTACAGTATTTGTAAGCACCAGTGTCAGTATACAAATAATGCTTCATAGTAAAATCCCCTCCATTCCAGGCCCTACACTGTAAAAAGCCCTCTTTACAATACCTGAGCGGTATAATACCCCCCCCCCCCCTCAGTGTGGCCCCAACAATTTATAATGTGGGACATTGTGGCAGTATACTGTCCTGAGTAATGACCCACGAGCATTAAAGGGAACCTGTCAGCACATTTGCACATATACTGCGAGTGACAGGTTCCTATAGAGCGCTAATAACTGACTGACGCCCTTTTTTTTTTTAGCTAAAAACTGTTTGTCTTACATCCACATAAATCACCTTATATATTATATTATCTGGCATCGAAGGGGGCGTGTCCTGCTCATGGGGCGTGGCTTACTGGTATCTCTGACTCTTCTCTCTCAGGCTGCCACAGATGAGTCAGAAAAGCTCATTTGCATATCAGAAACATGACTGTAATTATGGTACAGGGACCCACTGGCAGGTAATTTTTGGTGATATGAAGAGGACTTGTAACCCTTTATCAGCAGGCATTGTTAGTCAGGGGGGTTAAAATCTGGTGACAGGTCCTTTTTAACTCCACATTCACTTTTAGACACTGTACATTAGCCACATTTTATAATGAACCGTCTAATTACCTGTCCTAGTATATGGTCCCATACATTACATTATCCCTCTCTCTTGGGTCACTTGCATTTAATAATGACACCCATTGTGCCACCAACCCAATAAATGTTACATAGATGGGGCCTATGTGCTTTAATGCCACCCACTTAATTCTTGAATACCCCACTAATTCCCTCTCACTGTGACTCCTAACACTAACAAATGCCCCCTCAAAGACCCTACACTTTACGCCCCATAATTGTGGCCCCCTCCCAAATTGGTTTCTCTTTCCTAATAATCCCCTTCCCCGATTGAGGCTCCTGTCCTATCACTGCCCACTGAAAGGAACCCCTACCTAAAAGTGCCTTATTCCTTAGTCCACATTCCTTAGTGATGCCCCCAAACTCCTCAGTAATTCCAGGTTTATTGCCCACAGTCAACGTAAAATGCCCACAGTAATTCCCTGCAGGCTACAGTGTTACCCGCACTCTACATTAATGCCACCCAGTCCAATAATGCCCCGTCTATATAGAAATGCTCCCCTAATAAAGTAATGCACCCAGTCCACTGTAATACCCCCTTTATATAGAAATGCTCCCTTTATAAAGTAATGTTCCTAGTCCATAATAATTCCCGCTTATAAAGTAATGCCTCCAGTTCACATAATGCCCCCTGTTCACTTTAATGCCCCCAGTCCACATAATGCCCCATATAAAGTAATGCCCCCAGTCCACATAATGCCCCTTGTTCACAGTAATGCCCTTTATAAAGTAATGCCCACACTGTTAACTAATAAACAAAAAAAAAATCACTAATACTCACCTTTGTCTTCTGTGCAGGACGATCGGCGGTGACGTCATCACATGGCGTCTCCTGCTCCCGGCTGCTGTGTTGAGCTGCATAAAGCAGGAGACGCGATGTAGTCACATAATGATGTCCTGCTCAGTGTAGTGCTGCGGGGAGCTGACAGCTCCGTGCACCATTACTCTACCCATCTCTATCTGTGTCCTGATGACACCGAGAAAGATGACTGGAAACCTCTCCCTGGACAGCGGGACCGGTGACCTGCTGATCCGGGGCACGAGCCCCGAATCTTTTGACCTAGCGACGCCCCTGCTCAAGCGACAGGCGCCTCCGGATCATTTACAAATTTGCCCTTTCTTTATACACTAAAAACCGTTTTATTAGTGCATAAAGAAGCGGGCGTCTAATACTGGACATGGCAGACATCCTTTAAGTGTCCCAAATCACAATGATCAGGCCCTTCTTATGGTCTCTAAGGTTTCAATAAAATTTGCGTAGACCAATACAGTAGTACAAGTGATTCTAAGAATTTAGAACTCCATCCCGGAGCATGGCCTATGCTGGAGAGCCTTGGCTAGTGGCAGGAAACAAAACCAGTATTTGCATAAATTAGGACCGGTCGTGTATGGGCATGGCTTGGCCTCCAGCTTTCGGGAGCGAGCTCCAAGAAAGTGACCTTTTCTACTAGCGCTCATATTTAGAAGATCTGTCATAAACACCCACACAGCTCCGGCGGGTTATTCGGAGCACAGTGCGCAGCTTTGTGAGGGTGAAGTGCAGTGGTTGGGGGCCACTTTTTCACAATAAAATAGTTTTCTTACTCGCGATTACTCTTCCAGGAAGTCTAAATCCTAAGTGTCAAGATTACGTCTTCTGTTTGTGACTGCACAAAGATTCAGTTGTTATGAAGGGTTTATGAAGAACTCTATATTGGGGAAGATTTATGAAACTACTAAAAGAAACACACAGTCCCTAATTTTGCCAAAAGCAACCAACTACATGGAAGCCTTAAAGGGGTTTACTTATGCTCACCCTGTTAAGATTTTGTATAAGACTACAGAGCTTGATGTTCGTTCGAGTATTAGGGTACTCAAAACGGCTCGTCGCTGGGACGAGTATCTCGCCGGCTTGATAACGAGCATTTAGTTAACGAAACACAATGAAGAATACAATGAAAACAGTGAACACAGGATCATTTAAGTGAAGAGCACATTGAAAGAACACAGTGAAGATGTTCCGTACATCTGCTAACTTATCCGAAGACACGAGCGCCGAACGGTGTCTTCACAATAGTGTATGAAGAACAATATGTGTGAAGAACACACTGCAGATGTACGGAACAGATGCAATGTGTTCTTTCAGTGCAAACATCTGCAATGTGTTCTTTTAGTGAAAAATGCTTGAGTCTCCCATTGACTTCAATGGGGTTCGTTATTCGATTCAAGCATCGGGAAAAGTTCGACCTGAGTAACGAGCACTCGAGCATTTTAGTGGTAAAGTTTGTCGCTAGCTGCAGGTCACATGACCCCTGGTAGAAGGGGTCAGGACTTCCTGTGACACAGGATGACCTCGGCACCCCTCCAACCAATGATTGATAAGTTCGAGTGAGGTAGCCGCCCCTGTGACTCCTTGCTGGTCATTTAAATACAATATTCAAAAGATTGTCACCGTCATGAAAAACAAATTATAATATTATGAATTGTTCCCTTTAAAGAAAATCTACAAAATCAAGAATGACCCTTGGTTGAACTTCATGGACATGTGTCTTTTTTAACCATATAAACTTTGTAATGATAAACCTAGGGGGCACTTCCTCATCGATCCAGGCACCGTGACTGTAGTAATGTTCTGATATTTTTCTTCTATAATCATTTTTATAATTATGCTAATGAGCCTGAAATAGGAGAATAACTGGAGCCCCTGTGCTGTAGCTTTACAGGCCGTCATACTGCCTCTCCCTCCTCGCGCTGCCTGTGTTGGTGGAAGTGGTGAGAGAACCTCCATCACCAGGAATGAGATGATTTAGAGTTTCTGTAATGAAGCCACCGGTGCTGAAGTGTGACGTGGGCACCGTACTCGAGGTTCACAATAACACAGTGAAGCGCCGTTCTCGGAGTAGGATGTGAAGTATTTTGTGTGAGGTTAGTCATACACATTGTACAGTGAATGGCAGAATATTAATAAATGAAGGACAATGAATAGACCTTTGTTACAATCCCACGTCACAGAGGCTCAGAGAGATATTTTACCATGTTCAGAGGCCACGTGAAAGGAGGTTTTGTTGGGAATGTTATAAATAAACCACCCGAAAGAAATGCTGAATTTGTGAGGGGGTTATAAATAGACCTGGGATTGTTCCCTCTGAATTGGCCTTTGAGAATCATTTTAAAGACTCATTTTGATGTAATTTCTGCTAACGCTGTATTATGAGCACTGAAGTGTCCCGAGTATGGGAAACATGAGTAGTAGTATAGGCCTCAACCATGTAACTCTAAGATAAATGACCCCCAATGGCAGCCTTGATCTAGATGGCGTTTTTGTGGCCACTTATGGTCGTGTATATTAGTCCTAAGGAACACTAAATAGCGAGACTTAATGGGACTGAAAATGAAGCTCTGATCAGTGGACTTGGTCAGTTCTGTAAACATTGAACTTGGTGGCACTGATCAACCTCGGCTCCATTCAATCTCCCCCCTCAATGAGGTCGTACAGTTAGACCCCTCTAGCAAGAGCATTTTCACATGTAGGACTGACCAATGGGTTGCAATTTTTCCTAACGTGTGAGAAACTGGTAGCATGCATTAATGCCACGAGTCCTACGTGAAAAGCGCTCAATACAAATCTATAGGGACTTATCTAAAACGCACTAAACTCAAAGGATCGGTGAGAAATGCGAGTCATCTTAGTCACAGAAAAAAGACCAGTCATCAGTAATGCAATAAAAACTGCTCAAAACGTGTGAGAAAAAAAACTAATAATTTGTCAGCTGTTTCACTGACCAACCCTGAAGGAACTTGTGTAACGCACACTCAAGTGAAAGGGGTAATGGGAAACTCGAGGTCCCAATTTTAATAATTTGCGGGGAGGTGTCCTTGATATGAAATATTTATCATTTGTGGGTGGCCAAATATCACTAGTTAGGTAAACCTGTATATAGGGATTATCCCACTATAGCCACAGCATATGTAATAATCTGGGGCTACAGCTTTCAGACCCCCAGAGTCAAAACTATGTAAAAATAATTTTGGAAAAAAAAAACGGATGCCCGTACTCCCCATTTGATGAAGCTGCAATCTCTATGGTACCCTTAGAGAGGAAGAATGCGTATAGCCATCAGGACAGCCCCTTTAAATGAGGCTGAATCCTCTGCTCAGTACCAGGTTTCGGAAGAATATTAGGACCACCTCTCTCCACACTACGGGATCGAGTGTCTATGTACCCAGCGATCGGCTGGGCGGTGTTGAAGTTATGACATTTCCTGGAGAAAGCAGCAGACAGAAATGACAGTAAAAAAACCTCCACACACACGCACGCTGCGGTTTAAGAGCACTTTATTGTTCTTTAAGGCTACTTTTAAAGTACAAAAAAAAAAAAAAAAAAGATGGCCTGCCAAACTTTTTTTTTCCCTCAGTTACCAGACGAAACAAGGCCAAAACAGAACGCTATATTACAGATTTACAAACATGGAAATGTCAGGAAAATTGTCCTGTGGATTGTTCCATTCTGGTGACGCAGACATTTTAGTTCATTTCATTTGTCTTATCGCTGGTTTCAAGTACACTTGATCTTTCAGCCCAAATTTATTTTGTTCCGCCCCCTTTTCTTTTTTTTTTGTGACGATATTCACATCTTAGTGATGTCAGTACTTTTGGGATCGATCATCTAACAAATTCAAAATGGCCGCCTCTATTAATCCTGGGAGACAAATCGAGAATTTATGATTTTGTAACGTCCAATGAGTGATGTGGACAACCTGCTCTCAGTAGTCTGATATCTAGTAAAATTACGTCATCCCAATCTCAAGAACAACAGGGTCTCTCAGTTCTAGCCTTCAAGCTGGACGTGTATTAGAACCAGCGACATTACAGAATACATAACCAATGGTTAATACCAGACCGGTTGACACAACGTGCCGCCGAATCGGACAGAGACCCGGACGCGGCCGTACAACAGGTTACGGGTTAAACAAAACAACACAATAACAGTTTATCAGCTGAGTGCTTCTGTTTATTTAAGTGTATAGGTCTGAGCGCCTGTGCTGCATACAACGCGCCTATCTCAGATAGGGCAACAGAGTCACGTGAGATACCAAAACCCCTCCCTCAAATATATAATATATACATACACACAAATATGAGATTGTTATGATGAGAGTCACATTTTCCGCATGGCTGCGGTGACCCAATTGCCTTCATTTCCAGGATGTTCCCGAAAAAAAAAAAAAAATCCAATTTTTTGCTTTTCCAAAAGAACAAACTTCAACTTTTTTTTTTTTTTTTTTTTTGCGGAAACACAAGTCCAGGATAACAAACAGCAATGCGTTCACTTGCGCAGAGTCCACCTCCGTATCACTCAGTAGACGGGAGCAACAACATTCTAGTGGCTATCCAATATTACTGCAGCGTTTCTATACAATACAAGTGTACCTGCACATCACTGTATTACAGACACATCTAAACCAGGAGAAAAAACAAAAAGATCAACTTTTTTTTTTATTCCAAACAACCAAAAGGAAAAAAAAAAAAACTAAACGGTATGATTACAATTAAAGAAAAGGGCAAATTAAATAGCTACATATCATTAACAAATTAATTGTTCTTCAAAAAAATACCTACAAATTTTTCTGTACATTCTTTACGCACAGCGTAACGATGGTCTTAAAGTTACCTATATAAAAAAAAGTGTTCATTTAAAAGTTTGTGTTTTTTTTTTAATTATTTTTGTTTGTTTTTTTTTTGTTTCTTTCTACATTGAATGGCAGACGCTAAAGCTTTGACTACCCAATAACATAGCAGTGAAATGTCTGAATTCGGGATGATATTGAATGGATGTCACCCCGCATGGTGACAATATCGTATGGATTGAATTACACGGAGCAGCTTGGGGCGAGGGAAGGGGCCGACGTAACTAAAACTTCTCTACCAATGTGGCGACAACACAGTAATAGGAGTGTATATAAAATATATACTTCTATACGGAGAGTCTGGATGTTATCACTGGGAGGCTGGAATGTATGGATGTAAAAATAAATGGGGGGGGGTGAGTAAAAGTTAGTTTTTTGGGGGGGAATCGGAGCAATTTTACAGCTAGCGAGATAAATCTGCTTTCATCATAGAATAGGAATGTAAATAAATGTGGCGCAAACTTGCACAAAACTTTAAACTCACTCCAGAAGCATCAATTCAACAGGTTAGATTTAGAGGATATTGGGTTGGAGGGGGGGCGGGGGGAAATACGGAGGTTGGGAGGTTGGGGGGGGGGGGGTTCATCATAGTCTAATGTTTGGCTGTCAAACTGGAAAAAGACAAAAACACGAAACAAAAGCAACCGTAGCAATCGCTTACCATAGACACACAGCATCCTGTACCACACATTATCAGAATTAATTAAATCGATTTACCAACGCCTGTCCGGAGGCTCGAGCTGGTTACCGCAAATAAAATATCACATGAGTACAACTGTACCAGCAGTAAGTATGTCAGAGGACTGATAAAAATAAACTAAATCTGAGGAGAATAATAAGTATTCTGATCTTGTCTTGAAATTAATAGTTACCAGCTATTTTATCGTGAAGAATGCACGCAATGCACTATTACTCTTTCGGACCTCTGTGCCAGAAAAAAAAATACCGCAGACTCCTGGTGTCGGACTTCTCAAAGACTTGCAGCCCGGGTGCAAAAGACGAGAAAAGTCGGACCTATACGCTCCGTTTCCAGACCTACCGAGTCTTTCTAGAAGTTGACCTGTTATATACTCGGTTCATGCAGACGTTCTGGGATTAAAGCCAAGAATTTGGATATCTCGCAACAATGAACTTGGAACCCGTTGCATCCGATTGGCTGCACCTACACAGGATCGTCGTGGAGGCCATTTTTGTTTTATTTGCCCAATCCAAAACAAGGTCGGTGTAGCCCTGGAGATGGCCATGCACGACATCAAATGCTTAGAACATCATCTATAAGTTTCGGGTGGTGGAAGAAACCAATAGTAAGATGGGGACATCATAACCAGAAACCTGTTTTCATCTCCAAGGACAACAAAAGATAAGACGTTCTGGATTCAAATCTTTTGCCGTTGGGTAGACCATGCGGAATGCCCCCATATTGTCAGAACTAATATTAAAATTTAGGCATCTATTGGGTTGATCCACAAAAGGTCTGCATGGACACGTGACACAAATCAATACATCGGAGCAATTGCCCTCTAAATATCAGCATCTCACAAGAAGTCTTGATCCTCTCTCCATAGTGCAAATCAGACATGACAGTTCTTTTCAAGTATATACATAAAGATATAACTCAAGAGGGAGAAAAAGAGAGAACATAAGTAAAAAAAGGCACAAAGCGCACTAGTTCTACTAGCTGGTAAGCAGAAAAAGCATTTGGATCAACCAATTGGTGTGATGAGTGGGTAGCAGGCTTGCATTCGAGGTTCTTTGGTAACAGTGGCAGGAAATTAGGTTGCTACATTACAATGCAATAGGACAATGGTTCCTGCTAGAATGTTTTTAGAGGCATCCGCTTTGTGCCAAGCAAGAAACACAAAAGAAACAATAACTCCCCTTCCCCTGACACTAATCTTTAGCATTTTTTTTCTCTGAAAGCCCAGTGAAAGCAGCTGCTCCTGATCTCATAGAGATTCACTCTATGACAGTACAGACGGGGAGTGATTATGGTTGACCATGTGAGAAGAAGGAGAAGATTGGCCTCTTCGAGACGCAGATTCGGGGCTGCTGGACACCCCATCCTTAGCGGCTTTGATCTGGAGCCAGGTGTCTCCGAGCGCCTTGGCAAAGTGATCATCCACCGAGCCAGTGATGGACACAGAGTTTGCTACTGGCTCGGGTTCTTTGTAATTCTTGCCGAGGCTCCGGCGAAAATGTTCTTCTACCACAGGGTCGCAAGCAGTCGTAGCTGGAGGGAGAAAACAAGAGGTGTCAACACCAATGTAGCAGTTCCACTTTTAACTACTGAAGTATCACATAAAAGAATCTCCTAAGACATAATGGGTTACAAGTCCAATGAGACCTCCACTAGAGACCACTTAGAAGATTGTTAGTATAGATAATATATCGTCTGGATGCTCTTTCCAAAGACTACCTCCTTCGTTCCAGTCCCCCAAATTTGCATCAAATTTGCTCCATTAAAGAGTTTTCACTTATGAAATCTTAATAAATCTTGCTTTTAGGAATTTAGTTAAACAGGTTGTCCCTAATTTTGACTGCATCCCTCCTAAACTTCCACTAGGGTACAGAGGTGGAAGCATTTGGCTCTAAGTAAGTCCGAACTACTGGTGCAACTCCAAAGCTGATGGGCTAATCAGAATCTGGTAACGACCTCCCACCAATAAGAGATTCTTCATATTTCCAAAAAAAAAAACTATCAAAATTCTCACAGCCAACTTGAGAAGGAAGAAGCGCCAGTTTTTAATGGCTGATGGCATCAACATAATTGTGAGAAACGGTTTGCAAGACCAAGGACATGATGACATAAAATAACTTACTGTTTGATGGTCGCCTAAAGTTGGGCGGCAGAGCCGAAACGCAACCGCTATGGGCAACTGGGCAGTGAGAGAGGTTGCAATTACGGTTGCTTGCTGGAGCACATGTGATCACCGAGGGTCGATTCTAGGGCGAAGAGAGAGAGAAGAAAAAAAGAATTTATATCAACCACTCGTCACTAAAATAGACAGACACCTCAGCATTTCTATAGGTTGGACTCGTCTTTTCTTCTTATCTACTAGCATACTATGATAGGAACATCACCAGTCTCTACAGTTATAGAGAAGGAGTAAATAGAACTGTACATAAGGAGTCTTTAAGTACTCGATTGCACTACAAGACGCTCCTCTGCATTACAGAACAGAACACCGAGAACTATAGGAAGATTAGGACCACATTTGGTAAGACTGTACCATGGCCGTGATCCACAGAACACGTTTCCTGATAGACGGCCAGCGCTTACTGTAATCCCAACTTTCTTTAATAGAAATGTGATTTAATCAGAAAACATACCGGGATTGTTTTCTCTGCTTAATAGTACAAGCTAAATATAGCCCCCTAATCCCTAAAATGCCAAGTCCATTTCACTGCACGCCTTACACGAGAAGGAAAACAATTCAGCAAAAACATCTCAGGCGCACGCTCCAAATACTGATTTCGCAATGGAAAATGTGCCTGGAAGACCCTGGTCTCAGTGTACGGTAGGGTCAGGAATTGTCTGGGAGTTTAAAGGGGAAGTCATCAAGTCAAAAACTGTTGTGATACTCCTTTTCACTAGGCCAACAATCTGCCCAATATACTAAGAGGCGCCAACCTCTTGCTGTACTGGGTACACAATTTATCGGGTATTTGCTGTAGCCTCATGCAAGCTATAGTAAATGCACTGGGTCGGAGTGTCCACAGCCCCCCCCCCCCCCCGCCTTCTCCTCCTCGAGGTGGCATAGGGGGATAAAAAGTTACTACTGATCAACAAATCAGTCTTCCTGGTACCGCCCTTACTTCCTGCTCCATCTTGAAACACAGGAAGTACAGCTAAGCCAATTAGCCAATGGCTGGCCATCTAGGCTCTTTAAATAATCTCATTCCACTGGACAGCCCCTTTAACAGGAGGAGAGAGAGACCCATCTTCATAACTGAAGACAGGTAATAGAAGTTACATTGTAACTAAGGTGCACAAACTAATTGGCCGCACCAATGGTCCCCACAGACGTCTATGGCCAGTCATGGCGCGGTGAGTAGCTGCACAGTGAGTGAACCAGGCACTAACCCCTCCTCCCTCCTTCTCAACCAGGTTACAACCCAAGTAATAACAATTTCCCTTTTTTAGGATCGGTAGCGCAGGAGCCAATCCTAAATCAATGGGTTGTCCTTCCACAGGTAAGGTCCAGAGGTTCCAGCAGGAAGGAGTCCTTACTAGTTACAGAACCCAAAGACTAAAACCAAATATGTCACATAAACGGGAGAATGTACAGAATATGAGAGTTCAGAACTAGTTTTCTTACCTGCTGTCGTTCCACGGGGCTCATGCTGGGAGTCATTCCCAAACTCCTGGACAGGTCGCTGTTTTTGGTGAGTGCCAGAGGCTGATCCATACTGACAGGTGGAATGGAGGCATACAAATGACTTGCATGTAACCCCATTGTTGGAGCGGCTGCTCGTTCTATTGGGCTGCGACTACGGTCCCGGGGATCTTTTCTGTAATCTCCATTAAGCCCCTTGGTTCTGCGGAGAGAAGACAGACACCTATTAGCACCTACTTCATATTGACATTTGTGAGTAATAGCCAATGTCAGGCTTCACATCGAGTTAGAGGAACACTCCAGCGAAGATATTAAACAGTGACTAACGAAAACCTAGGAAGAGGAGCAAAACAGAGTGACCCCTCGTCATGCCCGTCTCATCATGCGCTGTACTAGCAACATCTACCATGTTGTGGACTTCCTGGTCAACCATATTCTAAGGTCTGGTGTTCCCTCAGTCCGGCCTATGTGCACACCAGTTTTTCATGTGTGTGACCAGAGATATAGGCACCACATCCTGAAGAACCACCGTACAGATACTTGACCAGAGGACAGATCTGTCCGTCATTACGACTCAAGTTTGTCACACACACACAGTGTAAATACAAGGCAGCGCCACCCGTGGGGTAACAAGACACAAATCACGAGACAGATCATCACACATAGAAGTATACTCCGTTTTTACTACAAATATAAGACAAAGGGTACTAAAGAAAATTCCTAACATAATTATAAAATCCATCCCATATCTTAGCACCCAACTAGATTCCAATTATAGCAGCTCTGTACATCTTCTCACCCACATTAAGTCCTAAATCAGCAGTACTGCAGCCCATGCACTACAGACATCCCACGTCCAGCCGAGTGTGCACGTCAACAGGAGGGGAGAAGAAGCCACTGCCAGGATGATGGTGGCGACTTCTATTCCTCTAGTACAATGGATTAGCTAAGTAAAAATCCAACATGACGACCCGAATGCCCAGCATTTGCTGATCAGAGAAAGATAGGACACCCCAAGACAACATGTAGGACGAGTGAGATCAGACGGTAATGTCTACAAGTGTGATCTAAAGAGGAGCCTTGCTTTTATTGTAGTTGAATTTAAAAAAAAAAAACCCACAGGCAGCTATCCCTCTCCAACACCCACATATGCCTGCATGCTCAGCCAAGCATACATATGTTCTGAATGGGGGAGGGGGGGTTGAACATACGGCCAAACAGCTGTGGTGGCCACTTATCGCGCCAACAAATTGCTACAAATTATCTGTCAGAGAAAGTCGAGAGGCCCCCCAAGTTGGTGGGACGGTCCAGTTGGGAGGGGTTAGGATTCAGTGAGTTCGGCCAACATGAATATTTCGAGCATGGTCAGTTTTACTCCAACGTCGTTGTACCCATCTTTATTACCGTTGAACGGTATTGAAAAGGAATCTTGGGCGTGTGATCGAAAAACTTCTAATAGTTTTATATTATACAAGACACCAAGCCAGGTGTGCATGTGTGCGGAGGCAGAGGAGAGGGAGCCATCAGCTGAATGTGGATTAGACGTCACGTTGCTTTGAGTAATACTGCATCTGCCCCCTGGAAACGTGATATATACGGGTAGGGCACCGGCTCCGGCGTTTCATTCCCTTCTCCCATAGATCAGGACAGTCATCCCGCTTCGCTGTCTCACGGTTTAAATTAAGAGCAGATGAGAATATGAAATTGCCATCTGGGATATAATACAAAAAAAAAGAAAATAGAATATAGGATAAGGGAATGAAATGAAAGGCTTTTTATAATACTAACCTCACTTTAATCATTGCCAAAGAGCATGGAGACAGCCCAGCGTCCTCCCACCCCAGAGCCTTGGGCCTCACAAACTTGGCAAGCGCTCGGCTCTGCACAAAACGGGCTGGTGAGCTCCATGTCAGAGTAAAAGTCCTCCCCAACAGAGGAGCAGCCGAGATCTCAACATTAAACAGAGACACACACGGCTCTTATTTTTAACCCTTTCTACTAAAGGAAAAAAAATTAAAAATCCACAATTGCACAAGTTTTACGTTTTCCCTCCAAATCCAAAACGTGATCCGTGAAGGTGCAAGAAACAGATTCTGAAATAAGAGCTGGAACATTATTAGTTAATAAGAGTTACTGATCGGGACAGAATTTGCTTTAGGTTTTATGTGGCGCGCCAAAACCCCAGCTCGCCCCCACTAAAAACAACAATTGTCGTAAACCGGGATTTTATTTTTGGTGATGAAGATCAATGGATCACTAATCATCACAGAGGAGGAGGGGGGTATCAGGCTGATGCAATCAAGCACTGATTGATAGATTTATCATTGATTAGTGCTCCTTACAGGCCCTTGCATGGTGGAGTCTAAGGCTGCGTTCACATGTTCTGCTTTGCAGATGCAGTTTTTGATGCCAAGAGAAGGTGTGAGAAAATAACATCGAGAGAAGCAGTTTCTCCTCTTTCAATCCATCCCCGACATCAAAAACTGCTTCTGAAAAACAGAGTGTGTGAACAGTAGCTTTACTCTCCCCGTTGAAAATACATGTACTTTGTCCAAGCATGCGTGTGTGTATATGGGGGTGGCAAGGAATAGCCAGAGGTCAATACAAACAAGCAGAGATTCATGAATTTAACATTGAGAGCTCCAGACTTTCATCTTTACTCTCCCCACTGAAAAAAAACACACACCTTGTCCGAGCATGCATGTGTGCAAGGGGGTTAGGAGGAATAGCCGTAGACCACAATCTAGTGAATGGCCCATCTCTATGCTATCATCCTCTAATTACAAAATACAGATATTTTATAGTGAAGATTGGGTGCAGCCAAAATATGAACACAAGAGATAGAAAGACAGGGCAGCTGCTAGAAGTTACCATTATGTGTACCCTTAAGGTTCACTTAAAGGGACGCTGAACATGATTTCCTATTACGAAACTTCCCGCCTTATAGGTTTGTTGTATAATATAAAAGTTACGCAATTCTGAGAAAGGATTCCTGGATCTGTTCTTGAAATTCCGAATTTTTGTTGTTTACAGTCAGGGGGCTTAATGTATGTGGAGAATGCGCTGCTCACACAGCTGCAGATCTCGTTACAGTGTATCCGGATGGGTCATACATCTGTGTGCAGGATAGGCTCAGTACAGATTTAAGTATAATGCAAGGTACAGCAAGCAGAGATCTTAGAGGAAAAGCCATGGAAAGTTATCGAAAACTGCAACTGTTTTAAAGACTAGTAACAATTTCTAAGCACTGCTGGATGTTATTATTTTTTGGGGGGGAAAGAGGGCACAACTGATAAATACGGAATATGGGTCACAGTGTCCACTACAGCCGGTTTTCTTTTCCATTCAGTGCGTGCAAGTCGCATTTATTACAAGTAGAGACCGGAGCAAAAGTTGTTCCAAAACTTTCCCAAGAATGAATGTCTGTAGCAACAGTCTCCACAACAACAGTCTTCCCAGGAGTCCAACTTTCTAGTAAATGTTACATCTGACGAACCTCAGGAAACATCTGGGAAATGTGCTAAATGAAACCTTCAATTTATGGGGCTCTCTACAGGCAGAACGCAGGTTCCTTCTCTTCCAGGGGAGGCAACTTTCCCCCCCTTTCCTTAATCGGGTTTCTCATGGTTCGTTCAGTGTGTCAGACACATCCAAGACATTCGGAGTAGGCGAGTGTTAGGCCGTTACCGGCATGAAATGCTGACAACGTGCTGAATGTTTATTGGGCTCAACTACAGCGCAGAAATGAGCTGCCTGGACGAGGAACAAGATGGGAAATTTATGAAGCGCAACATAAAATAATCCCTTTTTTGGCCAATCCCATTGGGTTCCAACAAACCTTTATACAATATGGTGCTTTAAGAGTATGGGGTTACTAATAAACAGGATCTGACCAACCAGAATAGCCCATCCGGAGGACCACCGTGTGGTAAATCAATAGTTTTTCCAATATGCGTTCATTACGTTATTAAAACTGTTAATTATCTATCTAAGTAACATTTTGGTTGCTTAGGACAGTAGACCTGAGGGTCAGGAATAGGTAAGGGGTAAGGCTATGTAGGCAGCTCCTCCTTCTGTTTAGTGATTACAGGAAGCGGCTTCAGCATGTCTGCTCTGTCTACACTCTTTTCTTATGTTCCCACACATAATCCACCCCCGCCCCCTGCAGCTGCTCAGCTTAATAATCTAGTGTGCACAGAATATCATCCATAAACTTGCTATGCAAACCACCTCCAAGGCTATAGGATCAGAAGAGCAGTCTATGCACCTGGTCTCCTCCGTTCTCTGTACTCCCCCATCCCCCTCTCTCCTGAGAGGAGGGGGAGAGAGGTGGCATCTGCCGAACAGCCTGGCTAAAACATCCACCTAAGCAGATAGTTTGTATAGTAGTCATAAGACTTTAGTAGATTATAGATCTGTGTGGCGGCGCATAGATGTATATGCAAGAGAGTGTAATCTGTACGTGTAGGTTACTCCAAGTGTAATACATGTTAGTACGGAGGTGGGAATGTAAAACTGACATGGACTTTATCATTTAGGTTATGGTCACATCTGTGTTGTACAGCAGTAACAATGACTAGCGGATTCAGCCTAAGATCATGTGGGCTGCTGAGTTGAGGGCTCAGCATTGTGGGAAGGGAGGGAAGCTGCTCTGGCCTCAGTTCCCTCAGCTGATGTCACAACCAGGAAGTTCCTGCCCATTTTGGTAGAAGCTAAAGATAAGTAGGGTTGATAGATATATTGGCTGGATCTTAGACTAGGAAGAAACCAGCAGCATGATAAAGGTAGCATTGGAAGATGTCAAAGGCTTTTGAGTTACACTGTAAAGGAAATCTACAATCCGAATCAAACACCATAAACCAGGGGCACTTACTAAAAGATTGAGGCAGCTTGACTGTGGTTTTCTTATATTTGTCAGACATGGCGTCCTTCCTTCTAAAATCTACTTTTAACATTATGCTAATGAAATGGAGTGCATTTCCAGAGCCCGTCTGTGCAGTAGCTTCACAGGTTGTTACACTGTGCAGAAATAGGAAGATGAGCCCTGATTGGTTGCTAGTTGTCATGACTCCAGATCCAGGTTATTTTACGAAGAGAATTTTTGGCAGTCACCAATCCCACGAGCAACCTGGCATTGTTCCGTACCCTATTCACCACCAGCCGTACCGCTTGCCAATGCAGATGGCGTACAATACTATGCTCTGTACTCTGAGTGGTGATTGGCCAGAACAGTATACCAGGATTAATAAGACTTTGGCAACACGTCTCATACAAGATAAGTCTTTTTAGAAAATTTGGTGTCATTAATATAAAACAACTCCCCCCCCCCCCCCCTTCAATCCTAGATCTGTACTATGAGTACACAGAAATAGAGCCAGAGATGGGAATGCATCTCACAATTCTGTTCTATTCCAAGATATCAGGTGACATGTTTTAACATTTAATAAAAAAAAAATAAAAAAAAAAACGCACATAACATCACCTGACAAATACGGCTTTGGATGAAAACCAAAATTTCCAGCCAAGAAAATCTTTGTTCGCGGGACAAACACCTGTATGTGCAGCGGCGTCCACCTGCGACTTTATACAGAGCTGCCGTAGTTGGGCTCGTAACCTAAAAAGCTTATGGACAAGGAGGCCGATGTCTATGCTCCGCTCCGGGGGGATATGCACATCTGTAGGGGTTTACCGTACAACAGCCCTAAAGGCACAAGTCTCTGACGGTATTGCGGCACAGTTGCGCTGGAGATGGGCTTTGTTGCCACTGTTGTTCTTGGCAGACGCTGCGTGCAGGGAACTGCCAATAGAAAAGGGTGCGTGACCCATTCCCTGATCTGCGAGAGGACTCTTAATTTTGAAACACCGCCTGCTGGGAAAAGGCTGATGTCAGCCCTAAGAGCAGAGCGTTTGGAGAGGATAAGGGGCCCTTTGTTTTCAGTTGAACTGTGAAAATGAGAAAATGGCTCCAGTCTGACAAACAAGAAAACTACACAACTGCAGGTCAGGCCTCAGACCTCTGCTTAAAGGGACGGTGTTATGTCTACAGAGCTACGATGAAGGAATCCAAAATGAACCATGTTCGAAAAGACGGGGTGGGCAAGAGTGTGAGATAAGAGGAGGACATGAAAATGTTGAAGAATCAAAAACTGTAAAATCAACAGTGCACAATATATAGGTTAGTAGAGAAATATACACTCCAAACTTCTGTTATAATACCGCATGAGGATTCTCTGCACCACCACCCACACTGCTTGTTTTCATGCTCACAACCACCAGGCCACAGAACAAATTTCTTGGCCATGACCAGGAAGAAGAGAATGATGGATAAATCGGGATGGTAAGGGAGTGTTGCACTATGGCCATTACCAGGAAGGAGAGTATGGTGGATAAATCGGGATGGTAAGGGAGCGTTGGCACTGTGGCCATGACCACAAAGGAGAGAATGGTGAATAATCAGGATGGTAAGGGAGCGTTGGCACTGTGGCCATGACCACAAAGGAGAGAATGGTGAATAATCAGGATGGTAAGGGAGTGTTGGCACTATGGTCATGACCAGAAAGTAGAGAATGGTGGATAATCGAGATGGTGAGGGAGCGTTGGCACTATGGTCATGACCAGAAAGTAGAGAATGGTGGATAATCGAGATGGTGAGGGAGCGTTGGCACTATGGCCATGACCAGGAAGTAGAGAATGGTGGATAATCGAGATGGTGAGGGAGCGTTGGCAGTATGGCCATGACCAGGAAGTAGATAATGGTGGATAATCGAGATGGTGAGGGAGCGTTGGCACTATGGCCATGACCAGGAAGTAGAGAATGGTGGATAATCGAGATGGTGAGGGAGCGTTGGCAATACGGCCATGACCAAGATCGAGAGAATGTAAGATAAATAAAGGGGAAGGTAGGGAAGGGTTGGCACCATTGTAACATCACCCTTTGGCACACAAATGTCTGGCCTTGGCTCTGCCTAAGGGGAATTGTTGCTCCATTGGGTATTGGCACAATACTAAAGAAATAAATGACATCTTGGAATTCATACATATAGAAGCTGAGGTTTGGCCTTAAACATGCCAGCGTTTGACGAAATATAAAAAATATGGACAAAAGATAAAGTAGCCATGTTGGCAGGAAACCCATTAAGATGATACTTTCCCCTAAGTTGCGTTCATTTGATAAGATACCTCAGAAATACTGGCAAGGAAATGCTGTCCAGCATCATATCAAATATATTTAGGTCAGGAAAAAAAATTACTAAAACGACAAGGTGTTAAATATAAGACCAACGCAGACAAAAATAGAGCTGAGTAGAGCAAAGAGGATGAGGCAGTGAAGGCACCGATCCATTCCCTGTAATAAAACACCTCGCAGATGCAGCATATGGCAACGTTAGGATTTACCCTCTGCAGTCATTGGGAAAATATGACGGCTCACATGTTACACCGAAGTGAAAACTGAATGATTGAGTTTGGAGGGGGTGGGGGAGGAGGGTGGGGGACACCGTCAGTGCAAATGTTTTTGCACAATCTTTTTGTTTTCCCCTCGATTTATCACTATAGTCGACTACTATTTCCATAGATGTATTGACTCCAGAGTGGGGGCACGACCAGCTGTTCAAGAATACTAGAAGAGTCACAATTTAACCATTCTTATTTTTTAATGAACCCTTATTTTTTAATAACTGAATTAAAAGGCTAAAAAAAATGCAAACCGTATTGAAAAGAGACGCTGTATCTCCACGAATATGGAATTGGATACCTAGAGGCTCTGGTGCGAGAGTAGAGTTACTGCTCCATTAACCCTCTTTTCTCGGTCATTTCTCGTCTCCTTGGAAGGAGACACATGGTGGAGGAATGTCAACAGTTGCGTAAAAGCACAAAACATAAATACGGGCTCTTGGTTCTGAGCCCTTATTGTTTCACTACCTTGGGCTCTGACTGGCCAATTTGTAACACATTCCCGGGCTGCAGACTGCCGGCCCAGTCTGTGACTAACACTGCCGTGATTTATTTGAGGATAAATAAAACATTGCCTGTCCTATGATGGATGTGAGCAGGCCAGAAGCCGAGGAATGCCCGGAATGTATCTCCGAGCTTGGAACTCAGACAGCCCAGCACAGTTCTCAGTTATCAAATGACCTCTGATCGCTTCCTTCATAAAGGAATGAGCGGCATCTTGACATCCAGCTCCACGCCAGCAAGACAAAGAAACATTCACAGGCAACGGGAAATCTTCTCCTGTGCCGGCCATTTGTTGGGTGGATTTATTCATCCGTAGTGATGTCCTGTGAGAGGACACATTCTGTAAAAAATAACATTGGTGACAACTGCACGGACTCCTTGTGTCAATGGAGCAGCTGTGTCCTCACCCTACAAGGGGGGTTAAAGTCTAGTGGGCCTCAAAATCACCAGGGTGACATTTGGTGCAGATACTTTTACCGAGTAATTGATACCAGACACAGGTCTAAGCCGCAGGAGCAGAGATGACGAGTGGAAGGGTCTAGTTTCGGCCTCTGGAAACATTTTTAACAAGACATATTGAAAGAATACGACGTCTTTCTATATTAACACTGAATTTTGCATGATGAAAAATTATACATTTTTCCAGTATACTCTCTGTATCAATTCCTCAGTGTTCTAGGTCTCTGCTTGCTGTCATTGATACATATAGTAGATTGGAAAATTGTACAGCTTTTTATCATTCAAACAAGAACATTTGCTTGCTGAAAAGGGAACACCCCATTTACTGAATATTTCTCTAAAATTTCTTTCGCAAGGCACAAAAACATTGAGCAAATAGTTCAATAACAAAACTTTCTAAAAGAAAACCTCTATTTAGAAAATGATTGTGCTACAGGACACACCACTGACTCCAAATGGAATGGACTGCAACTCCGATCCCTTAAATCAGAACAAAATACCACATTTCTAATGGATTGCCATTATATATCTGATGAGATCCACAGGGTGAGACTAACACCAAGTAAAGACCTCCGATATGTGCACACAAGAGGATTTTGGACCCAAACTGAAGAGTTTAGCAAAAATAAAAAAAATAAAAATCTGCTCCAAAAACACCCCAATAGATCAGTAGAGGGCGGGGCTCAGGTTTCTGCTCCAGCCTTATGGTTTTTACTCTGCAAGTCATGAATATTAATGTGAAGGGGCGGCATGGTGGCTGAGTGAGTAGCACATCTGCCTTGCAGCACTGGGGTCCTGGGTTCGAATCCCACCCAGGTCAACATCTGCAAAGAGTTTGTATGTTCTCTCCGTGTTTGCGTGGGTTTCCTCCGGGTACTCCGGTTTCCTCCCACACTTCAAAACATACTGTTAGGCTGTTTAGATTGTGAGCCCCTTGGGGACAGGGACCAATTTGACATGCTTGTGCAGCGCTGCGTAATCTGTGTGCGCTATATAAATAAAGAATTATTATTATTACTTACAAGTGAGGGGAAAACATGCGGCTCATTTTAGAGACGTGGTCATTTTCACAGTCTAGGTCATCATCTCCTTGGTCCATACTGTATCTCCTCTTACTGGGACTGATAGGCGGGGGGCCCGTCCGATGATTGGTGAGTGCAGTAGGCATCGAAAGAGGTTGCATTCTGGGATCACTCCGTAACGCCGCTTCTCCTGCAACGGGGACATGTATGATCAGTCAGTGTACAGAATAAAAGACTTAACACCACTTCTAGAGGAGATAATCCTAAAACAGCTTTTGTTAATTATTTGTCATGCTGTTTCGGTCTTATTTTTAATACTTCGGAACCTCCCCAATCAGTGTTTCCCATAATACCATGCACCCCCTCCCCCCTATTGGATAGGGAAAATAAAACAACATCAAGTTGTCAACGGATTGGTAAATTTTTAGCAAAAAGAAAACAGCACAACACAGAATTAAAAGGAAATATTCTCCAGAATTGGTGATACAAGTCCTCACTAAGACATATCATAGGGAACGTGTGGCCCTCCTAACGGTCAGTAAAGGGCTTCCTTTTGGTTGCCGACTAAAATTTGACCAGACAACTGTAACAACATTGAACCCGGCTGTGGATTTAATTTCCCTTTATTGTTACAGCGCAAGTAAACTAAGACAATGTTCTTTTTTTTCCATATTAAATACCCCTATATTTATAATAAAAAATATTATATGAAATTTTAAGGTATGGAGGGTCTCGGCTATGAGGAAAGATTAAAACAACTAGATTTATTTAGTCTAGAAAAGAGACGACTACGAGGGGACATGATTAATGTATATAAATATATGAATGGTCCATACAAAAAATATGGTGGTAAGTTGTTCCAGATTAAATCAAATCAAAAGACGAGGGGGCACTGTCTCCGTCTGGAGAAAACAAGGTTTAATCACCAGAGGCGACAGGGATTTTTTACTATGAGAACGGTCAATCTGTGGAATAGCCTGCCTCAGGCGCTGGTCACAGCAGGGACAGCAGAGAGCTTCAAGAAGGGTCTAACATTGATGGTTATGTTATATAGAACAGTTTCCCCTGATGCACATTTGTCTTTTTTCAACTGTATAAACTATGATACTATGATAGAAGGCTCCATAGCTTTATACACATGGTATGTTCCTCTAGATGACCTCCCAAAGGTACAACCTAGCATAAAGTTTTAGTATAACCAGGAATGCCCTGTAGTGGAGACTTCCCCTTTAAAAGGCCCCTGATGTTTCTTAAAGTTTAAAACTTGTATTTCAAGTAGTTTTTCTTATTCTGCTGAACTTGGAAAAAGTCATAATTTTACAACCACCAAGAAAACCTGTGGGATGCCAGCCGGCACAAGGAATTATTTAACCAGAAGAGGTGAAGTGACCCAGAATACTCTGCAGGGCTGGAGTTTAAGATCTGGCACAGATTACAAACTGGAACTTTCCATCTCGAAGCGGCGGGGATAGAGAATAATCAAACCTTGTACGCTAGATGCTCGATAAAGCTTTCCTCATTTAACCACACGCTTCACCAGGGAAATATTGATTTTTTTTTTTCTTTATTTTTTTCCTGTGCAAGGACAACTGCCAGACTGTAATAATAACCTCTAAGAATCCTATCGGAGATGTACAAAATAAATGGATATGTAATACTCGAATGGTAAGGACAGACCGCCCACTGCACTACGCTAAGGGAAACGCTCAATAAAGTAGTAATCAGGATTTACTTCATTAGTCTAATCACTGCGAGATGGTGCGGATACAGAGAGAACTCAATTTAGTAGTGAAATCGAGACTCTAATATTATGAGCGCCGGTCGTGTACATTGTATAGTGGTTGTGCTCGGTATTGCAGCTCCATCCAAGGGAAGTGAATAGGCCATGTGACACATTGACGTGATATCATTGGCCAGTGATGAAGAGATTGCAGCCAGTTATCAGACCTCATCATAAAGATAGAGGATTCATTACCGATGTTCTTTAGAAAGTGATTAGTCACTATATTTATGATCTTGTAGTTTAGTTTTCTAAAGAGCTGCACTTACTCCTCCAGAGAATCCCTATAGATTATATTTGTGGATAGGAAGTTATATCTAGAAAGGTTTTTTTTATTTCGCAGGACTTTAAATCGGGGCTACCCCCTCATTGGTGTCCCAACTGATGGTACCCAAGTTGTAGACCAAGTAACAGTACCAGTACCATCTTCAATGTGTATCGGCGCTATAGTGGTTCAGGTGCTTCCAGATTAGGGATCCAGTACTAATTTAGAGGATTATTTGAGATTGTGTCACAAGGGGCACCATCCTGTTGCCATGTAGGTTTTACGATGTAATCTTGTACCAGCCCTCTGCTATCGATTAGCCTCCGATTAACCACTTAAGATGGAAACAATGAACACTGTGATAAAGTACCGTCACGTAGGTTATCCGGCATGTGTACATATGGGGGTCAACGAACCTTACTGAAGAGTTCAACATTGCTCAATACATACCCATACAAAGTGACGTAAATACTAGGGGATGGCTACGACTGGGAGTGTTTCAATGCTTTTCCTTAAATTTATGTGCTCTATCAACATCCTGTTTCGAACATATTGAAGATAGACAACCCATCATCAATGGACTGGTCATGGGGCTCAGGGACATCACCGATCCCCAGTAAGCAGCCACATAATCATCGTCTACCCTGTGACTGGTCAGAAAGGAGCTTTGCATTATCAGGTAAGTGATTACAGACGTGGTATTTCCTAGTTTATTACCGGTCATCCAGGCACTGGGTGATAAGGAAATCCCATAATGCAGCGGTGACATTGCCCGTCTTTCAATGTAGAACTACTGAGCGCGAGATGAATGAGTAACTAAGAAGTTATGTAATAAGCAAAACTTTACATTGTGCTACATAGAAAGGTCTCCACATAAAATTCATTGCCTGGGACAGTAATAAAAGCGAAAGATTAGGAAATTATGCATCATAAAACGGAACTACTATAAAAGTGTCCGTACACAACGAGGACTGCAGAAGATACAGGAGGAGATGTAATCGTTGTTTCGATCCATTACTCTGCATTTAGTGATGGCACTGTAGCGTTATTGAAAGTCTTGGAAGAAAAAATCCTTGTAGGCTCCCCCCAAGAGGCCGAGCTGCAGCACCAGGCACAACCACATCATGTTAGTATGGCGCTGTGCTAGAGAAGGAGAAAAGCACCATAGATGTAGGCCTAGAAGTCCTCCAGATGTCTACATTGAAGATCTATCCTTCGTAACGAGAGTTCAGAGTAGCAACACGTTTTCTGAATCATAGGGTCCCCTTAGAGCTATTCCAGACAGACACTAAGTGTTGCCTCACATCCACTTCCTCCAGTTTACATTTGGATAGGACATCCTTGGTAACACCCTTACAGCCGGCCCGAAATTCCACAGGTTAGTGCAAATTATTTGCTTTCGACTACACGTAAAAAGAGAGAAGAGGTGAAGAACCATGTAAACATGAAGCCATCTGCCATCACACTAAAAAAATACCAAAATTCCCAATATCATCATTAAACTACACAGTATACCGGGCAGCAGCACAGTAATGGGCAACAACTCTGGATCTCACTATACACTTTGGATATGGCCAACCAGACAGGGTGCAATAGCAGCCCAGGACATCGGTCACAATTTAGATTGCCATGGGTTGGGTTTTTTGGCTTCCTTATTCTTCAGATTCACCCTCGAGCTATACAAAACATGTGCACATCAACTTGTAATCACTTTATAAACTGCTTTTATTGCACACAGCTCATACCATCAATAAAAGAGAATTAGTTACTAGCGGATTGTTTTGGGCTATTTCATAACCACTTTTCACTCACTTTTTGTTCAGCTTTACATGGGAGTGTCCAAGGTATGATCAGTTCTAGTGAGGATTGTCCGATTTTCCCGGATTGTTTTAACTCCCCTTTTATACTTCTGTTACATCTACATGATGTTCAATGCAATGACTCAATAGCATGCAACCACATGAATAGGGAAAAGTCCTATTGAAGGGTAAGACACCGTCTAGCCAGGGCTTAGAGTTCCCACCGCTAAATAAAACTTATCCACCAATTCATCTTCACTAGCACGACTACTCGCTTCCTCTCCACGTTCCAAAAAGGGCGATTTACCAGACTATCAATGTTCATTCTCTCACACCAAAAATGTTGTACCTTATCCAAGTTCTCAGCAGCTAAAAGACAAGTAAATCAAAAGACGAGCAAGAGCTTACAAGGCAGAAGAACAGATAACAGCAAATCATTATTTCCTCACTGTGGCAGGAGGGAGTGTACAACCAAGGCAGGAATGTACACAACACAGTCCGCACATAGAGCCCATGTCATATCGAAACAGGAAAAAAAATGCAAAGCAAAAATTCTCGCTCAAAAAACCCCAGATGTAACATATAGGTGTAGAGATCTATGCCCATGCAGATGGGTTGAAGCCTGAACTTGAAGACGCTCAACCGGGAACCCCCGGAACTATAATGTATCCGGCATCTGCTGCACCCAAGTATAATATATTTAATACTTTAACAGACATTGATTTGACAGGCTTTGATGTTCTCATGATGGACCCTCACCATGGCAGGACATCTCCAGCACCTATAGAGAGCTAATGCATATTCCTCACCATCGCTAATAAGGAAGTACTCTTGACAAGATGTGTAGAAACTCTCAAGATCTCCCCATCTCTTGACCAGGAGTCAAGAGTTTACTTGGGTGGTCAATTGGTCTTGGATCGATACTCCCATTAGCCATTTTTTTTTTTGCCAGGCCAACACCATCCTGCTGGTCATCCATACCACTTCTGGTATGATGTCTACCTTATCACGACTGCTGTAGTCTACCACTGGCCCTGGTGGTGATATAGTCACATGATTAGACAAAAACTCACCAAAGAACCTGCTCTGGAATAAAGCAATTTATTTGATCACATGTCCTCACTTATGTTTTTTTGTCCCCAATTTGGAAACGCTGTTTAATAAAAACAAATTGTACAACATTTACACGTCCAACCTTTGGTCATAAAATAAGCAACAGACAGGTGGCTGCTGACAAAGCCAAGACCCCAGAGCGGCACAGTACGTTCAAGAACACAACTTAACCCACATAAGAAGAGAAGGCTGATGTGCTGCATTTCCATCATGGACCCTCAGTTTTAGGATAACACGCGTGGTAAACCACATCCTGTGCTGCGAATATTTAAAGCCACAACAACTTGTAACATGTATTTTGTTCTCTCCAAGTCAGCACGAAGATTTCAGCATGCCGGGGCCCATCTAGATACATCATGGCTCTTTACGAGGAGGACTTGGTGTAGAACAAAGTGTCTCGGCTTCACTGAAGTGATCAGTCAGGCCTGCTGGAACCCGTCACAAATACCTGAAAGTCATCAGTGAAGCCATAACTCCAGCTATGTTCATAAAGAATGTATAGCTCCCAACAATATAGATTCAGGCAACCTCCAAAACATCACATGAACATGGAACCTACACAAGGATGACGAGGCTAACAGCAGACGGCGGAAACAATAGCAAATGTATATGAACTAATATAAAACATGATGACATCATGCATACTGAATAGGTCAATGTCTATGGTTTAAAATTGCAACCCGGTCTGGTTTCTAGAATTGACTAATTATAACAAGCCCACTTTAAGATGAACGGAGAAGTCAACGAAATGCACCATGTCGGAATATACCAATATACCAAAGCCATATAAAATAGGCAAATGTTGACCGTTGACTGGCTGACCATTGGATGATTTCCAGTTTGCCACTAATGGCAGATATTGGCCTAGCGAAAGATAGGACAGGCTGATTTTCTTATACTTCATCTCAAAGAAGATGACTAGCTCCTCACCATTAGGAACACAGGCCTACTAGGCCAACCACGAAGGTGTTCGGAGGAATAACTCTCAGCTTAAGAGTCTGGCAGCCATCTAGGTGTAGGGCTTTAGAAGGATAAGCAGAGGTTGCGTTGGGTGCAACTGAGACTAGCTCGGGAGAGACTAGGTTGATATAATTACATGTGGACGTCAGGATATGGAGTCATAGGTGGGGTTTGCCCAACATTCATCCAAACAGAATACAAAGTTGGTCTCCTAACTTTAAATCTTAAAGGAACACTCCAGTCAAAGCCATTTATTGAATAAGGCATGGAGCATCCTATTAAAGCCCTGCAATAAATCAGATATGACTGGAATGTTCCTTTAACAGCATAGCAAAAAAGACCCTTAGCAATCTAGTCTGCAGCGATCGTGATCTTTGGCATTATTGATCTCTCTGCTTCGCTGCGGAGCGGAGGGCGTTTCAGAAGTTTGACCCTTTGCAGGCAGTTTCGGCTATCACCTATGTAAGTGACTTGGTGTGAAATGTAAGACATCACAAAGTGGTGGAGATGAAAAGGAAGACTTGTTCTGAGGAGCCATGATCAAAGCCAACAAGCTGTTATTCCTCTCTGAACTTCAAACATTAATGGCACGATGGGGTTAGGTTTCCAGGGAAGACATCGAGATCAAAAGTTGAAAGTACTTCTCAGCTGAAATAATTACTGGTATTTTTACACTCTATTTCATCTGCGCCTTTGATGAAGAAGCCCTGCAGACGGGGTCCTCAGCTTTACTTCATTTTCCTCCTCAGATTTACTTCGTGATTGTGTCCAAAATATGGATTATGGCCAAAAATGGAAAATTACTTTTATTTGTCCAAAAAGAGACTTGTGTAAAAATCACTTGTCAGATGACTTGTGAAAGACTCTGCAGCCAAAAGTTCTCCATAATCAACTGCCTCATCTACCTGTTTCAGTAGATTGGGGTCGTTCCCCAATTGGGACAACACTATCTGCTGCACCAAAGACCGTCACAATGAGAAGCTCCAGTTCTAGAGGTCTTGAGCCATCCTTCTATCGCATTGACACCAGAACAGCAGTGGCCTCTATCTGCCCCCATTTATAAACATTACAAAATTAGCCCCCGCCTTAACCATCCTTTACCCGTTTACCACGTTTTCTGAATCAAAATTAAGGTACACCACTCTAGAAGTCGAGGCAACGCATCACTTTATCCTAGGACTATGTAGGTTGTATGCTATGAAGTTGTGAACATGACCCTGGGTCAGACTGGCCCACTAGATTAGCTTCCTACAGACCCAGACTCTGATCAAATTACTGGACCTCAAAGATAAAAACAGAAGAAACCCCAATTTGGAGTTCGTCAGGGTCCAATACATTGGACATGATGAAGGGTAGGCCTCCAGAACAATTTTATCTGGAGGGCCTAAGCAACCACAGTCTGATGTGGACACCATTTAAAGGACATCTACATTAGATTCATACCTTACAAAGCAGTGTCACTGGCTCAATCCACTTTGCACCCTGATGCAGGATCTGGCCTTATAACAGTTTTTATATGGTCTCCTTTTCCTAAAAAAAATAGGTTTTGAAAATATGGTAATGAGGTGCAAGTGTTTCGAGGTTGTAATAAAGCTTTTGCAGCAAGAGCCTGGTGGGGCTCTGGCGACGCCCCCTGGAGCACTTGCATTTTATTAGCAGATCTTTCAAACAGCTTTTTTGGACCATAAAAAAAAAAAAAGATTACAAGGTTGGACCCTGCATCAAGGGGCAAAGTCAGTGATGCTGCCTGAAGGTATGAACCAGGCGGTAGATTTCAATCCTGCTCCGTGTGATACAATGTGAAGCTGTTAAATGAACATGGCAGAGCGGCCATTGCTATAGGGGATGTGAGACTTGCCTTGGGCTGATAAAACTGACATACAGAAGCTGTGTCAGCACATTCCTCACCAGTCTCATACATTACAGTTCTCAGCCAAAAAGCATCGAAGCATTCCAGAATAATTATAAGGTGTCCTCGGATGAAACAACCAAAGTATCTCTGAAGTATTCACCCTTGTTTTTCTCTACAACATTATATTTACTAAGTGAACACTTGCTGTGCGCCCATACTTATAGCAAAACGGGTAGGAGTTACAACCCTGCATTCTCAGACGACCGTCATGACCCTCCAGCAGAACAGATTACAACAGAACGTTTTGCAACTCTAATTTACAAAAACTTTTAGCCATGATCATGTCCTCATTTTACACTACAGAAAGATACTTAGAAAATATCTAACAATTGTGTCATGGCTTCACAGGCCACCACACACCAATCAATCTCCAGGGTTAGATGTTGACTATGTGCTGACTTCCGGCTCAAAACACAACGTGAAGTTGGGCTTCAAGTTAACATCCCACTAGTTGGGTCAGTTAAAAACACTGAGGAGGAGTGGATTTGGGTAAGGAGTAAGCAAATGTGTTTTTCAGGGGGAGATGAGATTTAAAAAAACAAAACACAAAAGGTACCCCCCCCCATAAATCAATGCCCAACAATCAGGACGTTTTGGAATATGAATAGACACTTACTGTAGGCTGCACTGTTTCTGAGTCATTGCTTCTCGGCAGTACAATGTAGGCAATTAGCTTTGTTAGGCAAGAAGTCAAAAATGGCCTGTAAAAGGCATCAAGACCAGACCTAGAAGACCAACAATTGCAATGTTGGATGGTCTCCTAAAGTTTTCCCATAATATAGTCACAAGTTATTGTCTTGCGCAATGAGGACAATCAGCCAAAATGAAAATCTTGAGTCACAATCGGCGTGGCTACAGATGGCTTCTTCTAATAACACAGACCAGAAGAACTGTACAGTCATTACACATCACCCCAACATCCATAGCCGGGGGCAATAACCGGACAAGAGGAGCTGTCATGACAAAGCTCTAGACACATCAATGACGGATCAGTGGAGAAGAAAGGAACAGCTCTCATTACACAAATCACTGCCGCCCTGAGTAATAATTGTGGGAAACACAGGACAATACAACGTACTTCTCATGGAATATTCGGGGTTATTGTTTGCAAAGAAAAATGTATATCCCAACACAATTACAACTTCTACTGACCAGGCGGGCAGTCATGCGCTACATCTGATCACAAAGACTATCGCAAATAATAAAAACTTGCAACCTTCAAGATTAAGGACCACCTAATGAGAAGTACCAAAGGGCGTCCATTTGTGTAAAAAAAAAAAAAAAAATGTAAAAAAAATGGGAAAGACCATGGCAAATTTTACCAAAAACATCATCAATAATGTGCAAAGGTTAACTATGGTAGAGCAGACCAAAGCAACAGGCTTTTCATGATAAATTATGTATATCTGTAACGTTAAGGGATGGCGAGGCCACCAATGAGCAGATACTACTACATAAAATACGGTACTCACTATCAGGACACGACAATTTTTTTTAGCAATTTTCTTTAAAAATAAAGAAAGCCTAAATGTGAACTCGAGAAGAACTGCAGAAAGTATTGTCACACAATGAGGGACATCCGGACGGTAGACTCTGGTTACAACGAAAGCCGAAATGGAAGCTAAAGCTTCTAAAAAAGATATCACGTATCAGGAAACCGCGAAAGAAAACTGATCTAAAACTTTCATCAGGAAGCGAGAAACAACTGCACACGAGGTAGTAAGAGCGCTGCACTTTTCACCCCTATTAGAATTTCAGGAGGAGGAAAACCTTCCGGCTTTTCTAACACTAATCTAAAAATAAAAAAAAAAAAATAAAAAAAAAAAAAAAGCCAAGACCCTCCAACTCAATCAACCAAGAAAGAAAAATTGCAATCTTTGCCTCAATCATTGGATTGTTAAACATTGCTAGGGTTACTAAGGGCTAACCCCTTTCATTGATGATTTATGGCCTCGACCCCAAATTCTAAAGGGTCATTTTATAAGTATAAACTCTACAGAATAAGTACACTGATAACGTTTTTGAAAATTTTCAATACATTTTAATGGGTCAACGCACAAGGCCATCATTTTGTGTAAAGATTAAAGCATGTCCTTCTAGTCTGAAGTTTTCCCCATGAATCCCTCATACTATAGTTTGAGGATCCGTAAAAATAAGGTACAAATCAAACATTTTCATTCACCATATACTGTAAAAGTTATCAGCCTGCCAAACTTTTTTGGCATTCTTAAAGGCGTGGTCACAAGCAGCGTTAGCGACTGGGTCGGGCCGCGGGCTGGGTTGCATATGCTTTCTATGGAAACGCATCTGATTGGTAACCAGAACTTGGTGTCTTGCATGGAAACAATGCAAGACACGGGATTCCGGTTACCGATCACTTGTACTTCCAATGAGACGCATATGCAATCGGGCCTAGGCCTGCCCCAGAACACCAACGCTGCTTTTGTAAACACAATGCTAGCAGTACTTGAGACAGCACCCTTAAAGGAACATTCCAGTCAAAGCTTATTACTTGAATGCCTGGTACAGTGCCTGGAGGGAGGAGCATGACACATTTTCATTGTATTGCTAGAACCTTGCTGGAATCTAGAATCCGGCTCCTCCCTTTAGGCCCTGCAAAAGGTATAATCCAATGAATTAGCTGGGACTGGAGACTCTGGAAAACAAAGCATCAGGAAAATCATAATCCAACCTTTAGGATTGCATGTCCAGTCCTACAGTCGATAAAGCCACTTTTATTTTTCTAATAGGAGAAACGTTGGTAGATTAGGTCTCATGAAAGTTCTGTCATAAAAAGACTATACTCCTCCCTTTACCACTTGCGTTCATCACGTCTATAAAACTTCATACAGGTTAATGTTTTATTAACACCAAGACTGTAAAATTCAGACAAAATTACCTCAGACACCAAGTCTGAACAAACAGACGTCAGACGTCAGACAGGACAGAGGACACTACATACTAGAGACTTTGTTTCTACAACAGGTTTTCTAAGACGACGCGGCAGAACCTCCTGATTGTGCAAAATGGAAAGGAACATAAAAAGGTCACCGAACAGATCTCCAAACACAGCGCCGGCCTGCGCTCCACACAACAATGCCCATTGTTTTACCACTTCATTACAATGCTACAAAAATTGATGAGCTCGGCTGATTTATCCCAGCAGTCCTCCTCTGCCCTGGCCTACGACAACACAAATGCACAGTTATTCTATATGGAAAATATGTCTGGTCAAAGATTCCTCACAAAACTATAACAATGACTTGGAGGAGAGCAGAAACTTGATGGCCACAAACCAAAAAGCAATACAGAGAAGAATATTCTTATGGATATGCAAATTAGCCTGTAAGTGCACTGGAGGCGGGCTTGATTTGAGGATTTTATCTGTAGACTACACCGAGAGGTAGAAAACGTTAACCTAGGACCAACCTGTGGCAGCGACTCCAGAGGACATGAACAGTCTGCCATTTTGAAAAAGTGGACCTGCCCCTGGTGCATTTGTACAAATACTCACTACGTATAAATCTCTAGTCTCGAAGACTAGCTATAAAAAAAAAAAAAAACCACGATTGCTTGGCTGAGCCTGCACGCTTATCTCAATGGGGAGTGGAAAATAACTTATGCCAAGGGGCAAGTACCGAGAGGTCTTAATTCTTATATGTACAACCTACTGGTAATAGAAGTGATGGCTGTATCCAAACTGTCCCACTAAATCAAGCCCAAATTTGAAGTAGCCGAGTCAGTGTTCAGTCCGTAACCTTGAGACTCTTAAAGGGGTTGTCTGGGAACAGGGTTTTTTTTACAAATTTTATATGGGCGAAGGGGGTATAAAAATGACAAAAAAGCTATACTCCCTCTCTTCAGCAGGTCATTGAAGGTGCTGTTGTATGCAGAGGGTCAGCAAAGACGCCATATCCAGTGCATCCATAATCACATGGACAGGTTGCAGCATAGGCTCATTGAAGAGGATGGGGCCAAGCTGCAATAGCAAGCATAGCCACAGTACAAGGAATGGCGGTGGTGCACTAGGAAGAAAACGAAGAGACAGCAACCCCACTGTGCAAATGGGTTGTCACGGGTCAGCAAAGTAGTTAAACAGCGGATATGGAAAGGTGGGGGGGGTTGCCATGTATATATTGGTACTAGGCTTAGATGTATGATGGAAAACATAAAACATATTGGGGTGTGTGTATGGGATGTTTCTATATATACACACACCTCTTCCATAGTCTGGCAGTTCAGCAATAACTAACCATTCCCCCTGATTATCACCATTCCTTAAGGGGGAGGTAGGAATAAAAAAAAAAAAAAATCTGTAAACACACTAGTAATGGTGTAACTGGAGGAGACATTTGCCAGTATCATCAATGTCGTCCTGTGGGATTCCAGACTTTCTACAAATCACAAACTAGAATTAGGAAAATAACAAACTTCAGGGTTCACCGATCCGTATCAACAAGTCTTCCATTCCAAACGTCATATTAACCCTCAGCCACCAATACACGGAGGAGCCGAGAGAAGGTGGGGGGGGGGGGGGATTAGCCAACCAGCTAAATATCCTTGAAAAACAAGTTACAGATGTTGTGCTTCAGCGTCCACCTCCTGGATCAAATGTCTGCCATGTGACACCAGGTAGGAGCCGCCTCTTCCTGCTCCCAAAACCAGGCACTGATTTTATTTTTTTTTTTGTTCTGTTTTTTTCTTGAGCCAACATAAATATCATAACAATCGGTGTGAAAGCTTTCAAAAGGTTGTCCAGCATAAGAAAGCGACCATTTTGACTTCTAGCGTCAGCTCTCTTTTTGGGTTGCGTCAGTTTTTGTTGCCCAAGGTTGAGCTGCGATATGACACATAACCGGTTAAGAAATCAGCCATGTTTACAACCTCTTAAGGTTTTTTTTTTTTTAATCAATGTTACAAAGATAACAGGCATTTCAATCTAAAAGATCATCGGAGTTGAACTTCAATACTAGAAAGAGCCTAGAGGCGGGAGGGGGCGCCGTTTCCCAATCCCAATTATACCCATGTATAATTTTGCCTAGGGTAGAGTCTTTCTTACAGGACAACGCAGATATTGAACATCCAGAGCTTTATTCACAATGCTGCTTACCTCAGAGCTGAAATCTAGTATTTTACACTAGTTCAATCATGTGACTGTTTAGTCAAATAAACAGTAAAATTGATTGTAAAAGGTGGACATAACCTTTAAGGTGACCGCACAATACATCTATAGGTCTACGTTACGACAGCCTGTATCCTGTTCCGAGAATGCCAGGACTAATACTACAAAGTTAAAAAGGTAAAAGTGTCTGCCAGAGGAAATTTCTACACTTCAGCACTTCCAGAAGTTTTACAGTGCCCTACCTATCCACCCCCCTCCTCTTAAAGAGGGCCGGCTAGTGGGGCACATGGGGAGATCTGCTTCCTGTTAACAAGCAGCGCAAGGAATGCACAAGGTTTGCAGAATTTCTCTCCCAGCTGCATTGTTTACATTTGTGGAATGTGAAGAAACGGCGCAGAGAACGCAGAACATTCCAGA
The DNA here is from genome assembly GCF_040894005.1 of Engystomops pustulosus. Lineage (NCBI taxonomy): Eukaryota > Metazoa > Chordata > Amphibia > Anura > Leptodactylidae > Engystomops > Engystomops pustulosus. The sequence continues at coordinate 27,495,875 of NC_092420.1, forward strand.
AAGGCGGGAAATGAAAAAAATATTTGCTTTTATTGCTGTATGTATAAAATTTTAAGGGTACAGAGAAGCTCTGGGGAGGGAATGATATACAGGCGGTCCCCTACTTAAGGACACCCGACTTACAGACAACCCATAGTTACAGACAGACCCCTCTGCCCATTGTGACCTCTGGTGAAGCTCTCTGGATGCTTTAAAATAGTCCCAGATTGCAATAATCAGCTTAAAATTGTCTGCAATGAAGCTTTATTGATAATCCTTGGTCCTATTACAGCAAAAAAATTTTAAACTCCAATTGTCACTGGGGCTAAAAAAAAAAAATTGTCGGGAACTACAATGATAAAATATACAGTTTCGACTTACATACAAATTCAACTTAAGAACAAACCTACAGTCCCTATCTTGTATGTAACCCGGGGACTGCCTGTACTTTACACGAAATCCTATAAAAACTCCAATTAAAAAAGGGATCGGTTCTGCAGGTACAGTATGGACACAAAAAAACTTACTACCAACTAGAAGTTCATGAAAGAGAGGTTATGGTTTACTTTGTGATAAATTTACTTAATAAAGCAACACAAGACAAAGAGACTTTAAAAGAAATTCCAAAATTAAAAAGTGATAAGAACATAAAAAAAGGCAAGAAATGCAATAAAATTGCCACAACGTATAACAATAAAGTGAGACCTCTCTGTATAGAAGCCCACCGGCTGCTAGCCTGCATTGTCTCTCCTCCATTACGGAGCTTTTGTTCGCTGTGAGAAAAAGTTGGGAGCACAGAAAGACTTATGTAGTGCGAGCGAATAGAAATCCAAGCTCTGTTTGCATGTGGTCACAGCATGACGAGCCGACTGCCAAACTCACTGATGCCTGTCTCGTATCCCCCTCCGTACCAGGCCATTCCCCAGCTCCAGAGCTGCACGTACTGAAAAAACTTAACTGTCTGCACAACCCCTGACACAAAAGTAAAAATTCTGATGGACCAAAAACATACTATTTTGTGGCCTATACCAAAATTGGGTCCAGTGTTACTTGACAGTTACAAATCCATCTGAAAAGTGAACATTTCAATTTTAAAAATTATATAATTATATAAAAGTCGGTTAAAACATAAAAAAAACAAAAACAAAGCCATCATGAAAAGTACAGAAATAATAAATATTTATAACATTTTAGTTTTCCCCCCATCATCCGGACTGGAGACTACAGGGGTCAGAAAGTAAATCTTTTCTGCAACATTCTATAGCATTAGATTTATACAATGTTATAAATGTCACTTTTCGGGCAGCGCCATGATTCTACACAATATAACTAAAGTAAACAATTCTAACTTGCTACAACAAGAACGTACGATACACAAACAAAAGTACAAGCAAGAAGTATAGAAAAGTTTAAATCTATGTATGTGCCGATTTTACAGTTTTTGTTGGTTTTTTTTTTTTTTTTTTTAAGAGAAAAAAAAAAATTGCAGTCTGGCATAATGTACTACTTTCCACAAGGGACTTGTGTGTGGGACACATCCTTCAATGGCAGATCTGGACAGGAAGTAAGAATGCAGACAAAGGGGAGATTGTGTTCAGTGTTGTGATCTATGACCTCTCCGGTTTCATGGGGAGGGGGAAGGCTTTGCACACATACACAAAATATATATATATGCCAGTAAATACCTAAGGATGAAGGAAGCCCGTGCGAAATAATAATTAAAAAAAAAAATTTAAAAATCTGGGAGACAAGTAGAAAATAATCAAAGTTAAACACAAAGTCAAGTAAACAAACTCCATGTTGCAAACTTTTCCGACAACCATGTACAAAGCAAATAAATAACAGAGGACATGTGTCACCAATAGGACGAAGTAGAATATGAAATTAAGTGGGAATGATCCGTCTGGCCTCTTCCCAGAGCTGGAAGGAAGGGGTACGGTTAGGATTTACCTTCGTAGCACAGAATGCCAATATTGTTGTTCATCTTGTCCAGGTACTGGTAGTTCAACAGATCCATCTTCATAAACAGCATTTATTATTGGGTTGGCAGGAAAGACCAGCTTTCTCGCTTCACCCACAGAGAAATAAAGGATAGAGAGGCGGTGGATAGCTTCCCAATAGATCCCGGCTCTCCCTAAGATTTCACAAGACAGAAAGGCCCAGCCTCCAGCAACAAAAGCCGAGAAAAGTACATGAAAAACCAAAAAGGGGAATCCGTCCAGAAGAAGAGGTGACGGCTCTGCCTTGGCAATGCTATGGGGATTGGGGGGGGTCTACCGTGGTCACTTTCTGCAGATCGGGAAAGGGGAGGAAAAAAAAAAAAAGTGTGTTGGAGACAAAGCCAGTCAGTTCTCACAGCCCTGCTGCAAGTTCACTGCTCTGACACGCAGCCTATGCTTGGTATGACTCCAATGTAAGTCAGCTTCCTCTCTCCAACAAGCCTGGGAGGAGGGAGCATGCTCAGCGATTCCCCGGAGCTGCTCACATGTCAGGGATATTTTCAGCAGAAGATCAGCCTCCTCCAAATGCTCAGAGAGGTTGTAAGGAGGAGGGGGGGGGGGTGACACAAAGCAGAGGTCCCCTCCCCCCATGCCAGACGCAGGTATATACAAGTGTGAGGGATTACTGCAACCGGCCTGACCAAATGCTACCCCATCCATAGTAACTGCGCTGCTTAAAGGGGTTTGAAAGTTGTACAGAAGGAGAATATAGAGTAATACTATGGTGTAAGACAATGGCTTAAGATCTGTTTAACGCAACCGGTGCACCCATAACAAATAAAAATAGTTTGCAGGCTGCTACTATATAGTAGCATATCACAAGCACATCCACACCATACTACAAAGTGCTGCAACAAATAAGTGGATGTGCCTTTGAGCAAAAAAAAAAACTTAAAAAAAATACTCTGCATTTAAGGGTAGGGTCACCGGGTGCGTCCCCTCTGCTCATGACTCTCCTCCAACAAGAAAGAATGGATCAGGTAGTAGGAAGCTTTGCAGATCCGTAGCCAATTTCTCATTACAGTTTCCAAAAGATTGCAGAAAGAATAAAAGTAGAGGGGAGAGAACCTTCATTTTTTCCCCTAATTTTGGGACATAACGCAGAGACATAAAACTTCAGGCGAGACCCTGTTGTCTTGGCTCCACCTGTCATCCGTGCGATAAACCAGCTGCCACATTGTGCTCAGACACCATGCGGACAGGTTGTTTGGCAGCAGGAAGAGCAATCTGTGATCCGATGTCGTCGCCCCCCCCCCCCCCCCTCATGTGACTAGCCTGGATTTCCTGCCACCGTAAAGTGAGGGGTAACCTACACATATGTCTGGCTTGTTCCTCTTAGAGACTGTGTATATGATATGTGTAGTACGGGGTGAGCATAGTCTGACAGGAGGTTTTTTACTTGAAAAAAGTCCACTGCTTATTGTTTATGGAGCAAAATCAGTAAAAATAAGGAATTCTCAAAAAAATAAATAAAATGAACTGCAAAAGAGTGAAAGCCACGGTTACCCAAAACTTATGTGAAATCACATGGACAAGAGTCATCCTATATGAGCTTATAAGATTGGCGCTCATATCATGGCTCTTAAAAGTAAAGCCGTCAGAATGAGACAAATGTTGTCACCCTTGGGGAAAATACACCCGCCCTAGACACCCTACGTGGCACTCTGTGGTGTTCTGGTACCATATATCCTCTCCGTAATTTGGAGCTTGGTCCATGATTGAGCGAGAACCCGCTCCAAATTCAGCACCATACAGTCCACATCACAAATCCTCCAAATATGGGTCATGTCCCATGATTGAATGGGCCCGGCACAGTATGCCGGTGGTGGGTCCATACAGTAGGACCTCCGAGTTCTCAGCAGTGAACAGAGAAAGCTCCAGAGCAGGGGACATTATATATGAAAGTGTGAGGCCGGAGCTGGGCAGCGGCGCAGGGGATTTTTATTGTGTCTGCTCACACACCAGGATGTGGTTTCTACATGGAGACCTCACTGAGAGATTGCAGATGTTTATACAGATGGAGTTGAGTCATCACAGGGAAGATCTAAATCAGCAATCACTGTAGTGGGAATTAACACATGGACGGAGATATGAGATATGCTGAGCTCTACTGATTACTCCATGCAAGGTGTCGGGGGTAATGTACAGGATGACCAGAATCCACCAAACTTTGCTCCAAAGGCTCACACTCTAGAACTGAAGCCTAATAATAAATATAACAAAAATAATAATAATTCCTTTATTTATATAGCGCACACAGATTATGCAGCGCTGCACAGAGTTTGCCAAGTCGGTCCCTGTCCCCAATGGGGCACACAATCTAATCAACCTACCAGTATGTTTTGAAGTGTGGGAGGAAACTGGAGGACCCAGAGGAAACCCACACAAACATGGAGAGAACATACAAACTCTTTGCAGATGTTGACCCTAGCTTAATCCAGAGTTATTTGACTTTAGGCTTAGCAGTCATACACAACCAAAATCATTCCGTGAAAAACGGGCGGATTTCAAGAGCAGAGCAAAATGCAGAGGACAGGACTTGTATATGGTACAAGGAGACCTCGCAAAATAGCAGCAGCGTACTGCAAGTATTATTACTGCAGATCCATAATCAAAAAGGTACTTCTAGGAGTCCATAGGAGTATATAGTCCATGGCCTGGACTGTACCTCTGTATATTTATATATCAAAAGTTTGTAAAAACATGGACAGTATATTACAGAGGGGTTGTATGGTGCCAGGACACCCTATAGCAGTGGTGGCGAACCTATGGCACGGGTGCCAGAGGTGGCACTCTGAGCCCTTTCTGCGGGCACTCAGGCCATTGTCCAAGGACAGAGTTCACCAAACACTGAATCTTCTCTCAGCGATATTTTAAAGTGACACTTTATTGGCTGTTTGGAACAGTGAGGAAAGTAAGAAGGTGTTGACAGAACTGCATTATCTTTGGAGGTCACCTTGCTGGACCCACCATTTCTTCCTGTACAGAGAGACTCTGGAAAGAAGCTACAATGATAGTTTGAATTTGCCTTCCTTCTGTCAACTATTATGGTGGCCTCAGGCGGCCGATACAATTGAAAGATGTGAAATAACAGGTACCAGTAAGTTACTGTATAAAATTCCATGCTGGCACGTCATAGTAAATAAGTGGATTTTGGATGTAGTTTGGCACTCTGTCTGTAAAAGGTTCACCATCACTGCCCTATAATGCCAGAAAGTCCAAAGTTGAGGCAACAAAACCAATCATACTTTTTAGATCATATAGAGTTTCTTTTAATATCCCCTACACCCCCCCCCCCCCCGCATCATAAAGCATTTCCTTAATTTGTGTTCCCAATATCCTGCGTCTCCATTACCCCGTCTTACAGCAATTCCACTCAGATTCTATCATAAAGACTAATTTCTACAAGATTTGGAAATAACATTAATCTGGCCTCCTGGGGTCAGCTATTTAAGGATCTAATAACAGGTTGGGTAACGTGTAACACCTGTCATAACACTCCTGCGCTTTCCCGTATAACGTATTGCTTTCCATAACCGCTCTGACGTCTTAGAAGAAAAACCATAAAGTCCTATATATAATAGGCACATAGTGTATTCACTGCAATGTCACCGAGATTCACTGCTAGTGAGGGGGCTCCCCCTGGAGGCCTTCCGAAGAGTTTCATTTTATGTATTAGAACTTTGCCACAGAAGTTGGGGGTACTAGCTGTCTATACAAATAAAAAGGGTGTGCTTATACTCAATTTAAAAAAATAAAATAAAAAAAAAAATAAAAAACATAATTTTTGGTTTACAAGTTTCAGAAGGTTAAGATATATTGGAGACCTAATGAACACTAACGCCGTTTGATGGTCAACAGTCGTTATAAAAAATTGTCTATAATCACAAACAAAATAAAATTTACATATTTTCGGTTTTTCACAACAGAACAGAGGGTGTCAAGCTATTTACAGAATCAGTTTCCTCTACCCTTTGGCAGTCAACAGTAAAGCCCCGTATTATGTCACCTGCAAATACATAGCTATGATACTGTAGACTGGAGCATGCTCATCCCCCCCCCCCCCCCCCAAGCAGCCAAAACCCGGTGTCTATTAGCTGCACTGCAAAATGGCCAGAGGATCATCTACTGAGCATGTGCGTCCTCCAGCACTTAACTCATTAGGTGGACGTGCAGAGCACTAGTGATGAAGCAATATAAGAAAAACCTATGCAATTTCATAAATTCACTGTTTTTCATTACAAGCATATACATTTTTTAGATTATTCCTTGCATTGTAGAGGAAGAGAATTCAAGTATTGTTAAAGCGTACGCCGAGCTTTAAACTTTCATACAGTCACATAGCCAAGCACATAAAATTATATAAAATTTTATATAAAATCTTTGTGTTGCACAAGCGTTTTGAGGCTCCATTATCTTTCTATCACCATCTGTCATTCTGAAGGGAGACTGTCCGACCTAATAAAACGCTAGAAATAGAAAACGCTAGTTATAGAAATATCAAGTATGTACAAGACAAACTAAACATTGTTTGGGGTGGGAGGGGGGGGGGGGGGGAAGAGATAAAAATCTGTGACAATATTCCAACTAACAGAGTAAATACCACATGGAAAATTCCGATTAATGACAAGAGTGAAAACTAAACAACTCATAAAAAGTGAAATGACCTGAGTCAGTAGATTACACAGCAGAAACTACGGCGCCCTACGTGTCAGCGTGTCCATAGCCCCACCTAGTGTATGCTATTAGTATTGCATGCATTCCTGAAATGCCACAACCGGCTGTCTAGTAACCTGCAATAAACTCAGAGGAGCTGAATGCAAATATTTATATTCAGGACAGACGGAGGAGAGTTTATCGCTCAGGAAATGATCTGGGAAAAGAAAGTCCCAAATGCAGGACACAAAGTCCAGGAGCGCTGGATAAATACCCTATAAATCATGTCGGCGGTTAATTATTGCTACATTTACCAGACGGCAATAAAAAGGGTCCCCGGTCTAGTCCTACAACGCAGCGGGGCCATAAAGAAGGACATAGAGCCCAAACAGGACTGAAAAGTCTAAGGTTCTGTTCACATTTGGTTTACAGACCAATTTGGCATGCTTTGGGCAGCGCCATCTGTAGGCGCTATATAAAGAATTATTATGATTCAGTGCGAGTTATAGACTGAGGATTTACAGCCACGCCACGGATCAGAAGGTTTTTCCCGCAATGTGCGTTTAGGATTTACTACAGTTTTAGGCTTCAGATTTTCTGCACCGATCACATACATGTAACACACTACAGAATGTTGGTGCCTATAGGATCCTCTTACACAATACACCAGAACGGTCAATGAAAAAGCAACTAATAATGCCAAGTAAAAAGGTAGAAGTGACATGGAGTTCCTGGTTCGGGTGACGTTCTCCATGTCTATGGAATTCTCCAGACTAGATCTCGGAATTTTGAGGAACCTTCTGACACGGCCCTAGAAAGGTGGTGGTGGGGGGTGTCAGTCATCTTATGTATGTCAGACAAGTCCTGGCAGGCAGTATCTGCACAAGGAAGGCAATTATTAGATTAACCCTGATGAAGAACTGGTTTACACCAGGCCACACCTAACCAGAACCGCATTTTTCTGCTTCAGTGTACGGTACAAAACAAAGAGGCAGATTTATGTATTATTTTGGCACGGCTGATATATTGGTGCAAGAAGGTCCCGGACAGTTCATAGTGAGGGTACGTTCACACAGATTTTTCACATTTGAAGATTAAAATGCACAGGCAGTAGCGTCGCCCTATCCGGCTGTGTATACAGAACTTAAAAACATCTCCAATCTTGAAGATTGGCAAATTCTAGACAGTCTCTGAAATATAAATTGGGTGCCTTGACAAGAATGTAGTCACCCGAGCCGCTGGTATTTCAGCATAGTCGTGATGTCTTCAGGTGTTTCCTGTGACCAAAACATGACAGACATGACCGGCTATTGTGTCGTTGTGCTCTCAATGTGACTTGAAACCAAACACCAACAAATTCTATTCAATCCATCTGAAATTTCACAGATAACTTTCTACGTGGGTTGACATGGCTTCCCTCCACATCACACGACGTGAACACAAACTAAGGAGTTTCATAAGATGCTGGTAACGTCAACTTAAAGGACACTTGTGACCAGGCAGCCATTTTTTTTTAGCCTCCACCATGCCTGTACAGAGAAATAATAGCATATGCCCACACGGTTTTTACAAAAATTCTGTCCACCGGAGTCCAGTCCGACACCCCTTCTCTGTAAAATGCTCCTTCACTTTGGAAAAAAAAAATAAAATAAAAAAATACACCGCTTCCTGCCAATCTAGGCTTTCCTCGCCTCTGCTTCTTCTAGCAGAAAGCAGTGGAAACAGCCAACTCATCTCCACTACTATTTGCGCATGCGTCGCATCGCCAACCAGTGAGTCGGGTACACAACTACCATAGTGAGTTGCATACCCAGCTCACTGCGCAATCTCCCCCAAAAAGGATCCAGGAAAGCAGGTAGTGGAATGGGTTCTGTGAAGAACACACCCCAGGGACACAGTGACACCTCTGGTAGGGAGCCACTGAAGCTTTAATACGAGTTAGAATTGTACCTGTTGACAGGTTCCCCTTAACCCCTTACTGACATGTGACGTAGTATTACGTCACATGACGGGTGCATGGAGGTTTTAAATTTTTTGAATGAATGAAAACATAAAACCTATACAAATTTGGTATCCTCGTAATCGTACCGACCCAAAGAATAACGTAGACGTCATTTGAGGCGTACAGTGAAATCCGTAAAATCCAAGTCCACAAGAACACGGCACAAATGCGTTTTTCACTGCATTTGGAATTTTTTTCCCCGCTTCCCAGTACACGGCATTGAATATAAAAAACCACCATGAAAAGGCAAAATCGAAAAAAGGCTGAGGTGTTAAGGGGTTAAAGTCAACCTTCTTTGTGCAGAATACAAGGATCCAAGAGCAAATAACACTGGAGACAGGAGAGGACCCAGAAGCAATGACCCAGAGGACCCAGTCTGCACGTGGCAGGATGGCCACTGGTTGTTCCAGCTTTTTAGTTGATATGAAGGTGTGCTGCATTATTTGTACATGCTCAGTATGGAAGCTGTTTTGCTACAGATAGAGGAAAAAAAGCACTGGGAAGGAATGCCTTCATCACCTTAGAACTGCTACCGTGTAGTCAAAGTTGTAACCATTTTGATGAAGTTAGAATCAGAATCGGGGCTAGGGAAATTGAGGAGTCAGTAAGTTTAGCTTACAGACTCCAGAGCTCTTGTCTACTGTTCAATTGTGGGTAAACTTGTGAGGACATCTTATAGTTTGATTGGCCACAGCAGCCTACCAGGAACACAGGTGGGCACCAGTCTACTGGTAAAGAACATACACTAGAAGGGGACATTCTTAGCGAATTATAGGGAGAATTGTTCATTTACAAGAGGTAATGACTAGAGGTGAATAGAGGTAAATAGGCCTAAAAACTAAAAAACACACAATTTTCGGGTCTAGAACTAATTTTTTTTTATCTGTCACCATGTGTTACTTGGGGTCCCTCGCCATAGACTTGCACATCTCGGTGTGCACAATGAACTTCTCCATTGAAGTCCGACTGTGTTAGTCAACATGTGCCATGCCAGACTTATTGCAAGTGCTCGGCCCTGGGGGAAGGGAGGAAGCAGCACATAAAAGCAGGCTTGGAGAACACATGCGGAACAAAGAACAAGCGACATCCTGGCTGTAACCTTCTACTTCCTGCTTAGACATTTATGCTGATATCAGTTTGCAAATTTTAGGTGTTTTGAAACCTTGGACAAAAAATAAAATTAAAAAATCTATGACACAAACGTAGCTAAATAGGTCTGAAGAATAAAATTGGAATATCAACTTATGAACTTTTTGAGAAAGCAATTTCGCTATTCTTCATGCCACCATTTCATTCACAGAATCCCATGAATGGTCCCATGAAGAGCATCTGCTGACTACTAATAATATCTGCAGGGATGCTAGGACCCCATTATATGCATGTTTAAGAAACCCTCCACCATTAAAATAACCAAGACATCCATTGACCATGTGGAGTTCACTCATCTGGTGCCCTCCAAGTGAGGATTGAGAGGACATGTCTTACTTGCAGACTCGATCCTGAAGACCCCACAACTATTCCATGATGGAGAACATCCGATCGCATGAGTGAGGACATCAGACAACTAACAGATGGTAAAGTTTGATATGAGGGAGGAGGAGTGTCTTGTAAGGAGTTTATAAAAAATTTAGTGCATGACGTAAGGGGGAAAGGAGGCAACGGCATCTTGGACTAGCCATTCACATTAGATAGTGGTCATCTAAACAAAAGCATTGGCTGAACGCCCAAATCTTTCTCTCTGGAAGTTAGAAGAAGAGACACTGATAGGTGTTAGAGGTCCCTTGAAAAGAGATGTCAATATCAATATCTACTCTTTAAAACCCCCAAGTCATGGACATTACCACCAATCAGCAGATTCAATAATAATTCTTTATTTATATAGCGCACACAGATTACGCAGCGCTGCAGAGTTTTGCCAAATCGGTCCCTGTCCCCAATGGGGCTCACAATCTAAACAACCTAACAGTATGTTTTGGAGTGTGGGAGGAAACCGGAGGAAACCCACACAAACCTCTGACTCTGCACAGTTGACCAAGCCTGAAACAGACAGCTCTATGCCATTAGTGGTCAATCCGTACTATTGTAGCTCAACTATACTGGATCCACACGAAGTGGGTGCTGGATGTCCCTACTAATCTGATATTAATGACCTATTATAACGTTACATACAACCCAAGCGTTCCTGCTGCGTCCCATGATCTGATACATCTTCGGCAAGGATAGGGTTGGTAGTACTTTGGAAGATTTAAAGATCACGGACCCCAGGGGCAGTGATTAGCGTCAGCATTTCCTTATGGCATCGTCACAACACTATTCCCGTCTTCTAATGAACTTGAATCATTACTTTAATAAAAGTGCCATTGTATACAACAGGAAGACATATCCCTAGTATCTGTCTAGACTTTTTGGCCCTAGAGTCAGGGCCACTTTAAATCAGAATTTCGTACCTACTTATTACATGAGTAATTGGGGATGTGTCACCATCAAGGAGTCCAATATGTAACATGTAAACAGCTTCACGCAAACCTGGCCGTGTCTGGTTCCCAGCCTGGCATTGTATTACCTACATTACGCCAGAATTCTTGCTTTTACATAATCCAGGTCAATAAAAAGGAGATTATATGCTGTAAAGAAAGCAGCCAGGATCTCAGCTAACCTGTAGATTAGCCACACAACAATAGGAAAGCGTCAATGGGAAATAAAAGGCCAGAGAACGATAACATTTTATGGAGCTCGATCACATTTATGGAGCTATCACAGAAGGCCGGTGCTATACTGTATAGCCCGAACTGTACTGCTTCAATTTTTACTATATACCCAGAAGTGTAACACTAAGCAAAAAATCCTAGACTGGATACAAACTGTAACAAACCCTCCGCTCAGAACAAGACCAACCTGTTGAATATTCCTGAGTGTTCTTCACCAATAGTAAACAACTGGCTTAAAAGTCATAAGGAATCGAAATAAAGTAGAAAAGAAAAAACTCTAGAACAGAGAAATCCCTTTAACGTGTCAAAAGTAGAAGCAGTAGGACTGAAAAGTCATTTACATTCCAGGATTGTAGCTGGACTTGGTGGACTCCTGTGTTAGAGCTCTTTATTAAACTGCTCCATAGACCCTCGGTATTCTGAGAAAGAGCCATAACAAGCTTCTGATTAGATTACAGCAGAGGGGGGTGGCTGGGGAGCAGTTTGAACACAGAGATCCAAGACTACAACTGTGTGAGTCCAGCAACATTCTTAGAATATCCTGTGTAACTATGGAATCCCTTAAAATACTCCTTAGCAGATCATCACTTTGAAACGGTTACAGCGGGGGTTCCGAATTACTACAGGGTTTCTAAGAGGAACTTCTGTTCAATAATTCTAAGAGGAACTTCTAAAAATATGTTACTATTTTCCCCCATTTTTCTCCAACAGCTACTACTGAAGCCTTCTGTGTAGCATGGACCCCATTTACAAAATAGACACTGACACTTATGGATATTGCAGGTAATTTGTGCACATTTCCTGACGAATAATTCGAGTTCAATAATTCATGGTTTAAGGAATTCTAGGATGGGATAAAACTTTATATAGGGCCATCATATTCAAGTGCTCTACTACAGAGCACAGCTTGAAGGGGAGTGGCGCTGAATAGGTTAACAATAAAATATATGTGGAATAATAATTCCCAGTAAGGATCAGGTCAGCCCTGACATCAACCATTAACGCAAATGTCACCAGAGGCCACCCTACGTTTTCAGCCCCACCTTATCCTATTGAAGACAGGCAGCACCTTGGGCTACAGCGCAGTCTGTTGGTGTGAACTGTTGTCAAAGCAGAAGGGACCCGCCCCGAGTAAATAAGAGCAGTGGGTGCAATCACCGCTACTAAACAGACCAGTGTGATCAGTGCTCGGCATACAAATGCTGGGAACCAGACATTTACACAATGCGGCCCAATAACCACAGCCAGAGAGACCAGGACATCCGACACTAGGGGAGACCCCTTTTATTGAGATAACACACAAGAAGGTACAGAAATTGCCCAAAATGACAAGTCTACAGGAGTTAAAAATCAGCTTCCACACACAGATCAACACCATTTAATAACAATTAAGGCCCCTGACAAATTAGAATTTTACAAGACTCCAGTCATGTTTTATTATTGCAGGTGACCAATCGTAGAGAGAGAATGTCACGTTTCGATCCAAACTAGACCTTTCTCAGGCGCAGTATGTCCATAGAGACAGTGAGTAGAGGGGAGAGATAATAGAGGTGATGTAGCGCATCCCGGGATAGCAGCATTGACACCAATGATAAGGGGTATGGAGGGTCTTAGTTATGATGAAAGATTAAAGAAAACTAGATTTATTTAGTCTGGAAAAGAGACAACTACGAGGGGACATGATTGATTTATATGAATGGTCCATACAAAAAAAATATGGTGGTAAATGGTTTCAGATTAAAGCAAATCAAAAGACGAGGGGGCACTGTCTCTGTTTGGAGAAAACAAGGTTTGATCACCAGAGGTGACAGGGATTTTTTACTATGAGAACTGTCAATCTGTGGAATAGCCTGCCTCAAGCGCTGGTCACAGCAGGGACAGCAGAGAGCTTCAAGAATTGTTTCCCCGAAATCCCTTCCTCATCAAATCCCTTCCCTTCCTTGATTGAACTTGATGGACAAGTGTCTTTTTTCAACCATATAAACTATGAAACACAGTAGACACGTTGCGAGGAGAGTCAAATTCCTCACTGGATTGGGACGCAAAATGAATTGAGGGACGGCAGCTAGAACTAAAAGGAATAAGAACATTTCCAATGTTTAATACCTCAGGAGAAACATGGCAGGAATCAGGCAGGTAGCAAATAATTTGACTCAGAATTCCTGATTCCCGATTGGTGAGACGACAACAGTGGGTGGGAGTTTGGGGGGGGTGGGGTGGATGCGAGATTGTCCATGCAGAATAGTTGGTGGATTAGTCCTATTTTTTTTTTTTTTTTTTTTTTTTTACCAAAATGGTGATCCGAATGATCAGCTTTTGTTAAACATGAATCTATCCCTTATTTTAGACAGGGTAGAGTTTCCAATTAACTGTATACAATGTTTTTATGTGAGGTTTTGGGTATTTGGTGGTAAAACAGTGGCCAAGTATACCTTGTTTGTCAACACAGTGACAAAAATATACATTTTTTAACTACAACTTTCATAACAGGAAGCTGCCAGAAAAGGTTTTTGAAATAAAAATCCAAAAATATCATAAAATTTCCTAATGCAAATGTGAATTAAAAACTAGGGGGGGGGGGGGCATAAAACTTTGGCATACAAAGGTAAAAATGTAAGATATGATCCGTGGATGCACATTGATGGCGTGGAATCGCAGTGCATCTTCTTTCCTCGCTTAATGGGAGGCAAGAAATCCTCTGTGGAACCTGCAGTTATATTTGGATTAAAATTATTAAATGCAGATTTTTGCATAAATTTACACACACTAGGCAGTGATGGCGAACCTTTTAGAGACCGAGTGCCCAAGCTACAACCAAAATCCGCTTATTTACCGCAAAGTGCCAAAATGGCATTTTAAGCAGTAACGTATTGCTACCTGTTCTTCCACATCTTTCAATCGTATTGGCTGCCTGAGGCAACCAATACAGTTGAAAGATAGAGTACAAATTCAGACTCTTGTTGTAGCTTCTCATCAGGGTCTCTCTGTAGAGAAAGAATGAAGGGTCCAGCAGGGGGACCTCAAAAAGATAATGCAGCCCTTTTCCCGCAGTACCAAACAGCCAATGAATTGTCGCTTAAAAATAGCGCTGAGAGCAGCATCTCTAAAGTTGCTTGGGACTGCAGGAAGATTTAATGGATTTGTTTCTGTCTGGCGAACTCTGTCCTGGGGTGATAACCTGAGTGCCCACAGAAATGGCTCTGAGTGCCACCTCTGGCACCCGTGCCATAGGTTCGCCACCACTGGGCTAGGGTATAAAGGCTAGGGTATTATTTTAAACTGACAACCCTCAAGGATCTCTCATTGTGCCATAGGCCCTCCCCCCCACCCCCTAAAAAAGGAAAAACTGGTCATTAAAAAAAATAATAATAATAATGAAGGCAACACCTTGACAGCCAAGGAATTTGGGTATAGGGGTGTGCAAATGGTAGTAAAGGTCAATAAGTAGTACTAGTCCCAGAGCGACGGCAGCATACCTAGCGTCTGTGTACAGAAATGAGTGATGGAGAAGGTGCGCAAACAACAGACTGAACAAACAAGTCACCAGAAAGCTCAGGAGGTATTGACATAGGTGCAGCTGTGAAAAATAGAAAATTGACACCAGACGTTGGATTGTTTAAACAAAACTAGTTAACGGCCTTGGGAAATATAAATATGCATGAACCTTGTGTCTGTGTGTAGCGCGTTTTTTAAAAAAATTTTAAAAGATGGTACATTGCTGGCGATCGTGTGTACAACGAGTATGAAGAGGGCTCAGGCCGTGAGCCCTCTTCATAACCGCCCCCTCCCTACGCAACAAGACGTACAGGTAAGTCTTTTAAGCTATGCGGTTAAAGGCAAAGTAATCTTACCATTTGTAAACTTTTGACTTCAAATTTCTTAAAATTCTTATTCTGTCATTTGGCATATATAAATAATTTTGGCGATCTTAATTGACCTAAAACAGGAAAGGTTGAATCGGATTTCATGTCAGTGAGAATATTAGGCTTGTGTGTCTTTTTATATTGTGTATGTAAACTTCTGGTTTCAACTGTATAGTACATAATATGGAAGGTATTTTGCTTCTTTACTACATACTGGTAGTGGTTTATTAGGCAACTTTCTCCTGAGACGTTCCCTTTAACACTGGGTCAGCTGCTCAGAAATCTCAGTTGAAAGCCAAGGTACTAACCAGCCATTTTCCTGGAATATATTGCTGCAGACCCGATTCACAATTCTCTAATCGTAGGAAGTAAAAAGTCTGTAGTTGCCACTTTTGTTGCCCCCCTGACTGGTAATAGATTCCAAGACCTCACAAGATTACGCACTTACTCCGATGCCAACTTCTGTCCAGTTATACACGGGGTAACCCCTGGCAATGAACTTCTTAACCATTGTATTTATATAGGAGTCACACTCATTATCATGGGGACAGATTCTTCAGATTCTGGTAAACTGGCTTTATGGAAAGTCTCTTCTGGGAAGTAATGAAAGAGCTGGACTAATTCTGGAAGGACGTTAGAAACCAGGAAACCCATGAACTGTTCATATACAGAGATTGTATTTTTTGGCATCTTCTAGCCAAGCTACTAAGATCTTCTAAGCAGTATTTTATTTGATGTTAAATCAGCTAATGCAACAGGAGGTATGGGTCTTAGAGTAATAGGTTGACCTTACTCTCATAACTAGTTGTGACATTACAAGTGAGTTTCAGACTGGTAACAGGGCGAGACATCACAATTGTGCATCACCGAGGTAAGCTACTAGGACAGTGATGGGGAACCCTTTGGAGATAGAGTCCCCAAATTACAACCAAAACCCACTTATATGTTGCAAAGTGCCAACACGACAATTTAAGCAGTAACTTTATTGATCCCAGCTGCATCACAGGTTTCAATCGTATTGGTGTCCAGAGTTCACCAATACACTAGAAAGACTATGGAGAATTTGGACTCAGGGTCCCCTGAAGAGGAACAATCAGGGATCCCAGAGCAGGAGCTCCAACAATAAAACTCTGTCCACACTTTCTTGTTCCTCCTGGAGTCCTGGCAGCCAAGGATGTTGCTTTAAAATGGCGCTGAGCTTGGTACGTCCTGGGTTGTATTGAAGGAAGCCCTGAGTCCTGTCTGGCAAACTCTGTGTTGGGTGAAGGCCTGGGTGCCCACAGAAAGGGCTCCGAGTGCCACACGTTTGCCACCACTGTACTATGACATCATAAGCTACCATGACTTCACAGGAGTGTTTCAGTCACCTTCACCAACCTCAACGTTTTGCACCTCTGCTCAAAGGATTCTGGCACCAGAATTATTTCTGTAGCTGCCACCATTCCGAAGTAACCACTGCCAATATTTTCAGCTATCTGAAATGACCACCCATCTGACAGTACAAGTGAAAACCTTCCGCGGAAGATTCACTAAGCAATGGCCAAATAAGCCATCTGCTCCAGCCGAGAACCACCCATCTGACAGTAGAGATCCAATTACTTGGACATGGTGGAAAGTGCTCCTAAAGTAAAACTAAAATAAAACTACCAGTAAATTAGCATAAGCCCTCTCGCACAACAGCCGTCATTTGGAGAAGTTTGTATAATGACTAGACAGAAATATCTATCAGGCTTCTGTATATACGGTGGACAAGTGCCAGTGTATTTAATAGAATACTAGTTAGTAACATATTAACGTAATTGAGGCGATAAATGATTAGCAGTTGGATTAGAGATCTAGCAGTATCACAAGTACGGTACAGACAGAGCTTCGGCATAAGATTATTTCATCATGCGATAATCTCCACCAGTACGGAGCAGACACCTACAGTGGGGCCTTCTACAACCTTTCGCTCTACACATGACTCAGTAAAGTTAGTAACATGCTCCGACTAGACGCTGAACGTACATACTTGCCTTGAGAACCTGAACAAGCAGCACATTACTAACAGCATACTAGGGAGCAGGTCAACGTCAAGTCACACTAAGTTCCCTCAAATGGTACACATACAGTCCTGGGACCCCAAGGACCTTCCATAAATGCCAGCATTACTTGTGTATTGCATGTCCACCCTGTGACGACACAATCCAGACTACTTACGTTTTTCATCATCTGCATGGACTAGTGATGCCGCTCTTGACAATACGTCTAATGGAGTCTCCATTCCTGGGAAGACCCTATGGGGAAAGAAGAACATTTTCAATGTATAGTCAAGGAAAAATAAAAAAAACTTTATTAGTTCTACTTTGATAAAGAAATATTTTTAGGGTTCATTTATATAAAATAAATGAATAGGGCTAAAAATGTTACCATGCTAGGAAACATTCAATACTCTGCAATAGATATGGGGGTTGGAGTAGATAAATTGATGCCAGAGTCGTCTGGCAGTGGCTTTTAACTCCTTCCCGTTCCCATAAGTACCGATTGGCTAAGCAGAGCATGCAAATGTCTAGGGGAGTCGGCGAACATCATTTGACTAGTCCAAAATATAAAATATACAAAGAGTTGTTACCAGTGGTAGAAGCTATGGGTGGTCAAATACATCTCCAACAGCGGTCGTAGGTGCAGGAGAACCATGGCATTACAAAGCACCCGATAGGATGCTACGGTACTCCCTTCGGTCTATGCACACTAATTAGAAGGAACATTCTCCAGGGTTGGAGCAGAGACTGGTGGCTACTCATTTTACCCCCTTTTAAATATACTAGGGGTAAGTGGTCACCGACTACTATGCAAGACAGAAACTTGCCTTGACGAAGGAGACTTACACACGGTTAAGGCAGAATCCACACTAGATCCTGGATAACTTTACATAATTTCCTGCACATTACGTCCTGTGCCTCAGTGTAAAGTTACCAAGCGGAACATTTATTTTCTGGCTGAGCAAGAATTGTACCTGTGACGCCGCGCTAGCAGGATTAAACCCTATTGTGCAGACCACAGAGGCACTAGAACAGGTATTGTTACCAGATTAAGAACCATCCAGAAACCAACCAACAGCTCTTATGTTCAGTCAACCAGAGCAGCAGACACCGAAAGATGGACTTAACCATTTCACGGTCACATTCATAAAGGCCAACGACTTCATACAGTAAAAATCAAAGAGTAGAACTTTCATCCATCTTTGCTCCCTGTGTTCTTACTTTGTACTTTTGGCTTCATGTATGGTACCAAAGAAAAAAACCCCAAAATTTCAAAAAGGTCATCACAATACAAGTAGTACAAAGAACTGACAAAGCAGGCATAGACAAGAGGGCATACACCTTGGGTAATATAGAACAGGAAGGCCATAACTGTTTGGCAAGTGAAGGTGACCACCATACGAGACAAACAGGGAGAGCCCAACTTTGGTCATGTCAGATGAGGCAACACCTCATCCAACAAAAATGGCAGCACAGTAGATAAGCATTAGTCTAATGTAGTATAAAAAGCATACAGCGTACCGCCATGTAGTATAAAAAGCATACAGCGTACCGCCATGTAGTATAAAAAGCATACAGCGTACCGCCATGTAGTATAAAATGCATACAGCGTACCGCCATGTAGTATAAAAAGCATACAGCGTACAGAAGACCCATGATCATCAGAGAGGAGGTGATGCTATAGATGGAAAAATATACATGAGCGACCAAAGTCTATGTATAGCCTCAACCCGGCTGGAATAATTCTATAATGGGAAGAGGAGTAGGGGATCAAGACTTACACAGATTCCTAGTAAAAGAGATAATAATAATAATAATAATAATAATAATAATAATAATAAATTCTTTATTTAAATATTGCGGTCAAATTCCGCATCGCTTTATAAATCATAGCTGCAATGCCAGTCAAGGCATGGAAAGGTGCACTGCCTACAATAATAATATTAATTCTTTATTTGTATAGGGCCTACAGATTATGCAGCGCTGCACAAAGCATGGCAAATCTGTCCAGCCCCTCACAATCTAAACAACCTACCAGTATGTTTTGAAGTGTGGGAGGAAAGCGGAGTACCTGGAGGAAACCCACGCAAACACAGAAAGAACAACCAGATGTTGACCTGGGTGGGATTGGAACCCAAGGACTCCAGCGCTGCAAGGCAGAAGTGCAACCCACTCAGCCACCGTGCTGCCCCACAAAAAATGCTTTATTTTTTTACCAACCCATATAAAACACACAGCTTTCATCCATTTTGCAATTAAGGGTAGCTGCTCAGAATACTGAACTGCATGTAGTATACTGATATAGGATCTGCATCAAAGAAGGAGGTGAAAATGAAACCTATTCTAGGAATCAATCTGCGGTATAAAATCTATTCAGCGGCTCAGACTATCCTTTTATCAAAGTTACCCAGAGTCATATTTGTAAGAAAGTTTTGTCCCAGGTAGGTACGAGTGTCACTGAGCTGGTGACTGGCTGTGCCACACAGAGAGCACGCCAGTGAATATAGCACAGCCATTTCTCTCCGAGGACTCTAGCACACCAAGACCATGGCCTGACCAGGATGTGACTCTAGTCTCGGGGGATTCAAGAAAAATTATAAACTAGCACCAAACAATCAAAAAAAAAAAAAAAAGATTAACACTATAATATTTTATGATTATTTATGTATAAATATTTCAAATTATTTGACATGGGGATTTTTGTAGCCTACAGAAAGTGAATCAGCTCAGGAGAGGACAATGCATCCTCAAATTACAAGATCAGTGATGGGACAATAACAAGTAGGATTTGTGGGTCAAAAAACAAAACACACACACACACACACACACACACACACACACACACACACACACACACACACACACACACACTTTACAAAGAAAAACTTTATAGGATTTATACGTTTTTCAGGTTTCTGGGGGTTTCCCGGTACATGGTATGGACACAATTTATTGCTGTACAACGTTTAAGGCCGGATTGTAAAGTCTTATTGAAATATAAGAATGTGAAAAGTTATGAAGAGAAGAAGCAATAAAAAAAAAAAACAAAAAAAAAACACACACACCACACACTATGCCGCACCCTCACTCTCTACTACAAAAATTGCCTGGGGCCATCTTCAAAGCATCATGGAGATAGCAATCCTGTGAATATAACGTGACTACTCCAAACCGGTGTGCCTTCAAGCTGGACTTTATTACAACAACAGATATTCCTACACATCAAAACACATATTCAGTGATCATTAAAGAAGTCTCATTAATGAGAATAACGTCCTGACACACAATACAAGAAGGAAGGACACCAGGGATGGTGGCATTTTCATCAGCACCGGATCAGTCGAAAGTGTGAAAACATGAAGGGGGGGGGGGGGGGGCTCACATTAGTACGAGAATTGGTGGCCGTTTCACATCATAAAGAAGAAACTGGAAATGGGATTGGGGCTACAACTTTTTTTTTTTTTTTTTTTTTAAAAGTCACATATAATAATCATCCTTTATTTATATAGCGCACACAGATTACGCAGCGCTGCACAGAGCTTGTCAGATCAGTCCCTGTCCCCAATGGGGCTCACAATCTAATCAACCTGGCAGTATGTTTTGGAGTGTGGGAGGATAATGGAGTACCCGGAGGAAACCCACGCAAACACGGAGAGAATTTACAAACTCTTTGCAGATGTAATGTATTTCCACAGAATTTTTACTGGGCCTTCATCAGGTTGTTAAACATTATGTTATAAATAGTGGAAAATAAATAGTGCATCAGCTCGTGTCTTTTACCCATGATATTAATAACCATTGGATAACACTGAAGTCTACGGCGAATGAAAGGTGAACAGAACACCTCCCGTTTTAAGTTTCCGTTACTTTCTCCTAAAATGGAAAGTGTGACAGGAAGTCGCGGCAGAGGTAAGAACTAGGCCCAGCTTGGCGAGGCATGCACATACTTTCAATGGGGTAAGGATAATAAGCCACTGAAAGATCTCTGGTAGGTGCTTAATTTACATGAAAATCGAGAATTTAGAGTGCTTGATCATTTACTTCCTCACCATCTACCGTTCGGAGGGACCTTTTTACACTTTATTATGTCTTGTCTACCAGTTTTCTGTTTTTGTTAGTTTCACAACCCGAACGGCACTCTCTCCAAGAGCAAGCGATACCGAGTGTTAGGCCCCTTCCACACTTGCGTTGCAGATCACATCAGAGTCTGATCAGGGTGTGATCAGTTTTTGGTCAGTGAAAAACGCACATTTTGCATCAGAGTGCAATCAGTTTTCAGAGTTTGTTCAGTGTCTCAGTTTTTCAGGCGCGTTTTTGATGCAATTTCAATGCGTTTTTCACGCACAGAAAATGCGCGTGAAATGGACTCAGGACTGAGCTCTATCTTTTCTATGGCAATTGATGCGTGAGATTTAAACACGCGTTCAAAAAAACGCGCGTGTGTGCGTGAAAAAAAAATGCAAGTCTGGAAAGACCCATTGGTTACAATGGGTCAGAGTGCAATGCAAGTTCTGCACGTCAAAAGCACGCGCAGAAAACGCGCATGAAAAACGCAAGTGTGAAAGGGGCCTTACCGAGACACCAATAAACAGATTTGTTGTGAAGTACTCTCCGAATCACTTTTGACTACCAGTGTGCGCCATAGTGATATCAACCCAAGAGAAAAATGGTGGAGACCCCATTGGAAATCTCAGCCATGTCTGACCTGGCAGGGATATTGCATGCTGACGGTGGAGCACACCTCTGGATTTAAAGCAGATTCCCATTGGTATGTGTGTTACAAAGCCATCGTGCATAAAAACCCAACTGAATGATTAACATTGGTTAGAAAACACAAAACTAGGTTCCTCAACATCAGTTAAAAAAAAACACAAAACAATGAACATCAGTATTTTTTTGGGTTCACCCACAGACTTCTATTGCCCTCTGTGAGAAAAAAAAAAATAGGACAGGTTTAAAAAAGGTTTTCTATTGATAACGGATTAGTGGAAAAGCCAATGTGAAAACACCCATTAAAAACAATGGCTCAGTAAGGCATCCGTGAAGATCACTGAACCACGGATGTGAAAAACCAATGCCAGTGTGAAAGAGCCCTTACAGAGAGGCCAGAGCCGGTAAGTACAGTATATCCAGTATGCAGTGTGGGGGCAGGGGGATGGAGGATTAAGACCGACACTTAAACTCTAACCTATATATGATTGGCTGATGTTCACCTCTAGGTCGCATAGATTCACAATGTGGACCCTTTTATGATGTCTGCTAAACTTTGTAAGGTTCCCGGCTAATATAATGTGAAACTAATTTTCAGCTGAGTTTTGCAGGTGCCACTTTGGGGTAGGTCAACATTTTAACTTCTCAAAAATAACCGGATATTGACAGGTAGAATGTCGGAATTCAGTTCATATTCCACGTAATAACTGGACGGTCTGTGTAGATTTGTAATTGCAGAAAAACATGCCAGGCACAAAACAATTGCCATCAGGATCACGTATGCAGCTATGCGAGGATTCCAGCGTGCAGACAACAGACGAGCCTCCGCCTCTTGTTTTTCCATAATAAACAGAGGAAAGCGCTGGGACCCGGCAGCCCGTTATTGCTTCACTTCCCACATGGTACATTCCAGAGCCACATCTGACGCAGAACGAGACGTCTCATCGCTTACTGGAAGAAAGCGCTGTCACTGAACTTCCAGAAATTGTTTCCAGAGAGAATGTGAAAAATGTAAAGGATTTCATAAATGCCACAAGAGGCGAACAATGTAAGAGCTCACAAGACGGCTCCGAGGAGAAGCAGGATTGTCCTGGTGTCAGATCCCAAACACTATACAATAACGACACAAATTTGACTAGAATAAATAGACAAAAGCCTTGTTTTATATAATTTCATTAAGAAGTGAACGGTCAGCACCAGAATCTGAGGGACAGCTACTCTGATCCATCAGGAAGACTGATAAAAGGGGCTCAGCCTGATGATATACATATCTGATTTGTAAAATGAACCACCCCTGCAACAAAACTGCGCACCACAGAATGGGATATAAGGTGCAACTTTATAATAGGATCTCAATCCCAAGTGTGTCGTATCCTGCAGCAGTATAGGGTTGGTGCCAAATTTTTAAGTTACCCCCCCCCCCCTATCCTGAGGTAAATCAGTGAGGGTCTGACGGCGGGGACCCCCACAATCTGGAAAACAGGCGAACTCTATGGGAGTCAGAGAAAGATAAACACTGTTCATGCCTATTCCCTTCACTCCCATACAACTGAATGGTGCGGCAGGACGAGCATGCGTTACTCCATTAGTGAAAACTGGAACCCTGTCAGACCCTTACGGTTCACCTCATTGCAACAGCTGAAGAGATGATTTGCCTAATTAAACAGCTGCTAACACATGCGTTAACGCGATGATAACGCATGCATCAACGCTTGCGTTTTGTAAACACAAGTGCAAATCACTCTTCAGCTTTTGCAATGTGTTTTTAAACGCATGCGTTAAAAGCAATGTGTGACCGTACCCGAAACCTTTAAGGAACCAAAGTGAACCAAGTCCAATTAATTAAGTGGTTTAGCCAAAAAGTGGCGCTCAGGATCCGCGAGAGGTCCCAGTGGAATGAACTTTATTGATTAATTTGTTAATCACCTTTAGGCTACATGCACACAGCGCGGGGAGAGGAGGAGGAGGTGAGCACCGCTCACCCCCGCCCCTCTCCATAGGAACATATGGGCCATGGCGGCGTAATACGGGAAAAGATAGGGCATGTCCTAACTTTTCCCGGGCTACGGAGCAGTACGGTGCCGCACCATACCGCTCCCATACCATGCCGTGAGCCCATAGAAGTGTATGGGGGACATACATCGGCCATATATACGTCCCCCATACATGCGTGTGAATGCAGCCTTAGGCCGGCGCCACACAGGGCGCTTTGTCTGCGCTTGCAAACACAAACAAAGTCGCGCCCACCGGGGCGGGCCTCGGCCCGATCGCATCGGCGTTTCTATGGAAACGCCTGCGATCGGGAACGAGCCGCCGGTGTTTTGCGTTAATTTAACTCAAAACACCGGCGGCCCGAGGCCCGCCCCGGTGGGCGTGACTTTGCCTGCGTTTGCAAGCGCAGACAAAGCGCCCTGTGTGGCGCCGGCCTTAGGCCGCATTCACACATTTGGTGAGATTTATCAGGAGTGTCTGAGGTAAAACTGTTCTGGTTGCCTATGAGATCCAAATCAGAGCTCAGATCACATTTTCTAAACAGCTGAGAAAACAAGCTGAGCTCGGATCGGCTGCCATGGACAACTAGAATAGTTCTGCTCTAGACACTTAATAAATCTCCTAAATTGCTTTTAAACTGCATTTAAAAAGATGCAATTCAAGGGAAGTGCTACCCATGTATCCAAGATGCACCTATACATGTTCTGCCGACAAATAAATGTAAAACACGTGTTGCTCATTACCAAACAGCAGCGATTGAGTCAAACCCCATCCGTGTTGTGCATCGGTAGCTCCTTCCCACTGCATTTGAATAGTTTTTCTAAACACAATGGGGCTTATTTACTAAGGTCACGGATAACACTTTCGTCGGACTTTGCACCTTTTTTCGGGGATTTGCATGGCTTTGACAGGATCGGTTTTTGGCGCTGCTGTGCCGGCTTTCATGCAACATAAATTGGGGGACGTACCGTCAGACAATCCGACTGATTCTGACCGAGTGCCGGATTTAACTTTCATATTGTTTCGCAAAATCAAATACTTACATGCACCAGGAAGAAGAAGGTGAACCCGGGCGAACCTGAGCAGGGAAGCGACACATGGAGGCTATCGGGCACAGTATATTATCATCGGACAATGCACTTTCAGTGAACGCCCCAATATGTGAACGCAGCACGTAATGTCTATCTGATGAGGTAAAAGACGGGAGGGCTTTCATTTACATCAAGAAAGCAAAGCAAAAAATCTTTTAATAGCTGCATACTGGTAAATGATCCAATATCCTGCCCCCACACATCACCTCAGGTTCTTTTTGTGTGCAAAGTAGCCAACAACTTTAAATATCACATCCCATCCCCTGTATGGGGAGTACTACTGGTTAGGGCAAAATAGCCTGAAAGTTCAACAAGTCAGGCAAACTAATTAAAATACTTCACGTATCACCTTTCAAATATTGACTTTTCTTTTAAATTACTAGGAATTTGATACTTTCAAAAGCTAATACTTTAGAGTTTTAAATGTATACACAGGGGAACTGCATTAGAAACAATTGTCCAATATTTACTTCCTGAATTTGGGCAGAGCCTTACCCAGATGGCAGGGCCTACAATAGAAAGTGACAGGCTTCACATGAAACATTGACCACGTGGTGACTGCATTTCACGTATCACAGTTATGTATGATGCTGCACAAGTTACAGGGCAGTACAATGCTGATGCTTTGTGGGTTTGCAGGGATTCCTTGCATCGTACATCATTATGGTGTGTGGAGTACTGACACCAGTGTTTTGTGGCCCAAACACACTCATACGAAACCAAGACACTATTTACATGGGTGTGTTCCAGCCTTATTTCCAGGAACGAACACGGGAAGCAGGGACCCAAGGTCATAGAAGAGTTAAGTCCTGTTAATACAGTCGTCTTTTGGCTTGTATTTTAGAGACTGAATATCTCATGGACTTTTTCAAGAAGTAGGAATAGAAGTAAATTTACTAAAGCCGAAACTATAGCAGAAATATATGGAATATATAATTCGGCACAGTTATTACTTAGTAATAACCAGTGTTTTGAGTATTATGCACAAGTCTTCTACCATTTGCTTTTAGGTATTGTGAACCAAACATACCTTGAGAATGCTGTAGCTACATTGATGCAGAAACATATTTTATTTAATCCCTGCTCCAAGTGGTTTTGCTCAAAAAACAATCATAAATTTCAGGACCTTGGGAAAGCTGGGTACATACTGTCTGCTGTGTTTCACAGAACTTCCTGAACAGTCCAGACAGGACTAATCCATCTGAGCTGGATGACTCGTACACAGCATAGTGCAGCAATTGATCACTTCTGCCTGGTAGGGACAACATAGTGAATATAACATTCTCTGAAGCAGTGCATAATTTGGTTAAGAGCAGAAGCGCCAGAGCAACAGCAGGAGGGACAGAGGCTCATCATAATTTATCATTTTATTATTGATAAGAGCAAAACCTCTCAGGTCAGGGATTAAACAAGATATGTTTATGCATCAGTGAAGCTACAGCATTCTTAAGGTATGTTTGGTTCATAATGCATAAATGCAAATGGTAGATTTCCTTTAATATGTACCCCCAAACTGTGTTTCGAAACAAATCAGGCGCAGAAGGGAGGGCTTTCTACCGTCCTCATATGCGTTTACACCGAAACCTTGCAGTCTGCAAGTAGGACCATGTGTTTTGCAGTCCAGTTTCACAAAGTGATGCATCCAGTACAAGATATGCATGTAATAAGGTGGTAGAGGGATGATAAATGTTAAGAGTATTGTGTATTTATCAGACAGACTACAGGACCAGGTAGATAAAGCCATAAAACATAGGTGCACATTTGGTGTGTGTGTGTGGGGGGGGGGGGGGGGAGTTGCCCAGGGGGTCTTGGACACTAAAATAATAATTTTACAACTTTAGTCACTTATCTTCAACTTTTGCCTGTTCCCTAGTGTTCTCCATGCCTGGAATATTATGTCAGCAGCTCCACGCAGATGGCACAGAGCATGTGACTTGGCGAGGGCACAGCAAGTCCTGCAACCCAGTGCAATTGCGATTTTTAGCTCCCTCAGCACAATGTGAAGTCACTTTACAAATATAAGATCCAGGCGATTTCAGATCAGAATTGAGGCCTTCTTTATGTTCTACATAATACAAAATCCTTAGAAGCTCTCCTTTTGGCGTGTTCCTAAAATGTCTAATTGCTGGATGTGCCATCACTCATGCCTCCTCTGATCACAAGAAAGTGGGTCATAAGTTATCCCATTCCTCCTCAATGTGTGACCAGAGTTTAAATAAAAGGGGTTAACCCAAATTCAATTGTTATGGATATATGGATAGAGGACACAAACTCACGAAATGAATGAAGCAGCAGGTGGAGCATGTGCACTACCACGCCAATAATATTAGGGTGATGCCACACAGTGTTTTGAATGCATTTTTGGCCCGCTTTTAAGCAGTCTGTCAAAAAAAACACATCAGTTTTTGATAGTTTTGACCAATTATCTTAAGTCAAACTGGTCAAAAACTCATGCATTTTTGACTGACTGCTTAAAAACGGGCCAAAAACGCCTTCAAAACGCCATGTGTGGCATCACCCTTAGAGCATAAAAAATTGACTCGCTCAGCAGTTTTTAATGATCCCATAGGATTTAATTGATCACTTATCATACAATTTGTGAGAACAGGACCCCAAATTCTTGTTATTGGTGGGGGTCAGATTGTTATCCACTATGAATATATACACGTGAGGCCTTGTGCACATTAACAGCCTGAACTGCACTAGCCAGAGTATACGGTTCTGGAGCTGTAGACACTTTGCATGCCACCATATGGCGCCGCCGTGTATACCGTTATTATGGTACTAACAAAACAAATTGTAGAAACCAGAAGCAGAGAGGATATAGGGATACAACAAGGTACATAGGCTTCTCTGTCAGGATGAGGCCTAGTTTGTAATGTACCTCCACTTTTACCCCCGACAGGTCACTGACAGGAGGACGAAAGAAAAGTTAGACCCGGAATAGAATATATTCTGGATTTTTGCCATTGGCACCGCATTTCCATGTTTTATGCGCTGCTCGTTGCTTATTTGCATAGGCTCACAATGCTTTCTTCTCTCGTAGACGCCTCAGGCTCACTTGGAGCACAGGCCCAGTCATGCAAATGAAAGGATTTGAATGAAAAAAATTTAAATAACTGATCCTTAAAGTTTAGATTTATCAAAAAAAAAAAAAAAAAAAAAAAAAAAGAGGTCTGTCTACATCATGTGAATTATTATACAACTGCATGAATAGCAATTACCTAACATAGCCCTTATAGGAGGCAAGACCCCTAGAATATTAGTTTGGAGAAGCCCTTGTACTTGTCCGCATGAGGGCAGCCTGAACTATGATAGTCTGAGGTCACCTGCACGCAAACGTTGCAAGAATCGGATGCTTCTCAAAACTGATTTGCATTAGTTTGGCATTCATTTTTCACAAATCTTCATGAACTAAAGTCCACGAGTGATCCATTAAAAAGAGTTCTGACTAGGACATTCTCAACATTTTACGGATCACGGTCACAAAGTCCATTATATTAACGCCTGTGGTCACTGATCTATTATAAAGTATTGTGTTTAGGGCTGCCGTGTGCATCTCCATTTATCGGGCGCCACTTACGCCTAATTTATGATGAGGCACAGTTTGACTAGACTACTGTCCCCATTACCAGATCACATCCATAGTTTACACCATTATGAAGCATAAGCACCAATTTAGTGGGGATTGGACAAGTGGGACCCCTCTAATTGTGACAACAGGGTGTCCACCACAAGTGTTGGTTGTAGATACACAACGCTGCTGCATTCGTCTCTATGAACGCCATGGTAGCAGACACGTGCCACCATTGCTTCATTCAAACCAATTCCTTTAATAAATGGCTGCATTCACACGTTGTGTTTACATTCCATTTACGTAAATGCAACGCGTTAACCCAGCCAAAGAAGAGTTTCCAAACTATCCACACTGGACTCACTGGCGGATGACCTGCTGCAATTTGCGTAAGAATCCAAGAACCCTCAAACAAATACCCCCGGTCAAATGCTCTGCGGACACCCCGTAGAGGCGAACCATGTGTACTTACCAAAAAACAGATTGATAGGTTTATTTCCAGTTTAGGTCATGAGCCCCATTGAAAACAGGGAGGTGCAATCACTGTACTGCGCTGCATAATATGTCGCTTATACACGGACATGACAATCGCCATGATTAGAACTTCTCGATATTTTATCAATAGCTGGATAGTGGTGTGGACTGTGCTTATATATTGTAAAGGAGGCAGGGGTAGGTTTTGTAGACTCTGGGAATGCTCTTTAATCCTGCTCAAGGCATTGTTCACATTTAGATCCCCCGCTGACTGGTGCACGTCCCGCCGCCGACCCCCAGTGCTTCACCCTGCTACATGTAGAGACAGACAAGAAGCACCCAGGACTTACCAGGACATACAGCAGCACAGACAAAAACAAACAACTTCTTTCCAACTTCCTTCATTCAGAGCCAAGGATCCCAGCAGAAGCAGCCGCAGCAGACACCGCAGCAGCCCTCCCCCACAATGTGAGAGGCTGGAGGCTGATTGCCACCTCCCCCCCCTTTCTACTCCACCAGTGACATGTGAAAACCTCAGGCAGCCTTTAACTTCAGACTCCTGGTTGTAGAGTAACCCTCTCCTTGCCAGATGACCTCCAGTCTAGACAAATAGAACAATGGCAGCAGCTCCCACCCACCACTTCAGGTAGTGCCCTTCACCATCCACGAGGCATGGCACATGACTAGCGGGTAGTAGTAGTAAATGCTGCATAATCTAGAAGTGACTGCAGTCCCTGCATGTATAGTCTATATATATCCCTGAGATCACTGCATGATGTAATGACGGCTAATGGGAACCACTGATCAATAGGACCAAGGAGAAAAACTATTTAAAAGGGCTCCCCAGAGAGTATTATATCCTAGAAGAGCACTTGCCCGTACAAGAGGGAGTCCACCACAAGGGCGGTATTAGAAGAGAGGGTCTCACCCTCCGCCAGACCCAATATAACCATATATATCATTTGAATAGGGGTCCAAAAATATAACTACTGAACATAGGTCATGAGTATATTAAAAGAAT
Source organism: Engystomops pustulosus (assembly GCF_040894005.1). NCBI lineage: Eukaryota > Metazoa > Chordata > Amphibia > Anura > Leptodactylidae > Engystomops > Engystomops pustulosus. The sequence goes on from NC_092420.1 coordinate 27,525,966, forward strand.
TACATGTGAAGCTAAACCCAACCTATCTAGTAGGTAATCGGCGGAAGTAGGGGGCAAAAAACAAAAAAAAAAAAAAAAAACACACCTTAAGGAGGGATTGTCAACTTCAGACTACACTGGTCTAAGGTCACCTACCCTATCTAATGATTACATGGTTGTACTGCAATAGCTGCCTGACACACTGTGACGCAATAATCATCCAAACCGGTTCGATTTTTGGTCTCAGGTCACACATACCATCCCAGAGTGCAAATTATTGTAAAATTCTAAAAATGAACATTTTTTTGCATTTTTCCATTTTGGACTATCCGAAATGTCAACTTCAAGGGGTCCCACTAATTAGAATCGCACTCATAAGTGAAAAACATACCGCACACTTCCCCGAGTTAGCTAACCGACCACTTTACCAATGGATTAGCAGCGCCGAACCATGACCAGGGCATTGTCTGCTTTTCACGGAGCACCTGCAGCCCAGATGAAGCTAATGGCAGGTGAACCTGGCGCACCCCTGTATTTCATGAGCAGCTCAATGATTATAATGGGAGAGGATATGACAACCACCAAGAGGGCTAGGACTACACGGAAGTTTTTGGATATTCTATAGCAGAACTCATACTATAGTGAATGGAGTCAAGACAGAAACCCTTGTGGGGGACATTCACTATTATTAGGGTGTGATGCAGTGTAATACTGAGCTAACAGTCACGTCCAAAAACACAGATACAAGATGTTTCGAAATAAATAAGGAATAATACGCACAATACAATGTTGCAAACTATGTAAGTTCAGTAGAGAAACATGTACAATGCTGTCACACTGCTAAAATTACACAGCATTGATCAAAATGATGGAAAAAAAAAAAAGACACCATTAAGTCATTTCCCAGGAAATGCACTGCTACACCAACACACTATGTCCCAGTTCACACCGTGCACATAACTCACCAGAGCAGCGACTTTGTGATGATCCAACGTGCTGGAGTGTGTGATCCCGGGGAGGGGAGAGCAGTCACTACGCAGGAATCCACCAACAATCCGGGGGGTTTACAGGTTTCCCCAATCACAAGGCTGATTTAAAGGGGTCTCCCAGCCGCAGTAATGAGGTGTAAGGTCCTGGGTGCACCCCCCCGGGGCTGATAATGGACGGCTCCGGGGAAGATCCCAACACAGCGCCGCGCTCCGCACCAGGAATGTGAGGAATGATGGAATTCTCTTCCTGGCAGGTGGGCAGCGCACTGCGCTCTGATTGGTGGAGCGCTGGGTGAGCTCAGCCTAGATTTGCATAATGAGGTCGGGTGACGTCACGCTCCGGGCGGCTGCAGGTAGAAGAGGGAGTGAGAGCGACCGGGCGCCGCCTGCACTGATCTATAGCCCGGCGTGTCACATGATCTGTACTCATACCCGGCAGCCCCATGTAACTGGGCGGGCAATTCAGTGAGGTTACCTGCAGTCCCATGTAACGCCAAACATTACACGTGGTCACAACTATCAATAAATAATTTGTTTTGTACCTTTGAAAACTTAAAATAAAATTGATTGAACATAACTTTGAATAAAAAAAGTGGAGTTACGTGCAGTCCCATGTAACAACAAAGGTCACACATGGTGATTAATAATAATACATTAAAGATTATGCGCAATGGTAACTGATAAGATCTAATTTAATAAAAAGTACATGCAGCCCCATGTAACACTAAATATTATACATGGTCATGACTATAAGGAAAGATAAATGTGGTGAGGTCACATGCAGTAAGGGCCGCCATTTGGAAATTTGGGGCCCCTGACTGTCAAATCTTGTGGGCCCCCAACCCCCCATAGAATGATAATCTGGCCCAGTGTTCACAGTGAGTTCCCTGCACCTGGGAAGGGAGGAGGGTTTTCTGTTACTTGGGGCCCATTCTTCTCCTCGGGGCCCCCTGATGACAGTCACTCTAAACAACCCCCCCCCCCCCGATGGCGGCCCTGCATTCAGTCCCACGCAACACCAGAGGTTTTTATATAATTGAAAAGAGATAACGCAGTCCCACGTAACACCGAGAATATATATGATAATAATAGTGGAAACAGAAAATGCAATAAAGTTATGATCAGTCCTATGTAACACTAAAGATTAACAAATGGCCGTAACTGAAAAGAGATAATGCAATAAATATACCAGCAGTCCCATGTAACACCTGCAATAAATATAGTGATAATGCAGTTAGATTGTGTACAGTCCCATGTAAGAAAGAAGATTCATATGGTGATAATGCAGTTAAATTACGTACAGTCCCATGTAACACCAAAGATACATATAGTGATAATGCAGGAGGTTACATACAGTCCCATGTAACACCAGAGATACATGTAGTGATAATGCCAGAGATTACATACAGTCCCATGTAACACCAAAGATTACACCTGCCGATAACATAATGAAGTAAGTACCTCCAGTCCTACAGAACACATATCACATGTAAAGTCACTTGATCTCCCCTACATTAACCTGCAGCCCCATGTAACACCACAGTGTGATAATTCTCTGGACTCCATTTATGAATTTTCTCTCAGGAGAGGCCTTTGTACCCACAGCAGCCATATGTGCAGTAAGAGGGTGTCTGCAGTCTCCGGACCCTTCCAGGATGAGCAGGGTCCAACTTCAACTGGGCCCCAACTCATCATCCAGCACTAGGCCCTGCTCCCATCTATCCTGGAGCACTAGGCCCTGCTCTCATCTATCCTGGAGCACTAGGCCCTGCTCCCATCTATCATGGAGCACTAGGCCCTGCTCCCATCTATCCTGGAGCACTAGGCCCTAGTCCCATCTATCCTGGAGCACTAGGCCCTGCTCCCATCTATCCTGGAGCACTAGGCCCTAGTCCCATCTATCCTGGAGCACTAGGCCCTGCTCCCATCTATCCTGGAGCACTAGGCCCTGCTCCCATCTATCCTAGAGCACTAGGCCCTGCTCCCATCTATCCTGGAGCACTAGGCCCTGCTCCCATCTATCCTGGAGCACTAGGCCCTAGTCCCATCTATCCTGGAGCACTAGGCCCTGCTCCCATCTATCCTGGAGCACTAGGCCCTAGTCCCATCTATCCTGGAGCACTAGGCCCTGCTCCCATCTATCCTGGAGCACTAGGCCCTGCTCCCATCTATCCTAGAGCACTAGGCCCTGCTCCCATCTATCCTGGAGCACTAGGCCCTGCTCCCATCTATCCTGGAGCACTAGGCCCTGCTACCATCTATTCTGGAGCACTAGGCCCTGCTTCCATCTATCCTGGAGCACTAGGCACTGCTCCTATCTATCCTGAAGCACTAGGCCCTGCTTCCATCTATCCTGGAGCACTAGGCCCTGCTTCCATCTATCCTGGAGCATTAGGCCCTGCTTCCATCTGTCCTGGAGCACTAGGCCCTGCTCCCATCTATCCTGGAGCACTAGGCCCTGCTCCCATCTATCCTGAAGCACTAGGCCCTGCTTCCATCTATCCTGGAGCACTAGGCCTTGCTCCCATCTATCCTGGAGCACTAGGCCCTGCTCCCATCTATCCTGGAGCACTAGGCCCTGCTCCCATCTATCCTGGAGCACTAGGCCCTGCTCCCATCTATCCTGGAGCACTAGGCCCTGCTTCCATATATCCTGGAGCACTAGGCCCTGCTCCCATCTATCCTGGAGCACTAGGCCCTGCTTCCATCTATCCTGGAGCACTAGGCCCTGCTTCCATCTGTCCTGGAGCACTAGACCCTGCTCCCATCTATCCTGGAGCACTAGGCCCTGCTTCCATCTGTCCTGGAGCACTAGGCCCTGCTTCCATCTATCCTGGAGCACTAGGCCCTGCTTCCATCTATCCTGGAGCACTAGGCCCTGCTCCCATCTATCCTGGAGCACTAGGCCCTGCTTCCATCTGTCATGGAGCACTAGGCCCTGCTCACATCTATCCTGGAGCACTAGGCCCGGCTGCTCCCATCTATCCTGGAGCATTAGGCCCTGCTCCCATCTATCCTGGAGCACTAGGCCCTGCTCCTATCTATCCTGGAGCACTAGGCCCTGCTCCCATCTATCCTGGAGCACTAGGCCCTGCTTCCATCTATCCTGGAGCATTACGCCCTGCTCCCATCTATCCTGGAGCACTAGGCCCTGCTCCCATCTATCCTGGAGCACTAGGCCCTGCTCCCATCTATCCTGGAGCACTAGGCCCTGCTTCCATCTATCCTGGAGCACTAGGCCCTGCTTCCATCTATCCTGGAGCACTAGGCCCTGCTTCCATCTGTCCTGGAGCACTAGGCCCTGCTCCCATCTATCCTGGAGCACTAGGCCCTGCTCCCATCTATTCTGGAGCACTAGGCCCTGCTTCCATATATCCTGGAGCACTACGCCCTGCTCCCATCTATCCTGGAGCACTAGGCCCTGCTTCCATATATCCTGGAGCACTAGGCCCTGCTCCCATCTATCCTGGAGCACTAGGCCCTGCTTCCATCTATCCTGGAGCACTAGGCCCTGCTTCCATCTGTCCTGGAGCACTAGGCCCTGCTTCCATCTGTCCTGGAGCACTAGGCCCTGCTCCCATCTATCCTGGAGCACTAGGCCCTGCTTCCATCTGTCCTGGAGCACTAGGCCCTGCTTCCATCTATCCTGGAGCACTAGGCCCTGCTCCCATCCATCCTGGAGCACTAGGCCCTGCTTCCATCTGTCCTGGAGCACTAGGCCCTGCTCACATCTATCCTGGAGCACTAGGCCCTGCTCCCATCTATTCTGGAGCCATAGGCCCTGCTTCAATCTATCCTGGAGCACTAGGCCCTGCTTCCATCTATCCTGGAGCACTAGGGCCTGCTCCCATCTATCCTGCAGCACTAGGCCCTGCTCCCATCTATCCTGGAGCACTAGGCCCTGCTCCCATCTATTCTGGAGCACTAGGCCCTGCTTCCATCTATCCTGGAGCACTAGGCCCTGCTTCCATCTCTCCTGGAGCACTAGGCCCTGCTTCTGTCTATCCTGGGTACTGCCCATAGGGATCTAGGAGTGTAGGTAACTGACAAGATACAACGTTATTGAAACAGCCTTGTCTACAATTTTGAATATGTTCCTTCTAGAATAGATATACAGACAGTCCCCGGGTTACATACAAGATAGGGTCTGTAGGTTTGTTCTTAAGTTGAATTTGTATGTAAGTCAGAGCTGTATATTTTATCATTGTAATCCCAGCCAGAACTTTTTTTGTCTCTGTGACAATTGGATTTTAAAAATGTTGGATTGTCATAAGAACCAGGATTTACAATAAATCTTCATTACAGACACCTGTGATAACTGTTACTGCTGATCATTGTAGCCTGGGACTAAAGTACAATAAATTACCAACATCCAGAGGTCTGTTTGTAACTAGGAGTCGTATGTAAGTCGAGTGTTCTTAAGTAGGGGACCGCCTGCACTGGTTTGGCTTTAATTCAGCATCATGTCATTAGGCTTCATAAAAGTTATTCTTGATGTTAAGGGAGCTGCCTTACAAGGTAGCTAAGAGGCAGTGTTTTCCTTATCCCATACTGTTAAACATATTTGCACATTTCCTAAAGTGATCTAGACATTCTGTGTGAACGGAGCGGGGATCACACGTCTGCTGCCGATCCTGGTTTGGCATCATGGCTTCCTTTATGCTGCACTATACTTTTGTAGACAAAACTGTGTATAGGGAAAAATTTCATATAATCAAAATACCACTTTAATCTAATATAACCAACCTAAATAATATAACAGATAATAATCTAATATTTAACTGACATAAATATCTATCCACTGTGGACACTACACCTCCTACATAAATTTACACTACAAATAAAAGACAAAATATTAGCCGTTTAAAATAAAACTGCTAATGATAAAACCACTGACATCTAACAACCTACATTAATACCGAGCTCTGACAAATCCAGGATTTCTAAGATCAAAGTCCCCGGAGAACAGATTCCAACAAGTGTTTTACATGGAACTCTTACAACTTCAGAGCGAGAAACTAAACACCTGGATTACATTCCTGCCGCAAAGGAAAAGGGGCGAGATGCCGACGGATCAGTCCTGAAACATTTCACATGATTTCATTCTCTCTAGAAGATGACAGCTCCGGGCGATGTTTACATTAATCCAGCCTGGCACCACATTATATGGAGACATGAGGGCAAAGGGAGCGGCATAAAGATGGAGGACGATAAAGAGCTCACAGTCTGAATGAAGTCTTTGACTTTTATTTTTAATAAATCTTAATAGTTGTATTTTGATTCACAAATTTTCACACAAAGTCCATGGTCTGAATGTAATATTATAGATCCTCTCAATTTGCTTTACAAGACTCGGTTGCAGTACCTGACACAGATTCCTGACAAGGGTGGCGCTGTTACCAGTTTCAACAATCTTTTATCAATAACCTCCGCAGTTTGTTCCAAAAGTCAATAAAAGTTTATAAAGGCCCATTAACAGAATAATATACTCGATGAAAGCACAAGGTATTAAACCAACCAGGAAATACTCAGAAAATCCATTTAAAGGGGACCTGTCCACTTAAAGGGGAATTACCAGCAATTTTAGCCGTACATAGCTGCAGACAGAGTTAGGTATTGGCACTTGAAAACTATGAATCCATTCCTTTATGTGTGTTATTAGTAGCAGCAGTTCTTTGAAAAATGTAGTTCTATTCCAGGATTGTAGCTAGACTTAGAGCACTCAGTCATTAACAGGCTTCTTTAAAGGGGTTGTCCAAGACTTATAAAAAAAAAAAAAGGTGGCCAGGAGGGGGCAGCTTAAAAATAAAGATGTAGTTACCTTCCGACGCCCTCCGAGTGTCCCGCGCTGCTGTCACTGCTGTCAAACATGGCCGCGGGAGTAGTGCTCAACTTGTTGTCAGGTCCGGACGGAAGCTGAATCCAGCACTGTTCCCGTGGCCATGTTTGTTTACATGGCGCGCGGATCAGAGCGACAGCAGCGCAGGAGACCCAGAGGGTGCTGGAAGGTAAGTATATCTTTATTTTTTTAAACAGCCCCTCCCGGCCACTTTTAACAACCCCTTTAAGTAGCAGCTGTAGCAAGCTTCTTGTTAGATATTACAGCAGAGAGGAGGGTCTGGGGAACAGTTTGAATTCAGAGATCTAAGAACACAGCAGTATGAGGAAACTCCCTGAGGGCTCCAAGTCCAGCTACAATCCTGAAATATAAATGTATTTTTCCCCAAATCTTTCTGCTACTAACAACAACAAGAATATATGGTTATACACCTAACACTGTCTGTATTGTCAAAACTGCTGGTAGACTGTCTTTTATATGTTAGGGCAGCACATTACAAGCCTAATATTAGGCAATGGACATTAGGTCCATACTACTTGTACCCAAAATGGCACAAAGAAATGTTGTGCTGGCTATTAGTAATGCAGAAAGAATACATTAAATGATCAGAATTGTCTGAGAGCGGAACTGTTCTAGTTTCTCATAGCAACCAATCAGAGCTCAGCTATAAATTTCCCACAGCTGTTTATAAATTATAAGCTCAGCTCTGATTGGTTTCCATGGGCAACTGGAACAGATTTATGTCATAGTTTATGAGTCTAGTGCATTCATGAGTGATGATGAGGTTATTGGCTATCTCTGCCTAAATGGAGCAGCAACCCCCCTGCATAGCCTGCTGGAACATGCACCTAGTTTCACCAGTAAAACTCTTAGGCCCTATAAATACTTACTGTACTGAACTGGTCACTAGTTTGGGTCTTTAAAGGGAACCTGTCACCAAATTTTACCAAAATTAAACTACTAGCCCCTTCAGCAAGGGGAAAAAATGTCCTTTCTAGAATCCCCTCTGTTATGTGAAATCTCACCACTTACCTATAAAAAGAATCGCCCAAAACCATGTGAAAATAAGCAGAGACGAGTCATATTTGCATTGAGTCAAGTTTAGAGGCTGCAGGGGGAGTGTAACTTCAGATGTCCTATGTACTGTTCTATAGTACCTAGAAACATATATCATATTAAGGATAAGAATCTGGTCTTTCAGATCACATCAGGTTAGACAGATATATAGACAGTTAAGGGCATAGTTGGAAATGTGAGCTGCAGATAAAAATCCAGTGCCAGCTCACAGAACCACAAGCCCAGTGATCTGAAAGATGAGATTTTTATCTTTAATAAGAACCAGAAGCATGTTTCTAAGTACTACAGAACCAAAGATAGGGGCGTCCGAAGTGACATTCCCTGGCATTTAAACTTGACTCATCTTAGAGAAAAATTATTATTCTCTGCTAATTTTCACATGACTATGGAGGAGATTTTCTTTTTATAGGTTAGCGATGAGATTTCAAATAAAAGAAGGAATTCTAGAAAGATCATTTCATACCTTACCGGAGGGGGCTATAATGTAATTGAGTCAAATCTGGTGATGTTGTCCCTTTAAATGAAATCTACCATCAAAATCAAGCATGGTTAACCAGGGACACTTACTCATAGATCCAGGCCCCGTGATAGTGGTAATCTTCTTATATGTGTTATCCATGTCCTACTTCCTTCTAAAATCCTTAGGAAATGATTCTAATGAGCCAGAAGGACTCTTGGCTGTTACCAGAGCCCCTTCTGCTGTAGCTTCACAGGCTGTTACACTGTGCAGGAGCACTGTTGGCCGAAACTTCCTATGCTGCCATTAGATTACAGCAGGCAGAGGGTCAGTGGGAAGTACAGAGAGAGCAAGAGTAAAGGGGAAGGGGGTGACGTGTTCTTGCACAGTGTAGCAGCCTGTGAGGCTATAGCACAGAGGGGCTCTGCTAACACCCCCGGAGCCCTTCTGACACATTAGCAAAATTTTCAAAGTTGATTTAAGAAGGAATGGGGCAGCAGTCACGGTGCCGGGATCTATGAGTAAGTGGTTTATCATGATGGATTTTGATAGTAGATTTCCTTTAATGGTACTTGAATTTGTTGTCTTTATATATGCCTACAGGATTCTGGATTCAGAGAAGAGGGAGATGTCTGCCAGTTAGAGGATTTTCATATATTTGAATATTGCGTATTAATACAAGTCGCAGTTCCTCATTTATCATTCTCATAGGCACAAAGACCTGTTTTCATAACACTGAGAGGAGGATGGTATTTCCAGCTCAGCCGGTTCATCAGACCGGTGTTTCATGTGTGCTGTTTATATCTGGCAAGTGTATTTGTTCATGGTCTTGTCGGAGCTTGTCGCTGACTCCGACTCCCATTCTCACATCTTCTAAGTGATACTGCTGGCAGAAAGACAAAGTGGTGAACAGAATTCATTTACAATTGCATCTGTGGCTCGGAGCTGGCAGTAGGGAATTCATTATTGTTCCTGCGCCAAAATGATGGATTAGCGCCCCCCAAAAAACTAAAACTAAAATGCCTTCTGACACATTTATGAAGTTTTTAGACCATCTTTTGGCTTTTTTCCAACTTGTCCGACACAGGGGTCGTAGCATCGTGAAAGGGTTTGTGGCCATATTGATATTGTCTGTGCGCCAAAAATCAAATCTTGACACACTCTTTGCAGGTCAAAGAGTAGAAATCAACAGTGTTAGGGTGATACCACACATGGCGTTTTGAATTCGTTTTTGGTCCAATTTTAAGTAGTCCGTTAAAAAATGCATGCGTTTTTGACAGGTTATACCAATTATCTTAATTAAAACAGTCTTTTTAACGCATGCATTTTTGGACAGATTGCTTAAAAACGGACCAAAAACGGGTTCAAAACGCCATGTGTGGCATCACCCTTATGCTACATTCACACAATGTGTGCCTGCCGTACCATAGCACGGCGGGCACACGGCGGCGCTGGGGAGATCAGGAGGGGGTGAGCGCTGCTCACCTCCGCCCCTCTACATAGCGATGTATGTCGCATAGCGTCGTGTTCTGGAGAAAGATAGGACATGTCCTATTTTTTTCCGGCTACGGGGCGGCATAGTGCCGTACCGTACCCCCATACAGTCGTGTGAATATAGCCTTATACTGTGATAGGTTAATTATAACAATAATGAATCCGGTGCAGCACTGGACTAGTGTTGAGCATGTGACACATTAATAAATTCCCCCCATTGCCTCACCAAGTATCCTCACTATAATGATTATTTATATAGCGCCTACAGATTACGCAGCGCTGCACAGACCTTGCCAAATCAGTCCCTGTCCCCAATGGGGCTCACAATCTAATCAACCTACCTGTATGTTTTTGGAGTGTGGGAGGAAACTGGAGGACCAGGAGGAAACCCACGCAAACACGGAGAGAACATGTAAGCTCTTTGCAGATGTTGACCTGAATGGGACTTGAACCCAGTTCTGCAAGCCAGAAGTGCTAATCACTGAGCCACCGTGCTGCTATTTTAAATGGGTTGCCTAAATTTGTCACAAAAAGTTTGCTTCTTTCAAGAAAAATAAGAATTTCTTGTTGTATATCATATCATAGTTTTCCCTCTTTACCGTCCTCATAGGGGACACCACGTGGTAACACACACATTAAATACGAAGCTTTACACACTAGTTTCACTATATAAATATTATATATATATATATTTATTTCTGCGAAAATATCCAAAAAATAGCCAAAACAACCTTAGCTGGAAGTTATAAAAATGAACGACGCTGTGAAGGTGTCAGGAAAAATCCAGCTCCCAGGCTGAGACACACATGCAACGTATTAATGTCAGCAGCTCCAATGTTCCCAGAACAATGACTACAATGCCGCCATTGTCACCCCAGCATTCATTAAAACTCAACACCAAGCGACCGGGCGGGGGCTTACTTCTGGGTGAATTGTTCCAAGTGAAGAAATTGCAGCTCTTGAGACCCCCCCCCCCCCCCTTGTCACCTGAATTAAACCTTATATACCAGCTATCCATGGTATATAAAAGGTGGAAAATTTCACTGCAATGGAACAGGTTCTGTCACTATAATAGTTAAAGGGCCACTCCATAGAAACGAAGGCTCTGGAAAGAAATACTCATTTTATATTGTTATTAGTATATTTTATTACTTTGATGTATGTAGCTAGCAGTTTCTTCACCCAAGGTGAAAGATAATATATATGTTTGATCCTGAGATTCATATACACTTTAAACACATGTACAGTATATACATATATATTTACAATAGACAAAAATCTACTCTGCACGTTACACTCATACAAAGAAAATGTACATCACGCACTTACACAATACACACATAAAAAGGGAAATGGCAGCACTACAATTAAAGTAAAAACGATTTATGGTACTTTATTTACTATTTGTCTGTAACATGTACGTTTCAGAGAATGTTTCAATAGCTCACTGTTAAATAGCGGTGAAGCTGCGCATGTGCAGTGATCTGGCGGAGGAGCATAACAAGGAATAGCAATGCGCAACCGCCGGGTGACGTCACTGGAAGAGCGGAAAAGGACGTTGTGCAGATGCAAGAGTAAGAGCAGTTGACTCACACTGTGGTATACGCTCAGTCTGACTCGTGCACGCCCACAATGCGTGCATGGTAAGGTTATAAACTATTTTTTTATGTGGGTCTGCTGCCAAGATTTTTTAGCCAGAATAGGGATAGGGACAGGATAGGGCTAACTTACTGATCGGTGGAGGTCTCAGTGATGGGACCCCCACAGATCACAAGAATGAGGTTCCGATGGGCTCCAATATACCCTAATCGGACCCCTCGTAGCTCCCCGAGATGAGCAAAGCAGCAGGTTGCGAATAGTCGGACTGCCCTGTTTTGTGGGAAAACCCCTTTAAAGGGGTATTCATATATTGGACAGATATGATCTCCTTGCTTAACTATTCTTCAAAATCCATGCATAGTCCACTCACTGCAGCCATGTCTTATTACAACCAATCCAATTGCAGCTAATTTCTCAGAGGTCCTAGAAACTAAAAGCAGATATCTTATAAAACAGTTTCCTTAGTGCCAGTTTTGGTAAAAAGATTGCATCTAACATGGTAAGTTACAGTTGTTCATCTGTGCATGAGCAACACATGTACACTCATCTGAACACTGAATGCCTGTGTATGGGGGGAGCCAGGAGGAATACTGTCGGTGTAATGTATGGACACCTTTAGTTTCAGATAATGCACTGAGGTCATGGTTTTATAAATGTATATATAACTATAATAACATAAGCCTGGCTTTGAAGCAAGTCAGGGGTATCAAAAAGTCTACAAGCCAAAATGTTAAGCTGGTCATACATGTTACAATTGGTAAATTTTGCCAAGATCCAACAACAATCTAATAGTGGACTCATGACTATACTCTGTCGGCAGAAATTGGAGAATCAAGGACCTAACACATTGGATTGCAGTATATACAGGGTATAGTTCTGCTCCGAGCATTTGTGTATTGATTGTCACAATGACATGTCCTAGGGCAGAGATCCAGCTTCTAAACAGAATTTCTTCATCGGATTTCTCAGTACCACATCCATGTTATCCTGTTATACAGATTAGGAACAAGCAATGTGTAGACGCGACCTCAAATAGCCTCAAACTAAGAGTGACAGCTGACCCACGGTAGCAGGCATGTTCATGTGAGACTACAATCATGTCGGCGAGCCAGTCATGCAGAAGCAATGCTCCCAGCTGCCTGTCCATTGAGGAGCTGTAGGCTCCAAATGTAATGACATAATGTGCAAATCACCATCTGTCCATAAAATGTAAAGTTCCCGTGATCTAAATGTGCAAAAATAGCCCAAATTTCTACAACCTTAAGCCTCATACAAAAAATATAGTTAAAAAAATATATATATATTTATGATTTATTTTACAGTCTACAAGGTTAAAAAAGGTCCATTAAGTCCATCCTAGCACTGACATGTTCACCTTTGGATCTTTTGATCCACTCACACACCGGTGTCCGTAGAAAAGTCTGTCCGAAACGCAAACATGGGCAGAAATAGGACCGGATCAATCTTTTGCGGCTTGGGTAGTCGGCTCATACACACATTGAAACAATGCTTAGCACACGTCCAAAATTAACATTTGTGTGCATAAGCCCTAAGGCATAAAATCCAATTTGGTGGAGGCCAATTAACTAATATGAATGAAGAAAAATTGTTCCAGACTCAACATTTAGCAATAAAAATAAATCTCTGGATTAACATTCCATCTCTAGAATTTTTTCTCCGCCTCAGCTACTGATTTTCTTGGTGACCTTTCCTAGCATATCCTGTGTTATCTGCTGACCTTGAAGTCCTTGGGGCACATTTACTTACCCGTCCCGTTGGGTGCGCTGATCCGGAATGTCTGACGAGGATTCGGAGCTGCCACGATTCACTTACAGCCTGTGGCCGATTTCTTGAATGTGTCACTTCCCCGCTCAGGTGCGATGGAGTTCGCCATCTTCTTCCCGGTGCATGTAAGTGCTGATCTTGCGACACAATTTGAATTTTAAATTCCACTGTTGGTCCGAATCAGTCGGGTTGTCCGACGGGCACGCCCCCCGATTTGTGTCGCATGAAAGCCGGCGCCAATGCGCTACAATCCGATTGCGTGCGACACAATCCCCTGTGTGATTCAGCAGAATCAGTTGGGAAATAGTTGGGAAACCCGACAGAATTGCGGTCCGTGGACCCTTAGTAAATGTGCCCCCTTGAGTGTATCCGAGGCCGGCAGAGGTGCTACAGGAACACGGAGTTTTATTATTTTACAGGCTCAGTCAATCCCGTTTCTGAATCGAAATTTACAGTTCTGGAAACCGTCGTTTTGAAGGGGATAAGTTGGTCGTTCACGTGATGATGTATATGGTATTAACACTTTGGTTTTTAAAATTATGGCAGTCAGACAGACATGAAATCACCCGGAAATAGTATGTCTGCTACTGTACTGTATGACCACAATTATTATAAGGCTAGATTCATACCTATTTTTTTTTTTTTTTATATACGCTCAACATATACAGGACACCAGTAAAACAGTATAGGCAGTCCCCTACTTAAGAACACTCGACTTACATACGACCCCTAGTTACAAACGGACACCTGGATATTGGTAATTTATTGTACTTTAGTCCTAGACTACAATGATCAGCTGTAACAGATATCATAGGTGTCTGTAATGAAGCTTTATTGTTAATATTGATTCTTATGACAACCCAACATCTTTAAAATCCAATTGTCACAGAGACCAAAAAAGTTCTGGCTGGGGTTACAATGATAAAATATACAGTTCCGACATACAAATTCAACTTAAGAACAAACCTACAGAACCTATCTTGCATGTAACCCGGGGACTGCCTGTATATGCTCAACATATCCTTTTGCACTGTATACTATGTATATTGTGGGAAACACCAGATGGAAAGATGTCTTTCCATCCTGCCCCCTCCTGCTGAGCAATGTATTCGCCGTGGATGCCAAAAAGCCTTATGGGGGATGGATGCAAAGTACTGCATCCATCCCAAGCATCTGCTGAGCTTTCTCTCAAGGAGGTTCCCAGTGATGTAAATGTACATAAAAATACAATTACATCACTGGGGAAACACCCTGAACTTTGGCAGCAGCCAATAACTTTTGTGATCATCAATTGATCACTCCTCCTCCTGCTTTAAGGGGGAGGAGAAGGATCACAAATACCACTGTATGTATACACAGTCCTAGCCGTCCGCTGAATGGGCACGCCAGGAATCCGCCCAACATTTCCTTACAACAGAGTGCTGAAAACTTTATAAACGTAGCCTAACCCTACAACTAGCATTTCACTTTACTCATTTACATTGTTTACAAAGCCCCTTGGTCATCAGTAATACAAAGGCAGAAGTCTAGTACATAAACTGAAAGGTAAGTGAACCGGCACAGTGACCTCTCCCCATGGTTCACAAGGGAACAGTAATGTCAGTGTGCACAAACAGACACGGAATAATCCTGTACTTAAAATGTCAAAGGTTAAACATATGGTAGAAAATGGCCTAAGACGGTTTATCTTCTTTTAATTGTTTTTGTCGTTATTTCATGCTGACTTTCTATTACTGAGCTTAAAGAGAACCTGTCAGCACTACAGACTTGTCTATTATACTAAATCCTTGCAAATCCAATACAATAAGAATTCTGGAGAATCTTTTATTATAACTGTATTATAATATGGTGTTACTATAATAACCTTGCTACTGAATGTATGTAAAATTTACAACACAGTCTTACAGGTAGCACAGCATAGAGTTATAAGTAATTAATTAAGAGACTTATGGAATGATCAGAGGGTAAATTATGGCCTCCGCATATAAAATCTGTTTCAGGTTTAATTTTTTTCATCAATCATAAAAATACACAAAATCATATACAACAATAACACTGCTCCCCCCTCCCCCCAAGTACCCCTCAGACCACACTGCCCCCTTATACCCCACCCCTCAGACCACACTACCCCCAGTATCCCTCATACCACACTGCCCCCTGGTGCCCTCTCATACCACACTATCCCCCAGTATAATAATAATCTTTATTTATATAGCGCCATCAAATTCCGTAGTGATTTACAGATTGCAGGGAACCTATACAAAGATAATATTACATTACAGAGTACAAACAATAATATGGAACAATAGGAGTAAGGGCCCTGCTCACAAGAGCTTACAGTCTATGAGGATGAAGGGGTTGACACAAGAGGTAATAGAGATTGTACAATGGTCCAGCCATTCTTTATAAGGGAACAATATAAAATAATTTAATAATAATATTATACCGTACATACTCTAGTACAAGCTGAGACCCCTAATTTTACCACCAAAAACTGGGAAAAAACCCATTGACTCGAGTATAAGCCGAGGGTGGGAAATGCATTGGTCACAGCTTCCCAGTATATAGCCAGCCAGCCCACAGTAGTAGACAACGAGCCAGCCCCCAGTAGTATACAGCCAGCCTGCCCCCAGTAGTATACAGCCAGCCCCATGTAGTATACAGCCAGCCTGCCCCCGTGTAGTATACAGCCAGCCCCGTGTAGTATACAACCAGCCTGCCCCCAGTAGTATAGCCAGCCCCATGTAGTACACAGCCAGCCCCCATGTAGTATACAGCCAGCCCCTTGTAGTATACAGCAAGCCAGTCCCCAGTAGTATACAACGAGCCAGCCCCATGTAGTATACAGCCAGCCAGCCCCATGTAGTATACAGCAAGCCAGCCCACAGTAGTAGACAACGAGCCAGCACCCAGTAGTATACAGCCAGGCTGCCCCCAGTAGTATACAGCCAGCCCCATGTAGTATACAGCCAGCCTGCCCCCGTGTAGTATACAGCCAGCCCCGTGTAGTATACAGCCAGCCTGCCCCCTTGTAGTATACAGCCAGCCCCATGTAGTATACAACCAGCCTGCCCCCAGTAGTATAGCCAGCCCCATGTAGTACACAGCCAGCCCCCATGTAGTATACAGCCAGCCCCTTGTAGTACACAGCCAGCCCCTTGTAGTATACAGCAAGCCAGTCCACAGTAGTATACAACGAGCCAGCCCCATGTAGTATACAGCAAGCCAGCCCCCATGTAGTAAACAGCCAGCCAGCCCCATGTAGTACACTGCCAGCCCCCATTTAGTATACAGCCAGCCAGCCCCATGTAGTACACAGCCAGCCCCATGTAGTATACGGGTCTCTGCTGGTTAATACAGCATAGAGAAGCCAAAAGAGGGGCTGCACCAAGCATCAGGGTGCTGGAGGGTATGTAAGTCTATTTTTTTATTGACTCATGTATAAGCCGAGGAGAGGTTTTTCAGCACATTTTTTTGTGCTGAAAAAATTGGTAATATGGTAATAATAAATAATAATAACAATAATAATAAATTAATAAATAACATTTCTGCTGCTTTAACCAGCCATCAGCCTCCTTATTTACAATGTCCAAAGTGAAAGTAACTGCAGAGAAGCCTGGAGCTTGGGAAATATCTGGTGTTTGCCAGATAACAGACAGGAGATAGGACACAAGATGGATTAGTATGAAGAAAATTGACATTTTATGCAGTTAGCGAGTGTGATAGGCTGTTTAAAGAGATGGGTTTTAAGAGCACGTTTGAAACTTTGGAGGGTGGATATTAGTCTGAGAGTCCAGGGAAGGTCATTCCAGAGAATTGGTGCAACTGGGGAGAAGTCCTGGAGATCTCTCACACCCTACTACCCACAGTACCCCTCATACCACAATGCCCCCCTGTAACCCCCGATACCACACTACCTTAGTATGCCTTATACCACACTGCCCCCCTAGTACCACTCATACCACACTACCCCTCCAGTACCCCTTATACCACATCCCCCAAGGGCCCATCATATCACATTGCCCCCCAGACCACACTGCCTCCCAGTAACCTATATACGACAGAATCCCTCCAATACCCCTTATACCACACTATCCCCCAGGATAGGGTAATTGGGGGCAATGGGGTATATGATGTAATGGGGGCCATTGTGGTACATAGGGTAATGGGGAGCAGTGGCGTATATAGGGTAATGGGGGGCAGGGTGATATATACGGCAATAGGGGGCAGTGTGGTATATAAGGTAATGGGGGGGCAGGGTGATATATAGGGTAATGGGGGACAGTGTGATATATAGGGTAATAGGGGGCAGTGTGGTATATAGGGTAATGGGGGGGCAGTGTGGTATATAGGGTAATGGGGGGCAGTGTGGTATATAGGGTAATGGGCAGGGTGATATATAGGGTAATGGGGGGGCAGTGTGGTATATAGGGTAATGGGGGGCAGTGTGGTATATAGGGTAATGGGGAGCAGTGGCGTATATAGGGTAATGGGGAGCAGTGGCGTATATAGGGTAATGGGGGGCAGGGTGATATATACGGTAATAGGGGGCAGTGTGGTATATAGGGTAATGGGGGGCAGTGTGTTATATAGGGTAATGGGGGTCAGTGTGGTATATAGGGTAATGGGGGGGCAGGGTGATATATAGGGTAATGGGGGGACAGTGTGATATATAGAGTAACAGGGGGCGGTGTGGTATATAGGGTAATGGGGGCAGTGTGTTATATAGGGTAATGGGGGGCAGGGTGATATATAGGGTAATGGGGGACAGTGTGATATATGATGTAATGGGGCCATTGTGGTATATAGGGTGAGAATAGGCAGCACTTGTGTGTTATCATTGTATCATTATGTTTTAAGACGCTGATTGATGGATTTTATAGGAGAAGGTATAAGTTTCACCATACACCATAAAAATCATATACACTGCAGCAGTAAACGGGTGACTATACACTTTTCAATGTCAGAGACTTTCGCTGGAGTATACGTCACTAAATGCCCCCGATATATATTTCTAATAAACGAGATGTGAATAGACACTTATGGACAAGAATTTTGTAATGGTCTGAAGAACAGATAGCAGTCTCCAGCTAGATGTATGGCTTCTGGATATGAGGATTCAGTGCGCTGTCCCCATCTGACATTCCTGCCCATATAACATCACGGTCACATAGATGTCTATACCGGATAATGAGTGCGGCGAGTGCCCGGTGTTGTTCAGGTAAACACTATGTACATACCAGTAATGAATTATTTACCTAGGTCTGCTGAGCACACGGAGCTGTTATTGTGTACATGGAGATAACACTCAGCAACCAGCATTTCCCTCGGCCCCGGTGTATCTCTTACCAATATATGAAGTCACAGGTTACAGGGAGGCCAACAGGGACTCTACCGGCTCCTGGTAACCGGATTTGTTTTCTCGATGAGATCATCGAGTGTAAATGCCCTGAGTGCTAGGGTTAGCTATTACCACAGAACTACAGGTGGCTCCTAGCTGTACCATGTAACTAGTGTCACCATTGTGCCCTCTGAGAGAAGCCAAATCCTCTAGTTAACATTTTATTTTCTATTGGAATCAATATTTATATCTGATATACAGGCGGTCCCCTACTTAAGAACACTCGACTTACATACGACCCCTAGTTACAAACGGACCCCTGGATTTTGATAATTTATTCTACTTTAGTCCTAGACTACAATGATCAGCTGTAACAGTTATCACAGGTGTCTGTAATGAAGCTTTAGTGTTAATCCTGATTCTTATGACAACCCAACATTTTTAAAATCCAATTGTCACAGGGACCGAAAAAGTTCTGGCTGGGATTACAATGATAAAATATACAGTTCCGACTTACATACAAATTCAACTTAAGAGCAAACCTACAGACCCTATCTTGTATGTAACCCGGGGACTGCCTGTACAGTCAATGAAAAAAAAATGCACGTAAATAGAATGTCAGAATGATTGTTTCCATGGATTGCCCCAATCTTGGTCATTCTGGGCAGCACGGTGGCTCAATGGGTAGCACTACAGCCTTGCAGTGCTGGGGTGCTAGGTTCAAGTTCCACCCAGGTCAACATCGGCAAAGACTATTCTCTCTGTGTTTGCGTGGGTTTCCCCCGACACTCTAAAACATACTGGTAGGTTGATTAGATTGTAAGCCCCATGGGGACAGGGACGGATTTGGCAAGCTCTGTGCAGCGCTGCATAATCTGTAGGCGCTATATAAATAAAGGATTATTATTATTATTCTGACCTAGATACATCGGGACTACTAGCAGATACCATAGTTCATTGTCTCCAGGACTCTGCCCCCTCTCTCATATATGTATAGATATACTAGTATGCAGAAAGCAGAACATTACAAGATTCCAACTTTCGTTAATATTTACAAAAGTAAAGAAGCCACAAAAATTGGCTCATTAGCATAATGTTACACGTTGATTATAGAAGGAAGGAGGCTATGGATAACAAATCAAAAAAGGAATTTGGAACGGCGGCTAAAAATATTGTATTAGGCTACATGCACACTGCTGTTGCCCGCCTTACCGAAACACGGCGGGCACACGGAAGCGCGCAGGAAGAGGAGGTGAGCGCTGCTCACCGCCACCCCTCTCCAAAGGAATATATGGCGCACAGCGCCGTAATACGGGAAAAGATAGGACATGCATACAGAGTGGTACGAAGTGTATACGGCAATGGGCACATGGCACCCTACGGGAGCGGTACGGTGCAGCACACATGCAGCACACGTCGGCCGTATTTACGTCCCCCTTGCGGTAGTGTGAATGCAGCTTTAATCTGGTCTAGTGAAGATTTGGGCCCAGTGCTGTAAGTCTTGGTTCACTTTACTTTGTGCACTCAGGACACACTTGTGCATACTCTATAATGAGTCTGTATACAGGGAACAATATGACTCATATACTAATTATCTCTGGCCTTGGTCCAAGGAGATGAAACAAACAGAAGACCCGATCACTTGAGAGTCGTCTCTACTGTGCCAAGAAAGCGTGAACCTTCATGAAGTGACCCAAAGCCCCGGAGTACAGTCTGAGCAGACAGTCTGTAAATGGATGGGGTGCAGAAGAAATAAGCAAGGCCTGGAGCTTAACCCCGCGCTTCCCCATAGGAATAATAAGCGACCTTTGCTGTTGCTGCACACAAAGACATCTCTCAATAGTAGGAGAAAGATGATCGCCAAGGTCCTCAAGGACATATGATATCTTCTCATGTTACAAGCAAGCTCTGCTATAAACCAACACCTGCAAGGAAACACTGAAGCCCTGGCTGGAGCAGACAACCCGCAGCTGGGAGCGATCTCTGGCAGCACGGAAGGGGCATCTGTTCTCTTTAAAAAGCAGTTAATAGGCGCAAAAGTTGCCAAGTGAGAGATTTCTTGAGCGAGGTACACATTTACTTTTGCTAATGTAGACAGAATGGAAAGTAGACATCAAATAGACCGGTTTTTCTATTACGAAAACAATTAAATCTTTCAAAAAAACATTGATATTTTCTTGATTTGAGTGTAAAACCTAAGTGTTTTCAATCCAGCAGCAAGGTCATGTTCACACAGCAATGTAAAATGTATTATAATCTGCTGGCAGCATGTTGTGGTGAAATTCCGTCTAATTTGCAACATATATAGATTATTTTTGTCCTTTATGCCATTTCTAACATATTCCCAGTTTAATCTGTATGTTAATGAGGCAGTTGGTGTACCCAACCTTTACTCTCAGAACCAGATAGGAAGGAGATTTGTCATATGAGAAGCACGGGGTAACATAAGGAGGAGAAAGAAGTGTTTTATGCGAGAATAGCAGTTCTCAGGGAGCTCAGGACACATTCTGAGTGCACCAATGGCACTCAGTAACATACGGATTCAATTGGGAACATCATGAAAATGGCATAATGGACAGAATAATAAAGGTGTGATGGTAGTCTCAGTGCATTTCCCTATGGTGGTAGAATATTTCTTTTTACTTTTATGGGAGACAGCAGGACGTGTGTCGTATTTTTGTATGCACCCCAATTACAAAAACAATGTCCTGGCCTCAAAGTACAAGATACATAAAATATAATTGCGGAAATATAAACATTTTACAGATTTTTTTTAAATCGACACATGTTGTCATCTAAAAGCCATTAACTTGTCCTGAAATTTTCAAGGTTGGATTTCGCCCTCCGTCCACAGGTAAATCAGAGCTAAAAGATGCAATGGAGACCAGCTGTTTTCTCTTGGTTTCTGTAGCACTCGGAATACCGGTAGAAGGTCCACAGCGATTCCTCTAATTGTCTCCCCAGATTTCTTGTACGTAACAGTTAATTCAGTGGTCCCCAGACACCATGGCAGGCGCGGTGTGATGATGTCATTGTGCCTGCCGGCTTCAGAGCCACACACTGATGACAGTGTAGACAAGAGGAGAGGTTTGCTATGAGGAAGCGTGGAAAGGCGAGGAGCTGAATTTTTTTTTTCTCAGTAGAAAGTAAAGGAGGGAGGTGGGGGTGTAACGCAAAAGGAAAAAAGGGGGGATTATAAGGATGAGGCTAGATAATGCGGATATTTCAAATGTGGGCCAACGGAAAAGAGGACATTATAAGGAGGGGGCAACAAAAAAGAGGGCATAATGCAAAGTGGAGTGTCACAGAGAGGGCAATTATTCTAATGTGTGGGTCATTAAGGAGAGCATTACCGTATTTTTCGGCCTATAAGGCGCACCGGAGTATAAGGCGCACCTCTAATAAATGCCTGCTAAGACATCTAGGTTCATATATAAGGCGCACTGGAGTATAAGGCGCAGGATCAAATGCAGTACCTAAAAATGACCAGCAGGTGGCAGACCTGTGCACAGCTACACTTCCCGGGAAACTTGTCTTCAGCGTGTCGGAGAGCTACGATCTCAGAGGTATGGGCTTCTGGGGGTTAATGCAGGGTGATGCAGCAGGGGTTAAGCGGTCTCCCTCTGCCCCTTCTCCTTCCCTCCTCAGCCAGGGTGTTATTCCTGTGGGGTTCCCTGTGGCTCCTTCTCTTTCCCCTGTTACAGGACTGTCAGGTATGGGGGATTGGTTAGTGATGATGATGATTGCCTCGTGGTCGGCACTATGGCAGCTCCGGTCTCTCCGTGCTAGGGGAGGGCAGGATGGGCACAATGTTAGTTGTGGTGCCAGGGCACTTCAGGAGCTAGGGACCCTGTGTACAGTGTGGGAAGGTGCAGGAAATTTCTGGGGATGGAGCTATTAAACACTGGTAAATGTACAGTACATCTTGTCTGTAGTACATTTCTGTATAAGTTCATATATAAGGCGCACCGGCCTATAAGGCGCATCTTTGATTTCTTTTTGGTGCGCCTTATAGTCCGAAAAATACGGTATATAGTGTGGGCCAGTAAGGGGGGTATTATACTTTGTGGGCACATAATGGGAGGGGGTAATGGGTGGGGCTCATGTACTAGAACCCCAATTCCTGGAAAAGTTTCTGGGCTGCAGCCAGTACCTGGTTCAGAAGAACGGAGTTGCATGAGATGAATGAATGTTATGTATGTACACAGTCTATGTATGACCCAGTACAGTCCTGTTGTCCACATTAACACGCATCATACCAGAGGTACGTGCAGATTTCATGACTGTATCGGAGCCGGGGACATGCGACATATCCAGTTCCCCCTTTGTGACAACGAAACCTGAGATTCCTCCAATATAAATTCCGGTAATACAGGAGGCTAATAATGGAGGGTAGAGTCACAGCTACCGGTCTTCAAAGAGGCGCGCGCCTTATGTACAGGGTGTGTCCGGCTCCGGAATATACAGATTATCTTCTAATGTTGCAAAGTCTCCTAGGCCACACAGAGACCCCTTCTCCCCCAAGCTAAAATACTTTGAATGGAACCATGCTGGATCTTTACAAAATCACTTTACACATTATTTACCATATGGAAAAATGTTCCTGTGCATAAAGGGCGACTCCATGGTGCTGCCCTGGACTAAGTGGTTTCCTCAGGTGTAAGCAAGACGTAAGTGGCTGCCATGCTCAAAATTGGAGATAAAGCTGATCCTGGCAGTTTAACCATTAGTGTACTGACCATTAGAGTACCGGCCCATGCCTATGCATTATCCCCTGTACTGTGACATCCCTGTGTGCACCGCCCCCTGGACTGTGACCTCCCTGTGTGCACCGCCCCCTGGACTGTGACCTCCCTGTGTGCACCGCCCCCTGGACTGTGACCTCCCTGTGTGCACCGCCCCCTGGACTGTGACCTCCCTGTGTGCACCGCCCCCTGGACTGTGACCTCCCTGTGTGCACCGCCCCCTGGACTGTGACCTCCCTGTGTGCACCGCCCCCTGGACTGTGACCTCCCTGTGTGCACCGCCCCCTGGACTGTGACCTCCCTGTGTGCACCGCCCCCTGGACTGTGACCTCCCTGTGTGCACCGTCCCCTGGACTGTGACCTCCCTGTGTGCACCGTCCCCTGGACTGTGACCTCCCTGTGTGCACCGTCCCCTGGACTGTGACCTCCCTGTGTGCACCGTCCCCTGGACTGTGACCTCCCTGTGTGCACTATTCCCTGTACTGCGACATCACTGTGTGCATTATCCCCTGTACTGTGACATCACTGTGTGTATTATCCCCTGTACTGTGACATCACTGTGTGTATTATCCCCTGTACTGTGACATCGCTGTGTGTATTATCCCTGTACTGTGACATCACTGTGTGTATTATCCCCTGTACTGTGACATCACTGTGTGTATTATCCCCTGTACTGTGACATCACTGTGTGTATTATCTCTGTACTGTGACATCACTGTGTGTATTATCCCTGTACTGTGACATCACTGTGTGTATTATCCCTGTACTGTGACATCACTGTGTGTATTATCCCTGTACTGTGACATCGCTGTGTGTATTATGCCTGTACTGTGACATCACTGTGTGTATTATCCCCTGTACTGTGACATCACTGTGTGTATTATCTCTGTACTGTGACATCACTGTGTGTATTATCCCTGTACTGTGACATCACTGTGTGTATTATCCCTGTACTGTGACATCGCTGTGTGTATTATCCCTGTACTGTGACATCGCTGTGTGTATTATCCCTGTACTGTGACATCGCTGTGTGTATTATCCCTGTACTGTGACATCACTGTGTGTATTATCTGTGTACTGTGACATCGCTGTGTGCACTATCCCCTGTACTGTGACATCACTGTGTGTATTATCCCTGTACTGTGACATCACTGTGTGTATTATGCCTGTACTGTGACATCGCTGTGTGTATTATCCCTGTACTGTGACATCACTGTGTGTATTATCCCTGTACTGTGACATCACTGTGTGTATTATGCCTGTACTGTGACATCACTGTGTGTATTATGCCTGTACTGTGACATCGCTGTGTGTATTATCCCTGTACTGTGACATCACTGTGTGTATTATCCCTGTACTGTGACATCGCTGTGTGTATTATCCCTGTACTGTGACATCGCTGTGTGCACTATCCCCTGTACTGTGACATCACTGTGTGCATTATCCCCTGTACTATGAACACTCCTGTAGATCTCTCTTCTGTGTGAATGCCTAAATTGCCCAACCTGAAGAAATGACTTGATGTCAAACCCTCATTGCTCGACCTTCTTCCAGGCCTGTAGGAAGGGCAGGTCTCCACATGATGTATAGCTGGGAGGCTAAAGAATTATTATCCGCTCCTTTCCTTCCCTTTACTCCGCGCTACGACTTGTCCACTTGCGCAAGTTGTAACGTTGAAACATGTCACAAACAACATCCTACACATTTTAGGTTAAAATACAATATAGAAAAAAACCTAAAAAAAACCCTTAAGAATTTAATTTAATACTTATTTCAACTTGCTTGTGCCAATGATAGTCACTGTGATTCCCCACATCATAAAACATTTACCTAAAATTACAGTTTTTTGCACTGAAAAATTGTTCAAAAATGAATAGACCCCTGGGAGCCTCCGTACCATCTCTATTTGAAGTCATGGCCTTTTTTATAAAGTCCTTCCCACTATATAGATTGTGCCCCAATTTATAAAAATAAATCTCTTCCAAAGTCATGTGAAAATGAGCAGAAAAGAGTCATATTTTGATTGAGACAAGTCAGGTTTAGAGGCTGCAGGAGGAGTGTCACCTCAGGCACCCTCATCTTTGATTCTATGGCACCTAGAAACACGTAGGTGTCAGATCAAATATAAGAATCTCATCTTTTAGATCACATCAGGATTGTGTTTCTGTCATATACAGAACAAGAGATGATTGCAGATGAAAAAAAACAAAAAAAACATTCCCACTTTTATCTGCAGCTCACATTTTCAACTATGTCTGACAACAGGACTTCCTGTATGTCCAGTTCTGTAGATCACAGAACCACAAGCCACAAGTGATCTAAAAGAGGAGATTCTTACCTTTAAACTGACACCATGGGGCAGATTTACTCACCCGGTCCGTTCGTCATCCAGCAGCGCGTTCTCTGCGCTGGATTCGGGTCCGGCCGGGATTCATCAAGGTAGTTCCTCCGCCGTCCACCAGGTGGCGCTGCTGCGCTGAAAAGCATCTGAACGCACTCAAGTTCACCGAGCCGGACCTAGTGAAGGTAAGCGCGTACCAAGCGACACTTTTATTGTTTTAAATGCGGCGGCTTTTCCGAATCCGTCGGGTTTTCGCTCAGCCACGCCCCCGATTTCCGTCGCGTGCATGCCGGCGCCGATGCGCCACAATCCGATCGCATGCGCCAAAATCCCGGGGCAATACAGGGGAAATCGGCGCAAATCGGAAATATTCGGGTAACACGTCGGGAAAACGCGAATCGGGCCCTCCAATGACCCCCCATGTTTGTAGATGCTATAGAATCAAAGATATGGTTTGAAGTGATGCTCCTCCTGCAGCCTTTAAACCTGACTCATCTTAATCAAAACATGACTCTTTTCTGCTCATTATCACATAAAAGAGGGAATTGTAGACATTTCATACCCCACCTGAGGAGGCTAGTAGTTTAAAGGAAATCTGCCATCAAAATCCATCCTGAAAACCAGGGACCGTGACTGTGGTAATCATCTTATATGTGTTATCCATATCCTCCTTCCTTCTAAAATAATTATGCTATTGAGCCCGAGAGGCTCTGGTGGGTGTTTCCAGAGTCCCTTTAAGGAGTTAAGATTTAGAGACTGGTTCCCTTTAAACTATGCCAGATGTACTAGCATTGGAGACTTGGGAAATCTGTCTAGTCTAACTTTGCATCAAACATTGGAGCAAATGTCTCAAAAGAGCCGCAAATAATCTCATGCTGCGCCAGATTTATCGCTGTGTAGTTTACTGCATTAGAACTCCCCCAAACTGTTGCCACCTTTTGGGCACACACTCTTTTTGCTTATAAGCCACACCCACTTTCGGGAAAAGTTTCTAAAAACTTTATTATTCCCTTGATGAATGTGTCGCACGCAGCTTTTGCCACAAATTTCTACAGAATTCATAAACGGTTTGATAAATCTGCCCCAATATTGAGACTTATTCTCAGACTGTTACTTATATATCTCATATTTTTCAGACTATAAGGCGCACCAAAAAATCCTTAGATTTTCTCAGAAATCAAAGGTGCGCCTTATATTTGAACCGGACTTACAGCTGCCTTGTACTGTGCACAGGTCTGCCACCTGCTGGTCATTCATCCTTATAATCAGGTGCGCCTTATATGTGAACCTAGACATTTTAGCAGGCATTTATTGATGGTGCGCCTCATAGTCCGAAAAATACGGTGTGTATGTGTGTGTATATATATATATATTTTTAATTTTGTTTTTACTTAAACAAAACTTCAATGTGTTCTTTCCACCATGGAAGTTTGTGTAAAGAAACACAAAAAGGACTTAACAATGAAAGTGTTTAATAGAAGAAAAGTCATTTGTATAAATAACCAAATATAAATCATCAAATACTAAAAACTACAAATAAAATTACTGTTTGCGCAGGCTCCGCACCATTTTGTACAGCTTCTTTGCACTATAGGAAATGGTTTTCTTTACTCCTGGAATAAGATGAAAAAAAACACTAAATGAATCATATTTATAATACAGATAAAATTGAATTAGGACATTTTTTGGGGGGTAACAGGTGCTCTTTAAAGGGGTTTCAAGGAATATATGTTTTTTCCCATTTTTTATATTAGGCTGGAGGATGGGGGGGGGGGGGGTAGGGGAATTAAAAATAATAAACCTTTGATACTTCCCTCTGTGCCCACTCCCATAGAGCCGTAGCGTCGCCCTTCTTTACCATCTTGTGTTTGTATATAGAGGCCAGCAGTGCCATCCTGACCACAACCTGGTGCCTGCTACTACCTGAAACTTACTTTAGTGGGAAGGTGGGTGTGGTATGGACCACTACGCTGGCCTCTGTATACTACAGAAAACACAACAGAAAGCATACTTACCTTGCTCTGGCTCCCACATCAATCCAGTACTCCATCGTCCTGGTTATTGGAATCGCACCTTGTTGAATGGTATGTGACCCGCTTTGGCAAATGAGTTACACCCACAGAACTGGGGACAACAAATGAAGTTACCTCCCACGGTGACTGAAAGTCCCGCCCACTTGTCCAAGGAGCCTACTTCATTGGCTTTTGCAGGTTCTTGGTGCAGCTGGAATTACCAGCCTGGTGCAGTCCAGAAACTGAAAGCACTGGAGCGGGAGCCAGAGCATGGCCAGCAGGTTCTCTTTTATTCCTATCCCTGCCCCCACCCCCTAGAAATTAGGAAAACCCCTGGCGCGAGATTTCCAAGGGCAGGTTTAATGACTGGTTGACACAGACTATTCACAGAAGTCAGACAATGCTGCAAGTCTTGTCTACAAAATTTGGAAGCTGAACTGGCGGTCACCCAAGGTATACATCAAACTCCTCTATAAACACCAATGATGAAATGATGGCGTTATTTTATACCTTTGTAATACATTATAGTAATTTATAATCTATATAGTAATATAGAAAGTTTTAAGATTGTCTAGTAAATTGGGCCATCTTGTATTAAATGGAGTTGTCTTGTTAAGGTAGTCCTCAGTACAGAGAATGATATGAGGCTTTGTCCGCCGGATCCATGTAGATCAGCAGGTGATTGCTACTATATGAGTTTATAGAGGGGTCACTCATCTATTAGTTAGAGCAGGGGTAGGGAAACTATGGCTCGGGAGCCAGATGTGGCTCTTGATGTCTGCATCTGGCTCGCAGACAAATAATTGATTAAGAAACAGACAGCACCGATCAAAGGATGCACGCAGGGTTGTTACTGCTGCCTGTATCCTTTGTGTGACACAGGTGCCATCGCCGCGTCATTGCTTAGGTGACAGCGCCTGTGTCATAGAGTAGAGCGCCATCCACTCTTCTCTATGACCTAGGCACCATTGTCTTAACAACATTGGCAGCGGTGTCTGGGTCATAGAGAAGAGTGAGGAGATGCTGCTGAAGGGAGAGCAGGTAGGTGAGTATTCCCTTTTTTTTTTTTTTGCTGTGACTACCGGGGGGGCATGTGCTATGGCTACCTATCTACTGGGGGGCATGTGCATATTGTATGGCTCTCACAGAATTACATTTTAAAATATGTGGTGTTCATGGCTCTCGCAGCCAAAAAGGTTCCTGACCCCCGAGTTAGAGGATAGAATATCTTATTCCAATTTAATCCTTGATTAACCATTTGGCCAATTCGATGGGAAATATGATGCATATATTAAGTTTTTGGGGCGTATCCAGCTTTATTTTTGCTGTCAATGAGGTCGCATCTAGATCTTACATGTTGGTCAATACGAGTTTACAGAATTTTTTGCTCCCTTGGCATTTGTTCCACAGCATAATCAGGGTTGCTCAATTATCCGGGAGAAGTTTCTTTTGAGAAATTCCAGAAAAAAAAAAAACAGCCTATAAAAGATTTACGTTATCTAAAAATAGGCCATTGTTAACACATAAATGGCTTTTATATAATTTTTTACAAGGCAAAAAATGCTGGAAAAAAAAAAAACCTTGTGTATGTGTAAGTAGTCCGATTCTTCAGGTAGGTGGAGCTGATGGGTAACTGAACACTTGCTACAGGATTACATTCTACTAAGGTTCAGTTCACACTTGCATTGGGGCAAGGAGAGCTAAATGGAATGAACAACGGAAGGTGAATGGAAGGCCCACCTGCCGCTCCACATGGATCTTAATGAATCTTCTGTTAACTTCCATTATTAATAGCGTATAAAAAAAAAAAAAAATTGCTGCACAATTTTTCCACTATTAATAATGGAAGCTACACAACACGGGTGTGATTTTAGTCTTATAAGGGTCTCAGCCGTGGACTACTCTGATCAGATTATAATCTGGCTCTTCCAGAGAGAAAGATATTTTCCAAAGTGGATAACTCCATATAAGGGGTCTACCATCTTATCAAATCACCCCACAAATTAGGACACATTGTGCTGGGCACTTTATAAGCTTTCCCTTTTCCTACTGGTTTTTTGTTTTTGAGAAAATGCTGTTTTTCATCTGCGTGTAAATTCGTTTCTTGGTGCATTGTGGGTGGAGCAAATCTGATGATGCATTCATTGTCTTTTCTCTACATTTTAGGGTACATTTACAAGAACGTAATGGGGACCGATATCCGGCTGCACCATTTGTGGCTGGATACGGGCCTCATTGATGCCTATGGCGCCTGGTCACAGTGCACATGTTGTCTCACCGCACCATGACAACATTTTTCTGTGTTACGGTGCCAGCCCTGTGCTTCTCTATGGAGAGGGGATGGGTGAGCGGCACTCAACTCTTCACTTCTCCATTCGTCTGAATGAGGCCTTCATTTTATG
This sequence comes from Engystomops pustulosus, assembly GCF_040894005.1. Taxonomy (NCBI): domain Eukaryota; kingdom Metazoa; phylum Chordata; class Amphibia; order Anura; family Leptodactylidae; genus Engystomops; species Engystomops pustulosus. Next base: position 27,556,026 of record NC_092420.1, read on the forward strand.
GGGGGGATGTAAAATTCTGTGTAAGAGGGTGATGCTGGGTTGCACTTCCAGGTACAGTATGCAGAATAAAATGGGAGCACCAGCAACTTTGGCCATACCACCTGTGCACCACCAACCTAATTTGCATAAATATAAAAATAGATTTTCTTTAAAATGACAGATCACTGGGAAACACAAAATGTAGGTCATTAAAGGGGGTTATCCCAAGTTTAGACGTTATTGCCTAAACCAGTGATGAACTCTAATGAACTCTGTGCTGGGATGACAACTTGGGTGCCCAAAGAGAGGACTCTGAGTGCCACCTACAGCACCGTTGCCATAGGTTCATCATCACTGCCCCATACTGTTTAGTAATGAAAACATGACTGCTGAGACCCCCACCAATTATGAGAACAGGACCCCCTTAACACGGAGAATGGGGCATCTGTCCTCACTAATTGATCAAGCAGTAGGATGAACTGGACCAACATCAATTAACTTCTAAACTTGGGACAACCCCCTTAAAGCCTCATGCACACAACCTTGTGCTAAGGCAGTGAATGAGCCGCAGCTTACTTATGGCCCCCATAGCCTTTTGTTGGGCTTGATCACAGTACGGCGAGGCACGGCGCATGCACAGCATTCACGCCATAAACTATAGAGTAGGTCCAATTCCTGCCCTGTGGGCGCTCACCTGCCGAAGTCAGACTGGCTACAAGCAAATGCACATACGGAAAATGCACATGTTCATGTACAAGAGGCCTAAACTCACAAGATTCCCCACAAAATTATGTTTTAGTTCTAAGAGGATTTAGGACGCTCTTTAAAAAGAAAAATATTAGAGCAAGTTCTCCAGATGGCAACACAGCAAAAAATGGAAAGAAAAAAACTACATATCACATTTACTAACAATATAGTCAATGATAAAGGAAGGAGGAGGAAGGGGGCACATATAATTAATATAAATCCATGTAAGTCACGAGTATAAAACAAGAAGTACATTGTATTTCATTAAGAATTTTATGACTCATCATTCTTACTAGAGTGAGACTTTTGCCTGCAGTTGACACAGAAGGATCCGTGTAATTAGTACAACACATTACTGATGACATTTCCAAATTTAAAGGGAAATGTGAAACTTTCCCAAAAGTCATAAAACTTTACAGTACAAAATGTAATGGATCATATTTTCAGACTAAAGCTAGAAGATAATTTCTGCCTGATCTATGGCGCACGACACAGGGGTATACAGAGCATCATGACACAGTGGAATTGGAAGGTTCGGCACTGACTGAAACTTATACCAATACGGATGTTCCCGTCAAGAAGACCATTGCACCAGTTCGGACACACGGGGTTGTCAATTTCCTTATTATGCTCTACATTAAGTACATGAAGCAAAGTTTCAATGTGAACGTCAGATCTTACATCCTAGACCTTACGGAACGGCCTTCTGAAAGTTAACCTATAACGGTATCCAAAATGTCACCTTTCATGACATGTTGGACCCAAAAAACTTCATGGACCTATAATCCAGGACAGTGACTAAGTCAAAATGATGTCCTCTTGTGTGCTGAAAGATTTAGCATTACTCAGAGAAAGAGCTCACAATATATGGCTAATCTGAAAGGAGTCACAGGGGCGGAGACACTAGAGTGTCCTGGTTTGAGTGATGTCCCACAGGATTAGTTAGTTTACCCAGATGCTTGTGCTGATGTTCCTGGACTAAGGGACATCAATAAATCCAGAAGAGGACATCCTAGTGCAACTCTTCTCCACCCCATGTGGAGAACTCAGAATCACAATGATGTAGTCCTTTTATATATAGGGAGATTCTGTAACTGTCCTGGATAACAGATTGGTGGCCTTTTTGGGACTAAACTCTCAGGAAATGTCCCTTCCTTTTTAGAAGAGGAGGAAGAAATAGAAAATCTCTGTAAATATTTTGTGCAGACTGGTGTTGACTGAATCTACCCATGTAGATGACTGCTTGGCCCTGTAATGTGTATACAATGTATTCCTGATGTTTGATCAGAACATATTGTAAGGAGGAGTTGACAGACGGATTTTTCACATAACTTATCTTTTGTTCTTAAATGGTCTCTAACTTTTCAACAAACTTTTCAAAAGTACAAAGGACTTCAAGAAACTTTGGTCTATATTTTGCTATATTTTACATGGAAGCAGGGAGTCACGGCAGCTAGGTCGCCACTCGCTGGCATAGAGCGCAGCGACTACTGATTTCTTTAAAGTTTGTTGAAGGTAGAGGTGCACTTTAAGGCAGAGAAGTCTTTACCAGGTGTCTGGTAGCAGCTTATTCCCCTCTTTTAGCAAGTACTTCACCTCTTATAAAACAATTCTGGACCATCTTTTGTTATAATTTGAGGTGAGAGGACCGGATGGCCAGGTTCGGCGTTTAGGTTCAGCAGCCTGACCCAGACACATTGCCTGATTACCGGCCCCAAAAATAATGGCTAGTTGCTAAGGGCATCAATTTGCCTCATCTCTGCTTGTAATTCATCACATTATTTCTCCAGAAAATACATATATTCCGTATAAGACGACTTTTGAAGACAGAAAAATCTTCTGTCTTCTCTGGGGTCGTCTTATACGCCGGTAATCTCGACCGCCCGCTGTGTATTCACGGCGGCGGTCGGGTCGCGCTGCATGGAGAGGTCTCACGGGCTGAGCCCTCTCCATAGCTGGTAAGTCTTTGCTGCATATTGCTAGCACCGATCGCGGGTGTTTTCACAGCGATGGCAGGCTCAAAAAGATAGCGGCGCATGGGCGGCGCCATCTTGCCGGGGATCGCCGCTCCCCGTGATGTCATCGGGGGCGCCGATCCGTCTCCATGGTAGCCTCGGGTCTTCCGAAGACCCGAGGCTATTTCGTTTTAACCCCTTCAATTACAATGTGCTGATAGCACATTGTAATGAATGAGGAGGAAAATCCCCATATACTGCCATACTGTAGTATGGCAGTATATGATAGGATCGATCAGACAACCTAGGGTTAAAGTACCCTAGGGAGTCTGAAAAATAGAATAAAAATAAAAAAAAGTTAAAAAAAAAAAATTATAATAAAAAAACCTAAAATTTCAAAATACCCCCCTTTCCCTAGAACTGACATAAATATAAATAAACAGTAAAAATCATAAACACATCAGGTATCAACGCGTCCGAAAATGCCCGATCTATCAAAATATGATAACGGTTTTTCAATGCGTTTAACCCCGTAACGGAAAATAGCGCCCAAAGTCGAAAATGGCACTTTTTTGCCATTTTGAAAAATATAAAAAAAATCTATAAAAAGTGATCAAAAGGTCGTACAGTCCTAAAAATTATATCATTGAAAATATTATCAAATTTCACAAAAAATGACACCACCCACAGGTCCGTACACCAAAGTATAAAAAAGTTATTAGCGCCAGAATTTGGCAAAATCAAAAAAATTATTTTTGTACAGGAGGTTTTCATTTTTGTAAATGTATGAAAACATTATAAAACCTATACAAATTTGGTATCCCCTTAATCGTACCGACCCAAAGAATAAAGTAGACATGTCATTTGGGGCGCTCAGTGAAAGACGTAATATCCAAGCCCACAAGAAAATGGCGCAAATGCGTTTTTTCACCATTTTCATTGCATTTGGAATTTTTTTCCCACTTCTGAGTACATGGCATGGAATATTTAATAAAATAAAAATTTAAGGTACAGTATGGTAACATTTACAGTAAAATGGACGATGGTAATGTTGTTGTTGTATGCCTTATGTTTATGAGCGACAGTTTTCATGCTATATACCTGCATGTCATAAGAATTTACATTAAAAAAAGGACCATGTTAAATTCAAGTCTGTTTTTTTTTTTTAATTTTTACCGGTGTTTTGTATGTGTTGTAAAAGGGGTAGTCTTATACGGCGAATATATCTTAAACTCTATATTTTAAACAGGAAAGTAGGGGGGTCGTCTTATACACCAGGTCGTCTTATACGCCGGAATATACGGTAAATTGGCATTTGGAGTGTTGCAATCCCGGTTTGTTTCTATAGTCATGCAGTTAGCATCAAGTGGATAAAACATGTAGTAACATCTAATTGCCAGTTTATCCATAGATTTCCACATACGTACTAGGAACATAGCTCTGCCCCAGCACTACAGAGACGGTATAGCCGGCTGACACCTGTAGCTCCTATGAGCCGGGATTACATGGTAAATCCACAGCAGAAGTTGGCACAACTTACCCAGTGTTGCAATCACTAATACAGGAAAGAGAGTTACTATAAACGCTCCAATCACATATACAAATCAATAGACAAATGGTTCTGAAAAAAGACCCAGGGGTTTAGGGTCCCAAATATAAGCAGCCAATGAGATGGATACAAATGTGAATTTGGTAGGGTGTGAAGCAGAGGACAGTACACCCTCCTTCACTGCACATCTTCTGGACAATGGGTGACTGTCCTCCACGAGGCAGAGGTGTTTGGGATACCAGCTGTTGCTGGTGTTTTACAAAGGGCATGCACAGACACAGGGGCGTAACTAGGAGAGGCAGGGCTCCATAGCAGACTTCTGCATGGGGACTCCCTTCCCACTAAGAAAAATAAATAAATAAATATATAATATATATATACACACACACACATTTGTACACTCCCACATGCGAGTTACAATCACATACATTTATACACTCCTATATACAAACATTTATATACATACATCATATACACACATACTACATATAGTATACGCACACCACATATACATATATTACCATATACAGACATACAACATATAGTATACGCACACCACATATACATACATTACCATATACAGACATACAACATAATATATGCACACCACATATACATACATTACCATATACAGACATACAACATATATACACACACAATAACCCAGATGCCCGACACTGTTAACCCTGTGGTTACGCCCCTGCACACACGATAGATCATGATGAAAAATCTCTGCCCAAATTTCCCTCCCATCGTAGCCAATAGGAGACAAGAAAAAAAACATATAAATTAGTGACATGTCCTCTGGGCTGGATGCCCCACATGTCATAGCGCAGGTGTGAACATACCCTTTTAGGTGTTGCTCTTTCAATCAATGTGAAGTGTCCTATAAAGGATTAGCGATCCCCCCGGACACCAAATAGAAAGTAATTGCTTATTCCCAGCAATTAATTTGTAAAATTAGGGTTGGAACAAATAAAACCCCTGTAACTTGTCTTTTCTACTTCTTCTTTAGCATGCATGTACAGTGATCAGAGGGCTGGATGTGGAGCTCTTACCAGCAGTCACTACTCCTTTAGCGCTTTGACTCAAACTGGAAGATTTCACAATGCCAAATAAAGCTGGAGAGAAATAGAAAACAGATGTTACTCCTCTCATTCACAGATCCACGTGTGATAGTACATTCACAAATTACTTACTGGATTTCTTTGGAATCAAGCTTCTTAAAGGGAACCTGGCACCAGATTTTACACCATTATACTACTAGTCCCCCGACGGTTTATGAAATTAATTTTCTAGAATTCCCTCTATTATGTAAAATCTTGCCGGTTTACCCATAAAAGATCTCTAAAAGATCTGTGAAAATGAGCAGAGAAGAGTCATGTTTTGCCCGAGACGAATCAAGAGGATATAGGGATAGTATAAATTCAGGCACCTCTATCTTTGGTTCTGTAGTCCCTAAAAACATGCTGCTGGTGTCATATTAAAGATAAGAATCTTATTTTTCAGACAGCTCTAAAGTAATGGGCTGTATATTAGTCTTTGTAGATTACAGAACCACATGCTTGATGTAAGTAGTTCCATCCTTATAGGCCACTTCTTCCTGTTGAATTCTAAATGCTGTAACTTTTTATATTTTTTCACATATGTCGTTGGTTAAGGACAAGTTGTAGATTATGGAGGATTGGGGAGCGTATCCTTTATTAATTGAATTTCACAGATTTTTTTTTTTTTGAGAAGATGGAACCTCCCCCCCCCCCCCTCATTTAGGCATTTACTTTTTAATTTTGAATATTGCACCATTCATCTTGTCTTATTAATAATTTATCTTTATTCTGTGGGCCAATATGATTCGTACAATATCCAACTTATATATATTTTGCTGGTGTTATACAATGGAAACACTACTCTGAATAAATCATTAGTGTTTGCAACACAAGCCTTTTTTTTTTTATTACATGATGTAATTTTCATTGGTGCCATTAGGGGGTTTGTACTACTTTTTGATCACATTTTGTAACTTTTTTTTTTTTTTTTTTAAAAACAAGATTACAAAAAATAAAAACAACCACATTTTTCCCCATATATTTTTGGGGGGATTGTCACTCACTTAGCAGATTAAATAAAAAGATTATATTTATAGATTGTGACACGGTGGGTGCTGATGCAGGAAGGGATAGCTATTGAGCTTAGAGAGGACCTGTCAACCCAAAAATGACCCCCACCAAATGTGCCCCCCCCCCCCCATAATCCTCTGCCCAGCCCGTTTCTCCCCAGCCAGTTTAAAAAAAAATGTATGTGTGGCAAATTGATTTAAACCGATCCGACCTCTTACTAAATAAGAGGCCGGATTCTTGCATCTTGTGTCCGGGCAGTCGGCCTTATTCATAAGGGGGCCGGCCGACACACCCCCAGCACGCCCCTGCCCCTGCGTGCTGCGGGTGTGTCGGCCGGCCCCCTCATGAATAAGGCCGACTGCCCGGACACAAGATACGAGAATCCGACCTCTTATTTAGTAAGAGGTCGGATCGGTTTAAAATTAATTTACCACACATACATTTTTTTAAAAACTGGCTGGGGAGAAAGGGGAGAGGGTTAGGGGAGAGGAATATGGGGGGGCACATTTGGTGGGGGTCATTTTCTGGGTGACAGGTCCTCTTTAATAGACGCTACAGTCAGTATGGTCTAAGGGATTAAAGGGCTTTATCGGTGAGTGTATCAACCATGGCTGCTGTGGCGGGAGGCCTTTCAGTATATGTAACTCTCCTGCTCCGATCGCATGGGCTCTGTTTATGAGCCTGTGTGATCAATAAAATAGTATAGTAAGTCGATGTGTGCAAAAGCAGCACTCACTACGACCTACTATATTGTTCTCGCGCATGTAAGGGTTAATGGGGTAAGATCTAGTAACCGGTTCCCTTTAAAGGGGTCTTCAGCATTTATGACATATCTACGCGAGATGCTATAATCTGATCAGGAGTCGCCTGACCCCCCCAGTAATATAACCCCTCTAGGCCCCCTTCTTTCTGTCATATCTATGGACATGACAATATGGGGCCCCCGGGGCAAACAACAGAGAGTAATGGACCTCTTGTCAGGATGAAGGGATGTAAGTGAATGGGCTGATGAAACGAATGCCTTTTGGAAACAGAAGTAGACGGTCCTGTTCTTCTGCCACAGAGGTGATGGAAAGGATATTTAGGACCCGGAGCTACTATGGACGCTGATAAATACTTATGTAGCGTCATCCTATGGCAGAAAAATAACTTCCGAAAATTATGTCAAAACATGTTCATGTAAAGGTTCATTTGGTTTATAAAACCCAGTGTCAAAACTCCCGAAAACTATGACACTTCTACACTTCTCATCTGTTATCACAATTTTCCTACCTGCACCAACTGCTATGTTATACAAGGTTGTGCCATTCGGCTGAAAAGCTTTAAGGGGTATTAGCATAGCACCTCCACATGAATGTAACTATCCAGCTCCTACCTTGCTGAACCACGTTCCCACAGTCGGGGTCCTGGGCTACTTGTAGCAATACTTCTTCTACGTCCCGATTCCTTCCTGGTTGGTCCACCAGATACGTGATGTTCTGTTGTAAATGCTTTGGCAAACTCATCAACTGCAAAAACTGACCCTCCGGACTCTTATCTACCTAAAATGAAAAAAATATATATTTTAAAATGCATTTAAAGGTTCAAAGCTTAGAGGACATGTACCACCAGGATGATGGAGTGTTTGCAAATGAGCTGGAGGGGCTCCTGACTCCATTAACACCTATGGAGCCTGGAGCCCCTCAGGCTCATTTGCATACAGTCTTTCATTCAGGTGGTAGGTGCCCTTTAAAGTCCATCTATATCGTTGGCTGTATTTGGCTGGTCTTCCACATACACGTTACAATCTCATATGGAGACCACATTGTAGCTTTTACCTCTATTTTGCCATGCGCTTGCTTATACACAGCCTGGGGACACTCCTGTAATATGTTACTATAAAGCTTCCGAAAATGTTCAAGGTTCGGCCTCACAATGTTTAGCACCTTGGCCTTATCTTCACCAATTATCATCCTGAAGTCACCTAAAGGGAAAGGATCAGAAGAGAAGGATGGGGTCACACCACACAAATCTGCACCGTAATGAAAGGAGAAAATCACAACAACAAATTTTAATTTGCGGAGATTATTAAAATTCAATTTAATCCATAATTCAATCTTATGTTCTAGCAAATCTTGTAACCATAACAATAGAACATTGCATCATCTGTTCATCATGATATTACTGTGCAGCGATGCTACAGTTATCATTTAGGATAACTTCTAAGGAAAGAGGAAAGATGAATAATAATAATTCCTTTATTTATATAGCGCACACAGATTACGCAGCGCTGCACAGAGATGGCCAAAACAGTCCCTGTCCCCATGGAGTTCACAATCTAATCAACCTACCAGTATGTTTTGGAGTGTGGGAGGAAACTGGAGGACCTGGAGGAAACCCACGCAAACATGGAGAGAACATACAAACTCTTTGCAGATGTTGACCCTGGGACTTAACCCAGGTCCCCAGCGCTGCAAGGCTGTAGTGTTAACCAATAAGCCACCGTGTCGCCATAGTACGAATCATAAAAGGGTTTTTCTGTGATTAAGCACCACATACACACTGAACCAAAGCAACAGCAGACAGCATGCAGTACCCCACATTGGGCTAGGGTTGAAGGTGCACACTGTGTATGTGACATCACTACTGAACCTTTGTATAGAGATCGGCAATGATAAAATAAAGCACAAAAACAACAACATGTGACGTAATGTCACGAGGCAGTTTCGAGCCGTCTCTGGCTGAGCTCTCAGGCTGTATGGAGCCATCTCGGGCTGAGCTCTCTTAATATAGCCTGGGTGTTTGCTGTAAAACACCCACGATTACTTGGGCACCACCATCTTGGTGGTGTTCGTTGATCGCAAAGCGACAATCCTTTCCCGAAACAGCCTGGAGTGTTTATGAGACTCCAGGACCTGGCATTCACGGGGATCCAGTGAGTTAAAGATCCACCGAAAAATCCACATACACTGCAAGCCTGTACTATCATTGGATGTATGCTGGTCAAAATGTTGTAAAGTTTCCGTAAGAAGAACAATGAAAACATCAGCTCATGCCGCAAAAAAATATGACACCTTACACACCTCCGTAAACCAAAGAAAGAAAACATTACTGGCACCAGAATATGGTAAAATTAAGAAGCTTTCTTTGTACAAAAAGGTTTTCATTTTTTAATAATCAACTAAAACACAATAAAACCTAAGGAAATTTTGTATCCCTGTGATCGTATTAACTCAAAGAAAACAGTAGAGGTGTCATTTGAAGTGCACAGTGAAAAAGAAAAAACTAAAAAAATGGAGCTTACAAGAAAATGGCTAAATGTATTAAGAATTTTTTTTTATTTTTCCCCAGTACAGTTCATTTAGTACAGTCACTAGGAAGTACAATTTGTTTAGCAAAAAAAAAAAAAAAACCCTCGTACATCTCTGTTTATGGAATAATTAAAAAAAAAAAAATGTTTTTGATGGAGGGGAATTAAAAACGGAAACACAAAAACGGCATCAGCAAGATGAAGGACTGTATGCAAATGAACCTGAGAGGCTCCAGGCTCCATATTTATTAATGGAGCCTGGAGCCCCTCAGGCTCATTTGCAAACAGTCTTTTATCTTGGTAACATCTATCCACAGGGTATGGGATAACTTGCTGGTCGATAGGGAGGTTCGCACAGACCAGGAGAACAGGGGTCCAGTAGTGCCATATAGTTAAATAGGGGAGTCAGCGCATGTGCAACCAACTGATCTACTGATTTGGGGGTACAACGGACCCCAATTCTTTGTGATATCACTGCTGGGACCTTGAGATCACAAGATATATCATACAATATTGTAGAATAACATAACAAAGTCTCACCGGAGTACGAGAGGCCAGCAATCTGCAGGTAGAGGTCTTCTTCGGTAAAGCTTTCGGGTAACATGAGGAAGGAGGCAGTGAGAGCACTCTTCAGATTGGTGGTCAGTGCGGTTTGGAGACGACCGTTCTCTTTCTGCAGCAGAATCTTCACCTGTACAAAGCAATAATGCACAGGATGAAACCTCACATTATATGGAGACATGAAAGCTGCCAGATACTGGAGGGGATGGGGCTGCAATCACACATGACACATATAGATGCTAAATGACATCCGATTTAATATTGGGAATTTACACCAAAGAGAATCCTTCAGCAGTTGTGATCTGATCCGTTCATCCCTGGGGCAACTCCTGAAGATGAAATAATTGAGCTATTAAGAAGAGAAATGAAGGCTTCATAGTGAAAACTAATAGTAATTAATGTTACCCATTACTGGACGCGACCTAGAATTTATACATAGGATATGATGCCCTCTAGTGGAGAATGTGAACACTGACTGCATATAGATCAGCTATAGTGATATAGGCGACCACAGCTTCAGTATAGCCAAGGTCACCATCATGTCCAATGATACTTTGATATCATCAGATTCACTGCCAGGGTTTCTGGATAACCCAATCTATCATGGTGCATGGAACAGTGGTGCCGTGTATGTGGCACAGTTGGACTGCTTTTTCATTCATCTTTATAGAAGTGCCATACAATGGTGAGAGCTGGACGCCAACATCTCCATAAGTCCCATGGAGATGAAGGGTAATGCACCTTTGTGATCTGCTGCTCCATATATATGATGGCCATTATTCTTGTGGATAGGCGATAAGTAGCTCCATCCCCTCTTTCCATAACCAAGTCACCAAAAAGGCTGACAGGTTTAGGAGATGATTGCATGTGAATCTCTTTACCCCTTTAATGAACAAAAAACCCCAAACCCTATATGTGACCCAACCCGATCATTAGTCATAGTATATGGAAACCAGCAGGGACCCAAGTAGGAACCTAATAGGAGCAGAGGAAGAAGGTGGGGAGTTAGTGAGGCTGTTACCATTATACTTATTATCGCTCTTTTATGCCTTTCTAACCCTTTTCCCAACAGCCAACACAAGAGGAGAAGGAATTTTTTAAGCTTAGTTAAAAACTTTATCTTGATACCACTTATGTGGACAAGGGATAACATTCAATCGGTAAGGGTCTGACTGCTGGGATCCCCAGCAATAATGGGAGAAAATTGCTGAGCACAGGCCTGGGATATGTCCAGCACACTTAGAGAGTGGATGTAAATGCTGGAGATAGTGAAGCGCTGTGCTCAGCAATTTCCAATGCTCCCATACTGTTGAGAGGATGCATGCTGTCCATCAATTTGTGAGAGTGGGACCCCCGGTGTGCTTCCATTGTGGCTCCTGTGCTTATCAAAAACAGGCAAAATAAACCTTACTCGCCTCCACTGTGAAAAGTTCAGCGCCGGTGTCCCAGCTTACATTTCCTCCCACCATTAAAAGCCTTGCCCAAACTTTTGCCCCCTCCTGTCTATGTTATCCCCGCCCACTACCTTTTGGCTTCGTCCACCACCACCACGGGATGTATGAAATGGGACAAGATCAGCAGTTTCCCCACACAGTGCTCACTGCTAATTTCACCATGAAGTGACAGGGACAGTATTCTGGTAAAGACAGGGAGAGGACTTCCTGACTGCTCAGGCCAAGATCTGAAGAGACACTGAGCTGTCAATCAAAAAAGGAGGCGTGGCTCACTGGCAGCCAGGGAGAAAACCTGACTCTTCTCTTCAGAAGTTGACTCGTGTCTACTCATATGCATATCATTAATCTGCTGTAATTAAGGTACAGTGGCAGATAATTTTAGGTGAAATGGGGATGTCTTTTAACCCTTTACCAGAAGGTATTGCTGGTATAATGGGTTAAAATTCTGGTGACAAGTAGGAGAGTGGATTACATCTGATAATGGAGGCATTATGTGTAAAGATGCTAAAACATCATTATCAAAAACAATTGGTGCACAATATGGCAACACAGATTCCTTAAGAGTATTAGGGTGAATCTGCACGACCATTGGGGACGTATATATGGCCTCCATATATACGTCCCCCATAGACCGGCTATGGGCGCAGGGCGTAGTATGGAGCGGTACGGTGTAGCACACGTGTGGCACCGTATCGTTCCATACCCGGGAAAAGTTAAGACATGTCCTAACTTTTCCCGTTTTACGGCGTTGTGCGCCAAATACCTCTATGGAGAGGGGCGGGGGCGAGCAGAGCTCACCCCCTCCTCCTCTCCCATGCGCCATGCTCTCCTATGCATTTGTGTGAATTTGCCCTGACTGCTCCTATCATTTTATGGTATGGGTAACAATTGTAACAACTCTTCAGGACTTACAGGTTTATGTAAGCGGCCAGCGATATACAGGGTTTTCCAATGCAGTAAATCTTCAATCAGGGTGTCAGTGCTCACAATCCCATACTTTATCACCTGGAAGAGAGACCTCTGCATTAGAGAAATAAAGAAGTAATATGGTGAAACATGGGGAAGTACTCCCTCTACCCTCACTGTCAAGGGACAATCTCCTCTCAGCACTCTCAACCTACTTCAGAGATGCCTCAAATATTTCAGGCAATTTTCTCAAGATGTGTGAGCTGGGGATTTTAATGCAAGACTCCCAAATATCAAAGTAACATAATTAGAAGAGCCACAAGCTCACTTCTTCCTATAAAAGGGTTATGGCCTGAAAGCCTCAATAGCAATGTTATTCTTTACAGTTATTTGGCTACTTGTATATAGAGATATATATCTCCCCAGAGATAGTCCAATATTATGCAGATTCCTCCACATACCTTCCCATCACACGGGACCAGAGTGTTGTAATAGACCCCAGCGCCATACTTGTTCTGTACAGTACTTATCTTCTTTGGTCCCAGATATTTTAGCACAGAGTAGTGACTTCGGTTCTGCATCAGGTTCATCGTATGCCACGTGATAGGATCGTCCACCGCAAAGACAAAGTCCACCATGTTCTAGGGGAAGGAAATCATCAAGATCGAGTAAATCTGATGGCAAGAATCTCCATTAGGTATAAAATTCTGGCAAAGTGTTTCTACATGTAGGGGGATCATCTTTCTGTGATATGATTTTATTAAATACAATGTTCCCAGATCACACATATGACTGTATTCACACAAGGCTAAAACATTTTTACCCTTTGTTGTAAGGATATGTTGTTAGGATTCCACACAAGGGAGGACTAGGACGTATCAAACTGTTTACCTATATAGTGGATAGGTCCTCCTGTTTGGCACCTGATGGAAAGTAACAATACTGGGGAATACCCATAGTATATGTACAGCGGAGGCCGGGGATGGACACCATACAAGGCCACCACTAGACATTTTTTTTAACAGCAACCCCTAGCGTTATATTCTGCAGTGTTCTGAACTACATCACCCAGTATTTCCTGAGGAATATAATGTATACCGAGCAGACGGGCACCAAAATGAGCCCTCTGCCTGCCAGTATATGTCTATGGGCACTTCAATGTGTACATCAGCCACTTTACTGACAAACACACTGCACATTCCCAAAATACAAAGTGTGAAAGTAGCCCCAGTGTAAGTTAATTTTATTTTTTTCTATTTCCCCTGCAAAAATTTTCCTCCTAAACCCCTTTAATGCTGATATTTTACACCAAAGGAGAAGCCGAATTCTAAATCTGAAACCTTCTGCAGCTCTGATCTGATATGTTCATGCTAGAGGCGGCCTCTGTACATGGAATAATTGAGCTATTAAGAAGATGATGAAGGCTTCATGGTAAACGCTAATTGTAATGAGTGTAATACATCATTGGACATGACCCAGAATTTTATACATAGGCTATGGCGCCATCTAGTGGATAAGGTGAAAACTGCTTTCATCTGTGGAAACATCGGACAACACAAAACAGAAGGAAAATTATAGATATAATCGTTACAGACTATCAATCATGCAGTGCATGAGCCCCAAATCATATATACAGCCTCTGATCTGGGGTCGGTTCAAGTAAGATAGGCGGGTCTCAGTCCTTGGACCCTTACAATGTGATACTCATGTACATCAATACTGAAATCCTAGCAAACCCTTCTGAGCTCCGTCACAGTGACATATATGGGACTGAAGAAAATCAAAGTAATATATTTAGGTTTTTTATTGTATCAGTGTGGATGCAGCTGCATAATTTTCAATAAGTGTAGACCAGTTCATCATTTAAGTATCTTGCCATTAAAGGGGTATTCTCATCTGGGCACACACATTCAGTTTCACTAATCTTCCATATATAAACATTTCTTCAATTGGATGTTATTAAAAAAATGTTCCTGTGTGAAGATAATTTCCCATAAACATAGCCATGTTGTCCCTTAGAAACGAGATAGCTTCCTCGGTTACGACCACCTCACATTTTGGCAGCGGTGGCCAGACATGCGCTATTGAGTCCTGCCTGACCACCTGGATTCAGCAATCATTACTACAGGACGGCTACAGGACATGCAGTTATTTGTGAAATCCCTCCAGCAGAGGTGGCCGTATCCTAAGAAGCTATCTCGTTTCTAAGGGACAGAATGACTACATTTATGAGAAATTATCTTCACACAGGAACATTTTTTTTAATAACATCTAATTGAAGAAATGTTTATACATGGCAAATTTATAAAACTGAATGTGAGTGCCCAGACGAGAATACCCCTTTAAAGGACATCTACTACAAGGATGAAGGATTGTAAACCAAGCACATTGCCATACTGGTGTGTGCCCCCTCTCTCCTCTTCTTTTAGATACTTATGCCCTGATTTATACAAAAAAAGGCTTTTAAAATTATGTAAAATAGCCTGCAAGGCTCCAGGCTGCATAGGTTTTTACAGACCCTGGAGCCACGCAGGGTCATTTGCACAATTTTTAAGTATTTTTTTCATACAAACAAGGGCAAAGGAAGCTAAAAGAAGAGATGATCCTGCCAGAAGGGGTACAAACCACCATGCAAGTGTACTTGTTTTACAATCCTTCATCCTGGTGGTAGATTTCCTGGTGGTCTGTGCTGGTATTTCACCTCAGCTATATAGAGGTGAATAGAGATTAGTCATTACGCCACATTTACTAAGGGCCGTGCGTCAGTTTTTTGTCTGACTTTGCCCACTCCTTTAGGTGCAAACTGCTTGCACAGGTATTTAAGAAGTGTCTGCGACACATTTGTGTTGCCCGTAACAGTTTTGTAGTGCAGCTGCAATATTCTTCATCCGACACTAATTCCTGCACTGAGGCGGGTGTTCCAGTGCCAGATTTAAAATGCAAAGTCCGAAAGAGGTGGGTTGACCGCCCCATGTTAACAAAAAAAAAAAAAAAAAAAAGTGGTTCACTCTGTCGGAGCAGTGCAAGGGGTGCCAGATTCATGAAGAATGGGTGCCAGAAATCCTGGATCTGGTGCCCTCTTCGCACTACACAGGCAAACTGCATATAGTACAGACTGCACTGTTTTTAGTAAATGTGGGACATAGAGTGGCTGCAGCCTGTGTGATCTGAGGTCCAACACTGAATTATTCTTATTAAGTCTTCTGAAAATCTTTCTGGTGTGGCCTGAATAGAAATCAGTATAGTTGGGAGAATCTGTATAGATGAGGGGTCTAGTATAGGATCTGCTTTACAGGCATCCCCCCTCACCTCGGCATCCCCCCTCACCTTTTACCTTGCCATCCCCCCTCACCTCTTACCTTCGGCATCCCCCCTCACCTCTTACCTTCGGCATCCCCCCTCACCTCTTACCTTCGGCATCCCCCCTCACCTCTTACCTTCGGCATCCCCCCTCACCTCTTACCTTCGGCATCCCCCCTCACCTCTTACCTTCGGCATCCCCCCTCACCTCTTACCTTCGGCATCCCCCCTCACCTCTTACCTTCGGCATCCCCCCTCACCTCTTACCTCTTACCTTGGCATTGCTCTGGGCAGCCCCAATCTGCTTGAACACTGCTGATCCATAGGCAAAGGCAAGGCTGATATCCTGGGGAAAATAGCTGAGGATCCTACGGAAGTGGTAGCCAGTGCCCTGGATAGCTGGCAGAGCCATGACCTGTGCCCACTCTAACACCTACATGGAGCTGTCACCTCCACACTGCACAGCCTAAGCGACAACACATGTACACTCACTTCCGGGATCTGTGGAACGCACGCGTTGATTGGTTAGGTCTTACAGCTCTTGCTATTGGTTGCTCTGTGATCTGGATTGATTAGCCGTGTCTTCGGGCATGCTCAGTACTGAGGCTGATGCAGGAGCTGTGCCCTCCAGTGCTGCTCCTATAGAGGGAGCAGGGATTACACTGAGCCTCATGCATCATGCCACAGACTGTGACATCACATGTAATAATGCAGCTGCATAATGTAATGTCATATTTCAATGTGTCTCTCATAGAATGGGCTTGTGGTGAATTATGTGATAGGATTTGGATTGCTGTCTGTAAATAAAAATAAGCTTCAGAGAAATTTGAGCCCTTTCATAAGTCTTTATTTTGCCTTTTAAAGCCATATCCTTAGGCTGTATTCACACTGCCGCAAGGGGGACGTATATACCGCCGACGTATATACGGCCGATATACGTCCCCCATAGACGGCAATAGGCGCACGGCGCCCTACGGGAGCGGTACGGTGCTGCACGTCCGTACCCCGGAAAACGATAGGACATGTCCTATCTTTCTCCATGGTACGGCACCGTGCGCCATACATCCCTATGGAGGAGGGCGTGGGTGAGCTACACTCACCTCCTGCTCCTCTCCCCGCGCGCTGACGTTGCCTGCCGTGCTACGGTACCGCGGGCAGCACCAGTGTGAATGTAGCCTTAAAAGGGGTTTTCCCACGAAGGCAAGTTAGTAACTTGCTGATCAGTGGGGGTCTCGGTGCTGAGATCCCTGCAAATCGCGAGAACAAGGGGTCCGAGCAACCCCTCACCGCTCCTCAGACTAATAGAGCAGAATGCCGCGCAAGACTGTTCTGCTCCATTAATCTCTATGGAGCTGAATTGCCGAGTGTGTAAGTGTAAGGCTTTCACTCCTCATAGAGCATGTTATGTAGGACATACAAGAAAGAGATGACTGGAATCCGATGTTTGGGTTCGGCCACGCGACCCTTGTGTAGCGGTTTGGGTTCAGCAGGGTTTGCTCCTGTGGTTCCCTCATACTGCACATTACAATGACCCCCTTTACCCAGAGGCTGCTGGGCCCAATGCATAATCTTGTGAAGAAAAACTAAAAGAGTTTTTGTTGCAAGGTTTAGTTTATTTGAGTCATCTCTGTATTTCTCTGATCCTCCAGGTGGAGGCGCCGTCCGTCATCCTCCTCAGCTTTCTCTCAGCACGCGGTCAGGATGGGGTCGTGTCTCTGCACCGAATCCTAAAGCACAGATGACATTGTATTAGGATACCCTCCCATATAATAAGGATGGAGGTCATGGATCTGCCTGGATGTAGTATGGACATTCACTAGCACATAGCCCCCTCTACTGGTCATGTGTGATATTACGGATCACCAATGTGTCCATGGATTTGGGTTATTTTCTTACTGCTCTATAATTAAAGGGGTAAAGTCTGCACCATCAGCCTCATGTGATCTGACATTACTCATAGTGGAAAAGAAAGCAGCGTTCCTAATGTTTGGAGACCTGGTCACCAATGAAGAAAACTGTGCACAAGACATCAGCTACAAATCACTGGCCTCATCAGTAATCTCTGCTGAGGCCGGTGATTCTTTGCTGTTGTCTCCTGCACATATATCATCGCTGCAGAGCAGGGAGCAGGGACCATCAGGGAGGACCAGAGCTGAGGTGCTGGATTTGAGAAGGCAAAGTACATCAGATTTCACCAAATCCACACAATTTACAAATGTAATATTTTTTACATACTGCTACTCACCCTCATCCAGCAGCGCAGTTATGTCATGTGATGATTTCTCAGGGAGCGAGGTATTTCTGGGTTCCCAATGTGGAGCTGGAGGATAAGATAGAACGATGGGTGTTATATCCAGCAGCAGGAGCTACGGCCATCACTGAGGACACTGCCTCATATACAGTCACATAGTATCACCTGTAACTGGACTTCTCCTCTTCTCTATGATTTTTCAGAATTGAAGATTCTGGAGCCGGTTCTGATGGATACAGGTTCCTGTATGACTGCTGACTGTCTGACTGGGTCATCAGGCCATAAGCGGATGATGGGAATCTTCCTCCTTCTATGTGTGTAGAAAGATAGAAGTGGATGGAAAATGAATGGAGACAATGAAGTGGTTGAGGTAATAGATTATGGATGATCACAGCTACACTCAGGTCACACATGTTATGCCAAATGTTGGTAGTGACGGCGCCCCCTATGGATGACCCATTGGAGGTGTAAGAATACATCCACATGGGAGGGAAATGCTGCAGATATTCCGCTGTGGAATTGTAGAAGGAAAATCTGCAGCATTTGCCATAGAAGCAGAATGGATAAGACTTTAGAAGTTTCCATCCACAGATACATCGGATCAGATCTGTAGAATATCAGATGTTGTGGATTTTCACTGAAACACATAAGGACAAAATCACAGTAAGTCCAGACTTACCCCCAGCACACGGCCGCTGTCCTCTCCTGACTTTGTCTTCTCTGATGTCTTTCTCATGTGATGGGACAGGAGCCTCAGTGTCTTCAAGGCTTTCAGAGCTGCAGGAGGTTGGTGAGGACGTCAGGGAGGACAACATTTAGTGGTTGGTCTTGACTCTGGTAGATCTTTAGAGGAGGACTTAGGGATGATGCTTTCTTTATGCTCTGGAGGCTGAGATCTTATAACATTGAGCCGTCAGTTCTGTGATTTCTGTGACTCTGATGTGGTTGAGGAGGGATCAGCTTCAAGCGGCAATCCAGACATACACAACACATACAATGGGGTGTACATTGGGGTTAGGGGAGGATGCACGACCAGGTCAAGGTAATGGGGGTTTCCTTCCACCCATAATATTCTTCCTAGCAACAATTTGATTGCCTATCCCCCACACCTGACCCCTTCTTCCACTGCACTGGTCACTAGGGTGACTATTCTGCTAAATGGGTGCCTTATCCCATATAAATGGGGATAGTGACAGGGACGGTAAGATCTCAGTGCTCTGTGGAGGGATATTGGGAACAAAGATGTAAAGGTAGTTTTTGGGAGGTGGGGGGGGGGGAGTGGAACAGGGGACTAGGATGGGTTGCAGGGGTTTGTAGGGGAAGGAATATAGATGGACTCTTGGTGTAGGAAGGGGATTGTAGGGAAGGGGTATTGAAAGGGGTGTTGCTTTGGGGAGATTGGGGTTTGGGGGGGCACAGGTGTGTATAGAGGGTCATTTTTGAAGAAGAGGGCAGGTATTGGACAGGGAGGGTAGAATGGGGTGACAAGCAGGCACTGGAGTTTTTGACTCTGCTGAGGATGACGAGTCTGGTGCCCACTTAAAGCAGCAAGTGGTCATTTAAGTCCAGTTACTGCCCTAATGGTGGCCGACTGCCTGATCCATCAGTTCTAGCGTATACAGCCAGCAATACAGAGGTATCTGCAGAATATTACTGTCTGTACAGGTCACAGCTGCTACTGTCCTAGGACTGAGAACACTTGTCAGTCCTAATACTGCAGCAGTACAAGTACACAAAGATGGAGAGCTGCTCCACCTCAGTGGCAAAGCAAAATAGGCATGAAACATTTACAAAAGAAAAAACTTGGCTTGTTTTATAATTAAAAAAAAAAAAAAGGCACAATTCACGCACTGGTCGGGGCAGGCAGCAGTAAAGGAGTGCGAGTAAACAGGCCGAGATCAGGGCAGGCGGCAAACATGCATCGTCAAAAAACAGTCCGAGGTCGGGGCAGGCAGCTAACATGCTTGAGCGATAATCAGTCCGAGGTCAGGGCAGGCAGCTAACATGCTTGAGCGATAATCAATCTGAGGTCAGGGCAGGCAGCTAACATGCTTGAGCGATGATCAGTCTGAGGTCAGGGCAGGCAGCTAACATGCTTGAGCGATAATCAGGCTGAGGTCAGGGCAGGCAGCTAACATGCATAAGCGAGGAACAGTCCAGGTCGGGGCAGGCAGCAGTCCAAAAACGTAATCCATTTAACAAGCCAAGGTCATTACCAGAATATCAGTCAGAACGGCAGCTGGGGCACGTGATGTTACTGAAGATGACTCAACCACTAGATGTTATTAGGGCCGTAAGGTCATTATCTCACCGAATGCACTCTGTGTTGGAGGTCGAGTGTTTTGGCACCATATAGAACCGTGTCTAATCCTCACACAGTATCTGTGGCGGTTTTTCCGCTCTGTGGTCAGCAGGTTTCTCAGGGGTAGATAACCGCCAAGCACCAGAGGGTTACACACATGACCTGCAGTTGCCTTCATGCGAGATGGTGTGGCATATGGCGCACTGCGCATGGCTGATATTACTTCTGCCACCAGACTGTAAGATGGTATCTTCCCGGAAGATGGTCTCCTGGGATGTGGGATAGGGCTCTGCACCTCACCTGATGTTATGGTGGGCTCCGGTACAGGTGGATCCTTCCGCTCCTGTAAATCCATGCAGGTCTTAGGTGCAGGTGGACGCGGTGGTGGTATCTTCAGTCGGAGGCATCGGCCAGGCTCCTGTCTAGGTGCTACAAACAGGTTTTTGATATATGGCACGATACTGCCCAACGCTGCGGTAAGTTGTCCAAAAATGCCGGACTGCCTTTGGTGCTGTTCAGGCTTTCGGCTGTATGGAAGGCCCCCGGGACGATGGAGGTGTCTCCGGGGTTGGATCTTGCCTCCGGCAGCAGCCATTTGGCCGCCGCCTCCTCAACACACAAAGATGAACTGTGTGCGAGTGATCCAAAAAAAACCTCAAAAACTGTAAAAAAAAAAAACTGTAAAAAAATAAATAGCAAAAGTAAAAGCCCAACCGGACAAACGCTTATTCAGCAAGAAAGTGCTCAGCGCCTCCAATCTCCCCAATACCTGCCTCGCACTGACCGTCCTAGCCGAGGATTCCAGGATCGGGGGGCAACGGGTCTATGACGCCATAAACCGCACGTGGCAACCGGGTTCTACAACCGTGTAAACAGGGTTGGTTCGCATGACACCAGGGCTGGTACTAGTTATTACTGTAGGGTAGAAAATACTGGTCCAGATGATGGGCAGGAGCAACGATACAGATTTGGGGCAGCAGTA
The DNA here is from genome assembly GCF_040894005.1 of Engystomops pustulosus. Taxonomy (NCBI): domain Eukaryota; kingdom Metazoa; phylum Chordata; class Amphibia; order Anura; family Leptodactylidae; genus Engystomops; species Engystomops pustulosus. The sequence continues at coordinate 27,577,418 of NC_092420.1, forward strand.
ACCCCCAGTGTGCACTTCCTCCATCTTCTCTGCTCCATGATGAGAGATCAGTCCATGTACATGCATGTAGCTGAGAGCAGAGCATGCTGGGATCTGTAGTGCACATTTCCAGTAATAACAACTGTCACTTTTTTAAATAAAGTCTGTTGAATTTTTATTCAGGAGGGCGGCAGCTGTACAGGGGTGTTACACTCCATATACACTTGTCTGTTTTCTCCTGTAATAACCAAATAGTGACCTGATCTATAGGTGACAGAATAAAGGAGAGGACAGGGCGAGACTCAGGGTGATCAGACGTCTTTAATGGGAAGCAATGTCAGATGGTGGCGCCATATACCATCATCCAGGGTGATAAAAACGTCAACTCCTCTCCATCCCCTCCCACATATACTTGTGTTAGTAACAACAGTACTGATCATATACAGGTACAGATAACACAGGAGAGATCGCTACCTATTACCTCCAACGCCTAATAATAGCCTGACATAAATACTACATGAGTTCCCCTTGTAATACCTCTTCAATATGGCCCAGACTAATCCCCCTCACCGTGACAACCACCTTCACACCCGCTCTAATTATGCCCTAATACCCCACATGCTAGTAATGCCTGTAAAAAAAACCCCAAAAACATGAATACTCACCTGTCCCCACTGCCGGAGGAGCCGCAGTGACGTCATTATACCGCGTCTCCAGGAGCTGCTGGAAGCCCTAATGACCTAATGTATCAATATATGCAAATATTAATAGCATAATATAAAAATTGTGACAGAAAAAAATTTAAATTTCCAAGCTGATACTTTTGCACCATGTTCACACATGTTCAATTTGAATATCAGAGGTGAAAAGACCAAACAAAACTATATAAAGGGGGATATGAATGATTGCAAAGAATAAAGGGGAGATATTATCTGGACTGTAAACAGGGGTCACACTAACATTTCTCCAGAAGGGTAATAATAATCCTCTGGACCCGGACATATTGACATAATGGGGCACATTTACTAAGGGTCGTCGGACAACCCGACTGATTTGGACTAAGCCCGGGATTTAAAATTTAAATTGTGTCGCAATACATGCACTCACATACATCGGGAAGAAGAAGGTGAACTCCGGCGGACCTCAGTGGGGAAGCGACACATGCAGGATCTCGGGTGCACGATCTTAGTGAATCGCCCCGGACTTTATCCCTGTCGGGGAACGCACAGAGGGGAACGCGAGTCAGGACCTGGTAAGTAAATGGACCCCATTGAGGCTATGATTGGAAAGGGGTGTCCACCAATCAGGCCGTGCGGCAGAATGAGATCTTCGGATCCCCTGCAGTGATGGGAAGTCCAGCTCTTCTTAGTAAGAAGACCTGGATAGGGCCTAACTTGCTAATCGGTGGAGGTCTCAGTGATGGGACCCTCACAGATCACTAGAACAAAGGGTCCGATGTATCCCAGCCAGACCTCTCATCTATCCCAGAGGTGAGCGGAGCAGCAGATAGCGCATGTACGGGCTGCCCTGTTCATCTTTATGGAGCTGACAAGATTGGCGATTATGGCGCTCAGCAATTTCCATCACCTCCATAGAGATGAATGGGGCAGCCCGGCTATGCACGACTGGCTGCTCCGCTCATCTCAGGGAGCGGCGAGGGGTCTGACTGGGGTACATCAGACTCCCCCTTCACGTGACCTGTGGGGGTCTCATCATTGAGGTCCCAACGATTAGCAAGATAGGGTCTAACTTGTTTAGTGGGAAAACCCCTGTAAGCCAACACTGGAGGTATTTGGGGGAATTTATTAAGACTGGCACTTATAACGCCGGTCTTAAAATACCCCCTGCCGACGATCCTGTCCATATATTCACCAAGAGACTCCGGGCTCTTATTGTGTAGAAAATCTGCTATGTGCAAACATTTTTAATCAGATATTATACAACAGAAAATGCTGTGGAGCCTTTATTACCAGAATTTTGGCAGCAATTCTGTTCCCTGGCCTAAAGATGATTTGAAAGAGGGGTCATATTCTTCATTGCATGCTATACATGAATATCTTTAGTATAAGGGGGTTTGTCTTTTTTGTGGCAAACTAAAAGGTAATGGTGTGTACATGTTATACCCCTAAGTCACCAGCAGATGGTGCTCTCATCACTGCATACACTCAGCCTCTTTTAATCTATTAATATGCAGCTCAGTACTTACAAAACATATATATTTTCAGCGTAGGCGGATATTGTGTTATAGAAACCCATTTGAGAATGTTTATTAAAAGTAAAATGGTTAACGGAGCATGCTTGGCTTGTATTACTTCAACTCGCCTCATGCACATAACCATGTGCAAAATCCAGGCTGCAAAGCCAGATATAGTTTTAAAAGAAGTGAGAATGTAAAGGTGGAGCTAAGTAGTTCACGGAATACACAAACATTTATTAACTGCTATTCATTTTAATGTTGATCCATGCCCCCAACCCCACTCAGACACCTTTGACTCCTTTTCAGTTCCTTTTCAACCCCATAAAATGGGGCAGATTTACTTACCTGGTCCCATTCGCGATCCAGTGGCACGTTCTCTGCGGTGGATTCGGGTCCGGCCGGGATTCACTAAGGTAGTTCCGCCGATGTCCACCAGGTGGCACTGCTGCGCTGAAGTTCCCCGGAGGCGCGCTCGAATGCCCTGAAGTTCACCGGCCTATACCTGGTGAAGGTAAGCGCAAGTCCCGCAACACTTTTTTTTTTTTTTAAATGCGGCGGTTTTTCTGAATCCGTCAGGTTTTCGTTCGGCCACGCCCCCCGATTTCCATTGCGTGCATGCCAGCGCCGATGCGCCACAATACCATCGCGTGTGCCAAAATCCCGGGGTAATACAGGGAAAATCCATGCAAATCGGAAATATTCGGGTAACACGTCGGGAAAACACGAATCGGGCCCTTAGTAAATGACCCCCACTGTCTATCTGTTCCTGCTCTCAATACACAAGTACATAAAAGCCATTTCAGGAGCTTTGAATGTCCTCCAAAAGTACTGAACCTGAAGATTAAAAGAAGGCAGAAGGAACAACCCTCTATTCCCCAAGAAGCTTCTAGTGCCATATGTAGGATGTAAATTACATACTTGTAAGTGCAACACCCTCGCCGATGCAATGGCGAGGGAGGGTTTGCGAATACGTCCCACCTGCATGTAATACCATTACACTACATGGTCCTGATAGGACATAGCGGTATTGCAGTGGTGAATCCTGCCTGGCAAGGCAGAGGTTAAGTATTTTGTATGATGCAAGATGCTGTTGTCCAATGATATGTGTTACATCCTGTGCTCTGTAAGCTGAGATGTGATTGGAGGAGCAGCCACCACCTGACCAAAGGGAGGTAATAAAACCTCTGGTCAGGAATGTTCTGGATGATTATTCTAGTGTGGAATCCTAGAGATCAGTGAGTGAGTGAGTAATCTCTGTCTGGCCCATACCAGAGCAGGAAGAGCCTAGCCCCTGCCTCTGAAGAGTGGAGTATCAGACTAGAGTTAGTGTAGTGAGGAAAAGGGGTATCATCTTACCTTTAAAGGTGATACCTGAAGCCCTACAGGACAAGCTGACGCTTCCTACCAGGACACAGCTGCCTCCCAGCCTGCCCTCTACATCCAGGCTGGTGAACTATCTCCTGAGGCTCCCTCCAACTCACCTCTCAGCACTCCAGCTACCTGTTAAAGGCACGTTGCTGCGGTTCCTGCCGGTTCAAATAAAGAACTGTAAGTTGTTTTCTTCAACTTCTGTCTCCGTCTGGTCCCTGCTAATACGGCTGCCTTCATCACCGGCACCCTGTCCATCACCCAGAGACTCACACTCGGGATAATTAAGGGGTTGCCCCAGGGAGATCCGCTATAGCAGCCTCTCCCTCATCTTTTCTTGCCAACACCACCCTGCTGGAGACCTGCCAGGCTGTAGGACAGCCCTCCGGTTCCCCCGTACCAAGCACCGTGACAATAGCGTGCTTAGGCCGCAACCGCCAGCCACTCCGGTACCGCGGGCCCCGGCTGTCACCAGGCCTCACCTCAAGGGCTAGGCCCCGGTGGGGGATGTTGCAAGTGGCGTCACGAACAGGATAGGATATATACTTCTGTGCCTTATCCTGGCACTAAAGACTGTACTTTATTAAGAAAAAGACTGTGCTGCCTAACCCTGATGCCATCCGGGTTTAGGCCCAAGTATTTGTGTGTTTCTACATTGAACTTTATACTGCTGCCATGTGCTGTCGAGTGCCGCTCCAGCACTCAAGAGGTTAATTCCTGCAAGAACTGTGTCAGCTCTGCTACATCCGGCGCTGCTGCGCCTGAAGCATTTACCTCAGAGGCGTGTGGCGCAGCAAGTATTGCCAGCCCGCCAAATCCTCACTGGCGGGAACTCCAGAGGCGTCACTAGGCTCCGCCCCCTGCGCGAGTGGCGCGAACTACCGTGGAGGAGGAGCTGGAGCGTGTGCGGCCGGCAACGAAGAGGGTTAATCGGCCATCTTGGAATTCGGCGCAGGCCGCGCCTGAAGCCTGCCAGCAGTGTGCGCCTCATCCGGAGTTCCGGCACACGTGTCCTGCGACCGGAGAACACCGCGGAGCATCACTGCGCCCTGCTGCCTGCCGGACATCGGGAACGGAGTCCTTCATGCACCGGAGCGGATCTGTCACCGCGGCTGATCCTGAGTGAGTACCGCTGGGGAAGTTAAAGGGGGGTAGAGATTGTTTCCGACGCTAGGTTATTGGCTCACCTCCCAGGGAATAGTGACTGTGTCTTAAAGTGCCCACGTCCCATTCTAGCCATCGCCCATAGCAACGGACATTGTGTAACCCAACAGACTTCCCTCAGCTAGGCCAGTCATGTCCGCCCAGGACGAAGATACGGGACTGGCGCAAGTCCCGTCCCCTGGTCCCTCCTCAGGGTACCGGAGCATGTTAAGTCCTCCAGAGAGTCCCTTCAGCCCTGCTACAGCTAGTGTCCCTGGGACTCCCACCATGATGCCTCTGACTATGCCCTACTATCTGGGGGCCCCCTGGTTACCCTATTACGAGGGAGAATCACACACTCTCCCTGAATTCAGGGACAAGTTGTTAGCCACCTTCGCCTTGCTCCCATTCACAGAGGAACAGAAAGTGGGCATCCTCATCGGGCAGTTGAAAGGACCCGCTCTCCGGGAAGTCAAGTCTTGGCCCCGAGAACAGTGTCAGAACGTGGTCCGGATTCTTGATAGGCTACGCAACACCTTTGACAAGTGTACTGTCTCCGAGTTGAAGCAGAAATTCTTCAGGAAAAGACAGAAGCCCCAAGAGTCCCTCCGAGACTTTGCCCTCTCCCTACAGGAGACATGGAAGGCCATCACCTGCCTTGAGCCCAAAGACGCTGAAACCTCTGATCAAACCTTAAGGGAACAATTTATTAATGGACTTGTTGATAGAAATCAAAGGTGTCAACTAAAGATCATCTCTTCTCAACATGCCCAGGCCTCCTTCCTTGAGTTTAAGGAAATTGCCATTGACATATTAGGGGACCGACCGCCTACTGGACCGCAGAAAGAGCCTGAATCCGTGGAAGTGGAGGAATCTGCGCTAGCTTGCTATCCAATGCAGTCGACATCACCTACTCCTGCGGCTACGGAAGTTGCTGGCTTAGCAGGACAGGTCTCTAATCTGGCGGACACCCTGCATCAAATCCTCGATCGGTTGACCCAGTTGGAAGTAACTGTCTCCGCTATGAGGAGGAAACCTCCAGAGAACCCGGTACGGTCAGCTACTCCTCGTGAATCTCCGACTAAACAGCGCCCAAAAGAAGCGAAGTCGTTAAGCACCTGGAGTCAGAAGAAACCCCGTCAGCGGTGCAGCTACTGCCATAAATATGGGCATGAAGAGAATGACTGTCGTCAGTTAAACGACAAACCCTTGGAGCTAAGGGACGACCTCCAAGGGAAGAACTTGTAAGTCCCCGAGATGCTAACTGGATGCCCAGGTTCGTGGGGACTCGCCCCATGGTTCATGTAACCATCAATGGAGTTACCCTACCGGCCTTAATTGATACCGGCTCTCAAGTGACCACCCTCCGGAGTGCTGCCTTCGAGAAATGCCGAGGAAAAGCATCCTTAGTCCAGCCTCCAAAGGCTTACTTGAACATTATTGCTACGAACGGAAAACCCGTACCCATCCGCGGCTACTGGGAGCCCACGCTAACCATTGGAGACACTGAGTTAACCAGACAGGGCGTAGTGGTGACACGTGTGCCCGAAAACGGTAACTTCTCCCTGGTACTGGGTACCAATGTCCTCCGCAACTGCTACCCTGAAGTGCTGAAGGCTCTCCACGACTCCCTGCCAACAGTGCCCAACGGTTCCCGGAAGGTAATTCAGGAGACTATGCAGGTTCTAGCGGCGCAACAGAAGTTTGCTGGCCCTAATGGAGAAATCTGCAGAGCCCGGATCAAGGATCCCCAACCTGTCCGCCTTCAACCTGGGACTGAGACGTTAGTATGGTGTCGAGCCTGCATGGGCGTTCAAGGTCAAGACTACCAGGCGATAGTAGAACCTCTACCAGCTGATGAAGACCTGCCCATTCTAGCCGCCAGGAGCCTAGTCACGGTATCCCGAGGACAAGTACCCATTCGACTACTAAATGTTGGAGACTCCCCAGTGGATCTGAGAAAGTACCAAGCCGTAGCCACTCTCTTCAGCGTCCATCCTGAAGACGTGGTGGAAACCTCTCTGTCTGCCTCCCAGCAGTTGGAACTGAAGCAAAGTGCTGAAGGTGAGCCTGCCGAGCAATCCTGGTGGCTTGAGCTCAATATTGGAGACGACGATTTTACTCCTGCAGACCAAGTACAAGGTGTCCTGGATGTCGTTATGAAGCACCACCAGGCCTTCAGCAAACACCCACTGGATTTTGGGCAGACTACTCTGATCCAACACACCATCCCTACTGGCTCTCATCCTCCTATCAAGGAACGATACCGGCCCATACCTCCAGCCCGCTACCAAGAGGTGAAGAAGCTGGTACAAGAGATGAAGACAGCCAACGTTATCCGGGAGAGTCACAGCCCATGGGCTGCCCCGCTGGTCCTTGTGAAGAAGAAGGATGGAACCCTTCGATTCTGTGTTGACTATAGGAAGATCAACAATATCACCCACAAGGACGCCTATCCTCTGCCTCGAATCGAGGAATCCCTCGCAGCCCTAGGGTCAGCTGCCTACTTCTCTACCCTGGACCTGACCAGTGGCTACTGGCAAGTGGCCATGGCACCAGCAGACAGAGAGAAGACGGCTTTCACCACCCCAATGGGCTTGTTCGAGTTCAACAACATGCCGTTTGGGCTATGCAACGCCCCAGGCACATTTCAACGGCTGATGGAGAGATGTTTGGGTCATCGCAACTTCGAGACCGTCCTGCTATATTTGGACGACATTATCATCTACTCCAAGACTTATGAAGACCACCTCCACCATCTGGCTGAAGTCTTCCAAATCCTGACCCAACATGGGTTGAAGGTCAAGCCCTCCAAGTGCCACCTGCTACAACCTAGCGTCAAGTACCTGGGACATGTGGTGAGCGCTCATGGAATTGAGCCAGATCCAGAGAAGATTGCAGCTGTCTACGACTGGCCTACCCCATCCACCGTACGGGACATCAAAAGCTTCCTGGGATTTGCCAGTTATTACAGGCGTTTCATCCCGAAGTTTGCTCAGCTGGCGGCTCCCCTGCAAGAGCTTCTAAGGGGCCTGCCAAAAGAGAGCCAACGTTCCCGAGTATCCATTGAGTGGACGGCCGAACGAGAAGCTGCCTTCCAGATGCTCAAACAACGGCTGACTGAACCTCCGGTGTTGGGATATCCAGACTATAGTCTGCCTTTCACCCTATACACTGATGCCAGCAAGCAAGGTCTAGGGGCGGTATTATCCCAGCTCCAAAACGGAACTGAAAGGGTCATAGCCTACGCCAGCCGTTCCCTCCGAGAACCGGAGCAAAACGACCAGAACTATAGTTCCTTCAAGTTGGAGTTTCTGGCGTTAGTCTGGGCTGTGACCGAAAAGTTCAAGGACTATCTAGCTGCATCATCTTTCACTGTCTTCACAGACAATAATCCTTTGGCGCATCTGAACACCGCACGTCTTGGAGCACTGGAACAGCGGTGGGCCTCCAGACTTGCCAATTTCAGCTTTACCATCAAGTACCGGGCTGGTAAGACCAATGACAACGCCGACGCTCTGTCCCGTCTCCCTGACCAGTGGGAGGGACCCTCCACGGATGCTCAGTGGGAAGATGTCGAGATGCCAGCATTCTATGCCCGGTTTGTGCGTCAAGATGCCCAGAGAGTTTACTCCCTACCGACAGAGGCAGCGCCAGCTACTCCTCAAGAAGAGTCAGAGCCCCCTGCGGAAAAGGACCTCTGGATGAGTCTTCAGGCTGATAGCCGTGCCATAGGAGAAGTAATGGACTATCTCTCTAGTGGGCGAGTGCCTGAGAGAATCCGGCGCAGAAGAGCTGATGGAGAACTGTCTCAATTGTGGCGCCAGAGAAAGACTCTGAGCATGCACCAGGGTCTGCTAAAGAGAAGAACTCTGGACCCTATCACTTATGATCGGATATACCAGATCCTGATTCCCAGGAGGGACGCCAAGATAGTACTGGAAATGTACCATGACCAGTCCGGACACTTTGGCGCTCAGAAGACTGAAGCCACCCTCCGAAGGCGATTCTACTGGGTCAACATGAAGTCCGACATTGAAGCCTGGTGTCGAGAATGCCCAGCCTGCGCCATCGCTCGAGGAGAGCGACACAATCAAAGGGCCCCTCTACGTCCCATTGTGAGCCAACGGCCCTTGGAGATCCTGGCATTGGACCACGTGAAGTTGGAGCCCAGCAGATCCGGTCACAGTTATGCTCTTACGATCATCGATCACTATACCAAATTTGTGGTTGCAGTACCTGTCAGAGATCTGTCTGCAAGGACCACCGCAGCGGCCCTGTGGAAGAGCTTCATCCTCCCCTATGGGTGTCCGGACCAGATCCTTACAGACCAAGGAACAGCATTTGAGTCCCAAGTCTTCCAGGAGCTGTGCACTCTATATGGCTGCAAGAAGCTGAGGACCACAGCCTATCATCCCCAAGGCAACGGGCTTTGTGAAAAGATGAACCAGACTCTAATCAATATGCTGAGGACTCTGACCCCTGCAAAAAGGGCTGACTGGCCAAAACTGTTGCCCGAATTAGTGTACCTGTACAACAATACCACTCATTGCTCCACAGGGTACACCCCGTATTATCTGATGTTCGGGAGACACGGCCATCTCCCTGCTGATATGACCTGGGACATGGAGTCCCCTGATTCCCAGTCTTTACTCCCCCAGACTGACTGGGTTCACGAACACCAGAGGCGCCTGGCGGATGCCAGAGAAGTTGTGGATCTGCGGTTGGAAGAGGCCCGGGAGAAACAAAAAAGGGACTTCGATCGTAATGCCCGTGCTGAGCCTTTTGCCCCAGGAGATCGAGTGTGGCTGCGTAACAACCATCCTACCAGTAAGCTAGATGGGCGTTGGGAGCGTGAGCCATACCTAGTTAGGGACAGTCTCTCCCCTGAAGTCTACGAGATTTCAAGAGGAGACCGTCCACCACTCCGGGTACATAGGAACCGGCTGAAGAGATGTCTTCGTCCTTTTGCCCCTATGTCCACACCTCTCACCTCGACCCCCAACTTACAGACCTCCTTGTGTTCGCCTACCCCCAGTTTCTTGGAACTTGTGACTGTGCCTCAATTCTGTTTTGTTTCCACTCCAGTAAGAGGTACCTCGGAGAGACCATCATCCCCACCGCAGTCTCCAATACTGCTGCCTGTGGAGGATGATCCGGCTCCAGAGTCTGCAACCCCTGAAGCATCAGAGGCAGCTGAGACTTCAACTCCAGCGCCTGAATCAGAGGAGGACGATGAGGAGATTGTTATCTTCTCCAGGCCGGAACTTCGGAGGTCTCAAAGGGAGACAAAAGGTAAAGCTCCTGCGTACCTGCAGGAGTACCAGCATGTGTCACGCAGAAGGAGGAGGCAGTTACGTTTTTCTGACACCGAAGTACTTACCACCGAAGAAGATGCTGAGTAACCCCTGAAGGGCTGTAGCCCATTTCAGGTACTGTACATATTGTGTATTTATCTCCATTTTCCCTAAAGAGCCAGAGACTTTCCTGAGACTCTCATCCCTATTTATCTCAGTCAAGAGACATTCCTTGAACTGATTATTGTCCTGTGCTATGATAGCACCCTTCCTCTGCCACAGCAGAGAATTTCTTCAAAGGACTCTGTCCCTCTACACATAGAGGAGACCCTTTGCAACTTTATTGCACTTTTCCCCACATCAAGGGCTGTACCCAGAAGATGGACTTTGTCATTAGAGACCTTCTGTGAGACTTTTGCCAGATACTACCAGGAAAAGTTGCCACTTTATTTATTAGTATTTTGCACTTAATGCCTTCCTTTTTAGGTATGGACATTCTGCTTGCACTCTTTATGCCTTTTCTTTGCAGGAAAAGAGACATTCACTATTTTGCTACCCTGAGTAGCCTATCTACCTATGTAACGTTGGTAACGTTCAAGATGTGTACCCATTGGGCTCCTAAGCCAATGTGAATTAACCTGTTTGCACACTGTCATATATGCCAGTAGTCTGCATTAACCCTTTCATAGGCTTTTCAGGTTGTAGTGTGGCTGTGTCGGACCGTCTTTCTATGTAAAACACTGACCGCTACCTGATCCCTCAAACTGAGGTTTGCACATGGGGGTAGTCCGTAAACTGCGGGTCCTTAGGGGACCGGGGGTGTTACATAGATAGCACCTGGATGCCACTCATACAGGGGTAAGGTTGTCAGTCAGGAGGTACTCGTGTCGCATATGCTAATGTAATGCAGATATACACATTATATAATTGTCGCCAGGGAAGAAGCGTTGATACAACAAATATACAGGCCTTGGTGCAAGGAGTGGATTACAGGACATGACACCACACCTTTCCTACTGTACAGTTCGGTTTAATGGCGTCAGCGACCAACTGTCATACAGCTATATGTTTTTGTCTCAGTCCGACACCAACCCAGGTGCCTGTCTCCAGGACCATGGGCGGTTTGTCCCTACACCTCACATAGCCTGCACTTCCCAGAAGTGCCCTTAGCCCCCTCTGTGCCCCAAAACATCTGTAGTCGAGCCGAGGGCGGCTCTTTCAATTGCCCCCGGGGTATGCAACACCCTCGCCGATGCAATGGCGAGGGAGGGTTTGCGAATACGTCCCACCTGCATGTAATACCATTACACTACATGGTCCTGATAGGACATAGCGGTATTGCAGTGGTGAATCCTGCCTGGCAAGGCAGAGGTTAAGTATTTTGTATGATGCAAGATGCTGTTGTCCAATGATATGTGTTACATCCTGTGCTCTGTAAGCTGAGATGTGATTGGAGGAGCAGCCACCACCTGACCAAAGGGAGGTAATAAAACCTCTGGCCAGGAATGTTCTGGATGATTATTCTAGTGTGGAATCCTAGAGATCAGTGAGTGAGTGAGTAATCTCTGTCTGGCCCATACCAGAGCAGGAAGAGCCTAGCCCCTGCCTCTGAAGAGTGGAGTATCAGACTAGAGTTAGTGTAGTGAGGAAAAGGGGTATCATCTTACCTTTAAAGGTGATACCTGAAGCCCTACAGGACAAGCTGACGCTTCCTACCAGGACACAGCTGCCTCCCAGCCTGCCCTCTACATCCAGGCTGGTGAACTATCTCCTGAGGCTCCCTCCAACTCACCTCTCAGCACTCCAGCTACCTGTTAAAGGCACGTTGCTGCGGTTCCTGCCGGTTCAAATAAAGAACTGTAAGTTGTTTTCTTCAACTTCTGTCTCCGTCTGGTCCCTGCTAATACGGCTGCCTTCATCACCGGCACCCTGTCCATCACCCAGAGACTCACACTCGGGATAATTAAGGGGTTGCCCCAGGGAGATCCGCTATAGCAGCCTCTCCCTCATCTTTTCTTGCCAACACCACCCTGCTGGAGACCTGCCAGGCTGTAGGACAGCCCTCCGGTTCCCCCGTACCAAGCACCGTGACAATAGCGTGCTTAGGCCGCAACCACCAGCCACTCCGGTACCGCGGGCCCCGGCTGTCACCAGGCCTCACCTCAAGGGCTAGGCCCCGGTGGGGGATGTTGCATAAGGCTATAATATTCATATAGCCCAGGGCCAATAGCAGTCTAAATACTCCCCTGACTCTATGGGCAGGGCCGGCGCTAGCACTGTTCATACCTGGGCAAGTGCCAGGGGCCAGGGCTGGCTGTACATAAGGAATCCATCGGGGTGAGGGGGGCTGTATCTAATGAATCCATAAGGGATGAGAGGGCTTTATATAAAAAAAAAAACATGAGGCAGCTGTTTGGGATGATAAACTAGGGAATATTTTAGGGAACAGGAGACTTTTTTGGATCTCATTTAATGGGGCTCTGTCAGACTTCCAGTGTTTTTGAATTCAAGATAATCTGTGCAGACTTTGCTATTCTTGCCTTTAAAAACAATGGATCCACTTGAAAGTTTTCATAGTTTGGTTTAGTTATCCACTACTGTTTGAAGGTTGGATGTTTGCAGCATCTATGTGGATGTGTCCCTGTGACAGCACAAAATACTTAGTGTCCTTCCTTATCAGGTCTCTTCAATTCTAAATTAATGGCCAACAAATTCTCTGACAACTTTTCTTTGGTGGTCACAGACACATGATAGGATATATCTATATAGTCCCTGCATGTCCCCAAGATCCCTAATATTCATGTGTGACCACTGATTCCTTTACTTTTATGGGACTGATGCGGATAGCACTAAGTCAGTCCCAATGGAGCAGTCTTCATAAATATGTATATACCATTCCATTCACACGTGGGTCTTATGGACGCTCATCATCAGTGGGGGTCAGATACTTGTTTACTATTTACTAGACAATAGAACAATTATTGGTCCCAATTCACACCTGTAGCTGTACATATATAGTGACATGGACATCTTTTTATAACTTCATATTTTTCAGGAAGTGGCCATTGTATAGAACATCTACTAGAACAAGGTGCTGTCAGCTCAGAGCTGCTCAAGTTATACTTAAGTGTGAAGTGTCACTCACTGGCATTGGAAGATCCAGGAATTCTTTCATTTTTGTGCCAGGGTATGAATCCTCAGACACAGTTTTATTAATTTCTGCAATGGAACAGAACACAATCTTGTTGTATTTCACTCCTGCTTAGAGAATAGGAAGATTCTGGAATTTTATTTTACCTAAACAGATACTGTGAGCTATACATATCTAAAAATAGTCTGAAAAGCTGGTGAATTTTTGAGCAGGTAGATGCTAAGGGACTCAACGTTCTTTAGCAAAGCAGACAGAGATAAATCTGGGTGTTTGTTAAATGGAAGAAGCTAAAGGTTTGACGTCTTCCTGATGAATAAAGTTTGTGTCTTTGAAGTTACAGACCCTGCCCTAGGGTAAACGCTCCTGACAGTGACACGTTTTGCATCGATAAAAGCCCTCCAGCTTATGTGCTTGAGATAATGCGTGATTTCATGATAAGAGTCTTCCCAGTAGGGCAGTCATTCTGCTTTTTAGTTATATAGACCGCATAAAATAAAGTAACATAAAAATATATATTTCCCTCCAGCTAAACTGCAGGCTGTTTGGCTAATTTTATCCATTAGTTGTAGCAAATAAGATCTATAGGGTCTATGGTATAAGTCATTATTGTATGATGTCATCATTTGAGGTGTGGTCAAGCCCTGGCTGGGCTGCTCCGATTGCTTTTGCTACTGGGTCTAAGAAACTGTTGCAGGACTACTTTTATCTCACTTTTCCTTTGTGGGCAGGAAAGAAGTGTGAGCCCTTCCCATTCCCACACTCTCTGTCCCTGCCTACTTGCTGGCCCTGCGCTGAACCACAGGCAACAACTTGGTGGTGGTTCCTACCCTGGATAAGTACGCGGAACAGTAAGACAGACAGACAAAATAAAAGCATAGGCGAAGCCAGCCAAATCAGGTACCAAAATACAAAATCATTAGGCAGAAGAATAGTCAAGGTTCAAGCAACAAGTCAGGATTGCAGAAAAACTCAACAGAAACCTCAGAATATCACCAAAGACCCAGAAAGACAATCCAATAGCAGGCACCTGTATAACAGACAAGCAGGAATATATTAAGGGACTGGAAACTGCCCCAGAAGTCGATTGATGCAGCGCTACAGCACTCTCATAGAACTATCTGTACACACATTCCATGTTGAGAGAAGCTTCTGACCTGTCAATCAATTATCCCTCTGCAGAACAGTACACCAAGGTGTGGTATTCTGCCAGTGTACTGACCTGCAGAACCTTACTTCAGCAAAAAGCAAGAAAGGTAAAGAAAATGTCAAATTCAGAGAGTTATTACAGAACAATAGGAAGTTGTAAAAGTTTTCTTTATACAACAGCTAAATCCTTCAAATCCCCATACAGAAATGTCATAAAATAAACTATTTTAAGTTTTACTAAGAATACAAATGTCAAAGAATCTGCCTAGAAAAGAGGAATATGCCGTTTACACTCCTCCCTGCTGTGCAGTAGAATAGGATTTGAAGAAGATAACCTATATTTGGTTACAAAGAGATGAAAAGATCTCATCTAGTAACCCCGGGAACAGAATGCTACAGAGATTCCAGCTGATTGTAAGGTCTTTGCTCTCAACATTTTAGTTTCTCCCTATACTCCCACTTGTCAATTTATTTTTCATATAAAAAACCTTTTATTACAATACATTATAACGTCCAAGATATACTAGATTTTGGACCTCATTAGAATTCCCCCAGGGCATGGTTTCCTTGTTTAGGATAGACATATGCATGCAAAAATATATTTAATATACATTAAAGGAAATCTACCATCAAAAAGCTCTTTAAATCGGTTATTACAGCTTCCAATGATGCCAGTTGAAACTGTATACATTTCTCTACATAAAGCTCCACCTAGTGGGGGATGCAAGCAGCTAGAATTATTACTTATTGTTGTATAAAGGCGATTATTAAATATATTTATACCAGTTTTCAAGTAGTATTCAGAATGAGATACATAGTCAAAAGGGATCTGGGGAAGGTGCTGTTTTAGGTCTATATCTAATAAAAAAAATCTTAACCTTAACAAAAACATTGGGGGTCATTTACTAAGGGCCCTATTTGCGTTTTCCCGACGTGTTACCCGAATATTTCCGATTTGCGCCGATTTTCCCTGTATTGCCCTGGGATTTTGGCGCACGCGATCGGATTGTGGCACATCGGCGCCGGCATGCACGTGCTGGAAATCGGGGGGCCTGGCCGAGCAAAAACCCGACGGATTCGGAAAAACCGCCGCATTTAAAACAATAAAAGTGTCGCTTGGGACGCACTTACCTTCACTTGGTACGACTCGGTAAACTTGAGTGCGTTCAGATGCTTTTCAGCGCAGCAGCGCCACCTGGTGGACGGCGGAGGAACTAACTTGATGAATCCCGGCCGGACCAGAATCCACCGCAGAGAACGCCTCGCTGGATCGCGAACGGACCGGGTAAGTAAATCTGCCCCATTATGTGACGGCCCTACTACATTTTTGTAATTGGTCCTGTGATATCTGTGTATGTTACTAAGTGCCCTCCTTACTACCTTACCAACAAGTATAGTTAGATGAGTTTACATTATGTTGTGTAGCAAAAATTCTAAGTCACCAAGAATAAATAATAAGTAGAATAAGTCCATAATAAAAAGTTAAAATATTCAATTATTAGAGGAATTAATCAAGTTTGGCATCTCATAGATTCAAATGAATGTGTTTTGTTGCCCAATAAAAAATAATTGACTAATGGTTTTTATTTTAACCTTGGTTGAGACAATCTACTATTCTATATTAGGAACAATCGAACATTTTATGAGAAACCATTTACTTGAAGTCTGAAACAGAAAAGTGAGAACTAATGAAGGCTTCCACGAGAATAAGCAGCAGTTTTATTAAAGTCAGCAAAACATATTATGAAACACGGTTGTTGAATTTTCCTGTTAGTTTAGATTGTGATGGTTTCTAGAAGCATAAGCTTAATATACCGGGGAAATTTATTATCTAAATAAATAGGACGTAGGTTGGTTCATTAATTCCACATTCATCGATGGCATTGGGAGGAAACACGCTTGGTGGTTGTAATTGTTCTCAGTTGGTTGTAGTGTTAAAGGAAATCTACCATCAAAATCCACCATGATAAACCAGAGGCACATACTCATACCCGTGACTGCGGTAATCTTCTTATTTGGGTTATCCATGGGCTCCTTCCTTCTAAAATCAACTTTTAAAATTATGCTAATGAGACTGACAGGCTTTAGCAGCATTACCAGAGCCCTTCAGTGTTGCAGTTTTACAGGCTGTTACAATGAGTGATGTTGGACACTAAACCACCCACAGGTCCTTATGGATACTGTTCTGCCTTCACTTTCCACAATCCGAGTCGAGGCACCAGCGCAGAATGATCTGATGTAAGTCCAATGTGTCTCATCGAACTCACATCCAGATATGAAAGTTTTATTTTTTTAATATATAAAGACTTCAAAAAGTTTGAATTAGAACACTAAACCACAAGGATCTGTAGATGGTTTAGGGTCTGAAATCGACCTGACAGGTTTTCTTTAAGTCGGATACTCTCAATATCAGGTGTGTACCTTTTAGAAAGAGCACAATCCTTTCTTATTAATTCATTGTACCTTTTCAATGAGATTTCAAAGGATAGGGCCTTCTCTTCCTCAATGACAGGGCTGTCTTGTACTACCTCCCTATCTTTTGCAGAGGGCTTTGTTCCTATTTTTTATGTATTTGTCGTGGGTGCTCCTGCTACCCATATCTCGGGTGGCAGGCTTACCCGGCGCCCGCGCTTCTTACCTGTCCCCGCTCCTGATCCCGGTTCTCCGGACTTGCGCGCGTGTCCGAATTCCTGTTGTGACCCCAGTTCCATTATCGGCTCTGATCCTGTGCTGCTTGTTCCCGACCATGAGTTTGCCTTACGATTCTATACTTCACCTTGGCTGCCACAGCGGACAAAGTCACACCTGTGGAACGACCGGGTGGTACCACCCTGCAGCAAGTCCATCCTGCTTTGCAGCGGGCTCTGGTGAAAACCGGGTACCACTTAGACTCTGGTCCCAGGTGTCAGCTTATGTCATCATCTGCAGTGATAGAGAGGATCCACTACCACTACCAGTTGGCTGGCTTGTCAGTCCTTGGTGTTATAACATCTGAAGTTCCTTATTAGATTTGCTTTGGGATCTTAATAAAACGACTCTATAAAAACTGTGACCATTTTACCAACCATCAATTGACCTTGTGATTAATTATGGTTATATTTATATATATATATATATATATATATATATATATATATATATATATATATATATATGTTATATGTTATTTACAATGGCAAATCTCAATTAGAGCATTGTGGGCAACCACCCGGGCCCGTGGCTATTTTTACAGAATTAAGAGCAGGAGAAGGTAAAGGAGAACTCACAGTTGAAGTTCTGTAGGTCACTCAAATCACCTCCCCTCCAGCGCTATGCAGTAAAGTAAGCAGAAGCTGAAATAAACCACTTTTACCTTCTACGTCGGGTCTCCTACATTCACTATTACATGCAGCTCCACATTGTCCTTGTGCCTACAGTTGTAGTCTCTCTGTAGTCCTAACCTAAAAATGGGGCCTGGAGGCAGCCGGGTTGGCTGGCGGTTGCGGCCTTGGGCACGCTGTGGTCATGGTGCTTGGTATGGGGACCGGAGGGCTGTCCTACAGCCTTGCAGGTCTCCAGCAGGTGGTGTGTGCAAGAAATATGGAGGGAAAGGCTGATGCAATGGTTTCTCCCTGGGGTAACTCCTGGGGTGTCTGTAGGATGAATCCCTGGGTGATGGATGGGGGAGCCCATGGTGGTAAGCAGCCGTATCCAGGGATCAGAGGGAGGCATTGGCAACATTGTGCAAATCCACTTACAGTTCTTTATTCAATGGCAGGCAACGGCCAAACGATAACAGTAGATTTGCAAGCTAGAAGAGTCATGGAGAGCTGGTCCACAGGAAGGTTACACGCAGCCTGGTAGTAGCTTCATGCTAGGCTGGTAGAGATGGGGATGAGTCCGGGTGGTGGATCTCAGCTCTGGGGCTTAAGTCTCTTGACTCGCCCTGGGTGTTTGGCAGGGGCCCTACGGCACCTGTGGTTCCCGGTATTAGGACACTGGCTGTTGCAGCACTGACATGTACTGCTCCCTGGAGCTGACATGTACTCCAAGATGGAGTCTCTCACTCTGACTGACTGAACCATGTGCTCCCGCCCACCAGGGGTTTATATACTCCCTTGGTCAGGTGGTAGCACTTCTCCATTCAGCTTCCAGCTTGCTTTACAAGAACATCACTGGACAATAACATTTGGTATCGTTAACTCTTGCCTTACCAGGCAGTGGCTATATCTGTAATCACTAAGTTACCCAGTACTTAGAGACCTGCTAGAGAAGTGATCAATCTCCCTTAAAACTCCTGACATGAAGAGGGCACTATTCGCACCTAATGTCTTGCCTTTGCTTTGGCAGGGGTGTTGCACATCCTTTGCTTCTTAATTTATTAAATGATCAATAGGGAGAAATTGAAATACATTTGGAAAATCTTAGTAAGACTTGTCCTATCTAGTCAGATGGGTATGCAAGTAAGGCTGCTATCACACAAACCTATGCTCTGCCTGGGCCGGGACCCGGTCGTTGCATATGTTCGGCTGGAGAGGTGGAGGGGTGAGTGCTCCACACAGGGGGGGCGCTACCGGGCCGTACTTATGGTGGAAGATAGAACATGTGTGTGCTCACCATACCGCGCCGTGAACAAAGGACATATATGGCAACCGTATGCTAGCTGCCATTTGTAGGGCTATCCTAAGGCCGCCATTTATGTTGTGTGAAAGGGTCTTCATCAGTTTTTTCCAGAATCTTCCCAACTATTAGTTTATCCTAAATGCTCCAATTAACTGTAAAGTCTATCTTTTGCTGCATGAATATGTGTTGAATAGTCACCGAGTCAGCACATTACACATTCTGTTTTTAAATAAAAGACTTTGAAGTAATAACATGGAAACAGAACGGCTTTATCATTTAGCCAAATGCTTTGCCTTAAGGCATAAAGTTTATTCTTTATAGAATTCAATAGAAAAATATGGAGCTTGTCCAAATCATTTCATACAAATTGAGCGAGGACAAGATACACATTGACAGGAAGGTTCAATAGGGCGACAAGTTGTCAAGCAAGAGCCAAGTCTGCCGTACTGCGGCCTATACCTGCTACATGTACTGTGACCTCTCCATGTTTGATGCAGATGGCCCTTTATAATAATATTGACTTTTTTCGTTTTAGATTAAATGGTACAAATTCCAATCTGGTTGCCTCTATAGCAGGGGTCAGGAACCTTTTTGGCTGAGAGAGCCATGAATGCCACATGTTTTAAAATGTTATTCCGTAAGAGCCGTACCATATGCACATGCCCCCCAGTAGATAAGTAACCACAGCACATGCCTTCAAGTAGATAGTTAGCTATAGCACACGCCCCCAAGTAGACAGGTAGTTACAGCATATGCCACAAAGTAGATTTAATAGTTACAGAACTTGCCCCCAAGTAGATAGCTAGTCACAGCACATGCCCCCCAGTAGATAGGCAGCCACAGCACATGCCCCCCAGTAGATAGCTAGTCACAGCACATGCCCCCAAGTAGATAGCTAGTCACAGCACAAGCCCCCCCAGTAGATAGGTAGCCCCAGCACATGCCCCCCAGTAGATAGCTAGTCACAGCACATGCCCCCCAGTAGATAGCTAGTCACAGCACATGCCCCCAAGTAGATAGCTAGTCACAGCACAAGCCCCCCCAGTAGATAGGTAGCCCCAGCACATGCCCCCCAGTAGATAGCTAGTCACAGCACATGCCCCCCAGTAGATAGCTAGTCACAGCACATGCCCCCAAGTAGATAGCTAGTCACAGCACAAGCCCCCCCAGTAGATAGGTAGCCCCAGCACATGCCCCCCAGTAGATAGCTAGTCACAGCACATGCCCCCAAGTAGATAGCTAGTCACAGCACATGCCCCCAAGTAGATAGCTAGTCACAGCACAAGCCCCCCCCAGTAGATAGGTAGCCCCAGCACATGCCCCCCAGTAGATAGCTAGTCACAGCACATGCCCCCAAGTAGATAGCTAGTCACAGCACATGCCCCCAAGTAGATAGCTAGTCACAGCACAAGCCCCCCCCAGTAGATAGGTAGCCCCAGCACATGCCCCCCAGTAGATAGCTAGTCACAGCACATGCCCCCAAGTAGATAGCTAGTCACAGCACATGCCTCCCAGTAGATAGCTAGTCACAGCACATGCCCCCAAGTAGATAGCCACAGCACATGCCTCCCAGTAGATAGCTAGTCACAGCACATGCCCCCCAGTAGATAGGTAGCCCCAGCACATGCCCCCCAGTAGATAGCTAGTCACAGCACATGCCCCCAAGTAGATAGCCACAGCACATGCCCCCCAGTAGATAGCTAGTCACAGCACATGCCCCCAAGTAGATAGCCACAGCACATGCCCCCCAGTAGATAGCTAGTCACAGCACATGCCCCCCAGTAGATAGCTAGTCACAGCACATGCCCCCAAGTAGATAGCTAGTCAGAGCACATGCCCCCCCAGTAGATAGGTAGCCCCAGCACATGCCCCCCAGTAGATAGCTAGTCACAGCACATGCCCCCAAGTAGATAGCCACAGCACATGCCCCCCAGTAGATAGCTAGTCACAGCACATGCCCCCAAGTAGATAGCTAGTCACAGCACATGCCCCCAAGTAGATAGCTAGTCACAGCACATGCCCCCAAGTAGATAGCTAGTCACAGCACATGCCCCAAGTAGATAGCTAGTCACAGCACATGCCCCCAAGTAGATAGCTAGTCACAGCACATGCCCCCAAGTAGATAGGTAGTCACAGCACATGCCCCCAAGTAGATAGCTAGTCACAGCACATGCCCCCCAGTATATACGTAGTCACAGCACATGCCCCCCAGTAGAAAACTAGTCACAGCCAAAAAAAAAAAGACTATTCACCTACCTGCGCTCCCTACAGCCAGCTCTTCATCGTTCCCACGCTCTTTTCTTTGACCCAGGCTTAGACCATGGCAACGATGGTGCCTGGGTCTCACAAAGGACATAGGCAGCGGTAACATCTCTGTCTGTGTCCAGTGATCAGTCTAAGAGACACACAGCTGCCATCACTATTTATTAAAAATCTGTCTGAGAGCCAGATGTAGCCAACAAAAGAGCCACATCTGGCTCCCGAGCCATAGGTTCCCTACCCCTGCTCTATAGGTTCGCTAATACTTTGCAGCAGTCAGACGAGGCAATAGACTACGGCAGACAATCAAACATTCACCTTATCTTATATTTGTAGTCATATAGGGACTAATGGGGGAGATTTATCAGAAGTCTTTTAGAGCAGAACTGTCCTACTTGCCCATGGCAACCAATCAGAGCTTGGCTTCCATTTTCCCACAGCCGTTTATAAAATTAAAGCTGAGTTCTGATTGGTTTTCATGGGAAACTTGATGATAAATCTCCCCCATAGATTCTAGTGTCCACTCAACAGTCTCTCCTCTATGACGGTCTGGAACTAAGAGTTGTTGCGCCATCTGCTGGCATAGCATTGATACAGCCAATTTCTGTCTATTTTATGGATCTTCCATAGAACTCTGTTTATTAATGGCTTTTCACCAGTTTTTTGTAATTTTTTTTCCCCTTGCCTGGTGCACCATATTTATGTAGTGTAAGCGCCACAATTTTGCTCCTTTTCCAACACTTCTTTTTTTGATCGCTCAATTTGGGGGCAACTTGTGAATCCAGACACTTTTCTTGCTTTTCTAGTTTCCTTGGCAGTTTTTTTTGGTGCCGTTTGTGTCAGACACTTAGACCCACAAAAAGCAAGTGTACCAAGTCATGAATCACGAATGTGGAGTCATATTAGACCCTTTCAGGTAGCGCAGCAATAGTTTATATATGAACCGTACTTACAGACAACAGCTGCCTTGAACTGTGCACAGGTCTGCCACCTGCTGGTCATTCATCCTTATAATCAGGTGCGCCTTATAATCCGGTGCACTTTATATATGAACCTAGACGTTTTAGCAGGCATTTATTGATGGTGCGCCTTATAATCCGGTGCGCCTTTTAGTCCGAAAAATACGGTATTTACTTAGTATTGGCAGTATTAGGACAGAGCTGCAATACCAAACACAACCATGAGTCAGATTGGCGCTGTTTGGGGGGGGGGGGGATAAACTAACCCATGTTTCATAAACCTGGAAATTGTTGCTTTAAAGAGAACCCGTCATGCAAAATAACCCCCCTAAACTAAATATATTTTCATAAACTGCCATTAGAGAGCATTGCCTCAATCCCTTCATTGTCCCTCTACATGCCTGTAAACCTAAGCAATGAGGTCCTAAAGCTGTATGCAAATGACCTGTGAAATGTCCAATGAAGCATTAGCATATTCAAGCTGTCCACTCTATTCATGAGTGGGAGGCACAGCCACACCCCCAGTGCATGACTGACAGCCTGTATAATGATGTGAGACTGTATAATGATGTGCTTCCTGGTGCTGGTGGCCACGCCCCCTGCAGCCTGTGTGTGTACATGTGTGTGTGTATAGGAGAGATACAGCAGCTCCAGGCAGCCATGTTACAGCAGAACATGTCAGATTCATGTGTAGCTGATGTCTGTGTCTCTCACCTGTATATTAGGAGGATGCAGCATGTCAGCAGATGCAGCACACACACTAGCCATGCTTTACTATACATTACACACAGACATGAGCAGGGGGAGGAGAGGGGAGGGGTAACAGGGGTGACATCACTGCCTCTGACCATGTGACCAGTCTCATTTACATGATAAAAAATAGATGATTTTACAATGAATAATGTATGAATTGACTAGATAAAGGCTGTGATGGGATCCTTGTGAGCTGCTCCAACAGGTAGAGGTGACAGGACTAGTGACACAGACCTGATAACAGGTGTCCTTTAAGGGACCTTTAGTTCGGCTCCTGACGATTTTCCTGTTTTTTTTAGGTATAATGTCACTGCCTCAGAGCTGCCAGAACTACTGAACTGTGTACAAGGTGGGAACGTAATAGAAGGCCCTATGGGAGCTGCAGTAGCTGCTATAAGCAGTTGTTAACCAGCACTTTTCCCCCCAAACTTTCTGGATAATTGGTTTTTGGAATAATAAATCTACTTACAAAGTTTTACAAGTTTGCAGCATGAAAATGAAATCTTTTAGTTATACTGAATTCATCTCTAGAGTCTCCAGTAACCTTGCAGAATCACATCGATGTGCCAAATTCTATTTCAGTTTGGGTCAGTCACATTTATAGGACACCTGATCTTTTCCAATAAACCTTTCAATTAAATTGTAAAACATAAGCCAAGATTCAGCAGAGATTTGGGAAACTATGACACAGCACTACGGATATTATCATTGTAATAATCCCAGAAATAGGAGTTCACAGGATAAGATTGTTGATTTTAGGGGCTCCTAGCAATCTCTATCAAAGGGGTGGTCCAAAATCAGCAAATAAATATTATATCTAATTATATAATAATAAATCTGTCCTTGGTCATGTGATGTCACACAGGTGCACGGCTCATTATATCCCTGGACATGTGATGTCACATAGGTGCATGGCTCGTTATATCTCTGGTCATGTGATGTCACACAGGTGCACGGCTCGTTATATCCCTGGTCATGTGATGTCACACAGTTGCTCGGCTCGTTATATCCCTGTTAATGTGATGTCACACAGGTGCAGGGCTCGTTATATCCCTGGTCATGTGATGTTATCTCACGGCTCGTTATATCACACAACTCTGATTACTACCTTTGATATAACGAACCATGCACCTGTGTGACATCACATGACCTGGGACTTCCTCAACTGCAGTAACCGATCAATGCTGTTAACCTGTAAGGTTGCAATCACACGTACCGCTTTTACTCCGCTTAGTAATGGAATCAAAACGCACAGGGGCGTGCCACGGGGCGATCGCATATGTGCATTTTTATGGAAAAGCATGTGATCAATAACCAGCACAAGGTATCTTGCATTTAAACAATAAAAAAGACACCGGGTGCTGGTTACTGATCACATGCTTTTCCATAGAAACAAACATGTGATCCGGCTGTGACATGCCACCGGCTACGTGTGACTGCACCCTTTGGTGTCATAGTCAAACCCGACAGCGATACCTAAAGGAGCTGCTCATGGGTGGCTCCATCTTGGATTGACGATCGTCGCCCCTCATGACATCATATTCATTTACTGGGATATGTTAGGGTGTGTTTATCTATGCACATGTATTATGATGGATTGGATTCACGGGAAGATATATAACATAAGAATTATAGTGGAGATGTATGACTGCTTCTATGCCAGTTTTGCCTCCTGTTTTATCCAACGGAAAGGGGGGGAGGGTGTGGTACTGCCCGGCGGCCTCTACATGTATCCGCCGGGATGGGATGGGACGTGGTCACTATCATAGGCCGGTACACGATATGTATGGCCCGTATGTATTTCAATGCACTGACACTTTGTGTATGTAAGGTATATCACATTGCATTTAGTATTGTATATTGCACTTTAATGAGATGATGTGTATAAATATGAATCAATATTGTATTTATGTAACCTCTGCACTTTATGACATAACACGAAGGGGGGTGTCTCCTGGAGTCATGTGACCTATCCCATTACTATACTTGTTTGCACATTTGTCACTATTATTCATGATTAAAAAAGGCTGAAATACAGCTGGAAAGTGGCATATGGGATAAAAGACCACAGAGGTGTTTATTCATCTATTATGGAGTGCTGTTCATGTTTTCATTTAGTTTTTCTTTAGATGCCGTCCATCCCAGTACAAATCCTCCATTTAGATTACTCAGTAGACATGGTCTGAGCCCCCTAAATGCTAAAGGGTTTATGGTAGTCTTAAAGGACATCTTACACAAGGATGAGAGGCTGTATGCAAATGAGCCTGAGGGGCTCCAGGCTCCATAGGTGTTAACGGCATCTGGAGCCCTTCAGGCTCACTTGCATACAGTTTTATATCCTGGTGGTAGATGCGCCTTAACCTTCCCCTGTTCCACTCAATTCTTTTATGATGTGGTCTTTCACAAAGCTACTCCTCTTCCCCAAAGTCTTCCCCCTCTGCTGTTTTCGCCCTTTTTTCTACAGTTCTGTTACTAGAATTGATACTGTCTCCTACATTCCCTTTCCCATTAACCAGCCCTTCCTCCCAGGTAGGGAAAAAATAAGGGTAACAGGACACTGATCCAGTGACCTTTGACTCTGGGTTGAAGCTAGCATTAGACACCATGGGGCTCATTTACTAAGGGTCGGCGATTTTCAATGTGCGCCACATTTAGAAGGGTTTTTGGCGCACACAATCAGATTTTGGCGTAGACTTTCATGCAACAGAAATGGGGGGGGGGCAATGGACGATCCGACAGATTCTGACAACGCGCGGCATTTAACATTCAAAATTGTGTCGCAAGCCATGTACTTATATGCACCAGGAAGAAGAGGGTGAACTCCGGCGGACCTGAGCGGGGAAGCGACACATGCTGGAAATTGGACGCACGATCTTAGTGAATCGCGGCAGCTCCGAATCCTTGTCGGACAACGCACCTTGGGGATCGCGACGGGACAGGTAAGTAAATGTGCCCCCATGTATGCTAAAATGAATATCTACTGGTGCCCAATCTACTGTTTGGTGAAGCCAATAGTCTACTAGTTTCGAAAACTGCTGTTCACCCACATTCTGAAACCAAGAGTTATGCTGCAAGGAAGAATTGTAAAAAATCCCAGCCTCTAGACGTGCAAAGCCATAAGAGACATCCCCCAACAGATGCAATCCACTCTACTATATGCAAAAGACAGTGGTATTATTAGGAAAGCTTAAGCAGCCATGCAAAAGCCTATGACAACCAATGACAGCAGTAACAATAACCGATCTGTCATGTTTTATGCAGGTTGGCATCTAAGTACAATGGTTAATACTTTGTGTGATGTAATTTATTGTAGTTTATGACTGCAGCTGCTATAACTCTTGTACATGATTACAAGCCTTTCCCAAAGGAGTGCAGTCTTGTCTCCGCCATTGAATTTATGTATCCGAATCTCCTCAGTACCTTTCTGCAATGTCAGAATAATGTCATAGACACAATGATGTATTTAGTAGTGTATGGAACAGATGAAATAGTCTTGGCCTCCAAAATATTCTGTATATTTTTTGTTTTACTTTTATGCTTGTTAATGGTTTAGGAATATAAATCACGGACAAGAAGCAATAGACGGAACATTATGGGGCATATTTACTAAGGGTCCGCAGACAAGAATCTGTCTGGGGTTTTCCCAAATAGTTCCGATTTGCGCCGATTTTAGCGCATGCGATCGGATTGTGCCGCAATCGTACCGGCATTCATGCGACAGAGATCGGGGGCGTGGCCCTCGGACAACCGCAGAATTTTAAAAAACTAAATCAAGCACTTACATGCACCAGGAAGAAGAAGGTGAACTCCCGCGGACCTCGGCGCAGAAGCGACACTTGCAGGAAGTTGTACGCATGAGCTTGCTTAATCGCCGGAAGACCCGAATCATCGCCGGACAATGCGCTGCAGGATCGCGACAGGACCGGGTAAGTAAATGAGCCCCTATGTGTCATGGAAATTCCTCAACAAAATCTTCTGACTATTATTAGGTTATCTTATTATTTGCCATAGCTTTTAATGAGCCATTCTGAATATGCCATAGGGAGGAAGCATCTTGTAGAGTAAAACTATTATAGAAATAATTATAGAATTTCTGACCTTATTAAGGAATAAATAAAAAATACTGGATCCGCAGAGCATTAATTGAGGAGAAAGTAGCACAAACAGCAGAATTAACTAGAAGCTACTTGGATGTAAAAACTCTATTGGCTTGTGAAAATACCATGTTATGGTCTCAAAGAGCAATACAGTGAAATTTAGTTCAAATTTTTCCTTTTTTGCGACCTATTCTTTGGCCCTCAGTGGTGGGAATGAATCCACTTGTGCCCAAACTCCTGTCTAAAATTCCTTGTACCACATCAATGCTTTTACACTGTATTTTTTAATACGGAATAGTATGTTTAAGGGGTGTGGCCTCTGGAAAGGGGTGTGGCATCACTAAAAAAAAATGTGTGCTTTAAAAAAATTAGGACTCGAAAGCCTTACAAATGTGGCAGATTCATTAACACAGTGAGAAATCTGTCCCATCAGAAGACTAGCCTCTTCTAACGCTGCACTGGTGTCTAATGTGAGACATTAATACATTTCCCCCATTGAGGGGATTTGACTATTTCTGACACATCCTCAGAGGATGCACAGTGTTGGAGTGGTTGCTGATTTTTATTTATGTGGCATGTAGTCTTTCTGAAGTCTTGGTCTAGGCTGAGCCACAAACATGAAAAATGCTGAAAAGTGGAGCAAACTGTTAAAAATCATGTCGGCTGAAGGGAGAAGGACAAGCCCATCCACATATGAGCCCACTGGTGAAAATAGAAGGAATCACCAGGAAAGTAAATTTTACCTATGTTGATTTTAACCCCTTATTGACCAAGTTCATTTGGACCTTGATGACCAAGGCCTATTTTTTTTTTATTTGCATCTGCAAGGCTTAAACGGAACTTGTCACCAGGTTTTCACTAAAAACATTTTTCACTAAAGACAGGTTGTAGAAGCCCATTACAGCTACATTGCACATGCCTTTCTGCTTTTTCTAAGCATTTGCATTACAATATAATTGTATGTTTTAACTTACCTTGCCCACTGACAGAGTCATCAGAGTAGTCTGAGGGGTTGGGCTTTGCTTTGGATGCATTTCAAAAATCAACATGTGACTTGTCTGTGCTGTATACTCCTCAGCTCTCAGCCTCCACCCCCTTGTGCTCCTGTACAGCTGTACAAGATGCTGTACACAAAGGTGGGGCCAAGACCTGAGGAGTGAGTAACACAGACAAGTCACAAGTTGTTATTTGAGATGCATCCAAACCAAAACCCAACCCCTGGGACTACACAGAGGGTTCTGTCAGGGTGCAAGGTAAGTTATAACACACAATTATATTGTAATGCAAATGCTTAGAGAAAGCAGAAAGACATATTTGCACTGCAGGTATAATGGGCTTCTGCAACCTGTCTGTAGTGAAAATGAGGTTCCTGGTGATAGGTTCCCTTTAACTTACCCAGGTGGCTTTGAGATTTGGTGACATGTTGTACATCAAGTCAGTAGGAAATTTTGGTTGATATTTTTTTTAGCATTTATTTATGAAAAAAGGTGAATTTGGTAAAAATTTGGAAAAATGATCTATTTTCCAAATTCAAAATGTTCTGTTTTTCAAACTAGTTACTAATAATAATTATAATAGCTTGTTCAAGTCCTACTTCCCGTATTTAGAGTGTTTGCAGGTTATCAAAGGGAAACATATTGCCCACCCACAGTTAACCCCTTCAGTGTCTCCGCACCAGGATGAGCTGATGTTTTCATTGCTGCCATTTTGGTGACAGTGTGACCTTTTGATCACTTTACATTCTACTTTTATGTGTTGCAAAATGGAAAAAAAAGTGGCAATTCTGCGTTTTTTCATTATGGGGTTTAGCGCCGGGAATACCTGTGTATTGGGAGGTTGATAATGTTGTGTTTTTTTACTTTTTTCTTAACTTTTTTTTATGATACAGGCGGTCCCCTACTTAAGAACACCCAACTTACAGACGACCCCTAATTACAAACGGACCTCTGGATGTTGGTAAATTACTGTACTTTATCCTTAGGCTGCAATGATTTATTGTTAATCCTGGTTCTTATGACAATCCAACATTTTTAAAATCCAATTGTCACAGAGACCAAAACAAATTCTGGCTGGAGTTACAATTATAACATATACAGTTCCGACTTACAAACAAACTCAACTTAAGAACAAACCTATGGACCCTATCTTGTATGTAACCCGGGGACTGCCTGTATATTGTTTTATATGTGTTAAGGGCTTATGGGACATTTTATTGAATTTTACTTTAAATGTTTATTTATCTTTTTTTTTTTGTGTGTTTTTTTCAACCTTTTTTTATTTCTACTATAATGCTACATGATCACTTGTTCATACTAATGCACTGCAATAACCATGTACTTGCATAGGCTGATGCCGAGGACTGACCCGGTGTCCTTTATTAGGTCCCCGGCTGTTCAGCAGAGTAGAGGGCACCCCGCCACAGGAAAGGGAGCAATCTTCCTCACCAGGTATGTAGATTTTGTGACTGCGGGATTTAATGGGTCAAACAGTCCGTACCGGATCTCATTCCGGGTCACTGCTCTTCCAGGACCTGTGCAGAACTCAGGCTACGCTGATGGAGAAAGGCCAACAGAGAAACTTTGAGCACTACATACGTTAGACATTAACGTTAGCTAATTTGGCCCAGTGCAGCTTTGTTCAGTGGTCAGGTGAAGCAGGGCTGTGTTGGTCAGGTGTAGCAGGGCTGTGTTGGTCAGATTTAGCAGGGCTAAATTGGTCAGGTGCAGCAGGGCTGAGTTGGTCAGGTGCAGCAGGGCTGAGTTGGTCAGGTGCAGCAATGCTGAGTTGGTGAAGTGCAGCAGGGCTGAGTTGGTCAAGTGCAGCAGGGCTGAGTTGGTCAGGTGCAGCAGGGCTGAGTTGGTTAGGTGCAGCAGGGCTGAGTTGCTCAGGTGTAGAGGGGCTGAGTTGGTCAGATGCAGAAGGGCTGTGTTGGTCAGGTGCAGCAGGGCTGAGTTGCTCAGGTGCAGCAGGGCTGAGTTGGTCAGGTGCTGCAGGGCTGAGTTGGTCAGGCTTAGCGTGGTTCAGTTGGTCAGGTGTAGCGGGGCTGAGTTGCTCAGGTGTAGCGGGGCTGAGTTGCTCAGGTGCAGAGGGGCTGAGTTGCTCAGGTGTAGAGGGGCTGAGTTGGTCAGATGCAGCCGGACTGTGTTGGTCAGGTGCAGCAGGGTTAAATTGGTCAGGTGCAGCAGGGATGAGTTGGTCAGGTGCAGCAGGGCTGAGTTGGTCAGGTGCAGCAGGGCTGAGTTGGTCAGGTGCAGCAATGCTGAGTTGGTCAGGTGCAGCAGGGCTGAGTTGGTCAGGTGCAGCAGGGCTGAGTTGGTCAGGTGCAGCAGGGCTGAGTTGGTCAGGTGCAGCAGGGCTGAGTTGGTCAAGTCCAGTAGGGCTGAGTTAGTCAGGTGCAGCATGGCTGAGTTGGTTAGGTGCAGTAGGGCTGAGTTGGTAAGGTGCAGCAGGGCTGAGTTGGTCAGGTCCAGCAGGGCTGAGTTGGTCAGGTGCAGCAGGGCTGAGTTGGTCAGGTGCAGCAATGCTGAGTTGGTCAGGTCCAGCAGGGCTGAGTTGGTCAGGTCCAGCAGGGCTGAGTTGGTCAGGTCCAGCAGGGCTGAGTTGGTCAGGTCCAGCAGGGCTGAGTTGGTCAGGTGCAGAAAAGCTGAATTCAGAAAAGCCAGAGTTCACCATCTTCTTCCCAGTGCATGTGAGTGCATGTCTTGCGACACAATTTGAATTTTAAATCCTGCGCTCAGTCCGAATCAGGCGGGTTGTCCGACGGCCACGCCCCCGGTTTGTGTCACATGAAAGTCAGCATGATTGCGCCAAAATCCGATCGTATGCGCCAAAAACTCCTGTTAAATGCAGCGCAAATCGGAAATAGTCGGGACACCCGGCGGAAATGCGGTGTGCGGACCCTTAGTAAATGTGCACCAATATTTTCCTTGTCCCATCCTGGAAAACATTTGCATATTTCCCAGAGTCTCACAGTAGAGCAAAAATGGCTATAAACTCTTACTTCCCGACCCCAATCAAAAGTCTCTGGCGCAGCTTAACCAGTTCCCTACAATCTACTGACAAGATGCAAACACATGGAAACAGTGCTGTCTAGAGTTGGGAATCTGTTCCCCTTGAAATAGATATACAGGCAGTCCCCGGGTTACATACAAGATAGGGTCTGTAGGTTTGTTCTTAAGTTGAGTTTGTATGTAAGTCGGAACTGTATATTTTATCATTGTAATCCCAGCCAGAACTTTTTTGGTCTCTGTGACAATTGGATTTTAAAAATGTTGGGTTGTCATAAGAATCAATATTAACACTAAAGCTTCATTACAGACACCTGTGATAACTGTTATAGCTGATTATTGTAGCCTAGGACTAAAGTACAATAAATTACCAATATGCAGAGTTTGGCTTTTATCCAGCATAATGTTATTAGGCTTCCTAAAGTCATGCTTGATGTTAAAGGATCCTTCCTTACAAAGTAGCAAAGAGGCAATGCTATCCTCATCCCATCCTGGAAAACATATTTTGGTATTTCCCAGAATCCCCCAGTGGAGCATCAATGGCTGTAATTCTCCAAATGCCTGCAAGGCAGCCTTTATTGGCAAAGTCTCCTAAAGGAGAACTCTTATTTCCCTGACATCTAGGGACAGCCACGGTTAAATCACGTAGCCCTTGACATCTTGAACTGCATTGACATGGCAATGGTAATAATTAAAGTACCCCAGTGAACATCTCCATGGATATCTCCTTCCTCCCTCTTCTGCCTCAGTGATGTCTGAGATTTTTAGTAGGCTCAGACTTTAGAAATATCTTCATTGTATCAAGGAGGTCCAATAATCTGAAAGCTGTTGATGAATGTAACGATTATTCATGATTTACTAACATCAGGAATATAAAAAGAAAAGCTTTGGTGATCAATTCATACTCTGAGGATAACCGGAGACTCTTGTATAAGCGCTTCAATCAAACGTCCTGATCAATAACACTATAGAAGAAGCATGACTATATCCTCTGCAAACATTCATAGCAATCAATACAATAAGATATCCTGGAGTTCAAGGGAATTTATGTAGAAAACATTACAAAATGTGTTGATAGTAACGACACATTAACAGATCTGTAGTCACTTTCTACAGCTACATATATTTCAGACATAGAAATACGCTCAATATTCTCCTCGCCCAAGGAAAGGTAAAGTACAAATAATTATTTGCATTATGCTAACGGCTTGGGTTAAGGGTGAGTTTGTTTTGACAAATTCGTTCGGGAGATTTATCAGAAGTCTCTTAGAGCAGAACTGTTCTACTTGCCCATGCCAACCAATCAGAGCTCAACTTTCATTTCCCCACAGCTGTTTATAAATTAAAGCTGAGCTCTGATTGGTTTCCATGGGCAACTACAACAGTTTTACCTCAGAAACTTATGATAAATCCCCCCATGTGTCTGTTGTATTTACCTACCCAAAACATAGAACGGCTGAACTAACCTCAGCATGTCAGTTCTGTTCAGCTCTTCTGGGTTTGGGTCACTATATACAGGAGACACACAAAATGAGTTTGCCCGTGCAAAAAAAAAAAAATGTATTCACAATGTTATTTCAGAAAATGGTGACCCTAGATCAGGGGTGCACAACCTTTACTGGCATTGTCTTACTGCTTGACTAGGGGCTACACTAGTAACCAGCACCCTAGATGCGCCACAGTACACACACTACAGCACAAAATGCCACCCCAAGGATCATAAATACCACAGTAGAGCAATAAATCCCAATCTAGAAACCAAATACTGCATTATTACATTAACAAATACAGACCCTAAGCCAAGCTTAATGTAATATATACACCAGACCAAGCAATATATAATAATACAGACCACAGAGCAGACAATAAATCCAGTGCTCAAAACAGATAATAAAAGAAGTGCCTGTAGAAAATAATAATGGAGACCCCCTCACCCACAGCAGATAATGCTGGAGACTCCCAGAGCAGATAATAATAATACTGGAGACGTGCAGAGCAGACTATAATACTAGAGAACCCAGTGGCGTAACTTGACGCTGATGGGCCCCAGGGCAAAGTCTGTGCCAGGCCCCTCCGACTATAATGTTCATAGTACTAGTCTTCTCATATGGGAAAGTGACACCTTATGGGCCCCCAAAGCCTCTTGGGCCCAGTTGCGACCGCGTCCTCTGCACACCCTCAAGTTACGCCCCTGGGAGAACCACAGATATGTAAAGCTGGGAACCCCAGAGCAGACACATGCAATGCTGGAGATCCCCAGAGCTGACCATAATACTTGAGACCCCAGAGCAGACATATAATACAAGAGACCCCCAGAGCAGGCAATAATACTGGGGAACCCCAGAGCCAGGGCCGGTTTATGCAGTAGACATGTGTGAGTGATTTGGGCAGTCGCATGGCTGCCCGAATCGCTCCGACTATATGTTCGGGTCCAACCGTGGACCGGGCGGTAGCCGGTATACTTCTGTCTATGTCAGAGCAGGGAACAATAGTCCGCAGAGCTAACAGGATCCATACAAATAAAGACAAGAGATAGCAGCACTCACCCAGGAATCTTCTTTATTCTGCTTTATGCATGTGACAGGGAGGTGCAGCACAAGAAAGACTGCCGAAGTCTTTCTTGTGCTGCACTTCCCTGTCACATGCATAAAGCAGAATGAAGAAGATTCCTGGGTGAGTGCCGCTATCTCTTGTCTTTATTTGTATGGATCTTCTACCTGGTGTAACAGCAGTGCACCACCTAAACAGTCTCATCTACCCGGCCCCAAATATTGTGCCTGTGCCTCTCCATTAATTGATCACGTCTTGGTCCGGCAGTGCCGACATTCTAGTCGGGTGACTTGGTAGCCCCCGACATTCTATCTTTACAATTGACAGAGCTAACAGGATGTTGACGACCTGACGCAGGCGGAGCAGTGACATCACACAAGCGCCACCTGCACCAGTTTGCTGACATCCCGAGAGAAAAGGAGGTCTGCGCGGATCAGGGGAACGGCTGAAGGTTAGTAGACTTTTATTATTTTATGTGGGGCTGCATGTGTATTACTGGGCAGGAGGTGGGTGTGAATATATGGCAGGGGGTGTATATATGTATTACTGGGCAGGGGTTGGGTTTACTGGTCATAGGGTGTGTGTGTGTATATATGGCATTGTGTGTGTGTGTGTGTGTGTATATATATATATATATATATATATATATATTACACTCACCGGCCACTTTATTAGGTACACCTGCTCGGTAACACTTAATTTCTAATCAGCCAATCACATGGCAGCAACTCAGTGCATTTAGGCATGTAGACATGGTCAAGACAATCTCCTGCAGTTCAAACCGAGCATCAGTATGGAGAAGAAAGGTGATGTGAGTGCCTTTGAACGTGGCATGGTTGTTGGTGCCAGAAGGGCTGGTCTGAGTATTTCAGAAACTGCTGATCTACTGGGATTTTCACGCACAACCATCTCTAGGGTTTACAGAGAATGGTCCGAAAAAGAAAAAACATCCAGTGAGCGGCAGTTCTGTGGGAGGAAATGCCTTGTTGATGCCAGAGGTCAGAGGAGAATGGACAGACTGGTTCGAGCTGATAGAAAGGCAACAGTGACTCAAATCGCCACCCGTTACAACCAAGGTAGGCAGAAGAACATCTCTGAACGCACAGTACGTCGAACTTTGAGGCAGATGGGCTACAGCAGCAGAAGACCACACCGGGTGCCACTCCTTTCAGCTAAGAACAGGAAACTGAGGCTACAATTTGCACAAGCTCATCGAAATTGGACAGTAGAAGATTGGAAAAACGTTGCCTGGTCTGATGAGTCTCGATTTATGCTGCGACATTCGGATGGTAGGGTCAGAATTTGGCGTCAACAACATAAAAGCATGGATCCATCCTGCCTTGTATCAATGGTGCAGGCTGGTGGTGGTGGTGTCATGGTGTGGGGAATATTTTCTTGGCACTCTTGGGCCCCTTGGTACCAATTGAGCATCGTTGCAACGCCACAGCCTACCTGAGTATTGTTGCTGACCATGTCCATCCCTTTATGACCACAATGTACCCAACATCTGATGGCTACTTTCAGCAGGATAATGTGCCATGTCATAAAGCTGGAATCATCTCAGACTGGTTTCTTGAACATGACAATGAGGTCACTGTACTCAAATGGCCTCCACAGTCACCAGATCTCAATCCAATAGAGCATCTTTGGGATGTGGTGGAACGGGAGATTCGCATCATGGATGTGCAGCCGACAAATCTGCGGCAACTGTGTTGTATCTATGCCACGAAGAATTGAGGCAGTTCTGAAGGCAAAAGGGGGTCCAACACGTTACTAGCATGGTGTACCTAATAAAGTGGCCGGTGAGTGTATATATATAGACTGTATATATATATATATATATATATATATGCATATATATATATATATATATATATATATATATATACTGTATGTATTTGTGGCCAGGGTATATGTGTATATATGTGTGTTACTGGGCAGTTATAACTTTGCATGGGCCCATTCTGATTACATTCTGATGCAAATTAGCTTGTGGTGTTCTCCCAACACTTGGCTCTGTTGTAACATAAGAGCATTCTAAGGGCTGGTGAATTCACCAGCTCTTTATTCAAATCTTGCGCTGTGCAGCAAGCCGGCAGCGCAGGGAATTTTATCCACGCGCACATCATAATGCACACCCCAGCTACTTCAGAACCTCATAATACACACATCAGCTGCTGCAGAATCTCATAATACACAACTATGAAAATACAACCCTCATCTGAAAGGCATCATCCACTCAGCCGTGAAGCCCTGCTCCTGTGCCCATCTAGCTATGGTGACCAGAAGCCCTGTACTCCTCAGAACTCAGCAGTATCAGTTTCCTCGGGTCATCTTATTTTTCCCAGGAGCGGAGGCAGGCAGCATGAGATGAGGGAGCCTCCTCCTCCTGCTCACCGTGTCCCTTCCCACAATGGTAGTGCCAGGCTGCTACTGGTTGCCTCTGGTTTTAGAATAATGGGGACCCCAGGTTTTAATAATTTATAAATTATTTAGAAAACAGTACAGGTTCTCAGCAGCAGCAGCCTGGCACATCCTGAGTAGGAAGGACCGCGGTCATAGGCCCTTTTCAGCCGAACAGTACCAGCCTTGAGCTGTGCAACCATTTAATTCATTCATTCATTTATTTAGACAGAGTAGAAATCCTATGTTGTATTCACTTAATAGTATATAGGTCATGTTAACAGCTGTGAAGGAAACTGATTGGCCAGATTATAGGTTTTCACTGATGATTTCAGTGATGGCAAACCTTTTAGACACCGATTGCCCGAACTACAATCAAAACCCACACATCCGTCCAGGATGACAGCAAGAGTTGAGGGGCTCGCAGTAGACACTCAAATGATAACCAGCCCTGTCCATACTTCAGCCCCATGTATGTTGTGGCTGGGACTGCAGGAGGACACCATGAGTCCTATCTGGTCGATTCTATGCTGGGGCATTGACTTGGGTGCCCACAGAGAGGGTTCTGAGTGCCACTTCTGGCACCCATGCCATAGCTTCACATCGTTGCCATAGCTGATGTGTTTTTCTTCCCTGTAAGAGGAGACCATTGCTGTAAACTTCTTATTAAAATACCAAAACTGTGGCACAGTGCCAGGTAGCCTAAAGGTGATGGGCCCCTTTGCCTCCAGTGCCTTTGTGTAGCCAAGGAATATGTCCGCTCCGGCTGCAGATAATGCACAGCTGATTACATAACACATTAGGCTATAACATAAAGAATGATTCGTCTTGAAAGGTAGACATTTTCTCATTTGATTTCGAACTTGGATTTGAACTACTGACTTTTAAAGAAAGCACTAAAGAAGTTGTGTGCCGTGGAGCTGAGTAGGGCACTTTCTCTTCCGTCAATCACCATTGTACTCTCGGAGAGGCAGCCCCTTTTTTGTTGGCTTCAGGAATAATCTCTGCTTGCTGGATGAATCGTTGATGGGTAACAGATTTTAGCTCTGGAGGAGAAGTCTCTTTAATGATGCAGATTTGGTCAGTTATATAATCGGCATTCACTGCACCAGCCTCTTTAAGTGCAGATAAGTGTGTGGTTGACTGAGTTGCTATGGAAATATCCAAATCTCTGACAGATAATTTCCCTGGCGTATCAATTATTTATACAGATTGTAAAATCTCTGAACCACTTACTTAAATACTTTTATTTTTAAAGGCGAGAAGCTGCTCTTCTGTGGTTACGTGTACAAACTCTCGGATGCTCACGTATACAGCAGCGCAGTACGACACAGGTGTGCACGGAAGAAAATGCCCAACTGGCTTATGCTTGTAAAGGGAAAAGAAGCAGAAGCAAAGAGTACATTCATAATTCAGGAGACATCATTCGGCTTGGAAAGCAGAATTACTGGTTCACAAAAATATTAAAAAAGAAGCGCATCTCTTATTAAAAAAACGGAAGATGGATTATATGAACAAAGCTCACAAAATTCGAAATATAATGAGAGAGGTGTAACCTAACTTTTAGGGCTATAGAGAACTGGGTTAATACAGCATTCATAATTAACCCAGTTATAGCCTTGTATATAACCCCTGAAGTGATTACGCAGTCATGCTATTTACTTTTGTACTGTGTGCACACCCTCCATGCAGTTTTCTTTACAAATCTGAGTTCTACAGAACAGGAGGAGCTGTATCCTGAAATTATGACTGATCCTGAAAAAAATACAATTATTAGTGTAACAGCCTGGATTGTGAATTTTCCCCTCTTTATACCATCTCCTAATAAGGGCATGGTGGGGCACTGGTGGCGACGGGTTGGGAGACTGAATGTTTGCAGGTTACTATGCAATTCTACACCAGGATCTGCCAGCGCAAGCTGCCCAGAGGCTCGTGATGTATCCGGCGGTGGAGGGGTGAGGACTTCATATTCAAACTCCTGGAAAGGCTGAAGTGGTCACAAACCATACCCTGCCCCAGCTAAGTCCCAAAGTCTTCTCAAAACCCAACATTGCCAAGATGAAACAAGATCCTCAGAGACACCCGATCTCGTAGACTAGATACAACTATCTTTTACAATAATACACCACCAGACATTTAGCATCAATTCACCCCACCAGGGTAACCAAAAACCTCCCTGATCATTTTCTATGTAAATAGCATAAAATAAAGATTGTCCAAACCAGAATAATCATTTGACAGCTACATAGTCACAAAATCTGTTGTCTGGGGATCCTCATGCTTCATCTAGTGTGAGATCCAAACATACTTTACTAAGGTGGTTAAATTACATGTTAGGGCTGCTCCTGTGTGTATTTCAGGGATCAAAGCCCCTCGTGTATTTAACATGTTAGGTGTTAAGTTAAGGTTTGCTAGATCTGCACATGGTTGAAAGAAGCTCTGTATTGCTGACAATAGGGTGCTGTATTGTAAAATCAATAAAGAAAAGAATAATGATTATTTAATGGATATGCTCTATAAAGAGAAGCTATCTAAACCAGTACAGATTGCCAGCTGTCAAGAACCGTACAATTTTCTATGACAATGTTCTTTTAGGAGAAGCCCTCCTGACAGCACAATGATAGACATATTTTATCTGTCATAATAATGAGACTCAAAGGACTCTGAAATCTTAAATCATCTTCTCTTCTGGTATTGTAGACTAAATTACATTCTTAAAGGAGGTTTCCTACCATAATAGTCGCCAAAAATATGGTCTTATTTAAAGCTTTGGTGGTGATACATAGACATGGCAACAAAAATATCTACAGCAATAGTATATCTATAGGAGCAACCGTGGTCATTATGAGCTGAAGAAATACGGTAAAGGCATAAAAACAGTATTTCTATGCTTTATAAGAAATCCAAGAATGGCTTGATGGACATCCCGCATGCTGGTTACATGATAGAAAGCTTACTCCAGAGTAATCCAGCAAATGTAATGTATACAAGCTGAGGGTCAATATAACTCACTGGAGGTGACCGGATATGAAGAATCCAGTCTGTGTGGACCTCTTCTGATCTCCAAACTCATATTTCTCCTGAGTGATCCTGCAACCTAACCACCCGAAGGTCCAATATAATTTGAGATGTGATTTTTGAAATGTCACTTCAAAAATCATATGTCAAATCATATTGGACCTTTAGAGTTTTTGGTGGAAAAAGCTCTCGGGAGTTAAACAAAGACCTAATTGATAAAAATTAGCTCTATATGAAGAAGTAGGGTAAAAGTTGGTCTTGTTTGGCGCACACTGGTACTCAGAATGGGAATGTAAGACGGTAATGATATGGTAAAAACAATTTATTAACATCTCACAACGCATTTTGGGGTCTGTAGGGGCCCCTTTTTCAAGTGTTAGAGACTCGTGCTACAGACGGGAAGTGTAACCATCAGATTCCCTTTCTGAGCACTGGTGTGCACCAAACAAGACCTACTTTTATCCTATTCGAACGCCATCCAGACTAGTGTGGCAGATGAATTCTGATAATCTTCCTTGCAGGGCAGCACAAACAAGGGAATAACTAGAGTTGTGCCTGTTTCATGCACAACCCTATCTGGCGATCCTCATTCCATTATTTATCCACCACCACGCACTGTTTACAACTATACTACTCTATGGGTCTCATTTACTAAGGGTCCGCGGACCGCATTTTCGTCGGGGTTTTCCGATTTGTGATGCATTTAACAGGGGTTTTTGGCGCACGCGATCAGAGGCAACACAATTCAGGGGCGGGCCGTTGGACGATCCAACGGATTTGGACAAGGTGCAGGATTTAACATCACAAATTGTGTCACAAGACATGCACTCACATACACCGGGAAGAAGAAGGTGAACTCCGGCGGACCTCAGCGGGGAAGCAACACATGCAGGATATCGGGCACACGATGTTGGTGAATCGCGCCGGGCTTCATCTTCGCCGGACCGTCCGGATCGGGGATCGCGACAGGACCAGGAAAGTAAATGTACCCCTATGAGTTCTTTGTCTTCCCTTTTGCTCTTTTATCTCTCTATATGAAGAAATGAAGAATGAGGTACAAAAAACTCTCACATTTACAATGGTCAATTCAATGGTTCACATGTAGCTCTGCATGTACCAATCATGGAGAGCAACTAAAGAAAGTGCAATGGTATCCACCAATACAGTACATAAACTGGCACATGGAATTATTGGGCATTCCTCAGCATGCTGGAAGGAAGGCTGTGATGAGAAGGGTCCAGAAATGCACTTACACACATATATAAGCATTTTGGAAAAAGGTCTCAAGCCACATTTCCATGCTGATGGACAACAAGATCAGTCTCCAAGATTGGCAATCCTGCAAATGGATATACCTGAAAACCCATCTACAATAGACAAAAACTGCACTGCTCTGCTCCCTCACCTCATGTCTCCATTTTCCCTCCCATGTAGATTGCGAGTCCTCATGGTCAGCATCCTCCTCCCACTTGTTTCGGATCTCTGTATTTTTTGTATTTGTACTTGCATTTTATGTCTTAATGTAATACATGTGAAACAGCATGGAATTATTGGTGCTCTATGAATAAATATTACAAATTATAATCTATATTAATATTGGCCAGGCAATGTATTGGCCAGAAATGGAAGTCCCCAACAACCCTGCATTGGTTGAGTATGAGAGTAAATGCTCACATGCACTTCGAATTAACACTAGCTAAAAATAATATGAAGTGGGAAACGTAGAACAATAGTCACTCTAAATGGAAAAATAGCCCAAAACATAATGGAAATTATGTCTAATTTATTCAAATTACCCTCCAAAGAAATCTCCATGTTTTGTTTTTATTGCTAGTATGTATACAAGTAAATATGTAGGCATTTGTGGTATGTTTTTGCTTCATCTTCCCTTCTCCTTTGCTGATATTTTTTATGTTGTATACTTTGTCTTGTTTGTAAAATCAGTAAAAACTATAAAAAAAAATAAAAAAATTAATAAAAGAGCAATGCAAGGGTAAAAAGAAAAAAGAAAAGACTCCCAGTAGGACAATATCCATAGATTCCTGGATGCTTGGGATACTTGCTTTCTCCTTGAAGCTACTATAGTCCAGAAGGTAGTATGACTCAAGAATGTGGCTAAACCCATTAAGACACATAAAAATGAGTAGTGTACTGAGCAGCAATATACCCAACAGGGTAACAAGGGCTGTTCTTTAATGGATAAGCTTCAACAAGGTGCAGTTCTTCAATTTCTTATAACTTCACCATTATAACAGTGTGTCATCTCATGAAGGGTTCTGTACGAACAAAAAAAACATGACACAATAGCACTTTACCTTTAAAAACTTCTATTTTACTCTCTTTACTATTTATTTCATTTTTCCTAGAAGACTAGGACATACAATGGTATTTTGTATACTGCCATCTGGGGAATATTTCTTTTCCTTAGAATAGATAATCAATATCTCATTAGAATGGGAATAAATTACAAAGATGCCACATGATTAGAAGTGATGTCACTGACTTATGAAGTTGACTGCTTGAAACCAGCTGATCAGTGGGAGTTCCAAGTGTCGGGATCTGCATGTATCAGAAATTGATCACCTACCCTAAGGAAAGTGATCAATAACAAAACCCCTGAAGAATACTGCTATGGCATTCCTGGGAGCCTTCATATAGTCCCTGCCTTGACAACATATTGGTACCTTACAATGTCATTATGGGAGTAACTGGAGCAGTTGGTGGGCAGAGGTGCAACATACCCAACTGGGGAACGTACCCTACCAGTGGTTAGGACCTGAAGGTCTGGCTTGGTAGTGGCCTTGTGACTGGAGTGACAGCAGCTTGGTTGTATAGAAGGCCTCATCCACCCCTAGCTGTCAGGCTAGCAGAATAGAAGCAAGGAAAGGAGGGGGGCTGTGGTATAGTAGATGTTTCTCCTGTGGAACTCCCAGTGTATAGGTGATCAATCCAGGCAATTGGAAGAATGGACATTGATGTTAACAGCAGGCCTGGGATGCACACTGGAGACGATTAAGTAACATGGTAACAGTTTAGTGCTCCTTTAATAACAAACAGTCCAAACAGCAGCTTGTAACAGCATATTGACCTATGGGTCAACTAGGCTGGCTTTGTATCCTTTGGTGCCCATTTTGCTCTGCTGCATGTGCAGCTCAGCAATATCTGTGTTGTGAGCATGCTGTAGTTCACTAGATTCACCCAGAGCTGTAGTCCAGGTCTAATTTAATACCATTAGTTACATGCTCTGGATTAGTTACAAGCCTGGATTACACAGGAAAGATACAATATTGTTTCAGTTAAGGTAAACAGAGCAGAAGTTACACAGTAGTACACGGAAAGGCATTGCACACATGTACACTTATTCCTGGAACTTGGTGGTAGTATTGTTCCATGAAGCCTAACTAGATGGGAGAAAACGCAACGATAACCATGAGTTTGGCTTTTACCTTACTTGTGGACTGGTGAAACTTACTTGTGAACTTCTGATCCTTTTTTCTCTGGCTAACCTCTCAGATGCCACAGCTACTAGCAGAAGAATCTTAAGGGTTACATATTTCTATTCATGTTTTACATATGCAAGGCCTTCAGTGCATTGGATTCATACTGGTCATAGATACACACTACCATATTGGCTGAACTCTCTTTGTTCAGTTTAATAGGAAGGCACCATAAGAGCTCATCATTAGCACAGTGTAAGACGTAAAACCATCTGGTACACAGTATTATTGTTCTTAGTTAATACCTGATATAACAATTAATTACAATATTACAGAGGTGACAGTATACCTTGCAGTGTGTCGATATGAACTTGGTTCACCTACTTTCAAGAACGTCACTAATTACGGTAATTATAGAACGTAAGATCTGCTAAATGTATCTGATTTCTATGCCATAAATCATAACGTCTATGTATTGTCTGTCTCTTTTTGACTTGCACTGAATCTGAAATTCAACCTGAGGTACAGAAACATTATTGTAATAAGCCATAAGGTTAGTAGAGAACAGATGGTG
The DNA here is from genome assembly GCF_040894005.1 of Engystomops pustulosus. Classification (NCBI taxonomy): domain Eukaryota; kingdom Metazoa; phylum Chordata; class Amphibia; order Anura; family Leptodactylidae; genus Engystomops; species Engystomops pustulosus. Next base: position 27,620,358 of record NC_092420.1, read on the forward strand.
CTGTAGTCAGAGCCGTAGGATATTTGCCATCCCAAGCAACAAGCCATTCCATGCCGCCCACTCTGCTGGGAGGTGGGAAAAAACAACGCAGAATATAATTCAGAACACGAATCTTGAATACTAGAACACAGCAACAATATGTTTTCTTTTATAAATGTTGGATTAGTCCGATGGAAACTTCACTCAGTTAGAAATTAATTAATATTTATCCTGTAAATTTGGCTCTCAGGTTTGCTATTTGGAGATAAAAACTTTTCTAATATCAGCAGGAGAAAAGGATAAATAATTAGTTGCTTTTGAACAAACTTTGCATGAAATCAATAGTGAAAATAAGTATAATGACTAGAGATGAGCGAACACTAAAATGCTCGGGTACTCGTTATTCGAGACGAACTTTTCCCGATGCTCGAGTGCTCGTCTCGAATAACAAACCCCATTGAAGTCAATGGGAGACTCGAGCATTTTTCAAGGGGACCAAGGCTCTGCACAGGGAAGCTTGGCCAAACACCTGGGAACCTCAGAAAAGGATGGAAACACCACGGAAATGGACAGGAAACAGCAGGGGCAGCATGCATGGATGCCTCTGAGGCTGCCTAATCGCACCATTATGCCAAAATTATGGGCAACAGCATGGCCATAAAGAGTGACAGAATGAAGCTAGATAGCATCTAAAACATCCAATAATTGACCCTGACACTATAGGGGACGGCATGCAGAGGCAGCGACAGCAGGCTAGAGAGTGTCATGGCGACATACCCTAAATGGACTCAGGCTTCAAACCAATGGGTGGCAGAGAGGAACCAAAGGAGGTGAGCAAGAAGCGCTCAAATAATATCGCTACATGATAAAAGTTTCCCAGTATATTTTGTGGATTACACAGCAGGGTGGCGACAAAGTTAACATGGAATCCATGAAAACAACCCAAAATTCTGCCTGACACAGCTCGTTTGATAAGGGGACCATGTATGGAGGCAGTGAACTAGTAGTAGATTAAAGGTGCTGCAGTTAAAACTATGTTAGTTGGATCTTGGCATGGAGCTGGCGCTCCGCTGCCAGGCGAGCTTTCGCCAATCCAAGCCCCTGTCTCTAGGCTACTCCCCAAACAGCACTTCTAAGAACCTTTTGTATAAGATCAAGTGTAGTAGCGTTCTTATAAGTTTGGGATATGGCGGGTGAGGGGAATGTAAACAGATGCGCAAGAAGCGCATGATGCGCATGGAGCTGGCGCTCCGCTGCCAGGCGAGCTTTCGCCAATCCAAGCCCCTGTCTCTAGGCTACTCCCCAAACAGCACTTCTAAGAACCTTTTGTATAAGATCAAGTGTAGTAGCGTTCTTATAAGTTTAGGATATGCCGGGTGAGGGGAATGTAAACAGATGCGCAAGAAGCGCTGAAATAATATCCCTAAATGGTAAAAGTTTGCCAGTATATTTTGTGGATAACACAGCAGGGTGGCGACAAAGTTAACAACTTTGATGTGGAATCTATGAAAACAACCCAAATTTCTGCCTGACACACCTCGTTTGATAAAGGGACGATGTATGGAGGCAGCTATATGGACGACTTTTGGAGGTAGCAATGGAGACAACGTGTGGAGGCTGCTATGGAGACAATTTAATTTGGATAGTGCCTGTATGTGGCAGTCCCAAACATTATTCAAACCAGAGGAGCAGGTAGGTGGCCCTCCAGTAAAATGGAATAGATTGAGTGCCTGTATGTGGCAGTCCCAAAAATTTTTCAAACCAGAGGAGCAGGTAGGTGGCCCTCCAGTAAAATGGAATAGATTGAGTGCCTGTATGTGGCAGTCCCAAAAATTTTTCAAACCAGAGGAGCAGGTAGGTGGCCCTCCAGTAAAATGGAATAGATTGAGTGCCTGTATGTGGCACTCACAAAAATTGTTTCAAACAGAGGACCGGGTAGGTGGCCCTCCAGAAAAATTAAATGCATGAAGTACTATAGCAAGAGCCAGTGGGCCCTGTCAAAAAATAGCCATTTTCCTCTGCTTTACTGTACAAAGAGGAGGAGAAGGAGGAAAATGAGGAGGAGGAGTGGATCAATTATTCAGGTTGAGCTTCCTTCACCTGGTGGAGATTGGAAATTCTGAGAAATCCAGCCTTTATTCATTTTAATAAGCGTCAGCCTGTCAGCGCTGTCAGTCGACAGGCGTGTACGCTTATCGGTGATGATGCCACCAGCTGCACTGAAAACCCGCTCGGACAAGACGCTAGCGGCAGGGCAGGCAAGAACCTCCAAGGCGTACAGCGCCAGTTCGTGCCACATGTCCAGCTTTGAAACCCAGTAGTTGTAGGGAGCTGTGTGATCATTTAGGACGATGGTATGGTCAGCTACGTACTCCCTCACCATCTTTCTGTAAAGATCAGCCCTACTCTGCCGAGACTGGGGACAGGTGACAGTGTCTTGCTGGGGTGACATAAAGCTGGCAAAAGCCTTGTAAAGCGTACCCTTGCCAGTGCTGGACAAGCTGCCTGCTCGCCTACTCTCCCTCGCTACTTGTCCCGCAGAACTACGCACTCTGCCGCTAGCGCTGTCAGAAGGGAAATACTGTTTCAGCTTGTGCACCAGGGCCTGCTGGTATTCTCACACTCCTTTCCTCTGCAGGGATGAGAGTGGAAAGATTTTGCTTGTACCGTGGGTCCAGGAGAGTGAACACCCAGTAATCGGTGCTGGAATAAATTCTTTGAACGCGAGGGTCACGGGATAGGCAGCCTAGCATGAAATCTGCCATATGCGCCAGAGTACCAACGCGTAAGAATTCACTCCCCTCACTGGCCTGACTGTCCATTTCCTCCTCCTCCAACTCCTCCAACTCCTCTTCTTCTGCCCATACACGCTGAACAGTGAAGGACTCAACAATGTGTCTCGCCAACATTCTCCTCCTCTTCCTCCTCATCCTCCTCCACCTCCACCTCCACCTCCTCCGATATGCGCTGAGAAACAGACCTGAGGGTGCTTTGGCTATCAACAAGGGAATATTCTTCCCCTGTCTCTTGTGACGAGCGCAAAGCTTCCGACTTCATGCTGACCAGAGAGTTTTTCAACAGGCCAAGCAGCGGGATGGTGAGGCTGATGATGGCGGCATCGCCACTGACCATCTGTGTTGACTCCTCAAAGTTACTCAGCACCTGACAGATATCAGACATCCACGTCCACTCCTCATTGTAGACTTGAGGAAGCTGACTGACCTGACTACCAGTTCTGGTGGAAGTTGACATCTGGCAGTCTACAATCGCTCTGCGCTGCTGGTAAACTCTGGATAACATGGTCAGTGTTGAATTCCACCTCGTGGGCACGGCACGTGCGCTGCCCTGAGAGTGGCAGCATCTGGGCTGGACTTCCTGAAATGCGCACAGATGCGGCGCACCTTCGTGAGCAAATCAGACAGATTGGGGTATGTCTTGAGGAAACGCTGAACTATCAGATTTAACACATGGGCCAGGCATGGCACATGTGTCAGTCTGCCGAGTTGCAGAGCCGCCACCAGGTTACGGCCGTTGTCACACACAACCATTCCCGGCTTGAGGTTCAGCGGTGCCAGCCACAGATCAGTCTGCGCCGTGATGCCCTGTAATAGCTCTTGGGCGGTGTGCCTTTTGTCGCCTAGGCTCAGCAGTTTGAGCACCGCCTGCTGTCGCTTAGCGACGGCACTGCTGCTGTGCCTAGAGCTACCGACTGATGGCGCCGTGCCCACGGATGGTAGTTCGGAGGAGGAGGTGGAGGAGGGGTGGGAGGAGGAGGAGGCATAGTAGGCCTGAAACACCTGGACCGAGGTAGGCCCCGCAATCCTCGGCGTCGGCAGTATATGACCAGCCCCAGGGTCAGACTCGGTCCCAGCCTCCACCAAGTTAACCCAATGTGCCGTCAGCGATATATAGTGGCCCTGCCCGGCAGCACTCGTCCACGTGTCCGTGGTCAGGTGGACCTTGTCAGAAACGGCGTTGGTCAGGGCACGGATGATGTTGTCTGACACGTGCTGGTGCAGGGCTGGGACGGCACATCGGGAAAAGTAGTGGCGGCTGGGGACCGAATACCGAGGGGCGGCCGCCGCCATGAGGTTGCGAAAGGCCTCGGTCTCTACTAGCCTATAGGGCAGCATCTCCAGGCTAAGCAATCTGGAGATGTGCACATTAAGGGCTTGGGCGTGCGGGTGGGTTGCACTATATTTGCGTTTCCGCTCCAGCGTCTGGGGTATGGAGAGCTGAACGCTGGTGGATGCTGTGGAGGATCGTGGAGGCGACGATGGGGTTTTTGTGCAAGGGTCCTGGGCAGGGGGCTGACTAGCAGCTGACACAGGGGAAGGAGCAGTGGTGTGCACGGCCGGAGGTGAACGGGCTTGTTGCCACTGAGTGGGGTGTTTAGCATTCATATGCCTGCGCATACTGGTGGTAGTTAAGCTAGTAGTGGTGGAACCCCTGCTGAGCCTGGTTTGGCAAATGTTGCACACCACAGTCCGTCGGTCATCCGGTGTTTCCTTAAAGAACCTCCAGACTTCTGAAGATCTAGCCCTCGCCGCAAGAGCCCTCGCCACGGGAGCTTCACTAGTTGACACATTTGGCGCTGATGCACCAGCTCTGGCCCTGCCTCTCCGTCTGGCCCCACCACTGCCTCTTCCAACCTGTTCTGGTCGAGGACTCTCCTCCGTCTCAGAAGCACTGTGTTCACCCGGCCTCTCAACCCAGCTTGGGTCTGTCACCTCATCATCCTCCGAGCCCTCAGTCTGCTCCCCCCTCGGACTTCCTGCCCTGACAACAACTTCCCCACTGTCTGACAACCGTGTCTCCTCATCGTCGGACACCTCTTTACACACTTCCACTACGTCAAGAAGGTCATCATCACCCACAGACTGTGACTGGTGGAAAACCTGGGCATCGGAAAATTGCTCAGCAGCAACCGGACAAGTGGTTTGTGACTGTGGGAAGGGTCCAGAAAACAGTTCCTCAGAGTATGCCGGTTCAAATGGCAAATTTTCCTGGGAGGGGGCAGACTGGGGGGGAGGAGGCTGAGGTGCAGGAGCTGGAGGAGTGGCGATTTCGGTGACATGGGTGGACTGCGTGGAAGACTGACTGGTGGTGGACAAATTGCTCGAAGCATTGTCAGCAATCCACGACATCACCTGTTCGCACTGTTCTGGCCTCAACAGTGCTCTACCACGAGTCCCAGTAACTTCAGACATGAACCTAGGGAGTGTAGCTCTGCGGCGTTCCCCTGCTCCCTCATCAGCAGGTGGTGTCTCACCCCGCCCAGGACCACGGCCTCTGACCCCTGCAGTAGTTGGACGCCCACGTCCCCGCCCTCGTCCTCTACCCCTAGCCCTCGGGTTAAACATTTTTAAAATGAGAGTTATAACTTTTTTTTTTTTTTTACCTTTTTTTTTGTTTTTTTTTGTGTTTTTTGTTTTTTTTTGTGTTTTTTGTTTTTTTTTGAGTTTTTAAAACCAAACAATGCTATCCTATTGCTATGGCTATTTTCTAGCCAAGTATCAAAGCACACTACTATGCCAGATGAGATGACACTGAGTTAGTGCCTAATTGAAATCCAACCCCTACTAAATTTTCCCACTTCGGTCTTTGCTATGGATATGTGCGTCACTAAGCGCAGAACACAGCGGTCGCAAGTCTCACTACAAATTGCTCAGAATTGGCTAGTACATGCACTGCAGAAAGTACAGCCACCAGCAGATCAACCAGAAATCAAATATATAGAACGCTACTGTAGGCGTAAGTAAGCTCTTTGTATTCTCCTATGGCTATTTTCTAGCCAAGTATCAAAGCACACTACTATGCCAGATGAGATGACACTGAGTTAGTGCCTAATTGAAATCCAACCCCTACTAAATTTTCCCACTTCGGTCTTTGCTATGGATATGTGCGTCACTAAGCGCAGAACACAGCGGTCGCAAGTCTCACTACAAATTGCTCAGAATTGGCTAGTACATGCACTGCAGAAAGTACAGCCACCAGCAGATCAACCAGAAATCAAATATATAGAACGCTACTGTAGGCGTAAGTAAGCTCTTTGTATTCTCCTATGGCTATTTTCTAGCCAAGTATCAAAGCACACTACTATGCCAGATGAGATGACACTGAGTTAGTGCCTAATTGAAATCCAACCCCTACTAAATTTTCCCACTTCGGTCTTTGCTATGGATATGTGCGTCACTAAGCGCAGAACACAGCGGTCGCAAGTCTCACTACAAATTGCTCAGAATTGGCTAGTACATGCACTGCAGAAAGTACAGCCACCAGCAGATCAACCAGAAATCAAATATATAGAACGCTACTGTAGGCGTAAGTAAGCTCTTTGTATTCTCCTATGGCTATTTTCTAGCCAAGTATCAAAGCACACTACTATGCCAGATGAGATGACACTGAGTTAGTGCCTAATTGAAATCCAACCCCTACTAAATTTTCCCACTTCGGTCTTTGCTATGGATATGTGCGTCACTAAGCGCAGAACACAGCGGTCGCAAGTCTCACTACAAATTGCTCAGAATTGGCTAGTACATGCACTGCAGAAAGTACAGCCACCAGCAGATCAACCAGAAATCAAATATATAGAACGCTACTGTAGGCGTAAGTAAGCTCTTTGTATTCTCCTATGGCTATTTTCTAGCCAAGTATCAAAGCACACTACTATGCCAGATGAGATGACACTGAGTTAGTGCCTAATTGAAATCCAACCCCTACTAAATTTTCCCACTTCGGTCTTTGCTATGGATATGTGCGTCACTAAGCGCAGAACACAGCGGTCGCAAGTCTCACTACAAATTGCTCAGAATTGGCTAGTACATGCACTGCAGAAAGTACAGCCACCAGCAGATCAACCAGAAATCAAATATATAGAACGCTACTGTAGGCGTAAGTAAGCTCTTTGTATTCTCCTATGGCTATTTTCTAGCCAAGTATCAAAGCACACTACTATGCCAGATGAGATGACACTGAGTTAGTGCCTAATTGAAATCCAACCCCTACTAAATTTTCCCACTTCGGTCTTTGCTATGGATATGTGTGCCACTAAGAGCTAAACACAACGGTAGCAAGTCCCCCTGCTAATTCCTCACAAAATGGTACTAGATGCAAATTAAAATAAAAAAAGTAGAACGTTATTGTAGCCCTAAGAAGGGCTGTTGGGTTCTTTGAGAATCACTCCTGCCTAACAGTAAGCTAATAGAACACCCTAACGCTTTCCCTGACCAGCAGCAGCTCTCTCCCTAGCGGCATCCAGACACAGAATGATCCGAGCAGCGCGGGCAGCGGCTAGTCTATCCCAGGGTCACCTGATCTGGCCAGCCAACCACTGCTATCGACGTGTAAGGGTACCACGTCATGCTGGGTGGAGTGCAGAGTCTCCTGGCTTGTGATTGGCTCTGTTTCTGGCCGCCAAAAAGCAAAACGGCGGGAGCTGCCATTTTCTCGAGCGGGCGAAGTATTCGTCCGAGCAACGAGCAGTTTCGAGTACCCTAATGCTCGACCGAGCATCAAGCTCGGACGAGCATGTTCGCTCATCTCTAATAATGACCTTATACTGTAATATTTTTTATCAGAAAAAAGTGCTTTGTTCTTCACATACCGTACTTGAATTTAAGTAATCCTGAATATAAGCAGAGGTATCTAATTTTACCACAAAAAAAATGGGAAAACATATTGACTCGAGTATAAGCCTAGGGAGGGAAATGCATTGGTCACAGCCTTCCCCCCAGTATATAGCCAACCTGCCCCCTAGTATATAGCTATTCAGCCCCCTGCTCTACGTATATAGCCAGGAAATCCCCTGCCTCCCAGTATATAATCTGCCAACTCCCACCACCTCAGTATATAGCCAGTCCATGTCCCCTGGTATGCAGCCAGCCAACCCAAGACCCCTGGTATTTATCCAGTATATAGCCAGCCGGACAGCCTGCCTATTCCCCCAATATATAGCCAGTCAGCCCATACCCCCAGTACATAGCCAAAAAGCTCCCAGCATATAGCCAGCCTCTAGCCCAGTATATAGCCAGCCCCTGGCCCAGTATATAGCCAACCCCTTGGACAGTGATGGCAAACCTCTTGGAGACAGAGTGCCCAAACTACAACCAAAATCCACTTATTACTGTGAAGTGCCAACGTGGCATTTTAAGCAGTAACTTATTGCTACCTGTTCTATTACTTCTTTCAATCGTATCAGCCCCTGAGGCCACCAATACAGTTGAGAGAAGAAGGGAAAATTCAGACCATCATTGTAGCTTCTCTCCAGGGTCTCTCTGTACAGGAAGAATGTTAGGTCCAGCAGGAGGACCTCCAAAGATAATGCAGTTCTGTCAACACCTTCTCACTTTTTAAGCAGTTCCAAACAGTAAATGAAGTGTCGCTGTAAAATACCGCTGACAGCAGCATCTCTTAAGTTGCCTAGGACTGCAGGAAGATTTGATGGATTTGGTCCTGTTTGGTGAACTCTGTATTGGGGTAAAGGACTTAGTGCCCATAGAAAGGGCTCTGAGTGCCACCTCTGGCACCTGTGCCATAGGTTCGCCACCACTGCCCTAGGATATAGCCTGCACCTGCCCCCATAGGTCCTCTTCTTGTTTCCTCTTTTTGCTTCCATCATGAGCAGGAATAGGAACTGCTCCAAAATTTTTATTCTGACAAAAAATTGTTAAAATAAAAATCAAAAATTGCGTAGGCGGATTATTGATGAAGCCAAGGAGATTTATACTGTGCAGTAAAACACCTAGTAATTAGAAAATCCTACAAGGAATACATATTCTTTACCTTTCTGCTTTGTTGAGCACAGTGAGACCTAATGCGATACATGACTGGTAAATTACAACCTTCCCAGCTCATTGTGTGTCGCCATGTACAGTGCTATATGGGACAATTATGGATCTTACTCCGCAACATGGTCCTATTATTGTATCACCGCCTTCCTAATTCCATATGCATTATTCATTATATTCACATTTAGCACAGATATTACAGACCTTCTGTCAACCAGTAATGTGAAGCATTAACACAGAATTAACGCTAAAACTTAGGAAATGATGAATTGTAGAAAAATGAAGGAGGATAAATGGATGCCTAATTCATAAAACAGTGGGATGAGCTGTATACTAGTACTAGTGCTTCTCAATAAATTAGAATATCAGTAAAAAGTCTTTTTTTTTCAGTACAGTATTTTTCGGACTATAAGGCGCACAAAAAATACTTTGATTTTCTCAGAAAGGTGCGCTTTATGGTCCAGTGTGCCTTATATGTTAACCGTACTTACGGACAACAGCTGCCTTGAACTGTGCACAGGTCTGCCACCTGCTGGTCATTCATCCTTATAGTCAGGTACGCCTTATAATCCGGTGCGCCTTATATATGAACCTAGACATGTAAGCAGGCATTTATTGATGGTGCGCCTTATAATCCGGTGCGCCTTATAGCCCGAAAAATATGCTAATTCAATTCAAACTGTGAAACCCATCTACATTATTATACAGACTCATCACAAACAGAGTGAACTTTTTTAAGTGTTTATTTATGTTGAAGGAAAACCCAAAAGTCAGTGGGCCACATTTACTAAAAACAGTACTATGTGCAGTTAGCTTGTGTATAGTGCAGAGGGCACCAGGTTCTGCCCCTGTTCTTCATGAATCTAGCGCCCTCTGCACTGCTGCGACAGAGTGCACCACTTTTTTGCTGGTGCACCTTTAACATGGGACGTGCAAACAATTCTGTTGGACTTTGCCTGATAAATGTGGCACACGGTCCGACTGAGCACCTTATTTTAGTGCAGTATAGAGCACTGCCACACAAATGTGTCCCGTGCGCCATAAATGTGTCGCAAGCAGTTTGCACTGAAAAGAATGTGCAAAGGGCAAGAATGTTCAAAGTATCTCAGAAACTTCGAATAAGTAACCCAAACAACTGCAAAGGCTTCCTAAGTGTTTTAAAAGGTCCCTAAGCCTGGTTCAGTAAGTGACACAATGGGGCACATTTACTTACCTGTGATACTAAAAATATCACGTGCGTCACAATCCCAGCGCAGACACCTGCTAAATAGCTGTCCAAGACGTGCAATCCCCGAAAAAAAAGTGCAAAGTCCGACCAAAGTGCAGTGCGCGACCCTCAGTAAATGAGCCCCAATGGATCTGAACACCCAGGTTTGCACATACACAGCTTTTTTAGCCTACACCTTCTGGGCACACAAATATAGCATTGGACATTAACTGGGTAGGGTGTACAGAAGGATCGGGACCACCCACTCAGCACTTGCAACCTCATTTGCATATTGAAATAATCTTTTTCTCCATTGAGGTACATTTTCTAACTTATTTATTTTGCAGTTCAATATGTAAAAGTTTCAAAAAAACGATTACAATTTCATGAATTTCTTCTTACACAGTCTTCATCCGATGATAAAGGTTGCTCAATGTTCTTTTTAATTACTTTTTTCCCCAGCATACTGCACATTACATACTAATGACCATCTGGTATTTAACCTAAAAGTTGACCCAGTATTGTAGAAGACAGGAGTCCTAGAACTCTTCACATTCAGATTTTCCACCTTATATCATTTGTATCTATATACAAGAACAACATATAGGGGGTCATTTACTAAAGGCCCGATTCGCGTTTTCCCGACGTGTTACCCGAATATTTCCGATTTGCAACGGTTGTACCTGAATTGCCCTGGGATTTTGGCGCGCGACGGAAATCGGGGGCCGTGGCCGGACAAAAACCTGATGTATTCGGAAAAACCGCCGCATTTAAAAACCGAAAATGTGTCACTTGGGAAGCGCTTACCGTCACCTGGTCCAGCTCGGTGTATTCCGGCGCGTTCAGATGATTTTCAGTGCAGCAGTGCCACCTAGTGGACGGCGGAGGAACTACCTTCATAAATCCCGTCCGGACCCAAATCCTGTGCAGAGAACGCGCCGCTGGATCACAAATGGGCCGGGTAAGTAAATCTGCCCCATATTCTCAGTCTCTGCTACTGAACTGACACCGATGTCAACTGTTCAGCTTTATAGATAGTGGGAAGAGGAGAACATTGGATCTGATGGAGGATGAGGATCTTAGATCAGCTCCACAGCTTGTCTTTGAGTAGGATTTTCAATGTAGATGCAAGAAACACTGTTATCACAAAGAGACACACATGTCGCTTCCATAGCCATGTCTTAGAGTCGTGAGGCATAAAGGAAATATATTCCGGGGTTTTTTTATCTATTTTTCTGATGTTAACAGTATTTTAAGATATGCTTCAAAAAAAGCCACAAAGACTGGCAACAATGGTGTTATTGTTGTCTATGGGGAGATTTCTGGACAAGCTCCGTGACCTACGGAGAGGTCATTGAGCACGGAGAAGGAGGAAGGACGTCAATGTAGTATGATCACATATACTGCAGAAAAGTGATCTCTAGTATAGAGAAATGGCTTAGTTTTCAGCGTGAAATCTGTAGGATTTAAGGATTTAAAAAAATATAGAAAATTACATGAAGAAATTAAAATAACATTTTCAAAAATTCTTAAAATAAATTTTTGGTTATATACTAAAGGGAATCTAATAGCACCTTCAAAAAGGGCGATGAAATACCCTTAATCTTATATTTATGAATACTAACATTAGGTCCTGGCAGGGTGATTGCTCATGGACAGATAGAAATCGCATGACCCTCTGCGGCCATTTTATGGACAGGAATGTCTGGCTGATAAGGTAAAAGACAGGAGGCTTTACAAGAAAGCGGTTTACATCTTTTAATAAATTACCGCATGTCCTGCCCCCTAGTTATATCCTAGTGTATTATGGACACTGGTGATGCACCCTGAAGCCCTTGTGCCTCATTTACATAAAGACAATAAATAATTAATTTTGATATATAAATATTTTGAAATAAACAGCCCCCCCCGCTACCCAATAAAACATTGCCGTAGTTGCGCTGTTGGCCTGAGACTATATTCATTTATAATGGCCATTTTGAGTTTATTTAAATTTTAATACTATATTTATGCTACACATTAAGAAAAAAGGATTTTCCCCACTATTTGCAACTTAAAATACGGTAATTAAAAATGGAAGAAAAAAATCCTTTAACATTTGTTATTTTTAAATGTGTTTCCAAAGGAACGCTACAAAAATGTTTAAGGTACCACATACCAAAAAAAAAGATATGGCCTTTAAACGTAAACACGTACGAAAATTGGCAAAAATTTTAAATTTTTGAAAGTGGACGGAAGGAGGGACTGTAAAAGAAATAAATGATTATCTGCTGTGGCGCACCTGGTACACAACGCCGCCGCCCGTGGGTACCAGCCTCTCTTTATTTAGAGAGGCAATCACTCTCCGCTCCGCCAATTTCCGCGCGCCTGGCACGCCCACCCGTCCCCTGCCGCCGTGCCTGATACTTATTGAAACTTATGCTGTATCAGGCACGCGGCAGGGGAGGTTGGTCATGCCAGCCGGAAGTTGTCAGAGCAGAACGTGCTGGCCTTAAACAAACAGGGGCAGGTACCTAGGGGCAGGTATCTAGGGGCAGCAGCGCAGGTAATGGGAGCGCCGAAGGAGGTAAGCATTAGTTGTTGGTTTTTTTTTACAGGAAACCTATACATTTTTATAAACTCTCGGACAACCTCTATGAAGGACATCAAGGAATGTAAACCAAGCACACGGATATGCTGGTGTGTGCCCCCTCTGACAGGATCTGCTCTTCTTTAAGATTTTTCTACCCTTGTTTTTTTAGAAAAAAAAAGGCTTCATAAATTATGCAAATCGGAGGTTTTAGGCTCCGTTAACACCTATGGAGTCTGCAGGCTCATTTACATGTTATTAAAAGCCTTTTTTGTACCAGGGCATAAGAAGCTAAAAAAGAATGGATCCTGTCAGAGGGAGCACACACCAGTATGTCAGTGTGCTTGGTTTACAATCCTTCATCCTGGTGGTAGATGTCCTTTAAAGCCTTTTCAGGCCTAATTTGTAATTTTGAACTTCTCATGTGAAATCTGTATGAGGTCCCAATGTATCTACAATGTATTATTTATATAGGTGTATGGCGAATAAACTCTTCATGGACACCTAGGGCCGTGTTCACGCGTTGCATTGGGTTAAGAAAGACTATTCAAGCACAGTAGGGTGGACCTTCACCCGAATGCAGATGTTTTGGAACTAAATAGGAACAAGTATGACGTTACTGCTAAGTAACACATGATTGCTGGTAGATGTGCTTAAACCTATAACAAAATCTAAGCGCATCTAGTAGCTCCTCCCCGCGGTGCTTGAATTGATTTTCTAAACGCAATTAATTTGCAACGTGTGAACAAAGCTTTGGGTTCCTGAGCCTGGATTCATCAGCATCTTCTGCACCCCTTAAAGTTACGTCCCTTTGTACCATGTGTTGAGCATCATAAAGTTGAATCTGACTTTTGAACTCTCCTTTTGTAGCTGCTGGAGTAATGGCAGACTGGGTAGGATACAGAAAAATGATCAATTTGAGATGATTTTCAATTATTTCCCCGATACCTTTTGACATGATATGAAGATCATAGAAATACATTTTTAGATTTTTTTCCTTTCAGCCGGTGTCTGTCAGGAGGTGATTTTCAGTGTAATTTGGCTTTGGCTGTAGAATTCTTTTATAACCTGATTCCTTTCTTCTGCTTGACTGAGCCTCTGGGAAAACTGTTTCTGGTGTCTATAGAGTTTTTTTTTTTTCAAACAGCCTTGAAATGTAAAGTCCTTGGATTGTATTGTACATTGTTCAGCTGGTTGTATAGGTATTGCTGACAGCCGGGGATTGGAAGATGAAACAGAAAACCAAATAATTGCTCATCCTCATGTTCCTCAACACTGGATACAGTAAGATATAGCTGATGTTTTTAGTGGAAATCAGAAGTATTGCAGTGTTATATGGAGAGTAGCCTTTAGATGGAACCAGGCTACATCCAGTAATTGAACCATTTCCCGCAGCTTACTTTTCTTTTGTATCTCTACATTTGGTTTTGGTTTCAGATCTTCTTTATATGATTTGTTAGAAGTATAACACTAGAATGATCGTAACATCTTTTTCATATGTTAGCAGGTGGCAAATATGTTAAAGGGAATGTCCACTTTCAGCAAATAATTTATATTGTTTGTGTCACAAAAGGTTCTACAATTTTCCAATATACTTTCTGTATCAATTTCTCACTGTTCTCTAGTTCTCTGCTTGCTTTCATTGTATAGGAAGCTCCATTGTCTACTTTCTATGGATAAATCCCAGCCTATGGTAATGTGATGTCACACAGGTGCACAGCTCATTATATCCCTGGTCATGTGATGTCATACAGGTGCATGGCTCATTATATCACAAAAATTGGAGCCTTCACCTGTGTCACATAACAAGGGGCCAGTGTCACCTGTGTCACATACACAAGAAGGCCCATTTACATTGACGTTCTGTGGACTTACATCCGTCCATTTACTGCTCTTACAGTAAAGAATCTCTGTCTATGGTGATGGTAGAACCTCCTCTCCTCTAGGTGTAGAGGATGCCCCTGTCTATGGTGATGGTAGAACCTCCTCTCCTCTAGGTGTAAAGGATGCCCCCTGTCTATGGTGATGGTAGAACCTCCTCTCCTCTAGGTGTAGAGGATGCCCCCTGTCTATGGTGATGGTAGAACCTCCTCTCCTCTAGGTGTAGAGGATACCCCTGTCTATGGTGATGGTAGAACCTCCTCTCCTCTAGGTGTAGAGGATGCCCCCTGTCTATGGTGATGGTAGAACTGCCTCTCCTCTAGGTGTAGAGGATGCCCCGGTCTATGGTGATGGTAGAACCTCCTCTCCTCTAGTTGTAGAGGATGCCCCTGTCTATGGTGATGGTAGAACTGCCTCTCCTCTAGGTGTAGAGGATGTCCCCTGTCTATGGCGCTGGTAGAATCGCCTCTCCTCTAGGTGTAGAGGATGCCCCCTGTCTATGGTGATGGTAGAGACTCCTCTCCTCTAGGTGTAGAGGATGTCCCCTGTTTATGGTGATGGTATAACCACCTTTCCTCTAGGTGTAGAGGATGCCCCCTGTCTATGGCGCTGGTAGAATCGCCTCTCCTCTAGGTGTAGAGGATGCCCCCGGTCTATGGTGATGATAGAACTGCCTCTCCTCTAGGCGTAGTGGATGCCCCGGTCTATGGTGATGGTAGAACTGCCTCTCCTCTAGGTGTAGCGGATGCCCCCTGTCTATGGTGATGGTAGAACCACCTCTTCTCTAGGTGTAGAGGATGCCCCCTGTCTATGGTGATGGTAGAACCACCTCTTCTCTAGGTGTAGAGGATACCCCTGTCTATGGTGATGGTAGAACCTCCTCTCCTCTAGGTGTAGAGGATGCCCCCTGTCTATGGTGATGGTAGAACTGCCTCTCCTCTAGGTGTAGAGGATGCCCCGGTCTATGGTGATGGTAGAACCTCCTCTCCTCTAGTTGTAGAGGATGCCCCTTCTATGGTGATGGTAGAACTGCCTCTCCTCTAGGTGTAGAGGATGTCCCCTGTCTATGGCGCTGGTAGAATCGCCTCTCCTCTAGGTGTAGAGGATGTCCCCTGTTTATGGTGATGGTATAACCACCTTTCCTCTAGGTGTAGAGGATGCCCCCTGTCTATGGCGCTGGTAGAATCGCCTCTCCTCTAGGTGTAGAGGATGCCCCCTGTCTATGGTGATGATAGAACTGCCTCTCCTCTAGGTGTAGTGGATGCCCCGGTCTATGGTGATGGTAGAACCACCTCTCCTCTAGGTGTAGAGAATGCCCCCTGTCTATGGTGATGGTAGAACCGCCTCTCCTCTAGGTGTAGAGGATGCCCCCGGTCTATGGTGATGATAGAACTGCCTTTCCTCTAGGCGTAGTGGATGCCCCGGTCTATGGTGATGGTAGAACTGCCTCTCCTCTAGGTGTAGCGGATGCCCCCTGTCTATGGTGATGGTAGAACCACCTCTTCTCTAGGTGTAGAGGATGCCCCCTGTCTATGGTGATGGTAGAACCACCTCTTCTCTAGGTGTAGAGGATGCCCACTGTCTATGGTGATGGTAGAACCTTCTCTCCTCTAGGTGTAGAGAATGCCCCCTGTCTATGGTGATGGTAGAATCGCCTCTGCTCTAGGCGTAGATGATGCCCCCTGTCTATGGTGATGGTAGAACCACCTCTTCTCTAGGTGTAGAGGATGCCCCTTGTCTATGGTTAGGGCAGAACCACCTCTTCTCTAGGTGTAGGGGATGCCCCCTGTCTATGGTGATGGTAGAACCACCTCTCCTCTAGGTGTAGAGGATGCCCCTGTCTATGGTGATGGTAGAACCGCCTCTCCTCTAGGCGTAGAAAGTGCCGCTCTACATCCACACCCAGATGGCAAGAATTTGTGATTTTTTCACTGCTTCTACACCAGGAGACTGGCTTATATAAAGGATTGACGAAGAAAAAGAAATAAACATATAGCTTGGTAAGTTAAGGTGGAAAACAGGTCTAGTAATAAGGGGCGAAAATTATACTTCATTCCGCATAACATATTCTTCAATTACCTGTGTAATTTGGAATTGTAACCTTGTCTTCTCTAATTACGTTAATTCACAGTTATGAGTTTGGGTTCAGTTTCTTTCCTCTTTCATCTTAAAAAATAAAATAAATATGGTAATAATGCAACTCAATAAATTAGAAAAGTGCATTAAAGCCATTAGCACATTTCAGCGCCCACCTCTAATTTCACTGTATGGAGGTCATAAGTAACTGGCCCTGTCAATTTGTGGTGAGTCAACACTGCAGATGTTATTGCATTTTCTGAATCTACTATTCACATTGCCAGGAAGGACAAATACTATAATAAGATGTAGAGAGATAATCAGCTTCCCTGTGTATTGCACAGTAGCTTCCCTATTCCACAATTTCGGAGCACACGCTAATAAGGCGCTCGTGTGACTGAGATATTAACCCCATCTTCACAATGTTACCATACACAACGGGATTTATCAGCTTTCCATAATTAAACTTGTATTTACGTCACTGGACCAGAAATTACACAAAATCGTATTACTGTATCCGTTGTGAGATACCATTCCCTCTGTTTTATACCTTTAATGGGAACAATGCAATTTAACTGGACTGGAAAAACTGTGCAGAAGAACAAGACCCTCAGGAGATTTCTACCAGGATGTGAACAGAACAATGACACTTAGAGAACTTTTGTCAGAATGTATATTTAAATAGTTCAAGAACAAATCATTTCCCAGTATTTATGAACAGACAAAGTAACTTGTCAGGGCCAATTGGGTCACTAAACCACCCACAGGTCCATATGGACCAGAGGTTTAGCGTCCTAAATCGCCCTGACAGAGTTTTCTCCCCCATAATCCTCCCCCCAGCCCCTTTCTCCCTAGCCATTTTTTTTTTTAAATGTATGTGCGGTAAATTGATTTAAACCAATCCGACCTCTTACCAAATAAGAGGTCGGATCCTGTATCTGGTGTGCTGGCAGTCGGCGGTATTCATAAGGGGGCCGGCCGGCACACCCCCAACACGCCCCTGCCAGCGGTCACATTGTAGGAGAAGCCGGCAGCATCGCATCGGCCGGCAATGTGAATAAGCCAGGTTGTGGCCGCAGCCGCTGTTAGTGCAGTGCTGCATGGCTGCCGGCTTCTCCTACAATGTGACGCTGGCAGGGGCGTGCTGGGGGTGTGTCGGCACGCCCCCTTATGAATACCGCCGACTGCCAGCACACCAGATACAGGATCTGACATCTTATTTAGAAAGAAGTCGGAACGGTTTAAATCAATTTACTGCACATAAATTTTTTAAAAAATGGCTATGGAGAAAGGGGCTTGGGGGAGGTTTATGGGGGGCACATTTGGTGGGTGGGTTTTCCTGGGGTGACAGGTCCTCTTTAAAAAACATTTTAACTTACCTCGTACTAGAGATCTCTACGTGTTACCACAAGTGAAGCCATAGACGCCCCAGCTTTACTGCACAAGCACTATAGGTACAACACATGCCGAATAAATAAATAGTAACTTTTTTTTGGTCAATAATACATGGGGCTTTATTTTTATGTAATTTTTACTTTATAATAAGTAACATGTATTTGTAAAAGAAACAATGGGAGAGATAAAGCAAGAATTCTGGCCCAATTGTGCTGAAAACTGGCTAATATGCTTTGTGCAGTTTTATACACTTTTCAGAGGAATCTGACAGCTCACTACATTCTATTCAGCAAGGATTTTCAGAAATGTCCTTGCAGAGATACAAACAGACCCCTCAGATGCCACTAGACCTTTGGAAGTCTGCAAGTTACAGCTTGTACTGATGAGCTTTCCTCGTGAATAATAATTTGGCGTAGACAGTTACCTGATATTATGAAGATGATTTATGAGACTATCTAAAAGAAATACTGGCGCTCATTTACTAAGGGCCGCACGCACACTTTTTTCGGACTATGCACCGTTTTCGGGGATAAAACGGCTTGCACAGGTATTTAATAAGTGTGTGCACTGGAATAGCTGCGCCGGCTTCCATGTGACACAAATTAGGGGAATTTTAATTTTCAAATTGTGTCGCAAGCACTTAGATGCACCACTAAAAAGATGGTGAACTCTGTCGGAGTTTCCGAAAGTGCATTGTCCGATGATAATGCGCTGTGCCGCGATTCACTAAGATTGTGCGCCCGATATCCTGCATGTGTCGCTTCCCCGCTCAGGTCCGACGGAGTTCACCATCTTCTTCCCAGTGTATGTAACTGCATAAAAATCCGATTGCGTGCGACACAATCCCCTGCTTAATCCCTGTCACAGTGGCACAAATCCCAAACATGTCGGGAAGTCCAACTGAAATGCGATGCGCGGACCCTTAGTAAATAAGCCCCTTTGTGTGCAATTTGAGTGTATATCACTATGCAAAATGCCATATTGCATATTCCTGTTGTACAAAATCAGGGACAGCTCTGGTGAAACAGACAAGGTCAGTGGGCACTGATATGAAAATTCCTTTCCAACTTTCCCTGCCTAGCTGCCATACCTACCCCAAGTGGAAGGAGACAACTGGTCGACGTTCCTATCTTGCGCTAAAGTGCAAACACCAAGACAAGGACAAGAAAATACAAACAGAAAAGGATAGTCATCAAATTCGGGTCAGAACCAAGATGCCAATGCAGTATAAAATCACTAGGCAAAGGTATGACAAAAACTGAAACAAAGGTATGAGTAACGCAGTCAGACAAGTCTATCTCGTATATGGTGAGTATGCCAGAGAAACAGAGTTATGAGGTACCCTCACAAATATACAACTATGAACCTATCCTCCTAAACAGAGGGAATGACATACACTATTGCTGCGATGTAAACGAATAACCTTTATTGAATTCGCAAGTTCAAATACAAGTAAAAAAGCATCGCAGGAGAGATATAAAAGTGAAACAGCACAGGAGGTTAGTCCACAGGGAACAGGTAATTCAGCAAACTTGTGAATTCAATAAAGGTTATTTGTTTACATCACGGCTATAGTGTATGTCATTCCCTCTGTTTAGGTGGATAGGTTCAAAGGGTCAAAGATGCCAGAATACAGAAAACAGAATAAACACTAGCTAGCTGAGTACAAGACTATTACAAGCAAAAAATAATAGTACATAAAACCTTTTATGAGATGCCAGAGCCCTGGACCAAAGGATGATTTGATCAGTTCTCTGACATCAGACACGGGAGCATTGGAAATGGGAAGAGACTGGGGGTCATTTACTAAGGGCCCAATTTGCATTTTCCCGATGTATTACCCGAATATTTCCAATTTGCGCCGTTTTTTCCTGAATTGCCCCGGGATTTTGGCGCATGTGAAAACGAAAACCCAACGGATTCAGGAAAACCGCCGCATTTAAAAAACAAAACGTGTCACAGGACTTGCACTTACCTTCACCAGGAATAGGCCGGTGAACTTGAGTGCATTCCAGTGGGCCTCGGGGAACTTCAGCGCAGCAGCGCCACCTGGGAGGAACTACCTTCAGAATCAACCGCAGAGAACACGCCGCTGGATCGCGAATGGACCGGGTAAGTAAATCTGCCCCATTGTGTCCATCACAGAGGGTTAACCGTTAGTAAACCAGAGCAGAGTTTACAGGAGACAGATGGGTGTGATGGAAGTCAATCAGAGCCGTAAGGAGTACATCAGCGTTCAGACTAACAAGAACAGAATAGAACAAAATGACACATCCTCATCAACACATCCATACATTAGGAACACAGGATGAAGCAGGCACAGATACTAAAAGTGTTAGCCACTTTTTGTAATACTTTTTTTTGTTGTAAAAATGACTAATGTAAGTCATAGCAAATGTGAACACAACCTAAACTCAACCATATTTCTAATGTGCTTTATCCAGTTCTCAGAAAAAAATCAACAGTTTTTCCAATCCAGTCTCTATAAATATGTCCTGGTTTATATGTTGAAGAATAATTTGGGAAAGCTGTGTGTTCCTAGAGGCCTTGGTGCAGAAAAATGACCATGACATGATGAATTTTATCGACAACATGTTTCAATACTTGAATGATGTCTTCTTTAGGTCAACATGTACAGATAGCCGTCAGCTTATGAACCAGTACAATTGTGCCTGGATATTTTCTACTCAATATTGTATTGCCTTGTATTACATATATCATATAGGCTAGAAAAAATGTGCACCCACCATTGATATTATGCCCCATATTGATCAAAAGTGACATTATTATAGCAAAATTCATTTATGACTGGAATTTCTCCTCTGCAAGAAGCATCCAAGGCACCAGTAATATATGTCTCAATGGTTTATTACAGGGCACAAAACCGCATGACAGCTGTAGGGCCTGTGTGCCGAAATGTCCCTATTATGTGCTCCACAATAAAATATTGTAAAATATATTTGCCTGTGCCCTGGATCCTTCTTGAATACTGAACTTCTATGTTGGATGAAGGTGGAACCCACAGCCATTTAACCTGATGCACATGATACATCTGTCACAATATAAAATATACTGCAATTCACTTACACACAATGGCGCACATTTATCAAAACTTAATAAAGTTTGTTAACCCTTTCATTTTCAAAATATTTACACATCACCAGTGGATA
Source organism: Engystomops pustulosus (assembly GCF_040894005.1). Lineage (NCBI taxonomy): Eukaryota > Metazoa > Chordata > Amphibia > Anura > Leptodactylidae > Engystomops > Engystomops pustulosus. The sequence continues at coordinate 27,641,424 of NC_092420.1, forward strand.
AAATAACAAAATGCTCCACAAAGTTCAATTTCTCCCGCTTATAACAATACTACAGCGGTGGTAAACTGTTGTTAAGATGCACCATTCATAACAGATTTGCATTGTGGCTTTTTAAAAAATTTTATTACATTTTTACAGTATGACAGTGATATTAAAGAATCAAGCATTTCGACCCATTGGGCCACCATTGACTCTTAAAGTTATGGTGTGAGGGTTTACAATACACAAGTTTTCCTGCTAAGTATTATTGTTCATTTGTTTCAATCCTCGCGACAACCCTACTTCTAATGGACCTAAAGAAATCCTACCCAGAAGCAGAACAATAACTGCTCATATTTTCCTTTCCACCAAAATGGTCCTCACAAGACACTGAGAAGAACCAGCATGCCCGGGTTGGAAGAGGTGATTACACTGGGTACGAAAAACCAATAGCTATCCAAAGAAACAAACTTAAAATATTCCAAACCCAATGGGATAAGTGGACACAAAGCCCATATTACCAAGAGTGACATGTGATACACCTAGAGCTTTAGGCCTTGTCTATTGTTTACTGTTTAATGGTTAATGTTAAGTGTTAAATGATAAGGGGCTTTCTAGGCCCCAGGGGCTAAATGAGAAATGTAGTGTCACTGGTCCCCGGGCCATGTCGATTTTTAAAGGCTATATTTTTTCTGGCAATTTGGACACTTTAAGGCTTATTCTCTGCGAGATTAGATGTTCCTTACAAATTATACATTTTAATGGGTCATTAGCTTATTGATGAGATTTAATTAAATCTTGAATGTATGGAGGAAAAGAAAATCATCAATTCTGGTTCCGGATTTTTTGGTATTTGTTTTTGGGCTATTCACTGTAATATAAAAATTACAGTGATGGGGCACATTTACTTACCTTTCCCGTCGCAATCCCCGCTGTGCGTTGTCTCACGAGGATTCGGATCTATAGCGATTCACATAGCTCGTGCTCCCGATTTCCTGCATCCATCGCTTCACCTGCTGAGGTCTGTCTCCTTCTTCTTCCCGCTGTATGTGAGTGCTGATTTCCCTACGCAATTTGTATTTTAAATTCTGCGGTCTGTCCGAATCTGTCGGGTTGTCCGATGGCCACGATTTGTGTCGCATGAAAGCCGGCGCCGATGCCCCACAATCCGATCGTGTGCGCCAAAAACCCGGGGCAATTCGGCGTAAAAAGGAAAAATCCGGAAAACGCAGGAAATGCGGTCCGCAGACCCTTAGTAAATGTGCCCCAATATGTTATCTTTATTCTTTGGATCACTATGACGTTGGTATTTTTCGGTTGACAGAGCTGGTTTATGGCTTATTTTTTACATGTTGAGTTGTTTTTTTCAGTAGTACCATTTTGGCAAATATACCTTTTTTATCACTTATTGGAACATTCTTGCAAAAGATTTTTTTTAAATGTACATTATTTGGAAGTTTTTTAGTGTTCACTGAACCGGTTCAATAATTTTGTATTTTTTGTGCTTTATTAGATGTGTATAGGAAATGGTGGTGTTTAGGGTAATGCAGTCGAACTCATGGCTGCTGGCACGGCCGTACAAACGGGGAAAGATGTTCTATCCATGTACGGAGTAGTACGTGTGTGGCACTCTGTGTTGCTCTGTGCGTCTATTGGAGCACTCAGATGGGCCTATTGGGCCTCAGTAGCCTCTTAATAAAATTTCCATTTATCTTGGATAAAAGTTTTCTGAGGATCTGGGGCACATAAAGTTTTAATTTAAAAAAAAATTAGACAAGAATACATTACAGGAACCTGCCACCGGATCTACCTTAGTAGGTAGATCCGTGATGGTAGGTTTCCTTTCATACATCTCCCTAAATCTCTATTTTATGCAGTTTCTTTCTAGATATTATACAGAATAGGGTTATTACTTCTTCAGTGTAGAGAAAGACTTATACGTTGTATACTTGAAGTATCCAACACGTGAGATCATATGAGGCTGCCCATTAAAATACATTGCAAATGAGAATACCCCTTTTAATGGTGCCACACAGGATGGCTCTCCCAGCAGTGCACTTATCTGTTGCATTCATTGATACCGGTTGCTCTTTAGCTCAAGTACCAGTTATGACCTTGAGTGTTTTCTGTCTAGACTGGCTATGACATAATGAGCCTCAAATACATTCAGTGTGTTTTATTCCTTTAGGAATTTTAAGTTTATCCTGCAAATGACAATGATGATATTTTCACAAAGTAAAAACCAAAAAGAAACACATACAATTTTTTATTCTTATATTTTATCCTTGCAGTTAAATTTTTAATGACATGAAAAACTTAAGAAAAGATGTTCATTGGAGTTTTTTTGATAAGCTGGAATTTTAATTCAGGGCACCGCTATCAATCTAACTCAAAGGGAATTCGGCGTAAAATGAAAACCTTTTGAATGTTAGAATTTGGTCTTAATCATGACATTTATCTAGTTTAAGAAAATAGATCTACTATGCAGATCCGTCAATCATGTTATCAGAACTTGCTGAATTGCCTGGCAGTATTCTGAATGTGATCAGGTTTCAGGCTTTTGTGCTTGAAAACCACACCTAGGGTCATGTCCGCCATTAACGGGGGTTTATAGTGACAGTGAGCCCCAAGGAGGAACAGGGGTCCTAAGTCGCAGAAAACCCTACTTTCTTTCCAGGTTCAGGGAACTCACTGTGTACAAAGGGGTGGATGATCATTCTATGAGGTGCCCACAAAATTATGCCAGTCAAGGGCCCTGAACTTCCCAGTGGCGGTCCTGTCTAGGGGTGCCTTTGATTGACAGCTGCCTTTCAGTATATTTTCCTTGAGGAAAACTAGGTCTGAGTTTGAGTTCAATTTGTGTGCGGCTTGAGTGATTGACAACTGAACCAGTCAGCTGCTAGGGGCAGCGTACATTAATCCCTTCATTTTCTGCCCTGTTCCATCAGAAGATGCTGGTTAATTCTCAATCTTCTGACACTTGTGTCTTTGCCATTGCTACTTGCTTTGCTTTTCTGTGTATGCTTTTTCACTCAACAATTATCGTTGCTCTCCTTTTTGTGCTGCTCCAACATCCTGGTTTTGACTCAGTTTTGCCTAACATTGCTTGTTCTGTTTTTTATGTTGTTTTTTTTTCCTCCACGGTCCACAATGGCAAAGAGAGGCAAAGAAAATCCTGTCTGGTCTCCTAGAAATGATGGTATTAAAATTAAGGGCAGTAAACGGCCTGCATAGGGAACTTGCTTGGAAGTACAAGCTAGATGGTTACATTTCCATTCAAAAGAGGCATAGACTCTTCAAAGTTACTAGTCTACCTTGACGTGGGCTGTTATTATGCTACAGAATCTGTAGGTTCTGGGCTGACCAAAGTAATTCCCAATTTCTCAATTACGCTACAACTTTACATCTATATGGGTTTCATGCAGTTAGGGAATGTGATCGGCTTTGCTAAATAGATGGGTTACAAGAGCACGATTGAAGTTCATCATTAAATTACTTTTATGAACAGTAAAAGGTTAAGGATATACAGTAGAGTAGCACTTACGTCCTAACATCGGGCACATGTTGGTTTGGACGCCTGGGGGGCCCTAGTCATGTGAACAGCCCGGACCCATGGGACACTTAATCCGCCACTGCATAAATCTTTTTAGCTTCCCTGAGCTTAAAACCCAATGTTATACGTTAACTACTAACAATCAACAGATAATACTAGACAATTTCCCACTGGAAAAAAACTGCTTTCAGAAATCGATAGCACTAACTTTTATCTTCTGTAAGATCCATTTGGAAGTTAGAACTGTCACATATTATAGTCAGCCAACCCTAAATGAGTAGCTTGCACTTATATCTATTGACACTTTAACTTCAGTTTCCATCTAAACATAGAGGTGCTGCCATAGATAATGGGGCAGATTTACTTACCCGGTCCATTCGCGATCCAGCGGGACGTTCTCTGCGGTGGATTCGGGTCTTCCGGCGACTCACTAAGGCAGTTCCTCCGACGTCCACCAGGTGTCGCTGCTGTGCTGAAGTTCCCCGAGGCCCACCGGAGTGCACGATCTTATACTTGGTGAAGGTAAGCACGTGTCCCGCGACACTTTTTTTTTTTAATGCAGCAGTTTTTCCGAATCCGTGGGGTTTTTGTTCGGCCACACCCCTGATTTCCGTATCGTGCATGCTGGCGCCGATGCGCCACAACCCGATCACGTGCGCCAAAAACCCGGGGCAATACAGAGAAAATCGGCGCAAAAAAATTGCCGTAACCCGCCGGTAAAACGCGATTCGGGCCCTTAGTAAATGACCCCCAATGTCTTTACTATTGCCCTCTATTAATAGTCCAAAAAGTTGAGAGGCAAGGGACAGAAGTTGGGTCCTTAATTTATACGGGCAGCTTCAGATATCATCATTCCTCCCTGTAGTACTTTTAGTATATCATTTAGGCTTGTGACATTCCCTGAATGTCACAAGGATAGCTAAAGTGTCTTTATGGTGAAGATCTCACCATTCAACGTGTTATATTACAATTCCCCAAGCCCCTCTGTTCCATAGATAACTATAGAATTTGGGGTTATCTTAAATCACACTTGGAATTTGTAATAATGAGGTCCTTATAGTTAGTGGAAAAGAAGTCAAATATAACATGCCAATTTTGGTGGTACTGGTCAACTTGTATATAGTTAAGCACCAGAAGAAGGTCCACGCTTGGAGTGAATCAATTAGTACTTTTTTATTTTGGTAATTATACATTTCAGAGGTGAACTAGCTGTTTCATCAGATCTGTGGAGACATTGAGTCATGTGTGAACTTCACACTTGACTGTGGAGTCCACACCCGAGAGTTCGGCTCACCAGATGAAGAAGGGACAGAAGTAGTTCACTTCTGAAATGCTTAATGAATTAAATAAAATAAATTACCAATTGATTCACTGGACTCCACAAATCTCCCCTAAATTAAGACAACCACTTTCCCTTTTGTGTTTCCGAATCAATCCACCTTTTCGTACCGAACATATTCACATACCAGCTGTAAACCACACATGGGTCTCAACTGCATGGCTGCCATATACAGAGCACAACTCAAGGGTTTCTACGAAGAGACACCTAGAGGTGTCAATAGAGGGGCTCTTACAGAACTAACACAACTACCATAAAGGGGTGCCATCTTGTCTTTATATAGGGCTTTCCTTGGCTCCAATGCTATGGGTTGGCAGAGAGTTAGAACAATAGCTTTTCTTCCAGGAGAAAAGCCTCCAAAAGCTGCCAACAAAGAGGTGTCTGGCTGTGAATTACTGTACTGCCTCCAATGAAAGAACATATACACTCAGTTGAACTAGGTGTGCAGGTACATGGGGTGTCAGGAGGAATAGCTATTATGGCTGTATGGACACCTTAAGGCATTATAGTTAGTTTTCTGTAAGTAAATGCCTTAACTGTTGGCTAAACCTATTAATAACCCAATTATACTGATAAAAATAAAAGACATCATTATTTAGGGAATTTCTTTGTACTTTCCAGTTTGACATTTACCATAGAAAGTGAATGTCATTGCTTCTATATTGATATGTTACAAAAAAAGAACTTCTAAGAATGTTACATCCTTAATACAGTGACCCATCAGAACCCGAGCTCATTATAGACCTTCTCAGATGTATGGGGCTGGAGAGGAGGCAAGAGGTTATAATGACATATCATACATTAGTCAGAGATATTTTAGATTTCAGAAGGTATAAAGTAAAATCAGAGTTGTAGCAGGACATCTGACAACTTGTGGTTCTATGTATTGAGGACATGTAGTCATTTAATAGACCACAAGAACATATGAACAATAGGAATTTCAGATGGTGATTCACATAATTAATCACTGCACACACTGAAGAAATAAAGTGAATTCATTTTAAATGCAATTTAGTCGGTTTTTCTGTACAGCAAAACCAATAATCTTTGCAGTTTACTGCCCCTTAACCAATTGCAGCCACATTGTGAGCTAAAGGATCTTTATGACAATGCCATCAATATGCAACCCATAACTATGACACACGACAGTGTCAACCCATGTCTTACAAACACGGTAAATTAAATATGTAGTTAGTTCAATGCTTGAAAAAGTTTATGTAGCGGTTGTGGCAAAATTAGTTATCATTTATTTTTGCTTTTTTAAGGTAAATCTGTAATAAATGCTAACCTGGGTGTTAGGCTCCAGGGGCAGTGGACCCACTGGACCAACTCAGATGATGACGCAAGTCGACACCTGGGACCGGAAACTAAGTGGCATCTGGTTTTCACCAGAGCCCGCCACAAAGCGGGTTGGACTTTCAGCGGTGTGGTACCACCAGGTCGTTCCATAGGTGCGACTTTGTCTGTGGTGGCAGCCAAGGTGAGGTACAAAAACGTTAGGCAGAATCATGGTCGTGAACAGGCAGGAGGTCGAGACAGGCAGCACAGGATCAACATCAGGGACAAAGCAGGACAGTCAGCAAGGAGTCAAGGTCAGGAGAGGAACCGGGGTCACAACGGGAAATCAGCAAACAGGCACTAGCTTTCTCAGATGCATAAAGCACAAAGATCTGGCAGGGTGTGCAGGGAGAGGCTGGTTTCTTTCGCATTCTGGGAAAATGGTCAGCGCCAATTAACGGCGTGCTGACCCTTTAAATCTGCTGAAGTTCCAAAGTGCGTGCACAGCTGATGGAGTGGAGACAGGAGCAGGGACAGGTAAGAAGTGCGGGTGCCGTGAAAGCGAGTAGTAAGGGGCACGGGTGAGCCCACGACCCGAGATATGGGCCGCAGGAGTACCAGTGACACTGGGTGTAAGCATATTGACAAGATTTTCCATCAGTTTATTATATTTTCTTTACAATTTTTATTTTCTAGCAGTACAACTATCCCTATATTGTTCCACCCCATGCCTCTGAAGTTCCACAGTCTGTTCGTAAGGTTGACTCACCATCTATGGATATTCATGCCTGGCGGGGAACAATATAGGGATACTTTTACTACTATATAGTAGCAGTTTTCAAAGATATGTTTAGTTAGTGTGAGTTAGTTTAACTTACAGGTTCCCTTTAACAAGATTATGGGGGAAGTTATAGTACTAGATTATTTGCTCTGAGCTGTAAATAAAAGTTCAGAGATTTGCTTTAAAACAAACAGAGGGACATGAAAAACCCAAATTTAAGAAAAGAAGGAACTTACTTGCATTGTGCTACAAGTATGTAACGGTTTGTATCTTGTATGACTCAAAGCAAAATGATGTATATTTTCCTTTAAGGGATTTGTTATCATATTTCTTTGATGTATAATTTGCTTTGAATTTACATTCATTTACTGTCATTTACACAGAATTTACTATGAGCCGGCAGCTGCATGTACCAGCTTTTGTCACAAGATGAGATACCATATGTTATGCTGTCCCACACCGAGCCACACAGGAACATGAGCTCTATAATACACCAAGGGTCTAGTAAAAATCTTAAAACAATGTTTTGTCTATGGAAACTGGAGAGGGTGTTAAGATTACACAAGGTTCCTGAAGAACTTTGGGTGCAACATCAACCATCAAGAGTAGTGTGCCAGCAAGCGTTTTCCTGTAACCATCAAGTCAGATGGTTTTCTTCACTTATATGAAGAAAACAATAATTATATGTTACTGAAGAAGGTCATTCTGCCACCAACAGGAAGCAATAAAATTATACCTATTGGTACTGGTGCGATCCTGTGTTATCTGCCCATTACAGTATGAAAAGATTTCAATATTTTATTATTAAAACTATTGCCAAAAACAGAAATTTTTTTTTTTAAATTAAAGATCTATGAAATATAAAAAGCCTGATATCATAATCAGTAATTTTCAGAATGTTAAAGATTTATAGTAGAACTGATGGGGAGAGTAAAAAAAGTGTAAAGGAAACCAAGACCAATCCAGTGCCAAGGACATTGAACTATTTTAAGTTAGAACATTAATTAAACAAATTCTTATACAAATTATTTCTACGCTGGCAGCTTCAAAGTCAGTCCATGATATCCGCTAATACTGGGGGCCTATGCAGGGATATGTTTCTGTCCGGCTTAGCATATATCATAATGTAGAGAGGAATCTGGATGTCTTCAGTTAATGGCAGTTTCCTATTCTGGAGAAAATCCAGGATTTAGAAACAATGATTATGAATATAAGAAGCAAGAGGTTCTGATCACAGCTTAGAGATTCCTGTTCTGGAATATGTCTCTGCGCTTTATTATAGTGTCAAGAAGTCAGGAGTGAGAAAAAGGAAAGGAAAGTCAGAATCTTGCTGCAGTAAGGAAGATACAATCTTCATACATTTGGTAATAGAGGTAATAAATATATATACAGGCGGTCCCCTACTTAAGAACATTCGACTTACATACGACCCCTAGTTACAAACGGACCACTGGACATTGGTAATTTATTGTACTTTAGTCTTAGGCTACAATAAACAGCTGTAACAGTTATCACAGGTGTCTGTAATGAAGCTTTATTGTTAATATTGATTCCTATGACAACCCAACATTTTTAAAATCCAATTGTCACAGAGACCAAAAAAGTTCTGGGATTACAATGATAAAATATACAGTTCCGACTTAAAGGGAACCTACCACCACGATTCTACCTATAAAGGTAGATCGGGTGGTAGGTGGATGTAAGGGACGTGAGGAGAGCTCTTTTTAGAGCTAATCCTCACGTCCCCGCTAACTTTTAATAAACTTTATTCCCCTAACATGTAAATTTAGTTATGCGGCTACTGGGGCGTGGAGTAGCCGGGCACGAGGCTACACGGCGCGGCTACTCCACGCCCCAGTAGCCACGTTACTCCTCCTACCCTGTGTGTTCGGCGCGCAGCTCCTCGTAGCTGCGCGCCCTCGCCCGACATGCTGGCGTTCTGCGCATGCGCAGAACGCAGCTGAGCAGCCACAGCTCCGAGGCCGGAGCTACTGCGCATGCGCAGAACTCCGGCTTGTCGGATGCCGCGCGCTGAACACACAGGGTAGGAGGAGTAACGTGGCTACTGGGGCGTGGAGTAGCCGCGCTGTGTAGCCTCGTGCCCGGCTACTCCACGCCCCAGTAGCCGCATAACTAAATTTACATGTTAGGGGAATAAAGTTTATTAAAAGTTAGCAGGGACGTGAGGATTAGCTCTAAAAAGAGCTCTCCTCACGTCCCTTACATCCACCTACCACCCGATCTACCTTTATAGGTAGAATCGTGGTGGTAGGTGCCCTTTAAGAACAAACCTACAGACCCTATCTTGTATGTAACCCGGGGACTGCCTGTATATATATATATATATATATATATATATATATATATATATATATATATATACTCTCAAGTACAAGCCGACTGAGTATAAGCCGAGGCACCTAATTTTACCACAGAAAAACTGGGAAAATCTCGAGTATAAGCCTAGGGTGGGAAAGACATTGGTCCCAGCCTCCCCAGTATATAGACAGGAAGCCCTCAATAGTATATAGCCAGCCCCCAGCAGTATATAGCCAGCTAGCACTCAGTAGTATATAGCCAGCCCACAGTAGTATATAGCTAGCCAGCCCCCAGGAGTATATAGCCAGCCAGCCCTCAGTAGTATATAGCCATCCAGCCGCCAGGAGTATATAGCCAGCCAGCCCCCAGTAGGATATAGCCAGCAAGCCCCCAGTAGTATATAGCCAGCAAGCCGCCAGTAGTGTATAGCCAGCAAGCCTCCAGTAGTATATAGCCAACCAGACACCAGTGATATATAGCCAGCCAGCCCACAGCAGTATATAGCAGGCCTGACAGACCACAGTAGTAAATAGCCAACCAGCCCCCTGTAGTATATAGCCAACCAAAAAAATAAACTGAGTACTCACCTTTCTGACGCCCATGGGAGGTCCTCTTCTTAAGGCGCACATACTATGATGTCAGCAGCTTGTTCACATCATAGTCTGTACGCCGGCGGTGTAGAAGTACCTGTCGCTGACCTGGAGCTGGCTACGGCACACACACTTGAAGTAAGAAAAGGACCTACCCAGGTTGTCGGAAAGGTGAGTGCTGAAAAACTTGGTGTATACTCAAGTATACACTCACCGGCCACTTTATTAGGTACACCATGCTAGTAACGGGTTGGACCCCCTTTTGCCTTCAGAACTGCCTCAATTCTTCGTGGCATAGATACAACAAGGTGCTGGAAGCATTCCTCAGAGATTTTGGTCCATATTGACATGATGGCATCACACAGTTGCCGCAGATTTGTCGGCTGCACATCCATGATGCGAATCTCCCGTTCCACCACATCCCAAAAATGCTCTATTGGATTCAGATCTGGTGACTGTGGAGGCCATTTGAGTACAGTGAACTCATTGTCATGTTCAAGAAACCAGTCTGAGATGATTTCAGCTTTATGACATGGCGCATTATCCTGCTGAAAGTAGCCATCAGATATTGGGTACATTGTGGTCATAAAGGGATGGACATGGTCAGCAACAATACTCAGGTAGGCTGTGGCGTTGCAACGATGCTCAATTGGTACCAAAGAGTGCCAAGAAAATATTCCCCACACCATGACACCACCACCACCAGCCTGAACCGTTGATACAAGGCAGGATGGATCCATGCTTTCATGTTGTTGACGCCAAATTCTGACCCTACCATCCGAATGTCGCAGCAGAAATCGAGACTCATCAGACCAGGCAACTTTTTTCAAATCTTCCACTGTCCAATTTCGATGAGCTTGTGCAAATTGTAGCCTCAGTTTCCTGTTGTTAGCTGAAAGGAGTGGCACCCGGTGTGGTCTTCTGCTGCTGTAGCCCATCTGCCTCAAAGTTGGACGTACTGTGCGTTCAGAGATGCTCTTCTGCCTACCTTGGTTGTAACGGGTGGTGATTTGAGTCACTGTTGCCTTTCTATCAGCTCGAACCAGTCTGCCCATTCTCCTCTGACCTCTGGCATCAGCAAGGCATTTCCGCCCACAGAACTGCCGCTCACTGGATGTTTTTTCTTTTTCGGACCATTCTCTGTAAACCCTAGAGATGGTTGTGCGTGAAAATCCCAGTAGATCAGCAGTTTCTGAAATACTCAGACCAGCCCTTCTGGCACCAACAACCATGCCACGTTCAATGGCACTCAAATCACCTTTCTTCCCCATACTGATGCTCGGTTTGAACTGCAGGAGATTGTCTTGACCATGTCTACATGCCTAAATGCACTGAGTTGCCGCCATGTGATTGGCTGATTAGAAATTAAGTGTTAACGAGCAGTTGGACAGGTGTACCTAATAAAGTGGCCGGTGAGTGTATATAGTACTTAAAATCAGGTTAAATCTTTATACTATCCAAGTCAGATTCATTGCTTCATGCTTTACTTGGGGCACCCAGAGATCAGGATTTCACCCAAACAATGGTGACATGTAGATGATTGGTAAAAAATACCCCCAAGGACCTTGTGAGAAACAAGATGCTGGCCCACATCCTCCCTAAATGTATGAAACTGTATCTATGTCTATAGGGTGCCAATTCAATTTAAAGCCATAGTAGAACAGACAGCAATAGACTCCCTGCTCTCTTTCCCATATGCAAAATTTTGTAAGGGGCCCCAGAAATGCCTAATCTCGCTCTGAATATGTAGTATATCATACTAAAAGAAAGCTACAATCATTGTTGTATATTTTTTTTTTATTTATAGATTTTTGGAAATGTACAACCCCCATCTTAGCCCTGACCCGCTACTGGCCCTGTTATCTGCCTATATCTAAGCCCAGCACTTGTATTCTAATTCTGGTATTATGCTTTTTTGTTCACAAAATGAAGGAGCACAATTAAATTGGACCACGCTTGAAATTTCATATGCATATATTTATCTGTGGCTATTCCGGTAAGCTTATTGATTATTTATATGTGTCCTATATTCAATTCATGAATAAGGACTGAATACCAATTGGCCCGAAACGCGTAGATCTGTTTTTGGAGATCATTCAAGACGTGACTATGTTTTATTAACTTTATGGAATAAAATTTACTACTTTTAAAGATGGAATATCGTGTGACGGAATACAACCTTCTTCGTCTATCTTGTGAACCATCCAGTCATCTGACAAGACTGCCTAATTCCTTGCACCGGGGGCTGCACAAAAACCAACTAATTTTGGGTGTGAACAAAACTGTGAGTGAGCGGTAGCTTAGTTGTAAAAAACTTTTGATCACATTTCTATGCTGTTTGTGTGAAACTAGGGGATGGTCCCGGAGCGGAGACATTTATATTAGAACATTTATATCCTCTGAATATTCCATAAATATCTTTACTAAACCTTTTTTTATTCATTTTTTATTATGTAAAAACAACCTCTCTGTGTCTGTTGATCTGCTTCTCTCTCCTGTAGTGAGCAGTGTACATGAGAGCCTCCTGAGGTCCGTTCACTTCAGATATATAATGAGGCTAATGATTAAATCTTTTCCATACCTACAGATGATTCAGCTCTCTGAAAAGAGATTATCCATAGACCTGTAAAGAGTTAAAGGGGTATTCCCATTACAGCAAATTATTGTTATTGTTTATATTATAAAAAGTTATACAGTTTTATAATATACTTTATGTATCAATTCCTCTTGGTTTTCTAGATCTCTGCTTGCTGTCATTCTATAGAAAGCTTCTACGTTTACTTCCAGTGGACAAAAATGTGACCGTCGGAGTTCACTGAAGTTTATCAAGCTACGCTGGGTGCAGGTAAGCGCGTGTCAAGCGACACTTTTTTTTTTTAATGTAGCGGTTTTTTTCCGAATCCGTCGGGTTTTCTTATGGCCAAGCCATGCTGGCGCCGATGCACCACAATCCGATTGCGTGCGCCAAAATCCCGGGGCAATTCTGGGAAAATCACCACAAATCGGAAATATTCGGGTAACGCGATGGAAAACCGCGATTCGGGCCCTTAGTAAATGACCCCCACTATCTATACAATGAAAACAAGCAGAGATCTAGAAAACCATGAAGAATTGAAACAGAAAGTATATTGGAAACTTGTATAACTCTTTATCATTAGAACAATAACATTAATTTGCTGAAATGGGAACACCCCTTTAAGTCATTAGAAACTTTATCAGGTTCCTTTATCTCTCCGCTGTCACTGGAGAACAGGACAGAAAGCTGTTTTATACAAACTGCTTAAACAACTAAGAAAGGCACAGGGAAAAGTACACATTAACGTATTTATTTAAGTCAATTATAAATTTTACTATTATCATGTGAATGATTAATTTATGCAATTTTATTAAAAGCTTAGTTACTTTACTTAATTTACCCCCCTCCCTCCAAGGTGTCATGCGTCATTTATATTTTATTTGTATTTCAGTTATTGGGATGTGTTTTATGATCTCATGTCTTTGGATACATTCTCCGTCCTGTCTTAATAAATAGATGCACAAATGTGCACAAGTGCTAACAAATGTCATCAAAAGAACATTTGGAAACCTGCTGTTTTTAATCGTTTTTATGTGCCATACGATCCTATTTGACGTGCCATGAGTAAGCAAAATATCAGGAGACTGCAGAATCATATTTCTACACACACTATAAAATACAAATGTATACATCAACAGAGATCATTTGTATTTGTCAGCAGTCACCTGCCGATGTAAGACGCCGCACGTCTCCATCCCCTCCTACATTCTGCCGCTAATTACTGTGATTACTCACTATAATGACATTATCTGACTCATTCATTCCGACTGAGTTGCATCAGTTTGGTTTTTGCTAAATAAATAAATCCATTGCCAGGATTGTCTGTTCCCCATGTGCTGTGTAGAACCGTGTGCTCAGCGTCTGTTAATTGCATAGAAATTTATGGAACATTGGAAATTTTCTATTGAGTTTTCTTCCTTAATAAAATAATTCCGTAAAAGCTAATGACTCTATGTTCTACTGCTGCACGCTAATTACTTTCATCTGTCATAATAATAGATGCATCTAGAATACAGAAGTACAAAAACAGGCACTAGTGTTTATGCCAACTTTGCTCAGGCACCTTAACATGGAGGAGGTGTCATGCATAGCCCCGGGTGAACTGCAGAAACAGGCAGTAATTTTTAAGCAAACTTTTTTCAGGTGCCTTAACATGGAGGAAGGTGCCTTAAAGGAAATATACCACCAACATACACATATTTCAACCTAAGCACACTTTTATGTCTGTGGGTGTCTGCTGATCCAGGATCTTTTCTTCATTATCCCTGAAATTGGCACTTTTTTGAAAAATTATAGAAAAATTGATAGAGAAAAAATATGTCAGTTAGGCTTAGAGGCTTTTGTGTATGTTACAGTAGCCCCTTCTTGCTCCATCTGCCTTTATTATGCATGCCTCTTGCAGGTTTCTATGCAATCCACCGTGCATGCGCAGTCAGTGCATTGCCAGGTGTTTGATATGAATTCTGGAGAGGCGTCTTATATCATCGGCTCTGGGGCAGCAGAACAGAAGGAAGGAGAAGGACATAAACAACTTGAAAAGGCATGCATAATTATAGGCAGAGGGAGCAAGATGGGGCTACTGTGATATAAACAGTATCCCCTGAACCTAATTTATATATTTTTACAACTGTAATTTTTCCAATGATAATGAATATGTGTCAGATTCTAGTAGAATGTTCATGAGCCAAATTAAAGTGTGTATAAACTTGGACCCTGATAATCTAAGCACATTGTCAGCACACTGCATCTCATAGCAAAGAGGAATCATGAAGTGTCTGCTTAGGGAGTCCCCGCCCACACTCTGGAATCTTACACTGACCATCACTGAGTGATAGGAGCTAAAACAGCAATAAAAGAGTATAATTGTAAAGTAAGGGGTTAAAATTATGTTTATTGTGTAAACATCACTAGGGGGAAAACCCCTTTATTTCACCCTTTTAAATAGCTCTGGTGGAACTACCTAGACCGGCACTATTGTTTATGCCGATATTGCTCAATAACCTTAACATGGAAGGAGGTCCCTTGAATAATTCTGGGCAAACTACATAAACCAGCTCTAAATTTATGGTAACAATGCTCAGGCACCTTAACATGGAAAAGGTGCCTTAAACAAACAAGAGTGACAGAGATACAACAGACCATTAGAAGGCAGCCAGGTCTGGTGTGTGAGTCCTTCAATACTAACAGCACTAGGACCTGGCAACATCTAGGCAGCGTTTACAGCAGGAAGTGGCTGTCAGGAGAAGGAAATTAATTACAGAGAAGGTCTCAATAAAAATTATCTCTAGGCTTGCATGACTAATTTGAGGCTACATACAATTTTGAATTTAGTATTTTGGTAAGACCCTTAGTTTTCTGTTGCCTTTAGCAGCTGCCACCTGGCACTGATGCTACGCTGTTTCAGTGAATGTTAGGATAGAGATAGCTCGGGCCATGGATATGTCTTCTGAGCCACTTGTTTTGATGAGAACAGATGGAAAGGTCAATCAGGGAGGTGTTACCAAGATACCTGAGCAAAATATTCCATCTATTCCCTGCTAGGGGTTTATAGCCGGCGTTTAAAGGAAAATACAACTCCCTAGGGATAGTGCAGATTAATTCACGGTATGCTATCAGCTGAAACTGAGTACAGCGTACACAAATCTCCCTCTGTACAATACACTTCAGGTTGTAAGATAACAGAAAAGAAACAAAGCAAAAAAAAAATATCTCTCTATTACACGCTATTGATGCCTTTCCTGACATTAGTCCATCAGGTATTGACGGCATGCATTAAAATATTGTAACAGGTTTTCCTGTGAAAACAGATTCATATATACTCGAGTATAAGCCTAGTTTTTCAACACAAAAAATGTGCTGAAAACCCAAACTCAGCTTATACTCGAGTAAAAAAATATGTCTTACCAGGTTTTTGTGGTAAAATTAGTGGCCTAGGCTCATACTTGGGTCGGCTTATACTCGAGTATATACAGTATATTATGTCACAAGCATAGGAGGAAGTGTGACCACTGGGAACTCAATTTCTAGAATAATAGCATCACCTTCATTTTTGGGCATAGCATTGCCCCTGACCATGCACAGATATTAGTCTAGCCCTTTTCTAGTTGTTTGAATTAGCTCTCTATGATACAAATATTTGACTGCATCCGGATGTATTGAGCTGCCATCTGTCACCAGAATTTTACCCCTCACATTAATAATTCCTGCTGGTAAAGAGTTAAAAGTCCTCACCATATCAACTAAAATTATAGGTGAGTCAACTTCTGAAAAGAAGAGTCATGTTTTTACAAGGCTTACAGTGAAGCACGCCTCCTTCTTTTCATTGACATTCAGTGCCTCCTCAAATCTCAGCGTGAGCAGATAGGAAGTTCTCTTTCTGTCCAGTTAATATCCTTATCAAAATTCTGTCCCTCTCACTGCTTGGTGTGGGAGACTTCAGAACTTGCAACCAGTGCACCCCATGAGAAGTGGGCCACACCACATATTAGTGGAAGGAGCCACTATGGACAAAGGCAGAAAATGTTTGGGAACAATTTTATTGGATGCGGATGTAAGCTGGGACACCTGTGGTTCACTTTCCAACAAAGGCACAGCGGTGGGGAGGGGTAAGTAGGTTTTCATTTTCATGTTCTTGATGACAGGTTCCCTTTAAAGGGGTCGTCCAATTTCCAGTAAATTGATAATGTTTATATAATGAAGGGTTGTTAGATTTTCTATTTTACTTTATCAATTACCTATCTTATGTTCTATAACACCTAGAAACAGGCTTTTTTGTGTCATAAAAAAGATAAGAATCTCATATTTCAGATAACACCAAGCCCGTGGCTCTAGGAGCTACAGAACATGACAAAAAATAGTCCAGAACTGGATCTTTATTTGCTCCTTGTATTTCCAATGGTCAGTTGTCTGTGTCTCCAGTGAGACAAGAAGAGTCGTATTTGCTAGACTTTGGGGGAGATGATTTCTTTTATAGGTAAACAGATAAGATTTCAGATATAAGAGGAAATTCTAGATAGGACATTTTATTCCCTACCTCGGGTAGTTTAGAGGGGTAAAACCAGGAAAATATGGTCCCCTGGGGTTATAAAAATAATAAACACGCTATACTGATGGCATGTCATCACCATTCAAGTCAACACAATGGGAAGTGATTTGATGCTTCATTGCGGTGTCAAAATACCATCTTTGGAGGCCAGATACTACCAGGGGAACAGTAAAGCAGTCAAATTAAGCATTTTTGGATACCATTTTAAGGGTTTTTAGGTGGCTGTGTGTAGTGTAGCCTTCAAAGCATAATATAAACCCAGAGACAGTGAGCTGCATATAAGGGAACCTGCAAGCAGCAATAATTGTTGTCATTATTGTAAGTGTCAATGTTTTCTCATGATCAGGATATGACGACATGGAGTAAGGTGCGGTAGCGGCCATAAGTGTTTTCAGTCTTTCCTAATGGCAGCCGTAATTAATATTGGGCATCTAGTCTCTCAACGTGATGGCCTGATCACTTCAACGTTGTATCAAACATGTATAGAGTCTCTCAGCTCCAAGGGGAACCTCTTGAGGTGCTTGAGGTTGTAAGTCCAGGATGAGGTTAGGATATTTTTTCTCCCAACTCCTGAGCCCAATTCTCAGCCTTAGGCTATATTCACACGAACGTATGGGGGACGTATATACGGCCGCCGTATATACGGCCGATATACGTCCCCCATACACTTCTATGGGCGCACGGCACCCTACGGGAGCGGTACGGTGCAGCACACGTGCGGCACCGTACCGTTCCGTACCCGGGAAAAAGATAGGACCTGTCCTATCTTTTCCCGTAATACGGCGCCGTGCGCCATAGGTTGCTATGGAGAGGGGCGGGGGTGAGCTGCGCTCACCTCCTCCTCCTCTCCCCGTACACTGCCGTTGCCCGCTACGGTATGGTACGGGCGGGCAACGGCAGTGTGAATATAGCCTTAGGTGGATACTCTTTGGGTTCAGGAAAGCTCTTAGGGAGTGGAGGATGAACTGAGGGCATTGATCTCACAGTAGCTTTGGTACCAGGACCCATTTCTATAGCTGGGTTATTTGCATGTTGTAGAGAAATGGACTATGATTAAAAAAAAAAAAAAACTTTATTATTTCTATTATTCAGTTTCTGAGAAATTCCCACTTTAATCTGTATGCTAATAAGGAAGTTGTCAATTGCACCTGCAGCTTTGTTATTTATGTCTGGATCAATACCCTCCCCGTCAGATAAGCAAGAAATTTGTATTGCATGGGGTGACAATGGAAGAACACAAAAGTGTTTTAGGCAGGAATAGCAGTGCTCTGGGTGCGCCAACTAAAAGACATTTAAATTCTTAGTGCAATTATATTGACTCTGCAGATGGGAGAATTATTGGGGATGGCATAATAAAAAATGGACCAAAAGCAAGCAACGTTTTAATATAACATTACTTACATAAGGGGACGTACAGCATGCCCAGTTTTGTGGAGTATGTATTATTTAGGAGCACAGTAAGGGCCATTTTAGTTATGATCCAAGGGACATCATGTTGAAAGTGACTGTGGTCTTTTTAGGGGTGTTGTGTGGAAAGTTGAAGTTACTAGGGCAGCAAATTCTGTCATGATCACATCTGGGAGAAGTCTTGCCCTGCACAGTAATAACACTTTGTTGCTTACACACAGTATTATGATAAGAATCTGGAATATGGGACTGGAGGAGAATTGTATAGGAAATAGACAGATGATAGGGAGATGGATGATATAGGAGATAGATATGAGAGATTTATACAGTAGAAGAAAGATAGAAGATAGATTATAGGAGGTAGATAGGTAGAACATAAGCTAGATAGGAGATATCTCTATCAAATTATAGGAGATAGATAACTAGGCAGAAAGATGATAGATATATATAGACAGGAGATAGATGTCTATAAGCATCTTCACCCAGATGATAAGCATCTTCACCCGGGCATTTAAGCAAGGGTATTAAAAGAGCAATACATCCTCTGTCCACAAAAGTCCACATACATGGAGCCCCTTTAAGAAAGGGGGCCCTGGGCAAATGCCCAGTTTGCCTCCCCTTGACCCCGGCCCAGTCTGTCATGTATTTGCCCATGTTTTCGGTGTATAAACTGTGGTCCAAATTTATTAAACTGTTTATTTATACTGCATCAGTTTTGACCTGTTATATCAGAAAAAAACTGATGAATGATGAATCTCCACTATATGGGAAATATCTGATGAGGTAAGGCACTTTATCTCATAGTAGAATAGTATTGTGTCAATGTATGGTGGGGGCTCCGTCCTCCTGTGGTCTCCCGAGGGAGTTGACCCCCTACCGCAGCACCTATGGAACACACATATAGACACAGCAGCACCTCAGCAGTAGCACCTATAGACCTCTTTATATAGACACCTAGACCCTCCAGCACAGCAGCAACATATATAAAAACCTAGGATTTAATAATATCACGGTCCTTATTTTACCAGCAACCAAACTTCCGGTTGTCACCGACTTCGTGAAAACGTTGTGGCGCTCCAAAGTGACTGAAACACTTTGACATAAAGTTGACCGCATGAAGGCTAAAGGTGACCCTATCAGCCATAGCAAGAGTAGTTGGTTGTTCCAAATCTGTGATTTCTAGAATATTGAGTGTTTACAACATCTTATACAAGTCCCCCATGAAGGCTGGATAAGGATCTGTCTTGTCATGCTATGTCACAACATTTAAAAGCATTTGGACTGAACAGGGCCGGCGTTAGGGGGCAGCAGACTGGGCATTTGTCCAGGGCCCCCTGTCCTATAGGGGCCCCCTGCATGTGGAATTTTGTGGGCAGAGGATGTATTGCTCTTTAAATACCCCTTGGTTGAATGCCTGGGTGAAGATGCTTATCATCTATCTCCTGCATATATCTATCATCTATCCATAGATTTATAGATGCAGAAATATAAAGTAGATTATATAAAGATAGCTACCGTAGATACATGATAGTTGATAGATCGATAGATGTCTCATCTATAGATGTCAAAGGCTACACTCGCCTTTGCTGGAGAGCATGTTTTGAGGACACTTGAGAAGTGAACCCCAGTTCATTTTAATGATGAAACCAATATATTTGGGTCTGATGGAAAACATTATGTTTATCGACAAACTGGGGAAAGACTGAATCCAAAATGTGTAAGTCAGTGAAAGGTGGTGGAGGAAGTGCCATGGTTTGGGGATTGTTTTTTCTAGCAGGGGTGGGACTACTCATACAGCTACTACTGAGTGAATATAAATTTGCATCAGAACCTTCTTCAACAACGTGTGGTTCCTTCTTTTCCATAATAATAATAATAACCAGCAATTTTCATGCAGGACAATTCACCCTGTCAGTAAAATGGGTAAAGCAGTTCCTCGAAACGGAAACAAATGAAACAATGAACTGTCCAGAGTCCTGATCTAAACCCAATAGAAAATCCTTGTTGACAAAGTTATGGCCAAGAAACTCTCAACAGTCACAGAACTGTAGAAGAGACTGGTAGAATAGTGGAGCAAAATCCCAGCAGATCCATGTGAGAGACTAGTGATGTCCCTTGGCTGCAGATGTGCTGGTGACTGGTGGAACCTTCAGAAAATGTCATTCTAATCTTTCTCTGTGCTGTTCTCTAATTATAATAATCATGTTTTTTGCTCAATACATGTTTTATGTTAATATACTTTTGTCATTTTATAAAACACTTTCCCAAGATGTACCCAGTACAAACAATCCTTAGAGATTAGATTATTTCTGAAAAGTCATCATACAATGTTCTCTTATATACACTCACCGGCCACTTTATTAGGTACACCTGTCCAACTGCTCGTTAACACTTAATTTCTAATCAGCCAATCACATGGCGACAAGAAGCATAGACCCTGTAACAGAGCAGCAGCACCTATAGAGTACCCATATAGAAGCATGGACCCTGGAGCACAGCTGCAGCACCTATACAGTACCCATATAGAAGCATAGTCCCCCTACCACAGCAGCAGAACCTATAGAGTATCCATATAGAAGCATAGACCCCCTACCACAGCAGCAGCACCTATAGAGTATCCATATAGAAGCATAGACCCCCCTACCACAGCAGCAGCACCTATAGAGTATCCACATAGAAGCATAGACCCCCTACAACAGCAGCACCACCTATAGAGTACCCATATAGACGCATAGATCCCCTACCACAGCAGCACCTATAGAGTATCCATATAGAAGCATAGACCCTGTAACTCCGTAGCAGCACCTATAGAGTATCCATATAGAAGCATAGACCCCCTACCTCAGCAGCAGCAGCAACTATAGAGTACCAATATAGACGCATAGATCCCCTACCACAGCAGCACCTATAGAGTATCCATATAGAAGCATAGACCCTGTAACACAGCAGCAGCACCTATAGAGTATCCATATAGAAGCATAGACCCCCTACCACAGCAGCATCTATAGAGTACCAATATAGATGCATAGATCCCCTATCAAAGCAGCAGCACCTATAGAGTACCTATATAGATGCAGAGGTCCCCTACCACAGCAGCACCTATAGAGTACCCGTATAGATGTATAGATCCCCTACCACAGCAGCAGCACCTATAGAGCACTACATATAGACACCTCACTGATTTCCATGAATGATAGGGAGCAGCTCCATCCTCCTCCTGCTGCATCCATCAGCGCACACCCATCCTCCCTCCTCCCACCCAGGCTTCCCTCCTCTGCACACCGCACAGCCGGGCACCGTGCACACCCTGCGGCTCCTCCTCCCCGCCTCTGACAGCCCTCAGCCCCGGAGAAGCGGCAGTCAGTGCCGGGCTCATCTCTCCCTGGTCCCTGCCTTCGGCTCCGCCATGAACTTCCTCCGCCGCCGCTTGTCGGACAGCAGCTTCATCGCCAACCTCCCCAATGGCTACATGACCGACCTGCAGCGCCCCGAGCCCCCGCAGCCCCCTCCACCCAGCGCCCCGGACCGGAGCCGCCAGAGCGGGGCACAGGTGGCCGGGGGCTTCTTCTCCTCCATCACCAACGTGGTCAAGCAGACGGCGGCCTCTGCGGGGCTCGGGGAGCAGAGTGCGGGGGGCCCCGGGAGAAGGTCCCGCATCCTCCTGGTCATAGACGACCCCCACACCGACTGGTGAGTCCCGGGGTACACATCACACATCGTATAGTGTATGGGCTGGGGGCCGGTGCTTCATGTATATACACCACTGCCAAATATATGCACATGTATAATGTATCATATATACTGGATCTGCCCAAACCAGTGTATACTGTGTCATATATACTGGATCTGCCCAAACCAGTGTATACTGTGTCATATATACTGGATCTGCCCAAACCAGTGTATACTGTGTCATATATACTGGATCTGCCCAAACCAGTGTATACTGTGTCATATATACTGGATCTGCCCAAACCAGTGTATACTGTGTCATATGTACTGGATCTACCCGAACCAATGTATACTGTATCATATATACGGGATCTGCCCAAACCAATGTATACTGTATCATATATACTGGATCTGCCTGAACCAATGTATACTGTACAATATGTACTGGATCTGCCCAAACCAATGTATACTGTATCATATATACTGGATCTGCCTGAACCAATGTATACTGTACAATATGTACTGGATCTGCCCAAACCAATGTGAAAGGTGTGACCTGCAATATATTCTCTATAATGTAAACCCCAATATTATATATGCAGAACATATCAAAGGGTCCCCAATGCTACTCCTATATATATATGGACTGGGAGACTCCATAATGATTGGAGGATTCCCATATAATGAAAGCTGGTGCATAATGTGTCCCTGTAATATCCCTGGTCATTGCTGTGTATGTGGTGGGAGATATGACCCTCGTCGGTATATATCTGTGTGTACAGTACATATATGACCCTCGTCGGTATATATCTGTGTGTACAGTACATATATGACCCTCGTCTGTATATACCTGTGTGTACAGTACATATATGACCCCTGTCTGTATATACCTGTGTGTACAGTACATATATGACACCCATCTCTATATACCTGTGTGTACAGTACATATATGACCCTCGTCTGTATATACCTGTGTGTACAGTACATATATGACCCTCGTCTGTATATATCTGTGTGTACAGTACATATATGACCCTCATCTGTATATACCTGTGTGTACAGTACATATATGACCCTCGTCTGTATATACCTGTGTGTACAGTACATATATGACACCCATCTCTATATACCTGTGTGTACAGTACATATATGACCCCTGTCTGTATATACCTGTGTGTACAGTACATATATGACCCCTGTCTGTATATACCTGTGTGTACAGTACATATATGACACCCATCTCTATATACCTGTGTGTACAGTACATATATGACCCTCGTCTGTATATACCTGTGTGTACAGTACATATATGACCCCTGTCTGTATATACCTGTGTGTACAGTACATATATGACCCCCGTCTGTATATACCTGTGTGTACAGTACATATATGACCCCGTCTGTACATACCTGTGTGTACAGTACATATATGACCCCCGTCTGTATATACCTGTGTGTACAGTACATATATGACCCCCGTCTGTATATACCTGTGTGTACAGTACATATATGACCCCCGTCTGTATATACCTGTGTGTACAGTACATATATGACCCTCGTCTGTATATACCTGTGTGTACAGTACATATATGACACCCATCTCTATATACCTGTGTGTACAGTACATATATGACCCCTGTCTGTATATACCTGTGTGTACAGTACATATATGACCCCTGTCTGTATATACCTGTGTGTACAGTACATATATGACACCCATCTCTATATACCTGTGTGTACAGTACATATATGACCCTCGTCTGTATATACCTGTGTGTACAGTACATATATGACCCCTGTCTGTATATACCTGTGTGTACAGTACATATATGACCCCCGTCTGTATATACCTGTGTGTACAGTACATATATGACCCCGTCTGTACATACCTGTGTGTACAGTACATATATGACCCCCGTCTGTATATACCTGTGTGTACAGTACATATATGACCCTCGTCTGTATATACCTGTGTGTACAGTACATATATGACCCTCGTCTGTATATACCTGTGTGTACAGTACATATATGACCCCTGTCTGTATATACCTGTGTGTACAGTACATATATGACCCCCGTCTGTATATACCTGTGTGTACAGTACATATATGACACCCATCTCTATATACCTGTGTGTACAGTACATATATGACACCCATCTCTATATACCTGTGTGTACAGTACATATATGACCCTCGTCTGTATATACCTGTGTGTACAGTACATATATGACCCCTGTCTGTATATACCTGTGTGTAGAGTACATATATGACCCCCGTCTGTATATACCTGTGTGTACAGTACATATATGACCCCGTCTGTACATACCTGTGTGTACAGTACATATATGACCCCCGTCTGTATATACCTGTGTGTACAGTACATATATGACCCTCGTCTGTATATACCTGAGTGTACAGTACATATATGACCCCCGTCTGTATATACCTGTGTGTACAGTACATATATGACCCCTGTCTGTATATACCTGTGTGTACAGTACATATATGACCCCCGTCTGTATATACCTGTGTGTACAGTACATATATGACCCCCGTCTGTATATACCTGTGTGTACAGTACATATATGACCCTCGTCTGTATATACCTGTGTGTACAGTACATATATGACACCCATCTCTATATACCTGTGTGTACAGTACATATATGACCCCTGTCTGTATATACCTGTGTGTACAGTACATATATGACCCCTGTCTGTATATACCTGTGTGTACAGTACATATATGACACCCATCTCTATATACCTGTGTGTACAGTACATATATGACCCTCGTCTGTATATACCTGTGTGTACAGTACATATATGACCCCTGTCTGTATATACCTGTGTGTACAGTACATATATGACCCCCGTCTGTATATACCTGTGTGTACAGTACATATATGACCCCGTCTGTACATACCTGTGTGTACAGTACATATATGACCCCCGTCTGTATATACCTGTGTGTACAGTACATATATGACCCTCGTCTGTATATACCTGAGTGTACAGTACATATATGACCCCCGTCTGTATATACCTGTGTGTACAGTACATATATGACCCCTGTCTGTATATACCTGTGTGTACAGTACATATATGACCCCCGTCTGTATATACCTGTGTGTACAGTACATATATGACCCCTGTCTGTACATATCTATCTATCCATCCATCCATCCATCCATCTCAACCAGATTCATGGATGGCCATTTGTTGGGAATTCGTGGATGACCGTTCCTCCATTGTATTATTTGCCTTGGCCATTGCTTTTTTATGTAACATTGCTTTTTTGTGGCCGCTTATTGACAAAATAGAACCATATTTCCCCCACACTGGATCACATGACATAAATAGCCTATACTTTGCACATTGCCCTTTGCTTTACTAAGTAAAGGGTCTCATGAAGTGTGGGGTATGTGGTAATCATGGAAGCGTTGCCATCTTTAGTTCTAGTTTTTTTTTTTTTACATTTAAGCAACTGGGTGGTCACATGATGTATGGGGGGCATTATGTGAATGGCGCCATGTTTAGCTTTCCTCAGTTAAATTACACAGGATTCATCCATGTACTGCGCTCTTCAAGGAGCAGAAGTGTTTTTTTAAAAATAAGAAATCTGTATATAAAACAATATATATATCTATATATTGTTACATTAATTATCAACTTTCCCAATACTCAAGATCTTATTGCTGTTGTTGATTGGTACTGGAAAGTGCCGGTATGACGATGAGTTACTGTGGATTTCTGTGAATTTATGATTTGCACGTGTGACTTTAGATTACAGAATTTATGTGAATCCAAAATTTTCCAAGATGATTTTTGATATTCTGGGGTGGGAGGGGGAATCCACTGTGGTATCAGCCCAGTGATACCACAGTACTACCTTATTTTCCTTAGGGGGTTTTCCATCTTGATGATTGATTCAAGGGATAGGTCACGTATAACATATTGGTAGTGAGCTGACATTTGGGATCCCCACCCATCAGATTATTGTAACACAATAATAACAGAGAATGGAACCGGAAGTCCAGCTCCAAACCATGTGTAGTGGTCGGCCTTGGGAACTACAGCTCAGCTCTTTTTTCATACTGTGCCAGATAACCATATCATACCATGCCCCCACAATCCAGCCATGCAGTATTATAAGTGTTATAATCCTGCTATACAGGAACAGGTGGTGCCATGACTTAAAGGAAACCTACCATGAGGAATCTTCTATCAGAAGTAGATGTGATTGTAGATTCCTCCTGTCTGCCTCTGCCCTAATCTGTAATTCAATAATCCTGGAACCTAACCTAAAAAACTTTATTTTAGTAATATGTAAATTAACTGCAGTTAATTTACATATTACTAAAGTAAAGTTTTTTAACATGGTAGGTTAGCTTCCAGGATTATTAAATTACAGATTAGGCCAGAGGCAGGAAGAATCTACTATCAGATCTACTCCTGATGGTAGATTCCTCATGGGAGGACCCCTCCTTTAAAGGGGTCATCCAGGTTCATAATTTTTTTACTATTGGCCCCAGGTGGAGTAAAAATAGTAAAGAACTTATCCTCCTCGCTTTACTGTATCACACGAGGTTGCGCTCCTCCGTCTTTCTTCCTTCACTCTCTCCCAACGGGGCCACCCGGAGTTCCTCTGAGTTCCCCTCTCCAGGTAACTTGATATGGTATAACTGAGCCATCAATGTGCGGTCATATAGCAGTACTAGGGGAGGCCTGCAGCCCCCAGGATTGTTACTTATACAAAGTGTAGCTACGTGATAGGAGTATCTCAGATAGTAAAAATATGAATAATTGGTAAAAAGAATGAGCAAAAATGCATTTGTGTGAGAAAAACATATTGGATGTTTACAAGGGTTTTTAGGCTGGGGTCACTTTTGCCACTTGATCTATATTTGCCACTTGATCTATATTTGCCACTTGATCTATATTTGGTTAGCAGCTTATGTTTGGTTGCAGCAGGCGTCTTGTTCCTCACATATGTGTATTATGCTTCGTCGTACTGTATATAATGGGCGTCATGGCCGAGTCTACGCTGTACGTATTTGTGACCTTCTGACTAGGGATATGATTATTGTGAATGTTAGTACAGAATAGACCGGCTTTTCTATGGCATTGATCACAAACGAAATGACTGAATGATCACTTAGGGTCATTGCTACACAGTGACGCAGCCAGAATGAATCAGATCAGAAACAACCGGTATCACCCCTCCCATATTGTGTTGTTAATTTGCACTCAACATTTTCTATTTTCTGAATTCTGTAAAGAAGCCATCCATTCTTGTTTGTCTTGACAATCCCCATTGTTCCTCCTGACAAGGTATGGTGCACCCAAATGCCTTATATCGCTCTTGTCTGCGTCATAAATTCAATTTCCAAGCCAAGTTATTCTCAATTGATTTTCTGCCCAAGTGATGTTGAGTGCAGGCACATTGGAGCGGCAGAGTGCAGGTAACCATCAAGATTATCATCACTGACAAGACAGAATTTGCTTCGCTCAACATTTCATTGCATGAAATGAGAAATTTCCTAGTCTTAACCATTGTTGTGGTGTGGATTTAGATGCAAATGTACTTGTTAGATGGAGAAGAGTTTGTCATTTGAGTGGGTGGCCTGCCCAACACTCCTGTCATGATGGCACGTTGAAGAAGGTCATGATCCTCTGCTGTTCCCCTTACAAAAATCTGATTAAAACATGACATAATGTTATGATGAAAGAAGCTCTATTCACCTTACCGAACCACCATCGTCTTGCACTTAAACAGAAACTTGACATGACAACAAGAAAGCATGATGATAGAAGCCACACACCACCTTACCAATCACTTACCCTTTCCAGTCCAACACTCCTGGTCATCCGCTCAGTATGAACCAATGCCACATTCACATTACTGAGCCTAAGCTACTACCATTCCAACTCTCCTGAGCATCCTCTCAAAATGAAACCTGGCATGATGACCATCCACTCAATATTAGACAGGACATAATGTCATGACGAAGAAGCAGTACTCGCCGATTTGTCACTGTTCCCATTCCAGCGCTGATTTTCACCCTGGTCCACGTAGAATGAAACATGAAAGAACGTCATGATGAAAGACATGACATCCCTTCCCAACTTTCCTGGTCATCCATTTAGAATGAAACATGCAATGAAACACGATAAAGAAGCCGCACTCACCTTAGCAATCTCTTGCCATTCCCATTCCGATACTCCTGATCATCCACTCAGAATGAAACATGACATGATGATAGAGGCCACATGCTCCCAACCCATCCCCTGGGGTTCCCATTCCAATACTCCTGATCATCCACTCAGAATGAAACAGGACGTGATGAAAGAAGCTGCACTCATCTCACAGAACCCCTGCTATTGCTACTCCACCACTCCCTGTCATTCACTTATGATGAATTCACGATGAAAACATGACGTGATGGCCATCCACTCAGAAGGAAACATGACGTGATGGCCATCCACTCAGAAGGAAACATGACGTGATGGCCATCCACTCAGAAGGAAACATGACGTGATGGCCATCCACTCAGAAGGAAACATGACGTGATGGCCATCCACTCAGAAGTAAACATGACGTGATGGCCATCCACTAAGAAGGAAACATGACGTGATGGCCATCCACTCAGAAGGAAACATGACGTGATGGCCATCCACTCAGAAGGAAACATGACGTGATGGCCATCCACTCAGAAGGAAACATGACGTGATGGCCATCCACTCAGAAGGAAACATGACGTGATGGCCATCCACTCAGAAGGAAACATGACGTGATGGGATAGGATTAAAGAAGCCGAACTCCCATTCCAACACTTCTGGTCATCCACTTAGAATAAAACATGACATGAATAAAACATGATATGATAGCATGATGAAAGAAGCCTCACTCACCTTAGTGATTCCCTGCTGGTCCTGTTCCAACACTCCTGGTCATCCACAGGGGTCACCTGCCCATGTTTGAATGTCATTGCTACCGCTAGCTGTACAGAAACTGTAAGGGGTCTGGGAGTGCTGGAACAGGATCTACAGGGGTCTTACTTTATTATTTTATCATATCTGTAAATCTTTGTTGGGGTCTTATTGCATTGACCCCCACCTGAATGCCTTTCTAGATTATACAGACAACATTACAAGGGGACCAAAGGGAGAGCTGCCAAAGAGAACCACAGATCATTTACACTTCGGAATCACTGTCAATGTGGTTGTGGTGGTGGTGAGGGGATAGGTTGCAGGAGAACGTGGGGTTAAAGGGTGTAAAATTATTTTCCAGAATATCCTGGACAAAGCAGTTATGTTGCTTTTTCTAATACAAACACTCATTTACTGAATGGCTCCATGATATTTTTGGCCTCAGCATCGCTCATCAGGCCACGGCTTATGTTACTGATGCAATTATGTGTTATTGTGTAGATATGAGCTCAACTCTAGAGCAGAAACATTTTCCTCTGCTCTCTGCAGACACTTGTGATTCAGAGTTATACGTTCTCACAATGTTGTAGGCAGTCAGAAGGTGGTAACGCCAGGTCATCTGTAAGGTACCTTAATAACACTTATAGGAGGGTGGCTGCCTCCACAAAGCTACCACATATGGCTGTAGAGGATAGTTTGACATATCTGGTGGACTTTTGGTTCTTCTCACTTGTGTTGCTTTTCTAAAACTATCCAAAAAGAGAGGAAATCCTCAATGGTGGACCAAAAGGAGGGAGAATAGGGGCACACATTCCTTTCAGAGAGGTGTCCTGCCATGCTAGGTTACAGTCTATTGAAGGATACAAAAATAGTACAGGACATCCAGTAAATTTGCAGTATAACCAATTGCATTTGGACCACCCATTTCAACAGTTTCTTTATCCTATATCACTAATCTAACAATCATAACCCAAAATACATAGAAAGGTTCGTAAATGTATGACTCTGAGTAGTCTGACTCTGGCCGCACCCACAACAAGAATGAGTGTTAGTATTTATGGAGTATTTATTCCGTGGGAAGTAGGTGAGTATTTTTCTAGTGGTAGTCATGCATTCATACTATAGTACATAATTCCTAAGGGTGGGAGTTCCAAAATCTGGATCCTCAAACAGCATAAAGATTATTTAGCAACCTAAGTTACTAAATGTAAAGGATACCCAGTGAGATAGAAGATGGTGGAAGTAGGCACCCAACTAGTCATTGGGGCTCATTTACTAAGGGTCCGATCGCCGCACTTTCGTTGGGTTTCCCGAATATTTCTGTTTTGCGCTGAATTGCCCTGGGAATTTGGCGCACGCGATCAGATTTTGGTGCATCGGCGCTGGCTTACCCCCCAATGGATTCGGACAAACCGCGGAATTTGAAAAAGGATTTGTGTCGAAAGATCAAGCACTTACATGCACCAGGAATAAGCAGGTGAACTCTGGTGGACCTCATGGGGACACATGCAGGAACTCGGACGCACGATGTTAGTGAATCGCGCCGGACCCCAATCCTTGTCAGACACCGCACCGCGGGATCGCGACGGGACTGGGGAAGTTAATCTGCCCCATTGTGTATGTAGTGCTTTATACACAATTGTCCCATACCATCCCTTTCCCTGAAACACCATCAATACCACCTTGTGAACAGCTCACATCTGTGTTGGCACTTTCTGTTACACTCTTCGTTTAAATTAAACCCGTCAGAACAATTTGGACTTGTGGTTTAAATTTGCAAATCGACTTGTATGGCAGCTGTCCTCAGGCTCAATATGAACAATTTATCTAAATGTGAGTCCAGTGAGGTTCATCGAAATTGCGTCTGAAGATCTTGGCGCCTCTCGCCTTGATTCATTGAACCAGGATTACACCCTGGTTTTGTTGAGTATGATCCTTGTATCAAGCGTGTATATTCGGCTTCACTTGCTGCATCTTGTGGTCTCTGAGATCTTTGGAATGAGGTAAGTATACATATTTACAGAGAGAAAACTCGTACAGGGTGATTTGGGACACTAAACCACCGGTCCTGTGTACAGTCTTTAAGTAGATTGTAATGGAAACTGAAAACAGGGTCTTCTGTTCCCCACAGACTTTTATGGACCATCTGTTATGCATCTGTTACTAAGGCTATATTCACATGGCTGTATAGGGGATGTATATACCTCCAACATGTCCTATCTTTCCCCGCAAATAGGGTGCTGTGTGCCATGTTTCTCTATGGAGAGGGGCAGGGGTGCAGCACTCACTCCCCTCCTTCTCTCCCCAGCGCCTACTTGTGCCCGCGTGCTACGGTACGGTGGGAACACATCATGTGAATGTAGCCTAATAGCGGAGAAAAAGACATGGGTTGCTGTGCTATTTTCTCCGCAATTAATAAAAGAACGTGTAACAGAACCTGCTGAACTTATCCTTAACCCCTCGTTTCATTTCCCTTACAATCTGCAGAGTGTGTTGCAAAGGTCAATACATCGCGTGAATGTTTCATTATAATGCTGGCATTTTGTACAGGAAACTGAGCAAATTTATCAATGTAATTACATTTGTTTTCCGACTTCAGTGCATTGAGGTAAAATGGCACTCCCCATGAACCCGAAATATATATATATATATATATCTGACTCCCCTGCATCTATTTATAACACCTATAACATTTTTAGACTGTTTGTGTTTTCCACTGACTCACAAGGAAGCCTGTGACAAATGTGATAAATATATAAATCCTTATAGTACCAGGGAAGGGGAGGCCGCGGCGGTGACTAGCTGGTGAATTCCAGTCACCTACTTTCTGCTGTTACCATGTCTGCATGTAATGATTTATAGACGTCTGCTGGATAATGCCTCTTACATCTTCTGCATTGCTGACAACTCATATATTGACCACTGAATGACAGATGAGCAGTCAGGTGACATACTGGATGAGAGGACGCTCACATCTGATTTATGACATATTGTATCCAGTTAATAACATAATTTACCCCAAAAAGAAAAGAAAACTAAAGTATATAAAAATCCACACAACATTATATCTCCTTTAAGATGTCAACTTTTCAATTTTCTGAGATTTATCAGACTCTTTATCTCCCTACACTGCAGAGAGTAGGAATACCACCATGTGTGAGTATAATTTTCTTATTTAGTAGATTTAGCTTCTGTTTTTTCTTTGTCTTCTGTATAGGTAGCATAGAGGTATAGAAGAATGAATCATTAAAGATTCGTTTTGTGGAATCTTCATTAAAAAATTTTCAGTCTAAACCGATGTATCTCCAATTGACCTGGACATTGGTATATTACCCCCTCTCCGCCAATTTTTCACTAAAAAGGATAGTAGTAATGGTACAAGCAGACGATAGTAAAAAGCACTATTAGTATTGAACTGAAGTCAATGGACATTTTATCAGATCTGTTAGACTTCTGTTATTGTCGTGCGAGATTCAATTTGATGTCAACAAACCAAAGAATCAGTAGTGAATTCAGTGTAGCTGATTGTTGCAGGATCAGTAGTGAATTCAGTGTAGCTGATTGTTGTAGGATCAGTAGTGAATTCAGTGTAGCTGATTGTTGTAGGATCAGTAGTGAATTCAGTGTAGCTGATTGTTGTGGGATCAGTAGTGAATTCAGTGTAGCTGATTGTTGTAGGATCAGTAGTGAATTCAGTGTAGCTGATTGTTGTAGGATCAGTAGTGAATTCAGTATAGCTGATTGTTGTGGGATCAGTAGTGAATTCAGTGTAGCTGATTGTTGTGGGATCAGTAGTGAATTCAGTGTAGCTGATTGTTGTAGGATCAGTAGTGAATTCAGTGTAGCTGATTGTTGCAGGATCAGTAGTGAATTCAGTGTAGCTGATTGTTGTAGGATCAGTAGTGAATTCAGTGTAGCTGATTGTTGTAGGATCAGTAGTGAATTCAGTGTAGCTGATTGTTGTGGGATCAGTAGTGAATTCAGTGTAGCTGATTGTTGTAGGATCAGTAGTGAATTCAGTGTAGCTGATTGTTGTAGGATCAGTAGTGAATTCAGTATAGCTGATTGTTGTGGGATCAGTAGTGAATTCAGTGTAGCTGATTGTTGTGGGATCAGTAGTGAATTCAGTGTAGCTGATTGTTGTAGGATCAGTAGTGAATTCAGTGTAGCTGATTGTTGTGGGATCAGTAGTGAATTCAGTATAGCTGATTGTTGTAGGATCAGTAGTGAATTCAGTGTAGCTGATTGTTGTGGGATCAGTAGTGAATTCAGTGTAGCTGATTGTTGTGGGATACAGGGTTCAGATCTCCAGAGATAACAAATCCTGTACCTATATTTTCTAGTAATAGACGTTAATCGGCACAGAATTTTCAATATATTTAGGTTAACAGGAATGGTGTTCATGAAGGCACTATTACCTAAAAGTATCACTCCAGCTTTATTTTCTTATCCCTTCACACTTTACCTGACACCTTGTGCCAAAACATAATGGGGAACATTTACTAAGAACAGTGCAGTGTGTTCTATGTGCAGTTTGCCTGTGTATAGTGCAGAGGGCGCCAGATTCAGGATTTCTGGTGCATATTCTTCATGAATCTGGCTCCCTCTTCACTTTATTTTTGGCGCACCTTTAACATGGGGCGTGTGACACAATTCTGTTGGACTTTGTATGATAAAAATGGTGCATGGTCTGACTGAGCACCGGAACGCCCCCTTCATTGCAGAAATTTGTGTTGCGTGAAGAATAATGCAGCCGTGACACAAAACGGTAACGCACGACACAAATGTGGCGCAGACACTTCTTAAATACACGTACAAGCAGTTTGCTCCTAAAAGAATGTACAAAGTCTAACAGAAAACTGGTGCAAGCGCCTTAGTGAATGTGCCCCAAATTGTTTTGGAATAGTTGTGGTGGTTTATGGGTTGGTCTAACCGGCAACTCCTTTTTGGGATGTACATGGTAGAAATGTTGAGAGAAGTGTTATGAGTGACACTCACTATTCCAGTAGAGATGCATTCCGTCTGCTCTTATCAGACGCCATCTTGATTGTAAGATTTAACTATCCCATGATTCCTCAGCACAGCATCATTCGGAGGCCAGTACTGTTTCCAACTGGTGGGGGTTAGTGTAATTACCCATCTCTCTATATCCTCCTAAAAAGTATACAGTCAGGAAGGCTTCCCTGTCATATTTCACTTTGTAACTGTGTGAGAAGAACCTAATCATCTCCTCGTTGCAGAGCCCCTGTGATACTGTCCAGGCAGTAATATCCTATGAGGACGTTGGTGTCGGAGATTTTTATCCTCACAAGAAACCAAAAAGCAGGTCATTTTCAGGGTTTGCTGTGAGATCACATGACCTAAATAAAGAGGAAAAATCCAAGGAATTTTCAGATGGAAAGAAACAACTAAACACAGTACAGTGTGTATGAAAGCCCTGGGATTACAGTACAAGGCTGAAGATGTCACATTGGGGAATTTTCATGGTATGTGAACACGTCTAAAGTGAGTCTTCAGCTTGGGGGATCTTTATCTACAATGTTAGGGAATAAATGGTTATTCATTCTTGGATTCTCTTCTAAGAGTAATGTGCTCTACAAACACCGAGCCGCGTAAGAAGTGCATCCATAATACATGAACCGCTTCATTGTGTATGCATTATCTTAATCCATTTATTATTACATTATTTTTAGAAATTCATATTTAAGGGGCAGTTCCTTGTCCAACACACAATATTAATATGTGAAAATTACTGGGGAGATTTCCACATCCAGGGATACCTAAAAGCTGTGTAGCAGGTAGGTAATCTCTGGGATTAGATTAAATGATCTACAGGAAAATGAGATTATGAGATGGAACCACTCGGCCATAATCCAGTTGTTGTAGTTTCATTAGTGCCGGAAAAGTGTCTGTACACCACATTTTATATAACTGCTGGCTGCCATTAGTTTTTAAGAGGAATTTGTGTAAATTAGAATTTTTATTACAAAATTTTCCTCATTGGCGAACATATCACTTATTGGGTGATGAATATGGCACTTATTCCGGTTCATAGATTGACTCGGCAAAATGTACACTGATGTCACTAGATATTCTGGCTGCAACAGAGGAATTTGGACAGTTTGGGTTACAGGTAGTTAAGGACTTTAAAAATGTGGGTGTATGCGTATCCCAATGGATCGTAACCTTTGAGGCTCTGAACCTGAGATTTTAGAGAAGATGGTTAAGTAGGTGGAAGACCAAATAGTATAAAGTTATAGTAATCGAGAAAAGATTGAGTCAGAGCAACATTAAGGGTTCTAGATATTTCCATGGTTAGAAAATGGATGATTCAGGACATTTTTTTGAGGCAAGTAAGTTGTAAATGAGGTTGGATTCAAACACAGCCCTAAGACAATGGCCTTTTGCCTTGGAGTTATGGTTGGATCACAGATGGAAATGGAGATGTCAGGGTTAGGTCAGTGAGTAAATGGCAAAAAACTCAAGATTTTCAGTTTTAGAAAGATTATTTTCCAGGAATTGAGAAGAGATGATGGCAGATAATTACTACCATAGTGTAGTGCAGTAGTCCAGATACAACAAATAGGCAGTGTCCAAGGCCAATACGATGGATCGTCGTGAGAAGCTGGAGGTCAGCAGTGTAGAAGGATCCAGAAGAATGAGTAGAGATCAGTCATCTTAAAGGGCTATTCCCACCAGGACAAGTTTCTTATATGTACTCAGGATATAACAAAATAACACATCATCTAATTAAAAAAACAACAACACATTCTCTAATTTGCAGCATTTCACAGATTTAAGTCCAACCTGTCTCTATCAGTCCTGGTGTACACAATTTCAGTTGCCTCTAGACACAACCCAGTAACGTCTGATTTGGGTTGGGCTGCCATCTTGGATTTCTGTGTGAGATCATGCTGCTGAGTTTCTGTCTGTCACTGCTGTGTGCCTGTAGCCCCACCCCCAGCATGAAGCTCAGAGACACTCACATCCTGCCAGGACATCGTGAGCTGAGAGAGAGAGGCTGCAAACTACAAGCTACAAGGAGATAAGTGATCCGGGGGAAGGGGGAGGCAGGCAGATATCTGTGAGATGTGGCAGAGCTCACAGTGTAACAGTGTAAAAGTCTTTGAGCCTCTGTTAAATCTCATGTATCTCTGATCTGTCTCATCTCTCTATGTGTCAGTGTGTTAGTACAATGTCAGAAGCCAGATGAAGGTGTATATACGTAACCACATTGTCACCCCACAGAACTAGATGGATAATAATGTGTCTGCTTAGAGAGGCCCCACCCACAGCCTGGGATTTTTCACTGAGCAGCCTAGGGAGTGGTGGGAGCTAAAACCGCAATAAAACTAAGTAAAATTTCTTTTGCGCCCTCAAATCAACTCAAAACTGAAACCGGGACATAAGCTCTTTACAATTTCATTGTACAATTACTCGTTGTGTGCATTGATTTATGCAGCTCACTTACGGGACTTCCCAACTGGACTTTCCCGCATATTACATTTTGGTCACATGGACATGTATCTATAATGGATACTTTGCACCTCCGAATAATTGGCAGCATCTCGGTTGATGGGCATTGTATTATGGATTTTATGTCACTTTTACTTGTTTAGGTAAGTAATGTATTTGACTCTCGGGATAGAATTAGAAGTATTGTGTACTGAACATGTAACACAGTTTTCTATCTATCCTCAGCTTTGTTCATCAGAAATATCACCTCTGCTAGTTCAATGGCAGAGACCACTTACAAATATCCACGATACAAATATAGCAACTTGGACTATACACATTACATACATTTTTATGAATAGTATGTAATATTTGCAATTTCAATTGCAACTGATACCATAGGTGAGTTGTAGTACACAATTTGGCAACCTGTGTCCAAACGTCCTGTTGTGGCATACAGACATTGGCTCATCACTGGAGTATTCGGATCAGATTTGACTGGTATCATCTATATGAACTTCACAGGTTTTTTCCTCATGCTTTCCCAATTTAGATTACAAGAGACCCCCTGGAGACTGTGAGTAATGAAAATATGTGTAAACTGCTGCAGAATATATTAGCGCTATATACACAAGGTTGATAAAGAGGTCAATATATAATACAACAATTTCCATTTAGCAGCTGCAAGGAAAAAAACACGTGCAGCCAATTTAAAGGAACACCAGGTTTTACCACATTTAACTACTTTCCCCCCTCAGGTAAGTTATGGTTTTTAAATTCCACGGTTTGTCCGAATCAGTCGGGTTGTCCAACGGCCACGCCACCAATTTGTGTCGCATGAATCTGGTGTCCACAATCCGATCGCGTGCGCCATAAACCCCTGTGCAATTCAGAGCGGAAATATTCGGGAAACCCGACAGACATACGTCCGACAGATAAAACAGGAAATGAATCCAGCGCTTGACCCAGGTAAGTAGTAAAACTTCTTCTTTTATTTAAATAATGCTTGTGGTAATACAGCTTAAAATGCACAAACCGCCTGTATCTTGAGTCATCAGCGAGCTATGACAGATGGTGGTAACCTGGCTTCGCCTACGCGTTTCTAGTGTCCGCAGACACTCTTATTCATGGCTCCGACAGACCCTTAGTAAATGTGCCCCATTGTTGTTGGCGGTTTCTATGTCTTGGTGCACATTGGGGCACATTTACTAAGGGTCCGCAGCCGCAAATCCGTCAGGTTTTTCCCGAATATTTCCACTTTGCGCTGTATTTCACGGGATTGTGGCGCACGCGATCGATTTTTGGCGCAATCGCGCCGACTTTCGCGCGGCAGAAATGGGGGGCGTGGCCACCGGACAACCCGAAGGATTCGAAAAAACCGCAGAATTTAAAAAGCCATTTGTGTCGCAAGATCAAGCCCTCACATACACCAGAAAAAAGCAGGTGAACTTCGGCGGACCTCGGCGCAGCAGCGACACCTGGTGAATATCGGCGCACGAACCTTAGTGAATCCCAGCAGAACCCGAATCAGCGCCGGAGAACCCGCCGCTGGATCGCGACTGGACCGGGTAAGTAAATGTGCCCCATTGTGTTTTTCTATGTCTGGTTTTAAGCATTGGCCCATATAAGCCTTATCCAATGATATATATGGACATACATATTTAGTTAGTGCCATCTGTACTGTTGCTATTTCTAAGGTTCTTCTCTATAATAAAAGTATTACTTTGCATCACAAGTTTTGCCTGCTCATAGACAAGTATGGATGAGCCATATACAAAGCTCCAGCTCTTTCTGTAAATAATTTCTGGGATGTCATGGAATATGACAGCGGGATTATACAGTATGAGCTGCAGATAAGAGCAGGGAGGCCTCCTTGCACCGAGCAGCTGCAGACACAAGGAGATAATGTTATGTTGCTTCAGCATCTCCATCTGCAGCTTCGGCAGCCGTCATTACGTGACGCATCATTTAGAAAGAGGATAACTTTGTTAAATAAGCTGTAAAAGCCAATATCTTGTTCTGTCTTCTGTAGACTTCTCATTAGGTCATTACCGCCGGGCTGGAGCATAATGTAGACCTCATTTACTGGCTTAACTATTGTCTGATAAATTGCATATTAAAAACCCGAAAATTGGCAAATTGAGGAGAGACAATCTGACTCCTCGGTTGACACTTACAATGGTTCTTTTACTCTGACCTATACCCATCATTTGCTTCCTACTGGGGTATGTACTGTATACACTTGAGCATAAGCCAACCTGAATATAACCCAAGGTACCTAATTTTACAGCAAAAAAGCTGGGAAAACTTATTGACTGGAGAATGAGGGTGGGAAATGCAGCCACTACTGGTCAATTTCAAAAATAAAAATAGATACTAAGAAAATCTAGGACCTAGGATTACCCCTTAGAATAATACATTGCATTTAAACATTAGACCCCTTATAAAAAAAAACACTTTTCCCCTCCTCTACTTGTCTTCTGTGTGCAGCGGGCGGGAGTGAGGACTGATGGCAACAGCATGTGTGGCAGCTTGGGTCAGGGCACAACGTGCGCCAGGGAAT
The DNA here is from genome assembly GCF_040894005.1 of Engystomops pustulosus. Classification (NCBI taxonomy): domain Eukaryota; kingdom Metazoa; phylum Chordata; class Amphibia; order Anura; family Leptodactylidae; genus Engystomops; species Engystomops pustulosus. The sequence continues at coordinate 27,680,411 of NC_092420.1, forward strand.
CCTCCCGGACACGTCACACTTACATTGTCAATGGTATCTGCATTTTAAAGAAGCAGAAACCATTGACTCTCCTAACTGTAATAGTACTTGAGCAGCCAGTTCTGGACGCATCAAATTCTATTATAATCACAGGCAGGGCCCCTGCCCTTGTGTCCGAAGATGCCATCACTTGATTATAATACTTTTAGCATAAAAAAATGTGCATATATTTGGCTTATACTCTGTTATAAATGGTAAGTGGGTCTAAAATCTTATGCTCAAATGCACTGTTTTTCCTAAATAGTTTCTGTAAATCCATTAAAGACAGTGCCCTTTCCCTAAAATACACGAGCAGATTTTACAGTGTTTTTAGTTTCTACATTATAGTTAATGGACTGTGACCTAAAAAAAAAGAATTAAAAATCAAGCACAAAAAAAATTTAAAATGTTGCAATCCATCTTGGCTTCAGACTGAAAACAAGAAATGATATTAAAAAGGTAATGGAGTAGGTAAAAACTAATGGGAAATAAAAAAGGCACCTGGGTTGTGTTGTTTTCTGAGCAAGAAAGAGCAACATGGCGAATCACAAGGTCAGAAAATGAAATATATTACATGCATCTCCCTTACAGACTTGTACTTCAGGTTGCAACATATTTTGCTAATTGCAATGAGATGCATGCTGGGGAGATGATGATCTCTGCCCTTCAGGGTATCCTTCCTTATCCACTCTGCTCTCATCAGTCACCATCATGATTGTTAGATTCCTCTACCTCTGTGCTGTCTTCCAACTTACTAATGATGCACCAGGAGAGCATCACATGGGCAGCTAAAGACTGTTCCATCTCTGCCTGCTGGGAGGACGTTGTGTAATGCTTACCACTATATTCTCCTAGAAAACCTAAGAGTGCATATGTGTATGTTACCAGTGCTATAACGTGTGCCAGAGAATATTCCCCATTGTATGAATAAATGAGTCGGAGTCAAAAGGTCAAATGTTTTTAGTTTGGTCTAACTCTAGTAGCCTTGATTGTAGAGTTTGCACATGCACTTGTTTTAGACATACATTGCCAGAATGATACAATGCTGAACTCAAGGAAAAAAGAAATCCAGATATGTTCTTAGAAGAAAATCTATATTTCCTAAAAGAGACTTGTGCTTGTGGCCTTTGGTCACCAGGTTGTATGTGTATGAGATGAGTTCTTTCTTCCTACCAAACATGGTACAGAGGTTGGTGGCTGGCCTTGTGTCTGATATTGGGGCACATTTACTTACCCGTCCGGAGAAGTTCACAGAAAGTGCATTGTCCGATGATCATGCACCCTGCCGCGATTCACTAAGATCGTGCGCCCGATATCCTGCATGTGTCACTTCCTGCTCCGGTCCAACAGAGTTCACCTTCTTCTGCCTGGTGCATGTAAGGGCATTGTCTTGCGACACAATTTGAAAGTTAAATCCCACGCTCAGTCCGACGACCCGCCCCCACGATTTCTGTCACATGAAACAAAGCAACTGCACCGAAATCTAATCGCGTGTGACACAATCCCCTGTTAAAAACTGTCACAGCCGTGCAATTCCCGAAAACGTCAGAAAGTCCGACGAAAGTGCATCCACGGACCCGTAGTAAATAAGCCCCATTGTGTCTGGCCACCAATGTGATTATTTCCCCCCACCACTAAGGGAAGGTGAACATTTATTATGTTAGGAGGAGATGCAATATTAGTGGTAGGATTTCTTTTGGCTGCACATGTGGACTATAGAGTGATATTAGACCAATGGGGTAGTGAATGGCCCCAAACTAAACACTATGGGCCATATTTATTAAAGTGTTTGTACCAGTTTTCTGTCTGACTTTGCACTGAAAAGAACATGCAAACTGCTTGCACATGTATTTAGAAAGTGTTTGCGCGAGTATTGCGTCTGTACTGTGTCCGCTGTGGCACAAAATTCTGCACCTTAAGGGGCGCTTTGGTGCCCATTCGGACCATGCGCCACATTTATTACTACTACTCGACAGAATTGTGTAACACACTCTATGTTAAAGTTGCAACAAAAAATCCATGGGGCACACTTCACGAGCAGTGGAGGGGGCGCCAGATAATTGAACGCCGTATGCCAGTATTCAATAATCTCCCGCAACCTGCACATTAGTGAGGCAAACCGCACATAATACAGACTGCAGTACTTTTGATAAATCTGGGCCTGTAGTGTTCAATGCACTTCTTACTTTGTAGATGGGGGCGATTTATTAATCTGTCTACAACAGAATTCTGTCTTAATTTGCACTATAAAACTGTCTGCACCACATTTATAGAGTTTTGGATAGTTTACTGGCGCTCCGACGATTAGTTCGACAAAGAGTGTGGCCTATGAAAAGGGGGTGTGGCCTCTGTTATTCCCATACAACTGAATGGAGCGCATGTTTGTCCATATTCTGCACCATTAAATGAGAATTGGGCTCCCCTTTCCTGGAGAGCTTGGGGTCTGTTTTTGGCCATCAGTAAGGGTCCCAGCAGTTAGTCCCTCACTGTCCCCTAGTCATACTGCTGATATGACTATTAGGTGCCATAATAATAGCAGAGTTCACATTGTACATTTTCTATGACTGCAGGTCTTACTCTAGTTATTTAGAAATTCAATTAATTTCAGGTCACTGACAATAAATCATGACTCGTAGAGCATATATATATTTACACGCTGCACATTAAATATTACTACATAGTTAATGGGATGAATGGTTTGAGCGCCTCTCTTCATACTTGGGTTACAGTGTGTGTGTATATAGCTAATTATAATAATGTGGGGTACATTAGACAATCTATACTAGTTGACATCATGCAGTACTTAAACATAATGTTAACTGATGTATTAAAGGCGAATTCCAGTATATAGACATTTTTCCACTGTGGCTGTGTATTAGAGAAGTTATACTCATTACAAACCTGTCTCATGCTCATTAATGAATTTTTTTGGGGAAATGCAGTTCATGCCAGGCAGCACCGGGATAGCTTTGGGTGGCTGCCATGTAATTACCACTGGCAAAAGCAGGTGGAGCGCTACAGAACTACATGGTTCTTTAATCAGAGGACTTTATATTTAGGGCTTGTGTACAGGACAGTATTGGGCTAGATTCATACCTTGTTTTTAGCCCTACATTGTAAGGAGAAGTCGGGAGGATTCCTGATGTTTCCTCCTACAATGTATCCCACTATAGGCTCATACAGTAGGATACATTCTCCAGTTTGGCCCCATCCAGGAGTGAACATCGTCATCATCAGCAGCAGCTAGTGTTCGGTTTCTGCCAGGGTGCCTCCTACGTGATGTAACTGTCCTTATATAGACTGTGAGATCTCTGTGGGGAATGCCTAGAACATATGCTCAGCAGAGGCCAGGGAGGGATGCCATACAGTGGCGTCCATCTCCCATAGGCTAATATGGTGTCTTCTGAGTGTATACTGCTCAAAAAGCATAGAATAATGCCGCCTGCTGCATTTTTTCATCCAAAGTACAGGCAGTCCCCTACTTAAGAACACCTGACTTACATACGACCCCTAGTTACAAACGGACCTCTGGGTTTTGGTAATTTACTGCACTTTAGCCCTGGGCTACACTAAACAGCTATAACAGTTATCAATGGTGCCTGTCATTAAGATTTATTGTTTATCCTGGTTCTTATGACAACCCAACATTTTTAAAATCCAATTGTCACAGAGACCAAACAAATTCTGTCTGGGGTTACAATAATAAAGTATGTAACTCGGGGACTGCCTGTATCCTGATGGATGTAATGTATACTGAGCAGACGAAGAGAAAACATATACATCCATCTGCCAGTATATATCTATAGACACGACTAGCCTATAAATTGGGAGCTTTCTTGATGTACATGCTAAATGTATGGAAAAAACGAGATAAACCTAGATTTACATCTCATGCAATTTGGTACCTCTGCTGTACTGTATCATCATGTGCCCCTAATTTATATATAGAGGTTTATTTTTTTTTGTTCAATTTGCCTAAATCTGTCTATATCTACTCGCTTGCTTTGTGTCAAACACACAACAGTTTACAGAGTGGTTTGTGCTGATTTAAAGGGTTTGCCCATGAAGCTCACCACACAGGAAAACCCATGTAAAATATCACTGAGCACTACATGCTATAGTCCACCCAACCTCATTGAATCGTGTTTTTGTTGTGAAACTTGATCTGAACCTTCATACTATCAGCACTTTCCTCGTGGGGTTCACTTATCCCCAGCGCTAATAAGCTGTGGTCACCAGATGTGAACGCTGCTCAGATAAGTCTCACTATAGGGACTGAAAAAATCTTCTCATGTATACAGACCAATAATCATCGTATGACTAGCGTAGAATTTTATGGAATTTAGATAATGTGTAAGGATTGCCATATTCCCACAAATATGTGTCTGTACCTATATAGGATGTAGAAGAAACTGCATGGTAAATTGTGTACACGGAGAGATCTGCTTTACATAATTGATATTATAATGTCAACGCTTCATTCTTTATGGCTCATTCTTTAGCGTTATTTTATACTTCTGTACAATGTTTTGGGTTGTGAACCTTCACTATTACTCTCGTACACAAATATTTTACGCTTTTGTGTAGCACAGACACTTGATGCAACCCATAGGACAGACTTGAGCCCGAAGAAATTTCTGGAAAGATAACAAACAATAATTGTCTTATTGATTTAATAAGCCGCACTAAGAGCTCCGATTTCTGAGAAGTTGGAATATACAGATACGTGGACCATTTATCAAAGCAGTTGGCAGGAGCGAGACGACGTCAAATCCGCCCAGGCTCTGCTGTCTTGTAGGATTGTGTCTATATGTATTATATCTATGTCTCTTGTATGCTGTACATTGTGGCATCCACCAAACCCTTTATCTTCTCTTATTCTAAGCCATACTGATAGCATATTGCAATGTATTTATGTATTGCTGTGTTGTAGTTGCTTTTTTAATGCTAACTTTTAAGAAAGAATAGCCCAGGAATGGCACAATGTAGAGTTATAAGAAAAGATGCTCCACATTTGTTGTATATCTATATTATGTACCGTATATACTCGAGTATAAGCCGACCCGATTATAAGCCGAGGCCCCTAATTTTACCTCAAAATACTGGGAAAACCTATTGACTCGAGTATAAGCCGAGGGTGGGAAATGCATTGGTCACACTCTCCCCAGTATATAGCCAGCCAGGCTCTGCCCCAGTGTATATAGCCAGCCAGCCCCTGCCCCAGTGTATATAGCCTGCCAGACCCTGCCCCAGTGTATATAGCCTGCCAGACCCTGCCCCAGTGTATATAGCCTGCAGGACCCTGTCCCAGTGTATATAGCCTGCAGGACCCTGCCCCAGTGTATATAGCCTGCCAGACCCTGCCCCAGTGTATATAGCCTGCCGCCGCTGCCAGACAGATCGCACAGAAGATATACAGGGGTCACCGGAAAGGTGAGTTTAGATATATTTATTTTTTGACTCGAGTATAAGCCGAGTTTGAGGTTTTCAGCACATTTTTGTGCTGAAAAACTAGGCTTATACTCGAGTATATAAGGTATTATTTATTTTATGATATGATTCAGAGTATAATCTTTTTCTGTAGTTTTTGTAGCCCTTCCCAGAAAGTTTATTACAGTTCATAGAAAAACCATCTTGCTTAGGCCGTTCCTGACCCTACACAGTGCTGAGCAAATACTGCACAAAAGGAATAGATCCAATTATAAAAGGAATGAAATGTGTTCATCACACGGATAGCGAACACCATATACGCTTCTGTGAGAGGGAATGAGAGACAAATACTCTTTTAACCTTTGTGCATCAAGTGTTCAGCACCACGGACAGATCCATAAAGCAGACGATTACTCAAAGGAAATCAACCACTTATTATGGCTCTCGGGGAAGGGAGGGAGGAGCAGATGATTATGGACAGAATGGGGCACATATACTAAGGGTCCGTCGGACGCATTTCCGTCGGGTTTCCCGAATATTTCCGATTTGCCCTGAATTGAACAGTGGTTTTTGACGCATGCGATTGGATTTTGGCGAATCGGCTTTCATGCGATGCAAATCGGGGGCGTGGCCATTGGACAAACTACGGAATTTAACTTTAAAATTGTGTCGCAAGATACGCACTTACATGCACCGGGAAGAAGATGGTCAACTCCGGCGGACCTGAGCGGGGAAGCGACACATGCAGGAAATTGGATGGACGATCTTAGTGAATCGAGGCAGCTCCGAATCTTCGTCTGACATTCCGGATGTTCTCTGTCCTCCAGCTATAAATCAGCAGATTTATAGCTGTAGTACTGTTGTTTAGTGTCTATATATGCAGAATGAGAGTAATAATACTCTGCATTGTCTTTTTCGGATCGAAAAAACCAAACATATACATGTCAAATATTTTGTAAAAATAGGAGGGGGGGGGGGACTTGGGAACCCTAATTTTATTATTTCAGATTTTGATTCCCCAGGAAAAATTACACTGTGACAATTACATTGATCTACAATTCAAGTATTTTGACTTGATGATACTGTAATTGCCAAAAATAAAAAAGTTGTTAGAAAACTAGGGATATCTCAAGAAATTGTCCTGAAAAACTCAGCTTATGATTGAGTATATATGGTAATAAAAGTACAGGCGGTCCCCTACTTAAGAACACCCGACTTACAGACGACCCCTAGTTGGATTTTGGTAATTTACTGTACTTTAGCCTTAGGCTACTATAAACAGTTATAACAGTTATCAGAGGTGTCTTTATTGTTAATCCTGGTTCTTATGACAATCCAACATTTTTAAAATCCAATTGTCACAAAGACCATGAGGGCCATGGAGAGACCTGATGCAGGCTGATTTGGGAACCTTAACCACAGGTCTATATTGATCTGTAGTTTGCTTAGGCTCCCAAATCTGCATAACAGGTCTTCTTTAAAGAAGAGTAGTCGTAATTTACTGTGTGGATAGTTGCAGGATAAGAGTAGCAATGTAGAGGATTATAGGGTTGAAGACACTTTTCCTTATTATCTCTGTTATCTTTGTCCGTAAATAATTTTTGCTTTTGGTGGCCATGGGTCGGAGGAGGCCGCCCAAATGCCCATATTATAACCCACTACTGCTATGAACTATGGACGAAACTGGAATCTCCATAGCTATGAGTGTAGCTTCTGTCATCTTCCCCTTTGGAATATGGATGCAACAGTCTTCATTTTTTACTATGTTTTTCTCAAAAGATTATAATTTTGTTATGGCTGTTAATGTGTTTTCTTATAGTTTCTACCACTGATATAGACAAAGGATTATACAAAGAAGTCTGGAGAATTGATATTGATGATAAATGTGTCGGTTTTAAATGTGTGAATGGAATTTGCTATTTTTATGACTGCGTCGATTATGTATTCTTGGCGATCACAAGTACAGAATATAACAAAACAAGTACAAGTGGCCAAGAATAAAAATAGGCTCCTCGTCTTGTGTGATGATGGATTCCTTGTTATATATAGCTGTTCTTTCTCTGTCTATTTTCTAGCCTTGGAAGGTGGTACAGTAAGTATGGATGGAAGAAACAAAATTGTACGTGACTATGTAGTGAAAGTAGAAGCTTGTGAGTTTTTTCTTTAGTTTTTGTGGTCAGTTCTCTTTAGAATATACATTGGGTGGATTTACTTACCCGGTCCTGTCGCAATCCCGCGGTACGTTGACCGACGAGGATTCAGGTCCTGGAGAGATTCACTAATCTCGTGCGCCAGAGTTCCTGCTTCCGCCGCTTCTGCGCAGAGGTCTGCCGGAGTTCACCTTTTTCTTCCCGGTGCTTGTAAGTGTGTGTCTTGTGACACATTTCTAATTGTTAAATCCTGCGCGTTGGGTTGGCCGATGCCCCTCCCCCCATTTCTGTTTCGTGCAAGCCGGCGCCGATGCGCCGAAATCCTATCGCGTCCCCCAAAATCCCGGGGCAATTCGGTGCAAAAGGGAAATCATCGGGAAACCCGACGAAAATGCGTCCGATGGACCCTTAGTAAATGAGCCCCACTGTGTCAGCGCTATTCTAAGGCTCTATACAACTAATGTTACAGTTAGGTAGCATAGAGCCATATGTATACAATAGATAGGCCACCAACCTCACCTTAGTGTGCTGTTTTGGAACAGGTCAGGGTTTAAGTACAGAGATGCTGTTATTTAGTTGTTGCCCAAATGATTTTATGGTGTCTTTCATAGCTAAAACAGGTCTGATGTTACTCTCAGGGGGCTTGCTCAGCTATCCGTCAGCTGGTCACCTTACCACATATCACAAGACAATGGAGGTCTCGAAATAATCCAGAAGTGGAGTTGCAGCTTGGGATCTGTAGCCTGGACAGGAGGGCAGTGTGCTGAACAAAAGTGTGTTTTATAAAAGGGATTTTCTAGGTGCAACATATTGATAAACCAGCTGTAGAAGTGATGGGGAACCATTTAGAGAACTAGTGCCCAAATGACAACAAAACCTGCTCATTTATTGCAAAGTGCCAACACAGCAATTTAAGCAGTAACTTAACAGTATCCTAACAGTAACTTAAAGTAACAGCGTACTGGAGACACAAATACAGTAGACAGAAATTGGAGAAAAGTGGTGTATCATTGTAGCTTCCCACCAGGGTCCCCTGAACAGAAGGAGCAAAAGCTCCAATGGTAGTCCAGCTCTGTTCACACCTTCTCACTCCTCCAGTAGCCTCCGGCAGCTCAGGATGTGTGTTCATAAATAAAACACGGCATGTCCTGGGCTTTCTCGGACTACAGCAGAAAGCCTTGAGGCCTATTTAGCGGACTTTGGGCTAAGGTGACAGCCTGGATGCCCACAGAAAGGGCACTGAGTACCACCTCTGACCCCCGTGCAAAAGGTTCGGGGGGTCTATTGGATAGGTTTGATATGAGATCAGTGAGACTCAGACACCTGATATACCTTCATTCTGGTTCCCGTTACACAGTAGATGGAGCCAGAAACCAACAGCTCTTTCCATTGTGTATTGGCCCCAAATGCTTACTGCAGGACTGAATCCCATGAAGTGAAAGAGAGCTGAGCCTTTAGTGGACCAAATCGACAATGGTTGGAGCTGTTTCGTTCCCTGTCCACTATATAGTGTCCAATATATAGCGGTCACCAAAGACCGCTGATCAGTGTGGGTTTCCTCACTCTCATCTTATAATGATGTGTAGATCGATTGTAGATTTTAATGAACCTAGTTATCTGTTACAATAAAGACGACCCATTGATTTCAAAGCAAACCCTGTGAGGACTCCTAGGAGAGACTGTAAGAGTCCTGATTGCCCCTCCCCACATACAATGATTGACAGTTTTCTATGTGACACTCTGATACTGCTTTTCCTAATAGTCTTGTCTAGATTTAAACTTCTTTTTAATCAGTAATCTGGCCCCAAACCATGTATACCATGTACAACCAAGCTCAACGTTTCTTCTTCTATTTCTATCCCTCTCAGATAAGATAAAGAGAGAAAAACCTTTAGTCGTTGGCTTTAATACTTTTGCCCGGGGATATATTTCAGATGAGTGCTCCATCATTAACGTCTTCCTGGAATCTCTTCCTTTTCCGATCTACTTCTAAGGAGCTGCTCTTGGGTCACTTCTTTTGTTGCTAGATTTTATAACCTCATATATGTAGCTATATCTGTCCTAAAGAAAATTTGAAATATGAATAAAAGTACGGTGCGATGGAAGCTGAAGAAATGATCGGAGATCAAAGAAGTTCCTTGTTTAGGATGAGCCGGTATAACCAAATTTTAACCCAGATGTCAATGAAAGAGTCCTTCCTTATACAGATGAGGTTGTGAAGTCATTGATGGGTGATGGATGTGCGTCTTCACTTTAGAACTTTAGATGAACATTGTGAAATAATCTGAGTTGCAGATTTCAGCAACATAAAACCTTGTCTTTATAGTCTTGTTATTATGATACTCTAGTCCTGTGTTATTAATATTTCCGGGTCCCAGTAGGCTTTGCTTATGTTAGGACTTCCAGGTAATAACACTTCTGTGGTCTGGGAACTGCGTAATTACAAATTTGTCATAAAAGAAGGGTCCTCGGGGGAGGGACTGCAACCTCTAACCATGTACATACTATAATGTTTTATAATATACTACTGGCATCTTATTAATTTAAGAGGCTGAATTACTTTATTTATAAACACATCTTTTAATCTCTGCTCCCCACATGACTATCTCACATGGTGTATTTAATTTTCCTACGTTTTGAAGTCCTCTTTTTTTTAAAGAAGACTCTTGAATGTCAGATATACTCTTCTTTCTTTTCCATTCAGGCTTGCTGTCAATCCTATGATGCCTCAGCACAGCAACACATCTCTGTGATGGGTAACATATAGATTTCTGTAGACTCAAGTGTCTTGCCAGCAGATTTATATTACAGGCAGTCCTCTGTTATATACAATATCTGTAGGTTTGTTCTTAAGTTGAATTTGTATGTAAGTCGGAATATTTTTATAATTGTAACCCCAGACAAAATTTTGATTGAAAATTGGATTTAAGGAGAAATTTGAGAAATTGTGGAGTGAGTGGTTAGATACACTGGCGTCACAAGCATTGCTGAGAGGTAGGATTAGCGTGGGGGGTACGAATGTCGGGGTATGAATGACTTTGTTGGTCTGGGAAGGGGCTGAAGGGCAGGGGCATTGCTCAACCTATTATAAGTAATAACATCGGGCAGACAAGGTCCATCCCAGAATTGCTGTAGGTGAAGCTTTCGGGGGCCGGAACCAGGGGGGGGTTGAGGAGGGGGGGTGGGGTTGGGGTATTTCTTTGTTTTTCCCCATTTGGGGTATTGTTGGCACTGTATTGTTTGTCTTAAAATGTAAAAATAAATAAAGATCAATCTGATTTAAAAAAAGAAAATTGGATTTCAAAAATTTTGGGTTGTCGAAAGAACCAAGATTAACAATAAATCTTAATTATAGACACCTTTTCATAACTGTTATAGCTAATTATTGTAGCCTGGGACTAAAGTACAGTAAATTACCAACATCCAGAGGGTCGTTTGTAACTAGGGGTCATCTATAAGTTGGGTGTTCTTAAGTTGGGGACCACCTGAACTGTTCTCAGAGATAGAAAAAGCAACACAAAGAAAAGGTGAGAGACTGACACACAACGGACCATAGTGGAGCACAATCTACATTTGGAGAGAATGTCCTTTTAATGGGCTGATGCTCGACCCAAGAGCCATGTGTCTCTGGTTATGAGCCGGTTTTCCAGAAAACCGTTGTGGGCAGTCTGTTACAGGTATAGTGGTCATATAGAGCCACTAACTGCTTTTATTATAAACCTTTTCCATGGATAGGTCAGCAATATATAATTCCTGGTAAATCCATTGTTTTAGTGTATTGGGCATCAGGTTTACATTTTATAATATTATTTACCCAAAACAGGGAATATTACTGTCATGGTGTAATGGTCGGTTTTTGTTAAAGGCATGGGTATAGTAAATCATTTTACCTTTTAATTGATTTTTCGACCTTTTCAAGCATGAATTTTTCTTCTTTTATCACCCAACGATTCTGACAAGGTGTAATTGGCGGTGTATGACTTTCTGAGGGAAAGAATTGTGGAAATAACGAGTATGTTTGGAAGATTCGGGTTGGTACAATCCTCAATGATTGTCCCAGGGCTCTAATTAGTCACATGGGAAGGGAAGCCAAGTGGAAATTAAGCTGTCAGACGCTGCCTGCAATTCCTTGTAGTTCTTGTAGAGGATAAAGCAATGCACATCACTGCAGATAAAAGAGCTGAGAAAGATTGTTCTAAAAGTTTTTTTACTGTATTATATTTTTCTTGCGTTATTGTCATGTATTGAGATTTATAGCATTCTTTAGAATTTAATCTCCTCGTAACCATGAAATAGGAGTAAGAACTACGGCACCATAAAGATTTCATTTACTGTGTACAGGGACATTGAGGCGCTGTGGTTCTGCACAAGGATCAATAACAATTTTTATGGATCCTTTTGTTTATATGAAGTAGTCAGGCAGGGAGTATAGTGTGGGCGAGATTTGGCTTGAAGCGAACCTGCCAGGTAATTCACGTTGCTGTGTATATGATGTGCGGAGAGGAACTAAGATCTAAAATATAGGTTTTAGTAATTTGGAGCACAGTAAATTTGGACAGAACTCTTTGGTAAGACAATGAGAGTCCTGATTGCTGATCCCACACACAGTGATTCACAGTCTTCTGTGACACAGGGGCGTAACTACAGGGGTAGCAGCCATAGCAGCTGCTATGGGGCCCACAGTGTCAGGGGGCCCCGACATCTGGGGTATTTGGTGTGAATATGTTATATTTATGTATTTGTGATGTGTATATGCTCTAAATGTGTTTGCATATGTGATGTGTATATGCTGTATGTCTGTGTATATGATACATGGCTATATATGGTATTGTATGTATGTATGTGTGTATATATGGTGTGTATATATTATATGTATATTTTTAAGGGGTAAGTGGGGCCCCATTCAGAAATCTGCTATGGGACCCTGTCTATCCTAGTTACGCCACTGACTATACAGTTGCCCTAAGTAGTGGGGTAAGTAGTAATCTTGTTTTCTCACCTAGTAGTTAAGTCATTTTTGCTTTTAATTCAGAAATCCTGGCAGCATTATTTCTTTCTATTTCACAAATGAATACCGAAGACGTTGACTTATTTCAACTCACGTCACAAGCAGGAATGTGGAGTCTGTAAGCTAAACTGCCGACTCCTCAGTTTCCCTAACTCCGACTCTGCAATGTCCCTAACTCCAACTCCTCCAAAATGGTCACCGACTCCACAACACATCCCCGTTTTCCTGGTCACTTTAGCAGTTCAAAGATGAGTGCATGCAATGCTTCCCAGTGACTTTTTTCCTCTGGTCTGTAGCAATGGATTTTCACTACTGAGCATGTACATAAAGTACAGCCACATTCATCTTAACAAAAAAGCAAGGAACAGGGGTGTACAACCTGCGGCCAACGGGCCACATGTGGCCTGTCAAGCCTCATGTTGCAGCCCACACCAGTGATCAGTGGTGCAGGAGGCCGTGTCGGGTAGTTATCCGCTCTGGGGTCTCCAGTATTATTATTGTCTGTTCTGGGGGGGGGGGGGGGGTTCCAGTATTATTAACTGCTCTGGGCCTTCTAGTATTATCTGCTCTGAGATATCTGCTATTATTGTCTGCACTGCAGTATTCAGTATGCAGTATTGGACGGTATGGGAGCTGAGTGGGTAGCACTTCTGCCTTGCAGCGCTGGGGTCCTGGGTTCTAGTCCCACCCAGGTCAACATCTGCAAAGAGTTTGTATGTTCTCTCTGTGTTTGCGTGGGTTTCCTCCGGGTCTTCCGGTTTGCTTCCACACTCCATAACATACTGTTAGGTAGTTTAGATTCTGAGCCCCATGCAGACCTTGAACAATTTGACATGCTTTGTGCAGCGCTGCATAATCTGTGTGTGCTATATAAATAAATAATTATTATTCAGTTGCCTGTCATAAGGTTTCTTAAGAATTGACTTAAAGGGAGCTATCCCCAAAAGATGAGCTTAGTTTTTTTTCCATCCAGGAAATTGTGTGTGTATATTCTTTTCCCTGAATTATTAGTGCATATGTTATTCTTTGTATAAACAGAGGTCACAATTTTTATATTTATATGCTCTTGGGTTCCTTCTTTCTGCTCTGGGGTCTCCATTATTTTCTGCTCTGTGGGGTGTTTTATTATTGTCTGTTCTAGGTCTCTATTATTTATTTTCTTATTTGTGCACTGTATAATTCTCATCTGGGGTCTCTTTGTTATTCATGTCAGTTTTTTTTTACTTAACCAGATGTTGCACTTCATGGGTGAGAATAATTTTGTCTCGGCTCCCTGGGGTAACAAGTGTGACTTGAGCTTGGAGGTACCGTATTTTTTGGACTATAATGTGCACCGGATTATAAGGCGCACCATCAATAAATGCCTGCTAAAACGTCTAGGTTCATATATAAGGCACACCAGATTATAAGGCACACCAGATTATAAGGCGCACCTGATATAAGGATGAATGACCAGCACATGGCAGACCTGTGCATAGTTCAAGGCAGCTGTTGTCTGTAAGTACGGTTCATATATAAGGTGCACTGGGCTAAAAAAGGATTTTTTGTGCGCCTTATAGTCCGAAAAAAATGGTATATAGGAATATTTGATAATGGAAGCTGTGCTATCATGCTGAGTGTGAGTTATATTGTGCACTTTCTATTCCTGGATTAGATATCCAAAAAAATGCAATGAGGCACACTGGTAAGTTCACCCATGGCAAAATAAGGTGCAACGTTTCAGCTCATCCATAGAGCCATTATCAAGCATGAGCTGAAACGTTGCACCTTATTTGGCCATGGGTGAATAAAGATCACCTTTATACTTACTGGAGTGCTGCCTCATTGCATTTCTTTTGGATATCTGACCTTACAAACCGGTGGATCGGGTTTGTTGGAGGCGTGCACCCACCATTGGACTTGATCCATTATACTCGGTGTGCTACTCCACAATCGGACTGTTTATTCCTGGATTATATCTCCAGGTCAAACTTGTAACATTTAATTCTCACAGAATCCCTTTATAATCCATGCTGTTCTAAAAAAATTATGAGGAAGGTGCTGCCCCCTGCCGCCTCAGGTTACTATGGTAAGGATGTGTGTAAATACTGATGGATTTATTTGTAGAGTTGGTAAAAGATTACAGTGACATTTTTAGATCAAAGCTGTTATATAATGTTCCGCAACCACCTCCATTGGGGCTGCATCTTCCATAAAACATCAGTGATGCATACATTATGTCTTTCTGGTTTCTCAAGTGGAAAAATAATGCCATAAATAATTTGTTGACAAGTGGATGGGGAATTAGAATTGCTACTTAATATGTACATGTAACTTCTTATTATTAAGTGTTAGAAACATAAAGTAGACCCATTATCTACTTATTATCTGTCTACAGTACTTGTATTTTCCAGAAAATTATTATGGAACATTTCTGGATTGTGCCTCATAGATATTTTGGAATAAACTGAACTCTGATGTCAGTGATAAAATAAGGACAAAAGTAATGATTACAAATATTATCAAAAATAATATCCGCCGGAGTTCACCTTCTTCTTCTTCTCGGTGCTTGTAAGTGCGTGTCTTGCAACACAATTCGAATCGCGATTTGTGTTGCGTGCAAGCCAGGGCCTATGCGCCAAAATCCAATCACATGCGCCAAAATCCCCTGTTAAATGCAGCGCAAAACGGAAATCATCGGGAAACCCAACGAAAATGCGCTCCGTGGGCCCTTAGTAAATGAGCCCCAATTTGTTTCCTCCTGGAATATTTAATTTCCCCTGAATTGTTCCTTTTGTCTTCAAAGCGCAGGTTAAAGCAAATGGTGAATAGAAAAAATAGCTGTGTTGTTGTTTTGTCATATATGTGAGTAAGTAAGTGTATGCCCTTATAGTCTAACTAAACCTTTGAAGCTACATTTTCGCCGGAAAGGAATAGAGCAAGTAAACTTTATGATGTACTTCAATAAAGTAAATTTATCAGTCGTTTTGACTGTATCAAATATTCATGCAACTGGATAGCTCCCAGCAACATATGTACAGTAATATGTTTATTAGCAGCACTGCTGCTTCACTTAAGCTAAAACATGTCCACACATAAAGCGTAGCCTCTCTGTATATTTTATATGCTTCTTTCTCCTATAGAGAGCAGTAAATATCAAAGCCTCTTTAGTCATGCCCACTTCAGACAGATAAGGAGGCTAAGGACTCTTTCCATAACTGAAGAATATTTCCCTTCATAATTCCCTTTTCATAAATTAGTTTTGCTGTGTTAAGATGTTTGACACGTTTGTCCAGTAAAGTCAATTGATTGTCAACAATTCCATATTTCTGAAAAATTTTGATGAAGAACCTATCACGTAATTGTAATGGTCTTTCCTGTGTAGGAGGAGGCTGGAATCTATCATCCTGATGTTTCATGTAATATTCTTACACAGAAGATTAGAACTAAAGAAAAAATGTTTGCTGAGACCAGAATATCTATTTACCTATAACTGGCTGGAAATCTCTGTAGCTCTGATTGATGCCGAGTATTTTTAGTTCTATAATCTGTGCACCGCTCTGTTCCCGGGATCAATACCAGGCGTGCGGTGTACATGGTAGGAATAGGTGCTTCATTCTGCCATCAAATATTCATCAGCCTCCTTTTAAGAGAAATGTTTCCATCCAGTGATCAGCTCCGCAGGGTGTCTGCATAATGCAAGATAATCCAGCCTGCATCCCTGACTTTACCACCGTGTACTGATATTTTGTATCCTCACATGAAGTAGTTCTGCCCACTCAACCGCAGCATCGTTGTCTGATCCGGGACATTCCCCAGTAGACAAACACATAGGGCTGGCGTGGATTTCAGAAGTAACCTGGGCCTGTTACAGCTCAGATCCCATTTAAATGAATAAGAGCTGATCTGCATTACCACAGCATGGCCACTGCAAGGTGTATGGCATTGTGTATTTCCAGCTTCATACATTTTGCTTATCTGCTGACAAGACAGGTCACCAGAAATGTCATTTTTAGCTGGTGTCAGGTTCCAATAGCCTTTGTCAGATTTATGATTTATTTCGGTACTTTATAAAACTTTATTTCACATCACCTGTCTCCCTACCATCAGAGCGTGGCAAGTCCCAGGAAGGAGGAGGGAGCTGCAGCAGCTTGTGCCTGTGTCTCAGTCTCCTCTCCTCCACCCTCATTCAGCTCCCTCCCCTTCCTTTTCTGTTCATTGAATAGACAGGGGGGTGGTGTGTACATGAAGAATGTATGAGGAGACTTTTGCTTTAGTTTTTCTCAGTCGATTTGCATAAGTCTGGCCTCTATAGCCTATGACTGATCCATTAAGAAATATTGCTTTACTTGTAGCCTTGTGTCATCTATTCAAAATATTAAACTTGTATTAAAATGGAGACACAACTATCGGTATTGTTTTTATGAGTGAATGGAAGCTATGACTACGACTACTCAACTATTAAGTAGTCATGCTCATTATTTGCATAGACATAGGGGCTCATTTACTAAGGGTCGCACTGTTCTCTTTTGTCAGACTGTTTGCCTTTTTCAGCGATTGCAGGGCTTGGACAAGTATTTTGGCACAGCTGCGCTGGCGTCCATGCGTCACAAATCAGGGAGCGTACCGTCTGACGATCCGACTGATTCGGACTGAGCGCAGGATTTAACTTTCAAATTGTCTCACAAGACAATGCACTTAAATGCACCAGGAAGAAGAAGGTGAACTCTGTCGGACCTGAGCGGGGAAGCGACACATGCAGGATATCGGGCGCACAATCTTAGTGAATCGCAGCACTATGGACAATGCACTTTTTGTGGACTCCAGCGCATGGGTAAGTAAATGTGTCGCATAGGGTTTTATTCCCATGTAGACATGAAGCTTTGGGTCTTCAGCAGGGTAAATGATAATGCAGCGCACATACTCGTTTCTTCTGAATTTTGCCTTGTGACGACTGCGCTCAAACACTTCAATTGTAGATGACACTGGCTCCACGCTAGACGATAATGGCCAATAATAAGGAACTCTCTCTTCCCATAACATTGGCTGGAATCTAATCACCGTCAAAAAGTTTTGGTTTTGTATAAAAGAGTCACATCTTATGTATTGCTAGCTTTTGTCAAATGAAAATGGCAGAATATGATGATGAAAAGTAATGGAATTGCTTTATCCCGATAAATAAAACATAGCGGGAATGTCCTTGGATTTATGAGTAGACAGCAGAAAAACAAGCTGTCAAAACTGCTAAAATCTTCTGTCAGCGCCAATGAATAACCAGAGATAAGTACAGTACAATCCATGACAGGAGGAATGAAGTTTTCTGCTCTCAGACCTGCAATAATGACCTGGATCTCCATGACACTTCCAGACCAGAACCTGCCATTTACACTCAACCTTTTACTTTTCAGGTATTCTAAGAGCTGGGAGATCATTGTGAAAATTTGTGTAAAATACAAAAATATCAGTCTGTAGGAGCACAGATAGAAAATAGAAAGGCATAGAAGAGCACAGACAACGCGTTTCAGGGAAGAACAATCCCCTTCAAGAACGTTAATTCCTGAAATGTGTTGATTTATCCCTAAATTTTATCTACCATATATACTCGAGCATAAGCCTAGTTTTTCAGCACAAAAAAAACCCAAACTGCTGAAAACCCAAACTCGGCTTATACTCGAGTAAAAAAAGGTTTTACCAGGTTTTTGTGGTAAAATTAGGGCATCTGCTTATACTTGGGTCGGCTTATACTCGAGTACATACGGTAATTAATTCATCAAATAGTCCCGGACATCCTTGGTGTGAGTAAGTGTGCCCTGTGAATCCTCTTCTTCCCCTGACGTCCAGCCATCGGGGCCAGACTCATACTTACAGAGCTGTGGTGGGAAAATACTGCATATTGGGTCACATGTAGCTTTTTTTTTTATGACTTTTTTGCACTTTTGAGACTTTTTTTGTGCCGAACTACCATGGCTAGTTTTTTGCAGTTATCAAATGTTAAAATTGTGACTTTCAAAAGCTGTTTGTGATTTTTTTTTCGGGGGACTTTTTCTGACTTTTGTTCAAAAAGACATAAAATCACTAAAATCTCTAAAGAAGCATCTGACCAGCAAAAAAGCAGAAAAACAAAGCTACATGTGCCCCACTGTCTTTTCCATATATAAAATCATTTGAGCATAGTGTTATTTGCATGCCCTTGAAATGCTCAAAGTATATAATGCAAAGGTATCCTTTCATATTATTATAAGGGACATAATCTCTGGAACCTCCACCAAACCTGAGGAGGTCAGTTGAAAAGTTGTAAGATATTTAGAAAGTTACTGAACCTGATTACTCTTCATATAGCCATATAGTTTGTTTCTCAACCCCCACCTTCCTGAAGGAGTGGTTAATGATGTAGCAGAGCTGAGTCTCACAAAGCCACTGACTCTCTCTCACCTGCGCCCCCACCCTCAGGAATTCTCTTCAGCTAGTCACATGTCTCTCTCCTCTCTCAATGTTCCAGCAAGAAATTGCATAGCATTTTCTACCACTTTTAATAAGTAAACAGCTTTGCATATTTCTGTAGTTGAATATTAGCAGGCCATCCTTAGGTACTAGTTCCATACTGGCAGCGTGGTGGTAGCAGTGAGAATGTGCAGTGGGAATATGCAGTTACTGTGATTGTACTTACCTCAGGCAAGTAGCATATACAAACATATTTTTAACATTGCAGGCATGGAAAGGAACCATTTTGGGTGGGTTAATATAAATGGCAAGTTCCTAATAAACTCTATAAACATTGTTCATTAAAAAAATGCTATCATTTTACTGCTGCATAGACTGTGTAACATCTTAAACTAGCTGACTGTCTTGCTGATGCTTACTCCTGGCTGTGTTGGCACTCCCTACTCTTCCCATGCCTTTGTAGCAGGCTGTGGGATGAGACTAACATGAGAACAGAATGAGAGGAAGAGGGAGGAAAAGTCTTGAAAAGTCTGTCGATAGTTGTAGAAGAAAACAGACTGTAGTGCAGAATCACAGAGAGAGTTATTATGGGCTGAAGGTCCTATGACCAATGGACCATCCATTCTCCAAGGTGTCAGCCGTGTTTCGAAGACTCTGGTTTCTTAATCCAAATTGATTGGCATTTTCAGATTAGGATGTACAGTATTACGCATAGTATTACAGAGAACATTCTGTAGTTATTATTAGGAAAGCAAATATCTTTGTACAACCAGCTAAAGCCCTGGAGATGCTCAGTAGCGTTCCATCCAGGGAGCACAACCTTACACATGTTTGTTATCTTGTCAACAAAATCTGCCATAGAAGTCATGAAGGCATCTCTGGATTTACCATTGTAATATAGTACATACCTTGATTAAAGAGAACCTGTCACCCCAAAAACGTAACCACTAACGATACCTGGTAGATGACTGTAAATTAGTTTGAATGGTTCCATTGTGTCTTCTGTGCTCTTGTGCTTTAATTCAGTTAAGGAGGCGGAGGGGCACTGCGCATGTGCCTTTACTGTGCGCACCATCGGCTGTGAGTGAGAGCTAGTACTGGGCAAGGTGACGGCTTTGGGTGAGAGCTAGCTCACTTGCAGGCAGCGCCGCTCCCAGTACTTGCATTGCCCCTTTGGAGCCATGCAGGGACAAGCCGCCCAGCCCTTGAAATGAACCAATTTTGCAGTGGCTAGTAGTGACACAGGGCTGGGGGCAGTTTAGAGGGGAGTGTGGAAGAGCTCCTCCTCCTTGACTGATTTAGGAAAGGAATAAAACTCGTTTTTGGGGGAGCACAAGCGCAGAAAAGCCACACTGGAACCATCATCTACAAGGTACTGTTAGCGGTTTAGTTTGGGGTTTTGAGTTGACCGGCTCCTTTAATGTGCTCCTTGACTTTACACAAGCAATTTACATCTCAAGTCAAGGTAATTTTCTGGATTATGCCAACACCCTGGGCCTGTGTAACAACATACCAATCATAACAATCTGTGATCAATATAAAAAAAAAATTATACTTTACCCATTAGTTTTTATGTGGTCATTACCTCTTTCTGGAAGACCCTACAAGGATGGTTAGTACAGTGGTAGCTCACCCAAATCAGTGGACACCCTATGTCGTGCTACCAGCTCCAACAGGAGATTACAAATAATTGCGTTCAACAGTGGAACATTTTTATTTACCCAAGCTAATACCCCCCTCAGTCATGCACTTTTCACATATGTCTTGTTCTGCCATACTTCTACTATCTATGGCGTTGGGCACAGATATGTGAAGTCTTAGGTGCCCCTACAGTCCTCTCTGCAGTATCCTCCATCATCATTGTACTGTCACTATGGTTCTTGCAGTGATTGACATTGGATGAGGCTCCTGTACGGCGCATTTCCCTGAAACATGGATAATAAAGGAAAAATGTCATCTTCTCAGGGTCCGTTAATTGGCTTTAGAATTGTAGCTGCTGAAATCCTGATTCTTTGTCAGTCTCCTAATGAATGTCCACTTGAATTCCTAAGAAGAGCAGTGGACATTTTCTTGTCACTAAAAAAGAATATAACTTAGAAAAGCAAAGATTTATGGAGTTATGAGATATATGAGGTACATAATGTGTTAAAATTCCCAAATTGTGGTAGTGCTGGATGACCTACTATTGTGTAGATGGTGGGGAAAAAAATTAATTCAATTCAGAAATACTTTTCTTGCCTTGAAAACACTTAAAAAAAGGAAAGAGATCTTCATTTCCACATTTCGCTATTTAATTCTTTGTTCTAATTGAAAGCATTTGTGAGAGGTTCGGTGCCCACTCATTTGACACAGGCGACCTATTACCTTCACGTTTCAATTTGTTCCAAACCCCTGTTCATTTTCCATCTTTGTGCCGGCTCTGTGGAATATTTTTACTTGGAGAATAAAACAATTAATTACTTAATTAAAGAACAGTTAGAATTAGCGAGTGCAAGGAGCACCCTAATGGAAGGATCACTACACAACTTCTGTGACTTTCTGATCCTTCCTATTTGGCGCTGTTGGTGGTTATTAATACAGCTTAGTGTGTGGTCAGGGCATAAGTATTACAGGACTTACAGACATCCCTATTTACAGACGGACCCCTCTGATCACTGTGATCTCTGATAAAGCTCTCTGGATGCTTTACTTTAGTCCCAGGCTGCAGATGTAAGGTGTCTCTAATGAAGTTTTATTCATTTTCTTTTTTCCTACGAAAATCCAAATTTTGAAAACCCAATTGTCACTGGGACAAAAAAAAATTTGTTTGGAGTACCAATTTTAATATATACCTGTTGCGACTTCCATACGTATACAACTTAAGAACAAATCTAAAGAACCTTTCTTGTATGTAACCAAGGGACGTCCTTACCAGATAAAGCTGCAGATTGTAATATACCATATAAACCGAGTTTTCACAAAAATTTGCTAAAAAAAACCCTTACTCGGCTTATACTCGGGTTTATGAAAAAACCCCTCTATACTCACCTTTCCGATGCCCCCCACACGTTTTTTTTTTGCTTCTGAAGCACAGGCTCCAGCTGCGTCATACAAACCATGACGTCAGCTGCGAGCAGCATCATAATTTGTTAGTAGTGACAGTATACATCATAACGTCAATGGGACACGCAGGACCCAACAACAAGTAATGTGGATGGGCAACCTTCAAATATAGTAACCGCAGCAAACCCATACATATAGACCAAATCTCTTACCATCCTCAAACAGCACATTATATAAAAGGGAAAATGCAACCAAATATAAAGTCTTGGATGTTCTATGTTAGTGCATTCATAACACATAATGCAGGACCAACCAACCAGTTCCTATGAGACGACTGCACTGAAGAGCTGCAAAGTACTGAGAAGTGAAAAATAAAAAGAAGGGAAAGAAGAGAAGGGAGAAGAAGCGGGATAGGGTAAACCAGGGAGGGACTAAGGGTAGGGAAGACTACAAAAGGAACTAGGAACACAAAACGGCTATCACTGCTCAGAGGCTCAGGCAAAGAGAGCTACATATGTAAGCGGAGGATTTATGATATCCTCTTTTAGTGTCCATTGGTCGTGTGTTTCAAATTAGTTAAAAGCACATTGCAAAGAATGACTCTGTTGATTCAACTGCTGATTCAAGTGTCATTCATGCTACTGCCCTGGGCAAAATTCGCAAGTTTATTTGGTTTCACAAGTCTATATAGAAAAGCAGGAAAAAAGTAGAAAAGGAGGAGCATACAAAGCATAACATATCAGGCTTCCCAGATCGTGTAGTCTCTTGATTGGAGAGTTTCCCTGCTGTCTCACGCTTGCGTCACCATAGTGAATTCCTGAAATTTCTCAGCCTCAAGGTTTTAGGAGCGGTCCACGATGCCATCGCCATCTTAAAATGTATTCTCTATTACAGTACATTTAGGAAAATAAGACAAGTAGAAATGACAGGATTTGATCTGTCAGCTAGGTTTACCTTAACACATAATCTGGTGTGTCCTTAAACAAGAACCACGGTTGCCAGATTCTAGTGAATCTAGTTTGATTGACCTCTGCCAAAAGTTCCTACATGCGACAGATATTAGAGAATTCATGGATCCACTCAAGAAAGGGAGGAGGAGCCGGGGATCTCCAATGGCGCATGAGCAAGAATCTTAATAAGCCCTTTTTCTGTGACCATACTGTGCCTGGGAGGATAGATAGGAAGCCGGTCTGAGCTGAGATCTCTACTTAGGGTCCTGTGACCTTTTCATATGTGGCGAACACTCTGTTCCAGAAAGGTTGGAGAACAGCACACTCCCACCAGATGCGCATATGACTTTAGAAGTGATTCTTGTTAGGTATAGGTAAATTGGCATGGTTTAACCCCATAGCACAAAAAGACGTACCCTTATGTCTTATTGCGTATGGGGGAGTATGAAGCAGGCTCACGGGCCCATTGCTAACACCCGCGATCGGCGCCCATCTTGGCTCTGATCGTCTCTCTCCGTGACGTCATCGGGGAGCGGCGATCCGTTGCCATGACAGCCTAGGGTCATACAAAGATCTGAGGCTATCATGTTTTAGACTATCTATTACAATGTGTGATTTGCACATTATAATAGATTGTGTGCAAAATCCCCATATACTGCCATACTGTAGTAGCAGTGGCAGTATATGGAAGGATCAATCAGACCCTATATAAGTACCCTAGGGGTCTGAAAAATAGTAAAAAATAAAAAAAAGTTACAAAAATATTTAAAAAACCTAAAAATTCAAATCACCCCCCCCTTTCCCTAGAAGTCAAATAAATATAAATAAACAGTAAAAATAATAAACACAGTAGCTATCGCCGTGTCCAAAAATGCCCAATCTATTAAAATATAATAACGTTTTTTCACTGCCTTTAACCCCGTAACGGAAAATAGCGCCCAAACTCACAAATGGCACTTATTTGCCATTTTGAAAAATATTAAAAATTCTATAAAAAGTGATCAAAAGGTCACACAGTCCTAAAAATAGAAGGCATCAAAAGTCGCAAAAAATGACACCAAAGTATGAATAAGTTATTAGCGCCAGAAGACGGCTAAATGATTTTTTTTTTTTTTGTACAAGAGGTTTTAATTTTTGTACATATATGAAAACATTATTAAACCTATACAAATTTGTTATCTCAGTGATCATACTGACCCAAAGAATGAAGAAGACCCAAAGAAGCTAGCTAAGTCTCCTCACACTGCTGTTTGCCGCCAGGAAGTGCCTGCGTCTGAGCTGTTCTTGCAATGCAAGGGGGAGGAGCTGGGGGCAGAGAACACTGCAGTGTGCAGACAAGAGAAGCTATTCATGAGAAAAATCTGACCATAATCAGAAGATTCACGGTCAGATCCAGGAACAACCAAAATTGTGAACACCAGGACTGATAGAGACAGGTTGGACTTATATCTGTGAAATGCTGTATTTTTGTTTATAACAGTGAAATAGAGAATGTGTTATTTTGTTATCCTGAGTATATTTAAGAATCTGGTCTTTTTGGGTATATCCCTTAAGTCAATTTTTGCTCATTGAAATGTATTTAGTTTTTTAGTGCTGGTTGGTATTATGATTATTGGCTCATGTGAGGGGGCATTGAAATAAATTGTTTTGCAAACTTAGGTGTAAATATTATAAGGTTATATAGTCTTTTGTATAACTGGATTCATACACAAGTCTGAACCATATGCCTACAGAATAAAGTATGATATATTGATTGCATGAACAGGGCCTAATATACACTCAGATTGTGGTGATCATCTATTATTTTACTGTTGTGGATATTAATAATTAAAACAAATGATGACCTAATGTATTTTGCAACAGCTGTGGTGTATGCCTTCGATAATGCGCTATGATATCTACAATACATGCCATATATTGATGATTGATGCAGGTCCAAACTTGTATAATGAGAGCATTATTTTTTGTTAGATATCTACTTGTATGTAAGATGGAAATCAGCTACAGTCCCTACCATTATTGATTGTGAGAACGGATTGAAGAGAATTAAAAAGTATGAAAAAGTCAAATATTTTGAGACGGGAAAAGGGTTAATATGGCTTGAAAAAGGGGAAAGAAGATTTTTTTTTCTTTCTCTCTCCGACTGAGAAATGTGTGTGTGTGCGGGGGGCATGAGGTTGAGGCGGTTAGGGGATTATAAAAAATAATGAGACACATTTACTAAGGGTCCGCGGACCGCATTTCCTTCAGGTTTCCTGACTATTTCCGTTTTGGGACAAATTAAACGGACTTTCACGTGTCACAAATCGGGGGGAGTGGCCGTCGGACAACCCGACTGATTCGGACTAAGTGCGCAAGACATTCACTCACATATACCGGAAAGAAGAAGGTGAACTCAGCGGGGAAGCAACACATGCACGATCTTGTTGATTCGTGGCAGATTACATCCTCTTCGGACAATGCACCTTGGGGATCGCGCAGGGACCGGGTGAGTAAATGTGCCCCAATGTCTTGTTATATTAAATGTTTTCTTTAATGATGAGTTTGTAATTGGATGAAAACAATGATGCTGTGAATGGAGAGGGCACTTCACATGCTGAACACTCCCAATTTGCTACTGTTGGAGTTCCGTATACAAGTAATTGGGCTTACGATTCTAAGGACCCCATTGCAGCTGCATAAGCTTATATGGTATGTATGATAAGTTGTCATCTCTTCCATAAAGTGACCCTATGAATTTAATATTTATAGTCCTCTTCTAGGCCTCCAAGATCACAGGAGACAAACTACCACAGGCATATGTGAACAATTGTTAATCTGAGAGTCAATATTCTGAATGGAGTAAGAAGTATTCTAGATTATCCTAAGTGCCTCAAATATATATCTAGATCACATTGTGTAGTTCTCTATTCAGCAGACAATGCAGTCATTTATCTTGCTTCTCTATAATCCTATTATCTGCGTCTAGGAGTCTTGATCTTAACCCCAGTGAGATGTGATAAACATTTCACTGCAGAAAGGAAATTTGTGATGTCAGGAAGGATAAGCTTAAGACCTGGAAAGGATCATAAAGTGACAAGATAAGCAGAGAAGGTTAATTCTCTAAAGTGGAAGAAAGCTAGAATGTTTTTACCTTTTCATTTCCTAAAAATGAATCTTCAGTGTTGTAATTATTTAAATAATAGTGAATGTGGTTCTCCTGGAGACAAGTGACATAAGATTTACTGCTCATGGCTCCACTAGCACTTTGCTCGTTCCCACTCCCCATCAGTTGGTCAGAAGGAAAGTCTTATTGCTAGTCCATTGCTTTCTACCAGGCTCATCATTGGGGAAGCGATATATTAGTAATAAAGTGTATTATTTTTTAAGATTCAAACAATATCAGAGTCTAAAACACAAGGCCAAAAAAAAATATTCTAGAACTTCAGCTTATATACCTTAAAATGTTATCAATTAAAAGTACAGCTTGATCCACATAAAACAAGCCCTCATATCCCACCTTCAGGCAAAAAATAAAAAGTTCTAGATCTCAGAACATGACAACATTAAAACAAATGATTATCCCCTATGAGGATAATAAGATTATTTTATTCTATTATAGTCTATTGTTTATAATGTTCAGTAAAATATAAAATTATGGGGCCATATAATAAGAATATTTTGGTTTTTGTTGAATGGCAAAAAGCATAGAATGTAAAAAGTGTAAATATGTGCTAGTCATGCAAAAAGCAAACTCTCAAAGAGCTACAGCAACCGAAAAATAAAAAGTTATGATTTTTGGACATTGTGACATTGAAAAAATAAAAAATGGCCACTTAGTTCATGAAGTATTTTGGGTGAAAAATATTAATGGACTCTTCATAGAAAAGGGCCTCAAAATTGAACAGATACACAGATAAGCTGATTGGATCAATAGATAGATAGGGGCAGATTTACTTACCCGGTCCATTCACGATCCAGCGGCGCATTCTCTGTGGTGGATTCGGGTCTTCCGGCGATTCACTAAGGCAGTTCCTCCGACATCCACCAGGTGTCGCTGCTGCGCTGAAGCCCGCCGGAGTTCACGATCCTATACTTGGTGAAGGTAAGTGGGTGTCCCGCGACATTTTTTTTTTTAAATGCGGCGGTTTTTCTGAATCTGTCGGGTTTTCGTTCAGCCACGCCCCCAATTTCCGTTGCGTGCATGCCGGCGCCGGTGCGCCACAATCCGATCGCGTGCGCCAAAATCCCAGGGCAATACAGGGAAAATCGGCTCGAAATGGAAAATTTGCGTAACCCGCCGGTAAAACGCGATTCGGCCCCTTAGTAATGACCCCCCAAAGTGTAGTGGTCACACCAGGTTACTACAGATCAGCTACTCTGCATGGGAGCTAAGCTGTAGATCTTAGGAGATCTGATCTTAGGAAGGTGCTGTCTACTCCCTTCAATGTGATATTGAGGACTTGAGTCAGTGGATAGGTTATCAATATTTCAAGCCCAGAAAACCCTTTTAAGATATTAAAAGCATTGTGTGGATGTCTATCGACAGTACCTAAGCTCTCGGATCTTTAAGTGAAGAATCCCCATGTTTTATTGACTCATAGTCGTGTGGGTGACTGGGGATCATAGGTGATGTGTTTGAAATTACCTTTTATGGTTTCCATAGATAATGTAATAAAGAATATTAAAAATTGTATTCATCATCATATTCAAATTATATGAGCATAGGTTCTATATGAATAGACAATTATTGACATATAGTTTTCCAGTCTGGCAGCCGCTGTAGAGAATTGTATGGGTCACAAAGGAAATTACTTTGTGATTAACGCTTAGATTCTACATTGTAAAATATAATGATCATGGGCTGAGAATGAGAGGGGAGGGGGTTTTAGCTCTGAAGCATTGAGGTTTATCACTGAAATGGGATCAGAGGTGCGTGGCCCAGAAAAGTCTATAGACCACTGTAAAAATTAAAATATACCCACCTGGACAGTTGATAGCCTGTAAAGCTTAAGAGGTGCTCAAACTAAAGGCACTGGGGCACATTTACTAAGGGTCCAAATACCGTATTTTCGTTTTCCGACTTTTTCCGTTTTGGCACCGGCTTGCATGGGGCACAAATCGGGGGGCATGGACTACGGACAACCCGACTGATTCGGACAAACTGCGCAATTTTAAAACCAAATTGTTTCTCAAGATTAGCAATCACATGCACCAGGAAGAAGGTGAACTCTGGCGGACTCAGCGAGGGAAGCAACACATAGAGGAAATAGGACGCACAATCTTAGTGGATCGCGGCAGTTCATCGGACATTCCGGATCGGCTGTGTCAATGGGATGGGTAAGTAAATATGCCACATTGATTACCTAGAAATATGAAGGGTTAGAAAAAAACTGTGCAAGAATCGGCAGAGCAACATCCATTCAATGGACGCAAAGAGTTGGTGTAGGTGGCAGAATCAATTTCCTCAGTGTAAATGTAATGAACACTGATATATCCATGCACGGTAATCACTATGCACCATGAATATATGTCATTGACTCGAAGACGATGTGACTCCAGCAATGCAGTAATACCGAGAGGCTGGGGATGACAGATGGGTTCAGCGTAGATATAATTTATAGCACTGCTGACCTTTTCTTCACAGCGTCTCTGGGGAGCAGGAAGAACTCTTGTTGTGTAAATTTAATTTAACATGTTGAAAGTTCTCGTGAGACCTCCGACGTCCCTGAAGGATTTTTTTTACAGTTTGTGATTCAGAATGAACGGTGCAATGGACTGAAATCTGAGGAGCTTCCCTTCTGCAGCCAATGCCAGGGTGAATACTACCTCGAGTAAACAACGTGTAAATCCTCGAGAGAATGCGCCGGCAGTGTGGGTGGAGGGTAGTGTCTTCATGGTCTTTTTTTAAAATCAACAATCAACTTTATTTAGTGTAATTTGGAGATACAATTTACACAGCAGACAAAGCGCATGTAGGCCCATTGAAGAGAAAGGTGACAGAGAGCGGTGTACATTTGTACGAAGTGCATTAATGGTCCACTACAGTAAAAGGATCATCTCCACAGGAATACATGCATAAACCTCAATGATAGATATATAAGAATAGATCTGCAAAGTAAAATGTATGCCAGTACAGACCATTGTTTAATAACCTTATAAAAAAGTTCAAATTCAAGCAAAACAAATTACCCAACAATGCACAGCATCCCCACCCCAGGGCCACCCCTCATAGCACGGTCCAAAAAGGGAGATGAGGACCCATGCATACTAAAGAGGTGGGTGAAATTTACTAACTCTGATGGTAGTTAGATATGCTCCATGGAGCATATAAACCTCCAAAATTCTGGCTCCTAAAGTGGGGGAGACCATTTTGGGGGCAAGAGATCCCACTCCTCGTCTGTTAACCAGCCAAATTCATTCTCCCAACGTGCCCTTGCCGAGGCAGGTGCTCGCTTAATGTGGGTGAATAGTAGCTCTCTATGCAAACTAGAAATGAGGTCTTTACCTGGGGCCCCAAGTAGAAGAGGAGGAAGTAAAAAGGAATGATCTACTAGCTTATCACCCAGGAACTGTGTGTATATGGAATGGCAGAGCTGAAGGTATAGCAGGTGGAAGGAATTAGGCAGGTTTTTGGAATTTTTTTTTATCTCTAAACTCTAACTTTACCTACTTTGAAACTAAGTATAGCGATAAACAAATTTCAAATTTCTGAGATGTACCAGATATACTCAAATATAAGCTGAATATTTCAGCACAAAATATGTGCTGAATAACCCAAACTTGGCTTATATTCGGTACAAAAAAACAGTACTTACCTTTCCAATGCCCCCCACAGGTCCTCTTCTTTCTTCTGGCAGCTGCAGCTCCGTGTGCGCTGGCCTCCCACACCCTATGTAGTCAGCCACACACTGACAATATAGTGTGTGCGCTACCAGCGCACACGAATCTGCCGCTGCCAGAGCACAGGAAGAGAGAAGAGGGCCTGCAGGGGACATCGGATAGGAGAGTATTAAATCTACTTTTTTGTATACTGGGGATGGCTGGCAGGCTATATACTGAGGGCTGGCTGGCTATATATTGGGGGCAAGCTGGATGGCTATATACTGGGGTGGGCTGGATATATACTCGGGGGTGGGCTGGCTGGATATATACTGGGGACAGGCCGGCTGGTTATATACTGGGGGTAGGCTTGCTATATACTTGGGACTGGCTGACTAGCTTTATACTGGGGAAGGGACTGACTATATACCGGGGGGTTGGCTGGCTATAAGAACAGAATTGTTTTAGTTGCTCAAGGCAATCAATCAGAGCTCAGTTATTTTTATTGCCGCAGAAGTTTATAAAATGAAAGCTGAGCTCTGATTGGTTGCCGTGTTCTCAGATAAATCTCCCCCAATTTTATTTTCTCTTCATGTGTGTTTGAGTTTGTTTTCTAGCTTTGTTGAAAGCTATAACATGAAAATACTGACATCAGTTTTCCGGCAAAGCCACGTCTCTGTTTGACCTCACAAGGTGTCTGTTCTTCTTGTAGGTGACATGTATCAGGGTACAGTATAGAGTTTATTTTCAGTAACTGTTGTGTTTGGATTTTATGTACATTTTGCTGACAGGTGCCGTCTGAGCAAACATAACCTTCTCCTGCTGTTTACCAGGCCTGGGAGGTAGAACAGCTGCGCTCAATGATTATCCCGCTGCCCGGAAATTATAACACTTATTTGGTTTACTTCTTCCATTGCTTTGTTAAACCATTGTGTAGCAGTACAGCTCTGTTCTTCAGAATAGTCATAGAAGGTGAGCCCTGGCCTTGACTCAAAATACTGACTAGCCTCGGCACCAGGAGCCAGGAGCCTTAAAGGGGTATTTCCACTAAGACAAGCTTCTTATATGTACTCAGGATTCAGTTGCCCCTAGACACGACCCTGTAACTTCTGACTTTGGGTTCGGGCCGCCATCTTGGATTTGTGTGTGACAGCCGTGCTTGCTGAGATTTCTGTGTCTTTCTGCTCTGAGCCTGTAGCCACACCCCCTGCACTGAGCTCACACTGATCACTTCCTGCCAGCACATTGTGAGCAGAGAGAAGCTGCAGACTACAATGTACAAGGAGATAAGTGATCCGGGGGAAGGGGGAGGCATGCACATATTTGTGAGAACAGATATGTAGCAGAGCTAAAAGTGTCACAGTATAAAAGTCTGTCAGCCTGTGTCTGTCATGCCTCATGTGTCTGTTATGTGTAATCTCATGCATCTCTCATCTATCTTTCTATCTGTTAGTGTGTTAGTACAATGTCAGAAGCCAGCTGAAAGTGTATATACACCTGTACCCTGATAATCTAACCACATTGTCACCCCACAAAACTAGATGGATCATAATGTGTCTGCTTAGAGAGGCTCCTCCCACACCCTTGGATTTTGCACTGAGCAGCCTAGGGAATAATGGGGGCTAAAACAGCAATAAAACAGAATAAAATTTTAAAGTAAGGGGTTAAAATGATCTTTTGTATGTAAACATCACTAGTGGATTGAGATGTGAGAATTTTCTTTTGTAGGAAAACCCCTTTAAAACTTCAAAAACTGAAATAAAAATAGAAAAACATGCAGTTTTATGTGCTTTTTTCATACAATTTATTCATATAAATCCGCTACAATGAGAAGTATAAGGCTGTATTACTTTCTGCGTTATTGCTGAGAATTTATGACATTGCAGCAAAACTACAAGTTCCAATATCAGGTAAAGTCCTGAAGCATCTACAAGATGTGACATCACTGTGTCTGCTCGGTGGAAGTCCGGCAGATTTTAGTTTTATTCATACCTGGGGTCATACGTAATTTTTGCTTACCTTCAGCTGCCTATAGAATAAGGGCGATGCATTCTGAATGTAGAGCCCAGATTATAGTTAGGAAAACATCTATTATGTAAATTACAACTTATTGGAAAACCTCCTTCTTGACGAAGATTAATATTACTGGAATTTATTGCTTCTCTGTATAGTTAGAGTAATGAGTGTGCATTCATTAGTGAACTCCCAGGGACTTATGTAATTGGATCAATTAGTCACCGTTTCGGCTTTGGCTTGTTTTTTGTACCACTCTTTTTTTCTCATCTCTACTATAGAGATCTGTGTAGCATATGCTTTGGCAATATGACACATGCCTAATGACACCGCACTGTATTTTTGATACATATTAAAGGGGTTGTCCTGTTGATATTCTAGTCTATCGCTACCCCCATTTTGATACTTTTTGGCTACTACATCTGGTTCTTCTTTGACACAATAGAATAATGGGGCACATTTACATACCTGTCCGGAGGAGTTCACCAAAAGTGCATTGTCCGACGATCATGCACTCTGCCGCGATTCACTAAGATCGTGCGCCCGATATCCTGCATGTGACGCTTCCCCGTTCAGGTCTGCCGGAGTTCACCTTCTTCCTGGTGCATGTAAGTGCTTGATCTTGCAACACAATTTGAATATTAAATCCCGCGCTCAGTCCGAATCAAGTCGGATCGTCCAACGTTACACCCCCCGATTTCTGTTGCATAAAAGCCAGCGGAGCTGCGACACAATCTGACCGTGTCCGGCACAATCCCCTGTTAAATGCCTGTCACAGCGGCGCAAAACCCGAAAATGCCAGAAAAAAGTGCGTCCGTGGACCCTTATTAAATAAGCCCCAATAAGTTCAGCAATCAAAGATAAAGTTAAAGAGAGCCCATCATGCAAAATAACCCCCCTAAACTAAATATATTTTCATAAACTGCCATTAGAGAGCATTGCCTCTATCCCTTCATTGTCCCTCTACATGCCTGTAAACCTAAGCAATGAGGTCCTAAAGCTGTATGCAAATGACCTGTGAAATGTCCAATGAAGAATTAGCATATTCAAGCTGTCCACTCTATTCATGAGTGGGAGGCACAGCCACACCCCCAGTGCTTGACTGACAGCCTGTATAATGGTGTGAGGCTGTATAGTGATGTGCTTCCTGGTGCTGGTGGCCACGCCCCCTGCAGCCTGTGTGTGCATGTGTGTTTAGGAGAGATACAACAGCTCCAGGCAGCCATGTTACAGCAGAACATGTCAGATTCATGTGTAGCTGATGTCTGTGTCTCTCACCTGTATATTAGGAGGATGCAGCATGTCAGCAGATGCAGCAAACACACTAACTATGCTTTACTATACATTACACACAGACATGAGCAGGGGGAGGAGAGGGGAGGGGTAACAGGGGTGACATCACTGCCTCTGACCATGTGACCAGCCTCATTTACATGATAAAGAATAGATGATTTTACAATGAATAATGTATGAAATAACTAGATAAAGGCTGGGATGGGATCCTTGTGAGCTGCTCCAACAGGTAGAGGTGACAGGACTAGTGACACAGACCTGATGACAGGTGTCCTTTAATCTTTGCTGCTGATTCCACTAGTCAAAGAATAGTTTCAAAAGTTTCAAAAGTATGGAATAAACCGTCTTCATGTAAAAACCATAACTTTTACTTTATTTGAAAAAATATAAATGATCAAATGTGTAAATGCTAAATAACCAGTTGGACCACGGTGCCTGGATCTATGAGTAAGTGTCTCTGGTTTATCATGATGGATTCTGAAGATAGATTTCCTTTAAGCCTGATTCCAGCATCTGGTAGGTGGAGTATGTGTATATAGATGGTGTATGGTGATATACAGTGGTCAATATATCTTATTTTCTAATCAATTTCTGGACTGACCTAGTGCCCTTGTAGAACTGTTGTAATGAAGTATGTCCTGGCTACTCCGCCATGGTCATGGAGACTGGAGATATTGATGCAATATCAAGACAAATTGTCATCTGTGAAGATGAATTAAAGTAAAAAATGATCCTGAAAAGAAAGATGCCTTTGTGATACAACATGCAGTGAAGCGCAGTGTTATTTTTTGTTAAATTTTCAGTCCATATTTATGTCTCCATATGAAATAAGAAATGTACAGCAAGGCTCCATGGCCCTATAGCGTGGCTATGTCTGAGTGATGTTTTGGGTAGAAAATGCAGCATTAATTTAGGGCATTCATTTTGCTGTAATTGGAACCAGGATTAACAATTACATGTAATTACAGACACCTTACAGCTGATCATTGCAGCCTGGGAGTAAAATAAAGCACCCAGAGATCTTCTCCAGAGGTCACATTGGGAAGAAAGCTCCGTCTGTAACTAGGGGTTGTCTGTAAGTCGGGTGTTCTTAAGTAGGGGGCCACCTGTATACTGTATTTTACGGTTTAATAGATAGTAACATATAGGGCATACACATATATAAAAATATTATGAAGGCTTGGCTTTTGCCGTACAGAAGATCTAACAATCTGATTTCAGTCGGTTAAAATACATTGAGGCAGATTTACTTACCCGGTCCTGTCGCAATCCCATGGTGCGTTGTCCGACGAGGATTCAGGTCTGCCGCGATTCACTAAGGTTGTGCGCCCGAGTTCCTGCATCCGTTTGCTGAGGTCCGCCGGAGTTCACCTGCTTCTTCCCGGTGCTTGTAAGTGCGTGTCTTGCGACACATATCTAAATGTTAAATCCTGCGCGATGTCCGAATCAGTCGGGTTGTCCGACGGCCTGCCCCCAAAATCCCGGGGCAATTCAGGGCAAAACGGAAATCGCCAGGAAACCCGCCGAAAATGCGCTCTGCGGACCCTTAGTAAATGAGCCCCATGAGATGAGTGGACCCAAACTTGGGGGTCGGGTGCATCCCGCGCGACCTGTACTTATTGCCGGATTTGCGGCTTTTAACCATAGCTGTGATTGGCTAGGGGCGTTCCCGAACTTAAAGAGGACCTTTCACCCTTAAATCGGGCACTAGGAGCTGCTTACTAAACCTTTGGTAATGTTATCTAACACTGCAGCGGAGTACAATGTAAACGCCGGACTGCTCGCCAAGCGGTCTGATGTATTCATGAGGGGGCGGGGTTGGGCCGGCTTTAGGGGCGCTGACTGTCGCATGACACGCCGCAGTCACCGCCGGCCTATGGAGTAAACAGGGAGGTCCGGGGAAGAGGCAGCGCCTCGGACCACCCCATCATAAATACGTTGGATCGCTTTGTGAGCGGCATTTACATTGTACTCCGACGCAGTGTTAGAAAGCGTTATTGGAGGTTTCCGGTAACGCTATCACTCTAACACTGCGGCCTTTATTTAATCACTAGGAGCTGCTTATTTAGTAAGCAGCTCCTAGTGCCCAATTTACGGGTGACAGGTCCTCTTTAAAGTTCGGGTCCACTCATCTCAGCCCCATGACATAGAAATGTTTTCTAAAGGAAGAAGTCCACAACAAATCTTCAGAAAATCTAGGCACATAGGTGTATAAAAAGGACAAAGTTGAACTGCAAGGGTGCAGAAGAGAGCAACCAAACCTTTTAGAGGAGTTATACGTCAGCCAATTTTTTTTTTCCCAAAACTATCATTGGGGGCTGTCAAACAGGAAGCTATACTTACCTTTCTCCAGCACTCCGGTCCAGCACTATGTGTACCTTCATAACTGGTCTGTATATATGTATTCAGAGGTGCAGCAGTGACAGCACGACCATAGCGCGCACCCGCTCCAGGTCCTTGCTGCGCCATGTGTAAGACCTACACAGACCACAAGAATAGGCTGCAGCGGGAGAGATGGATATAGCATCAGCTACGGCATGATCTTATGGGAGACCCAGGTTTAGTTCGGATGCAGCCGTACAACCATGCAGGGTCCTGCTGCAGACGCCATATTACTGATACTCCGCTGATAACATGATCCAAATATTGCAGAAGATACAAATTTATTAAAATGAAGTTTGAAACTTTTCTGACAGTGTTAGCAAATATAGGCACCATGAATATGCTCCAAAATTGTCCCTCTAATTTTAGCCGTGACTGTGACAAATTCACTGAATAGAGTTAACAATCTCAATTACATCAAAGACTAAAACACTGCAGTCAGCAGATTCTTTAGTTGCTGGCAGAATGTAGCTGATATTAGCTTGTCCATTATGGGAATATAAGCCTTAAGGTACCATTAAAGAATTGGTGATGGCTCAGATCCTTCCAAGCTTCAGTTACCGTATATTGTAAATTGAAGCAGAATATAATGTAATGTTTTATTCCTTGTATTTCAATGACACGTTAAAAGATATTAAGATGATAAGATTTTCCAACCAGTCAATCAGAGGTCTCCAACACAAGGATGTGTCCTATGACCTATGACATTTCTACAGGTCATGCTCTTTAGATTTAAAATAATATTAGAGCAACAACTGCTGGACAATCCCATCCTTTAAGAGTTTCTAAGTACCAGGGTAATAACAAGTGGGAAGTGGACCCACTGATCCACCAGACCGGTTTGCCTTGGGGTTTATTCAAATGGAGACCCAGTGTTTCACCTTTAATCTCTTTATCACGATTTGAACTTTGCTTTTGGATCACAAGGCAAGTTCAGCTCTTGATGTAATCCGCTGGCCTAGGTTCGTCCGAAAAAGCAGATTCAAGGCACTAGGGGATCAGGCAGAGGATAGTCAGAGAGAGGCCAACAGCACCAGAAATTAAATTCAGAATCACAGAGCATAGTATTATTACAAAGGGGTAAGAAATTCAAGAATCAGCAGAAGACTTGTCATTTTAAGGAAGTAGCATGCTAGGGACCTTAACTCGTAGGTACTTCTCATTGGTGGAAGGCTACTTTATACTCAGGAGAGCATAGAAATTAGACAATTAAATTAGCCCTTTATATCTCTACAAAAAAGAAAACCAAGTCCGCACAGTGGAGAAAAGCCTCAATAGAGGGGGTGCAGGGCTTTCAAGTATCTTAGCAAAATCCTTCAGTAGTACAGGCGGTTCCCTACTTAAGAACACTCGACTTACATACGACCCATAGTTACAAACGGACCTTTGGATATTGGTAATTTATTGTACTTTAGTCCTAGACTACAATGATCAGCTGTAACAGTTATCACAGGTGTCTGTAATGAAGCTTTAGTGTTAATCCTGATTCTTATGACAACCCAACATTTTTAAAATCCAAAAGTCACAGAGAGCAAAAAAGTTCTGGCTGGGATTACAATGATAAAATATACAGTTCCGACTTACATACAAATTCAACTTAAGAACAAACCTACAGACCCTATCTTGTATGTAACCCGGGAACTGCCTGTAAAGTTAAAAAAAAAATGTAGGCAGCACTCCAAAATTCCAAAGGGTGAAGTTTATTGAAACAGTGGAACCGTCGCCACTGTTTCAATAAACTTCACCCTTTTGAATTTTGGATTTTTGGAGTGCTGCCTTTATATCTCTAGATATGAAGCTCATACCTTATGATGCAGGAACCAGAGGCCATGAGAGCAGTCACAGGACCAATAGAAGGCAGCAGCAGGATGGCAGCACCCATTATTCTAAACAAGATGAATAGGTGGTGGTCATGAACCACTTACATTACTACCAGGATATTGATGGTCTAACAATATCAGATCGTTGAGGTGAAAGTTATTGTTCCCATTCATTTGGATGAAAGCTAAACTGCCTGGCACAGCCATTTCACAGAAGATGGAGCTATGGATACAGTTCTGTGTATTAGTTCTGGTGTTAGTGGCTGCTCTGAGAGGCTGATTGTTGGGGGTTCCGGGTGTGAACCACCACTGATCACAGTAATCAGTCTTTAATCCTGGAGACTAACCTAAAAGACCTCTTTATTTTAGTAATATGTAAATTAACTGCAGAGGCTACTGGAGCACGGAGTATCCTGGCCGGGCACTGGGAGCTAATACACATCCCAGTAGCCTTAGCAATGGCCCCTCCTTTCATATCCTTGGGATGCTCTTCTTCACTCTTGCCCCTGTGCCTTCGGCTTATGTAGAGCATGGGAGAAGGAGCCTATGTACATGCGCAGTAGCTCCATAGAAACCAGTGGCACGCCTGGCTCTTGTACGTAGGCTTAAAGATGAAGACAAGCGTGCCAAGGATGTGCAAGGAGGCGGCTCCAACAATTAGGTTCTACAATTATTAAATTACAGATTAGGTCAGAGACAGGCAGTCAAGAGAAATATACCATCAGATTTACTTCTGATGGTGGATTCATCATGGTTGGTTTTTTTTTAATCTAGAAAATGTAACTATGGCTGTGGTCACAATTGGCTTCCAGTCTTGACAGAATCACAGTACCAGATCCTTATAGATCAGATCCTGTTTTACTGATCCGTCTGGTTGCATGTTACTGTATGCTTTACATGCAGAGGTGAGAGAACCTCCACTGGAGAATCCAAACAGAGCCCATTCTGCAGTGTGAACATAGCCTTACATAACTGAAGGGGTTGTATGCATAGGCTGTATTGCATTTTGGATATATCCTGTGTTCTGCTGCGTGGGGGATGAATTCACCGCAGAAGCACCAGCTGCAAACGTGCAAAAACAGGAGACACTTTCAGGCTCTGTAAATTACACATGGCTATAGATGATAATTAGCAACTTGTGAAGTTCCCCCGTGTCTTCTGTAAACTCCTCTATTTATAGGCCTGTGCCTGGAAATAACAATTAGCTTGGATTCACTGCTCTAATTAATTATAATATCCGAGAGAAATTGGGATATGCTTATTTTCCTCTCACTTAAAGGGGTTCTCCCGAGGTTGGAAAACATGGCGGCTGCTTTCTTCCAAAAACAGCGCCACACCTCACCATGGGTAGTGTGTGGTATTGGAACTAAGCTCCATTCATTTCTATACAGCTGAGCTGCAATACCTGCACAAACCTTGGTCAGGTGTGGCGCTGTTTTTGGAAGAAAGCAGCCCTGTTTTTCAACCTTGGGAGAACCCCTTTAAGCGTGTGGGAATGATAACAGCCATGCTATAGGTATGCCGTGGCGAGTGCAAATACTTTCATTTTGGAGGTAGCAGTTCTCCGGAACTGACATTAAATGGCTTTATCCTTAAGAGATTGCTGAGAATCCTTAAGCTGATTACAGCTCCATACTCTCTGATGTGGCCATTCTTTGCTACTGGGACTCCACGCCCATATAATTGAATATAGGATAAGCTGCAATTGCGGGCCCTCAGTTTCGGCCCACTACCAATCTCACCAATAATTACTGATTGTAACAATAGTCCATTAGTTGTCAGTCTTGAGGAAACCCACGAAAGAATGATGGAGTCATTGACTGATGTGTCCTTTTGGTTTTCAAAGCCAGATTTTGGTCTATACAGTAGATTAATGAATCCCAAACAGAAGCTTTATGTAAATCTTTCCATGTTATGGGAAACTTGTAGATACCATCACTTCTAGAAACCTCCATAATCCTGAGATTGTTTTGCCCTGGAGGGGCCATCTGATGTGCAGGGAAAAGCATTTCCTGGATTGGCGGGTTACCAAAGATCGGTTCCCTGGTAATCAGAAAGTGATGCTAAACCAGTGATAGCATGTAACTAGTCTTTGGAAGAGTATGTAGTACTAGACCTCCACCAATTGTTAAATGATCTCATATCCTAGTGATAAACCATGAGACAACCTTTTAAAGCAGTGATGGCGAACCTATGAAAGCCATTTTCAGTGACACGCGGCAGCCGTAGAGTTACATTTCATCCTTGGCTCCTACACGGCCATGTGTAGTAGCTGAGTATAAAAAAATTGCTGTAGTGTAGAGTAGTGCCGGAGGTCTGTAGGCTAGAACAGCAGAGCTCCGGCACAGGGCATCAAGGCCTGGAACTTCCGGCTGGCGCAGCAAGCAGGGAGCAGTGGGACGCCGCGGGGGGCACATATCTGAGGCCCTGTGATCGCATATCGCTGTCTGGAGGCCCTGTTATCACTGTCTGGAGGCCCTGTGATCGCATATCTGGGGCCCTGTGATCGCTGTCTGGAGGTTCTGTGATCGCTGTCTGGAGGTCCTGTGATCGCTGTCTGAAGGTCCTTTCTTTGCTGTCTGGAGGTCCTGTGAAAGGTTCTGGGGTGTCATGAATGAATGATTGGCCGTTACTGAGATAAGTGAGGGGGAGGCTGGAAGAGGCCTGTGCTATGGGTGCCGTTTCCTGCCATTAAGCAGGATAATAATAAATAATTATACATATTTGTTATTTAAACTATAAATATCACAAAATTATGTTTTTTCTCAAGGTGACACACCACCCAAGTTATGCTCGGATTTTTGGCGAATTTTGACACACCAAGCTCAAAAGGTTGCCCATCACTGTTTTAACGGGAACCTGTCACCACATTTTTCACAAGTATAGTTCGTGACATACATTCAGATCTAGCAGGAGTCTAGTGGGGTGTGGTCTCCTTGGGCTGAATCCAGCCGCTCCTCCCTATACCTTCTTAGCATTCAGCAAATAATCTCATGTGACCAGGGTGACATCATCTAAGGTCCTTTTTCCTCCTAACATTTGCAAACTGTACTTCATGCATGTATATGATCACATGAAATCAAGGCATGCCTCCATGGCATAGAAGTATATGCCTACATGCTGTGATTTTGTGCGAATGTTACAGTACAGTTTGTGAATGTTAGGAGGCAAAGGACCTTAGATAATGTCACCCTGGTCACATGACATTATTTGCTGAATGCTGGAAAGACATGGAGAGGAGCTGCTGGCTGGAGATGGGAGGAGTGATCACTGCTCACCTCTCTCATCTCTATAAGAAAGGAGCAGCCATGCTGCAAATTGAAGCAGGAATGGGTCCTGCTCTATAATTTGTGGTGCGGCTCAGTCACGGTGCGTGGAGACATGATGTGCTCAATGCACTGTGCACATGCACAATAGAAGTTTATGGGAGCCTTGAGAGTACCACAGTTTTGCGAACAGCTCACAACCCCAAAAAACAGTTATGTGTAACCTTGGGGTCCACAACAGAGTTGGACCGATCAGACAACTTTTGGGGAACTGGTCTACTATCTTATATGTATGGAGGCCAATATGATATCAGGATTCAGAAATCCTCCAAAGCAAAACAGACCTTCCATTTTTTTTCCTTTGGTTACAGTTATTTTGGCGAAAATTTTAGCTTTTTACATTTACACACAATAACCTCTTGGTTATATCTATAGCTGTTTGTTAACTTTTCTGATGACTTCCTTCTATTATTGTAAAAATGGCTCCACCTTTGAGGCACCAAAAGTCTCATTAGCATAAATCCAAAAATGTAATTTAATCTCAAATGACTATACAGTAACTGGAAACAGGAAGGTGGAAAGATATCTCTGAAAAGGTTATTAAGGAACATACAGAATGTTCTTATTTGTGGGGTGATATAAGAGCTAATAGGCTGCACCCCATTTCTGTGAACTTTGAATTATATTCAGAAAATCGAGAAAGGACGGGTTGTTCATCGGTAGTCAAGAGACAGACTTTGCTGTAGTTGTCAGTCTCTTCGCTAGCACTTTGTAGTTTTGTTCTCAGAACTTTAGGTGGAAGGATCAGAACATTTCTGCTTGATCGCAGATAACAAAGAATGAATAATCAAGGCGATCAGCACAGACAAATCCAGCGGAGAATGGTCAAGGACGTCTTACAAAAGCCGTAGGGTATCAGAAGCAAAGCCCTCCCCCATTGTACGGGAAGAATAGAAATGAATGGAACATGTAATATGTAGAACATGGTCACCTACTATCCTGTGTTTACAACAAACAGTAGGTAACATTCTATGGAAATAAAGGAACTCGTACAACATCCTTGAACTTTGGGTAATTTTATGCATTTATTATACCACTACCATTAGAAATAGGTCTCTTTGGGGTTGTGCTGTTTGTGAAGATTACTCCGTAACAGGATAAATAAATTGGTTCCGTTGAACCTGAAATGTAAAATGTATTCATTAGTCAGTTAGTTCATAATTAGTATTAACTCATTTTATATGTTACTTGAAATAAAACGTT
The DNA here is from genome assembly GCF_040894005.1 of Engystomops pustulosus. NCBI lineage: Eukaryota > Metazoa > Chordata > Amphibia > Anura > Leptodactylidae > Engystomops > Engystomops pustulosus. The sequence goes on from NC_092420.1 coordinate 27,722,267, forward strand.
TATTAATATACCTCGTGGTATACTATTGATCTATGGTCTACAGATCCTAAGTACAAGCCACCATATACTTTTGGCGTCAAAAAAGCTTGCTCTTCCCTTTTTTGGGAGTTCACCGAAAGTGCATTGTCCCACGATTCACTAAGATCCTGCACCCCCAAAATCCTGTATTTGTCGCTGCCCCGCGCAGGTCAGGCACAGTTCACAATCTTTTTAGTGGTGCATGTAAGTGCTTGGGCTTGCAACACAATTTGAAAGTTAAATCCCGCGCTCAGTCCGAATAAGTTCGAATCATTCGGATCACCCAACCGCCCTAAATTGTGTGGCATGGAATCCGGCGCAGCTGCGCCACAAAATGATCACTTGTGCCACAGTCCCAGTACAGACACTTCTTAAATACCGTTAAAGTGCACTCTATAAAGTTAAACACCGGAGATCAGAATTAGAGAATAAGAGAAATAAGCATTTGCATTACAATATAATTGTGTGTTTTGACTTACCTTGCACCCTGACAGAACATTCTGCTAAGCCCCAGGGGTTGGGCTTTAGTTTGAATGCATTTAAAAAACAGCATGTGACTTCTTTGTGCTACAGGCTCCTTAGCTCTCAGCCCCCACCTTTGTGTTCCTGTACAGCTCCTCCCTCCTGCTCCATCACATAGCTCACAGTGTGGTGAGCTGACGTCAATGGGAGAGGGAGGAGCTGTACAGGAGTATACAGGTGGGGGTCCTGAGAACTAAGGACTGAGCAGCACAGACAAGGCACATGTTATTTTTTGAAATGAAACTAAAGCCAACCCCTGGGACTAAACAGAAGATTCTAACAGGATGCAAGGTAAGTTACAACACACAATTTAATTTAATTGTAATGCTTCGAGAAAGCAGAAAGGCATATTTGCAATGCATTAGCTGTGATGGACTTCTGAAACCTGTCTTTAGTGAAATGGAGGTCCCTCATGACTGGTTCTCTTTAACAAACGTTCTGATACACACTTGTAATTACTCTGCTGTATAGCTGTATGAGAGGTCCAACTTCTCCTGCATGACACATTCCCCACGGCACTCCCTCCACCACATTTCACTGACTTCTTTACACACTTTAGGTTCAGTCTTTCCATAGTTTGTCAAGACACTGAGGCTGGAGACACTGAGGCTGCATTCACAAGCACGTATGCATACGTTTGCCGCGATGGAGAGGAGGATTGGTGATCCCTCCGCTCTCCACAGCGATGCTCGGCACCGAAACACGGGGAAATATGGGACATGTCCTATCTTTTCCCTGTGTACGGCGCGGTATGATGCCGCACTTGTGTGCCAACGTATCGCTCCATGCCCCGTTGCCGGCCTATGGGAGATGTATGGACAGCCGCAAGCTTGCAGCTGTATATACGTCCCCCTACGGTCATGTGAATGCAGCCTTAAACTGTATGACAAGACAGGTCCTTACGCTTTACAGTGCTGAACTGGCAAGCAATTCCACCTGCAGTGTTGAAGCCAATACCCATGGATATTCACCGCATTATCCTGTACTTTCTTCCATTTGTCTTTCGAGGGAAACTAGCCTTCTCGAGGGACTTTGAAGGAGTTTGTGATTTTGTAATATTCTAGAAATTGCAGACCTTGAATGATAAACTTCTCTTGTGATGGCTAATAGGGTCATCGCTTCTGGACAACCTGCTGTTGGAGGGTTTTGGTCACTTTGGAACGACACACCATTTTCCAGTTTGCAAAGTCAATGAAATCTGGAAAATTAGGTTGCCAGTTTAATAGGGTTTTTTAGATAATTGAGAAACTTGGGGGTATCTGAAAGTTTTCTGTAATTTTAATCACTGTTCTTTTTCAATGATCTCATTTACATTTTTTTCTGTGCTTTAGAATATATGCAATTTATGAAATAAGGTATTTTACACATGTTAGGATTAGAGATGAGCAAACCTGACGTTCGCGTTCATGGGGGTTGGCCGCAGGACCCGTAAACCTTGCCGGTTGAACAGTCAATCCAGCAGATTAACGCCTCTAACAGCTATCCCTGGCCAATCATTGCAATGGATAGTTGTTAGGGGCATCGATTTGCTGTTCTGCTGGCAAGTTCATCCGGGGTCACATGGCCAAACCTTGAGCGGGAACGCCGGGTCTGTTCATCTCTAGTTGGGATGTATTCACATAGGTCTACACAATGAACTTGACAATTAGGAAATTGATTTCTAGTTTTGACCTTCAGTTTATGGATTCAAGATGAGAAACCGTTTTGGATAGAGGAGACAGGTTTTGGATTGTATTTTGTGACACATTTGCCCATAGATGTCACAGCTGGACCTGTAGATTCTACATACATGCAGGGTGCCAAAGGTGTGACTACAGTGATAATTGCCATAGCCACTGCTATGGGGCCCCCAGTGTCACAGGGTCCGTCATCCGACCTGTATATAACATATATGTGATGTATATATTCTGTGTCTGGGATGTGTACATGCTGTATGTGTATACAGTCTATGGTGTCTGTATATACTGTATTATACTGTATGTGTATAAATGTGTGATTGTAACTGGCATATGTGACTATACAAATATGTATATTTTTAGGTGGGAAGCAGGGCCCCATTCAGAAGCCTGCCATAGGGTCTTGCCTCTCCTAGTTACGCTCCTGAATAGACCCCCACTAATCACGAGCATGGGTGTCCTGTTCTCACTAATTGAGTGAAGCAGCAATTCAAGTATGCCTCCTGTCACTCCAACCAATACTGTGGGAGCAGTAGACATTGCAGGGTGCATGGCTCTTCTATCTTCAGCACTATCATAGATAGTGTATGGGAGTCCTGGAGACACCAGGGTGATGTGCGCTGCAATATCTGGCGCTCCCATAGTATAGAAGGGACAGTCAGGATGCAAGCTTGTCCCGACACTTCTTCAATGAGTGAGAACTAGACCCCCCATTCTAGTGATTGGCGGGGGTCTGTTCTTCTGGAATAAACATGAACCTTGGTACCACCCCTTTAACTGAGTAATATGGGAGCTGCAGTGGTATTGAGCTTATACATGTGATTCAAGCTTCCAAGAGCCACAGAGCATCAATCAGTAGGCAAAGTCCTATATTGCACTGACTAGTGATGGATGGTGTAAGTAACTAGTAATGACATTCAACTTGATTATTTATATATATGTATGGAATGAAATCATCTTATCTTACATTATGGTCTCTTATCTTATCTTACTGGTGTAGATTCCTAGGAGGTTTTTACGCTTTTTGAAAAAGTCTTTAGCAAATTAGTGCCAACAGCAACGCCAAGCAATACACCTCAATCATGGTAATGTCTGTTCTATAGAGGTCTGCCTGCATTTCTGTACACAATGCATTGTATGGCAGATCTGTGCTGAACACTCTACAGGCGGCACAGCAGCCGTATAATTAGCAATGGCTGCATATGGCCTTAATAGGAATAATTCACCCTAATTACTCTAATTACTCAATAACAAGTTGTATTACTAGTACCACTGCTGACAGATGCTGTCCAGAAAAATGGTTATTAGTTACACATTACAGACCCGCAGGTAAATCAATGCATAATTACTATGTGTGTGCATGCTTCCATCTACCGCTTATTCCATGGAGACGTAGTTCATGCGTGGTAACTGTATTATAGACAACACAAAATAAAGAGAAAATATTACTGTTACATCATAAGTTCCAGAAAAAGATTCAGTAAGGAGAGCTCTTTCTTCCCTGACCTAGTCACGAGCCTCTCTCTCAGCTAAACCAGTTCCCTACACTGTACTGATCAGATGCAAATACATCCAAACAGCACTGTCTACAGTTGGGAATTTATTGCTCCTGGAATAGATATAATGGTTTGTCTTTTATCCGGCATCACGTCATTAGGCTTCCTGAAAGTCATGTTTGATATAAAGGGGGTTGCCTTACAAGGTAGATAAGAGGCAGTCTTTCCTTATCCCATCATGTTTCCATATTCCCTGATAAAATAAGAGAAAGCCTAAGGTAATTCACTTCTTGTAGTGGTGGGGCAAGTCCATAGTACACTCCTCTTACACAGCTCCCCTGTACACAGCTCTTCCTTGAACATATAAAGGGCTTTTCCAGTTTATATGTATTGATGTCCTACCCTTAAGATATCACATAAGTGTAAGTTAAGGCTACATTCACACCTTTTGTTTAGGACACATTTAGTGTATACATCAGTGGTGGCGAACCTATGGCACGGGTGCCAGAGGTGGCACTCTGAGCCCTCTCTATGGGCACCCATACCTACACCCCAGCACAGAGTTTGCCAAATAGGACTCAAAGCCTCTTGCAGTCCCAGGACCCTGGAAGGAAGCTACAATGATCATTTCAAACTTCTTTCTACTGTATTGGTGTCCTCAGGTGCCTATACGATTTAAACCTGTGCCAGAGCAGGGAGTAATAAGTTACTGCCTAAATTGTCACATTGGCACTTTGTAAAAAATATGTGGGTTTTGGTTGTAGTTTTGGGCACTCGGTGTCTAAAAGGTTTGCCATCACTGGTATACATAATTAAAAGCTCCTGGCTGAATGTATCCATAGCACAATGATGGAAGAAAGAGTCATCCATTCATGCCCTCCCTGTATTCTCAGAATATCTTGTGTCCAGCAGGAGGCACTATATCATCCTGCTTCCTGGAGAGTGCAGTATATGCTCAGCGGAGGCCGTTAGAGGCTATGGGGCATGTATGTAACTGTATGGCATCCATCTCCAGCCTCCACTGCACGTATACTGTGGGTATATAAATATGGACAGTTACATCACTCGGGAGAAACCCAAACCCAAAGCAAAACACTTGCTTCTGCTAATGTTCACTCCACCTCTCATATCATCAGGGAGGAGGAGGTAAACTGGAGGACCAGGAGGTAACTAGTTGAGGCAGACATATAGCATATACACATCACTTATGCACACACATACAGCAAATACCCACATACATACAATACCATATACAGCTTATACACACACATACAAATACTGTATATACACAACACACACATACAGCATATTATATACCCCTGATGTTGGGTCCCCCTGACACTGTGGGCCCCATAGCGTCTGCTATGGCTGCTACCACTATTGTTACGCCCCTGCTGCCCACCATTGTAAGGACATGTCCACAATCCTCCTGAGGTATACTTACAACATAATGAAATAATAAGGTATGAACACAACATGTTGGATACAAATCAAAGGAACGGAAGAATTTTTTTGCTGCTCACTTTATTTGGTTGCATCTCTCTGGCAAACACTAATGGGTGTATAGTATTTATAGATGGCTGTTTCCAGGGGAGTATCTAAGATCCCATTATTTTATCTCCATGGCTCAGGTCGGACTGTTATATACTTGTTAGAATATCCTCCATATGGTGCAGGGACCACCTCAGAAGTGGTGGTGAAATAAAAAACAAAAAACAAGTAGCAATCGTCCATTGATATTACCTGTGCCATAAAGAGGCTATTAAAGCAAACAATCCTATAGATAGTTCAGCTACGTTTGGATACCTCTTTTACAGTGCAGTAATGTACATCTGTTATCTGATTTTCCTGAAATGTCACATGGGCACAAGAGGAATAAGTGGCGGAGTTATAGGGACACATACATGCCAGAGGGCAGAGGGTGCATTCTGCTGAAGGAAATGGTGCACACCTGGGATCTTCCTCTACAGTATACGGCATATTCTCAGTTTATCTCTAGCGGCTGCAGAGATTACGGTCCATCATTGTCACTTTCCGCCGGCTTCGCTTTACATAAATGATGTAGACTTCGGCTCAGTATTCCTTCTGGGGAGATAAAGAGGATGTTGTTCACACAGAAAATTGGGCAATGTTTGGAAAGGTTTCTTTACTATAAATGGATTAGCTGCAGGATGTGCATTGTGGATATTCCGCCTGAGGGGTTGTAAAGTATTGTAGCATCCAAATTGTGAAAACCATAATTCACCCCATGTGTATATTTCTGTGTTTTCTACCTTTTACTCAACTTTGTACCAGAGCGACTTTTCATTTTGGTTTTATATAACTCAGATCTGTTACCATATAAGAAGCAGGTAATTTCATTTTCACATACAGTGAATAAGGGGTATTCTGAGCCATGTCAGTGGGTCGTGAAGGGGGGGGGGGGGGGCTGCAGCCGGCCAGGAGGTGGGTATTAGGCTGGCGTGGGGCATTTCTGTCCCTGTGCACTTCCAGGAGGTGGTGAATTTTGATATGTGAAAAGTCACCGGCTACGTTTATCTGCCTAGTGTACAGGTGAACACTGCGCAGGACCCCTCCGAATACCTCAATAGGCCCGAACCTCTTCATGTGTCCGACTGTGAAAGATGCACAACGGGGCTATCGTACACTGCCGCCTGAGAGTCGATGTATGATAAATGACCACCAAAAAGTGCAAAAGTAGTTAAAGGGTGATGTATCAAGTTAGCAAAAATCTGACTTCTTGGGCCTCTACCATTTTCATGAATATGTGTCTTGCTGGTCCATTTTATACTATGGAGTGTCAGAAATTGCAGAGCACAGCGCTCTGTTATCTCTGGTGCTTCCATCCAGAGAACTGTGCTCTGCAATTTACAATGCATGAATGAAGCGGGAGGACATATGCTCAACTTTCTACTTCACTCATTAGTGACCATAGGACTCTGGTTCTGCGGATTGTAGCAGTAGGACCCCCCAGAACAGCATGTTACCCCCTAACCTGTGTACAGAAGCGGGGATAACTTTGGTAATTTGGTACAACCCCATTAAGGCCAACTAATGGTGACAGTAGTTGTGAGTTTCCCCTATGCTGCGGCGTTATCCTGCATCGTCTATGTCCCTGCTGTATTCTCTCCTCTCACCCCTGTCTTCCTAAGACACATTTGGTAGATAGGGAAGATGTAGGGGGATACACATTTTTGCAGGATCTGACTACATATGATTTGTTTTTAGTCTATAGCCATGGAAACACATAGGCCCACATTTATTAAAGACTTTGCACCAGTTTTCTGATTGACTTTGCACTAGAAAGAACGTGCAAAATGCTTGCAAATATATTTAAGAAGGGCACTATGCCTACCGCGACATATAGTACATCTAGTACATCTGGAATAAAAAATCGCACAAAAATTGCAATGCACCAAAAATTGTCTCAAAAAAACCAGAAGAAAAATAAAGATGAATGACCCCCATAGAGTTGCACAAGGAGATGAAGGAATGGAGTGTACACGTGATGGTTGTTCTCCCTATTATATTTTTGTAGCAGTCGGATATTCTGATGTCAGTGCCGTGTATGAGCGGAGTTTATGACTGTAAAAACATGGTAATATCTGATTTTTCCCTAATTCTTGATGTGCTCATATACAATAGAGGTGCGCGATCTTGGGAATTGCCTCTTTTCCGTTTGGATAGTGTTCCTGGCACTTTTATCAATGCTTATGACATTCTGTTAATTCCTGGCTTTTCATGTTCAGCAGGACGGAAGTAACTTCCCGCTGAATTTATCAAAAGCCAAATGTGTCTCCTCTTTGCAGGTGAGCGCTGCACCCCATGAAACCTTGTTGATACAGTAAAACGCGTTTATGAAGGTCGCAGAGCAGCCGCATGATTCCCTCTATCCAGATCTGCATAGATCAGCTCGGCGCTGCTGAATAGCAAGCTCATGTGACAACAACAGCAAATAATGTGTTGTGTAGGAGGTAATTATAATCATCAAGGTTGTGTTCTTATTCTGGAGCAGATGCTGCTTTACATGTGTGTATTGTTTTACCTCTAGTGTAGCACACACCATCTGCCTTGTTTTGTTCCAAACCCCTCAGAGTCAATCGGGGCCTTGTGTACGTTGGCTTCATTTACTGAAGTTCTCATTATGTGGCATTTGTGCAATGTTTTATGTGGTCTTCACAAAAAAAGGGATTAAAAGACCCAGTTCCATTCCCATCTTGGCAGAAGCTTAGCTAGGGGTTCAGCGTAGGGGGACAGTATTCCACCATACAGTGAACATATAGTCTCTTCTGTATGACCAGCACCGCTCTGACTTCTAGCAGTGACGCATTGGATTTGTTAGAGAACCTGTCTGGTGGATTTGGGCCACTAAACCGTGTTTATAGTTAGCTATATGTGAGTCAGATAAGACACATTGGACTCACACCTGGAGCTCTTGGTGCTTCATCTCTCAAAGCTTCAATGAAGTTAGAATAAAACCTCTGTTTCATAGTACTTGCTGTGTACTTACAGCGCTTGTGGGGTATAGCCAGGGTGTACTACTCCAGCTTCATAGCACATGCTGTGTACCTACAGGGCTTGTGGGGTGTAGCCAGGGTGTACTACTACAGCTTCATAGTGCATCCTGCATACATACAGCACTTGTGCAGTGAAGCCAGGTGTACTACTCCCACTTCATAGTGCAAACCTACAGCTCCTGTGTGGTGAAGCCGGGGTATACCATGCCAGTGCAACATCCCCCACCTGGACCTAGCCTTTTCTTGGCCTTGGGCACGCTGTGGTCACGGTGCTTGATATGGGGACCAGAGGGCTGACCTACAGCCTGGCACGTCTCCAGCAGGTGGAGTGCGCAAGAAATATGGAGGGAGAGGCTGATGCAATGCTTTCTCCCTGGGGAAACCCCTGAGGTGTATTTAGGATGAATCTCTGGGTGATGGATGGGGAGCCCGTGATGGTGATACTGCCGGATCCAGGGATTAAATGGAAGCAACATTGTGAAATTCAACTTACAGTTCTTTATTCAACTTTAAACAGCAGGAAATGGCCAAACGATAGCAGCAGATTCAGCAGAACTGGTGAGCTGGTCCGCAGGAAGGTTGTTCACAACCTTTTAGTAGCCTCAGGTTGGGCTGATAGAGATGGAGCCGAGTCCAGATGGTGGATATCAGCTTCGGGACTTAAGTCTCCTGACGTGCCCTAAGGCAGTGATGGCGAACCTATGGCACGGGTGCCAGAGGTGGCACTCGGAGCCCTTTCTGTGGGCACCCAGCACAGAATTTACCAGATAGGACTCAAGGCTTCCTCCTTCAGTACAAGACAGCTCAGGACGTGCCACGCTCAGTGCTATTTTAAAGTGACACCTACTTGGCTGTCAGGGCTACAGGAGGGGCAAGAAAGTGTGGACAGAGATGGATCGTTGGAGCTCCTGCTTTGGGTCCCCTGATTCTTCCTCTTCAGGGGACCCTGGAGGGAAGCTACAATCCAAATGTCTCCTGCTTTCTATTGTATTGGTTTCCTCAGATACAATGTGATACAGCAGAGATCAATAGGTTACTGCTTAAATTGTCATGTTGGCACTTTGCGACATAAAAGTGGGTTTTGGTTGTAGTTTGGGCACTCTGTATCTAAAAGGTTCGCCATCACTGCCCTAAGGAATCAGGCAGCGGCCTGAGGTACCTGTTCTTCCTGGTAGTGGGTCTGGAGGAGAGCTCTGCAGGGAGCTGCACACTGGACCTGCTTCTCTGTCTACTGACTATAATCCAAAACCACGTGCCCCTGCCCACCAGTTGTTTATATACTCCCTTGGTCAGGTGGTAACACTCTCCAATCAGCTTCCATATATACAGGATGGATGTAGTAGTGCTGATCTGTGACCATATATACAGGATAGGGGTAATAAGTATTGAGCTTTGACCATATATACAGCATAGGAATAGTAGTACTGTGCCCATATATACGGGATAGGGGTAGTAGTACTGAGCTGTGCCTGAATATACAGGACAGGGGTAGGAGGAGTAGCACAATGCTCTGCCCATGTATATACTGAATAGGAGTAGTAGTACTATGCTGTATCTGTATATACAGGGTAGTAGTACTGTGTGAAAGTGTGGTGCTATAGTGTAGTGTAGGATAGGTGTAGTAGTGTCCCAGTAAAGGAAAGGATTCTTTACCGTTAGAGTAGAATGTAGACCGGTTAGTTAGCCCCTTATCCCAGAAAATATTGGACCTTTGGACTATTAGTAGCTAACAAAGAATATATGTGATTGCCTCAGCTCCATGGTGACTCGTTGCGTTACTTGACTTTGAAGAAGATGTAATTGGCCTGTAATACTCCTGACAATATTGTAGCGACTGTGGTTATTGATTCACCCAGAAATGTACTGATGTGTAATACATGTTTATAAGGCAGGGCAAATCCTGACCCACCACTGCAGTGAAGATCTACATACTTCAGATAAAACAAGACTTTTCTAATGTACGTCTACACCAGAGGGCCTCTTGCTGTGAGTATGGAAATCAATTAAAGTATTCTGTTTGCCTGACAGATAAAATAAAAAATGGGATATTCATCCTCCCTGACTTTCCATTCAAAAGACATAAGTGCTTGTTAATAATTCCCCTTAGGGTCTTCTTCCCATCTAGCCGTGCTGGAGGATGATTAGGCGCTGACGTAGAGAAGGCTGCTCCACTAGTTACTAATACAACGAGACTCGGTCTCTTCATCCATCAGTACTAAGATGTGACTGCAAATGACGTGAGACGACATATTCCACTGTTCTTTAAGATTCTTAAATGTACTCACGATAACAATATAACACATTCTCTAATTCACTGTCATTAACAAAAATACATCATTCCACAGATATAATTCCAACCTGTCTCTATCGGTCCTGGTGTATACAGTTTTGGTTGTTCCTGGATCTGACCATAAATCTTCTGACTTTTGCATGAATAGCTTCTCCTGTCTGCAAATGCCCTTTTCCCCCTGCATTACAAGATCAGCTCAGACACAGGCACTTCCTGCCAGCAAGCAGCAGCGTGCAGAGACTTACTGTACAAGATACAGGCAAGATAAGGTTTTTATAGCAGAGCTTATCTTTATATAGATTAGGTGAAGGAACAGAGCTGAGAGTTTCATTGGGGCACATTTACTTACCTGTCCATGTCACGATCTCCGATCCGGAATGTTCGACGAGTATGGATTGTGCAGCAGTTCACTAAGATCGTGCACCGATATCCTGCATGTCTCACTAAGGTCCGACGGCGCTCACCTTATTCTTCCTTAAGTGCTAGGCTTGCAACATAATTAATCCCGCGGCTTGTCAGAATCCGTTGGATCCTCCAACAGCCCGCCCCCCGATTTCTGTCGGACGAAAGCCAGCGCGATAGTTCCAAAATCCGATTGCGTGCGACACAATCCCCTTTCCTGTCCCGGTAGCGCAAAGTCAGAAAACCCGACAGAAATGCGGCCGCGGGACCCTTAGTAAATAAGCCCCATTGTGTTTTATATCCATCTCATGGATCTAATCATCTCTCATCTCTGATCTGTCTCATCTCTCTTTTTCTACTAGATGTCAGATGCTAGTCAAATGTGCAGAAGCTAAATAAAAACTGTAGATAAACCCTTTACTCTGATAATCTAAGCACATTGTCAGAACACAGCATCTCACAGCACAGAGGGATCATGAAGTGTCTGCTAAGAGAGTCCCTGCTCATACTCTGGTATCTTACACTGACTAGCACTGAGTGATTAGAACTTTCTTTCATGGGCAAACCCCTTTAAGGTAGGTAAATGTACAGTGCCAGTGAAAAAGTTAACTCATCCTACAAAAACCTTGATGAAAAGGTTATGAAAAGAGTTATGGTTCTCAGAAAAAAAACAAAATAATTTAGTAGAGTTTAGTGTTGGATCATCTTATTAATTTATTATAATGTAATTTTTGGGTCATGGGGGTAAAAAAAAAAAAAGAAAAAACATGACATGCTCGGGATTGCCATTTAGTATCTGATTGGTGAGTATATAACTGTCCCACGCAGGATACAGTGCTAAAACGGAAGGTAAAAACATGCAATATGGTGGCGCCTCATGTAGGGTAAAGATATACTATGCAGGTCGGTGTAGAAATGTGGAGGGATACTAGCTGTATTTTGGGACGTAGGCCCTTCATCAAGTACAGATGAAGATCAAGAAGGTCATGATAAAGTGGGGGTGTGCCCGAAATGCGTCTACAATTCAAAATAAATGTTGGACTCTTCTACACCCATGAAGTCTATGTGATATGTTTGTGGTTGAGTTCCCCCAAGTACAAGGGCGACCCAGCATTTAGTGATAATTCACTCCAAAAGGAGGCATTATGTACAAGGGACGTGTGACCTTACTACAGTGTTTTTTGATCACTCTTTCCAATGTTTTATGCAAGAAAAAAGAGTCGTGGAGGATGCACTGAATACAGTAATGCTGCTCATCTTGTGTGCATCAACTATTCTGGCCTGCAGGACCCCCCGATACCTTGAGCCCCATAGAAGCCGTTATGGCTGATACAGAGGTCATTATGTCACATGTAGCTTCCATGTCACTGGTTGAGATATTCTTATCTAGGGCATTTATTGCCCTGATTTCTGATGCCTGCTTACTTGGGCGATGTAATCGAGGGCACAGCCATGTTTCCTCTGATGATTAGACTCTTAGCTATGCTGATTTCTATGTTGATGACTGATGCAGTTTGCTAATCACATCACAATGAAGATCCTGCGTCTACACAAGAATATTTGTCTTCTCATTAAGAAACTCGCCTGATTCCAGTGAGACAAGAAGCCGTTCAGCCTTCTCACGTCCGTCTCATCTCTGTGTTATACAAATGTTTCCTAATCTTTTTTCTCAGTCTACTCGTCCTTTATACGTCAATGGATTAAATAATCTACAAAGCAGACAGTTATGTGCCCGCAGGGTAATCTTCAGAGTGTGTCCCCGTTAAATAACCCAATTATTTAATCTTTGTAGCCTTTGCATTTTCTTATGATTAATTTGTGAACTATTTATTGCTCCTTAGATAATGGTAACTTTTAGCTTTTGCTTTTAAAGGGAACCTGACACCAGGAATGTCATTTGTAGCTGGTGACAGGTTCCAATAGCTTATGCTGTTCTGATTATTAAAATTCCTTTGTCCACTTTTCCATTATTTCAGTGCTTTATAAAACTTTATTTCACATTACCTGGCTCCCTTCCTAGCAGTTTGTGGTGAGTCCCAAAGGAGTAAACGGGGGGAGGTCTGCAGCTGCAGTAGGCTATGTACCTATGTCTCGGTCTCTTTAGGCATTCTTCCTTCACACCTTCCTCCCCCTCCCTTTCCTGCTAAATGCACATGACAGGAAGAGTGGAGAGAGCTGGATGAGTGTGAATGAGAGGGTACTGAGACACAGGCACACGGCTGTCCCCTTCCTCCTGTGACTCACTACATGCCGCAGACAGGGAGCCAGGTAATGTAAAATAAAGTTTTATAAGGTAATGAAATTATTCAGAATAATGACAAATGCATATGCAAAATCAGCATAGAATAGGCTATTGGAACTTGTCACTAGCAAACAATTACATTCCTAGTGACAGCTTCCCTTTAACTACTAAATGACCGCCCTATAGTCTTTTTACGGCGGTCATTAAGGGTCCTTCTTTTGACGCGCCACCTTTCTACGGCGGCACGTCAGAAGAAGATTGCGGGACATCGGGCCTTCAAGTGCCGGTGTAAGGCTGTGATATACAATTAATAATAATAAATAATAAAGTGATATATACAATTTTTCATCAAATACTATCACAAATAATGTTCTAAAAAGTGATCAAAAAAAGTTACATTCCCTAATATGATACGACTGAAAAGAACAACTCTTTTCACAAAAAATAAGCCCTCAACCAGATCTGAAAATAGAAAAATACAGAAGTTATGGCCCTGAAAATGTCCATAATAAAAACAATGCGATTTTCTCCAATATTGGTTTTGCCAATATCGGGTCTGCTGCAATTCACTAAGGTCGTGTATCCAATTTCCTTCATGTGTTGCTTCCCCGCTCAGGTCCGCCGGAGTTCATCTTATTCTTCCTCGTGCATTTAAGTGCTTGATCTTGCGACACAATCTCATTTTTAAATTCTGCGGCTTGTCCGAATCCGTCGGGTTGTCCGACGGTACGCCTCCCCGATTTCTGTCGCATACAAGCCAGCGCCGATGCGCCACAATCCGATCTCGTGCGCCGAAAACCTTGGGCAATTCGGTGCAAAAAGCAAATATTCGGGAAACCCAACAGAATCGCGGTTCACGGAGTAAATGTGTCACGTGAAAACATTCTCAAAATCACCTGGATATGTTAAAGCGTTCCGAAATGATAACCAATTCTAAAAATTTAGTCTGGCCACTAAGCCATAAACTGGCTACATCCTTAACTGGTTAAAGGGGATTTCTAGATGTTTACAATAGATGTAAGTAGGGTTATGCAAATATTTTAAAAAACACAACAAAAAGAGCTTGTACCTCCACTGATCCCCTGCTACTGCCAATTTGATGGTCCCCACTAAACCTCAGTTTTAGCATCTATCCCGAGAAATGGTTAGAAAAGTCCAACCCACAACCTCAGTGAGGCCATAGATGTTGCCCAAAAAACAGGAGTGTACATTTCCTGTAAAATGTTCTTCCCAGTGTGTACCCGGCCCAGTATTTTCTTCTTCTATGATCATCACAACAGAAGCAGGACATGTCACAAGGGAAAAGGTAAGTGAATCAGAGTAATCATTATTCTGTGCTCCCTCCATCAGCTGCATTGTTCTCTTTCCTGCAGTCTGCGCTCCAGGTTCCTTACATTGTTAGCTCCCGTCAATGTATTATTAAGCATCCACCATATTAACCTGTCTAGTTAAGTTAGAAGCTACCAAAGTAAAGGACCCCAGAGACCATGAAAAATTGACCATTAACACAATGAAATTACAATAATTCTTTATAAATTTATTAAAGACTATTTAAATGTAGCATAAGAAAAAGCAGCGATAAAAAGTGGGTGCCCAAATTCATATAGCAGTAATTACTACACGGTTGAAACAATATCCCGAACGGTCGAATAAAATGTGGTTCCCACATACACTCACGGGCCACTTTATTAGGTACACCATGCTAGTAACAGGTTGGACCCCTTTTGCCTTCAGAACTGCCTCAATTCTTCGTGGCATAGATTCAACAAGGTGCCGGAAGCATTCCTCAGAGATTTTGGTCCATATTGACATGATGGCATCACACAGTTGCCGCAGATTTGTCGGCTGCACATCCATGATGCGAATCTCCCGTTCTACCACATCCCAAAGATGCTCTATTGGATTGAGATCTGGTGACTGTGGAGGCCATTTGAGTACAGTGAACTCATTGTCATGTTCAAGAAACCAGTCTGAGATGATTCCAGCTTTATGACATGGCGCATTATCCTGCTGAAAGTAGCCATCAGATGTTGGGTACATTGTGGTCATAAAGGGATGGACATGGTCAGCAACAATACTCAGGTAGGCGGTGGCGTTGCAACGATGCTCAATTGGTACCAAGGGGCCCAAAGAGTGCCAAGAAAATATTCCCCACACCATGACGCCTGAACCGTTGATACAAGGCAGGATAGATCCATGCTTTCATGTTGTTGATGCCAAATTCTGACCCTACCATCCGAATGTCGCAGCAGAAATCGAGACTCATCAGACCAGGCAACGTTTTTCCAATCTTCTACTGTCCAATTTCGATGAGCTTGTGCAAATTGTAGCCTCAGTTTCCTGTTCTTAGCTGAAAGGAGTGGCACCCGGTGTGGTCTTCTGCTGCTGTAGCCCATCTGCCTCAAAGTTCGACGTACTGTGCGTTCAGAGATGCTCTTCTGCCTACCTTGGTTGTAACGGGTGGCGATTTGAGTCACTGTTGCCTTTCTATCAGCTCGAACCAGTCTGCCCATTCTCCTCTGACCTCTGGCATCAACAAGGCATTTCCGCCCACAGAACTGCCGCTCACTGGATGTTTTTTCTTTTTCGGACCATTCTCTGTAAACCCTAGAGATGGTTGTGCGTGAAAATCCCAGTAGATCAGCAGTTTCTGAAATACTCAGACCAGCCCTTCTGGCACCAACAACCATGCCACGTTCAAAGGCACTCAAATCACCTTTCTTCCCCATACTGATGCTCGGTTTGAAGTGCAGGAGATTGTCTTGACCATGTCTACATGCCTAAATGCACTGAGTTGCCGCCATGTGATTGGCTGATTAGAAATTAAGTGTTAACGAGCATTTGGACAGGTGTACCTAATAAAGTGGCCGGTGAGTGTATATAGAGCATATCACAAATAAGAAGCCTAACCACTATAATAATACATATAATGCGATGATTGGATATTCTTAAAAAATACAATACTACGATAAAAGAATAGTCAAACAAACAAAGAGAGAGACAACAATTTTAATGTTAAACAGCATTAAAACCAAAGTAAAGGACACTAGTTATAAATCTGCTCTATTTCCTAGAGTATTTTGTGCCATTTTAGCGGTCGAGATTTTGGCTTGCTTTGGTGTAGTGGAGCAAATAATTCTGGAGTTCTTTGATGAGGTTCTTCACTTTGCCTTTAGCTGCCGCTGCTGGGGGGCTGTATCATATCATTTTGGCCACTGAGATGAAAGACTGTCCAAATAATAGTATAATAGAGTTGACTGGATTACATAAGAGTCATGATTCCTCTATGACAGTGGTGGCGAACCTATGGCACGGGTGCCAGGGGTGGCACTCGGAGCCCTTTCTGTTGGCACTCAGGCAATCGCCTCAAGACAGTGTTCACTAAACAGATCAAATCCACCAAATCTTCCTACAGTCCTAGGTACCTTAGGAGATGCTGCTTTCAGTGTTTTTTTTTACAGCAACGCTTCATTTTCAACTGCGCAAAAAGTGAGAAGGTGTGGACAGGGCTGCATTATCTTTGGAGGTCCTCCTGTTGGACCCACCATTCTTCCTGTACAGAGAGACCCTGGAGAGAAGCTACAATGATCGTCTGAATTTGCCCTCCTTCTTTCAACTGTATTGGTGGCCTCAGGGGCTGATACGATTGAAAGCTGTGACAGAGCAAGGAGCAATAAGTTACTGCTTAAAATTGCAATGTTGGCACTTTCCGGTAAATAAGTGGATTTTGGTTGTAGTTTGGGCACTCAGTCTCTAAAAGGTTCGCCATCACTGCTCTATGACTTCTAGGCACCTTGATAAGTTTCATGGGTGGTCTTCCGAAAAACAACCCCTGAAAAGAGAACATGGCAATATAGTCAATACTTTCATTTTATTTAGTATTTGTATTACTGATTTTCTCTGCCTTGTCTAATGTTTGAATTATTCCTACTGAACATTTACGGTTAAATAGACAATTGGGTGTAATTGGTTTCCTTTGTCAGGTAGGATACACACCGGCGTGTCCGTTGCAGGTTGTTTCAGTTTTGCTTCAGTTTTTTTGTCCGCATCCTTTTTTTTTTTTTTTTTACGTCTGTGATGTTACTATCCCGTTTTTTTTCACATCTGCAAAAAAATAACTGAAGGTTTAACATTGGTTACAAGACATTTCCTTATTCCCCAGCCTCCTCAGTGAAAAACAAAACGTACCGACATAGATTTCTATTACTTTCTGTGATCCGCTAGCATGAAAAAAAATAAGACAGGTTGTAAAATATTATTCATGTACAACAGATCGGTTGAAAAAAAGTGACATGTGAAAACACCCATAGAAAAGAATGGTTCAGTAAGGCTACCATGAAAATCACTGACTCACAGATGTGAAAAATAACCCTAGTGTGAACAGGCCTAAAAGCAGTCTGTAATTTTCTGCAATAATGGTAATACTAATTAGAATTTTTTTTTATAGAACTCTGTGTTCTGTGTTATTCTGTGTTCTATATGTAATATTATGGAAAAAATATAAGAAAAATTGTTATTTCATAGAATTTACAGGTTGCATGATATAACACAGCAATTACATTTTAAAGACTACAATTTACATTCATTGAAGAAATACTTGACATGGGAAGGGTTTTCCAAGAAATTGGTGCCGGGGGCCAGCATCTCGTGGCTCATGCAGCACGTCGCTCCTCTGGAAAGCTGCTCCCTACTGAGTGATTTGTTTCCATGGCCAAATGCTTAGGGCTCAGTTTAATCGATCATGTCCAGCTCTTGGTTGTAGTAGATGAAATTGCTACACTTGTTATTTATTAGTATAGTTTACCAAATGTTATTACAGCCATGGCTGACAACATGTACAATTACTATATGTTTTCTTTTTATGAGCTCATCTGGAAGGGTAAGTAAATGTGCCCCAATAAATGTCTGATTGCTGGAAGCCACAACTTTTATTATCAGCATCAGGCCCATAGACCCTCTCACGTGTGACTAAGATCGTGCGCCCGATATCCTGCATGTGTCACGCCCCCGCTCAGGTCTGACAGAGTTCACCTTCTTCTTCCCGGTGTATGTAAGTGCTTGATCTTGCGATACAATCTGAAAGTTAAATCCCTCGCTCAGTCTGAAACAGTGGGATCATCCGGCAGCCTGCCCCCGATTTCTGTCGCATGGAAGCCGGCGCAGCTGCGCCAAAATCCGATTCAAAAGTGTGGCTGCAGAGCCTTATTAAATAAGCCCCATTATGCCTGATTGCTGGACAGAGGCGGCAATGTTTGTCAATGTTAATTTGAATATTTAAAGTCTACGCTGTGTCCCGGTACATCTTGTTGTGTTCATACATTTGCGTTTTTAGAAAAGGAACAAGTGTTAATGCACATGTGCTTTGGCCTCCTTTTGGCACAATGAGGGTCATTTACTAAGGGCCCGAATTTAGTTTTTATGGCGGGTTACCCGAATTTTTTTGTTTTGCGCCGATTTTCCATGAATTGCCCCGGGTTTTTGGCACACGCGATCGGATTGTGGCGCATCGGTGCCGGCGTGTACGCGACGGAAATCAGGGGGCGTGGTTGAAAGAAAAACCGACTGATTCGGAGAAACCGCCGCATTTTTAAAAAAAAAAATGCCGCTGGACCCGCGCTTACCTGCACCCAGCAACGGATCGGGAACTTTAGTGCATTCCGATGAACTTCAGTGCAGCAGCGACACCTGGTGGACGTCGGAGGAACTGCCTTAGTGATTCGCCGGAAGACCCGAATCCACCGCAGAGAACGCACCACTGGATCGCGAATGGACCGGGTAAGTAAATCTGCCCCAATGTGCCTTGCAACCTCAACACGTGAGCGCAGCTCTAGGACAGGAGACACAAGGGGGGAGTCTGCAGGGTATCCACATTGGAATTGTCTAAACCACAGCGAATTCCATTACTAGCAAAGTGTATAGGAGTTCTACAAAATCCAGAGCACATTCTGCGTTAAAAAGCTGCAGCAGAAATAAAGTTCCAATCTTAAATCTGCATCTTGCCATGTGCCATTTGTTAAAAAAGACAGATCTTGCTTGTCCATTTTTCTGGTGTATTTTGGCTGCATTTAGACGAACGTATGCCCGCACCAATTTGGCCAGGCGGGTACGCGTCCAGCCTGCTGGAGAGGGGGAGGGTTGACCCCCCACAAATATGACGCTTCTGTGCATATTTTTAAATGGGTGAGATTTCAAATAAAAGAGGGAATTCTAGAAAGGTCATTTCATACCCTACCGGAGGGGAACTGTTAGTTTATTGGGTTAAAATCTGGTGACAGGTTCCCTCAAAATGCCTTGAATAATATTGTCATCTGTTGAAATAGTAGGGTTTTTTGCCTTTGCTGGGACCATCACTGCAGGAAAATGAGCTGCATTGTGTGGACATATATCTTTATGTTACTGAATTACCTGCTGCAGCCAGCGCTGGGTTATTGGATTGTACTATACTGTTTCTGTACTATATTGATGTCTTATCCATTAGAAGCCTTGAAATAAAATTTTAAAAAAAGCTTTAAGGTTAAATAATGGTAAAACCTTTCCAGCCTTTCCTTTGTTCCATCTGTTCCGGGGGAATCTGAGATGATAAACTGTTTCATCGGCTTTATTTCTCCCGGAGGAATTGTTGAATGTGTAAAAGTAAATTTTACTGCCCATAAATCACATTGGAAAAAAGTTGCGTCTCTAAACACGTATCTTGGATTTAACTTACTTTGTGCAGTTAATACTTTTTACGGGTATAGATTTTTCCTAGAAGTCTGGAACGTAAAAGGGACATCTATGCTGAACTATAGGTTCCGACCTTTCCATCTGCCTATCGATCGCTATCCTAATAGCAGGCCCCGCTTGGTGACGCTTGCTCTTCCCATGGCGGCACAGATGGTCTCCGCGCTGGCCTGTATTCCACACGTAATTGCACTTTTGAACAAAATTCAAGCATTTCGCTGTTCAGCTTCAGGCATTGAGCGCTCAGTGCAGCATCTCCTCTCATCAGCGAAGGAAGCCATGTGTGGCGAACCATCCACCTTCTAACTATAGAATGGCTCCACTTTGCTTAACTAAAGTGGAGCCCTCCGGCTGCAGCTTTACAGGCCGTTACATTGTGCAGGAACATTCCCCCCCTCCCTCCTAATGTGTGAGATTACATCTGGCAGAGGAAGGGAGAAGTGCTGGAGGGGGAGGTGTTGAAGCGGCACGTGGTGCATTAACATAATTTTAAAAGTTGATTTTAGAAGGAAGGAGGCCATGAATAACACATATAAGATGATTGTTACAGTCCTGGGATCTATGAGTAAGAGTCCCTGGTTTATTCAAAATGAAAAATCCAAAGGAGACCACCCCTATAAAGACCAATTTTCTGTGCAGAATCGTCTAATCAGAGGTTTCTCTGTGTGTGTGTGTGTGTGTGTATATATACCATTATATATATATATGTACCACTTTATTAGGTACACCTGTCCAACTGCTCGTTAACACTTAATTTCTAATCAGCCAATCACATGGCGGCAACTCAGTGCATTTAGGCATGTAGACATGGTCAAGACAATCTCCTGCAGTTCAAACCGAGCATCAGTATGGGGAAGAAAGGTGATTTGAGTGCCTTTGAACGTGGCATGGTTGTTGGTGCCAGAAGGGCTGGTCTGAGTATTTCAGAAACTGCTGATCTACTGGGATTTTCACGCACTAGGGTTTACAGAGAATGGTCCGAAAAAGAAAAAACATCCAGTGAGCGGCAGTTCTGTGGGCGGAAATGCCTTGTTGATGCCAGAGGTCAGAGGAGTATGGGCAGACTGGTTCGAGCTGATAGAAAGGCAACAGTGACTCAAATCACCACCCGTTACAACCAAGGTAGGCAGAAGAGCATCTCTGAACGCACAGTACGTCGAACTTTGAGGCAGATGGGCTACAGCAGCAGAAGACCACACCGGGTGCCACTCCTTTCAGCTAAGAACAGGAAACTGACGCTACAATTTGCACAAGCTCATCGAAATTTGACAGTAGAAGATTGGAAAAACGTTGCCTGGTCTGATGAGTCTCGATTTCTGCTGTGACATTCGGATGCTAGGGTCAGAATTTGGCGTCAACAACATGAAAGCATGGATCCATCCTGCCTTGTATCAACGGTTCAGGCTGGTGGTGGTGGTGTCATGGTGTGGGGAATATTTTCTTGGAACTCTTTGGGCCCCTTAGTACCAATTGAGCATCGTTGCAACGCCACAGCCTACCTGAGTATTGTTGCTGACCATGTCCATCCCTTTATGACCACAATGTACCCTGTAACATCTGATGGCTACTTTCAGCAGGATAATGCACCATGTCATAAAGCTGGAATCATCTCAGACTGGTTTCTTGAACATGACAATGAGGTCACTGTACTCAAATGGCCTCCACAGTCACCAGATCTCAATCCAATAGAGCATCTTTGGGATGTGGTGGAACGGGAGATTCGCATCATGGATGTGCAGCCGACAAATCTGCGGCAACTGTGTGATGCCATCATTTCAATATGGACCAAAATCTCTGAGGAGCTTCCAGCACCTTGTTGAATCTATGCCACGAAGAATTGAGGCAGTTCTGAAGGCAAAAAGGGGGTCCAGCCCATTACTAGCATGGTGTACCTAATAAAGTGGCCGGTGAGTGTATATCCCTATATGAAATAATATTTCCTCGAAAAGTATTTGTGACATAGTATCTGTCTAGCCATAGCTTAGAATTTTCTTCCTCTTTAGCCATCAATGCTTTGCACCACAGATTAGTATTATATATATATAGCTATGCGATGTGCCAAATGGCCAGCAGCTGTATATCTGTAGGTGGTCCGGATGTACACCGATGACCTACAGTTGTACTTGCAATGCAATATAACCTATATTGAGACTGACAATAGTAATGCGTCCTTGGAAAGCCTTACTAGGGAGATCCGAGGTTTCAGAATTGGGAATGAAGAATACTCGGTGTTTTTCGTTTGGATTCATAAAAATGAAGGCTACAAATGATGAGCATTAGACAATTTCTAGATTTCTACAAATGTATCCTGATGCCTGATTTAGTGTTGGGTGATTGGTCTCGACCTAATGGCCAAGCCATGAAATCAAAATACATAGGTTGTGTCTGGTCTACATGTACTTCTTCCATATAAGCCAGTTTTTAAAGAATGGATTTAATGAAGACTTATTAATTTTATTTGCGAGACGTCTCCTGATCTGGATCTGTTAGTTCTATACTCTAATAAGGGTTTTGCTGTCATTTACATCATCAGATGTGATGGACTATCAATATTGTTCACTATGTTACCTAGACTTGTATGGATATTTAATATATGAATAAAACAAAGTACTAACTGGATCTTTCCTTGAATGTATAAGACAGATAATAGTGTGCATTGCTGTCTAGAGGGTTGGGTACATCTTGACATCTTTCCAGTCCTGATAAAAGCCATTCTGGATAAGACCCAATGTTTCATCTCCTTGGAGTAATTAGCTAGATTGCTCTTCCAGCCTCCATGGCATCAGATATTGCATCCTATTCCTATTCCAGCCTATTTACTAACCTGCCAGATATAATGATCATCATCCTCACTGTGTACAGACCATTATCAGGCAGCGGGGGTCATCTGTAGCCTAAGCACGGACATTGTGTCACTACCAATTATTCCATTATAATGTAACACATTAAAGAGACACAATCATATAGTATCTCTTAAAGTCTCATGATATTTAGGACAGATGGGAAAAAATTATGACATTTTTTGGACTGAAAGATGCCCTCGAAGTTTAGTGATCTAAGGGAATTGAATGGTTAGATTTACCCAATCCATAGACCCTCACTGGTCCCTAATACAGGCCGTCAGCTACTTAAGAACACCTGACTTACAGAGGACCCCTAGTTACAAACGGACCTCTGGATGTTGGTTATTTACTGTACTTTAGCCCCAGGCTACAATAAACAGCTCCAAATGTTATCAAAGGTGTCTGCAATGAAGCTTTATTGTTAATCTTGGTTCTTTATGAGAATCCAACATTTTTAAAATCCAATTGTCACAGAGAGCAAAAAAAATTTGGCTGGGGTTACAATGATAAAATATACAGTTCCGACTTACATACAAATTCAACTTAAGACCAAACCTACAGACCCTATCTTGTACATAACCTGGGGACTGCCTGTATAAGGGATAACTTGAAAATTCCCAGAATATCCCTTTAACTTTAGTGTCTCCTGTTATTATAACAGAATTTTACAATGCAAATATATTGGATCGTCACCTCCTAATTTAAAACGGATCTCTCTCAGGTTATGCTTTCTAATACTTCATTGAGTCTAGTGTATTCATGAGCAGCATGCTCCCTCAACCTGTCCTGCCCTGCTGCTGAAGAAGAGGATTCACTACTGGTTGTTGTGTTTATATAACAACCAATCAGTGACTCTGGGGAGGGTGAGAGGTTGTTCTGCTCCTCAATCCACCAAACTCATAAATTCTGAGTCCAGTGTATTCTCTGATTACTCCTATAGCAAATGTTTGATATGAAAGTGTATTTGTTTTAGTACTCCAATTGATTATTCGGATATGCCCAGCTTCTTCACAGTAGTACTTGCCTAGAAATAATACGAATGCTTGCTTCATATAAGGTCAGGCCACAAGTAACTTGGGTTGAAGTTGGAATTTTAATTGCTTTTCCCGAAACGATTTTTCTCCGGAATATTTTTACTCCTCCGTCTGCACACGATGATGCTGAAGATAACATTTGACCTGAAGTCTCATTGTGCATCCAGGATTACAGAAATCTCTGCTCATCCTCCAGGGATTTCATATGTTTCATAAAAACTCAGTATGAGCGGCCAGGGAAATCATAGAATAGTGAGTGATCTATGATCAGAGCATTCACATACAACTGGGGACAGCAAGCAATCCTCACTATGAGGGGGAATGTGTCACCCTCTAACTATAATGTGCTGGGATAATGACACTTTTATTGGCAATACTACATTTATGACATGATATAGTTGTTTATTACATAATTGTACTCCTCCTGAGAGGCTTGATTTGTGTTTGATTTGTGGGCGGTATCTTATAGAGCAGGAGAAGCAGAGCAGATTATACATTGGGGGTCATTTACTAAGGGCCCGATTTGCGTTTTCCCGACGTGTTACCTGAATATTTCCGATTTGCGCCGATTTCCCCTGAATTGCCACGGGATTTTGGCACACGCGATCGGATTGTGGCGCATCGGCGCTGGCACGCACGCGACGGAAATCGGGGGCATGGCCAAAACGAAAACCCAACGGATTCGGAAAACCCGCCGCATTTAAAAAAAAAAAAGGTGTTGCGGAGCTTGCACTTACCTTCACTAGGAATAGGCCGGTGAACTTGAGTGCGTTCCGATGCTCTTCAGCGCAGCAGCGCCCCATAGTGTCCTTTCTGCATACAGCATGTTATAGAGCAGGAGAAGCAGAGCAGATTATACATAATGGGGCACATTTACTTCCCCGGTCCTGTAGTGATCCCTGATCTGGACTGTCCGACGAGGATGAAGTCTGGCGCAATTCACCAAGATCGTGCGCCCGATATCTTTCATGTGTTTCATGAGTGCATGTCTTGCGACACAATTAGAATTTTAAATCCCGTGCATAGTCTGAATCATAGTCCGACGGCCAAGCCCCCCCATTTGTGTCGCATGAAAGTCGGCGCAATTGCGCCAAAATTCTGATCGTGTGACCAAAAATCCCTGTTAAATGTGGCGGAAATCGGAAATAATAGGAAACCCGACGGAAATGCGGTCTGTGGACCCTTAGTAAATGTGCCCCATAGTGTCCTTTCTGCATGCAGCATGTAATAGAGCAGGAGAAGCAGAGCAGATTATACATAGTGTCCTTTTTGCATGCAGCATGTTATAGAGCAGGAGGAGCTATCAAAAGGACGCCTATTTGATAACATGCTGCCAAAGTAGGACTGTATGTTAACTCATGAGCAGCAGTTAGTGATAACAGTGGGATGTGACGTGCACATTTAGCTTTTACTATGGTGCTGTGTGCATCAGTTATACCCTCACTGCAGAAATAAGGTTTTATTTAATTTTTTAAAATTGTACTATCATGATGTACAATATTCCTGTAGTGTGATTGTTAGTAGAATTCCCAAGCTGTACAATTACTAAAGAGATCTTATTGTGTATTATCCTTGTACTGTGACATCACTGTGTGTAATATCCCTGTACTGTGACATCACTGTGTGTATTATCCTTGTACTGTGACATCACTGTGTGTATTATCCCTGCACTGTGACATCACTGTGTGTATTATCCCTGTACTGTGACATCACTGTGTGTATTATCCCTGTACTGTGACATCACTGTGTTTTTTATCCCCTGTACTGTGACATCACTGTGTGTATTATCCCTGTACTGTGACATCACTGTATGTATTATCTCTGTACTGTGACATCACTGTGTGTATTATCCCTCTACTGTGACATCACTGTGTATATTATACCTGTACTGTGACATCACTGTGTGTATTATCCCTGTACTATGACATCACTGTGTGTATTATACCTGTACCGTGACATCACTGTGTGTATTATCCCTGTACTGTAACATCACTGTGTGTATTATCCCTGTACTGTGACATCACTGTGTGTATTATCCCTGTACTGTGACATCACTGTGTGTATTATCCCTGTACTATGACATCACTGTGTGTATTATACCTGTACCGTGACATCACTGTGTGTATTATCCCTGTACTGTGACATCACTGTGTGTATTATCTCTGTACTGTGACATCACTGTGTGTATTATCTCTGTACTGTGACATCACTGTGTGTATTATCCCTGTACTGTAACATCACTGTGTGTATTATCTCTGTACTGTGACATCACTGTGTGTAAAATACCTGTATTATGACATCACTCTGCACATTACGAGGGAGGCTACTGTGACATCACTGTGTGTACTATCCCTGTACTGTGACGTCACTGTGTGTATTATCCCTGTACTGTGACGTCACTGTGTGTATTATCCCTGTACTGTGACATCACTGTGTGTATTATCCCTGTACTGTGACATCACTGTGTGTATTATCCCTGTACTGTGACATCACTGTGTGTATTATCCCTGTACTGTGACATCACTGTGTGTATTATCCCTGTACTGTGACATCACTGTGTGTACTATCCCTGTACTGTGACGTCACTGTGTGTACAATCCCTGTATTATGACATCACTCTGTACATTACGACATTACTGACTTACAACGCACATATATATATATATATATATATATATATATATGGAATTCTGTAAAAGAAAGTTGGAAACATGTAGGACATACATCAGTCAGCACACCCTCCTATGACACAGCAGGCAGTGATGTACTATCAGCCTCAGGCTCTTTTCCTATCAGTGTTGGAGGCTGTTACATATTCTGTCACATTTCCTGGAAAAATGGCGCTGCATACTGTATGCTGGAAGGAATCCTGGCAGACCCCAAAATTGCCAATACAAAACAACAGACGTTCCTGACAGAACTGCAATGTATATTGAATTTTGTCACTTGTTTTGTATTTTATATGTATTATTACTAAATGTCAATAAAATCAATTTTATA
Organism: Engystomops pustulosus; assembly: GCF_040894005.1. Taxonomy (NCBI): domain Eukaryota; kingdom Metazoa; phylum Chordata; class Amphibia; order Anura; family Leptodactylidae; genus Engystomops; species Engystomops pustulosus. The sequence continues at coordinate 27,749,027 of NC_092420.1, forward strand.
TTTTTCATTATTATGATAAAAATTATTTTTTTCTGAGTGAAAAAAAAACCTGTTTAGTGTCATTTTTGAGCATGCATTTTTCACAAGTGACCAGTAGATGGCAGAGTTTTTCCTGAAATGTTTTGTCATCTTTATTCAGATGTATTTCATAGAGATTCTCTCTGATATATATGAATGGTAGGATATAGCTTTACATATTACAAATGTAACATCCGTTTATCTGTATATATTGTACCATAGATCTATAAAACTCCTTGATGCTGAGCCATATATCTATAGGATTACAATAAGGGATGGTTATCTCATCCATGTCAGTAAGATGAGAAGAGTCACATTTTGAATGAGTTGGGGCTCTGCCTGTATGTCCAGTTCTGGAGCCCACAGAACCACAACCATAAAAAACCAGAAAGATTATATTCGTAGCTTTAATATGACACCATGGGGGGGGGGGGATTTATCATACATTGCCGTATTATATAGGTTGCACCCCCAACCCGGGCAATACTACGCCAGGTCTGACCTGATGTAAAAAACTTGGTCACTTCGCCCTAAGCTGTGCCCCTCTGCGTTCCCAACTTCATGGCATGGAGGTGGCGTAAGCGCAAAAGTTATCACAATTTCTTGCAATGCTCAAAAACTGTGATTATTTCAGTGCTTCTACGACAGAAAGTACTGTGGAAGCCCTGATAAAAATCCCCCCCCCCCCCCTATGTTTCTAGGTGATAAAGTTATGAAGATAGGGACACTTGAGTCATTTCAGGCTAAATTATATTCTTCTCAGCTCATCTTTACATGAGTTTGTATGTTCTCTCCATATTTGTGTGGGTTTCCTCCAGGTCCTCCGGTTTCCTCCCACACTCCAAAACTTACTGGTAGGTTGATTAGATTGTGAGCGCCATTGGGGACAGTAAAGAGTAGAAACCCGCACAGCAAATCTATAATAGAAATATATATAAGAGGGCCACCACACTCTAATTCCAAATATATCAACAAAAGAAGAGACCAAGAGGAGTGTGTATAGGCCAAGAAAAATTTATATACAAATCTTTATTTATATCATCATAGAAAACACTACAAAACATGCATGAGTCTTAAAAACATCTAAAACGTACCAAAGTACATACAGTTTAACCCGTGTGTATGACCACAATAGGTGTATACACAACACATGACCCTATATTGTCAACAAATGAGTGGCCTGATATTGCCCTATAGATAAGATATATGTAGAAGGGAGCTGGTGTGACACAGTGGTTGGTCGAAATAGACCGCTAGCAATTCCCTTTAACAAAATGCATATGGTATGGCAAGAACAGAGACAAACTCAAAAGAAGCACACTCGAGAGTCAACACAGATTAGTTACAGGTATTGGGTTACCAGTCCATATGATAAGCCTGGAGTGGATCGTGTGCAAAAGGGTGATGTGGGTAGAAGTCCCCACGCGTTTCGTCGCTAGATGCGACTTCCTCAGGGGTCTATATTGTCCCTGTCCATTGGGGACAGGGACTGATTTGGCAGCTCTGTGCAGCGCTGCGTAATCTGTAGGCGCTATATAAATCAAGGAATTATTATTATTATTATTATGACTTTGGAGAACATTTACTTTTTTGTAATAGGTAAATGGGTGAAATTTCACATAAAGGAAGTAATTCTAGTGAGGACATTTTACACCCTACCTGAAGGGCTAGTAGTTAAGTGGACTAAAATCTGGTGACAGGTTCCCTTTTAAGTTTTGGGGCAGATTCCTAATAGTGCTAGATGTAAGACAGTGTTAAGCTATGCAATATTTAAGTCTCTAATGCTGAATGACATGTTTTAGGTACTATAGATTATAGACACATCCTCCCCTACCTAAGGGGCTGGTAGTTTAATGGCGTAAAGTCTTGTTCCATTTAAAGACTTATATTCCTGCCTAAGATGCAGTCAAGGAGGAGGGGTATCTTAACGATGCAGTCAGGCTACCCTACCTCCGGACCACTGCTTGCTCTGCCCCCTCCACTTCCTGCCGGCATCTGGCACTTCCCACTCCTGCCTCTTGTCACTGATGTCACTCTCCGGCTGTACATAGTTCTTGCGCATGCTCAGTGAAGGCGGCACAGGAGGCGCAGTACCGGCACTGCACATGTATGTGGCAAGAAGAGGTGGGTGTGGGAAGTGCAAGATGCTGGTGGGAGGCGGAGTGGGCAGAGCAAACAGTGGTCAGGAGGTGGGGTAGCTTGACTGCTTGTTCCCCTTGGTAAAGGTTCCCTTTTACCTGGACTGTCTCTGCTGAATAACTTTACAGCCTTTCTTACGCTATGAGCTGCAGTGAAGTACAGCAGCACATATGGTCTCTGTAGCATAACCTAATGGCAGTTCATAGAATATCCCCCCAATGATTATTTAGCTATATATATATATACTCACAAATGAATACCATGGGGCTCATTTACTAAGGGTCTGAACGCCGCACTTTCGTTGGGTTTCCCGAATTTTCCATTTTGCGCCGGCTTTCACGCAACAGAAATCGGGGGCGTGGCCTTTGGACAACCCGACAGATTCAGAAAAAACGCGGAATTTAAAAAACAAAATCGCAAGATCAAGCACTTACATGCACTTAGGCGGACAACGTGCCGCGGGATCGCGACAGGGCCGGGTAAGTAAATGAGCCCCCATGAGTACAGCTGAATATATGCCATACACCTTGCAGTCAGGTGGGTATATTTCATTTGCGCTGGACCCTTCCTAATGTCTCACTGCGCGGTGTACCGGGGAATAACACCCTGCACTACAGAGAATGATAAACTTCACTCATCAGCATAATGTCAGGATCTCTCTGTGTGAAGGTTACTCTTTAATGAAGTCTTATTCCAGACTGATGCAGCTAATGTACAAATTGTATTTGTGCCAGGGGCGTTTTATTTATAGGTAACTAATGCCGCCATCGGGGGGAGCTACAAGCCTCATTCTCCTGCACAAGGTTATCGGGATGAAAACATAAAAAATTCAGCAGCTGAAATAGCGTTGGGACGTATTGTCATTAAACTGTAATAGTAAAAATCATGAGGCGTGTAATGATAAGCGTTAAATAAAAGCATGAATATGAATATTATTTCATATTTATAATAGTTTATGTTAAGTGTATAACATGAACGCAGCCGCTAACAATGGAGTGAATGACTTCTTATGCTGGAGCATCACCCCCACATTACAGGACAGCAGATTCCCTATAGATTGGCTCTTGTCTGTCTGTAGCCTGCTTCACATGCAGTGATTGCAGATATTTAATTCCTACTAGTTCACTATAATCATCACATCCAAATTCTCCTATACTCTCCTATACAGGTGCTGTATATCATTGTTTGTCTACTAGAAGATGATTATCACTGGGGGCTAGGCAGGGTCAGCTCCAGGATTCAGTAGGCCCCTGGGTGACAGAGCCTCAGTGGGCCCCTTTGCAGTGAACTCACATGAGTTCATAGTGAGAAACTAAAACAGTCTCCTGTTCCCTAAAATATCTTACAAAACAGCCCCCTCATGGTTATTTCATATACAGCCCCCCCATGAGGTGGTGACCTCATTATATAAAGCCTTATGTGGGCCCCCCTGTAGCTCTGGATCCCAGCTTTTGCCCCAGTATTCCCAGTGCTGGTGCCGGCCCTGGGGCTAGTGGATCCTGCTGTACAGGTGAATTGAACTAAAGAGGGTCAGAGATTCCACCATAAACCAAGCCGTACCTACCAACAATATAACAACAGTACAAAAAAAATGCAAGAATCTGATACCATAGGGAGGGGAGAGCAGGGCTTTCTTTAGTGTGGAGCGGTTTAGAAAGGGGTGGGCTGGCTACACACCCAAGAATAAATAACCCAAGCTAGAGCCCCCCAGTGACCAGCAGAATTATCAGCAGGTCACATGACACCGGGTGAGGGAAGGGTGGTAATGCTCGACCTTAAAGGTACAGAGCACAGCCATTGCTGAGACCCCCACTCTTAAAGTGAATAGAATTTTCTTTAATGTGAAACCCTATATTTTTCTTAAATGTGAAAAATTATAACGATTCTCTGTTCAAAATCTATCTCAAGTCCACTCGTCTCCTCCTGCTCCATAGGATGTTGAATGCAGATAGGACACTATGTACAATCTGTTCAACTTTTCCTGCTCTATAACATACTGCCTGCAGATAAGACAATAGGGCATATTTATCAGGACCTCTGCGCCACATCAGCCTATGGCTAGCACTTGCGACTTCACTTCACGCCAGTGGGGCGTGAAAGGACATAAGGGTGGGGCTCGGCAGGCTGAGCGGGGGCCTGGCCGGCTGCGCCGGCGCACTCGCTGCCTGGCATTGATATGCGTCCGATGGACCTTTAGTAAATGTGCTTTGATGTTTCGGTTCTGATTCGGTGTCGAATTGGATATCAAAACCTGAAACCTGGATATCAAGTCTGCTCATCTCTAATCAGAACATCATAAAATAAAAATAAAAGCATGAATATGCATGAAATGGAGAGTAATACACCCAGCACTAGACCATGAAAAAAGCCTTCATGAAACCTTAAAGACTCTATAGATAAATGTTGCATATATTATGTCCTTGCACCTTTGATATTCTGAAGTAAAGTCTTTATCTGCGTAGGTGAAGTGCATACAAGTGCCTCGCACTACTCGTCTACGGACATTGTTTGACATCAATACCCGGCACTGTACATTACATACAATCTGTACAATCTCCGCTCTTGGACAGTTTTGTGTTGTTGTATCCACTTCATATGATAAGAGTACTTGACCGAGGAAGATCTCGTAACATAACATCACCTTAATGCATTACTGTTCTATTTCATGTTTTTGTTCTGAAAATCCCTTTTTTAACCAGGAAGCTCTGAAGTGCTTGTAGTTTACTCTGCTACCACTAGAGGGCATCAAATCCTTAGCTATAAATATTGTCTGGTTTATTACATCATAAATCCTAAAGCCTATCCTATTCTTCTCTGCAGATGGTTATGTAGTTTAGGTGACAAGTCATGTTTGACAGAGAAGCACCTTCTAAGACTCTAAATTAACCTCGGAGTCTGTATGAAGGACATTGGATGCTGTGACCACCATCTGCCGTCATATTCCTCCATCAGTATTGCACACAGGTACACATTTACATAATACAGAAACACGATCAATCTTAAAGGGAAATTCAGGAAAACAAATGCTTGCGTTCCCAGAAGAGTGTCTTTGTTAGACTAAAACACTTAAAGTAGGCAAATTAAAGAAGGAATAGACTCTCTGATGATAATAAGAGAACAGCAATGACTGTAGCACAGAGAGAATATAATGACTTTTTCTGTAGGTTACACCAGTCACCAATCAGTAGTGCCCAGGCCTTTACTATGAATGACTTCAGCACATCTGCAGCCACAGGACACCACTAGTCTCTCACATGGATCTGGTGGGATTCTCTTCCACTCTTCTTCCAGTCTCTTCCACAGTTCTGTGCCTGTTGTGGGTTTCTTGGCCATAACTTTGTCACCAAATATTTTCCCTTTTTTGGACTGGCCATTTCATTGTTTCAATGAACTACTTTACCATTCTTTCTGCCATGTAGCTGTATGAGAGTTTCAACTCCTGCTGCAAAAAATATTCTCCAAACCATTGCACTTCCTCCACCATCTTTCACTGATTTCTTTCCACACTTTGGATTCAGTCTTTCCCCAGTTTGTCGACTAACATAATGGGCCAGATTTACTAAGCAGTCTGCGCCACATTAGTTGCACATGTATTTATGAAGTGTTTGCGCTAGTATTATGTTGCATGCCGCAACACAATCCTGTGCAGTGTTTATTTATGTCGGCAAGTCCGGCGTAATTGTGGCTAGCTTTGAATTCTGGTGCACACAGTTCCTGCTTATCAGGCACATGCAGCGTGCCCCACATTCACAAAGACCAAGCTTCGGTCTTCATGAATGTGTCGCCCGCTGAAAAATAATAGTAAATTACTAATAGTAAATCTGCGCCAATGTTTCCCTTCAGATCCAAATAAATTAAACTTGCTTTAACCACTAAAATGAACGGTGGAGCACTTCCACACAACATGCTCCTCATCAAAGGTTGAATTCTGCTAATGACAGGTTCGGTCACTACAGACTGAGCTTTCAGTCAGAATTCTCTTAAACTTTGAGACAATGGGGCACATTTACTTACCCGGTCCTGTCGTGATCCCCGAGGTGCTTTGTCCAACGAGGATGAAGTCCGGCGCAATATCCTGCATGTGTCGCTTCCCTGCTGAGGTCCACCGGAGTTCACCTTCTTCTTCCCGGTGCATGTAAATGCGTGTCTTGCGACACACTTTGAATTTTAAATCCCGCGCTTATTCCGAATTAGTCGTGTTGTCCGACAGCCATGCCCCCGATTTGTCGCCTGAAGGTTGGTGCGATTGTACCAAAATCCGACCTCGTGCGCCAAAAACCCCTGTTAAATGCGGCGCAAATCGGAAATAGTCAGGAAACCCGACGGAAATGCTGTGTGTGGACCCATAGTAAATGTGCCCCATTGCATGACAAGACAGATCCTTACCCTGTTCAGTATTGAACTGGCGAGCACTTTCAGCAGCAGTGTTGAAGCGATTACCCATGGAGATTCTCTACATTTTACTGTCCTCTCTTGCATTTGTCTTTCGAGGGTCACCAGCCTCATTGGGGGACTCAAAGGAGTTTGTGATGTTGTAAAGATGCAGTATTCCAAAAATCACAGATTTGGAACAACCAACCTCTTATGGGTGATAGGGTCACCCATTTGGTCTTCATCTGGAGAACCTACTGCCGGAGGGTTTCAGTCACTTTGGAATGGGACAAGTCACTTCAAACTGGAAAGTTAGGCGCCAATAGGGTTGTCAGATAATTAAGGAAACTAGCAACAGATGCCAGATTTACACCAATAACTTGCAAGCATCTGATAACGTTGCTTTGATTTGATCTCATTTACATTTTTATTCATTCAGTATTTTAGAACATATACAATTTATGAAATAAACTAAAAATACTCTTATATAACTCATATTAGGATATATTCACATAGCACTACACAGTGACCTTGACATTTTGTGTGTTATTTTCATCTCCTGTGTGTGTTTGTGTCCATATATATATACACTGTATTTATACATGTCAGCATATTTATTGCTGCTAAACTGCTTTTGCTGAAGTCGGAAGGAGTCCTCTTGTATAACACCAGTAGCTGCATTATGTAAAATAAGAGGGCCGATGGTTGCACGCCTTGTAATTTACCTAGGCGGACATGCCCATGGTAAGACTCATGGTCACCAGGCACTAAACACACCCAATCTGGTTTGGTTGTTTTCCTGTGGATGAGATTAGTCAATATCTTATATCCAGCACCTACATGTTGTTAGAACAGCTTTTCTGGTCGTGGTCGTACGTCCACAACGTGGCATGAGAGGACAAATCTGTTCCTTCTATATGTCAGTCAATCCAGGCGTGGCACGTAAAGGGTCTGGCCATTGTGACTTTTCTGCTATGCGACTGAATTTAAGTTACATGCAGCCTGGACACATAGGCGATTCTTTAATTTTTCGGTCTCTTGGGAAAGCTGTGTCTGGTGACACAGGACCTTGTGTGAATTCAGTGACTGTCAAATATGCTGTTAAAATATGCAAAGTTTTCCAGAATGGGATAAGGAAAACCACACCTCTTTTAGCTACCTTGTAGGGCAGCTCCCTTGACATCAAGCCTAGAAGAGGCCTTATGACATGATGCGGGATTGACATATGACATATGCTGTTACACATAGCTCAGCAATATACAGTCATGGGCAGGCAAGAAAAGCAGGGTGCCTCTATCCCATCAAATATCAAGTGAATGACAACCCGATTATCTTGGGGATCTCAAGGAATTTCTTGTGTCATATTATAGACAACCCACCCCTGCACATGCAGACATTAAGTGAAATGACGTCTTTAGAGAGCCATGGGCCCACAGTAAAAGAAGGCAGTATAAAAAACTACTGATAGATTCCCTTTAAGAGAGATGGTGAGGTAAAAAAAACTGCACAAAATTAATCTCTTTGCCCCGCTTATCCCTGAATCTTTTAGTTGCCTCTGGGTAGCCTGATGATGAAGTGATCACACAGCATTACCATAATGGACGATCATTGAAGGGACTGTGTAACTGTGTATGAGGGAAAACTATTCAAAGTTGCCTCATAATAGAAGATAAATATGAAGGGATGAATTTATCATACACCACCACTTGTATCCCCACCATGTCCCGCCGGATACATCAAGAGGCCTAAGTGGCACAGATGGGCGGTCGTCTCTCAAAACTACATCACTTGGTGTAGTTTTAAATAAAATCCTGTGAACTATCAGTCATCAGGCTATAATTTGATCCTTACAAGTGCCCAGGTGAGAAAAGAGCTGAAAAGACTCAAAGTGGGCAAGGCTACAGGACCAGATGGTATCAGTGCAAGATTATTCAAGACCTGTGGTGATCAGCTTTGTGGTATCATTGCACATATGTTCAACATGAGCCTGGAGTTGGGAAGGGTACCACAACTGTGGAAAACATCTTGTGTGGTACCAGTTCCAAAAACACTTCACCCATCGGACCTCAACAGCTACAGACCGGTGGCATTAACATCCCATTTGATGAAGGTTTTCGAGAGGTTGGTTCTCACACGTCTCTGCCCTCTAGTGAGCTCATCTATGGACGCCCTACAGTTTGCTTATCGGCCAGGCATTGGTGTAGATGATGCCATCATCCACCTTCTACACCGAACTCTTTCTCACTTGGAGAAACCTAGGAACACTGTAAGAATAATGTTCTTTGCTTTCAATACCATACAGCCAGGGCTACTAAGGGACAAACTGGATCTGGCTGGAGTGGACCACCATCTCTCTAGTTGGATCCTAGACTACCTCACAAACCGACCTCAATATGTGAGAGCCCAGGACTGTGTGTCGGATACTGTGATGAGTAGTACAGGTGCACCTCAAGGTACAGTTCTGGCTCCCTTCCTCTTCACATTGTACACAGCAGACTTCAGGTACAATTCATGTAGCTGCTACCTCCAGAAGTTCTCTGATGACTCTGCAATAGTAGGCCTCATTACAGGTGAGAACGACAGGGAGTACAAAGAACTGATACGGAAATTTGTGGACTGGTGCCAGCGAAACCACCTTAGGATTAATGCTGGGAAGACCAAGGAGATAGTGGTTGACTTATCCATGGGACAGACATTGAGGCAGTGAAGTCCTATAAGTACTTGGGTGTCCTCCTCAACAATAAACTGGTGTGGGCAGAGAACATAAACGCACTTCACAGGAAGGGTCAGAGCCGGCTACACCTGCTGAGGAGGCTGAGGGCATTCAGAGTGCGGGGGGCTCTTCTTAAGACCTTCTTCAACTCTGTAGTGGCACCAGCCATCTTCTTTGGCATAGTCTGTTGGGGAAGCAGCATCTCAGCTAGGGAGAGGAGCAGACTGGACAAACTGATTAGGAAAGCAAGTTCTGTCCTGGGGGGTCCTCTTGACACAGTGCAGGTGGTAGCTGAGAGGAGGACACTGTGTAAGTTGAAGTCTATTCTGGAGAATAGCTCCCATCCCTTGCATGAGACTGTGGTGGCATTGGGGAGCACCTTCAGTGACCGACTGCTTCACCCCAAGTGTGAGAGGGAGCATTATCGTAAGTCCTTCCTCCCCGCTGCCATCAGGCTGTTCAACAAACAGAAGTAACCTGCGCCCCCACCTAACCAGTCCCTGCAGGTCCCATCCACAGACTAAACATCAAACTGCCAATCATTGCTTGTCTCTTTTTTGTCTTTTTATCCCCCTTTTCTTTTTGTTCATTTATCCCTAATATTCTCTGTACCCTCTCTGCTGCTGTAACGCGGTGAATTTCCCCACTGTGGGACTAATAAAGGATTATCTTATCTTATCTTAAAGATCAAAGGCTTTTAAAAATTAAACCGGCAAGGGGCAGGAGTGGCGTAGTCTCGATAATAATAACAAATTCTTGTATTGAGTAACGATTTGCCAGAAAATCATGAAGAAAACTGTGCAGGACTTGTAGGTGCAGAGTTTTCACTACACTTAAGGCAAATATCTGTTTGACAGTGCAGGAAGGGAAGCTGAATATGATGTCACTCTTAACTAGGGACATGCTTGTCCTCATTGGCAAGCAAATAAATATTCAGGCCAAACATGCTCGTCCTGCAGATCACAAGTGTACCTGCGTTATCGGCAGCATAGCCCCACAGCATCAGTTTAACTGGAGTTAGAGAGATGGAAAAGATTGTCGTCGAGTTGAGCTCAACGACCATGGAGTGCCAAAGGGTTGCTGGGGAAGCTGATCATTAGCCTTGGGTCTGCTAAGTAAAGGAGCCTAATTGGCAGACCACTTTTTGTGCTACGAGCCTTCCAAAAAATGGAATAAAAAACAATCAGAGTGTGGGTGTATGCCAAAATGGTACGTATTAAAACCTTATGTTATCCTTCAAAAACAAACCCTAATAAGGCCCTAATAATTGATTGGCAAAGTTAAAGCTCTCAGAATATGGGGACACATAAATTAGTTCTTCTTAAAAAGATGTTTTGGTTTTTTTTTTGCTTAAGTCATGAAAAATAAGTAAACCTTTATTAATCACACTTACCTCAAAACTAATGTTATAATTTTTATACTGTATGGTGAGCTTTGCAAAATCTTTAGTTAAAAAACAAGTGTCAGAATTGCTCTTTTATTCTTCTCCCTCCCCCAAAAAGAAAGACATAATACATTTTACTCAATATGTGTTTCAATTTTTAATGTAAAGACCAAACAGACAGGGGGCATCCTCTACACCTAGAGGAGAGGAGGTTCTACCATCACCATGGACAGGGGGCATCCTCTACACCTAGAGGAGAGGCAGTTCTACCATCACCATAGACAGGGAGCATCCTGTACACCTAGAGGAGAGGCAGTTCTACCATCACCATAGACAGGGGGCATCCTCTACACCTAGAGGAGAGGCAGTTCTACCATCACCATAGACAGGGGGCATCCTCTACACCTAGAGGAGAGGCGATTCTACCATCACCATAGACAGGGGACATCCTCTACACCTAGAGGAGAGGCAGTTCTACCATCACCATAGACAGGGGCATCCTCTACACCTAGAGGAGAGGAGGTTCTACCATCACCATGGACAGGGGGCATCCTCTACACCTAGAGGAGAGGCAGTTCTACCATCACCATAGACAGGGGCATCCTCTACACCTAGAGGAGAGGAGGTTCTACCATCACCATGGACAGGGGGCATCCTCTACACCTAGAGGAGAGGAGGTTATACCATCACCATAGACAGGGAGCATCCTCTACACCTAGAGGAGAGGAGGTTCTACCATCACCATGGACAGGGGGCATCCTCTACACCTAGAGGAGAGGCAGTTCTACCATCACCATAGACAGGGGGCATCCTCTACACCTAGAGGAGAGGCAGTTCTACCATCACCATAGACAGGGGGAATCCTCTAAACCTAGAGGAGAGGAGGTTCTACCATCACCATAGACAGGGGCATCCTCTACACCTAGAGGAGAGTTGTCTCTACCATCACCATAGACAGGGGCATCCTCTACACCTAGAGGAGAAGCAGTTCTATAATCACCATGGGCAGGGGGCATCCTCTGCGCCTGGAGGAGAGGCGATTTTACCATCACCATTGACAAAGGTTCTTTACTGTACGAGCAGTGAGACTATGGAACTCTCTGCCGCAGGAGGTTGTTATGGCGGACTCTATGTACATGTTCAAGAGAGGCCTGGATGTCTTCCTAGAGAGAAAAAATATCACGGGTTATGGGGAAAAAACATTTGTTTGATTCTTAAAGGTTGGACTTGCATATTTTTCCAGCCTTATATACTATGATACTATGAAACCTTTGGAAAATATGACTCTGACCACAAAGTTCTCATAGACCATAAGGCTGCATTCACACGTTTTGTAACGCAATCCAGACGGAACGGGAAGAGGCTCGTCCCGGTGTCATATTTGTTTCAATAGTAATCCATGCAATCGATAATGAACACCTGGTGTTTTTTATGTAAACAATGCAAAACACCGGGTGCTACTTATTGATGACATATGTCAGTGATGGCGAACCTTTTAGAGATCAAGTGCCCAAACTGAGACCCAAAAACACACTAGCTTTTCCCAAAGTGCCAACATGGCAATTTAGGCTGTAACAAACTTATTGTTACCAGAATTTTGGAGCTCCAATCCAACCCTGTCCACACCTCCTCACTCTTCGTACAGGAAAATCAGCACAGGATGGGTCACTTTAAAATAGCAGGGCACTACTTGGACTGTCTGAGACTGCAGGAAGATGCCATGTCTGGGAGACAGCCCGTGTGCCCACAGAGAGGCCTCCGAGCGCCATCTCTGGCTCCATCGCCACCACTGACATATGTGATCGGGCCGAGCCCTGTCCATGTACCTTTGCATTGTCTTTCTAAATGCAATGCAAATGGAGCATGTGATGCAGTGTTAGGGTGTTTTGCAGATCACAATCGATACCTTCCATTTCACTTTTTATTTCTCCTGGCATCATGCCTAAGCTTTGACCACACAAGTCTTGTAATGTAGGTAGAGAGCTCTGGCCTCATTTGCATGCTAATGGAATAATTTACATACAGCTGTGCCCAATTTGCATAGACAAGGTTACTCTGAAGTGCTCTTTCCATCTCGAATGGATGATTTTCAGAACAACTTTGAAACTTAATGCTAAATAAAGCCAAGGATCTCATCCGTCGATTACATAACATCTCGCCAATTCACTTAAAGCTGTACAGGTACGGCTTGGGGTAGGTGCAATAAAAGCTATTATGATGTAAATTCACTCATTTCAGGTAAAAATGCATTACTTAAAAAAAAAAGTAATGAACTGAATGGGTTCAAAGGCAATCTGATGTCACTTGCTGAAATTATGTGCTCTAGAGAATAATCTATATACTTTGTGATATAGATTTTATCATTAATGTTTTTAAAAATCTGTTCAAAATCTAGACTATTATTAATATATAGTCACAAAGAACAGGAATTTATATGTATCGTATCTACAAACATACTGACATTCCTCCATAAAACGTCTGATGCTGGTGTCTTCTTTGGTCAAACACAAGTTGATGAAAAATTTGTGACCATTTAAAGAAGCCAATTGCATTGTCCTTTCAGAGATTTGATGCTTAAAAAACAAAAAGTTTTGATTCAAGAAACATTGCATAAATCAGTAGCACAAGAACCTTTGTAATATACAGCATCTTATCAGAGAAAAATGCTACTTTCTCCACTTACCTGGCTCAGATCCTGCTCCCACTGTCCTGATACTCTAAAAGCTTTGTCGAATAAGCCTGCACAGTATCCGGCTGTGCAGGGACACAGTCATTTGCTAAAGGGAATAGTAATACACAGTTGTAATAAGTTATTTATCCTAAATTTCTAGACAGAATAACACATAGGGGCTCATTTACTAAGGGTCCGAACGGCGCACTTTCGTCAGGCTTCCCGAATATTCCCGTTTTGCGCTGAATTGCCCCGGGTTTTTTGGCGCACGCGATCAAATTGTGGCGCATCGGCGCTGGCTTTCACACGACAGAAAACGTGGGGCGTGGCCGTCGGACAACCCAACGGATTCGGAAAAACCGCGGAATTTAACAAACGATTTGTGTCGCAAGATCATGCAGTTACATGCACCAGGAAGAAGAAGGTGAACTCCGGCGGACCTCGGCGCAGCAGCGACACCTGCTGGATATCGGGCGCAGGGACCTTAGTAAATCTGGGCAGACCCCGAATCCTCAGCGGACAACGCACCGCAGGATCGCGACTGGACCGTGTAAGTACCGTAAATGTGCCCCATAATTCTAAGAGAAGAGGATCCAGGATGTATATCTCATCAGTTTATCTAGAGACATGGACATTATCTATATATTGGATATGTATGAGATTTTCTCTACTTCTAATACACCATTTCTTTACATTCTAGGGTAAAATGTTTCAGAGGAAAGAAGCTTCAAGGAGATTATGATATACGAGTTGAACAGGTAAGACACTACAAATGTTTGGTTAAAATGGACGAACTTAAAACCATTGTTGTTTTGTAAAGCCCACATTTTTCATGTAGATAAAAACTTTTATTGTATTGTGTGCAGTGGCATAAACTTATCACCCTAGTTATTAATCTTAAAATGCGGAACTGATGAAGTGTATATGGTAACATTTAGTGAGTACAGCATGGAGGTTATTATAGAGCAGTGTGTCGCAGAGATAATAAACAGTGAGATTGAGTTCTAGAGTGGGATACTTACTGGAAATTGTTATGTTAAAGAAATATTGCAGAAATATTTGTAAACTAGATCATACATCTGTGAGTGCAAATACAAACAATCTCTGGTAAAACGGACAATCGTTTATACTTGGGATATAAAATATATCTTAAAAAAGATATCCAAAGATGTTAAAACAGCAATTTAGTTGATCATATTCTTATTACAAAGGCTCTGAAGTGTTAGTGAACTTGTACATTTTTTCCCTCCCTAAATTTAGGCGGAATTTTCAGAAATAAATCTTGTTGCTCATTCTGATGGGACGTTTGCCGTAGATCTTCAAATGTTCCGAAATGGAGCCCGGGTTGTCAGGTGGGTACAAGACATCTACAGATCCAAACTTAAATGGAACCCTTTAGCAGATTTGTTCTTAAATACAGCTAGTGACAGGTTCTCATAGAGCCCTATTAACTATAAAATAAACTTTGTTATCTTGTCCTGTTGTCTATACAGTCCTGCTCAGCCGAATGCAGCAGCTCCTCTCCATGCCCAATGCTATCCCTTCTCACCTTTCAGCACTTCATGACATGTGTGCGGGGTGATGTAATCTATGCTCCTTTAATAACATTTGCAAACATTACATCTACTCCATGTTACATCTACTCCATGAAATCACAGCAGCCAGCATGGAGGATGGGGAAGAGTAGAAGTTCATGGTGGCTGCTGTGATTTCATGTGATCAGATACATACATGGGGTAGATTTTGGAAATGGTGGGTAAAGGACCTTAGATGAAATCACCCTGGTCACATGGTGTGAAGTTATGAATGGTGAGAAGGAGGCATGGACACGTGGATAAACCTCTGGACTTGGCTGAGCAGGACACGCACTTGATGCCAGGTAAGATAAAAAAGTTGATTTTATGGAGGTGGCAAAAAGAAGGGTGGCAATTAGGTGATAGGGCTTTATGGGAACCTGTCACTAAATTTATTTGTTAAAAATGTGCTTACCGATTCCCTTTAATCAAATCCATTGAAAGTTTGTTTTGTTTGGAAAATTTGGGTTTTCCAAGGCTTTTACGTTGATGGCCCAACACATCTGGGCAATGCAATTGATAAAAATGCATATATTCTATATATAGTGATGTTCTTTCCTGCATAAATACCACGTTCTATATGTTTAATACATATTTCATTGTTATTATTATTACAGGATATTAGTTTGAAGCGCTAATGAACATATATGTTTCCTCTAGGTCTTTTCGACCAGATTTTGTTCTCATTCGACAACATTCCTTTAGCATGGCAGAAAATGAAGATTTTCGCAATCTCATCATTGGCATGCAATATGCTGGGATACCCAGTATGAACTCACTAGAGTCCATTTACAACTTCTGTGACAAGCCATGGGTGGTAAGTGGTCACATAAAATTGTATATGATTATAACAGAATCTGGTAGGGGAACTGTACATTGACAGATATAGTACCTGGTAGAGGTAAATAAAAAGATATAGTACCTGCTAGGAGTAGCGTACATTGACACATATAGAACCTGCTAGGGGTACCTACTAGGAGTACTGGATATTGACACATAAAGTACTTGCTAGGGGTACTGTATATTGGCACATATAGAACCTGCTAGGGGAACCGTACATTTACACATATAGAACCTGCTAGGGCTACATTGACAAATATAGTACCGGCAAGGGGTTCTGTATATTGTACACAAAAAGTAACTGCTAGGAGTACTGGACATTGACACATATAGTACTTGCTAGGGGTACTGTACATTGATACATTTAGTACTTGTTGAGGGTACTGTAGATTGGCACATATAGTACCTGCTAGGGGCTTTATACATTGATAAACATAGTACTTGCTAGGGGCACCATACTTTTACAGATATAGTACCTGCCAGGGCTACCTTACATTGACACATATAGTACCTGCTAGGGCTACCGTACATTGACACACATAGTACCTGCTAAGGGTACCGTACATTTACAGAGTACATAGTAACTGTAGGGGGGACTGTTTTGTTGTAGTGTAAGGTTACACTATTGTACATCTGCAGTCATTTTGTGGTGTAATTTCTATAGTTTCTATATTTGCTAAAATGGCACCATAAAAGAAAGATTTGCCTTTGAGTTGTTAATTACTAAGGTATGAAAGGTGTCAGGATTTCCCATGTGTAACCATATTGATGATTGATCACATTATTTTACAGTTTGCCCAACTCATATCTGCGCATAAAACTTTGGGAGCAGAAAAGTTTCCATTAATCGAGCAGACATACTACCCCAACCACAAGGAGATGGTAAGTCTCACAGCAGCAGTTGTGTGTAACCAGCAGGGGGCGATGTTTGATTTTCTGTTTTTGTAAATTCATAATTTTGGAAATATCTGTTGTGCTAAGCAATACATCCAAAATACTGTTTGAAGGGCATATAATGATAACATGCCGTTATAACATTGCCAGTTTAGATACATTTTACAATATAAAAGGCCAACACTTAAGTCCATTTTTAACAGAAAATGGTCTATTATAGGGGTGGTCTTCTTGTACATAAAAATACACTGAATGTTGTAAGGACCATTGGTGTCAGCAGACTTGCACTGCACCGTACATCAAAGATAGGCAAATAATTAATGTTTCTAAAATCATGAATCTTTTGTTTGATATCACAATATATTACACAGAACGAGCCCAGTATTGTGGACCAACAAGGACCAAGAATTATACCAAACACAGCATCCCAACCCAAATGCATTTGGGCCGCCTCTCTTCCTTACCCATCATGGTGACCCAATCCATTGTTCAGGATAGTCCCATCATACTTGATCCCCACCAGCCTCTTGTTCTCCAGCATGTCTGCACTCTCATACCAGTCCCCCAGAATGACATCCCTCTAATTTTTGTCCTCAGTTGCTTTACCTCAAGTTCCCCGGCATACTACTTTCCCTCTTGTGGTCAATTCTCAGGATTGAACCTATGGCATGTGGCGCCCTAAGTGGCAGACTGCCGTCTCCATTGTTCAACAGTCATTGTTTACTGAGCCACTGTCAGCATGACATCAGCTCTCTGATCTAGCCTGATGCTGGCAGCTCATGTCACCATAAAGTCTCCTGCTCCCTTTCGCTCCAGTCCAAGTGAGCAGTGTAACAGGTCCACACAGGGCATGTCATACAGATGTCTGATATTTTTAAGGAGGTTCTCTCCTGTTCTGGTGAGACCATGATAAACTTATTTGGTTCCAATGGTGTCAAGTGTGTGTGCTGGTATCCAGGTTAAGAGCACAAAGTCAAGAATGTCTTGCCCATAGTCAAGCATGGTGGTGGGAGTGTCATGGATGTCTAACTTTGGGGAGTTACAGTTCAATGAGGGAACCATGAATGTCAACAAGCAGTAAACAACTGCGAGTAAAGGTGACGGAGGAGAACAAGGTCTGTAACAATTACCAGCTATGTGTCATGAGGGATGAAAGAGGACACCAGTGGCTATAATCTGTAAAGCTCTAGTGGCATTGCTGGAAATAATGGTTGCCACACAAAATATTGACACTTAGGCACAATTGGCCATTTTCACTTAGGGGTATAATCACTTTTGTTACCAGAGGTTTAGACATTGATCGCAGTGCGTTGAGTTATTTTGAGGGCACCCAATTTATATTGTTATACAAGCCGTATCACAGTGTCATATCTTCAGTGTTGTTACAATAAAAATATGATAAAATATTTCCAAAAATCTGAGCGCCGTACTAAATTTTGTGAGATACTGTAGGATCCGATTTACCTGGCCAGTTACTTTGAAAAAGAGCACAAAAAAAAATCTAAGGCTAAATTAAGGATTGAATATTTTATTACATCTTAATGACACAAAGCGGATGGGGTTTTGCTCCATAGATACAGTAACAATTATGCATGAACATAAATCCTTTATTAATCCTTTATTTAAAAAAATTGTAAATTGAAGAAAATTCATCAGACATATAACAGTGACACATATACATTGATAAAAGAACATTAATGCTCCACTTTACACGGCTGCAGTACAGTGAGTGAAATCTGCAATGAAAATCACTGAAAATCTAAGTTTTTCTTGTATGTCATGATATTGTTAAAGGGGTTTTCCCACAAACTTAAGTTAGGCCCTATCCATGGGAAAAGCCTAACTTGCTGATCAGTGGGGGTTTCAGTGATGAGACCCCCACAGATCATGAAAATAAGGGGTACCGTACCTCGGTCGGACCCCTTGTCACTCCACTGGAACGACGAGGGGTCCGTCAGAGGTTTTTGGGACCCCTCATTTTCATGGATAGGGCCTAACTATAGTTCTTAAGAAAACCCCTTTAAGAATCTGTACACTTGCAGTTTGCTGTACTTTGGTGCTGATGTAAAAGGTACAATCCAAACATGTTATCACAACCTTAGCGTAGCTGACATATCACAGGCCATAAGGTCTTAATACCCAACTTCCTTCCATCCAAATGATCTAAGGGGTAACATGTTGCCCAGTGTGCATCGGAACCGCGAAAAGAATGATCAATAAGTAAGCACCATTTATAGACTAATATCTAGGGCACCGGACAGTATATGGAGTGGCACTCAACATCTTACACCCGATGTAGTCAGTATTGACCCATATAAACATAAAGGAGCAATAACCCAACAATAACATAATGCTATATCCAAACATCATTGTAAAACAAACATATAGTGATCGAAGGCAACTTACAGTATAGAAACACTGACCTACAATGCGCAGAGAGTTTACGTACAATACGACACATGTAAAGTGACGAGGACAACCCTCTGTAAAAGGGTCATCTACTTTGGAGAAAGTTATTTAAGACTCGCAACAATTGAGTTGGTGACAGGTTATTTGAAAGCCAAAAGACGCAGGAAACCCTTTTATTTAATAACACAGCAAGGAATGAGTGGGGGCCTATCATATAGGGCAGGGATGGGGAACCTTTTCGAGACTGATTGTCCAAATTACAATCAAAAAACAACTTACCGTATATACTCGAGTATAAGCTGACCCAAGTATAAGTCGAGGCCCATAATTTTACCACAAAAACCTGGTAAAACCTATTTTTTTACTCGAGTATAAGCCGAGTTTGGGTTTTCAGCACATTTTTTTGTGCTGAAAAACTAGGCTTATACTCAAGTATACTGTATATGGTATTTATCCCAAAGTACCGTAACAGCAATAACCTATTGATTAATGTTCTGTCACGTCTTTGAATTGTATTGGCATCTTGAGGATGTTGTTACCATTGAAAGAAGGTGGAGAAATTTGGATTATCATTGTAGCATCTCTCTAGGGTCCCCCTGAACAGAAAGAATTGTGGGCCCGGAAAAGGAGCTAAAATGCACCTCCTGCAGGTCCTGGACTGCCTGAGTCCTGTCCAAGGAACACTGTGCTGGGGTAACTGCTTGGTTGACCCCAGAGAGGGATCCACCCAAGCCATAGGTTTGCCGCCACTACTTTAGTCTATGTCCAGAACATGGCTACCATCTTGAAAGATACCATATTGGATCAAGGGCAAGTTTTTCCACTGGGCAGGTAGTTGTGTAGACCAGGAACAGACCAAAATTGTCTCAGAAATGTTTTGCCAAAATCAGATCGCAATATTTCTTGTACAGGCAGTCCTCGGTTACGTACAAGATAGGTTCCTTGGGTTTGTACTTAAATTGAATTTCTATGTAAGTCGAAACTATATATTTTATAATTATAACTCCAGACAAAAGTTATTTTTGTCCCAGTGACGACTGGATTTTCTAAATTTTTTGCTGTAATAGGACCAAGGATTATCAATAAAACTTCTTTACAGGCACTTTACAGCTGATTATTGAAGAGCTTCACCAGAGGTTACAGTGGGCAGAGGGGTCCGTTTGATAAATAAGGTCATCTGTAAGTCGGGTGTCCTTAAGTAGGGTCCCACCTGTAGTTCAGATGTTAACAACAGGAACATTCCCTGTGATATACATTTGAAGTGTCCCTGGTGCTTAACAGAGCTGAATGCGCTGAATTCCGTCATTGTGAACCTGCATGATTATGCATAAAGTATGTCTGTGTTGATAATTTGTGAACCATTGCTTTCCCTTTCGAAAAACGTACCCTTGATCCAATATGGCAGTTTTCAAAATAATGTTCCGGATATGTTCCGGATAAAGCCTCAAATATAAGCTGCTTTTCCCATTACTTGTTGGGGCATCATATATGCTGTTTTCCTTTTAGTTTCTGAAATAAATGTGTGTCCTGGGACTTTTGATTTATCCTGTACTGTTAGGACCACCCACTATTGGGAGGAAACATAAGTCTTAATCTCCTGCACTGCCTCCACAGGTGAAATAGGGTATTACGGGTTGCCCTGGTTTGTAGAAATCCTGTCCACTAAGGTTGCTCCATAAGAATAACACTCATTTTGTCATTACATGTAGAATATTATTTTGTTTTATTATTATATCAAATTCATCCCATTCTGACTCACTAGATGGTATTCAGGGTCTTGGCCAGTGTGGGCCTTGGTTTTAAAGAGCATCTGTCACGTTGGAGGACTTGTCCTGTCCTTCAAGCAGATGATTTAAATAGACACTGTGCAATACTAAATCTCACCTGTGAAGGTGCTGTGCGGAAATTGAACACACAGATTAAGGGGAGGGGGCACTTAGTGGTTAACTTATTCTAAAAGAACCTTTTGGCACGCCATCCATAAGAAGTAGATAAAGTATAATATAACATAAATTTGTATACATTTCCCTCAAAATCATTGTTTCTTAGAGCTAACATTTTCAGGGAATCTTCCTTGTTAAAGTGATATAAACTAATAGATTATTGCTCATATGTTCTACATATTCTAATACCCCAGTTAAATCATAAATATACAGAGAAATAACTTGTGTATTGATTTCCAGGGTCAGAATAGCAATTGGATGAGATGGTGATGAGGCATAAAACAGCCGCAGCTATACCACAAATTATTTCCATTTTGTAATTTTTATAAATTGTATATTTATTACACATCCACAAGTTATGTCATTAATATATGATAGACACGGCTTGTACCCCTGGGATCTGCCCCTATCTTATGAACAGTGGTTCGCTGACCTGCCTCTTGCGTGCTAATGAATGCAGAATTGCCGCAAATGTTTAATAAACTTTCCATTCGTCTTGGTCGTGGAAAAGGGGTTCAGCAGACCCCTTTTCTTAAGATAGGCGCAGATCCCAAATATCATGGGATATGTCATGTCATAAACACTCAAGATGGGAAAAACCCTTTAAAAGGAACTTAATAAACCACTACCAGTTTGTTGTAGAGTAGCACAAGACCTTCCAGATCACGTTTCTTTCATGGCCCAGTGTGGTAGAGCTCATTCAACTTTGAATTGAGCTCTAAACCGGCTCTCCCTACTTCAGAATGCCATTTACACTGTGATTTATGGCTTTGCGTCCAAAATGTCCGGTGCATGATCTCAATCAAAGCAGATTGGTGGTGTTTGACATGGAGAATTTTACTTCAATGCTTAAATCTCCCCTGTCCGTGACTTTACATCTCACTTCAATTCCTCTTTACAGGTTCAATTTAAAGGGACACACATTTTCACCTAATAAAAGTTTCCTACAGTCTTTTTAATAATATTTCCCAATCTGCTTTTATCATTAACATTAATGGTTCTACTCACTTTTAAAAGTTGATAAAAGTTTACCTGGCATCTGTTACAAGGCTGCAATCATCATGATCTTCCTTTCTCCCTTCCGCTGACAGATATTTGGAGCACAATTTAAGCTAATGGCTCCAGGAGAAGAGGCAGGAGGGAGGGAAAAAAGAGGAAGATCTAGCTGAGCAGATAATGATGATGGTTGCAGCCTTGTTACAGATTAATGTTAATGATAAAAGCAGTTTGGGAATTAGTATTAAAAGGCATGAAAAGATGTAATGTGTGTCCTGATGAACAGTTCCCTTTAAGCATCATGCAACTGGATGTATTATATAAAAGGGAACCTGTATAAAAGTTTTTGTGGCCTTATTGTCGACACATCAGATCCCATATTGCCGGCTCTTCTACCCATGAAGCATTGGTAGAGATTTTTTTAAACTGTCTAAAAATAAAAAGAAACCAACCAGAACATAGCTTACAGTGCTTGAAGAATGAAAACTGCACTGTGATTGGTTGCAATGGGAAACACGCAGAGTGCTTTACTTTTTCACTCATTTTACATCAACCTACCCAATTATCTACTAATGGAGAAGACCTCCCATGAAGTATAACAATGGCTGTTCAAGAAGCCTCCAGCTGTGTGAATGAGGCCTAACATTGTGAACTGAGAACCAGATGAGAGACAATTACACCTTATAAATGACTACAGATGAGAGTTTCCACATCTCATTTTGTACGCATGTTGTAGTTAGTTGCAGAATTTTTTATTTCAAAAAGTGAATTTCTAGGAAAATAAGACAGACTAATTCTCCTAGTTTCTCACTAATTTTCTTATATTTACTCAAATACTATTAAAGCGTTTTCTTTATTGATTTCGTTTATTTTCAATCCAATATTTCCAACACCCCAAATTCATTCCACATTTTGTACAGTTCATTGTGTACATTGTAATCCATCGCAAGAATAAATGAGCCATTGGGGGTCCTCTAGGGGTGGGTGTTGAACTCAGACTTGTCAGGTAAAGCTGGGTGCCAACTGCAGGATCCATCTCTCTTTTTAATACATGCATGTTCTGTATCCCGAATCATGTTTTTACTGTCTGGCCAGTGACACACATTGCGTTCATGTATATTGCAGGATTCCCGGGCGCAATTTTTAATCTAAATATAAACAATTACAATTAGGATTTTAAATAATTTCAACAAAAATAGACTGACTCTCACTACTCTGCACTGACCCCGTAATGAGACATTGGGGCAGATTTGTGTAAAGTGTCATTAGGTACGTGCTTCTCCGGTCCTATCACAGTGTCTGCTGGATGATAAATATGGCGTAAAGTAAGACTGTCTAGTTGTCCTTTGCACCTCCTATTAGTTGGTTTAGTTTATGCCAAAAAGCTACCCCAAAATTGTGGAGCCTTATTTTTGGCACATGAAAGCCATGACCACTTTTCACAGGCCAAACACCCTTTATTGTACTAGTCGTAAAAGGGCCTGAAATTTGTCTAGAACCCTTGAGAAATGTGGAGCAGACAGATTTTGGAGCAAAATATGATTGATAAATCCGCTCATTGAGTTTAGTAAGTGTATGGAGAGGTCATGGATAGTTTAATGGGTGGAACAAGGTGTAATTTCGCTTTTCAGTTATAGGATTTACCCCATTAGATGATCAGTTTTCCATTTTTAATCATTCGGCTTTGTGAGACGCGGGAATATCTCACGTGTTTAGATTTATAAGGCTGCGTTCATACCATGTTTTTTTGCTCCATTTTAAGGATATGTTGGGAGGATTCTCAACATGTCCTTACAACGGAGGGCAGCATTGTATCCCATTTCATGCTCATACAGAGGGATACCTTCTCCATTCTGTTACATCACTGGAGGAACACTCACAGCGTACGCACAGCGGAGGCTGGGGATGGATCCCATTCAGTTGCGTCTGTCCCCCAAAGTGTCTACCGGCCTCTGCTTAGCGTATACTGTTCTCTCCAGCAGGCAACAGGTTGATAAAATGCTGTCTGCTGTGCTTTTAGTTCTGTGTTTCCTGCTGAACCCAACATTACTGAGGAGACAAAGGCAAAACGAATCCCTCCGTATGCCAGTATTTGTCTTTGAAGATCACCTGGCATATACGCTAAATGTCTCCAAAAAACAAGGTTTGAAAGTAGCCTTAATTTGTAATAGATTTTTAGGTAAAGTGGGTGGTTTGAAGTTTAATTATTATCTAATTATAATTAGGTTCCCTTGGGTGTATGAACATTAGGGGGTCTGATCACTCATACAATATACTGCAATGCTACTGCTAATGGTAATGCTAATGGTTCATTGCTTTATAACAGCTATGGAAGCCACGGAGAGTCATAGAAGCAAATTGCACGACAATCTTATCCAAGTGGTAGACAGTGAATAGAGTGGTAGAGCACAATAGAGTGGTAGGGCACATTCTTGACCTGCCACTTCATTCACTGGGGGGTACAACAGACCCCCACTGCCTAACAGGTTTTAACTTGCTGTAACCAGAGTACTCATGCAATGATGCCACGTGCATCTGTCCGGAATATAGAATAAAGGATAAGCACCCACCTTACACAGACATCCCTGCAGATATCCAACATCCGTTTGAGTTAGCATTTTTATTTGGAATTGAGAAAGTGTGTCCCAGGGGGTCACAAGGCCGCACAGGCTGATGTGAACATTTCCATTTTGAAAATGACCTTTAAGAAATCGGAAGATAAAAAAAATCCTTGATAACATGCACAGCATTAAAAGGGGACTTTTCTCCTCTTTGGACGCAATCCCTCTCAAATTCTATCACCTCTATTGCTATAATTCTGTGTTGTGCCCTTCCTCTGTCACTGTTTCAAGAAATAAATGTATGAATTTGAAGCTGGGTGTTACCATCCACCTAGTTGGATGGTTACATCTTCTACTACAGTCTAGAACAGTGCTGGCGAACCTATGGCACGGGTGCCAGAGGTGGCACTCAGAGCCCTTACTGGGGGCACCCGGGCCATCACCAAGACGATGCAAGGAATCTTCATGGATTCCCAGACAGCTCAGGACTTGCTGCGCTCAGTGCTTTCTTAAATCGACAGTGCTGCCCGAGACTACAGGAGGAGTGGGAAGGTGTGGGCAGGTCTGGATTATCATTTTAGCACTGGCTCCAGGTCCGAAAATTCTTTCTATTCGGGGAAACCTGAATTTATTACTCCTTCTTTCTACTGTATTGGTGTTCTCAGGATACTGATAAGATTGAAAGCTACGACAGAGAAGGGAGCAAGAGGTTACTCCTTAAATTGCTACGTTGGCACTTTGCGATGAATAAGTGGGTTTTGCTTGTAGTTTGGGCACTCGGTGTCTAAAAGGTTCACCATCACTGGTCTAGAATAAATATTGTAGAATTTCTTTTATGCTTTCATGTGAACACATAGAACATGTGCACTACATATGACATAAAACTGAGATTGGAGAAGTTCCTGCTGATCATGTGCCCTGTGCCTGGACATTGCTTGATCACAAAAGCCACTGACTTATTTTCTTATTTGTCTGGTTTGAGCCTGAGTCATTTGATTCCTTAAAGGGGTTGGACACTTTACCTCATGTTTTTTTAATGTGTGTAAGTGTGTGTGGGGGGGGGGGGGGGCAGGATGTTAGGTTATTTCCCAATATACATCTATTGATAGTTCTGCGCCGCTTTCTTGATATGTAAAGTGAAGCCTCCTGTCTTTTACCTCATCAGCCAGACATTCCTGTCCATAAAATGGCTGCAGATGGAGGGTCATGTGATTTCTTACTGGAGATTGTTCATGGATAGTTAGGGATCACATGACCCTCCATCTGCAGCCATTTTATGGTCAGGAGTAACTGGCTCATGAGGTAAAAGACAAAAGACTTCACTTCACAAATCAAGAAAGCGGAGCAGAACTATTAATAGATGTATATTGGTAAATTACCTAATATCCTGCACCCCACACATTACAAAAACATGAGTGGCCAACCCCTTTAATACAAGAAATTTGAGAGACTTTTGAAATAGTCTGCCAGCTCCTGCTCCCCAGTATATAGCCTGCCAGGCTCTGCCCCCCCCCCCCCCCAGTATATAGCCGGCCAGCCTCTGCCCCCCCCCGTATATAGTCAGCCAGCCCCCCTGTATATAGCCTGCCAGTCTCTGCCCCCAGTATATAGCCTGCCAGTCTCTGCCCCCAGTATATAGCCAGCCCCCTGCCCCCAGTATATAGCCTGCAGCCCCTGCCCTCCAGTATATTGCCAGCCTCTGCCCCCCCCAGTATATAGCCAGCCCCCTGCCCCCCAGTAAATAGCCAGCCCCCAGTATATAACCAGCCAGGACATTCCCTCAGTATATTGTCAGCAGCCCATGTCCCCCAGTATATAGCCAGCAGCCCAGGTTCTTTAGTATATAGCCAACCCCCTGTCCCCTAGTATATTTCCAGCGCTTGCCCCCCTAGTATATAGCCAGCTCCTGCCTCCTAGTATATAGCCAGCCCCCTGCCCCGAGTATGCCCATCCTTTAAAAAAAAACTCTCCACTCACCTTTCTGATGCCCCCATAGGCCCTCTTCTGTCTTCTGAAGCTCCAACTCTGGGTCCTTGTGAGCTGTCGTCGCATATACAATGTCAGTCGCTCGCCGATGGAGGCATACACACTATGATATCAGCAAGAGCCTGACGTCATGATGTGTGGGACCCAAAGATGGAGCAGGAGCTTCAGAAGACAGAAGAGGACCTGTGGGGGTTGTCAGAAGGGTGAGTACAGAGGGTTTTTTCATAAACTTGAGTATAAGCCAAGGGCTTTATAAGTATTAGGGCTTTTCAGCACAGTTTTTGTGCTGAAAAACTCGGCTTACACTCGATTATACACGGTAATACTTTCTACCATTTTGCTGATGTGGAGTCTTTGTAACTCCTTCAGATAGCTGGCTGTCCTGCTGCTTATGGCATTATGGACTTGCCTTTGGCTATTGTATTCATAGTAATTTTTTTACGTAAGTTCTTGTAGTGGTCGTCCGACTGTTATGAAAATGTAGCAGTCAGGCTAGGGAGAAAATAAAAAAAATATATAGCTGTACTTTCGGTAGTGACGGCTCTTTTCAGCCGGAAGCCAACGTGTGATGTGGCTATACGTCACACATTGTTAAGGGGTTAATATAACCTAACTAAACTAAAGAGGCTGTAACATTTCTTTAGCTGAAAACAAACTATGAGGCATCTTGTTACTGTGGAACCACGAATCCAGTAGCAGATTATAATGGGGGTCATTTACTACGGGCCCGATTCGCGTTCTCCCGATGTGTTACCCGAATATTTCTGATTTGCGCCGATTTCCCCTGAATTGCCCCGGGATTTTGGCGCATGCGATCGGATTGTGGTGCATCGGCACTGGCATGCACGCGATGGAAAATGGTGGGCGTGGCCGAACGAAAACCCGACGGATTCGGAAAAACCGCCGCATTTAAAACAAAAAACCTGTCGTGGAGCTTGCACTTACCTTCACTCAGCCCGGCTCGGTGAACTCCAGTGCGTTCCGGTGCTTTTCAGCGCAGCAGCGCCACCTGGTGGACGGCGGAGGAACTGCCTTAATGAATCCCGGCCGGACCCGAATCCAGCGCAGAGAACGCACCGCTGGATCGCGAATGGACCGGGTAAGTAAATCTGCCCCAATATGTGCAGTTGGGGTCCAAGGCTCCTAGAAGACCCATAGCCACCCACTTAAAATCCTCATACATGTGTGCTAGTTCTTTGAATGACAGCTTACCTGCAATAAGATATTCTTTTTTGAGTTCCAATGTTATTCCACAAGTAGCAGATTGGGATGCAGTGTACACAGAATGTATATTCCCCTTCTCAAATCCTTTAAATACCTACGAATATTAAGGAATCAATATATAGAGTTTTCTGAAATTTAGATGTATCATATTCAGTAAATGACTGCTTCTGATCTTTCAAACTTAAAGGGATTGTATAGAATTTTTAAATGATGGCCTATTCTCAGAATAAGCTTGACCGGTGGGGTTAATACCTGACCTCTGCAAGAATCGGCTGTCTGGGCATGTGGTTGGTGAAGAATAACACTTAAGTGCCCATGTAGTTGCTAGGTTCCCTTACTGCACAATGACTACATAGGCCATAAAATCTGGAGAATCCCTGTAAGCATAGTGTTTAGTGCATGATGTTATTTCAGTTTAAACCCTTAACGACCCTTTTTCATTTTTGAGTTTTTATTTTTCTATGTAGAGAGCAGTGTGAGGGTTTGTTTTCTGTATTAAAATTGCACTTCATAGTGACAGTATTTTATATTCCATGCCGTGTACTGGGAAGCAGGAAATAAAGTCCAAATGAAATTGGTAAAAAAAAAGTATTTGGGCCATTTTCTTGTGGGCTTGGATTTTACAGCTTTCACTTTGTGCCCCAAATTACACTTCTCCTTTATTCTGTGGGTCAGTACGATCACAGGGATACCAAATTTATACAGGTTTTATAATGTATTGCTACATTTACAAAATTTTAAATATCCTGTACAAAAAAAAAATTCTGCCGCTAATAACTTTTTCATACTTCAGTGCATAGAGCCACTGTGTTTAGCCACTGGCACATTGTAACAAATGGGAGTCATACAACCTTGGGTCTTACAAAGACCCAAGACTGCCATGAAGACTGACGCTCCCCGATGATGTCAGAAATAATCAAAGCCAAGATGGCGGCGCCCACACACAGGAAAATAAGGGTTACGATTGGGCGTCATATTAAAATTAATAACCTCATCAGGCTTTTGTTTCTTATATGCATCATTTTTTAACTTCTTTTTATAAAAACAAGGGCTTAAGAAGCTAAAAGAAGAGCAGATCCTGGCAAAGGGGGCACACACCAGCATGTGAGTGTGCTTGGTTTACAATCCTTCATCCTGGTGGTAGATGTCCTTTAATCAAATCCCAATGCCACCCTGGCTGACTCCTACAAGGAGGGAAACTAGTTTCTAGTTCTGAGGTAACACAAGGGATGATATGTTCTAATGTTCCTGTATTTTGGATGGCAAGAACAACAGAGACTTTAACAAAGCCATCAAAACTAAGAAAATCCAAATGATCCTATTATAGTCATCGGAGTCTGCCTGAAACTCTTATTTTTTATGTATGCTAATGTGAATGCAGCCTAAGAAATAAGCTTTCATGTACAGGCAGGCCCCGGGTTACATACAAGATAGGGTCCGGAGGTTTGTTCTTAAGTTGAATTTGTATGTAAGTCGAAACTCTATATTTTATTATGGTAGATCCAGACAAAAAAATTTTTTTGCCCCAGGACAATTGGAGTTTCAAAATTTTTTTCTGTATTTGGACCTAGGATTATCAATAAAGCTTCATTACAGACACCTTACAGCTGATCATTGCAGTCTGGGACTAAAGAAAAGCATCCAGAGAGCTTCACCAGAGGTCAGAGTGGGCAGAGGGGTCCGTCTTTAACTATGGGTCGTCTGTAAGTCGGGTGTCCTTAAGTAGGGGACCGCCTGTATATAGACATAAGGAGAGAAGAGGAGGTGTTATAGGAGGACATACCTTGAGCACCTTGATCAAATACTGGACGGTAGAGCTTTGCATGGGGTCGGTGGGGCGACCCTTCTCCCCAGTTACTTTTGCTCTAAACACTAAAAGAAAAGAAAAATAATAACAAGGATCAATAATACAAAAGGGACGTGTACCCTGAAATGGATAATTGTCTTTTTCTTCCTTCCTCTTAGACCACAGATACTAACACTCTTCATGAAAATAAACAGTACCCCTCTGTAGTGTATCCAAAACTTGGTGTGAGAAGACACCAAGAATGCATGAGAAAGGCTACAACTTTTATCCTGATTAGTAATCTAGAATAGATTTATTTTTGTTCATACTTTGCCTTAAATATACAGGGCTGGAGCAGGCACTATGCATGCCTGTGCGAGTGCCAGGACCCATAGATGTTGGCTGTTGGGGGGCCACATATGGTTGTACATAAGGAATCCATGGGGGTAAGGGGCGACTCTATCTAATGATTCCATTCGATTTGAGGGGAGGGCTTTTGTTAAAATAACCATGAGGGGGCTGTTTGGTACGATAAACTAGGGAACAAGAGACTCTTTTTAGTTTCAGAATTTTTAATGCCACCATGTGAGTTCACTGCAAAGGGGCCCACTGAGGCTCTGTTGCCTAGGGGCCTATTAAAACCTGGCACCATCTATGAACACTAGTTGTGCTTTTAATCACATCATAGTCACATTTTTCCGAATTACATTACCAGAAAAAAACCAAGTGAGTTAACAGAAAAGATAAGACAGACCTTTACCTTATGTCATACAACCTCCTTGCCGGCTGAATTAAACCCCACTAAACTAACAGCACCTTTAAATAGTGTATTAAAGATAAAAAATATCACCTTTTAAATCATATCACGGGTTATGGGGACAAAACATTTATTTAATTCTTAAAGGTTGGACTTGATGGACTTGCATCTTTTTCCAGCCTTATGTACTATGATACTATGATATTTAATGAAAATGGCAGGCATTGGATTTTTGTCTGCATCTCACATACCAAACTATGTATTTAAGTGCTCATAGCTCAGTTTTTGAGCACAAGGTTTACCCATGATTTGAAATATTACAAGTTACAAAAATATTGAAAGTTACAAAAAAAACCGAGGTGGGGGAGGGGTTCATTAAAAAATTTACATGTGCTTAGCTCCCCAGTCCCTCCCGGTGTCCTGAGCTGTTTAGAGGGGCACGGAAACTGCGCTCGGATATCTTCTGGGTGCCTTGCCCCCGGAGCTTCTATGCCCCCTAAACAAACAGGGGCACAGCACTGAGGGAGCACAGCATGGAACACTGAAGAGGGAGGGACTGAAGAAGTAAGTACATGTTTATTTTTTATGATTGTTATAGGTTCTATAGAACCGAAGATCTGAAGTGGGGCTCCACCTCCAGCCTCTAATTGACTCCACCATTTTGCACTTGACTGTGAAGGAAATTTTTTTACTAAAGGTAAACTAGTGAATTTTAACATAACGGAGGGAATTCTAGAAAAGACATTTAATTTCCTACCAGAGGGGGCTGTTACTTTAGTGAGGTAAAAGTTGGAGCCAGTGGGCCACATTTATCAGGGCGTGTAAAAACAAGCTGTGATTTAGTCACAATTCCCGGCACAGAGCCTCCTGATTGATCCAGGGGACATCATCGTACGTTGGCGATAAGTGCGATAAACTTGCCCTTAGGTCTTTGCTGTAGCTTCCTTGTCCACGTCCAGTTAACTCCAGACACGGCTCCAGTGTTTTACAGAATTTATTATGTATAGCCTGTACAATCTGATTCATGCGTGCATAAGTATGATGGCTGTCTCTCCTCATATATTTTAGTCACATTTATCAGCTTAGACACATTTTTAATGGACAGTAAATGAGGAGGCCGTTTTGTTATGTTCTGCATAATTAACTCTGCAGGCGATTAGAGAATAATTAAAGCAGCTGAGGTTATTGCTTCATTCTGTAAATGGAGACATATGTCTATGATATGGCAAGTAATGTCTCTTTATTAACAAAAAGTTAGTCAGTAAACACTTTTCCAACAGCTATTTCCTCTCCTCGCAGTATCATGACATCAAGGTGACTTGCTAGAAAATAAAAGGGGTTTAAAAAAAGAAAGCATACTTGCCTCTCAGGGTCCTGCTTCCTGCGTTGGGTCCTGGGTCCTGCTTCCTGCGTTGGTTCAGGTTTTCAGCACAGCATCTGTCCAGAAGTTCCGGTTGAAGCCAATGAGTGGTCTCCTCCGACCACGGAACATCACTTCCAATTTTCAGGGGACTTCTAAATGATTTTGGAGGCTGCCATCTTGCCTGAGATTCACTTGTGTTCAGTTAACAGCATTTAGTAATTTGCTTTACAGCAGCTTCATGGCCAGTAACAGATTAAAGCCAAGTCTAAGGAGAGTTTTGAAGGGAGGGAAAGTAGATAATGGGGCACATTTACTAAGAGTCCGATTTTTTTACGATTTTACCCTTAATTGCCCTGGGTTTTTGCCGCAAGCGATCGGATTGTGGCACATCGGCACGGCTTGCATGCGTCACAAATCGGGGGGCGTGGACGTCAGACAACCTGACTGATTCGGACAAACCGCGAAATTTAAAAACCAAATTGTGTTGCAAGATCAGCACTCACATACACCAGGAAGAAGAAGGTGAACTCCGGCGGACCTCAGCGGGGGAAGCGACACATGCAGGAAATTGGACGCACGATCTTAGTGAATTGCGGCAGACCCGAATCCTCGTCGGATCGGCGGCGTCAATGGGACGGGTAAGTAAATGTGCCCCAATATATGATATGATCAATTGTAAGTGGTGGATGTTATGAGGGGTCAGGGGTGTTGTAATCCTGTCAGCCTTGTCTATGTTGGAAATGAGGTGACTGTTGCAAAGACAAACCATACAAAAGTGGTAAGTGCTAGACTGAGTACATACAGGAGTACATGTATTTTCAAAATTTGTTACATATTACAGTGCATAAAAAAATATGTTTAAAACTTGCTCAATAAATGGGTCAATATGGTCTTGATCGATGCACCTATAAACCTTTACTGTTAAATTTGATTCTGGATCTTGGCAGGATGAGGTTTACTCAACAGATATTGTTTGGCCACCCCCTGTCTTTGCCGAGCCAAGAGAAAAGTTGAGAGAAGACACAACTATATTCTGAAAAGAGTACCATACAGTGGTACAGATTTCTAGGTACAGCAAATTTGTATGAACTGACCTCAAAGTAAAAAATATCACATATCTTTACATCCTTTTAATATACTCCATGTTTTAAAAAAAAAAAACTGATCAGAATGTGTACATTCTTCGGGCCTCTAATGCTTTGCTTACTGTTACATTAAGCTTTTTTCCGAGAATATTGCCAAAACTGACGTCTGTTCACCTATGAGATGTTAAGTAGAGACTGGAATTCGTGATATGTGATCCCTTGTGGACTAGGCCAACTCAAAATTCATGGATGCCTATGTTTGCTGCTGTCAGTTTTATACATTTAGAGGACTGATTATGTTTCTGGGGATAATTCCTCATTCAATTGTTAGTTACTCTGCTGCTTAAAACGGTATTCCCACATAGACAAGTTTCTTAAATATACTCGGAATAACACATTTTCTAATTCGCTGTTATTAAGAAAAAATACTGCATTTCAAAGATATAATTTCAACCTTTCAATCAAAATTTCAATC
Organism: Engystomops pustulosus; assembly: GCF_040894005.1. Classification (NCBI taxonomy): domain Eukaryota; kingdom Metazoa; phylum Chordata; class Amphibia; order Anura; family Leptodactylidae; genus Engystomops; species Engystomops pustulosus. The sequence goes on from NC_092420.1 coordinate 27,782,216, forward strand.
AGTCCTGGTGTACACAATTTCAGTTGCCCCTGGTTTCTGACCCTGAATCTTATTGTCAGCCATCTTGTCTGACTCTGTGGAGCTGAGCTCCCCTTGCTTCTAGCCCTCACCCTTGCATTCTGGGACGAGCTCACACACACTGACTTCCTGCCCCTGCCGCCAAACACATCGAAGCGTGAAGAGAGCAGGGATGTAGCAGAGATAAGAATGTCATTGTGTGTAATAGGCATCTCATGGATCTCATCTTCTCTCATCTCTGATCTGTCTCATCTCTCTTTCTATGTGTGAGATACTAGTAGAATATTCAGAAGGTAAATGAATGTGTATATTAACCGTGGACCCTGATAATCTAAGCACATTGTTAGCACACTAATAGCACTTGAGGGATCATAATGGGGCAGATTTACTTACCCGGTCCATTCGCGATCCAGCGGCGCGTTCTCTGCGCTGGATTCGGGTCCGGACGGGATTTATTAAGGCAGTTCCTCCGACGTCCACCAGGTGGCGCTGCTGCGCTGAAGTTCCCTGGAATGCACTGGAATACACCGAGCCAGGCTGAGTGAAGGTAAGTGCAAGCTCCACTACACATTTTCCGATTTCCGTCGTGTGCATGCCAGCGCCGATGCGCCACAATCCGATCGTGTGCGCCAAAATCCCGGGGCAATTCAGGGGAAATCGCCGCAAATCGGAAATATTCGGGTAACACGTCGGGAAAATGTGAATCGGGCCCTTAGTAAATGACCCCCAATGTGTCTACTTACCTGCCCACACATTAAGAATGTGCTAAGTTGCCCATGGCAACCAATTACAACTCAGCTTTCATTTTATGAATATTTTACAGGGGAGCTGTAATTGGTTGCCATTGGTTGCCATTCTTAAACTTAGACAACATGATAAATCACCCCCATTATGTGTATGAGATGTAAAGTGTTTTGTTGAGCTTTTGGATTTACCCTTCTAGAAAGTAATAGTGCAAGAGGGTCTGCTTTCCACTGGGAAGAGGGAACTGGGCCTGTTTATTATTAAATTTTGGAAATATTGTGGGGACTTGATCTAGCTTGATCCTTTGTGTGGGGCAAAGCTTTGGTACAAAAAAGTGCCACTAAAAAGGTGCATGAGTACCAAGCAGATGCCATTAGTGAAGGGGATTTTCTGTTTTTAACTTATAGTATTTTTGGCCTACAAGTATATTTATTTTTTAGATTTTATCATGAGGTTTCTAATGATAACTGTGAATTGATTCCTCAAAAACATTTATTATCTTTCAAAAATCAGTCCAAAGCTCTTAGCATATTCTACTTATATTTTATCTAATGGCCCCGGGTAACGTATATTAGATCTTTGATTTAATTCATGTTGCCGAATAGGAGTTTCCATTGTTCTGCTGTCACTTAGTGACAGAACCAACACGGATCAACTCACCCTGCTCCCCTACTCCCGTCCTGTTCAGATTCTTAGGGCTTTCTACTGGGAGCTGGATCTGTTTTGTAGCTATGCATGTTGTAAAGGAATCAGCCAGACAAAACAAAAGAGCGCTGACAAGGAGAAGACAAAATGTCACACCACTAATCACCCGCACAAAAGTGGCGAGGAAAAGTGCTTGGCCCAGACTTAATTAATTTCTCCGCTTACTTTTTGTAGGAGATCTAACACGAATTCCGAGCCTTTTCACAAGACTTACACAGCTAGTGGGTGACTGGGGCTCAGCAATATTGTAGTAATGTGACCCCCGAGAGAAAGCACAGTAGAACAAACACAAGCTTTGTTCAGCAGGAGCCAAGGAAACGTCTTGATTTAGGCATTAACCTTCCGCATAGATATCATTTTTTGATTTTTTTTTTTTTTTTACAAAAATGTGGATTGATTTATTTTCTTATCATGTATTTGTTATTGGGTTTTTAAAAGGTTAAATTGCTAGAACTCTTATTTTTGTGTAAGGATGGTCATTTTTTACCATCCCAGTACATTGAAGCGACATTGAAATTGTATTAAAAAATTACCTTTTGGTTTGGTTTCTACAGCTCCTATGCAGATAATGGGTCTCCTTGGTAACAGACAACAAACAAACCCTGTGTAGTCGGAGCAAGACTAAATTACACTGTTATTCACTGTTATTAAGTAAAAATACTGCATTTCAAAGATATAATTTCAACCTTTCAATCAAAATTTCAATCAGTCCTGGTGTACACAATTTCAGTTGCCCCTGGTTTCTGACCCTGAATCTTATTGTCAGCCATCTTGTCTGACTCTGTGGAGCTGAGCTCCCCTTGCTTCTAGCCCTCACCCTTGCATTCTGGGACGAGCTCACACACACTGACTTCCTGCCCCTGCCGCCAAACACATCGAAGCGTGAAGAGAGCAGGGATGTAGCAGAGATACAGAGATGTCATTGTGTGTAATATGCATCTCATGGATCTCATCTTCTCTCATCTCTGATCTGTCTCATCTCTCTTTCAATGTGTGAGATACTAGTAGAATATTCAGAAGGTAAATGAATGTGTATATTAACCGTGGACCCTGATAATCTAAGCACATTGTTAGCACACTAAATGACAGATAGGAGGTAATATGTCATATCAGTCTTTACAGAGGTTGATGTGTGTACCCATAGAGACACATTAATCTGCGTATGAGATACTGAAACTAAAATGTGTACAAAGTTCTAATTCAGACCTCACTTCATTTCTCAGTGTAAGGGACGTTATACAATAAAACATATTGGGGCACATTTACTAAGGGTCCGTCGGATGCATTTCCGTCGGGTTTCCTGAATATTTCCATAATATTTGCCCTGGGATTTTTTGGGCACGGGATCGGACTTTGGTGCATCGGCGCCGGTTTCATGCGACACAAATCGGGGGCATGGCCACCAGACAACCCGACTGATTAGGACAAACCTCAGAATTTAACAAATCAATTTGTGTTGCAAGAAATGCACTTACATGCACCTGGAAGAAAAAGGTGAACTCTGGCGCCCAGGGGAAGCGACACACGCAGGAAATTGGACGCACGATCTTAGTGAATCGCGGCAGCTCCGAGTCCTCATCGGACAACATACCCGACGGGACAGGTAAGTAAATGTGCCCCTTTGTGATCCTAAATTCATGTTTGGATTGAGGTAGAATCTCTATGAAGTACATGGAATCTGTGTAGATCTGAAAAGTGTGGAGGTGAATTTGAAGCATTAATTAAACAGCACAACTTGATCCTGTAAACCCCATTGAGGTTCAATAGAGATCTGTAACCTCCAATTATTCGTCAAAGGATGGAATTTAGGGAGGAGGTCGAGGCTGCATCCACACGTTTTCTTTGAATGACATCTCGAAACACAATTCAGTCAGAACGGGGAACGGTCTTGTCCTGATCTCATGTACATTTCAACTGAAATATATACGATCGGTAACAAGCACCACATGTTTTGAGTGTAAACAATGTAAAACATGTGGAGCTCCTTACCAATCGCACACCCTTTAGTTGGAAAACAAATGCGATCGGGACAAGCCCCTTCCCAAACGAATGTGTAAATGCATCTCAAATGCAGCTTCTAGAACAGATGTATTTATTCTTCTATTTTCATCTATTTAAGAATCAATACCAGTTAGATCCAAAGCTCAATATTGGACAGAACTAAATGGTCTGCATAGCGACTATGCATTGTATAGTACAAGTAAATATAAGAAACTTTGTAATAGTTAAAAAAAGTGATACTTTTTTTTATGTAATGCACATTACTAGTGACCACAAATCTATAGGCTTCCACAGTATTTATAGACAGAGCCATATAAGAAACCCCCCAAAAGTCAATTTTAGGTTAGATGGGTCTTGTAAGAAGTCTGGCCCCCAAAGATACTCTCTTGGCATCTTTTCGAGCTATTAATCAGTATGCAGCGAGCACAGGCTGCACTACAGAGATGGTAATTGTGAGGTTCTTCAGAGAGGCATGGTGTACATCTACTGCGCACATGGGATGAGAGCTAAGCAGCCACAGCATGACCTGATGAATTAAATGGACATTACACTTTCTTCGTTTTGTCCGACAGCAGAACACCGAATATTTTTCATCGTGATTTACTGATCAGTGTCACCGGTCACAATGGGACATTTCAGAAGAAGCATGGGTGGTAGATGTTCTCCTGAATACAGATGCCTGGGACATCATCATCAGGATGGTACATGATAAATAGGAGTGCGTTGGCCTCAGCTTGGTGCCAGATCATTTGTGTCACTTGCCACATTACTAGTCGTAAAAAAAAAAATGAATTATTTCACATTAGGAAGCTCCTGTGGCTTCCGGCAATGTCACTACAAAGATACAATCCTATCAATTAACGTTAGGGGGCAAGTCATGATTTATAAATGTAACCGAAGAAACTGCAGTTTGCATGTAGAGCCCTGACATACCCAGTTTATCCAAAAATAAGACGTCTCCTGAAAATAAGATATAGTTCAATTTTTTTTCAAGCTTTGATTTTTAAGGCCCTGAAAATAAGAACTGACATCTCCCCCCACACCATACATTAGTATAACTAGATCATTTAGAATTGTTGGACCATTTTACAAGCTCTTATACCTCGTGTCCCCCCTCATCCTCATAGACTGTAAGCTCCTGTGTCACCCCCTTCATCCTCATAGACTGTAAGCTCTTGTGTCACCCCCTCATCCTCATAGACTGTAAGCTCTTGTGCCCCCCCTCATCCTCATAGACTGTAAGCTCTTGTGTCCCCCGTGATCCTCATAGACTGTAAGCTCTTGTGTCACCCCCTCATCCTCATAGACTGTAAGCTCTTGTGCCCTCCTCATCCTCATTGACTGTAAGCTCTTGTGTCATCCCCTCATCCTCATAGACTGTAAGCTCTTGTGTCACCCCCTCATCCTCATAGACTTTAAGCTCTTGTGTCACCTCCTCATCCTCATACACTGTAAGCTCTTGTGTCACCCCCTCATCCTCATAGACTGTAAGCTCTTGTGTCACCCCTCATCCTCATAGACTGTAAGCTCTTGTATCACCCCTCATCCTCGTAGACTGTAAGCTCTTGTGTCACCCCCTCATCCTCATAGACTGTAAGCTCTTGTGTCACCCCCTCATCCTCATAGACTGTAAGCTCTTGTGTCACCCCCTCATCCTCATAGTTTGTAAGCTCTTGTGTCCCCCCCCCCCTCATCCTCATAGACTGTAAGCTCGTGTGCCCTCCTCATCCTCATAGACTGTAAGCTCTTGTGTCACCCCCTCATCCTCATAGACTGTAAGCTCTTGTGTCATCCCCTCATCCTCATAGACTGTAAGCTCTTGTGTCATCCCCTCATCCTCATAGACTGTAAGCTCTTGTGTCATCCCCTCATCCTCATAGACTGTAAGCTCTTGTATCACCCCTCATCCTCATAGACTGTAAGCTCTTGTATCACCCCTCATCCTCATAGACTGTAAGCTCTTGTGTCACCCCCTCATCCTCATAGACTGTAAGCTCTTGTGTCCCCCCTCATCCTCATAGACTGTAAGCTCTTGTGTCACCCACTCATCCTCATAGACTGTAAGCTCTTGTGTCCCCCCTCATCCTCATAGACTGTAAGCTCTTGTATCACCCCTCATCCTCATAGACTGTAAGCTCTTGTGTGTCTCCCTCATCCTCATAGACTGTAAGCTCTTGTGCCCTCCTCATAGACTGTAAGCTCTTGTGTCATCCCCTCATCCTCATAGACTGTAAGCTCTTGTGCCCTCCTCATCCTCATAGACTGTAAGCTCTTGTGTCACCCCCTCATCCTCATAGACTGTAAGCTCTTGTGTCCCCCCTCATCCTCATAGACTGTAAGCTCTTGTATCACCCCTCATCCTCATAGACTGTAAGCTCTTGTGTCACCTCCTCATCCTCATAGACAGTAAGCTCTTGTGTCACCCCCTCATCCTCATAGACTGTAAGCTCTTGTGTCACCCCTTCATCCTCATAGACTGTAAGCTCTTGTGTCACCCCCTCATCCTCATAGACTGTAAGCTCTTGTGTCACCCCCTCATCCTCATAGACTGTAAGCTTTTGTGAACAGAGTCCTCACTCCTATTGGTCCATATTACTGTTTGTACTCTGTACTGATATATTTTATTTGTATATGTTCCCTATGAAGCGCTACAGAATACGGTGGCGCTGTACAAATAAAGATTATTATTATGCCGCAAGAGGTTGTGACATGGGTGAAGAATTGACTGTTGATTAAATCACTGACTGTTGCGTTGCAAATGTGATACTCGCTGCTACCTGGACAAGAAGTGCCATGGCTAAACATGATAGATTTGGGACAATGATTCCAAATGAAGTCATTGAAATTCATGAAATTCAGAGTTTTGAGAGTTAGAAGTTGTTGATTTTGTTTAAACAATAAATGTGAATTCTTGTTCATGGAAAATAAAAAAAACTCCCCTGAAAATAAGTCTTAGTGTCTCTTAAGGTGCAAAAATTTTTTATAAGACACGGTCTTATTTTCGGGGGAAACACTGTAGGTGACTTAAAACGAGATTCTTATATTATGGTAAACCCTGGGCATCATGGAATTTTATAGGATACAGAAAGTGAAGCTTAAGTCGCAATCCCATTTCATGTAGCAGAACTAACAACCAACGTCATCTAACCAATAATCTTGTTCTAATAGATAACCTCACAAAGTTACAACTCTATAAGAATATTTTTAGAACTCAAGTAAAAACCAAAAAAAAAAAAAAATCAAACACAGAAAAAGGTTTTAAACTTCATGTATACCAAACAACAAACATACATATAGAGAGACTTACCAATATCTGCATCGCAAAATTGCTGCTGGGGGTGAGAGGGGACGCAGCTGCATGCTTCAGTCAGCTCCTTAAGGGTTAAAAAGAGCAAGGCGCAACAGAGCAACGTGTGTGTGAAGGGATTCATGCTGAGCAACAACAAGCACCGCAAGCCAAGAAAGCGATGCTCTTCAGAAGATACAACCGTACGTGTCTTCCTTCTGACAGGCGTGGACGGTTCTTCAGGCTCTTGCAACCTGATGTCTTATTACTATGGCATGATCCCTTCTTATTTATGGATGAAAAAGCTGGAGCTCCTCCTTCCAAACACAAGAAAACACCAATCACAGGAGGGAAATCCAGCGTGGTACCGAGGCAGCTACTAACATGTTGTCACTTCCTCATTGCTGAGTGTCTGACACATGATGTAACCTGTAATTGTACTTCCCACGTGAAAAGTGCCTATAGATACCTAGGATCTTCTCTGTTCGCTGTTCATTACTGGAGACCGATAGTAATTGTGCAACATTTTATGTGTAATATTATGTAAAATAATTAATTATTAGATGATTGATATGAAGAACCAATGTAGATTGGACTAGATGGGATTTTATTTGGCCATGTGTACGGTATGCCCTAAAATAGGTCTGAATGTTTTCTAGCCACAAGTCTCCACCCCCCCCCCATTAATACTGATATTTACTTTAATGCAGCTTTATTTTACTGTAATGAATGTGAAATGGGGAGGATTTTTTATGTGGATAGTACATTCACCCAATTACTTCTAAGGGCTCATGCCCAGAGCATTGCATTCCCCGAGCCCATGCATGAATTGGCTGCCCGAGCTGCTCCCATCAGTTGGGCTACCAACAGTGGTCTACGCCATAGACCATTGTTGGTAGCCTCTATGGACTCTGCGGGACTGTTTGTGCCTTTCAGGGCTAGTTGACACAACAGTGTTTGCCATTGCCAGGAATGACAAAATAGTTATCCGGTTGAAATAAATGGAAGGCCACAATATTCTATTTTTTCAAAAAGGAACATCGTCCACTCATGGTAAAAAGAAGCAAAATGCTCTATATACCACTCGGAATAAAGAGTAAATCAAGCAAGATGTTTGAAGTAAAGGGGTTTTCCCCACTAACAATCAGCCCCAATCTACAAGATAGTGGACACCCCTAAGAATCATGGGAATGGCCGTCTCCAACACTTATCCCCTCTCCTGTGTGAATGGAGCTTTAGTGCACCTCTTCATGCACTACACTTGACCATTTCTCCAATAAATATACCTGTCTTTAGCCAACAAATAGGTTTTCCGGCCGGAAAACTCCTTTAAAAATTCAAGCTTTAATGGCCGTCACGGTACCAAAGATAAAACACTTGTAGGGATAGAGGCCATTCACCAATGTTAGCTGTTGACTGAACTCTTGTGTAGCCAATAGCTGATCCTTTTGACTATGAGTAGATGTGTAGTATCTATCTAAAGTCTATTGTCATTTTTGTTACTTTTTGACTTGTAATAGGGACCATTACCATATGTTGGCTATACAATGACATGTAACCAGAGCCAGACATTATATAAATACCTTCAGTTTTTAATACCAAATCTTTTTAACCTTCATAGAAACTGACAGCGTGTAGTGTACAGAAATAATGGAGCCGCTCCTACAGGATACATGGCACATCATTTTATACACACCCGCACCTACTATTCCCTGCTGGAGAACAATATGTCATTTCTTTCTACAAGTGAAGCTAATAAACCATAACCAATTCTTCGCCTTATAATTCCCATTGAAGGTCATAACTTGGTGCTATGTTACAAGCACCGATACTTTCAGTCCTCTTACAAATCTTGTGTACAACCCGTCCTGGCACCAGAATTACTGCTGTGTCGCAAATAGTGCCAAGTCATATAGATAATTATTCATACGTGTAATAATGCAAATTTTTAAGTCTGATGACAGATTTAGTTTTTGGGCTGTAATTATTTTTGTTGAGACAGATTGAGATGACTATTCATTTAGTGAATTCTCTTCATCTCTTCAGTCACTATTTATAGAATTAAGCCAATGTTTCCAATGTTTCCTAATGCAGATTTTGACTTGAATGCCCTATTGAGTATGTTGCTTATTTTTTTGGCAAGTCCACCAACCTGTTTGTGGAATAAGGACCACGATCTACAGGTTTTTAAAGTGCATTTGCAATTTATAACTGTAGGACCTGGGTTTTGTTTTCTTCCCCAGTTGACACTTCTCTTCTAATTCTGGGGCAGATGCTGCCCCTACTGACATGTAAGTTCCTCTCCTCCAGTATCTATAGAAATAACATTGACTAGTTCAAGCAGTTAGGGCTATAAGACCCCTGCAGGTAAGAATAGCTAAGGTCACACACACTTTCCTTTGGGGACTTTGAGAATGTTTCTGAGTATAGGGTATAGTGCTGATCTTTCTTAAACTACTGAACAATACAATAAACCAATCCTTAGTCACTTCTACAAAACCCAAAAATAGTTGTGTAAGAATTCCATCTCATGCATTGAAAAATAAGCTACAATACATGATCTAATTAATAAAAAAAAAAAAAAAACATTATGATCCAAATACCGTATGTTACCATTCAAAAAACACGACATGCCCTGCAAAAAACAAACCTTTGCTGCAGAAAAAGATATGGGATTAGGATGAAGACAAAACTGTAAAGAACATGTGCTAATAAAGGTGAAAAATAATATGGGTATAGAGAGGTTGTTTTGCCTGTTAATGCATAATGATACAAAACATGATTGTGAAAAACGAGTAAAGATTTTTTCAATAATTATTTAATAATTATTATGTAAGAAAAAAAAATGCAATTCACTTCAATGGATTTATCTATCTATATGTGATAAAATAAAACATTAGGTAATCTAGTGCGACATTTCGCTTGTTTTCTCTGGATGCATATAATAAAACAATGGACATTATTTCATGCCCCAGAAGAAGGGATACAGGGCAAAGCCCAGGTTGTGCTGTACTGACTATTTTAAGATGCACATAACACTTTCTTGTATGACAATAAAACTAGATGAAAGCTGTATTGTTCTATTGTTCTTCGTATCTCCCAAGGTCATCTGAGAGAATGAGGATAAACAGTTATTTGACTGACTTAAACTTTTTTTGACCAAATAATATTAAAGTCCTATCCATGGCACATGTGTTTGTGGAGGGTTGTGACACCTGGTCCCCTTTGGGCAATGGGTGGAGGTTGCTACAAGGTGGATGACACCAGAACTAGTCATCTCTGTCTGTTAGGTAGAGATTGTACAGGCTTAAATCCCATTGCAGTGAACGGGAACAACACTGGGGCACATTTACTTACCCAGTCCGGAGGAGAACCCGAAAGTGCATTGTCCGACGACAATTCACAGTGCCGCAATTCACTTACATCGTGCACCCGACTTGTTGAATGTGTCGCTTCCGCAATTCGGTCCGCCGGAGTTCACCATCTTCCTCCCGGTGCATGTAAGTGCTTGGCTTGTGACAATTTTTAAGTTAAATCCTGTGGTTTGTGCGAATCCGTCGGATCGCCAGACAGTCGACCCGCCGATGCGACACAATACCCTTTTAATTGCGGTGCAAATCCGAAATCGTCGGAATATATCCGACTTTTGTGCGGTCCGTGGACCCTTAGTAAATGAACCCCATTGTCTTCTTCCATTTCTCTGTGTAGTGGACACAGCCCAGCAGTCAGCCATATGTACCCCCTGAACAGTATTACTAAAAAAGTGTAGCTCATAACATGTTGTATACAGCAATTTTGGAAACTCCCTGCAGCACTTAGCTCACAAGGTACCTAAGCATATTCTAGTCAACATATACAGGGAAAACCGCTCCCTCACTATATGTGACAATTGGTACACAAGTCTCCCCTACTGGAGATGCTAAATCACACTTCCTGACTACAACCGCACAGTGGGGGAGATTTAACAGAAGTGTCTGAGAGCATAACTGTTCAAGTAACCAGTGGCAACCAATCAGAGCTCAGCTTTCATTTTCATTTAATTTATAAAATTAAAGCTGAGCTCTGATTGGTGACTGTATATACACTACAACTTGTGGCCCCTCCTGGCATGTGAAACTCTAGAGCAGTGATGGTGAACCGTTTACAGAGTTCCCAAACTACATGACCCAATTTTTCTTAACGCAAAATGCCAACATGGCAATTTAAGAAGTACTTAGCTCTAACTGCTAGGCCAGAACTTTCAATTGTATCAGCATTCAGAGACTACCAATACAGTTGAAAGGAGGAGGGGAAAATAGGATTATTATTGTAGCTTCTGTCCAGGGCCCCCTGAACAGAAAGAATCAATGGGCCCGAAGCAGGAGCTCCAATTATAATATTGGTCCACACCTCCCCGCTCCTAATCCTGTCCCAGGCAGACAGGGATGTGCTGCTTTAAAATAGCATGTTCTGGGTTGCCTGAGATTGCGGGGGGATGCCTTGAGTCTGGCAAATTCTATGCTGGACCGACAGCCTGGGTTTCTACAGTAAAGGGAATAATGGCCATTATTGGCATCCATTCTATAGGATTGCCAACGCTTACATCTGACGGCTACAACCTATCCCACTGTACGCTTCTATTGTTTACATATGTCCTACTATTCAGCTCCTCCCCCCTGGAAGTGAAAGGAGTAGCAAACATTGGCATCAGGCAGTGATTTTAAGATGTCTCCATATATGGAAGTTACATCCTACGGGAACACCCAGAGTGTAGGTTCAGCAAAGGCCAGGGATGGATGTAGTACAGTGGCACCTGTCTCCCATTGTCCTCTGTTGTCCTCCACTAATGTATTCCTTCTTTTGAAGTAGTACAGATTACTACTCTTTTTCTTCTAGTGTTTCCTTCTGTAAGTTACATATACTGACTAGATGAAGGCCAAAAGAGCCTTCTGCCAGTACCGTATAACACTTTCAGTCTGTATGTCAGGAGCTTTCCTGCTGTAAAGGATAAATGCGTCCAAAAAATAAGGTGTGAAAGTAGATTTGATGTAATGCTACTGAAATATCCTGCACTTTTCTCCTACTTTCCTTGACATACTCCAAAACATACTGGTAGGTTGTTTAGATTGAGAGCCCCATGGGGACAGAGACCAATTTGGCAAAACTCAGTGCAACGCTGCGTAATCTGTGTGCGCTATATAAATAAATAATTATTATTATTATACATTTCATTGTATGTTTTATATTTGCTTTTGTATTCTTTTATGACTGGAGGCTATTTCACACACAAGAATATCCAAAAATATATGCAAGAAAAGGTGTTATAGCAAGATTTCCACCTGTTTTGTATAACCACATGTGGTTTTGGCTCACATTAAATGATGCAAAAAAATCTGTTAAAATAACTGAGCCTGGGCTTTACCATTGTCCACAATTCCTTTTAGCATGCATTCTGTGTAGATGTATACATTTAATTTTGTTTTCATTCTTACCTTGATGTTTTTCAGCTTGCAATGCCAACATTCCCTGTTGTCGTAAAGATTGGACATGCACATTCTGGAATGGGAAAGGTACACATAGATTGTGGTTCCTTGTAACTCCCTTCATGCATGCAAATTGTCAGTGTTTATTGCTGTTGAAAGTTAGGCATTCAGTCAACCGGCAGTTTGAGCACTGCATGCACCTTAGTGTAAGTATGCTTGTGCACTCACATGCTGGTACAGGCGGTCCCCTACTTAAGGACACCCGACTTACAGACGACCCCTAGTTAAAGACCGACCTCTATGCCCCCTGTGACCTCTGGTGAAGCTCTCTGGATGCTTTACTGTAGTCCCAGTCTGCAATGATCTGCTGTAAGGAGTCTGTAATGAAGCTTTTCTGAAAATCCCTTATCCAATTACAGCAAAAAGTTTTGAAACTCCAATTGTCACTGGGGCAAAAAAATTTTTTGTCTGGATCTACAATTATAAAATATACAGTTTCGACTTACATAAAAGTTCAACTTAAGAACAAACCTATGGAACCTATCTTGTACATAACCCGGGGACTGCCTGTATTGTCTGCCGTACCCAATTCACCTACTGTGGTACCACCTACTGTAGTAAAGTATATAATATTCTAGAACCTGTGTCATTTCAGTGTTCCACAGAGTACTTTTATCCGATCTAATAATTTCTGTAATTGATGTAATGTATTTGTGTCTTTAAAGCGATTATAGACCGGATGTAACCATTGTATATTTTATTTCTACAGGTGAAGATAGAAAACCATTATGATTTTCAGGATATCGCTAGTGTTGTGGCCTTAACACAGACTTATGCCACCACCGAACCCTTCATAGATTCTAAATATGACATCAGGATTCAGAAGATAGGAAACAACTACAAAGCATACATGTGAGCAGGCACTAACATATCTAATATATATATCTCTAGATTTGGTCTATAGTGAACTTGATTTTAAACCCCGATTGACCCCCTTCCCATGTAAGTTGGGATCACAGTTGTTGGTTAACCAATAGGTCAACCCCCTATTCTATGAATACCTGTCACTGTGGACAAACCCCTTCAAGTAATACAGGTGAATAGATTTATAGTGTCACGTATATGGTACGATGCCAAAACATAAGATGGAAAACAAAATTCCAGAAGGGGGCGCTGATAGTCACCATCAAGTTTCAACCCTCTTGTAAGTTTATCTGCAATGGATCGATAAGGACTGTCATATTTGCTTGAGAAGGGCGAGTCTAGTTTATAAAAGTAGTTTTCACTTACCTTAACACAGTAAGTATTAAAATTGTGGATATATATCCTAATTGGCTACAAATAGTCTCGCCATTTTTATTTTCCTGTTAATGGAGGAAAATGAGGGTTTGTTTTTTACGCAATGAGTTGTGTTGGTCAATTACTCCATTGTTCATATATTTTATTCATCATGTTTATGTTAACACTTTATTGGATGAATGAGAAGACTAAACAAGCAATTAAGCCATTTGATCAGGCCTACCATTCATTGCATGGAGAGCATATTGATTTTAACCAGCCTCCAGTGATGCCTTATGTCCTCTGTACTGGTGCCAAAGGCGATCTGTTCACTTGCTATATGTGCAAAGCCATATAGACAAGCCCTTTTAATCATAACTGCTACATTAATCATTCCTCTAAATATGGCATAAAGGTAAATGCCAGTCAATGTACTGTCTGTATGAGATACCACTTCAGTCCTTTTGGTCTCAGTTTATCTTGTAGTAATTATTTTCTCTAAAGCTACTTGATTTAGTATAAAAAAAATACTTTTCATTCACTAGGAGAACCTCCATATCAGGCAACTGGAAGACCAACACTGGGTCTGCAATGTTAGAACAAGTGGCAATGTCAGATAGGTGAGTAATAATTCCTCTATGTCTTCATGTTCCATAAATCCTCTACATAGAACGCTCTCTAGTGGTCTGCTCTATTTAATACCGGTGATAACTTTCTAATAAACTGATAGACAATAAGAGTCCTGATTATCCCGCCCACACACAATGATTGACAGATGTCCCTTTATCAGTATGTTTCTTTAAGGCTGTCAATCAATGTGTATGGGCGGGGTTATCAGGACTCCCACTGTGTCCCCTAGGAGTCTTGCCAGAATTTACTCAGAATTCTTGATACAACACATATACATTTCTATATAGCACAACTCTGCTGTTATATCCTGCTGTCAGAGAGCATCACAAATCAGCTGACAGGTCCCTTTAAAGCAGTGGTGGCGAACCTATGGCACAGGTGCCAAAGGTGGCACTCTGAGCCCTCTCAGTGGGCACTCACACTGTTTCCCCAGCACATAATTCATCAAACAGGACTTAAAGGGGTTGTCCGAGTTTAAAAAAAAAAAAAATATGTGGCCAGGAGCGGGGTTACTAAAACAATAAAGATGTACTTACCTCCCGCTGCCCTCCCGTATCCAGCGCTGCTGTCGCTCCGGTCCGGGGGCCATGTAAACAAACATGGCCGCCGGAGCAGCGCTGGATTCAGCTTCCGGCCGGCCGTGGCCGGGTACGCCTATCCGTCCCTATACACAGCATTGTGTATGGGGACCGGAAGGTTGTCGCATCCGGCCGGAAGCTGAATGCAGCGCTGCTCCGGCGGCCATGTTTGTTTACATGGCCCCCGGACCGGAGCGACAGCAGCGCTGGATACGGGAGGGCAACGGGAGGGCAACGGGAGGTAAGTACAGCTTTATTGTTTTAGTAACCCCGCTCCCGGCCACATATATATTTTTTTTTAAACTCGGACAACCCCTTTAAGAGATCCTCCTACAGGCCCATGACGTGGCACACTGAACGTTATTTTAAAATGAGACTGCAGGAAGAATAGATGTGGATATGGTCAGATTTTTATTGGAGCCATTGAAGCACTTGCTCTTGGCCCTACAATTCTTCCTGTTCAGTGGGTTGTCAAGTGAAGCTCCAATGGCAATTCGAATTTTCCCTCCTTCTGTCAACGATATTGGTGTCCTCAGGACCGTTGAAAGCTGTGTTACAGCATGGAGTAAGAAGATTTTAATAAGTTAATTACACCTAAATAACATTGATGGTTATGTTATATAGAATTGTTTCCCCTAAATCCCTTCCTCATCCAATCCCTCCCCTTCCTTGGTTGAACTCTTGATGGACAAGTGTCTTTTTTCAACCGTAGAAACTATGAAACTATGAAATAATGCTAGAATTGCTGTGTTGGCACTTTTTAAATAAATACGTGTATAAGGGTTGCAGTTTGGGCACTCGGCCTCTAAAAGGTTTGCCATCACTGCTTTAAAGGAATATATTTTACACTGCTGACGGGGCAATATTTGTTTTTTTTATTCTGCAGGTATAAGTTGTGGGTGGACACGTGTTCAGACATCTTTGGTGGCCTAGATATCTGTGCTGTGAAGGTTGTGCATGGAAAAGATGGCAAGGATTATATAATTGAGGTAACTATACTGCACAGTAACACTGGTTATTTCCTCTCTTTATACTCTATTTAGCTAATTTACATTAAATGACATAGCTTTTGTTAATGGATATCATATTCCATATTACCATGCCTATAGAGTTTGTCCCCCAAATTTTGGAAATGGCTAATTAGTATGGCAATGGTGTTCAGCTAAATCCCTTTCCCATCCTTCTCTAAAGCTTTGACTGCTTCAGTTTTGCCTTTTCATAGCAGAAGGAACCATGTGGATTATACACAATACTGGTATCAAGTCTCTCATCAAGAAATTTTACAAACAACAAAATTTCTTAAGGTTAATAACTACTTAATAAACAGCTTGTTAAATATCAAAATATGAGGAAATAAACTGACTTCTGCCTAATTAGTCACCTAAATCATCTGTGTGGATCGTTGTAATTAGGAAGTAGGAAGTTATTATAATCAGGTTCCAAAAATAGATGACCTCTTAGGTAACACATTGTAACAAATTGATAAAGAACTTGATAATATAAATATTAATATTAATATTAATTTACCTACTCACTCACTACTCACAGTGCTTATATTGTGTTGGTTTACTTCTTAAAGATTACCTCTAATTTTAATTTTTTTTAATTAAATGTGTAGAAAACTTCATTCTGACCCTATTTGTGTTATAAATCAGTTCACATTCACATAAAAACTGTGAAGTCTCTCCTTGGCAAAGCTCGAATAGAGTGTTGCTAAGTGGAGCTTATTCTGTCCACAGTTTGTACTCTACTTGGTTTATATGGCTTTTTATATTTAAGGGAAACTAATTACTGTATTTTTCGGACTATAAGGCGCACCATCAATAAATGCCTGCTAAAACGTCTAGGTTCATGTATAAGGTGCACTGGATTATAAGGCGCAACTGATTATAAGGATGGATGACCAGCAGGGGGCAGACCTGTGCACAGTTCAAGGCAGCTGTTGTCTGTAAGTATGGTTCATAAACAGTATAAGGCGCACTGGACTATAAAGCGCCCCTGAGGATTTTTTGTGCGCCTTATAGTCCGAAAAATATGGTACTTTACTAAAGTATACAGTGTTTACAGTATTTTTTTAGACTGTCAGCTAGAGCATTCGATACACTTTTATCAATTGATGCCTAATACATTGTTTTATACCTGGTACCCTATATTTTAATCTTAATTTTAAAGAGTGCATTTTTTTATTTAATTTAATTTAAATTACAGTAGGTGCAAAAACAAACATCCACAAATAAATGTAGTGAATTCCACTTGATACATCATTAAATATAATTCACTATTTTTGCATTCATGCTCACATAAGAATGTACACATAATATACATCCATCATGACTGCCTCCTCGCTCCAGTATAATAGGGCATTTAGTGTGATGGATTTTATATAGAATTAGCTAAAAGGGAGATGAAAACAGCTGTCACAGAAGATCATTAGGCGCAAATGTTGAGCCGACATCTCATCAGTATTTAGCTCTGTAAAGGGACAATTAGATAATGACAAAATGAGAATATTTTTGGAAGTGAAATGTCATCCACTTTTCATTGGAAAATAAAGTTAATAAGGCGAGGATTTAGAAAAGGGGTTCAAACTTTTACCGGGGGTCACATTAGTCTTATGTTGCTTTCTAAGGACCAATTGTAATTGTTAGTTTATTGAACTATTGGGGAATAGTTACATCAATCTATACAGTCTTACAATTACCACTCATTATAATAACATTCTCCTCTCCATAGACTTTTGCTCTATATATGTGATTTTTAACAATTAGGCTAAAAGATTTTGTATGGATTAGACAGCCCCTCTAAAACCGGTATCAGGATATTTTTAGCTTATGTTCCCCAGTTGGGGACTCCTACTTTATTTATATGTTGCTATACCTCTGATAAGACCATGGATATTTATTGAAATCCATAGAGACCTGTCAGGATCAGTGCCAGTGGATCCTCTGTACCACTACGGACGATGGCGTAAGCTGACACCTGGGACCGCAGTATACGTGGTACCCGGTTTCCACCAGAGCCCGCTGCAAAGCAGGTTGGACATATTGTGGCGTGGTACCACCAGATTGTTCCACAGATCGTTCCAAGACAAAGTACAGGATCATAAGGCAAGGTGGTGGTCGGGGACAGGCAGCACAGGATGAGAGTTGTGGATGTAGCCGAAGGTCAGGAGGGCAGCACAGGAGCGAGGTCAGGAACGGAATCGAGGTCACAATGGAAAATCAGGATAATAGCACAGGACATCAGACAAGCTTTCTCTAAGGCTATGAGGCACAAAGATCCGGCAGGGTGTGTAGGGAGAGGCTGAAATATAAAGGATTCTGGGAAGTGGCCAGCGCCAATTCCGAAGATGGGGACGAGCATGCACGGCCGCCGGACCGGAGGCAGGAACGAGGACACATGAGAATGAGGTGTGGGGTGTTGGAGCACACCGAGGGGGACGGGTAAGCCTGCTACATGGGTCGCTGGAGTACCCGTGACATGACCCCTGATTTGAAAGATCCCCAAAGATTCCTCTGATTACTGTATCACTGATCATTATATACAAAGACCACCCTAGGAACACCCACACCAAGGTCTTATTAAGACTGCCTTAGGCCCTGGGCTATATGACGGAGGATGTGTCCCTACTGCCTGCTTTCAATCTGCAGTGTCAGGACCTTTAGAGGACCTTTATAGGTCCTTAAATGGCACTGATGTACATGTTTATTGAGAGCAGGGGCAGATGTACAAGGTTTTTATGGGTGAAGATCCTTCTCAGTATAAAATTTGGTTGGTAGTTTATATGGCCATGGGCACTGCCCCTCTGGCCCCACCGGATACATCAATAATTGCAATTTCTGGTGGGTCTCTAGCAATTGTACTTATTTCAGGGCTTCTAGGTCATTTTTATGGCATAAACCCCCTGATAAATCTCCCCGCATGTATTTATACATTCCCATACACATTAGTCAGGTGGGTCAGGGTATCTTTCATCTAATGTATGTAGTCACCTAAACTGAGAGTGTTTTACTGATTGTATGATTTTAAGGGTCTGTCCTTGCACCCAAGCCCAGTAGAAATTCACCTGATCATAGGTTTTCCATATTAATTCTGGTTTTGGTAGCATCCCAGGCATTTGGTTCTGGTGCAAATGCTATGTGCTAACCCAACCTTATTGCAAACTCACATAACATCCAAACATGCAGATTAACAATCCTAACCTGCATAATAAAGTACATCAGCAAATTTGTTGCTCAAAAATATATTTAATAGGCTAAATAAATAACATATTGTTAGCAGCAGATTACTCGCTTGTAATAAGATGTTTGTCCAGGAAAGGGATTTTTATGACCATTTTTACACTTCTGCCTATTATTCATTATGTTAACGTAACAGTCAAACAGCTGCACGTTGCACGGCCTGGGTGTTGGCCACATCTCAAGTTGGTCATCGCTTATAGTTGTCCGGAAAAACCCTTTAAAGCAGCTGGTACATTTCATCATCTGATTGCTCCAGTTATGTCCCTAGGAGCCGTCCTTAAACTACAGTATCTTCCTTATTGCTTCCTTATTGGAGATGTCATTTGAGTTTTAAGGGATTGTGCCTTTAAAGTCACTTGTCCATCTACAGGCCAGGAAATCAGTGTTGGAGTCACTGGATATTTGGCTGCCAAGAATTGCAATTATAAGGGACTCAAAGTTCTCTAGTAGCTTTATGGGAATAAATTTCAGGCTGTGCTTATTCACCTCTATGGGAATGCAGGACATGGCCATCCCCACTAGTTGAGAATGTGTGTCTAAGGTCCATTCATATGGAGAATATAGGGACCTATAGTCGCCTATTCTAGTGATCTTTGGGGTTCCTGACAGTCAGACTCTAAAAAATAAGGCAGTTAACCATATACTAAGTAGGACTCGAAGTCCACACATCATCTTCACTATAGTAGGTGCAACAGTCATACATGATGTCATCCCTGGAGCTGGTTGAACAGATACCGGTGGTGAGGTGGGAGTATTGGCTCGGGAGCGGCAACACACAAGGAACGCACATCTCTTCATGATCCCATGTTTGTCATGTGATATTCTTTTATATTTTTGTATGGAATACTAAACGCCGCTAAGATCAGCCGATTTAGCACCTTTTGAAAAGGAGTCCCATAAGATTAGTTGTTTTGTGTTTTTATTTTTTAACATTCACATCATAATTTAAGCACCTTGTTCATGTCATGATATTTATGGGGATAACATACACGTATGTTTTCATGACCACTTTTAAAAAAAAAACCTCTTTTTTGAAATATAACTTAAAAACATTTACTGCACTTGATGTAATAAATGTTTTCGGGTCAGTAATGAATGTCACAATTTGATCTGAGCACTTATATGACCATTTGGTATATTTATTATACCTTTACTCCAAAGCATTATTGAATCCCTTTTACAAATCCTTTGATGTTGTGGTCAGCAATTGCTGCTCCATTTAAGGGGTTGTATGGCCAGAAAAAAACTGGGGGCAGCTGGTGGGGGAGGGGGGCTAGAACTGGGGGCAGGAGGAAGGAGGAACTAGAACTGGAGAAGTGGGGGGGCTAGAACTGGGGGCAGCAGGGGGGGCTAGAACTGGGGGCAGGAGGGGGCTGTCTGAGTGAGAAGAGAGAGCAGATCTGGGGAAGGTTAGGTGTCTGTGAAGGGAGGAAGGGCAACTTTATTAGTAGTTATATTCCAGTACATAGGGGCACTATTATAGTAGTTATATTGTTGTACATAGGGGGCAGTATTATAGTAGTTATATTCCTGTACATAGGGGGCAGTATTATAGTAGTTATATTGTTGTACATAGGGGGCAGTATTATAGTAGTTATATTGTTGTACATAGGGGGCAGTATTATAGTAGTTATATTGTTGTACATAGGGGGCAGTATTATAGTAGTTATATTGTTGTACATAGGGGGCACTATTATAGTAGTTATATTGTTGTACATAGGGGGCAGTATTATAGTAGTTATATTGTTGTACATAGGGGGCAGTATTATAGTAGTTATATTCCTGTACATAGGGGGCAGTATTATAGTAGTTATATTGTTGTACATAGGGGGCAGTATTATAGTAGTTATATTGTTGTACATAGGGGGCAGTATTATAGTAGTTATATTCCTGTACATAGGGGGCAGTATTATAGTAGTTATATTCCTGTACATAGGGGGCACTATTATAGTAGTTATATTGTTGTACATAGAGGGCAGTATTATAGTAGTTATATTCTTGTACATAGGGAGCAGTATTATAGTAGTTATATTCTTGTACATAGGGGAAGTATTATAGTAGTTATATTCTTGTACATAGGGAGCAGTATTATAGTAGTTATATTCTTGTACATAGGGGGCAGTATTATAGTAGTTATATTCTTGTACATAGGGGGCAGTATTATAGTAGTTATATTCCTGTACATAGGGAGCAGTATTATAGTAGTTGTATTCCTGTACATAGGGAGCATTATTATAGTAATTATATTCTTGTACATGGGGGCAGTATTATAGTAGTTATATTCTTGTACATGGGGGGTAGTATTATAGTAGTTATATTCCTGTACATAGGGGACAGTATTATAGTAGTTATATTCTTGTACATAGGGGCAGTATTATAGTAGTTATATTCCTGTACATAGGGGCAGTATTATAGTAGTTATAGTCTTGTACATAGGGGGCAGTATCATAGTAGTTATATTCTTGTACATAGGGGGCAGTATTATAGTAGTTATATTCTTGTACATAGGGGGCAGTATTATAGTAGTTATATTCCTGTACATAGGAGGCAGTATTATAGTAGTTATATTCCTGTACATAGGGGGCAGTATTATAGTAGTTATATTCTTGCACATAGGGGGCAGTATTATAGTAGTTATATTCTTGCACATAGGGGGCAGTATTATAGTAGTTATATTCCTGTACATAGGAGGCAGTATTATAGTAGTTATATTCCTGTACATAGGGGTAGTATTATAGTAGTTATATCCTTGTACATAGAGGACAGTATTATAGTAGTTATATTTAAGTATATAGGGGGCAGTATTTTAGTAGTTATATTCTTGTACATTAGGGGCAGTATTATAGTAGTTATATTTAAGTATATAGGGGGCAGTATTTTAGTAGTTATATTCTTGTACATTAGGGGCAGTATTATAGTAGTTATATTCTTTCAACCTCAAGCAGCAAAAAGGCAAGAATCAGCCCTGTGCAGCAGATAATAAGTATGAATTCCTGATTCACAATTACCTGCTGTATGGCTTCAGACAATTTCCGCCATCATTAATATTGTCTTGTTTGTGCGCTGTATTGTAGTCTGCTCTGATGTCTGTTACTTATTATACAAATGCAGTATTATGAAGTAGTGGTTTCTGGGGGGTATTTACTCTGTACTGTGGTTTTTGGCACATCTAGGGTTTTGGTTAATAGTGCGACCCCCTAAAGGGTAGCGGTATGACAATGCGACCCTTGGGCCGAAAAAAGGTTGTGCAGCCCTGCTGTAGAGGGTGACCCTGGCATTTGGCGGGTACTATTTGTTGAAGCTGCCAGTTGTGGACTTGTGAGGCGTCGGTTTCTCAAAGTAGAGACTCTAATGTAATTGTCTTGTTGCTTAGTTGTGCAGCGGGGCCTCCCAATTCCCTTTCTACTCTGGTTAGAGCCTGTTTGTGCTCTCCTCTGAAGAAAGTAGTACACACCATGGTAGGAAATCTTCAGTTTCTTGGCAATTTGTCACATGGAATGGCCTCAGATTCTAAGAACAAGAAAAGACTGTCGCGTTTCACATGAAAGTTCTTTTTTTCTTGCCAAAAAAAATGTTTGCAGGTTGAATAGTCATTTATCACATTAACAATGTACAGAGTGTATTTATGATCTTTCTATATGCCTTCTTTTATTTTTCAGCAAAATCTGATTGGCTTCTGTAGTCAACTCCTCCACTTTTATTTGGACCAGTTATCTGTAGGCTGGACTCTTTATACTATCTTTTTTTTTTTTTACTAGCGTGTCCTGGAGACAGACATGACATTTTAATCACTCTTATATGATAAACGCCCTATTTCCCAACATCTAGTAAGTTATGTAAGAAAATGAGACGTTTCTTGCCTCATATCAACCTATAGTAATACTAAAGTAAACCATAGCTCTGTTTTCGGATACACTGGTGCGTCATATTTTGGTTAATGATTATGTGAGTCACCGATCATCACAGTCTGTAGATCTGCGTACAACATTTATAGTGTAGGAACATTCGTCTCTCTATGTAATCACTCTTTCCACTGAAACTTTTTACAGGGAACCCGTCAATATGAAAATGTAGTGTAATCGGCAATCCCCATTTTATAGAAGAAGAGGATTTGATCAGAATCACATATAGTCAGAAACTGCAGCAAAGTCTTCAACAGCAAAAAGTAACAAAAACTTATAGTGGTCGATGTATTAAAGATTAGCATCTACACCAGTCCCGGCTGGCGTAGAGTTCAGTTTTCTGGCGCACGTTATAGTAAATTTGGCTGACCAAGGCATCTCATCCCTAGCACACCTTGTTCCCTGTTCACTGAGGGGGGAAAGTAGGGAGTACAAACTGGTTAAGACTTAACCTTTATTAGTTAGATAATATTAAAAATTGAAACACATAATAAGAAGATAGTGTGACCACAGTGTAAACCTAACACCATTGAGTGTGCAAAATAGGTGAAGTTAAAAAACAGTGGAAGACCCCAGACCGCAATATTGCGATCACTGAGTTAGTCTGGGACCCACGATATATATGTAGGAGGCTGAGAAATTGTGGATTGTGGGGTAGTCTGAGTGGACAACCTATCAGTCCTAGAATATTTGTGTATCCGGACTCAGTGGTGCAACTCTGATATATTAACTATCCCCCACTAGCTCTCCTATTGCTGGTTTATTTGATCCGACGCGTTTCCTGATTACATTCATCAGGGATCATGATGAGTTACATTAGTAGACTAGACTTAGATATGCATTTTTGTCTATCTAAACACTGATTCAGCGTCTCCCCGCATTGATGATAGGTGATGACACCTTGTTCCCTGCCCTTACATGCCCATTTTTAAGGACAAAAAGTACATAAGGACCAAAAAGGGGTTGGCTGCTTTACATACTTAATATTTTTAATAATATGTGTGTAGTGTGGGGGGCAGGATATTTGGTAACATACCAATATACATCTACTAATAGTTTTGCAAAGCTTGAAATGTAAAGTTAAGCCCCCTAGTTCAGAAATGCCGTTTACCTCATCAACTGCCATTCCTGTCCATTGGCCGCAGTTAGAGGGTCATGTGATTCTACCTGTCCATTGACTTGCCAGGACCTTATTTTAATATTCATGAATACAAGATTAAGGTCCTGCAGGTTGATTAGTTATGGACAAGTTAGGATCACATTACGCTCCACATCCAGCCATTTTATGGACAAGAACCGCAGCTGATGAGGTAAAAGATATTTATGAACAAGGGGCTATATATTTCAGCAGTGCAGAAATTGTAATCGATCTACCGTATATACTCTTGTATAAGCCGAGTTTTTCAGCACAAAAAAATGTCCTGAAAAACCTCACCTGGGCTTATACATGAGTCAATAAAAAAATAAACTTAAATAGTCACCATCTGGCACCCCAATGCTCGGTGCGACTCCCGGTCCTCGGCGCAGCTCCTGGTGGATCCTCTGCTTTCTTCTCTGTACTGTAACAGCCAGCAGAGACGCGTCCACATGTGGATGCGTCTCTGACAGCTGTTACCACAAAGATAAGAAAGAGGAGCCGTGGGAACCAGAACGTCGGGGAGCTGCGTCGGTCATCAGGACTGCCCGATGTTAGTGCGACTGCAGAGGTCGCACTAACATTTTTCTGGAAGGGTAATTATACTCCTCTCACATTTTTGAGGAATATTTTTAGCCGAGGAGGAGTATGAAATTTTTAGTAATACAATTATATAACTCCTAGTCGTATATATATCTATTAATGTCTATTAACTATCTAATAAACATCTGTGAATTTCTCAATAAAATTGCAGGGAAATCTTAAAAAAAGAATCTACAATCTGATATTATTGTGATCAGAATATGCTGACACTGCACACTAGTAGGTCAGTCAGTGATACATACATAAGGGACATCTAGTTCCTTACGGGATACTATCTACTCAATTCAGTCGACTGCTTCTCAGTACCAGTGCTTTCTGGCAGATGCTTTGGTGAATTTTGAATATTGGTGAATTCACACTTGTGGTAGAATGAGAGGGACTCTACAACCCACACAAGTGGCTCAAGTAGTGCAGCTCATCCAGGATGTCACATCAATGCGAGCTGTGGCCAGAAGGTTTGCTTGGTCTGTTTAGTAGTATCCAGAGGCTGGGGTCCGTTGGAGAGCAACAAGCCAGCAGCAGGACTGCTACCTCCGCCTTTGTGCAAGGAAGAAACAGGAGGAGCACTGCCAGAGCCCTGCAAAATGACCTCCAGCAGCCACAAATGTCCATGTGTCTGCACAAACAGTTAGAAAGCCTCTCCATGAGGATGGTATGAGGGCCCAACATCCACATATGGGGCCCAACACCATTCAGGATGCTTGGCATTTGCCAGGAAACATCAGGATTGGCAAATTCGACAATGGCGGCCTGTGATCTTCACAGATCAATGCAGGTTCACACTGAGCACATGTGACAGATGTGAAAGAGTGGAGAGCGATCAGCTGCCTGGAACATCCCTCTGCATGACCGGTTTGGCAGTGGGTCAGTAATGTTGTGGGGTGGCATTCCTTTGGAGGGCCGCACAGGCCACCATGTGCTCGCCAGAGGTATCCTGACTGGCACCAGGTACCGAGATGAGATGCTCAGTCTCCTCGTGAGACCATATGCTGGTGCGGTTGGCCCTGGGTTCCTCCTAATGCAGGACAATGCTAGACCTCATGTGGCTGGAGTGTGTCAGATTCATTGAAGCTGTGGGCTGTCCAGCTCATTCCCAGACATGAGTCTGATTGAGCACATCTGGGACATAATGGGGGTCATTTACTAAGGGCCCGATTTGCGTTTTCCCGACGTGTTACCCGAATATTTCCGATTTGCGCCGCTTGTACATGAATTGCCCCGGGTTTTTGGCGCACGCGATCGGATTGTGGCGCATCGGGGCCGGCATGTGCGCGACAGAAATCGGGGGGGCGTGGCCGAACGAAAACCCGACGTATTCGGAAAAACCGCCGCATTTAAAAACCGAAAATGTGTCGCTTGGGGAGCGCTCACCTTCACCTTCTATGGGATGGTGCATTCCGGGGCGTTAAGATTATTTTCGGCGCTGCAGCGCCACCTGGTGGACGGCGGAGGAACTACCATCTTAAATCCCAGCCGGACCCGAATCCTGTGCAGAGAACGCGCCGCTGGATCGCGAATGGGCCGGGTAAGTAAATGTGCCCCAATGTCTCGCTCCATCCATCAACATCACATTGCACCACAGACTGTGCAGGAGTTGGCGGATGCTTTAGCCCAGGTCTGGGAGGAGATTCCTCAGGAGACCATCTGCAACCTCATCAGGAGCATGGAGAGGTGTTGTAGGGAGGTCGTACAGGCACGTGGAGGCCACACACAATACTGAGCCTCATTTTTACTTGTTTTACAGACATTACATTAAAGTTGGATCAGTCTGCAGTGTGTTTTTCCACTTTTATTTTGTGGGTGATTCCAAATCCAGGCCTCCATTGGTTAATAAATTTGATTTCCATTGATGATTTTTTTTGTGATTTTGTTGTCAGCGCAAAGTCTTCATTGATAATGAATAGGATGTTTTATTTGAGTGTTCCCTTTATCTTTTTGAGCAGTGTATGTACAGCTAGTACCCTGCATAGATCGTATATATACAGCCAGACACCCCCATAGATAATATATTACAACACATACAGCCAGTACCCATCTAAACATAGTATATACTGCCAGTAGCTACCCACAGATATGTAGCATATTAAAAAAAATAATAAACCTTATACTTACATTCAGGCTCCCCGCCGCTGCCATCTCCTCCTCTTCTCCCTCCAACAGCCACACATCTTCTCTGCAGTGACACAGGCTATTCGCATAATAATGTCATATAATAATGCTGGCCCACATCATACAGAGCGGTGCACAAATGTGGGTCTGTGCTGCACCGCTCTGCCTGTCAATTATATTAGCATCTTATTGATTCTTCTATGGACTACTGGCGATCTACTGCCCCCCTCACGGATCTGCAATCTGCGGCCTGAGGCAAGATTTTAATTCCGGCTCGTGGCAGTTGCTCCCCTGATCCTGCCCCCACACTCATACACACATTACAAAAACATTAGGTTAAGTGGCCCTTTTAAATTAGATATTTTTTACCCCTACCCGTGGCGTGACATAATTGTACAACAGAGTGCTGAGATTGTTTATGCACCTTGTTACTGCGGGGGGTTCCAAGGAGTTGTGGAGAAAGGAACAACCCCTTTAAATGCTGTGATGGCAGCAGCTGCGGAGATCACCCTACCTCAGAAAGACCCTAAACAAATGATTGTATTGCAATGGTCCTTAAGTAGATTAGAAAAAACTAAATTATGTAAAGTGATAAAAATGTCTTTTTCAGGAAGCAATATAAAAAATAAAGCCATTTCTCTACAAAAGTTGGTCAAAGTTTTTTAAGAAATCTATATCTTGTATACCAATAAAAACGACCCTTATCTGGCAAAAAAAATAATTTACTTACATTTAAATATCCACTACAAAAAAGGTTTAAAGGAAACCTACCACTTTAAAATGACCCTTCTGACCCACAAATACCTTTAGACAGCTGGAAAAAGTGTTTGTTGCGGTATTCAAATCCACCTTCGGCTCACCATGATCCGGGTTCGTCTCGTCAGCGCCGCTCCCGTCTATAATTTGGCAAGCACACGGTCTTCTCTCCGAAGCCTAGCGATACTACAAGGCGTCAGTGGTAGTTTGCGCAGGCGCACTGGAAGCCGGCCACATGCGCAAGTGTTCCCGAGAGCTCGGTGATGTCATTAGCTCTCGGGCACGACAGAATTATAAACAGGACGACGACGAGCGGTCGCGTGCATGTAGGGAACACCAGGATCATGGTGCGCGCTGTGTGACACACACAGATGCGCCGAAAGTGGATTTCAATACCGCAACAAACACTTTATCCACAAATACAGCTGTTTCTGCTTTTATTCAAGATATGGTCCGGCATCAGCTCATCCTGAGCTGTCTAAAGGTTATTTGTGGATCAGAAGGGTCATTTTAAAGTGATAGGTTCCCTTTAATGAAAGTTAAAACCTTAAAATTTTATGAATTGATAAGTTTTATGTATTCTGACATTGTGCCAAGAAAAATACAACTAAACACAACATCCCATTGGGTCTTGCTACAATCTCCCATCCCTAGAATCTTCCTTTACTGGGTTATTGCAGAATCCCGAGACTTCTTCCTTTCTGCCGTGAGATCTTTCTAAATTTAGGTCATAGTGTGGAGAGGAGATGAAGGAAATCTCATTACAAATTCCTGTGGTTTCCTCCGAACAGTAATTCATATGTGCAGTCATGACTAAAAGGGCCCTAATAATTACAAATTACTATATATAGTCACCTACTAATTATAGTCTCCTATTCTATATATAGTGCCGGCACATGATGCAGAAAGCAAATATGGCCTAAGCAGTTTATATATGAATTTGCTCACGATTGCCAAGGGGGCAGTCCCGCTGCTCCATGCAAAAAGTGCTTTGTTTTACAAATATGCAAATTAGGCTAAAGTGCTGTGGCAGAGCACCTTAGGACTTTGGTTCCACTTCTTGTTGGACCCAGGAGTGGTGGAGCTAAAAGGGTAAGGATTAGAGAAGCTCGGTATTTACAGCTTACACCTACCATTTGATATGGTAGGTTTCCTTTAAGGCTTCAACTTTTTTAATGGATGCACATTGACCCATACATGTCTATGAGCTCATATTCTCACCCTTTTTTTATCCGAATAATGCTTCCATTGTAAATAGCACTCGTGCACAAAACAGTTTCCAGTTTTTTTTATCATCCATGAGAAATAAATATGATGGTTAATAACTATTTTTCTTTTATGGATCCATTTTCCTCACAGAACCATGCATCCAAAAATGGACCGGAATAGGACATGCCATAAGTTTATCAGAACAGACTACAAACACCTGATGCATAAATGTGTACCGTCTCCTTATTCACAACATAAACTTCTCAATAAGTCGCTTTAGTTTCGGAACCTCAAATAGAACAATGAAAAAATGACAAAAATAGATTCTGCTCACAACTACTTTGCTGTATATTTAGCCTAATATTATAAATATCACAACTTCTGCCCCGTATATCCGCTTATTTCTGGCGTCATTTCACATTAGTCTAAAATAGGATCCTCATGTGGTCCACCAAGACTAAGACTTTGTATATTGTGCCTACCGGTAAATGGTACATTGTGAAGAAACATGAAAAACACAAACATTTTCCTTAAAGTTTTAATGAGACTCATGGTTTTTAGGATTTACTGGTGACTATTTTCTGTTTATTTACTATGGATTGAAAGAACTGAATTTAGATGTAGAATAAAATGTAGACTGATATTTTCTGAGAACAAGTCACTAACTGCTTCAGTGACTTATTGTGGACTATGCTGCCCCCTGAGGGTGAAACTGCAGAATCACTGCCTTTTGTTAAGAAATTCTGCAATGGCCAATACCAAATTTACAACATTGGTTGCAAGAAGTCTCCATGTCCTTTCCTTAAACTAACATTATGCGCTGAAATATTATCAGAGCAGCTCTGGGTCTACAGCAAGGAAGGGCCTATTATTGCTGGCTATTACCAAGTGATTAAGTGGCCGCGTGTTCCACTTCCGTAGCAGGGTGGAAATTAGGTTTCACAAAGTTTTTTACAATAAACAACAAAAAAATTTGTTTTATATATTATATGCAACTCATAGAATAAAAAAGTCCTTTTTTTCCATACATCAAAGAAAAAGTAGAAATTTGTTCTGGATGGAAAAATGAAAAAGTTAAATATCTGGCTCCTTAAAGGAAACCTACCACTTCTGAAGGTAGGTATGAGATGTAAACACCGGGCACCAGCTCAGGGTGAGCTGGTGCTGGAGCTTACCTTAGCGAGTGTTTTAAACCGCTATATCGCGGTTTAAACACATTTTGATTTACTTCCGCGAGGCAGCTTCGAAGTGCCGGAGGCGTCACGCGTGCACGGCCGCGCGCAGCGCCAAAGCTGCCTCGGGGCTGTAAATCAAAATGTGTTTAAACCGCGATGTAGCGGTTTAAAACACTCGCTAAGGTAAGCTCCGGCACCAGCTCACCCTGAGCATGTGCCCGGTGTTTACATCTCATACCTACCTTCAGAAGTGGTAGGTTTCCTTTAAGACCCAGAAAGGCAAGGTTTTTTAATTCTGTAGTTCAAGAGCGGGCAATTAATTTTCCCACGGGGCCACATGATAAATTGAAATGGTTTCAGAGGGCCGGACTAATATATACTTAAAGGAAATTTACCTTTTGCTTTTATGCATTATGACCCAAACATACCTTGAGAATGCTGATGGAGAAACACATTTTGTTTAATCCCTGAATTGAGTGGTTTTGCTGAAAAAACAATTATACAATTACAACAATGAGGCTCTGTTGCTTCTGTGGCTGCCCCAGCGCTCTCCTCTTACCCTAATAATGCACTGCTCCAGCCTTGTCCTGCCTAGCATAAGCCAATAATACGTACGTCATCACTGTGCTGTCCCTGACAGGCAGAAGTAATCAATCGCTGCACCATCCCCCAGCTGCTGTTTGAGTCATCCAGCTCAGGTTGATTAGTACTGTCTGGACAGTTCAGGCAGCTCCTGTGTATGTGGAAGTAATGTGTTTATGAACAGCACCAGCTTTCCCAAAGTCCTGAATTTTATAATTGTTTTTTGAGCAAAACCACTTAGTCCAGAGATTAAACAAGATATGTTTCTGCATCAGTGTAGCTACAGCGGTCTCAAGGTATGTTTGGTTCATAATGCATAAAAACAAATGGTAGATTTCCTTTAAAGGGAACCTGTAATTAGAAATTAACCCAGTTTACCACTACAAATATGTTTTGAAGCATATTAACACCTTTCAGATGATGTTTCTTCCATGGCTCAGTCTGGTGGCATCATTCAGAAAATCAAATTTGATCTGTGATGTAAATTGGTTGGATAAAGTCATGGAGGCGGAGAGCTCAGCATTAAAGTCAAGCTCCACTCACCTCAGAATAAAGGAGATCTGGTTAGTGATGTGTCTGGATTAGGACTATCAATTACAGTGAAAAGGGCTTTCTGAAGTGAGAAAAGCTTTTATTATAAGTTGCAAAAGGGCAAAAAGTGGCGTTTCCGACATTTGGGCTTTATTATCCGTTACAGGGTTAAACCCCAGGAATTACTGTTATTTTATTTTTTTTGTAGATCGGACATTTTGAGACCTTTAGGGGGATACCTAACATGTTTAAGTATTTTTATTGTTTATTTTTATACCAGTTCTAGGAAAAGCAGGGTAATTTGATTTTTTTTAAAGGACAACTATCCCCAGATCGAGGATTGTAAACCAAACATACAGACATACTGGTATGTGCCTCCTTTGGCAGGATCTGCTGTTCTTTTAGCTTCTTATGCCCTGGTTTTCAAGAAAAAAAGGCTTTAAAATTATGCAAATGAGCCTAAGGGGCTCCAGGAGTTAATGGAGTCCGGAGACCCTCAGACTCATTTGCATAATTTTAAAGCCTTTTTTTTCTTAAAAACCAGGGCATAAGAAGCTGAAAGAACAGCAGATCCTGTCAAAGGGAACAGTGTTCTGGTAACAGATGTCCTTTAAAAAGAAATCCGATTTTTCCCTATTTTTCAGACTAACTTGGGTACTTAAACCCTAGGTTGTCTGATTGATCCTACCATATACTACATAGTATATACAGTATATATGAATTTTACTCATCATGCCACTGGCGCATTGTAACAAATCATCAGAAACTATACAGCCCAAAGTTATCATGGATAACAGATCACGGATTAACAGATTATCGCTCCCAGATAACGTCACATCGACATCGACAGCTTTGATCAAAGGGTAAAACCGTTTGCAGGTGATACTGGTGGGTGTTTGCTACATTATGCTGCAAATACCCACCCTGTAAGTGAGCCCTCTCCATACACCTGCAGCTAACATGTGATGTACTAATACGTCACATGTCGGTAAAGGGTTAAATAATGCCACTAAACAGTTTGTCACGTAGATAACAAACCCCTATACGTCTCTGAAAATGGAGAAATAAAAAAAGCTATAGCTTTTTGCAAGTAAAAACAGAAACACAAAGACAAAAAGGGGTGAATGGAAATCTATTCTTTTGCTTCTAATAGCTTGAGAAACAGGTCTATTAAAATTATTCAAATGAACCTCAGGGGCTCCTGGCTTCCCGTTTAATAATTAATCATGCCTCCAGCTCTAGGAGGAGGAGAGGCCAAAGGCTAAATTAAGATGTGCATAATAAGAAGACAATGGAGCCAGAAGGGGCTTCTGTGACTGAGCCGGAAGCCCCTGAGGCTTATTTGCATTATTTCAAAAGAAGGTTCTCTCAAAATCTAAGCTATGAGAAGCAAAAAGAACGGATGCTGTTTCAGGGGGCACACACCAGCATGTAAGTGCGCTTGGTATGGAAACACTGCATTCATGTGGTCGTTTTCCTTTAAGGGTTAGTAGTCACTGTTCAGTATATTCATATCTAAATTCTTACTCTGTAGGACCTTTACCTCAGAAGGTCACCTATAGGCAACGATAGGTAGACTCATCCCTTGAGCATTGTGCTGGAATTGGAATTAGCTGTAATGTATAATGTCTCTATTCCTATATAGCAGTGATGGCGAACCTTTTAGAGACCGAGTGCTCAAACTATAACCAAAATCCACTTATTTACCGCAAAGTGCCAACATTGCATTTTAAGCAGAAACTTATTGCTACCTGCTCTTCAACATCTATCAATCGTATCGGCTCCTTGAGGCCACTAATACAGTTGAAAGAAGGAGGGCACATTCAGACTCTCATTGTAGCTTCTCACCAGGGTCTCTCTGTACAGGAAGAATGTAGGGTCCAGTAGGATGACCTACAAAGATACTGCAGTTCTATCAACACTTTTTACTGCAGTTCCAAACGGCCAATGAAGTGTTGTTTTAAAATAGCGCTGATTTCAGCATCTCTTAAATTGCCAGGGTCTGCAGGAAGATTTGGTGACTTTGGTCCTGTTTGGTGAGCTCTGTCTTGGGGTCAATGGCCTGAGTGCCCACAGAAAGGGCTCTGAGTGCCACCTCTGGCACCCGTGCCATAGGTTCGCCACCACTGCTATATAATATAAAATCTCATAGAAACCCCTTATTCTGTCTTTCAGGTCATGGATTGTACAATGCCGGTCATCGGTGAACACCAAGTGGAGGATCGACAGCAAATAGCCGATTTAGTAGTAAACAAGATGAATCAGGTCCTGTCAAAAACTCCAATTCCCTCCCCGCAGAGACCAACGGCAACTGCACAGCCACAGGTAGCCATTCACTATGTCATATCTACAGAATGTACCGACTTATAACATATCATAAGTAAGTGAACCCCCATGTCTTCTCCCTGAGGACAAGGTGTGTGTTTCCTAATGTCACCATTGTACAGGAAATCTGTGCCAAGTGCCGTGAAATATGTTACCGATGGCTCAAAAATGGGAAATGCTCCTTGGACCAAATATGCCTAAAATCAAGATAATGGGTGTAATGTTTTTGGAAGTATTTGGCCTCATATTAATGGAATGTTTCCATTGTCTGATTATCACATGTAGTAAAGTCTTCAGTGTAGTCAGCAGATAACTACATTCAGGGGGGTAACTACAGCGGTAGCAGCCATAGCAGCTGCTATGGGACCCGCAGTGTTAGAGGGCCCCGGAGACAGATCTGTGTAAGTGTGTAAATGTATATATCGGTTTTTAAATGTGTGAGTATACAAATATGTATATTTTCTGAGGGGGCAGGGGGCCCCATTCAGAAGTCTACTATGGGGCCCCGCCTCTCCTAGTTACGCCCCTGACTACAACCTGTTTCATTCCTCTGAATAAGGTGACTGTTCATTCACTGCATGTGTAGTGTAATGTATATTCTGATCAATGCTTGACTGTGGGTTCAAAAATATGTGCTAATTTTTTGTGCCAGAAAACTTTGTTTTTCTTTGTTTTATACTTTTTATTTTTGCAATTTTTTTACAATGTACATTCTGATCAACACTTGACTTGATTTTTGCGGGTTCAGAAATATAAGCACATTTTGTGCCACAAAGTTGTCTAGTTTTTTCTTTTAAAAAAAAAAAAAAAAAAAAATTTGCAGGTTTTTTTTACATTTTTTTTATTTTATTTTTTTGCGTTTTTTTTTTATTACTATGGGGGCACAAGTTAGGAGGATACACATTACCTATGTCTTTATATAGTTGCAGGTCATAGATGACAGTGATCTAATGGTAATGGCCCATGAGGTCTCTGTTATTAGTTACAGTATCTGTATTCCTAGACATGCAGATGAGATGTAGATCATATCTGTATTCCCCTGCCCCCTGTTCTTAGGGGATTACTGGAAATGGTAACACCCAGTTGTCATTTTAATCATAAATACACAGAGAAATTACACAACACCGAACAATGAAGCATAAGGACAGTGTGTTAGTCCCAGGATGGCCACCAGGTGGCGATCTTGGCCTATTAAAAAACAGTAACTGAAAATCAGACGTAACTGCCGAATAAAAAAGATAATTATTTTTGGGGATGATTTATATTTATTAGATTTTTGTTTATCATTGAGCTTATAATAAAGTATATATAAAGATTTCTACAATAAACGCTGTACATGTAGTCTTTAATTAATTAATTTATTATGAATGTCACTTATAAAGCAGATATACCGGCTGTGTAAACTGTAATATATTTGGTGGGTTCCCATTCTTGTATAAGTGATAACAAGCAGCTGGTACTCTGCTAAGGAGAACCAGCCCTCCACAGCACCCAAAAAATACATTTCATATTGTTTCAGATAGGAAAATAGTGGGATGTATTTTACACTGCAGAAAATTTTGCTAAGGAATGGTTCCCAGATTGAGAGCAAAGTAGTTATGTATTCTTGACCATTATTAGAGAGACATCAGGCTACATTCACACCACGTTATTCTCTCTATTCTATGGATGGGTTGGGCGTATTGCTGAGTTGTCCTTACACCAGAGGGCTAGGATGTAACCCAGTGTATGCTCACACAGTAGCATATGTCCTCCTGTATCATCTTTTTACCCTGAAATTGTCAGTGGGCAGTGATTGGCTGCTGCCAGTGTCCATGCTGTTTCCCCCAGTGATGTCACTGTATTTTTATGGACATTCACATCACTGGGGACCTCCCTGAGCATATGATCAGCAGAGGTTGGGGATGGATGCAGCACTCTTGCATCCATCCATCATAGGCTCCCATGGCCTCCGCTAAGCATATACTTTGCTCAGCAGGAGGGAGCAGGATGGAAAGATGGATGCAGCTTGCAGTGTTCCCTAATGATATGGGAAACCTTAGGCATATACGTCGGGAGCTTTCGTGGATTATACACTGAGCATATAAAAAACCGTTGTGGGAATGTATCGTTGTAGATAGAGGTTTCTCAAACCTTGGACCTTTCCAGCTGTTGCTGCAGCCACATCAAGGGCAGTTTCAGACGACCATTGTCGGTCCAAGAATCCCAGTTTGCGCAGTGTTGTTGGGACAGAACTCTGTATATCATAGTGATACAAGGAGTCCCTTCTTCCTCCACAGAAAAAACAGCAGAAAAGAGTTCACTCCTCATATCATATATCACTGTGGGGACCCATTCCCAGCACTTGTGGTCAGTCCATGAATCCCAGTTTGCGCAGGGTCTTGTTTGCTCTGTTGTTGGGACAGAACATTATAGTGATACAAGGAGTCCCTACTTCCTCCAAAGAAAAAACAGCAGAAAAGAATTAACTCCACATACATCACTGTGGGGTCCCATGCCCACCACGTGTGGTCAGTCCATGAAACAGGGAACACTCAGCCTGTAATTCACTGTCTCATCATGTCTGTGTGAAACTGCCTTTAGTGACAAATACAGCTACAAAATGCTTACAACAGTACTTACCCAATAGGGAGGTAACTAGCACAGACAGGGCCCCATAGCAGACTTCTGAATGGGACCCCCTTAAAAAATATACATATGTGTGAACTCACATAACATATACACACACAAATACAGCATAAACATGCATACAGTAAATACATACCATATATACATAGAGCATATACATATATATATACACACTTCCAGCATATACACACCCTGGCACTGTGGGCCCCATAGCAGCTGCTACCCCTGTAGGTACGCCCCTGCTACCAGATACTACCATGCAGTGCACAAAATAGCCCCCTTTTAGCACCAAATGCCTTTGTTCAGCAAAATAAACCTCACATGATGATACCACCAGATGGTGATTTTGGAAGATTATTTTGTTTTTCTGTAAAGAGCTGTACTTTCAGGTGTCACCGTGGAATAAACAGATGATATCATGGTAGTAGTGAAGCATTTGATTTTTTTTTTTTTAAACAATATTAAATAAGAAATAATCTTCATTGTCATATTTCTACTGTAAGACAATGCTGTTCTGTGTTATATAATTTCATGTTTCACCAACCCGTGGGATTATTGTAAACTTCAGGTTTTCTCTGTGTCAGGATATTATATTAAATTCGGTACTACTTTTACTTATACTCTTTGCCAGATTTCCTATTACTTTCTGCTGTAGTTATATCCATGTTCAGTGCCCCCCCCCCCCCCATCCATTGTTCTACGTTATCTACTTTAATAATAAAATCTATTGTACAAAAAAAATGCCTTTGTGGTTGCCACATCTGTATCGCTGACCATCTGAGAACACAAGGGGGCACATTTACTTACCTGTCCCGTTGACGCCGCCGATCCAGAATGTCCGACGAGGATTCGGAGCTGCTGCGATTCACTAAGATCGTGCGTTCAATTTCCTGCATGTGTCGCTTCCCCGCTGAGGTCCCCGGAGTTCACCGGCGTCTTCCTGGTGCATGTAAATCTTGCAACACAATTTGGTTTTTAAATTCTGCGGTTTGTCCGAATCAGTCGGGTTGTCCGACGTCTATGCCCCCCAATTTGTGTCGCCGGCGCCAATGCGCCACAATCCGATCGTGTGCGCCAAAAACCCCGAGCAATTCAGGGCAAATCGGAAAACCCGACAGAATTGCATCCGACGGACCCTTAGTAAATGTGCCTCAAAGTGTATATACAGAGAACACATAGTGGATGTAGTATTGATGATCCAACCAAATACCAGCATGCTGAGCAGTGCACATAATATCCCCCTTTTAGCACCAAATGCCTCATTTCAGCACAATAGACCTCCCCAGTTATGCTGAAAACACTAAATGCAGCACAATATACCTCCTGAGTGGTGTCTCCTTTTCAGCCCCAACCTCCATGCACTGGCATTGTCACATCCTGCCCACTATAATCTGCCCCCATAGACTGACCATTCCCCCTATTGGTCAGCAGAATTACCCTCCTTTCCACCCGTGTTTGAACTTCTGTATTCAAACTCCACCAGTGTAATAAATACTACTGGATAGAGCACCCCTTTAAATTTTAATGCTGAACTAGCTAGCAAACAAGTTTAAGAAGCAGAACTGTGACGGGATTCAATCCAGATAGGGTGCAATTCTCGATGTGGAAGCAACACTCCACAGTTAATGAAAAATTCTTTATTCCAACAGTGGAAATATACTATATTGTATATATACTATATTTCCACTGGTGGAATAAACAATTTTTCATTAACCCTGGAGTTCTGCTTCCACATCGAGGATTTTAATGCTGAACTAGTATAGTCTGCTCCTATGTCCTTAACAGAGTGATCTTCAGAATACTATACACCAGAAGAGGGCGCTCTTCATTCAATATTAAAGGGAATCTATCATCAAAATCCATCATGATAAACCAGGGACACTTACTCATAGATCCAGGCACTGTGACTTTGGTAATCTAATTATATTTGTTATCCATGGCCTCCTTCCTTCTAAAATCAACTTTTACACCTCAGTGCTGCAGTTTCACGGGCTGTTACAATGTACAGGAGCACTTCCACCTTCATGCTGCCGGGCATTATAGCAAGCAGAGGAAAAGGGAAGTTCTAAGGCAGTTATGGGAACCTTTTAGAGACCAAGTGCCCAAACTTATAACCCATACCCACCTGTTTATCACATTATGTTTAGTTTATCACTAACTTATTGCTCCCTGCTCTGTTGTAACTTTCAATCGTATCAGTGTTCTGAGGACACCAATACAGTAGATAGAAAGAGAACCAATTTTTCCTGTTCCCCAGAACAGGAAGAAATATTTTGCCTGGAGAAGGAGCAACAATGATAATTCTGATCTGTCCACACCTTCCCACCCGTCCTGTAGTCCCAGGCAGTGCTGTTGCTTTATAATAACATTGAGCGTGACAAGTCCTGGGCTGCCTGGGACTGCAAGTAGATAACTTGAGTCCTCTTTGGTGATGGCCTGGGTGCCCAAAGGGTGCCATAGGATCGCCACCACTGTTCTAAGGGATCTAGGGTGAGGGGGTGGGGGGCCGTGTAACAAACTGTAAAGCTGCAGTATGGAGGGTCTCTGGTAACATCGTCCAGGTGCCCTCATTACCATAATTTAAAAGTACATTTTTAGGAGGGAGGTCATGGATAACAAATATAAGATGATTACCACAGTCACGGTGTCTGGATCTATGAGTAAGTGCCCCAGGTTTATCATGATGGATTTTGATGGTAGATTTCTTTTAAATGTAGTCACTGTCCAGTAAATCTGATTGATGTATTTTCTCCTCCTCACGTGATAGCAACTCCCCATTATCTTCAATAATTTGAGCTTAAAGGGGTTGTCAGGGTGTTAGAAACCAATCCTCTATGGTAAGTGATCAATTTGAAAACGCCAGGGGTCCAGCTGCCAGAAACCGATCGATGCTTCTAGTCCTGTGCACATCTCTGTCTAAGGTTCAGTTCACACCTGCATTGGGTGGGGGGAGGGGCTCCATTCCGTTCCTAGTTGACTTCAATGTATGGATGGTAGCCTTCTATTCAAACTCTGTTATACTAGCGGGAAAAAACACAGTTTTTTTTTTTGCTGTTTCATAACGAAAGGGGGAAAAGAACCTGCAGAGCCCAGGTATGAACTGAGCCTAATTAAGGTGAATGGGGTTTAGCTACAAGCCAAGTACAGTCACTGCACAGAGATGTGCGGTAGCTGAACTCTTCATTGAACTGGTTCTAGAGAACACCTTTACAGGGTTTTTTTCCCTTATCTATTTATGACATATCCAAGGGAACATGTCATAAATATATGATAAATGTGGGTCTCACCTCTAGAACCTGCTGTTATCTTGAATGGGGGTCCACTGATCCCATTGCTATCCATTATAGACTCTCCCTTCAAGTCTATAGGGCTAATGAAGGTGCATATCTTGGAATTGAATAGTTACCTGTATACAGTCATGGCCATAAGTTTTGAGAATGACACAAATATTATATTTTCACATGATCTGTTGCCCTCTGGTTTGTCAGATATTTCTATCACATACAGAAATACAAGTGCAATCATATTATGAGTAACAAAAGCTTTTATTGATAGTTAGAATGAGTTACTGCAGCGAGTCAGTATTTGCAGTGTTGTTGACCCTTCTTCTTCAGGACCCCTGCAATTCTCCCTGGCAGCTGTCAATCAACTTCGGGACCAAATCCTGACTGATAGCCGTCCATTCCTGCACAATCACTGCTGCATTGTGTCACAATTTGTTGGTTTTTGTTTGTCCACCCGTCTCTTGATGATTGACCACAAGTTCTCAATGGGATTAAGATCCGGGGAGTTTCCAGGCCATGGACCCAAAATCTCTATATGTTGTTCCCTGAGCCATTTAGTTATCACCTTTGCTTTATGACAAGGTGCTCCATCATGCTGGAAAAGGCATTGTTATCACCAAACTGCTCCTGGATGGTTGGGAGAATTCGCTCTTGGAGGACATTCTGGTACCATTCTTTATTCATGGATGTGTTTTTAGGCAAGACTGTGAGAGAACCGATTCCCTTGGCTGAGAAGTAACCCCACACATTAATGGTTGCAGGATGCTTTACAGGTGACATGAGCCAAGACTGGTGGTATCAGTCACCTTGTCTTCTCTGAACAAGCTGTTTTCCAGATGTTCCAAACAATCGGAAAGGGGCTTCATCAGAGAAAATGACTTTACCCTAGTCCTCAGCTGTCCACTCCCTGTATCTTTTGCAGAATATCAGTCTGCCCCTGATGTTTTTTCTGGAGAGAAGTGGCTTCTTTGCTGCCCTCCTTGATCCCAGGCCTTGCTCCAAGAGTCTCCGCAGTCTCACAGTGCGTGCAGATGCACTCACACCTGCCAGCTGCCATTCCTGAGCAAGCTCTGCACTGCTGGGAGCCCAATCCCCAAGCTGAAACACTTTTAAGAGACCGTCCTGGCGCTTGCTGGTCCTTCTTGGGTGACCTGGAGCCTTTTTGGCAACGATGGAACCTCTCTCCTTGAATTTTTTGATGATGCGATAGTTTGTTGACTGAGGTGCAATCTTTCTAGCGATACTCTTCCCTGTTAGGCCAGTTTTATGCAGTGCAATGATGACTGCACGCGTTTCTTTAGAGATAACCATGGTTAACAGAAGAGAAACAATGATGCCAAGCACCAGCCTCCTTTTATAGTGTCCATTAGTGTGATTCTTACTTAATCATGACAGATTGATCTCCAGCCCTGTCCTCATCAACAACCACACCTGTGTTTCTGGAGCAATCACTAACACGATGTTAGCTGCTCATTTTATGGCAGGCCTGCAATGAAGTTGAAATGTGTTTTGGGGGAAAAAGTTAATTTTCTTGGCAAATATTGCTGTTAAGCTGATCACTCTTTATAACATTCTGGAGTATATGCCATTATAAAACCTGATGCAGTAGACTGTGTAAATTTGTATCATTCTCAAAACTTTTTGCCATTACTGTACATCATTATTCAATGTAAGCAAAAACAAATTTAGTTTTAAAATAATCCTGATCTTTAGCTCATCAGTATCAGTATGTCCCAAATGTGGATGGGGCCTTACAGACATCACTATAGTATAAGATCTGGCCATATTGTTGTTGCTACCAGTTTTTCTACCTTGTTGCTACCTACAAATACTGAGGGAATATCTCAGTAATGTAGAAAGCTGGGAACGGCCCGAGGCATCTCTATAATTACTGGATTGTGAGAGATTTTTTTTTGCTTTGAATAGTTGGAGTGACAGCTGTGTATTATGCGGCTTCTCTGCGGACCGGGGAATCAATTTGGGTGGATTTAAGTAAAAATTTAACTGTTGTCCTGTCTTCAAGGTGTTACTTGTACTAATGTATCCAGTTATACCTGTCTACACAAAATATTTTTCCTTCATGGGGACTTAAAAGTGATTTAGCTGAACCGGGTTTTCCCACCCTCAAATATCCGGACAGGTGAATGGGGATTTTAATGAGCCGAACCGCTGCCATCCTCAGTCACATGACCTGCAAATGGGGTTGGGCTGAAATACCAAACACGGCCACTTTACGATATATGGCACTGTGCTTAGTAAGGAGTGAAGTCACCTACAGTATACTTACACAGCTAATAGGTCAAGGTGCCTGGTACTGATCTTATTTTGGGGAACTATACTACCTTTTTTACTGTTGCCCTCCACGGTGACTGTGCATCTGTCATTCAATGATTTC
Organism: Engystomops pustulosus; assembly: GCF_040894005.1. Lineage (NCBI taxonomy): Eukaryota > Metazoa > Chordata > Amphibia > Anura > Leptodactylidae > Engystomops > Engystomops pustulosus. Next base: position 27,823,793 of record NC_092420.1, read on the forward strand.
TGCTTATTTGGAATCGCACCAAGGCCACTCTGCTTACAGGGATTCGGCAATGTTACTGAATGATCGGGATGATTCATCTCTTTTTACCCTGAACAATCAGTTATTATCAAAGGGGTTGTCCCAAGGTTAAAAAACATGACTTCTTCCAAAAAGAGCACCGCACCTGACCATGGTATGTGCAGTATTGCAGCACCTCTGTATAGAAATAAATGAAGCTTAGTTGTAATACGACACATGAACGTCTGTTCTCCGGGCTACGGCCTATAGCCGCGTGCAGGAGAGAGGAGCGGTGAGTACTCTTCACCCCTCACCTCTCTATCGAAAGTCGAGCGGCTGTGCTGTCAACATGGCAAAATATAGTCGCTGGCTGTAACGGTAAATATTGTGGTCGTTCACTTTTCTACAACTGTTGACCATTGCTCTAAAGCCCCCAACCATGTGACCCAAAACTACAAGTTTATATTGACTCCTTATTTCCTGAACAATGAATTCCTTTCGAAAACAGCATTTCTTACATGAAATTATTTCCTGCCATTCAGTTTACTTGGATCACTTCACTATGGGGTGTGTGGACTTTTTATGCTTTTTTTCTATGCTATCTATGCTTGAATTTTATATGTTTTTGAAAAACTGAGATAAAAAAAAAATAGAAACACTCACTTACATCTATCTATAAAACCCTGATATTTATTGGGTTATTGCCCTTACTGGTACCAAATTGCCGAAAGAGATTCGTCAAACACAAAACAAGTAGGGAACTAGAGGGGGGTGTACTTGTTCTAGAAGAGACCTAGGAAGTTAATAAAAAAAAACACTACTGGGGCATGGAGTAACCTCTGGGTCCAGCCAGGCTACTCCACTCCCCAGTAGCCTCTGCAGGTAATTTACATATTACTTTTACAAAGTTTTTAAAAAGTTAGATTTGGTCTTTAGATTAGTAAAATAAAGATTAGGGCTGAGGCGGGCAGGAGGAATCTACCATTAGATCTACGTCTGATGGTAGATTCCTCATAGTAGGTTTCCTTAAAAGATAAGAACTCCTTTTTCAGTTTGCATCAGGCTTTTTGTTCAGTGAGGTTCAGAAGTGGAGATACAGGCAGATGAAGAAATAGGTTCTTTATCCACAGCTCGCAATCTCAACTATGGGGGGAATATATTAAGGCTGTCATTGTAAACGCCAGTGTTAAAATTCTCCCCAACCGGCATTCTGACCTCTTAGTAGATTAAGGTGCAGATTAGACCAGGTCTGACATGACAGAGATTTCTGCTATGGTTTTTCAGTGGTTTTCCAGTGGAGGCTGGACTGGTGGAGATGGGGAGATTTATGTTCCTTCTCTGCCAGAAAAATGGTATAGAAGGCATAATAAAGTGTCTTTCTCTTTATCTCCAGTTCTGTAGCTCCCAGAACCCCAAGCCTGATTTGATCTAAAAGATGAAATCCTTAGGATTACTTTAGAACCAGAGATAGACCATCTTAAGTGACCATCCCCTTTCAGCCTCTACAAATGACTCCTTACTCAATTTCTTGTGGCCTAGTACAACTCCCATAATAGCAACTTTTCTAAATTGAAAATGTTCCTACTAATGTATTGATTCTAGAAATCTAAGTAAGCTATGTAAACTTGGAAAACGTAGATATTCAGGAAACCCCAATGGGAGCTATAGGGCAAATAAACCTGCAAAGTAAATACATTATAACTGAACATGTTATTATTGGCAAGAAACAGGAAATTCTTCATGAAAAGTGTATATGTACCAGACTTCCCCATCAAAAGAGTTAACAGGAAATGACCGCTCGACCAATCGTTGCTTCGGTGGATCACAGGTGGGAGATCACAGAAGTATTGCATATTTTATTTTTGCATCTAGTTCTTCAGAAAAAAATTTCTATATATTCGATGGCTAAGAAGGCAAAAATATCCTAAAAAAAAAGGATAGTAGTCTCACATTTTTGTAACTTCTGAGTCTGCAATTTTTGTCTCAATTATGGACTCGTGAAAGGTTTTTATGGCTTGTGAATCTTTGTTGCCTGTCTTTTTATATCCTTCTTAGACATCACGGACAAGGTAAATAAAACTTGCCAAGAGTCATTAGAACTTGTAAACCGGACACTTTATTCCCATCCATGGCCTTTTCTTTGGTAAGATTCTGGCTACTGAGTAACTTGCTCCTGTAAATAGCGAGCTTAAACATCCAGCACGGGATGGCCATTTCATATTACTAGACGTTGTAAAAGAGGATTTAGATGTGGCACAATATATTTAGTGTAGAGTTAATGACTAGCACAATGTTTGCTGTTATATGGCGCTACTGTTCTCTGTTGCATTTATATTCTCGGGAAGGTAATTATACTTTAAGGATATGCTGTGATACTGTTCATGTGCAAACATACTGTAGGGTCACCTCAACAGCCAAAGTCCATGCTGGCTAAGTTACCTCCTGAACTTTAAAGTGTTTCCTACTGTGTGCACTCAAGTGGTGGCCATTTTGTACAACACCTCTGAGGCAATGATCTATTTTTATAGCTAAAATGGGTCAGGTAGGCATTCCCCTTAAGGAACCAGTCACCTGGATTCTCATTTTTTCACCAAGGAAAGCCAAAGCCAATTACATCAATATTCCAAAGCTGCTTTTGGCAAATTTCAGAAAAGTATAGTGTAGTTATAATTATTGAGTTTACCAGGCTCTCTGCCAGAATGTACTGCTGAGTCCCAGGGGGATGGGGCATTTCAAAACTAAACGACCATCTGCTCCTGGATCCTTACACCCTTCTTAAACGCACCCTCCGTCTCCCTTCCACAGGCTCATTCGTGCTCCCTACTGTCGCTGATTACTGCGCTTGCTCCCTCTGTCAGGCGCATTGAGATTTAAAAAAGAGTCCCCTTGTCTCCAGGGTAACTAGACAGTAGTGGGGCTTATGCTCAGAGGGAGCGAGCTCAAAGAGCAAGCATTGGAATTTCTTCCTGTGGTGGGCTGACATTAGTCAGGAGCAAGCCTGCAGGTAGCAGGAGCAAGCCTGTGGTAAGGAGAGGGAGGGCCTGGAACATGTAAGAAGGGCGGAGGTATCCAGGAATAGACAGCCATAACCACACCCACCGGGGACTCAACAGTCGATTCTGACAGGGAGCCTGGTAAGCTGAACTCATTGATTATAAAGAAACTATATTTTTCTGAAATTCGACAAAACCAGCTTTGGACTATTTATGTAATAGGCTTTAGGAACCTCTAACTTGGTGATGTAGCATTGTATTTCTCTGTATTGACAAATTACAGACTATAATTTGTGTTCCTGGAAGAAACAAGATCCAAGGAGCAGGGTACTCCTGTTTCAGGTTTTTTTTCTGCTTAGTACAATTGTACAACGTGGTTGACCAAAGATATGATATAGAATCAACAGTTTTACATGGCCCTTGATGACTTGGGGGTCCAAAAATTTTACTTGAAGGCCGCCAGTATTATAAAGGATACATGATAGGTATGGCCCATTTGGTTTTGGGCCCAGGAGCTCTAGGTGTTTAGTTGAGCTGCAGTACTGGGCACAGCCACTCTTGTCGGTAACCAATCACCCCAGGCTCTGCAGCGTAGGCTAATAGTGTTACACAATGGAAAACTCATATGTTGGTGACCTTTATAAGTCAGCTACTAAATGCTACACTCCAATCCCATCCACTTCTTCCCTACCACTCCTGGCACAAATGACACATGACCCCTTAGGCCAGTTTGCATACAGGGTGGTAATTGGCTGCATTGTTCCGGTGTCTTGGTCACAAGCTAACAGAACTTAAGTGCCACAGCTCAACAAGAGTAATATTCAGTAGGTAAATATTATGTTTTCTGCACTTTATTTTATGTTTTACATTGGCTGGTGTATTTGTAGCCCTAAATCTGTTCCGGTTTCCTTTTAGATTTTGTTTCCTGGTAGTTTCCACATCTGTGTAAGAAATGGTAAATCTTATCATTGTTTCTCATTTCTGTTTTTCAGAGCGGAACGATGAAAGAATCCGAGCAGAGCAAGATTCCAGGGCAGCGACCTCCACCTCAAGGTTGTTTGCAGTACATTCTCGACTGTAATGGCGTTTCTGTAGGACCAAAACAAGTCCAGGCTGTGTGAGGGGGTGATGAAGAGGGGTTCTAGCCAAAAAAACAAAAAAACAAAACATAAAAACAAAAAGGAATTCAAAAATGTTGTGCAGTATTTGCCATGTTTCAGTGCTGACCTGGACTGTGTTTTCTATGCAGTGTCACCTCCTCCTGTCTAGTCTCCCCCTCTATGTCCTCGCCTGTGACGCTATCTTCTCTTTTCTCTGTTTGTGATTCAGAGCTGATGTTAACAGTATACCCAGAATTGTGCCTCCTTCAAGTCCAACCTGACTGTTTATTATTACTGATTTCTCTTTTTTTTATGTATTGTGGGGGGATAACTCCCAACTCCTCGGATTTTCCATCCAACGTGTGTGTATGTATGTGGGCGTATGAACACGTGACCTGGAGATCACTCGATTCCTTGCATGAGACAGTTAGGGAGATCAATAACTTTCAATCCAGGTTTATCTTGTTGAATTCCGGGGCTACTTTCTTTTTGTAATTTTATAGATTTTGGCGTCATTGTTAGCATGAGTAGACTTAGTAAACATGGACTTTAGTACCGTCTATTCTGTGACTCCATAAAATGACATTCTCATGCGGAGGTGTGCGTTCAGTACTTTTTAGCCTTATTGTGTAAGTGTGATTTGCACGCCATATGGATAGGCCACTAGTGCAATATTTGTGATAACGTGTGATATGTTTCATTGTGGTCCACCTATTCCATTCTGGCTTTTGTGGCTTAATAAGATCACAGAGCAAGTGATTGAACATCATAACTTATATCTATGGATTTGATCACTATCCTTCTCCACCCGCTTACTTCTTATACCTTGTTCTCGTTGTCAGTCTACAATGTAAATATTACTGAGAAGCTTGGAGAATCTTCTTTAACTACTTCTTTAACATGTATCTTTCTATAGCCATAAGGTGTGACGTGACTCTCACATTAATTTATAGCTTAGCACTACCCAAAGAGGCAATAGGCAATCATGCTGTGCTTAAGGGTTTTATGGGTACAACAGATATTGCCTTCATTCTTACGTTGATCCAAAGATTGGGTCAGCTAACTTTAGGCACGGGCATACCCCTAATAATGAGATGTGGGAGAAAGTGTATAATTTAGAGAGTAGATGAGATGGTAATATATTTATACTTTATACAAGTGAATACATAGAAATTTAAGGTGTAATACAGAGCTTTATGCTGTAAGTATGGATGGTCCTTCACCAGCTTGGGTTGTTTGGCTTAATATGTTTGTCATCGGTTTACTTGTACAATTGTGTGCCTCATTTCATGTGAGAGTCACCCATGTTTAATGCAAAATAACTATAGAAAATGAAGGATCTGTTCTTACTGGCAGAGGTGCTTTTATAAGGCTTTTGTCACCATATTTTAGGAGGATCGGTAGAAGGTTACAGGACTAACCCACTGGTTGAGTAGGTAGACACCATTGTGGCATACTGGCTTTCTCCCGTCTTCGAGTTCTGCCATTTTATAAAAGGCTTGTATAATTTTAGAAAAAAAATAGTAGCTTTCTTCCAGATGTTGCTCTGTTCTTGTCTGTGGGCTGTGTTCGGTATTGCAATTCCTATTGGTTCAAGTAATTATGGAGTTGTCAACAAATTTCCTTAAAATGGGTCATAATGACATAAAAACAAAAGTTATACCTCATCAAACCCACATTGTTCCTGTTCCGATGCTTCCAGGGTCCCCACCGGCCTCTACTTTTTGTTTTGTCAATATTGACAAGAAAAGAACAATAATGGCCAAACCCAGGCTGTCGATCACTGATTAACTGATCAGTCACCAGTGGGACAAGAAAGGAGAGAGCAGTGGGTGTCCCCTCTTATGTTTTTTATGCCATTACATCTCTTTAAAATGATGTTGAACAGACAAAACAAAATCTAGGACAATATCAATGTCTGACCAACCCCCCATTGAGGTTACGCTGCAGCACCAGATATAGCCCATGACAAGGGGTGGTACCGTTTCTGGAAGCAGCCATTTATTTAGCTACAAGTCTCTTAAGTCTGGCTGTGTGTTTTTAGATTATTTTATGAATCAAGTTGAACATTTGTGAATCGTCATGTATTTTCCATTCTCAATCGTGTCACTTACCCCATTCCCTTGCATTGTCTTCTCCATCACATTTTGTGTCCTTTCTCCCTCAATTAAATGTGTATTTGTCTTCTACTGCCCCAGTAAATAGCCCATGTGTCCAGAATAGCATTTTACAAGGGCTGATAATCACCAAACATCAGTAGACATAATTTATCATGACAGACTATAATGTCCATTGCACTTTACCGACTATGGAAGTGTTCACTGCCGAATACCGGGGAGACTGAGAAGTGACAATGGGGGCTCGAGGAATACAATTGTTAGCACTCATTGTACAGCAAAGATCATCTTTTGTCAATTTGTGTCCGAAGTGCAGCTAAAATAGTGATTGTAGGTCTATGAGGGCCTTACTGGCTTCGAGTTTATCACGTGTCACATACACTGGTCATCCTACAGTAGAGACATGTGTAGAATTTGGGGGAGATTTATCAGAAGTCTCTTAGAGCAGAACTGTTCTAGTTGCCCATGGCCAATCAGAGCTCAACTTTCATTTTCCCTCAGCTGTTTATAAAATGAAAGCTCATCTCTAATTGCTTTCCATGGGCAACTAGAACAGTTTAACCTCTGAAACTTCTGATAAATCTCCCCCAATGTTTCCAGTTGGTGCATGCAGTGATGTGTGGGCCCCACTGCTTGAGTCTCTAGTCATTCTGTGTGCACAGTGGGAAAGGGTTACACAGGAAGCCATTAAGGGTTAACCTCTTTCTATGATACACGAGGATGTTAAATGCCGCTAGTAACATTTCAGATTACTATATATTTTTGGCATGTAAGCATGTTTCAGTACAATGTTGTGGGAAATGGGTCAGGCGTCTTAAAATGTAGATTTCATGTATTTGGGTTTTTTATGTTTTTTTGTTCCTGTTTGTTAGACCTTTTTTTTCTTTGTTTTTTTTTGTATAAAGCCAGTTATGTGGCACAGAGTACATGATGGATGTTTGACTGCAGTGATTTATGTGAATTATCTTGTACAGCTTAATGTGCAATAAAGGAAATAACATCTGCCTTCAGTGTATGGTTTTTGGGTCAAAATATTCAAATTATTATCATTCAAAGCAAAATGGGATATCCATTCCAACCAACTCCCAGTGTGTACTTTTATGGTCCAATAATCTTTCATATGATCAGCAGAGGAGAATATGTAATATACTAATATGGTGGCAGGTTCTGGGTATGGACAATCCAATACTACATGTAGTGCCTAAGACTCCATAGTATTAAGCCACGGGAACCCAGGCGCCTCCATCCGGCATCTGTGCTCATATCTTTGTATTGTCTATAAGGTCTGACAGACAATTGGATGTGAAGTTGATATCAAAATAGATCTCATTGTCTGAATGGGAACCATTTTGAACCAAAACTAATGAAAAAGAGAGAAGTGTTCAGTTATATGTTTCTACTCCAACTTGGTGCTAAATGTGAACAATTGGGGCCATTTTTTCTTAATTAGCATACAGCTAGTCGGAGATTTTTTGCTACTAACCCATAAAAATGAACACAAATATGAATATATTATCCAAACAGACCTTCCCATGATCTATTTTTTTCATACTAAATATACTACAAAATAGTAACAAATATAACAAGACATCTCCTTTACGTCTCTCTCTATTTTTCCCTGTCCTTTTTATGATTGTATAAAAATTGATTGGAGTCCCCGTTGAGTCCTGTCCGTAGTAAGATTATGAAGCCACACCTCTTTGGCAAAGCATTGTCTCAGGTTGGTCCCCAGCTGAAGATGTAACAGACGAGCAGGAGATTAATCAGAAACTTTTAGATGCTTTTATACTTGTTCCATGGGATAAGAGCCACCATTCTTCTAAAAAGCACTTTTAGGCTAAATTCACATGAACGTGTGCCCACCGTACACTGTAGCATGGCGGGCATGCGTCAGCACCCAGGAGAGAAGGAGGGGTGAGCGCTGCTCACACCCGCTCCTCTACATAGAGAAACATGGCCCACGGCGCCCATTGCCGGCCTATGGCGGACGTATATACGTCCCCCAATGGCCGTGTGCATGAAGCCTTATTGATAAGCTGCAATATACAGTCAAGCTGACCACCTCCTCACTGACGCTGACACTGCGAACCCCGCTGAAGGGAATTCCTAAGGAAGGAGTGAGTTTGATTTCTCTTTACATAGCCATTCCCACTCCCTCCTTCCTGTGGTTAATCATGTAGTAGAGCCAATCACACAAAGCCACTATCTCGCTCACCCCTTCCTCAGGAATTCTCTCTCTCTCTCTGTGTTTCTCTCTTAAGGTTCCAATAAGGCACTCTGCAGCATTTCATATCCCTGCAGGGGAAAGTAAAGTAAGCTGTATATGTCTGTAGTTGAATATTGTCAGTACTAGTTCTATACTGGCAGCATGGTGGTAGCAGTGAGACCTGTCAATCGGGAAAATGGAGGCTGGGCAGTTCAGGGAATAATGAATATGCAGGACTCACCGTGATTGGACTCACCTCAGGTTTACAAACTGATTATTTAAAATTGCAGACATGGAAAGGAAGCATTTAGGAATAAGGGAAATGCTTTTTAATCATAGATTTTAATTAGGTATTTATTGTAGGTGGGTTAATTTGAATGACAGGTTCCTTTAAAGCCCATAGTTTTTAACTGAAAGTAGACTGACTAATAGTGAGGGCAGCTATATTACTTGCTTATTTTTTATAGCATTTATTAAGCTAAGTGTTCCTTTAACAGTATCGTATTTGCTTAGGTCAATGAATTCAGGTCATAGGTGATTTGTAAGGTCACAAAAATTCAGCTTTTGGTACAACTTGTCAGTCAAAAGTTTTTTATGTAAATTGAACTGAATTAAAATTTGTGAATTTCAGATGGAATGGACTACCAATATACCAATAGGAAAGCTTTGTGTACACATAATCTCATACGTGTGGTGGAAAAACAAAGATTCTGGTGGTCATTTAAAACTATGGTGATCATTAAAAGTAAAACATTTGATCTATAAAGGTAAATCTAAATCTGCTTGTCTTGTATGTAGCTTCTGAGGACAAACATCCAAAGGGGTCACGAAATTCCAAATAGGACGTCACATTGTCAGCAGATCCCATCCTAAGCTGTGGGATCTACTGACAACAATCAAACATCTAGGGACATCCTAAAGCTTTTTTTCCCTCTGCAACAAAAATATTGGAAGATGTCATAAGTTTGCTTATCCAAGGGGTATAATTTGGTTACAATAGTTCTTCCTTACCTTTTGCAAACCAGAATTAACCAATATGTTCATACCATTATGTTATGCCATTACATGATCAATCTGATGTGTACAATGAAACCAGGCAATTGTATTCCTCATCTCCCATGCATGCTCCAGACTCATCTTATAGACTGTCAATGTAAATCATGTCTATTTCTACAAAGGCTGAATTATATTATCCATATCAGAGGAACCCAGCAAAAGTGGCCTTATCTACTATACCAAGGTGTGTGTGAAAAGGTAAGGTATAAGCTGCAACCGGAGCAAGTGTGATGTCTAGTGGATGTACATTAACCCAAGGTTTAAAGGGAGTTAATAATAATAATTCCTTTATTAATATAGCGCACACAGAACTTGCTAAATCAGTCCCTGTCCCCAATGGGGCTCACAATTTAATCAACCTACCATTATGTTTTGGGGTGTGGGAGGAAATTGGAGGACCTGGAGGAAACCCACGCAAACATGGAGATAACATACAAACTCTCCGCAGATGTTGACCCTGGGACTTGAACCCTGGTCCCCAGCGCTGCAAGGCTGTAATGCTAACCACTAAGACACCGTGCTGGAGTTTCCAGGACTGTGATATCCCTAGTCACATGATGTCACACAGGTGTACGGCTCTATACATCATAGAGAGTAATCAGAACTAGCCATGCACCTGTGTGACATCAGATGACCAGGCACATATAATGATCCGTGCTCCTGCGTCACATCATATGACAAGGGATATAATAAAGCCATGCACCTGTGTGACATCACATGGCCAGGGTTATAATGAGCCGCGCACCTGTGCGACATCACATGACCAGGGTTATAATGAGCCGCGCACCTTTGTGACATCACATGACCAGGGTTATAATGAGCCGCGCACCTGTGTGACATCACATGACATGGGTTATAATGAGCCACGCACCTGTGTGACATCACATGACCAGGGTTATAATGAGCCGTGCACCTGTGTGACATCACATGACCAGGGTTATAATGAGCCGTGCACCTGTGTGACATCATATCACCAGGGTTACAATGAGCCATGCATCTGTGTGACATCACATGACCAGGGTTACAATGAGACGTGCACCTGTGTGACATCACATGACCAGGGTTATAATGAGCCGTGCACCTGTGTGACATCACATGACCAGGGTTACAATGAGCCATGCACCTGTGTGACATCACGTGACCAGTGTTATAATGAGCTGCACACCTATGTGACATCATGTACCAGGTCTTGCAGGAAGATTTTACTTTTATACATTTGTTAGAACTGGTATCAATTTCTAGGAACTTGGGTTTCTTTAAATAGTTGAAATTCAATCATTTTGCATCTATTTTTGAACTTGTAGTGTAGAAGGAACATTTTCTACTGTGAACTTGTGAAACTGGAATTGGCTGGAGGCCACACGCTGTCTGCAGCAGCATATTACATATCAGGAGCAGCGATAACCACTACTGCTGCACATGACAGACACAGACCAATGAACGCTGGGTTATTGCTTACCATCAATTCCATTTACAGTTATGATACTAGACTACTAGTTCTCTAACCCCTTAATGACGAGGCCTGAAAAGACTTTAATAACCAGGGTTGTTTTGTTTTTTTGCGAATTCTCGTACGTAGCGGTTTAAGGGTCATAAATTCATTTATCCATCTGCTACCTTGAAACTTTTTTTGGCTTTTTTTTTCCGCAGACATATAGGGCTAGTTAAAACTTAACAAAAGTTTAAGGACTTTTGTTTCCATTTTAGTTTTATTTGAGGTTATGTTTTTTAAGTGTATAGTATATGTATAGTATATGTATTACAGTTTTCAAATGACCTCAAAATGTTTTGATAGATAATATGTAAAGTATCGGGCAAACTATGACTATGGCACTGGTTTTTATAGTGTAGCAGGGAATTTAAAAAAATTATCGGGAAATATTAATGTAAGTTTCTAAATATTTATTAATATTTTGTGTGTGTGTTTTTACTTTATATGTCTCCCATGAAGTCATAAAGGACCCCTGCGTGACATTTCCACAGTGTTTTTAAAAAGGTGACCCATATGAAGATCCAGTTTGTATCATAATTTTTGTTATTATTTGTTCGCCATTTGTCAATTTTAACTTGAAGACCACTAATGGCCAGGATGCCAAGTTACACTTATATTTTATTTCTAGCTTAGCAAAGGTTCATTGGGGTATTTGGCTGCTGCTGAAGTGTAGAGGTTGTTAAATTGAACCTGTCATCAGAAATTGTCCTAATACACCACTACTAGTATATTGTCAGGTATACAGTTATAAAAATAAGACCTTTTAGACTGTTTCTTTCATGGTACAGTGTGATGGCACTATCCAGAAAATCAACTTTGAAGTGAGATGTAAATTGGTTGTATCAAGTCAAGGAGGCGGAGGGTTCAACACTGAAGTCAAGGTGGGGGCTCGGAACGCCTCCTCCTCTGTGATTGACATCCTTCATTGGACTTCAGGAGATCTGGTTAGTGATGTCTCTGGATGCCGTGCAGGGGTGTTCTGAGCAAGAGAGAACTTGACTCAAGTGTTAAAATCGCCGCCTCCCTGACTTTATACAACTAATTTACATCTCACTTCAAAGTTGATTTTCTGAATGATGCCACCACACTGGGTCGTAAAAGAAACATGATCTGGAAGGTGTTCATTTACTTGGCAACATGTTGGTAGTGATTTATTAGGTCAATTTATGATGACAGGTTCCCTTTAACATCGATATACAGGGGTGTCTTACAAACAGTCCTTCATGAGAAAAATATGCAAATTAACTGTCCTCCAGAATAAAGTACTTTAACTTTTTGTGTCACATTTATATGTTGGTGCTTAGATGCCCCAGCGTATGATGGTGCCTCCCCCCCCCCCCGGCAGCCACCGCGTCTATCAGGAGGCGCTGGCGCAGAATTGCGCCATAGCTTGCGCCTGAATGGGTGCAGGCTATAGGCAATGCACAGAAATGTCCCACGTCTCCTACAGATCTGCCAGGTGTGAAGGTGACGTAACGGGGGAAATAGGTGCTATTCCTGACCGTGCTCTTATTTCGAGGCTTGTACGCCAGATATCTGTCATACAAGCCATGATAAATGTGCCCCTTAGTATCCATCTTAAAGGGGTTGTCCACTTTCACCAGATATCTGATATTGTTTGTGTAATGAAAAGTTATACAATTTTCCAATATAGTTTCTATATCAATACCTCACGGTTGCCCGTCACATCACCAGAGACAGATTTTTGTCCACTGGAGTAAACATAGAAGCTTTCTATAGAAGGACAGCCAGCAGCGATCTAGAAAACAGTGAGGAATTGATACAGAAAGTATATTGGAAAATTGTATAACTTTTTAAAACACAAATAATATCAAATATTTGCTGAAAGTGGACAACCCCTTTAAGTTCCTTTTCTGTCAATATCTGACCCAGTAAAGATTGTTAAAACTAGGGTTATCGGTTATATCAGACACCTGTATGTAGAGGTCTTTGGGAGTACTGGCTGCTCATCAGTACATGTTGACTTTACATAGGTAAAAATTTTAGTATGGTTAAAAAAAAAAGATTTCGGTTGGGGGTATTGGTTCTCCTTGCAGAGACACAGCTAGTGCTTTCCAGAAGGAAGAGAAAGGTAAAAAAGTAAGTTATTGGTGATTACGTTATAGTAATTTTCGGGTATTTTTATTCCGTCTGTTGCATTATTAGTACAATTCCTAAGATGTTGTGCTAAGAATAGACACAAGTAATGGCATCTTTGTCACCTGTCAGTCATACTGTACTTTCTGGCTTATACCAGTACAGGGGGAAATAGCAGAATCAGCAGCAGCTCAGACCACAGGCAGACACTTGATGTCAGCTACGTTGTTCTGCTAAACTAAGGAAGCAGAAAAGCTTCACATATTCCCTTTTTACACATCTGCTGATCCGCCTGCTAACGCATTTCACAATTCTGTACTAAATATATGTGAACTGCTGAGATGTCAGCCTGGGTCACCGCATTAAAGTGATCAGTTGAATCATACATCATGAGTAATACTATATTCTGGAGTATCTAACCACAACTTTCTCAGGAGGAGTTTATGATACATTATGGACCTTACTAAAAATATCTTTGATACTGACGTAGCAGAGTTGCATTTGACATTTTATGCAAAAAAGAAAAAGAAGTCAGGCTGTCTCTATCCCACTATCCTCACAATCTTCATTTCCTAAGATTCACGATTGATGGGCATGTGACCACTGCAGCCAATGATTGACTGTGGTAGATGGCTGCCAATCACTGGCTGCTGTGGTCACATGTTGCATAGGGGCATGTATGGCCTTCTATTTTTGTATGCCATTCTGCTATTACACACGGTACTGTACCGCTCCATAGCCCGTAGAAAGATAAGACATGTCCTACGCATTCCTATGGAGAGGGGCGGGGGTGGGGAGCGCTTATCCCCTGCTCCTCTCCGCAGCGCCGATGTATGCCCGCCATGCTACGGTACGGCGGGCATACATTGTGTGAATGCAGCCTTAAAGGACATGAACCATCAGTTTACTGATGGTAGATATGTCCTAACAAGACGATGTTCCTCAGGACTTCTCTTATTATAACTCTATATGCCATGATCGCGGAAATATACAGTTATAAAAGTTATGCTAATTACCCGAGCGCCGCAGGGAGACTCGTATTTTAATTTAGGCCCTCCCCTGTAGCACTATGGTGGTGTGTATAAATTAAAATATGAAGCATCCTGAAGTGGTTGGGTGATGTAGCCCGAGAGCCCCTGGATAATTTGCATAACTTTTATAACTCCGCGATCGCGGCATATAGAGTTATAATAGAATAAGTAATGAGAAACTATGTTCCTCAGGAACTTCTTAGTAGGAAACATCTATCTTCAGTAAATCAATGTCCTTTAAGTATTAGTAAAATGTTAGATTTATTGTCATTTTGCTTCTGTCAATCGTTTGATAATTGATACCTTTAAATCAGACATTTTTTTGCTTCCCCAAACTACAGGTAACGGCAACATTACAAAAAATTACCATAACCTTAAAGGACATGTACCACCAGAATAAAGGATTGTAAACCAAGCACACTTACATACTGGTGCGTACCTGTCTGGAAGGATCCGCTCTTCTTTTAGCTTTTTATGCACTGGCTTTTACCAAAATTATGTTTAAAAAATGTAATTATTTATTAAACATTATGCAAATGACTCTGAGGGGCTCTAGAATCCATAGATGTTAATTGAGGCTGGTGCATAATTTTGAAAGCCTTGATTGGTAAAAACAAGGAAGCTGAAGGAAGAGTGGATCCTACCAGCGGGAACTCACCTGCATGTAAGTGTGCTTGGTTTACAATTCTTGATTTTGCTCATAGATTTCCTTTAAGTTTTCAAAATTTCCCTTTAATATTTATATTCTATATACTATGTTTTGGAGGCAGAAGCTTATCATGAAGTTACTTGGCATAAACTCTGTTAATAAGGATTCTCAATAATCACAAATGATTTATAGCATCGGCTTCTTCACTTTTGTGCTCCGCCAGGATTTTTTGGAAGCACATCCTCTGTACCTCGTTGGAAGTTGAGGGATCACTGTAGATCACAAATGATCCTCCAATCACAATGATCATAAATATTGTCACTGGGGCCAGACATAACTGGATTTGTAAAGAATGTGAGGGCCTAGGGACCGATGAGTACTTTGTGTGCTGTAGTAAAAAACAAAAATAAGGAAGCCAGCTCTACATTCCTTCCATAAAGACAGGTGGATAGATGAGTGGTCTCCTGCACGTAGATCAAAACGCAGCTCATTCCAGAGTTGAATGATAGTTAAACGAGGAAAAAGACACATATCGGACACAGCTGAGAACAAAGACAAAGAAATCCTGGATGTAATATGTGGCCTTCTGGTCATCCGCCTTCACTGTGTACAATGAAGTGAACGGTCCAGCTGCTTGACCATCCATTTCTTAGCTCTACAATGTTGTGGACATTTAAAGAGTCTGGTTACAGAGTTATATTTGGAGGCATTACTATTAAACATATTAGGGCAGATTTACTTACCCAGTACAGTCGCGATCCAGCGGCAGGTTCTCCGACGCTGATTCGGGTCCAGCCGGGTTTCACTAAGGTCCGTGCGCTGATATCCACTAGGTGTGTCGCTGCTGCACTGAGGTCCGCCGGAGTTCACCTTCTATTTCTTGGTGCAGGTAAGTGTGTGTCAAGCGAAAAAATTTTTTTTAATAAATACCGCAATTTTTCCGAATCCGTCGGGTTTTCCGACGGCCACGGCCCTCGATTTCCGTCGCATGCATGCCGGCGCCAAAGCGCCACAATCCGATCGCGCGCGCCAAAAACCCGGGGCAATGCAGCGCAAATCGGAAAAATTCGGGAAACCCGACGAAAAAAAGCAATTCGGGCCCTTAGTAAATGACCCCTATTGTACATCTTTTAACACAATGTAGTTTTTCGCTCCTACAACAATTAACACGGACACATTTTTTCAATCATTCTTAAATTATAGTTTTTAAATAATAGTGGTCATGATCAAATTCTCATATGTAGGTAGTATGCAATATGCTCCTGAGCTCCTCCTAGTGGTGGCTAAAGATGTAAAGGATTTGAATGGGAATATTTATGCACAAGATTTGGAGTGTTGTATACAGTATAAAAAATGCAGTTTAAAACAATTTACTGCACATGCCATGGTGGGTGTTCAGTGGTTTTCCAGGAACAAAATATGATTTGGGGAATTAGTGGGTGTTGAATCTCAGCTTGATCGGGCATTGCATTTTCTTTATTTCTTTTTCCCTGGTCTTTCAAGTGAACTAAGGTGGCTTAAGCTTTGCGTCTTATAAGTGACCCTGTGTCGCTAGCCTACAAAGGATGTCACTCCTCCTGCATAGGATGTATGGGTCCAGTGCGCATTCCCAAAGTCTGCGAGCTACTTGGCTAGCTTATCAATAAGTGCCACTCTTTTGGGTATGTTCACATAAAAAATGCATCTCAAGCATCGTAACCAGTTTTGATGTGGTTTCTTAATTAAACAGGTATTGAAGGGGAAACATGTTCAGTAAATGTAATTCCCCTGTTTATTTAATGTCTTTCTCCAGTTAAATTAATATTTATTAATATAGACTTCGCCCCAACAAATTTTTGACACTTTTCAGTAACCAAATAAGTTGGCCAAATCAAATCCAAATCAGCTGATCAAATCAGACCCTGGAACTTCTGAAGACCCAGACTGAGGCAGGACTCCATGAGGTAGCCCAGGGAGGTTTCCCGTTTTCCAGTCCCCTTTTCAGGGTATTCTATGGGTAGACCACTGTTTCACCTGGACTAGGAGTCCTAGGGAGTAACTTTTTTAATACCCAAACAGATCGGCAGCAGAATCGCCATATACTGAAACACAGCTGTATTGTAGTATATAGTAGAAACAATCAGACCCCCTAAGTAGTCTAGGGGTAGGGGGTCTGCAAATGTAGTAAAAAAAAGTTTTAAAAAAATGTAAGAAAAAAATTCATATCAACCCCTTTTTTCTAGAAATACAGTATAAAATAAGCATGTTAGGTATCATCACGTCCCAAACGTCCTGATATATCAAAATATAAGAAACAGTTATTCCCGGTGGTGAACCCTATAGAGTAAATAGCGGCCGAATTTCCGAAATGCCACTTTTTGCCATTTTACAACACATAAAAAATTTAATACAAAAGTGAAAAAAAGATCATACAGTCCCAAAAAAACGATAAAAACATAAGTTTGTCCCACAAAAGTGACACCTTACACAGCTCTGTACGCTCTAGTATGAAAAAATACAGAAATTTTAAACTTTATGAAAATAAAGGAGTTTTTTCTTTGTACCGAAGGTCTTAATTTTTTTTTTAAACCATTACAACCTAATAAAAAATATACAAAACCAAAATAATAAAACGGGTGGTGTGGGCATAGATTATACAAGACCCCCCGTTGTATAAAATTATCTCACCAAAAGATTGAAAAAACACAGCATCTTAAATATCTTTCGTATAATACAAAAAAATCTTTATTGGAAAAGAGTAGTGCAACACAATGCACCAGCAACAATACAATATAAAAACAACAGAGAGTGCTACATAATATAAAGTTAATAAAACCAATGGAACAAATAAAGACTGGTAAGTATAGCCTATTGACAGTCACAACCTAAGTAGGAATTGTATACAGAGGAATAATGTCCCTCACACAAGAGCAGTAATGTTACCTATACCAGTAAGAAGGCACACGCTGTACACCCCGACACGTGTTTCGCACTTGGCTTTTTCAAGGGGAGTGCATCTCCATAGACTTGTATAGTGCATTTTTTACGCACCTGACTTAAAAGTAGAGACTGCTGAGATTTAAATGTGCAAGTCTGAAAAAGCCCAATGATTACAATGGGCCAGAGTGCAATGCAAGTTATGCGTCAAAAGTACGCTCAGAACACAAGCATGAAAAACGCAAATGTGAAAGAGGCTTATCAGAGAAAGAAGCTGGAACAGCTCCACTCTCTGTGCTGTGGCTGGGCTAAGTAACTGCTAAAAAGCATCCAAATATTATGATCGGTGGGGGTGTCCAGCAAAGGTGGTAAGAGCACAAAGAAACAGAAACTCATAAAAAATTCAGTGCCTGGGAATTGGTACCAACACAACAAAACCAATAACTTTATTGTAGACCTTTATATTGTGCAGCAATATGCAACAAATAATACTGTTTTGGCCCTATGTCCATTAAAGTTGCCTATCTTTAGCATGCATATATCTTGCTTACCATCTATGTCATTGCTAAGCTCCACAGGTAAGATAAGAGTTGTTGTAGACCCAATTCATGTTTTAACAATGAAAGTTTTTTGTACTAAACATAGGGGGCCCCGTGCAACCCCAAGGATTACATTCTGCTAGTCATCAGCCTCCACAACATGTGGACAAGCAAAATCTTCCTGGACCAGATCCGTTGCCACAGAATGAAGGAGAGGGGCCATCAACCACTGGCGGACAGAAGCCACCTTCTCTAGGACCATCTACTGTCAGCAATGTGGAATCAATACCCCGCCATCAAACCGTGCCACCTCCGAGAGCCCAACCTCATCCACACTTAAAGTAAGAGCATATGGCAAATATACTATAATATGTTGCTTTTTCCTTAAGTCTCGGACTGGGGTTTCAAACAATGGCCGCCTATAGATGATAAATGTGAGTTCAATGGTGGTACCTATGCTGGAACTGGCATGAGCAGTAGATGAGGCCTCCAGTTCTTCACTGTGCGGCTTAAGTGAGAAGTAGATAGATTAAAGAAGTAGTGGCCACTAGAATGGGATGATGTATTAAGCCCCACGCTTTGTGATTGGCTTGAGTTGAAATCTATGACAACCCAAGAAAATTGGTGCAGGTTATAGAAATCTTGGTGGTCCCCCAACATGGCAAACAAATTGGCGTATATGAAATTATAAATCAGCCCCAATGTCAGCAAAAGCATCTGAGATATACTTGGCAGTCTCCTTCAGTCAGATTGGGGAGATTTATCAGAAGTGTCTAAGAGCCGATCTGTTCTTGTTGCCCATAGGAACCAATCAGAGCTCAGCTTACATTTTCTCATAGCTGCTTATAAAATTACAGCTGACCTCTAACAATGTGATTGGTGAGTTCCAACTGCTAGGACGCCTACCGTTCACAAGAATGGCATCTCCAGGATCCAGACACGAGCATCCTGTTCTCACTTATGGGTGGAGCGGCAGGACAACCATGCACTCTGCTGCTCCATTCTATTCTATGTGAGTGCCGGAGAGGTGCTCAGCTATCTCCAGGACTCACATAGACTGTGAAGGAAATGGAAGGGCGTATTCTCCACCTATGAATGAGAACAGGATCCCCATTCTATCGATTGCAGGGTTGCTGTCCTCATGATCGTTGGTTTCCACGATCACCTTGTTTTCCTCCTATCCTGTGGAAATGGGATTTTTTTCTAAACTTGGGACAACCCAACATTTCTATTTCCTATAATTACTTTGCATTTTAGATGCTATTTACACATATCAATCAGTGTGACTGGAAGGCAAATTTCCATAGATCATCTTTCTGGCCGATGAGACAGATATGTGTCAGATCAACAGGCCATTTACATGCACACTTTGTCCTAACACTGATCCAAACAAGCAGAAAATCTCTGTGTAACAAATTCTTACAGATGATGGAATACAAGTACAGGCGGTCCCCGATTATGTACAACACAGGTTCTGTAGGTTAGTTCTTAAGTTGAGTTTGTATGTAAGTCGGAACTGTATAATTTATCATTGTAACCTCAGCCAGAATTTTTTTGACCTCTGTGACAATTGGATTTTAAAAATGTTGAATTGTCATAAGAACCAGGATTAACATTAAAGATTCATTGCAGACACCTGTGATAACTGTTACAGCTGATTATTGAAGCGTAAGGATAAAGTACAGTAAATTACCATCATCCAGAGGTCCGTTTGTAACTAGGGGTCGTCTGTAAGTCAGGTGTTCTTAAGTAGGGGACCGCCTGTACCGACTTTTGGATAGAACCTGTTCTCATGCATAGGATGATCGACTGAAAGCACCAACATTGGCCCTTTTATACTAGTTAAATGAAGCAGTATAAGATTATGTAGGGACAGATTGTAAAGGGGAGCGGAAACCCATTTTTTTAAATTAATCACATATTTCCAAGAGGAATAACAGAGGACGATCCTGAATACAGATCCTTGATTTCACTTCTGAATGTATCTGCACATTCAGCATTATCTGCCTGCAGATACATTGTAGCATTGCATCATTTTCTTGAATTAGAAGTCATCTTTGCCTCTTATACCTGATAGCCCATTATGTAATAGTACAAACAGATCTTTCCTCATTTTGCAATCAGCGTTAAGTGCTTGTATTATTAGTAACACATCCTATCACGTGAGAGCAATGCGGTTAATACTGGGAGGTGTCAGAAAGGAGGAAATCCTTGTGTGATTAGTCACATTCCTCCCACGTCCACGCTGTATAGTACCTGAAAGATCATCTCCTTCTCCATCCATCTCCATTATGTAAAGAATAATTTGCTTCATCTTCTCATATCATCTATTTAATAAATAATAATATATTCTCTTTCTCTATTTTCATGATTCCTTACAAGCATTAAAGGAAGTTTATAATGCTAAATATTATTATAATTATTAACTGCAGGAACCTGTCAACAGATTTTTACTAATATACCTAATGACAGGTTCCCATAGCACTATGCTAAGTATTGCCTCCATTGTTTTCAGCTAAAGAATGCATTGTTCCTATCCCCAGAAAATGAACTTTGTGAGCCTACCTGGCACCCTGGAGTAGTGATTTACAAGAGGCGTGTGTTATTCCTGTGAGTTACTATGTGACTAAGCCCATGTCTCCGGCATCTCCCTCATCCGCCCCCCCCCCCCTTCGAGAAGCCATGAATTGTACAGTGAGCTGACAAAGGACAGAAACCCAGTCCTCTACCCAGTGCACATGCACTAAAATTCAAAGGGTCCCAGAGGATGATGACGGCTGAAGGGAGAGGGGAAATGAGGGAAATGCCAGAGACATGGGCTGAGTCATACATTGGCTCGCATGAATAACACATGCCCTTTGTGTCTTTCTATTCCTTCTGGCAGGGTGCCAGGTAGGCTCACAAAGTTCATTTTCTGGGGATAGGAACTATGCATTCTTTAGCTATAAACAATGGGGGCAATAGTCAACATAGTGCTATGGAAACCTGTCACTAGGTTTATTACTAAAAGTGCGGTGACAGGTTCCAACTAAAATGCCTTTTAATTTCTCTACCTTTACAAAAACTCAAGCAAAATAATGTTCCTATGGGTCCTTGTTATAAAAAAAAAATTGTGAAGATTGGTGTTATATTCCTCAGCCTTATTAATAAAAAGTTTGATGGAGTAAAATATGGCCCATTTATGAGCAAATTTATGAGCAAATTTATAAGCATTCAAACTTTGAATGTCCTTGCTATTAGAGATGAGCGAGCACTAAAATGCTCGGGTGCTCGTTACTCGAGCCGAACATTTCCAGATGTTCGAGTGCTCGTTTCGAGTAACGAGCCCCATTGAAATCAATGGGAGACCCGAGCATTTTTCAGTAAAATTATAAACTTAACGAGCACAGTGAAAATACACAGTGCAGAACAGATTGCAGATGTTCGGGAACATCTGCAATCTGTTCCGGAGACACGCGTGCAGAACGGTGTTCTCCGCAATAGTATTTGAAGAACAATATGTGTGAAGAACAACTTGCAGATGTTTGGAAACATCTGCAAGTTGTTCTTCACACATATTGTTCTTCAAATACTATTGCGGAGAACACCGTTCTGCACGCGTGTCTCCGGGACATCTGCGATCTGCTCCGGAGACACGCGTGCAGAACGGTGTTCTCCGCAATAGTATTTGAAGAACAATATGTGTAGAGAACAACTTGCAGATGTTGCCAAACATCTGTAATGTGTTCTTCACACATATTGTTCTTCAAATACTATTGCGGAGAACACCGTTCTGCACGCGTGTCTCCGGAACAGATTGCAGATGTTCCCGAACATCTGCAATCTGTTCTGCACTGTGTTCTTTCACTGTTTTCTTCAATTAAACAATTAAATTAAATGTTTTAATTGTATCTTTTTACTGTTCTTCACTTTTTTTTTTTTAAATTAAATGCTCGTTATCGAGCAGGGCAAATACTCGTCCGAGCAACAAGCCGGTCCGAGTATGCTAATACTCGACCGAGCATCAAGCTCGGACGAGTATACTCGCTCATCACTACTTGCTATCAACTAGTACAGATTTTCTGTGCAATTTCTATTATTACTATAATTTATTATAATAATACTATTTCTGAGTCATATAACTCTATGGGATGTCTCTTCTCTTCCATTAAATCCCTCACACCTTTTAGAACCAGATCAAATTAGAGAGACTTTTAATGGAAATGAAACAGTTAAAAAAAAAATCCTATAAATACTCACCCCCTCTCCTTCTTGTCTAGATCCTGGCGCTGTCTGTCACTAGTCTTGACATGTCGGGATAAAAGAAGGTTATACTCAGCAGCAAGGAGTGCGGGGACAAGATGTCCGGTGCTCCGGGGTGCTAATTATGCACACCCCCACACCTCCCTCTCCCATGCTGGAAGAGGGAGGTAACGTCATGCTAGAGGAATGAATTCACAACTCTCGTGTGGCGTCACCTCCCTCTACCTCCCAGCATCTTGTCCCCGTGCTGCTAATAATACAGTTTTTTTGTTTTTTGTCAAAGCTAGCGATAGACAACGCTGGGATCAAGATGAGGAGGAGTGGAGGTGAGTATTTGTAGGTTTCTTTTTATTTTTTCACTTTGTTGATTTCCTTTAAAAGTTTGCACATTCATCGGAATGCATAGTGCACGTAAAGCCTATTGTTACCATTCTGCACATCTTCTGGTGAGACCCTAGATCAGTGATGGCAAACCTTTTAGAGGTCGAGTGCCCAAACTGCAACCCAAAACCTGCATATCTTTTGCTAAGTGCCAAAACAGCAATTCAAGCAGTAACTTATTGCAATTTCTTTGCTCCATGCTGTAACACAGCTTTCAATGGGCCCAAGGGCACCAATATCTTTGTCAGAAGGAGATGAAATTTGGGTTGTCACTGGAGCTTCCCTTGATAGCCTCCTAAACAGGAAGATTCAGGGGTCGCACAGGAGGGGCTCCAATGATAACCTGACTCCGTCCATACCTCCTCTCTCTTCCTGCAGCCTCAGGTATACCAGGATGCTCCACATTAAAATAATGCTAAACTTGGCAAGTCCTGAGACTGCAGGAGGATCCCTGTCTGGCGAACTCTGCCATGGAGCAACAGCCTGAGTGGCCACTGAGAGGGCTCTGAGTGCCACCTCTGGCCTAGATATTGTCAGTCATCAGCGCTCTACATTACTCACAGCTAGAATTGTTAACGTCAATGACAAACCATATTCTATTCCCAATTTTTGGAAAGTTCGATTTCTCTTACTTGGAACAACCAAATCCAAAGAATGTTTTTATAATTATGAATGGAATTGAAAAAATTTATGCTGTTTTAGGAATGAGGAAGATTTTTCCGAGTTGATTACACGATAATTTTGCTTTAATTCGCTATTTTATGTGATTTTACATACTTTTTGCTGCTTGAGATGCTCCAATTTGTACAAAAGTTTGGCACTAATTTATCCAAAATTGTCTGCTTGGATATTGAAATATCTCTATAGTGTCTAGTCTAAATTTGTATAAATTTTAGTATCAGTCAAATTGCCACATAGTTTTTTGTTTTTCTTTTTCCATTAAGTTCTGTCCCATTTACGGGGCAACCAGAGGTAACAACAGGGCAAGTAAAAGCCAAAGCACCGAAAATCCTTGTTTGTTTTCGCTTCATCTACCTAGAAAATGGCTGCCATGTACTATTTGCGCTGGGAAATGTAGCCGCTTACAGTTTTACAGAATTTTTCAGTAAATACTTCTCTATTTTCCTTTATTTAGCAAATCCCAGTCTCTGACCAACGCCTTCAACTTCAGCCAGTCCTCGTTCTTCCGCTCATCAAACAACGAGGATGAAGCTAAAGCCGACACAATCCGCAATCTGAGGAAGTCCTTTGCCAGTTTGTTCTCTGACTAAGAGGAATTGTTCACCTGAATATATACCATCCTAACCAGAATATAGCAAGCTTCTAACCTCTGTGCCAGATTAGTAGCCATAGGCCTCGCAGCCTTAATATGTGTAGCATACGTGTTGCTGGTGTTTACCTTTAGTTATAGCAATATTGCTGTGTAAAAGTTCAGGTTTGGAGACTGAGCCATAACCAATGTAAGACTGGGGTTCCATTGGCCCACCAGAAAAAATTATTTTCTGCCCACCACCCATCTGCCCCTAGTGAATAAACCTAACTAGCCTTTATAGTCTGAACTGCTATTGGGTTGGAACCAAAGCCCAATGGAGAATCCTCTGGTACTCTGGTGGACCAGTCCGACACTTGCCACAACCACCATGTGTATCAGAGATTATTTTCTCTACAGTTTATAATTTATATGTTTGTCATAATTATTGCTGTGTGAATTTGACTCATTTTCATCCTATTCATTATGTTATTAGTGTTTCCGTGAAAACACTGCTAACGGACCATTCAGATGTCCGCACGTAGTGCCGGTGAGCCAGCTCACGCCCACCATAAACGTGCATCAAACACATTGGGGCACATTTACTTACCCGATCTGGAGGAGATCCCGAAAGTGCATTGTCCGCGATTCATTTAGATCATGCATCCGACTTGCTGAATTTGTCGCTTCCCCGATCTGGTCTGCCGGAGTTCACCATGTTCCTTCCAGTGCATGTAAGTGCATGGCTCGATTTTCGTCGCATGAAAGCCGACGCGATTGCACCAAAATCCGGTCGTGTGCGACACAATACCCTTTTAAATGCGGTGAAAATCTGAAATTGCCAGAATATCCAACGTTTGTGCAGTCCCCTGACCCTTAGTAAATGAGCCCCATTGTGTCTCACCGCACTGTGTCCGAGCTGGTCGTCCGCTCCGCAAAAGATGGATGTTTATGTAGCCTAAGGGTGTTGTCTTTCTTTATGCTCAGGTGGTCATCCATTTTTTCCCTCTCATCTCTGACGCCTCTCCTATTTGTTCTGAATATTTGTCCAATTTTTTAAAAAAAGGGATTTTTTATAAATATTCAAACCCCCTTCTATCCACAGTGTCACATGCCACAACCTCATTGACATTGATCGTTCACGAATCTCAAAGGTTAAACACTTATCCCCTAACTCTTGGCACGAGTGGGTGATCACAGAGAGCAATCTTTGCATTTATGATAATTGATGTCATATTCTTTTTTTTATTATTTTCAATATAAAAACAGCACTAGATCACAAACTGCATTTCTAAGTAAAATACTGGGAAATTTAAAGGCTTGTCCAAGTTATTTCAGGTTTTTACCATACCTTGACATGCCTGTATACAGCACCGGGCGGCAGTGACCTCTTCTTGGCTAATGCTGTAATATCGGCACGTCACTGCTACACCCATAACCACTTGCAAGGATGGTGCGGCACCCAGTTGTGTTCTCCAGCACTAGAATATTTATTGAATAACTCGGAACACACCTTTAAGATAAGAGGAACATTCATAAACATGCAGAGAGTTTTATTATTTGGCAAGAGAAAGAGGGGATTCAGGGATAGTATAAGTCTGGTTTTGATAGTAGTTGTATATTTTATGTATTTTATGCTCTAGTAGTTCAAGAGATGTGATGTAGCTGGGTACAACCATTTATAGTGCTACAGTAAACCACTTTATAGTGCTGGGTAAATAGGATTTTGTTGCATCACTTTGCTATTTCCTTCCTTGTCGTTTTTGCTTTCCCTCCTCCGTACAGTCCCTGGTTGTTACAGATTATATTAAAAGTCCATTTCAGAAGGGTTAATTGCTCTGTAAATAATATATGCCATACAAATAAAGAGAATGACCTGAAACACATACTGACTTTTAGAGATTCTTTTGCTTTCAAATCTTCGCCCCTGGCATTTTTTTTAGGTAACATCCTATGAGGACAACCTGTGGCCACATGACCTAATGGAAGGAGAACCTACACAAATGCTGGTCTAAGAAGCCATGTTACTGTAAAGCTGACCAACTACATTGGGGTGGTGGATCGGAATCATATAATCTATGGATTACTGTACAATAACTTAGGTTGGACATAACTCAAAATCATAGATAATATTTGGCAGAAGAATCCATATGTGAAGTAGGACCACCCAACCCCTCATTGTCAGCTGGGCATAATTTTTTATTCAGGAGATAAGCATTACTCGTGTTGTCTGACAGCTGCTATACAAGTAAAGAAACACACTTAAAGGGTTTTTCCAGGTCATTGGTATCGACCACATATCCAATACTCTGGACACATTCACTTGACTAGAAGACCTGCGTTCCTGGTGATGGTCACTATAAAGTGTACAGAGATTGACTTTCATCCCCATTCTGTCTCTTGATTCCGGTTTAGGAGGCCACCATCATCGTTTCTGGTATCAGACCCTCACCATTGATATCTAGTGGATAGGCAATCAATATCACAAACTTCATCTACTTTAACCACCAGATTAACCATCAATGTCTCCCAGTGTTTCTGGAAAGGGGAGATGGGACAATGTGGTGGCAGACTATGGTCAGTGGCCTCCGTTGTCCTCCCTATAACCCTACCATGATTATCCCTATGTACTCCAGTATGTCTCTCTGATAGATATGAGTCCTAGAAGTAATATATCCTAGAGATCATCCCAATGTTTCTAGTTTGCGTGTCTGTAGCATGGTTGGGTGTGTGTGGGCATGTTGGAGCACAGACACTGGAAAAATATATGATCACTTTCTATAGTGCAAACTTGTATATTATCAGCAAGAGATCAACAATGGGCTGAGCCACTGAGCTACTCATGCATCATTATTAATCTATGGAGCCTACTCCTACTTCTCCTACTTTTGATAAGAGATTAAAATTACCCGCTGGTTACAATAAAAATTCCACAATAAATAATGTACACCTTTCCTCTCCCCTGTTTTGAATCCTTCTGGTGCAGTTCCTTATACCGTATTCACAGTCACATCTTCATTGCTGCAAAAAAAGTCCATACTACTCTACTGACACTGTGCTTTGGTAGTCTGGGACACTCCCCAGGTCTGGGATAGTCCATCCAATAGCAGTGGGGAAAGGTCCCAGAATACTAATACATATCTTGCAACCATTATAGATCTGGGAGCACTGTTCCGAATTTTTGGGTCTTCCCTGGTGTCCCATGCATCGAGAATTATGTTCCACACTGTGATTCTATCTGCGTCCTCCGGTTGAACCTCATTACATCTGCTGGTTTCAGATACACATAGGAGGGAGCAGGGTACTTCAGGGAACGAGGAGAGGTGAGTAATTGCACAACAACAATGAGAAGGAGGGGCACAATGTCACCATGCGGAGAGGAGGCTGGGGCACAATGTCACCATGCGGAGAGGAGGCTGGGGCACATTGTCACCAAGCGGAGAGGAGGCAGGGACACAATGCAGGATGGTGGAAGAGGGCCACACCACAATGTCAGGAGGAGAAGAACAGAGCCACAATGTCACCATGCAGAGAGGAGGCGGGGGCACAATATCACAATACAAGGAGAAGGCGGGGGCACAATGTCACCATGCAGGGAGGAGTAGTGGGCACAATGCAGGGAGCTGGAGGGCAGCCACAATATCACCATGCAGAGAGGAGGCAGGGGCACAACATGGGGAGGAGGAGGGCGCTATAATATCACAATGTGGAAAGGAGAAAGGGGCCACAATGTTACTATGCGGGAGAGAGTAGGGGGGCCACAATAGAAGAGGTAGGGCATTATAAGTAGAGGGAGATGGAACAAATAAAAGGATCGGAGGGGGAATTATACAGGTAAATGGGCAGTATACATGGTGGGGTGTTTCATGACTATACCATGTAGGGGCCACTAATGGGGGAGGGGGGGTTATACAATGTGGAGTATTGTATTGTGTGGGAACACTAGAGGGTGTAAATTGGGATATGGTAAAGCAAAGGCTTCTGTTCCGCAGAGCGCTGTGTGTAATGCATATTATGTCTCTCTTTGGCCATGACAAAAGTTTTGAGCTATGCTTTATGTATAATTTGCTGTGGATAGGAGTTAATTGTAGCATCAGAATGGTGGGATGAAAATTGTTGCTTGTAGGCTCCACCTTCGACCCATCACGCGGCAAAAGAATTCTTCTTGCGGCAAACCTTTTGCATAAATGAAGTAGAAAAAGACACGGGAGGGGGGGGGGAGAGTTTGTTTCTTTTCTACACCAAATATATGACCCCCAGTGTGCGCTAGTTCATTCAGTAACAGAGAGGAGCGAATTTATAATGCACAAATCAGAGTCACCTCATTTGCATTTTGCCACAACTGTGCAAAATTTCAGGTGTTATTGAGCATGAACCACAATATAGAACTTGTGCCGGATACCCGTTTATTTATTTGCTATTTTTACTACATTTTGAGACCAGAAAAACTTTCGGACTATTTAGAAAAATGCCACAATGTCAGAAACTGTTTTCATCCAGTGGATTTACTAAGGTGCAGCTGTATCTATTTCACACAGTTGTCACTTATGTCATAATCTAGGGAAGGGTAAAGTATTGCGGGTGTGTTCTGTATGGCATCCACTGTACAAAGCTTACAGTCCTGGCCGAGATCTTATATAACTTGAGATTTTTTAGGAAGGCGTCTTCTATAAGGGGTGGTCTTCTGGAGAGGTTTCACTGTATGTAGAATCTCCCATTACAGGAGGAAACAACATAAAGGACAATGTACTTCAAGGAAACCGTCAGTGATAGCGATGTTATAGATAGATGTTAGGAAACTGGGGGATATCTTCCAGGGAAAACAATTCATTTCCTTTTTCGTCAAATATTGACAACTTGGTTTGCATCTGAGATAAAATTAGGTTTGAGAAGGGATAAAGTTTGGTCCTTAGGGACTTTTGTATGATAAAAATAGACTGAAAATGGTATATATCCTAACAGGAAAAGTACAAAAAAAGACAAACATTTTAACCATATTTCATGTGCATAATGTTAAGCCAAACCATCTCAGGTTACTGAAGTGGAATAATGGCATAAAATACTGCAGTAATTACACAATAATATAGTATTGCTACATTACAGTCTAGCACCCTAAAAATATACACAGTGACATCACAGTACAGGCATAATACACACAGTTATGTCATAGTACAGCGATAATACACACAGTGATGTCACAGTGCAGGGATAATACACACAGTGATGTCCCAGTACAGGGATAATACACAGTGATGTCACAGTACAGGCATAATACACACAGTGATGTTACAGTACAGGCATAATAGACAGTGATGTCACAGTGCAGGGATAATACACACAGTGATGTCACAGTACAGGCATAATACACACAGTGATGTCACAGTACAGAGATAATACACACAGTGATGTCACAGTACAGCGATAATACACACAGTGATGTCACAGTACAGGGTTAATACACACAGTGATGTCACAGTACAGGGATAATAGACACAGTGATGTCACAGTACAGGGATAATACACACAGTGATGTCACAGTACAGGTATAATACACACAGTGATGTCACAGCACAGGGATAATACACACAGTGATGTCACAGTACAGGGATAATACACAGTGATGTCACAGTACAGGCATAATACACACAGTGATGTTACAGTACAGGCATAATAGACAGTGATGTCACAGTGCAGGGATAATATACACAGTGATGTCACAGTACAGGGATAATACACACAGTGATGTCACAGTACAGGGATAATAGAGACAGCACAGGCATAATACACACAGTGAAGTTACATTGCAGATACAATACACATAGTGATGTTAAAGTACAGAGATTATACACACAGTAATGTCATAGTACAGGGATAATATACAGTGATGTCACAGCAAAGTCACAATCAATAAAATACAGTGATGTCACGATATATATCAATCATCAGGGCCCGAATAAAGGGATGGTAGGGGCCCCACAATTTATTTCATTAAAGTAAATGTTACTAGAAATAAATATATCCAGCCACCCCAGATATATATATATATACAGCCCCCTGTAATAACTATATACAACCCCTATAATTACTATATATAGCCCCGAAAATAACTATAATAAAAACTATAATACTGTCCACTGTGATAACTATATACAGCCCTCCTATTATAACTATATACAGCCCCCTATAACTATATACAGTCCTCCTTTAACTATATACAACCCGACTATTATAACTATATACAGCCCCCTATAACTATATATACCCCCAGCAATAACTATATCCAGCCCCCCTATAATAACTATATACAGCCCTCCTAAAACTATATATATTATACCTATATACTGCCCTCCTAATATAACTATATACAGCCCCTATAACTATATACAGCCCCCCTATTATAACTATATCCAGACTCCCCCTATATTAACTGTATACAACCCTGCTATAACTATATGTAGCCCCCTATTATATCTATATACAACCCTCCTATTCTAACTATATACAGCCCTTATAACTATATACAGCTCCCCCATAACTATATACACCCCCAGCAATAACAATATACAGCCTCCCTATAATATCTATATACAGCCCTAGGTAAATTAATAAAATTGTACTCACTTTCCCCCGTTTCCCTGATGCACGCGACCTCCTCCTCTTCCCTCCCGGTGTCAGCTGCATACTGGCACTGGCGGCGCTGTGTGTCACGTCACTGCGCCACATCTTGTTGGAGCCCGGTTGTCTATATCAGAGCGGAGAACTAATTGTTCCCTCGCTCTGCTATAGACTACAGTCTGTTAGATGCTTCCATGTTCTCTGAACCGCCTGCTGCTTTACAATCGCCTGTATCTCCCACATTTGGTGGGGGACCCTTTAATCCGGCCCTGTCAATATTAGTTACAAATAATACAAGGAAAATACATTCACAGTACATAAATAATATCTACAGATATGAATTCAATCTCTTCACTCCATATACAGTCATAACACACGTATAGACGAAAATATTCTCAAAAAGTGAGAGAATATCAAATACACAACCTAATTCTGTATTATGTAAATTGCTGAGCACAGCAATCAGGTATCTCCAACACTCCCATTCATTGTCTATGAGAGTGCAGAAGATACCGGAGCGATGTGTAATTTCCAACACTTCCATACAATCAAATAGAGAGGCAGGACACATGCTCCACCCACTAGTGAGAACAGGACCCCGTTCCCTGGATTGTTTGGGGTTCTTTCTCGTGATTATGGAGGTCCCAGAAGTTGGACCATTGCTGATCAGAGTGTTATCCCCTTATCCTGATCCTATGCTCAACAGAAGTGCCCAAAACAGACAACCAATGAGAGGAAGGAACATGGAACCACAGCACAATAAACATCTTTATGCTCCCACACAACTTTTCTCCTCCCTCTGCCTGATATTAGGGCGGCAGATGAAGTTTTATCACACAGTGGGTGGGGTAAAAGTGCTCCTGCACAGTGTAATGACGCTTGAAGCTGCTGCACAGTGTAACGACCTGTGAAGCTGCAGCACAGAGGGGCACTAGTAACATCCCCAGGAGCCCTTCGACTTATTAACATAAATTTAACATGGAAGAAAGGAGGCCATGGATAACAAATTGAGGAGATTACCACGGTCGCGGTGCCTGGATCTATGAGTAATGTTCCTGGTTTATCAGAAGGGATTTTGATGGAAGATTTCCTTTAATGACCAATCCTATGGATGGATTATTAATATTTATGGCCTGAAATTCCCATTAAAGGAAAATATTGAGGGAAATAAAGTAATTATTTAACCAAAATACATATGATACTAGAGATAAATTTGGGGCGTGCGGCAGCCTTGTGCACAATTCTGTACATGAAGCTTGGAGCAGAACATAACATAGATAAGCGGGTAACCAGCCGGCTCATCCAGGGCTGATATGGAAAATCGCTGCTCTCACACTCTGTGCTCCTGAAGTGTCAACTATTTTTTTTGTCATTTTTTTCTTGACGTGAAATGAGGATGAATGATTGCAGGTTAATAGTGAGGGCTGGAGCGGGTGCATGCGCCGCTCTCTGATGATCAGCATGATTCAGCACTTCTCCAGAGAACATTCTTCCTTTCTTTTTAACGTTGAGTAATGAGTAACCAAACTGGCCTATCAAGGTGTTTCCAGCCACTCTCTCTTCACGTGCTACTGCTTACCCAGCCCGTAACCCCTGCACTGCTGGAGCCAGTGGGTTCCCAAACTGTGCAAAGAACTGAGAAGGGAAACCTGTTTGAGAGTTCTCAAAATTTTTATCTCATGTTTCATCCGGTTGCTCAACATTTTCAAAAAGGCTAAATAGAAGAACAGATTGGATATTAAAAGTGAAGTATCCCAAAATAAGAAAATCAAACATGATGACCCTAGTCCTTTACAGTCCTTACAGAGTAGATACCGCTTCCTTTGGATGGAATCTGCTTAAAGGGAACCTGTCAATAGTTTAACTGTATTTTTCCAAAAAACAGATAAGTTAGAGGAAAGTTTACCTTTCAGTATGCAGGGCTGTGTCCCTAGTCCCATGGGAGGAGCCAGTGAGGAGTGATCTCCATCCCCAACCTCGGAAAAAACGATCCGTCACACATCAATCTCAAATTTACAAAAACCTACCATGTCCACCATATCAATCCCCCCCTCAGGACGTCATACATATTTGCCCTGCTCCTCACTGGCCACTCCCATGGGACTAGGTATGGGTGGCACGGTGGCTGAGTGGGTAGCACTTCTACCTTGCAGTGCTGGGGTCCTGGGTTCGAATCCCACCCAGGTCAACATCTGCAAAGAGTTTGTATGTTCTCTCTGTGTTTGCGTGGGTTTCCTCCGGTTTCCTCCCACACTCCAAAACATACTGGTAGGTTGATTAGATTTTTAGCCCTGTGGGGACAGGGACCAATTTGATAAGCTTTGTGCAGTGCTGTGTAATCTGTGTGTGCTATATAAATGAAGAATTATTATTATTATTAGGGACACAGCTGTGCATACAGAAAGTTAAACTTTCATCTATATGTGTACACTATTCTCTATAGGGACCATAGGGCCAGGAAACCTCCTGATGACAGGTTCCCTTTAAAGGGATTTCCAAGCCACGGATTTTACTGACTAATTCAAAAGATAGGTTATTAAAGGGGATGTACCAAGAATGATTGTTATGCCCTTTCCATAGGATCACCCACTGATCATGAGAATGGGGGTCCTGTCCTTACTAATTGAATGAACTGACAGGTAGGTCATGCATCCTTCTGCTCCATTCACGCCAATGGGATTGAAAGAAATTGCCAAGCACAGCGCTAGGGTTACTCCAGAGCTGCAATGTAATGTAGTAATCTAGTAAAATAGATTGACAGAACACGTCTGACCTGTTGATTCATTGAATTAATGAGAACAGAACCCCCGTTTTCAGGGTTGGTTCTCGTGATTCGGCTGTTGGGACCCTCAGCAATCAGATTGTTATCCCCTTTCCTGTGGATAGCGGATATCAATCAAAGATGGTACAAGCCCCTTGATATGAATGTCCTGAAAAAGTCCTTCAAGGCCATTTCTTCATAATTTGTTTCTCTACAAATCCTTTGCAACTTGCAACCTTGGCATTTCACAGGTTAAAAACAATTGCTGAAACTCCCAGCACTGGGTAAAATGAGCCGGGTAATTTCACTATTTACCCTGTGTGCTCTATCGGGCCCCAAACCTTGAATCCGTGGTCCGTTGTTTGTGGTCCATGTGTCATCGGCATGTGAATGCTCTAGGTACTTAACATGCCTCGATAAACGCTCATTTATAGTAATTATAACAATATTTGGTCATTGTTAACAAAGGAGATCAAGTATAAAACTATCTCTTGTGATTCCGTAGATAACACTCCACTCGTGAAGACTATGGGGGAGATTTATTATATGCGTAGGATAAAGCTTTGCCGCCACGGTGGATACATTATGATGCTAATACCAAATTATGTATCCACCGGCCATTTTGGCTGTTGGACAAAACTACACCAGGTCCAACCCACATGGCGTGAAGGTGGCGTAGTTGCAGGAAAGCTGGCATAGAAACACTGATAAATCTCCCCTTATTACTGCATGTACTTTAAACCTCTATCCTTGTGCCTCTATAGACTTATCGGGGAAAATTCATCACTGCTCTAGGACAGGTTTCTGATATAGAAGCAGTGGAATAATTGCTAATTTATGCGCATTGAAAGAATTTACGATTAAAATCTTGAATATGCTACCTCCCCACCATGTGGGCGTGGAGGGGGCGTAGATGGGGGTGGCGGCTGATGGAGTGGGCAGGCACAGCAACTTTTGTTAGTTTCGCTTAGTCTTGATCTCTGGCTGCACTGCCCGCCGGATACATCAAATGCCTCCTTAAGTACAATGGGGGGCACCAGCGTATGATAAATCCCCCCCATCATAGGTACCCCCACTCCTATCTATTATGACCCTCCAATATTACCTATCCATTACATTATGAAACTTCCTGTGCCCCAACTTCTACAGACAGCATTCTAGCCAAAGGTGAGTTTCAAAAATGTTTTCAAAGTAAAAAAAAAGAGAAAACATTCCTTGCCCTGAGGACGCCACCCTATAGCTCCGCGCCCTAGGCATGGACAGTATGGCCAAAGCCATAAAACAAACAGCAGGACTATGACATACTCCTAGTTCTGAGGTCGGCCAGTCATTCTCGGGGCTGTGCAAATCATAGCTATTGATTCGATGAATAGAACATGGACAAAAATGCTCATATGTTCATATGCATGCAGCCGTACTCTGATCTAATAATGATGGAAAGACTTGTTTTTACTGGAGGTCATAAAATGAGGCACCACCATACACAGGGCCGGCACAAGCACTGGGAATATCTGGGCAAGTGTCGGGCCCAAAGCTGCTGGGGGGCCCACATAAGGAATTACATAAGGAATCCATGTGGGTGAGGGCAGCTGTATCTAATGAATCCATAGGGGATGATGGGAGCTTTGTATAAAATAACCATGAGGGGACCATGTTTGGGATGATAAACTAGGGAATATTTTAGTTTTCAATTTCTGAATTTTTAATGCCACTAAGTTCACTTCAAAGGGGCCCACTGAGGGTCTGTCGCCCAGTGGCCTAAGGAAACCAGGAACCGACCCTGGCCACACACACAGGCATATGGAGGTTCAGAGTTATGTGCTTTGATGATCGATTCATCAATTTATCATTTCTTCATGGTATGAACTCCTGGGTTGTGTCAAGACTTTATAACTAAATCTAAGAGAGTCTAAAAAAATGGCTGCCAAAAAATCTGAAAACTGGGGCACATGATTATCTGATGCCTACAAACATGTCCTCAACTATGTTCACAGTTCTGTCCAAAAAGACACTGACAACAAAAGTAGATTTATTAGATGTTTCAACCGAAAATAGAGCATTGGATAACCATTAGATAACACCAGATTTATTCCAGTGTTTGCTGCCTTGAATACCTTTAACTTGCCTGTGATATCCATATGTTGTTGCTTGGTAGGAATGTTGAAAAAAATCATTTACAAGTCAATCAAGTTGAGAAAATATAGAAAGAATCCTAGTAAACTCCCAGAGTTATGAACCCAGAAGCTTAGAAACCTTCCATTGCCAATAAATATCCATGTATATATTATATTCTGATTTTTCTACCTGTATATGGAGTAATAACAAAATGTCTTGTGTTGAAAAGTTCTATCTGCCAAAAAAAATTCTCCCAAGGTTGTGCTGGATTGAGAATTTTTGTATATCGATGCAAGCGAAGCGTCTGGTCAGTCCTTTGGCTGCATAACATGGGGTCACATAGGTTATCCTATATCTGTTTCATCATATAAGGTTGTATCATATAGTATTTTTCTCCACTAGAGGGAAGTCACAATATGTTCCAGACCAACAGCTAATAATCACCTCCGGCGCTGGCTGATGTAAGAGGCGGAGGACTTTGGATTTTAAAGGTAACTAAGTGGATGTAACCAGAGACTTTGGTTACAGATCAGGAGACTGGGTGAAATTGCTAATGAAGAAGTGATATACAGAAATGTCTAGTCAGGCCTAAATTAATTAAAAAAAATAACAAGAAAGAAAAAGCAGCTTTGTTTATTAAAGGGAAGGTGTCACTAAGAAGTACTAAATCCTGTCACCTCACTCTGATCATGAGGCCTGCTAAAAGGCTGACAGTAACTGAAGGAGATTTCATTGTAGAAGTCACCTCATTTACATCATAGACAGGATTACGAATGGAGAAAACACCATAATTACACTACTGACAATAGATGATGTCACAGCTTATCTCCTCCCCCTCCCTGTACAATGACCTCTATATAGATAACACTGACCCATCATTACATCACTACTGACAATAGATGATGTCACAGCTTATCTCCTCCTTCTCCCTGTACAATGACCTCTATATAGATAACACTGACCCATCATTACATCACTACTGACAATAGATGATGTCACAGCTCATCTCCTCCCCTCCCTGTACAATGATCTCTATATAGATAACACAGACCCATCATTACATCACCACTGACAATAGATGATGTCACAGCTTATCTCCTCCCCCTCCCTGTACAATGACCTCTATATAGATAACACTGACCCATCATTACATCACTACTGACAATAGATGATGTCACAGCTTATCTCCTCCCCCTCCCTGTACAATGACCTGTATATAGATAACACTGCCCATCATTACATCACTACTGACCATAGATGATGTCACAGCTTATCTCCTCCTCCTCCCTGTACAATGACCTATATATAGATAACACTGACCCATCATTACATCACTACTGACAATAGATGATGTCACAGCTTATCTCCTCCCGCTCCCTGTACAATGACCTCTATATATATAACAGTGACCCATTATTACATCACTAGTGACAATAGATGATGTCACAGCTTATCTCCGCCCCCTCCCTGTACAATTTCCTCTATATAGATAACACTGACCCATCATTACATCACTACTGATAATAGATGATGTCACAGCTTATCTCCTCCTCCTTCCTGTACAATGTCCTCTATATAGATAACACTGACCCATCATTACATCACTACTGACAATAGATGATGTCACAGCTTATCTCCTCCTCCCTGTACAATGACCTCTATATAGATAACACTGACCCATCATTACATCACTACTGACCATAGATGATGTCACAGCTTATCTCCTCCTCCTCCCTGTACAATGACCTATATATAGATAACACTGACCCATCATTACATCACTACTGACAATAGATGATGTCACAGCTTATCTCCTCCTCCCTGTACAATGACCTCTATATAGATAACACTGACCCATCATTACATCACTACTGACAATAGATGATGTCACAGCTTATCTCCTCCTCCCTGTACAATGACCTCTATATAGATAACACTGACCCATCATTACATCACTACTGACTATAGATGATGTCACAGCCTATCTACACCTCCTATGTTTCCACAAAGCTCACTGTTGGAGATGTAGAAAAAGAATGCCTGAAGATAGAGTCTTGGCAATCACCATTGAGTGCCACAAATA
Organism: Engystomops pustulosus; assembly: GCF_040894005.1. Classification (NCBI taxonomy): domain Eukaryota; kingdom Metazoa; phylum Chordata; class Amphibia; order Anura; family Leptodactylidae; genus Engystomops; species Engystomops pustulosus. The sequence continues at coordinate 27,861,432 of NC_092420.1, forward strand.
TATCTTTATGCATATTCAATTATCTTTGGCTATTGTAGAGCATCACGTCTGCGAGTGAAGGTACCCAGTGTGTTATATAGAGTCTTCAGGATGCATAGAGATGCGGCATCCCTCAAGAGTGGGTGACCAAAGGGATAGTGTCAGTTGTTGTTTCAACATATATCTTAGATATATTTTTTGCGGACACATAGACTTTTTTGGTTTTCCTTGACAAGATTCTTAAATATACACAGGATAACGAAATAACAGTATAACAGATATAATTCCAACCCGTCTCTATCAGTCCTGGTGTACACAATTTCGGTTGGATCCGACTGTTAATCTTCTGACTTTAGGTTCGGGAAGACATATTGTTCTCCTGTCTGATGCTGCAGTCAGCTCCTTTCTGCCTCCAGCTACCACCCTTGCATTCCAAGATAAGCTCACACACACAGACTTCCTGCCGACAATCAACAGCATGAGTAAAGTAAGGCTACAAGCCAAAGACAGATAAAGACTTTGTCTAGAGCAGGGGGAGGGGATGTTATATGCATCTCGTGGATCTCATCATCTCATCTCTCTACATATATATATACAGTGTATATCTATATATATATATATATATATATATATATATATATATATATATATATATATATATAAAAACCTGGACCCCGATATTCTAAGCACACGTGTAAAGATCACTAGGGGATTGAAATTTGAGAATTTGTGGTAATATGAACGCCCATTATCATGAACAGGAACATTTTTTAAAAAATCTGTATAATGAGTCAAAATGAAAATTGGCCAAACATTTTATTTAAAGGGCTTGTTTCATGAAGACAAACATTGTAGATATTTCCTATTAGAGCATATGATCATGGAGAGCCAGTAGTGCACCTCACCTTATCAGGAGCATGGACACTGTGCTGCCTCAAGCTGTATTCTCCTACTAGATAGATATGTTTTGGTAAGTAGATTTTGTTGTGGTGCTATCTGACCTTGTACTGTGCTCTGAGTAAATGTTTTCTGTAACAACATTTTTGTCACTAAAATATAGTGAAATATCTTTGGATAAACTCCAAGAAAATGCATTGAAAGGGGAACCATGTCACCAATGTCCATAGTAAATATATTTGTTGAGGCGCTATTGACATGAAATTCTCAAAATGACAGAGGGAAAAATTATTGAACACATGAAGAAAGAGAGGTGCAAAAAGTCATGAAAAGTAATGACACTGGCTGAAATCTATCAGTAATTAGGAAGCAATCCCTAAATTGTTAATGTGCTGGTACCACACTCCATCTTTACTTCACAAGATATACCCTGATACAGCAGATGCCTGTTGGTGATGTGGCACAGAATGGGGCACATTTACTAAGAACAGTGCTGTCTGTGCTATGTGCAGTGTCCTGTGTAGTGTGCAGAGGGCGCCAGATTCATGAATTGTGGTGCCCATTCTTCATGAATCTGGCGCCCTCTGCACTGCCCCGACAGAGCGCACCACTGTTTTTAGTGCACCTTTAACATGAGGCGTACAACACAACAAAGAAAATTTGCACGGAGCTTAGTAAATGTGCCCCAGTGTGTTTTCAATATTTTTAAAACCTGTCCATCTCTTCTTCTGTTTTGGAAAGCTGTACAAGAAGTCACCACTACTGTTTTGGGCTGCAAAAATCCCACTTGAACCAACTGTTCATGCATTTACTCACTGCTGCTCGGTGTCTGATCTCAGGCAGATGGAAACAGAGAGCTCTGACCTCCCTGTGTAGATGTTCGTATTAAGGAGCATTTAATGGCGCTTCTCCGAAACACATTTGACAAATTTGACTTGGTTTGGGCCCCCTCAGACTTATGCTGCCTTCACACGACCGTACAGGGGACACAAGCTTGCGCCCATACATACGTCCCCCATAGACGGCAATTGGCACATGTACAGAGTGGTACATACACGAGGAAAAGAACATGTCCTATCTTTCTCCGTGTGCACGACTGTACGCTGCACATCTCTATGGAGAGGGAAGGGGTCACCACTGCTCCTCTCCACCGTGGCCATTAGTGTGAATTCGGCCTTATACTGACATTGTAGAACAAAGCTAAATTGAAAAATCTGTTCTGATTTTACCACCCTTCTCCCTTCTGTGTCCGTCATCTAATAGTTTTCCCAAGATGTGTTTTCCTGTTATTTTTGTTGTATTTGAAGAATGAGATTCAGTATGTACCTGCTGTTTGTACATTGTATGCACTTTGTGAGCTGACGGCTGTGACTACCTGCTCTACAAATGTGCTAGCAATTCTGCCACTTAGTGTAAAGAAAATAGATGACAAAAATGTTCAGCCATTTTTAATTAAATAGGTTTTATTATTCAGTTTTGATTTATAACTATAGTTAGTAAATATGTGTATTATATGTGTATTATTCATATCATATATTTAATATTTCGACAGCTTTTTAATAAGAATACATAATAATATTTTTATTTGCACAAGGGAAACCCTTATTGAGCTGCCTTGCAGTATTTGTGTGTGGGGGGTAGTTGGGGAAGTAAAGATATCCAAGTGATATGGTTGTATCAGAAAGGAGTTGTACCGCACGGTGACTTAGTGGTTAGCACTACAGCCTTGCAGCGATGGGGACCTGGGTTCAAGTCCTAGGGTCAACATCTGCAAAGAGTTTGTATGTTCCCTCTGTGTTTACGTGGGTTTCCTCTTGGTTCTCCGGTTTTCTCCCACATCCCAAAACCTACTGGTAGGTTGATTACATTGTAAGCCAAATTGGGGACAGGGACTGATTTGGCAAACTCTGTGTGTGCTGTAAAAATAAAGGAATTATTATTACTTTAATTTATATCCCTATCCACACTAACATCATGAGGTACCCCATTCATCTCTATGTGACTCCCAAAGGAAGAAGCAGACATTGCCACTGTCCCAATGCATTACACATAGAGATGAGCGAACATGCTCGTCCGAGCTTGATGCTCGGTCGAGCATTAGGGTACTCGAAACTGCTCGTTACTCGGACGAATACTTCGCCCGCTCGAGAAAATGGCAGCTCCCGCCGTTTTGCTTTTTGGCGGCCAGAAACAGAGCCAATCACAAGCCAGGAGACTCTGCACTCCACCCAGCATGACGTGGTACCCTTACACGTCGATAGCAGTGGTTGGCTGGCCAGATCAGGTGACCCTGGGATAGACTAGCCGCTGGCCGCGCTGCTCGGATCATTCTGTCTCTGGATGCCGCTAGGGAGAGAGCTGCTGCTGGTCAGGGAAAGCGTTAGGGTGTTCTATTAGCTTACTGTTAGGCAGGAGTGATTCTCAAAGAACCCAACAGCCCTTCTTAGGGCTACAATAACGTTCTACTTTTTTTATTTTAATTTGCATCTTTTACCATTTTGTGAGGAATTAGCAGGGGGACTTGCTACCGTTGTGTTTAGCTCTTAGTGGCACACATATCCATAGCAAAGACCGAAGTGGGAAAATTCAGTAGGGGTTGGATTTCTATTAGGCAATAACTCAGTGTCATCTCATCTGGCATAGTAGTGTGCTTCCTTTGATACTTGGCTAGAAAATAGCCATAGGAGAATACAAACAGCTTCTTGAAGCCTACAGTAGCGTTCTATATATTTGATTTCTGGTTGATCTGCTGGTGGCTGTAGTTTCTGCAGTGCATGTACTTGCCAATTCTGAGCAATTTGTAGTGAGACTTACGACCGCTGTGTTCTGCGCTTAGTGGCGCACATATCCATAGCAAAGGCCGAAGTGGGAAAATTCAGTAGGGGTTGGATTTCTATTAGGCAATAACTCAGTGTCATCTCATCTGGCATAGTAGTGTGCTTCCTTTGATACTTGGCTAGAAAATAGCCATAGGAGAATACAAACAGCTTCTTGAAGCCTACAGTAGCGTTCTATATATTTGATTTCTGGTTGATCTGCTGGTGGCTGTAGTTTCTGCAGTGCATGTACTTGCCAATTCTGAGCAATTTGTAGTGAGACTTGCGACCGCTGTGTTCTGCGCTTAGTGGCGCACATATCCATAGCAAAGGCCGAAGTGGGAAAATTCAGTAGGGGTTGGATTTCTATTAGGCAATAACTCAGTGTCATCTCATCTGGCATAGTAGTGTGCTTCCTTTGATACTTGGCTAGAAAATAGCCATAGGAGAATACAAACAGCTTCTTGAAGCCTACAGTAGCGTTCTATATATTTGATTTCTGGTTGATCTGCTGGTGGCTGTAGTTTCTGCAGTGCATGTACTTGCCAATTCTGAGCAATTTGTAGTGAGACTTGCGACCGCTGTGTTCTGCGCTTAGTGGCGCACATATCCATAGCAAAGGCCGAAGTGGGAAAATTCAGTAGGGGTTGGATTTCTATTAGGCAATAACTCAGTGTCATCTCATCTGGCATAGTAGTGTGCTTCCTTTGATACTTGGCTAGAAAATAGCCATAGGAGAATACAAACAGCTTCTTGAAGCCTACAGTAGCGTTCTATATATTTGATTTCTGGTTGATCTGCTGGTGGCTGTAGTTTCTGCAGTGCATGTACTTGCCAATTCTGAGCAATTTGTAGTGAGACTTGCGACCGCTGTGTTCTGCGCTTAGTGGCGCACATATCCATAGCAAAGGCCGAAGTGGCAAAATTCAGTAGGGGTTGGATTTCTATTAGGCAATAACTCAGTGTCATCTCATCTGGCATAGTAGTGTGCTTCCTTTGATACTTGACTAGAAAATAGCCATAGGAGAATACAAACAGCTTCTTGAAGCCTACAGTAGCGTTCTATATATTTGATTTCTGGTTGATCTGCTGGTGGCTGTAGTTTCTGCAGTGCATGTACTTGCCAATTCTGAGCAATTTGTAGTGAGACTTGCGACCGCTGTGTTCTGCGCTTAGTGGCGCACATATCCATAGCAAAGGCCGAAGTGGGAAAATTCAGTAGGGGTTGGATTTCTATTAGGCAATAACTCAGTGTCATCTCATCTGGCATAGTAGTGTGCTTCCTTTGATACTTGGCTAGAAAATAGCCATAGGAGAATACAAACAGCTTCTTGAAGCCTACAGTAGCGTTCTATATATTTGATTTCTGGTTGATCTGCTGGTGGCTGTAGTTTCTGCAGTGCATGTACTTGCCAATTCTGAGCAATTTGTAGTGAGACTTGCGACCGCTGTGTTCTGCGCTTAGTGGCGCACATATCCATAGCAAAGGCCGAAGTGGGAAAATTCAGTAGGGGTTGGATTTCTATTAGGCAATAACTCAGTGTCATCTCATCTGGCATAGTAGTGTGCTTCCTTTGATACTTGGCTAGAAAATAGCCATAGGAGAATACAAACAGCTTCTTGAAGCCTACAGTAGCGTTCTATATATTTGATTTCTGGTTGATCTGCTGGTGGCTGTAGTTTCTGCAGTGCATGTACTTGCCAATTCTGAGCAATTTGTAGTGAGACTTGCGACCGCTGTGTTCTGCGCTTAGTGGCGCACATATCCATAGCAAAGGCCGAAGTGGCAAAATTCAGTAGGGGTTGGATTTCTATTAGGCAATAACTCAGTGTCATCTCATCTGGCATAGTAGTGTGCTTCCTTTGATACTTGGCTAGAAAATAGCCATAGGAGAATACAAACAGCTTCTTGAAGCCTACAGTAGCGTTCTATATATTTGATTTCTGGTTGATCTGCTGGTGGCTGTAGTTTCTGCAGTGCATGTACTTGCCAATTCTGAGCAATTTGTAGTGAGACTTGCGACCGCTGTGTTCTGCGCTTAGTGGCGCACATATCCATAGCAAAGGCCGAAGTGGCAAAATTCAGTAGGGGTTGGATTTCTATTAGGCACTAACTCAGTGTCATCTCATCTGGCATAGTAGTGTGCTTCCTTTGATACTTGGCTAGAAAATAGCCATAGCAATAGGATAGGATTGTTTGGTTTTAAAAACTCAAAAAAAAACAAAAACACAAAAAAAAAAAAAAAACACAAAAAAACACAAAAAAAAACAAAAAGAAGTAAAAAAAAAAAAAAAAGTTATAACTCTCATTTTAAAAATGTTTAACCCGAGGGCTAGGGGTAGAGGACGAGGGCGGGGACGTGGGCGTCCAACTACTGCAGGGGTCAGAGGCCGTGGTCCTGGGCGGGGTGAGACACCACCTGCTGATGAGGGAGCAGGGGAACGCCGCAGAGCTACACTCCCTAGGTTCATGTCTGAAGTTACTGGGACTCGTGGTAGAGCACTGTTGAGGCCAGAACAGTGCGAACAGGTGATGTCGTGGATTGCTGACAATGCTTCGAGCAATTTGTCCACCACCAGTCAGTCTTCCACGCAGTCCACCCATGTCACCGAAATCCCCACTCCTCCAGCTCCTGCACCTCAGCCTCCTCCCCCCCAGTCTGCCCCCTCCCAGGAAAATTTGGCATTTGAACCGGCATACTCTGAGGAACTGTTTTCTGGACCCTTCCCACAGTCACAAACCACTTGTGCGGTTGCTGCTGAGCAATTTTCCGATGCCCAGGTTTTCCACCAGTCACAGTCTGTGGGTGATGATGACCTTCTTGACGTAGTGGAAGTGTGTAAAGAGGTGTCCGACGATGAGGAGACACGGTTGTCAGACAGTGGGGAAGTTGTTGTCAGGGCAGGAAGTCCGAGGGGGGAGCAGACTGAGGGATCGGAGGATGATGAGGTGACAGACCCAAGCTGGGTTGAGAGGCCGGGTGAACACAGTGCTTCTGAGACGGAGGAGAGTCCTCGACCTGAACAGGTTGGAAGAGGCAGTGGTGGGGCCAGACGGAGAGGCAGGGCCAGAGCTGGTGCATCAGCGCCACTGTCAACTAGTGAAGCTCCCGTGGTGAGGGCTCTTGCGGCGAGGGCTAGATCTTCAGAAGTGTGGAGGTTCTTTAAGGAAACACCGGATGACCGACGGACTGTGGTGTGCAACATTTGCCAAACCAGGCTCAGCAGGGGTTCCACCACTACTAGCTTAACTACCACCAGTATGCGCAGGCATATGAATGCTAAGCACCCCACTCAGTGGCAACAAGCCCGTTCACCTCCGGCCGTGCACACCACTGCTCCTTCCCCTGTGTCAGCTGCTAGTCAGCCCCCTGCCCAGGACCCTGGCACAAAAACCCCATCGTCGCCTCCACGATCCTCCACAGCATCCACCAGCGTTCAGCTCTCCATACCCCAGACGCTGGAGCGGAAACGCAAATATAGTGCAACCCACCCGCACGCCCAAGCCCTTAATGTGCACATCTCCAGATTGCTTAGCCTGGAGATGCTGCCCTATAGGCTAGTAGAGACCGAGGCCTTTCGCAACCTCATGGCGGCGGCCGCCCCTCGGTATTCGGTCCCCAGCCGCCACTACTTTTCCCGATGTGCCGTCCCAGCCCTGCACCAGCACGTGTCAGACAACATCATCCGTGCCCTGACCAACGCCGTTTCTGACAAGGTCCACCTGACCACGGACACGTGGACGAGTGCTGCCGGGCAGGGCCACTATATATCGCTGACGGCACATTGGGTTAACTTGGTGGAGGCTGGGACCGAGTCTGACCCTGGGGCTGCTCATATACTGCCGACGCCGAGGATTGCGGGGCCTACCTCGGTCCAGGTGTTTCAGGCCTACTATGCCTCCTCCTCCTCCCACCCCTCCTCCACCTCCTCCTCCGAACTACCATCCGTGGGCACGGCGCCATCAGTCGGTAGCTCTAGGCACAGCAGCAGTGCCGTCGCTAAGCGACAGCAGGCGGTGCTCAAACTGCTGAGCCTAGGCGACAAAAGGCACACCGCCCAAGAGCTATTACAGGGCATCACGGCGCAGACTGATCTGTGGCTGGCACCGCTGAACCTCAAGCCGGGAATGGTTGTGTGTGACAACGGCCGTAACCTGGTGGCGGCTCTGCAACTCGGCAGACTGACACATGTGCCATGCCTGGCCCATGTGTTAAATCTGATAGTGCAGCGTTTCCTCAAGACATACCCCAATCTGTCTGATTTGCTCACGAAGGTGCGCCGCATCTGTGCGCATTTCAGGAAGTCCAGCACAGATGCTGCCACTCTCAGGGCAGCGCAGCGCCGCCTCCAACTGCCCGCTCACCGACTGTTGTGCGACGTGCCCACGAGGTGGAATTCAACACTGACCATGTTATCCAGAGTTTACCAGCAGCGCAGAGCGATTGTAGACTGCCAGATGTCAACTTCCACCAGAACTGGTAGTCAGGTCAGTCAGCTTCCTCAAGTCTACAATGAGGAGTGGACGTGGATGTCTGATATCTGTCAGGTGCTGAGTAACTTTGAGGAGTCAACACAGATGGTCAGTGGCGATGCCGCCATCATCAGCCTCACCATCCCGCTGCTTGGCCTGTTGAAAAACTCTCTGGTCAGCATGAAGTCGGAAGCTTTGCGCTCGTCACAAGAGACGGGGGAAGAATATTCCCTTGTTGATAGCCAAAGCACCCTGAGGTCTGTTTCTCAGCGCATATCGGAGGAGGTGGAGGTGGAGGAGGATGAGGAGGAAGAGGAGGAGAATGTTGGCGAGACACAAGAGGGGACCATTGTTGAGTCCTTCACTGTTCAGCGTGTATGGGCAGAAGAAGAGGAGTTGGAGGAGTTGGAGGAGGAGGAAATGGACAGTCAGGCCAGTGAGGGGAGTGAATTCTTACGCGTTGGTACTCTGGCGCATATGGCAGATTTCATGCTAGGCTGCCTATCCCGTGACCCTCGCGTTCAAAGAATTTATTCCAGCACCGATTACTGGGTGTTCACTCTCCTGGACCCACGGTACAAGCAAAATCTTCCCACTCTCATCCCTGGAGAGGAAAGGAGTGTGAGAATGCATGAATACCAGCAGGCCCTGGTGCACAAGCTGAAACAGTATTTCCCTTCTGACAGCGCTAGCGGCAGAGTGCGTAGTTCTGCGGGACAAGTAGCGAGGGAGAGTAGGCGAGCAGGCAGCTTGTCCAGCACTGGCAAGGGTACGCTTTACAAGGCTTTTGCCAGCTTTATGTCACCCCAGCAAGACACTGTCACCTGTCCCCAGTCTCGGCAGAGTAGGGCTGATCTTTACAGAAAGATGGTGAGGGAGTACGTAGCTGACCATACCATCGTCCTAAATGATCACACAGCTCCCTACAACTACTGGGTTTCAAAGCTGGACATGTGGCACGAACTGGCGCTGTACGCCTTGGAGGTTCTTGCCTGCCCTGCCGCTAGCGTCTTGTCCGAGCGGGTTTTCAGTGCAGCTGGTGGCATCATCACCGATAAGCGTACACGCCTGTCGACTGACAGCGCTGACAGGCTGACGCTTATTAAAATGAATAAAGGCTGGATTTCTCAGAATTTCCAATCTCCACCAGGTGAAGGAAGCTCAACCTGAATAATTGATCCACTCCTCCTCCTCCTCCTCATTTTCCTCCTTCTCCTCCTCTTTGTACAGTAAAGCAGAGGAAAATGGCTATTTTTTGACAGGGCCCACTGGCTCTTGCTATAGTACTTCATGCATTTAATTTTTCTGGAGGGCCACCTACCCGGTCCTCTGTTTGAAACAATTTTTGTGAGTGCCACATACAGGCACTCAATCTATTCCATTTTTCTGGAGGGCCACCTACCCGGTCCTCTGTTTTAAAAAATTTTTGGGACTGCCACATACAGGCACTCAATCTATTCCATTTTACTGGAGGGCCACCTACCTGCTCCTCTGGTTTGAAACATTTTTGGGACTGCCACATACAGGCACTCAATCTATTCCATTTTACTGCAGGGCCACCTACCTGCTCCTTTGGTTTGAACAATTTTTGGGACTGCCACATACAGGCACTCAATCTATTCCATTTTACTGGAGGGCCACCTACCTGCTCCTCTGGTTTGAAACATTTTTGGGACTGCCACATACAGGCACTCAATCTATTCCATTTTACTGCAGGGCCACCTACCTGCTCCTCTGGTTTGAACAATTTTTGGGACTGCCACATACAGGCACTCAATCTATTCCATTTTACTGGAGGGCCACCTACCTGCTCCTCTGGTTTGAAACATTTTTGGGACTGCCACATACAGGCACTCAATCTATTCCATTTTACTGCAGGGCCACCTACCTGCTCCTCTGGTTTGAACAATTTTTGGGACTGCCACATACAGGCACTCAATCTATTCCATTTTACTGCAGGGCCACCTACCTGCTCCTCTGGTTTGAAACATTTTTGGGACTGCCACATACAGGCACTCAATCTATTCCATTTTACTGCAGGGCCACCTACCTGCTCCTCTGGTTTGAACAATTTTTGGAACTGCCACATACAGGCACTCAATCTATTCCATTTTACTGGAGGGCCACCTACCTGCTCCTCTGGTTTGAAACATTTTTGGGACTGCCACATACAGGCACTCAATCTATTCCATTTTACTGCAGGGCCACCTACCTGCTCCTCTGGTTTGAACAATTTTTGGGACTGCCACATACAGGCACTCAATCTATTCCATTTTACTGGAGGGCCACCTACCTGCTCCTCTGGTTTGAAACATTTTTGGGACTGCCACATACAGGCACTCAATCTATTCCATTTTACTGCAGGGCCACCTACCTGCTCCTCTGGTTTGAACAATTTTTGGGACTGCCACATACAGGCACTCAATCTATTCCATTTTACTGCAGGGCCACCTACCTGCTCCTCTGGTTTGAACAATTTTTGGGACTGCCACATACAGGCACTCAATCTATTCCATTTTACTGGAGGGCCACCTACCTGCTCCTCTGGTTTGAAGAATTTTTGGGACTGCCACATACAGGCACTCAATCTATTCCATTTTACTGGAGGGCCACCTACCTGCTCCTCTGGTTTGAAACATTTTTGGGACTGCCACATACAGGCACTCAATCTATCCCATTTTACTGGAGGGCCACCTACCTGCTCCTCTGGTTTGAAAAATGTTTGGGACTGCCACATACAGGCACTATCCAAATTAAATTGTCTCCATAGCAGCCTCCACACGTTGTCTCCATTGCTACCTCCAAAAGTCGTCCATATAGCTGCCTCCATACATCGTCCCTTTATCAAACGAGGTGTGTCAGGCAGAAATTTGGGTTGTTTTCATGGATTCCACATCAAAGTTGTTAACTTTGTCGCCACCCTGCTGTGTTATCCACAAAATATACTGGCAAACTTTTACCATTTAGGGATATTATTTCAGCGCTTCTTGCGCATCTGTTTACATTCCCCTCACCCGGCATATCCTAAACTTATAAGAACGCTACTACACTTGATCTTATACAAAAGGTTCTTAGAAGTGCTGTTTGGGGAGTAGCCTAGAGACAGGGGCTTGGATTGGCGAAAGCTCGCCTGGCAGCGGAACGCCAGCTCCATGCGCATCATGCGCTTCTTGCGCATCTGTTTACATTCCCCTCACCCGCCATATCCCAAACTTATAAGAACGCTACTACACTTAACTTGGTGCAGGCTGGGACCGAGTCTGACCCTGGGGCTGGTCATATACTGCCGACGCAGAGAATTGCGGGGCCTACCTCGGTCCAGGTCTCAGAGGCCTACTATACCTCCTCCCACCCCTCCTCCACCTCCTCCTCCTCCGAATTACCATCCGTGGGCATGGCGCCATCAGTCGGTAGCTCTAGGCACAGCAGCAGTGCCGTCGCTAAGCGACAGCAGGCGGTGCTGAAACTGCTGAGCCTAGGCGATAAAAGGCACACCGCCCAAGAGCTATTACAGGGCATTCCACATCAAAGTTGTTAACTTTGTCGCCACCCTGCTGTGTAATCCACAAAATATACTTGCAAACTTTTACCATTTAGGGATATTATTTCAGCGCTTCTTGCGCATCTGTTTACATTCCCCTCACCCGCCATATCCTAAACTTATAAGAACGCTACTACACTTGATCTTATACAAAAGGTTCTTAGAAGTGCTGTTTGGGGAGTAGCCTATAGACAGGGGCTTGGATTGGCGAAAGCTCGCCTGGCAGCGGAGCGCCAGCTCCATGCCAAGATCCAACTAACATAGTTTTAACTGCAGCACCTTTAATCTACTACTAGTTCACTGCCTCCAAACATGGTCCCCTTATCAAACGAGCTGTGTCAGGCAGAATTTTGGGTTGTTTTCATGGCTTCCATGTTAACTTTGTCGCCACCCTGCTGTGTAATCCACAAAATATACTGGCAAACTTTTATCATGTACCGATATTATTTGAGCGCTTCTTGCTCACCTCCTTTGGTTCCTCTCTGCCACCCATTGGTTTGAAGCCTGAGTCCATTTAGGGTATGTCGCCATGACACTCTCTAGCCTGCTGCCGCTGCCTCTGCATGCCGTCCCCTATAGTGTCAGGGTCAATTATTGGATGTTTTAGATGCTATCTAGCTTCATTCTGTCACTCTGTCATGGCCATGCTGTTGCCCATAATTTTGGCATAATGGTGCGATTAGGCAGCCTCAGAGGCATCCATGCATGCTGCCCCTGCTGTTTCCTGTCCATTTCCGTGGTGTTTCCATCCTTTTCTGAGGTTCCCAGGTGTTTGGCCAAGCTTCCCTGTGCAGAGCCTTGGTCCCCTTGAAAAATGCTCGAGTCTCCCATTGACTTCAATGGGGTTCGTTATTCGAGACGAGCACTCGAGCATCGGGAAAAGTTCGTCTCGAATAACGAGTACCCGAGCATTTTAGTGTTCGCTCATCTCTAATTACACAACATTGCCCGATAATGAACTTGTAGGATTGAATGAGAAATGTTTGATTCTATTTTTTCCTCGCAGTCACTTTCACCGTCTATTCCTGATGTTTCATCACAAGCAGACAGCGTGTTATAGAGAATGGAGAACAATATCTGGCTGAGCGCCTGCACTGGGGCAGTGTGATAATTATCTAGCGATAATGATCTCAGATGGTTACATACATGTATTTATGATGCTGAACTTTGCAACTAATACAGTTCAATGCTTGAAAACACATCCCAAGCAAGTAAACGGCGTGTAATAAAGGTCTGCCGCCGGATATATGTTGCACGAAAGTAACCTTTGTCCAAAGGTTCACGTATTATTTATAGGTAAGGAAGGTCATGTAATTTGGGCTAAATTACTATTAATGTTTATTCAATCAATATAATTTGCATAATTTAAAAAGATATAAAAGAAAAAAGCGCACATTGCTGCCCAGGTGTAGGACACCTATTGTTGTCAGGAGGCCATATAAATATTATAGTGTTCAAAGAATTTTTTTCAGGAATATGGAGAATTCCACTGGGAATCTGGGATGGGAAATAAAGAAATCATAGTTAGTCCGCAGGGGCTTCTGGTCCCTGCGTTACACTGACAGTACTGGTTTTCGGGCCTTTGTCATTCCAGAAGTTCCTCAGCTTCAGCCAATGAGTAACAACAGAAGACAACACATAGGGGCAGATTTACGAAAGTGCATTGTCCGACGATCATGCACTGTGCCGCGGAATTACTAAGATCGTGCGCCCGATATCCTGTATGTGTCGCTTCCCCACTCAGGTCCGACAGAGTTCACCATCTTCTTCTTGGTGTATGTAAGTGCTTGGCTTGCGACACAATTTTAAAGTTAAGTCCCGCGCTCAGTTCGAATCAGTCAGATCGTCCGACGGTCTGGCCTCCGATTTCTGTAGCATGCCGCGCCACAATCCGATCGCGTGCGACACAATCCTCAGTTACATACCTGTCCCAGCGCAAATCACGCTGGGACAGGAAAATGACGGAAAACAACAGAAAAACTGACAAAAGTGCAGCCGCGAACCCTTAGTAAATAAGCCCCATAAGGTGAAATCCCCTGGAAAACAGAACAGAAAAATCCCATAATCAGAGGATGAAGCGAGTTCCTTGAACTTCTGGCTACTTTGGGTACAGTTGCGAAAAAAGAAGTACTGGGGTGGTGCGGGAACTGGGATCCAGATCAGAGTAAGTGCCGTTTTTTTCTCCCATCACAGCCACTAACTGGGCATTTTTTATATTAAAAAAAACACACGACTTTGGAATATATTTTACATATTTCCATTATGATTCCATTTCAACACACATGTTGAGCTCTGTTTTGGAAGAAGAAGAGTATCCTAAAGGTAAACTATGACTGCCTACATACTTCTCTCCACAACCTGGATTGACCCACCGAACCACCCCTTTAACTCCAACCAGAAATGACCATGGACACCATTTAATACACCATTTGTGGTATGACGACTAGAAAGTCGGCCACAACTTTATTAAAACTTTATAACAATTAACTACTGCTTACAGAGTAGCACTGTTAAATCTAACAGATAAACCTGGGCACCTATATGCCAGCCTTTTGGAGGGCATGTAGGTCACAAACCCGATAAAAGACCGCCAGCTGTGACTTTAGGTATAATTGCATAAAAGGGGAAGGGAGGGAAGATTCACAGGAAAGAGGGTAAGCTCCCGCCAGCAACCAGGATTTCACACTGTTAGCCCGCCCCCTGATGCCACCCACAACTGTAGCCCACATACCCAAGAACACAACAAACTTCTCTTTAAGGGGCCATGCTGCACCTGCCATCACCTTACCATCCTCCACCAAACTTGCAGGCAGTCATTACCCCCAGAGCTTAACGCCTGAGGGCTATCAACATGTATGATCACTGTGACAGCCATATACATTGGTGGGACCAATAAAACACAGGATACAACCCAAGTCATTATGAGATTCATGATAAAATCCCTGATAATTTAGGAAGTTGACATCTGTGCTGGAGGCCCTCTATAATGAACATTCCAATGGAAGCTCAACCGCCCATTGTAGCCAATGGGGCACATGTATCAAACTTTTGGCTTGCCTTTTACTTTAATTTTTGAGACTTTGAATGATGTTTTTGCTCATTTACAACTAAGACATTGGGGCAGATTTATCAAGCTGTCTGAAAGTCAGAATATTTCTAGTTGCCCATGGCAACCAATCACAGCTCCCCTTTAAAATATTCATGAGCACTGGTAAAATGAAAGCTTAGCTGTGATTGGGTGCCATGGGCAACTAAAAATATTCTGACTTTCAGACAGCTTGATAAATGTGCCCCATGATCACTTTGAAATTCACCATTGTCTAGTTTCCTGCAGTGTTCCATCCTTATCATCTGAATCCAGAAAGTTAAAAGTTGCAATTTTTTTTTAAAAAGTCAAAACTGTAGCACATTGTTCTAAGCACAAATCTAAGGCTGACCCTGACCAGGTGTAGAAATTAGCTGAGAACTGATTGTGACTTTTGGAGACTTTTTGCAATTTTTTGGGAACATATGTTAATGGATCAGGCTTATTTGGCTTCCTTGGCTGGACAGGGCTCTGGCTACATGTGATTGCCACACTGGTCATGGCCTTACAACCACTACTGCAAGTAAATGGAATGTACATAGATGGTAACTTATTTTATATATTCCTTTTATGCATATACTGTTGGTCCCCTACTTAAGAACACCCGACTTACAGACGACCCCTAGTTACAGACAGACCTCTCTGTCCACTGTAACCTCTGGTGAAGCTCTCTGGATGTTACTATAGTCCCAGACTGCAATGATCAGCTGTAAGGTGTCTGTATGAAGCTTTATTGATAATCTTTGCTCCAATTACAGCAAAAAATTTTTAACTCCAATTGTCACTGGGGCAAAAAAATGTTTTTATCTGGATCTACAATTATAAAATATACAGTTTCGACTTACATACAAATTGAACTTAAGAACAAACCTAGGGAACCTATCCTGTATGTAACCCAGGGACTGCCTGTATATATACCTTATATACTCGAGTATAAGCCTAGTTTTTCAGCACAAAAAATGTGCTGAAAAACCCAAACTCGGCTTATACTCGAGTCAAAAAAATAAATATATCTAAACTCACCTTTCCGGTGACCCCTGTATATCTTCTGTGCGATCTGTCCGGCAGCAGCGGCAGCCTATATACACTGGGGCAGGGTCTGGCAGGCTATATACACTGGGGCAGGGTCTGGCAGGCTCTATACACTGGGGCAGGGTCTGGCAGGCTATATACACTGGGGCAGGAGCTGGCTGGCTATATACACTGGGGCAGAGCCTGGCTAGCTATATACTAGGGAGGCTGTGCCCAATGCATTTCCCACCCTCGGCTTATACTCGAGTCAATAGGTTTTCCCAGTATTTTGTGGTAAAATTAGGGGCCTCGGCTTATACTCGGGTCGGCTTATACTCGAGTAAATACGGTATGTGTATTTAGCCATAATACAATCCATATATTAGGAACTGGGGGGTCCTGCACATGGTGGGATGCAGACTATCCTCCTGGACCTGCTGAATTGACCAGTTTGTGAAATCTGGAGAAATGTGATACTGTCCAATAGGTTCTGTAAAATGTCCTTCTCCAAATATTAGTAAAGCTAAATATATGGAAGAACGGGGAAGCAAAGACTCAGATTTGATTCTTAGTTGTGTATTAGGGTCTCCACCAGACGTACAGTAACACCAGAAATGCCATCCATCCATGTGTATTCCCCTAGGTCAGTGGTGGTGAACCTATGGCACGGGTGCCAGAGGCGGCACTCAGAGCCCTTTTTGTGGGCACCCAGGCCATTGCCACAGCACACCAGACAAGACTCAAAGAATCTTCCTGCAGTTCCAAGCAACTTAAAAGACGCTGCTTTCAGTCATATTTTGATACTTACTTCGCTACTTGGGACTGTAGGAAGAGGGAGAATGAGCAGACAGGGCTGAATTATCTTTGGAGGACCTTCTGCTGGCCCTACGATTCTCTGTGTACAGAGGGACACTGAAAAGAAGCTAAAATTATAAACATTTTCCATTTTCTACTGTGTTGCTGTCCTCAGGAGACCAATATTATTGAAAGTTGTTGAACAGGGAGCAATAAGTTACTGCTTTCATTTAAATAAGTGGGGTTTTGGGTTGCAGTTTGGGCACTCGGCTGCTAAAAGGTTTGCCATCACTGCCCTAGGGCTTGACCACTTATCATACATTTCCATAGATAGACCCACAATAATTAAGACTTTGCCACGGTGATAACAGAAGTGACTTTTGACCAGCGGTATATTAATCCCTCTACAATTCAGCTCTTATCTCTAACAGTAAAATATTTATCTTTGATGAGATATATACAGCGTAGATTATTGTCCAATATCTAAATCGCTTTATCTTGATGTGGTGACACCTTCCAAGCCTCAGAAGACAGTGGAGAAAAAAAAAAAATTTCCAATATGTCTGATCAAAGTCCAGGGAACCGTCAGCCGAAATAGATACTTTCCAAGAAAACTTGTACTGTGAACCTGCAGTATAGCAGCGATACTTGGAATCCGGTGGAGTTGGGACACAGTGATAGGGCTATGCCTGAAAACTATGTCCACTCTAGAAACATAGAAGGACACGCAAAATAACTGATAACTAAGCATACCGTATTGATTCCCAAGGTTTTACAAAAATGAGTAAACATTGAGACGGATACATAAGGAAACACAAACATTGTAATATGAGCCACAAACCTACTTTGAGCTTCATAGGTTCTAACAATTTTTTTTTTTTTTGCTTTGTTTTGTTTTATACAAAATAAAAGAAACACTTGCTAACTTTAAAACCATGTTAATGAGTCAGAGCTCGTGAGGATGTTACCATCGCCCCTCCATGCTTCAGCTTCATAGGCTGTTACACTGTGCAGGAGAATGTCTTCCCCTCCCCCATGCTCCTTCAGCACTTCCCCCTCCCTCTGCCTGCTGTAATCTCGTACAGTGGGTTAGTGGGAAAGTGTATCATCCTGTGAAGCTGCAGCATAAAGGGGCTCTGGTATAACCCGCCAGAGCTCGTATGGCTCATTAGCTTATCATGGCAGGCGGCCATGGATAACAAATATACGAAGATTACCACAGTCATGGTGCCTGAATCTGCTTGAACTTCATTTTTCGGGACTGTTGCACATTGGCTAACACGATGTACCACACCTAACATCTCCTGAGGTGTCCATCGACCACAATAATAATCTGTTTAGACTACATGGTGTGCTCTGCTTTATGTTACTTTTGACCTGCTTTATGGTTATTACCCACATACAATACATACCTTTGATCTGTTTAGGTTCATATTTGTAGTGTTTACTTTATTCTGGATCTTGTAATAATGACGGTTGTGACTGTTATTTAACTTACTTTGGTAATATATGAACGATTGGTGGTGGTTGAGGGCTACCAAGGTTATACATACACTCACCGGCCACTTTATTAGGTACACCATGCTAGTAACGGATTGGACCCCCTTTTGCCTTCAGAACTGCCTCAATTCTTCGTGGCATAGATTCAACAAGGTGCTGGAAGCTCCTCAGAGATTTTGGTCCATATTGACATGATGGCATCACACAGTTGCCGCAGATTTGTCGGCTGCGCATCCATGATGCGAATCTCCCGTTCCACCACATCCCAAAGATGCTCTATTGGATTGAGATCTGGTGACTGTGGAGGCCATTTGAGTACAGTGACCTCATTGTCATGTTCAAGAAACCAGTCTGAGATGATTCCAGCTTTATGAACCGTTGATACAAGGCAGGATGGATCCATGCTTTCATGTTGTTGACGGCAAATTCTGACCCTACCATCCGAATGTCGCAGCAGAAATCGAGACTCATCAGACCAGGCAACGTTTTTCCAATCTTCTACTGTCCAATTTTGATGAGCTTGTGCAAATTGTAGCCTCAGTTTCCTGTTCTTAGCTGAAAGGAGTAGCCCCCGTGTGGTCTTCTGCTGCTGTAGCCAATCTGCCTCAAAGTTCGACGTACTGTGCATTCAGAGATGCTCTTCTGCCTACCTTGGTTGTAACGGGTGGCGATTTGAGTCACTGTTGCCTTTCTACCAGCTCGAACCAGTCTGCCCATTCTCCTTTGACCTCTGGCATCAACAAGGCATTTCCGCCCACAGAACTGCCGCTCACTGGATGTTTTTTCTTTTTCGGACCATTCTCTGTAAACCCTAGAGATGGTTGTGCGTGAAAATCCCAGTAGATCAGCAGTTTCTGAAATACTCAGACCAGCCCTTCTGGCACCAACAACCATGCCAAGTTCAAAGGCCTCAAATCACCTTTCTTCCCCATACTGATGCTTGGTTTGAATTGCAGGAGATTGTCTTGACCATGTCTACATGCCTAAATGCACTGAGTTGCCGCCATGTGATTGGCTGATTAGAAATTAAGTGTTAACGAGCAGTTGGACAGGTGCACCTAATAAAGTGGCCGGTGAGTGTATATATATATATATATATATATATATATATATATACACATATATATACACACACACAGTATCTCATAAATTTAGTATACTAAATATAGTCCACCTGAATAAATTATAATAAATATGACAGCACACAATTTGTACATGATATAGATAATTATTTTATATATAATTTTGTAAAGAATACAGCATCCTGTAATCAATGTACATACAGGCCCCTGTATGCAGCCCCAAAAGTATAAATATATTCATCCCTCCTAACTCCTAATTTATTTACATACAGTCCCTCATATTCAGCACCTCTCATTAATTCACAGCCCCCCCCCCCACCCCCGTGCAACAAATTGTAAAACCAGTCCAAACGCCATAACAATGAAACAAAAGGATCACTGCCAAAAAGCTATCGACTACACAGAATTTTTTTTTCCGTATATAGTAAATACATAGAACTATCTAAGATCCCGACTGAATGTCTCCAATCATTACTGCAATGGTTACCTCATATATCATAGCTACAAGTCTCACTCCTTGAGTTTAGATAACATACTTAGAGTATTTCTGGTCTGAGTGAAAATATCACTCGTAACAAACCCATAAATCTGCTTTCCAATTGTTGTAATGGTAGAAAGTCCTTTCAAAAATGCTGGAAAGCCAGAAGAGTGAGACACGTACAGGCCGGGCGAGGTTGTCATCTACTACAGAGCCAATGTACCGTACACAAGTGGAATTTCCCAAAAAATTATCTTAACCTTGAATGTCATAATAGTCACATGTGGTGGCCATATTTCATACAATGTAGAAGTCAGAGAATTTGTGAGAATACCATTATTGATCACTGGTGGTTAAATCTCTGGTGTCCCTACCGTTCTAATCTTTAATCCCACATATAACAAACTAATGTAGTAAAAGTAAGTTTAACAACTGCTACCCCTCCACTACGTCTTCTGAATGTCACAGCCGCTGGTCACCATGGCTTGTCCAGAAGGGTCAGGTGGCCACTACTTGTCAGACATATGTCATAGACATGTGATCAATGATAGAAGAGTTAATAACACCCTAGGGTCAGGTGCACTTGTTGTCTTCAGGTTACCTTACCACAGGGTTTTCTGTTTTTAAGCTGTTAATAAGATTTTTGGAGTGGACAGGGTTTTTTGAAGTCAAGGTTACACCCAGAGACATATATATATATAATCTATAAAGCCCCAAAGCTAAAGTCATCTTACTCCCCCAAAGGAGAAAAAAACTACCCAGACAAGCCGTACCACTACCAGTATATATCTACAAGCTGAAACGCTTTAACATATCCAAGTGATGTTGAGATTGTTTTCTTGTGACACATTGGGGGACATGTATTATCATATCTGCGCCTAAAAAAATGCCAGGATCTTTAGTCTTTTTGGGTGCAGAATTGTTGGGGATAATTTATTATGAGTTTGCTTCAGAAAGAACAGATGTTTCCAACTACCCCGACTCCTCCGTATGTTTTTGGTGCAAGTGGGCGTGGCCTAACTTTTCCACATTATCCGTCACATTTATGTGTATTTTTAGGCGCAATTTTTGCCGCACAATAGACCAGGAAAAAATTGATCAGAGAGCAAAATTAAGGCGCAGTCCATGTAAGATTTTGGCGCACATCTCATTGATGTCGGCATTTTTAATACATCGGGCTGTGCTTTCCGGAGACTGATCTCCGATTCCGACAGTCGTGCTTGTGCCAGAATTAGTAAATCCCCCCCATTGTTCTTCATGTTAGCTGTAAAATTTAAGTGATAAGTTTTGCGTTTCATTCTGAAAAAAAAAAGAAAATTTGGCCAAATTTCCAAAAAATTCTACATTTTAAAATGTGAAATCTTTAGCTTTCCAGGCAGATAGTTAAACTACCCAAAAAGCTGTATAACTAACATTTCCGTAATGTCTGCTTAATGTTGGAATGATATTTTATGCGTCCTCTAATTTTTCTAGGATGTTCTAAGGCTTAGAACTTTAGGTGCAATTTTTCTAATTTGCCAAAATTGCCAAAACTCACATTTTGAGGGACAACTCAGCTTTCAAGTGACTTTGAAAGGCCTAAATAATAGCAAAACCCCATAAATTACCCCACTATAGAAACGTCACCCCTCAACGTATGTAAAACAACTTCTATTAAGTCTATTAAAATGGAAGTGCGATTTAGAAACTAGAAAATACATTCATTTAAGCCAAAAATGAATAAAATGATGAAATGCTCTGCAAAGTTTGATGGCCAATTTCTCCCGAGTGTAACGATACTCCATATGTGGTGGTAACTGCTGTATGGGCGCACGGACGGGCATAGGATGAAAGATTTGTATTGTCACATTGTACAAGCTATACATTTAAATTTTTTTAGTAATGTGAACTTATGAGGTTTATTATTTATGGGATGAGATATAATGTATAGATAATTATTTTTGGGAGTCTAAAGCTTATTCATGAGATTTTATTACTATTTCAAGGGGGACACAAACAAAATCATCAATTTTTATTTTGGATTTTTAGCACTTTTCATTTTCCCGCTTGTCATAATATAAAAATTATTTTTATCTTTATTCTCTGGTTCACTACGATTACGGTGATACCTCATTTATTTCGTTTTTTCTTATCTTTGCCCAATTTTACTGGGCAAAACCAATATTGGAGAAAATCACATTCTTTTTACTATTGACAACTTTTCAGGGGCATAACTTCTGTATTTTTCTCTTGACAGATCTGGGCTTATTTTTTTCGAAAAGATTTGTTCTTTTCAGTCGTTTCATATGAGGGCATGTCATTTTTTTAATCACTTTTTTGTGAGGGAATTTGATTAAAAATTATATATTAGGGGAATATTAGGGGAATTTTTTCATATTTTTATTACGTCGTTTACTGAGCGGGTTCAATATTGCGCATGCTCAGTTACTTACAGACGGGTTCTGACAGGAGGCGGAACCCGGCGTGAAGAGAAGCAGGAGGCAGGATGGAGCGGATCCCAGATAAGCTCAAGGGGGTCCATGGGTATACACTTACACGCCACAGTCATGCATGACCACAGCGTGTAAGGGGTTAAACACCGAGATGACTGCGTGTTAATAATGATGATTTTTTTGTTCAATAATAAATATTAATTATTGCTCATGAAAAAATAGAACATCCCCTGAAAATAAAGCCTAGTGCGTTTTTAGGAGCCAAGATTTATAAGACACTGGGGCAGATTTACTTACCCGGTCCATTCGCGATCCAGAGGCGCGTTCTGTGCGGTGGATTCGGGTGCGGCCGGGATTTATTAAGGCAGTTCCTCCGCCGTCCACCAGGTGGCGCTGCTGCGCTGAAGTCCGCTGGAATGCCCTGAAATTCACCGGCCTATTCCTAGTGAAGGTAAGTGCAATTTTCGCGACACATTTTTTTTTTAAATGCGGCGGTTTTTCCGAATCCGTCGGGTTTTCGTTCGGCCACGCCCCCCGATTTCCGTTGCGTGCATGCCGGCGCCGATGCAGCACAATCCGATTGCGTGCGCCAAAATCCCGGGGCAATTCAGGGAAAATCGGCGCAAATCGGAAATATTCGGGTAACACGTCGGGAAAACGCGAATCGGGCCCTTAGTAACTGTCCCCCACTGTCTTATTTTTGGGGATTATCTCCACATGGTGATGGAATAATTTCATTGACAGCAGCATGGGAGGAGGGGAGTAACTCTTTATTTTTAAACTGTCCACATTCGTAATAATAATAATTATTTCTTAGGGTGTTTTATATAATAAACAGAAGAGGGAGGGGCTCTGAATATTGGTGCAGAATGGGGTTGTTTATGGGACACATGCATATAATTAAAATAGGGGGCGTGGCTCTGCATATGGGGGATGGATATTAATTGAACTGGGAGTAGCGCTGTAATGGGTACCATATATAACTAAACCGGGAGTGGAAGGAATTGTATAAGGGGATCAGATCAAAATTAAGCAGGGGAAATATTTATAGTGAGGGATGTTAGGGCTTAAAATATATTAAAAATGTAGAGTTGGGGCTGTTATGGGGAGTTCTGTCTATAGAGGGTCAGATTTTAATTATACTGTGGGCTGTATATGCAGCTGTATATAAAAGAATTGGCATGCTGTATATTAATTAATTAGGGTGGTGTTATATATATTATATATATTTATTACTTATAATAGAGAGCACAAAGTTTTTATCCAGGTGATATTTTACTGTAACTGAGGCTGGATTCACACTGCCGTTGCCCGTTGTACCGTAGCACGGCGGGCACACGGCAGCGTGTGGGGAGAGGAGGTGGAGGTGAGCTCCATAGGGATGTATGGCGCACAGCACATGTCCTATCTTTTCACGGGGTACGGAGCGTTACAGTGCTGCACATGTGCGTCACCGCACCACTCCCGTAGAGCGCCGTGCGCCCAATGCCGTCTATGGGGGACGTATATCGGCCGTATATATGTCCCCCATGTGGTAGTGTGAATGTAACCTGACTGCGATATTTTTGCAGGCACAGTGTGGAACAATTCCACAGTGATAAACCATGGATGAGAGAAATCATTATGAAGTCCTCTTCTTGATGGAGCAATAAAACTGTAAATGTATAATATTGTATATAAAATACATGAATTAAAAAACAGATTGCACACCATTTAATATGTGTATAAATATGTCATCAAATTTATGCAACAGGACAGGAACCTGTCACAAGAATTTCACTAATAAGCCTAATAACAAGTTCCTAAAGCACTATACTAACTTGTGCCCACATTGTTTTTACAAAAAAAATGTTTACTAACCCTAGAAAATGAACTTTGTAAGCATAACTGGCAGAAGGAGCAGCAAGTCACAAGGGGCGTGTATTATTCACACAGGGTGCCAGGTAGGCTTAGAAAGTTACTTTGTTAACCTAAAAACTATGCATCTTTTGCTAAAAATAGTGTTGGCAGGAGTTAGGATAGTGTTATGGGAGCGTGGCCTGATGCCGACCTAGGAGGACGTGCGCCGCGGAGCTCCCGGGACCCGGCACCCTATCACCCTTTCTAGGCAGCCATCCTCCACCTGTACCCCCTCCAGCCTGCTCCCCGGCTCCGGGCGGACCCCCCGCACTCCAGCTCCTGCGGCCTCCCACGTGTCCCGCGCGGCGGCGGGACCATAGCCGCCCGACATCGCGGCAGCATATTGGTGTGGTGTGGAGAGCCGGGGGAGGGAGATCCCCCCTCCGATCATCGTGCTGTGCCGCCGACCCACTGTGCCGCTGACCCACTCTGAGGATCGCGGCAGCGCTCCAGCCAGCCCTGTATCCTGCCGGAGGCGCCATCTTGCTGGACTCCCCTGCGCTGCCTGAGGCCTAGGCGCGCAGGATTAACCTCTCCCTTGCCGGACTGCAGCCAGGAATAAGGTAGGGAAGTAATTCCCCTGCTGCTGCCCTCCTCTCACCTGGGGACCCCAAGCTGTGCAGCCCACCATACTCCCAGTGATCC
Organism: Engystomops pustulosus; assembly: GCF_040894005.1. Classification (NCBI taxonomy): domain Eukaryota; kingdom Metazoa; phylum Chordata; class Amphibia; order Anura; family Leptodactylidae; genus Engystomops; species Engystomops pustulosus. The sequence goes on from NC_092420.1 coordinate 27,886,066, forward strand.
CCTGCTCCTGGGTTTTGTTTTATATTAACCCTTGCAGTGCCGCTGCAATTTCCCACGTGGGCCCTGACTCTATTTCTGCTAATTACTGGACGCTAGGCTCCTCGATTGTTTATCACTGGCCCCCCCTGCCCAGACGCCATGGGTAACCGGAGGAGAACGGCTAAATTGCACAAAGCAGCGTCCGGGGCGTCTGCGCCTCCATCGGATGATGAATCCGTCCATGAAGATCCTCCATTCCAGTCCCTGGAACCCCTGGATGCGCAGGAATGCTCCACATCCCAAGCCGTTCTTGCACAGATACAGTCAAACGCTGCCAAAAAGTTGGGGAGATTCTCCCGCACACAGCCTTGCTCTCCTCAGGGGTCCCCAAACTCCTCTCCCTCCCTCTTTGAAGGCTCCCAGAGCCCGCCGCAGCTTGTAAGTTATGAAGAGGGTGCTGATCCGCCTGACGCGGCCATGGAGCTGGATCGCAAATTTGCAGAGGTGCTGGCGGCCATTAATGGGTGCCAATCCAAACTGGTCACCAAGGTGGATGAGCTGCGACAGGATTTTGTTCTGCTAAGGCATGATGTCCACAAAGCTAAAGAGCGGATCACCGAAACTGAACGCAGAATATCTGAGGTGGAGGATGTCCAGAGGCCTATGCCGACACAGATCAGAGAGCTTCAGCGCCAAATGTCTGCATCCATCGACAGAGCTGATGACCTCGAAAACCGCCTGCGACGAAACAACGTCAGAGTGGTTGGCCTCCCCGAAAAAGTGGAGGGGTCTGACCCTGTATCCTTTTTTGAAAATTGGCATAAAAATATGCTTCCTGCAGACACCTTCTCCCCGTTCTTCACAGTGGAAAGGGCCCATCGAGTGCCATCCCGCCCTGGCCCTCCAGGAGGCAATCCAAGACCCTTCCTGGCCCGGCTGCTGCACTTTAGGGACAGGGACTCTATCCTCAGGGCTGTCCGTACCAAGGGAGAAATTCTCTATGCTAACAGCAGAGTGTCCTTCTACCCTGTTTTCTCCGCATCCGTCAGGAAACAGCGAGCACAATTCACCGAGGTCCGTGCCCGTCTCCGTGACAAGGGGTATAAATACTCCATGATGTACCCTTCCAAGCTCCGAATTGTGGACGGTCAGAAGACTCGATTCTTCACCTGCCCAACCGAAGCATTTCACTGGGCTGATGCAGCTCCACGGGCTCCAGCTGGAAGGCCCGCACCTCCTGAGTGACTGGACTCATATATCCTTTTTTCTGATGAGCTATGGCAATGCTGGACTTAGTCCTGAATTGATGCCTAGGGGTTCTAAATCACTGTTCTAATTTTTTTTTTTTTTTTTTAATATTGCCTTACATTGGGGCTCGCGCCTCGTATATTGTACCCCATAACTGATGTGCTATCTCTTTTGGTCAACCTGGCCTGTGTGCCACACATGGCAATTATTCTCTCCCCCCCCCCCCTTCCCCTTCTTTGCGCCTACCCCCCCCCATCTCTATCCTCCTACCATCCCCCCTACATATTGCCCTTCCCCTATCCCCTTCTTTACTCTCTTTAAATATGGCTGCCTAAATACCTCCTGTTCATATATACTCTGAGGGTTGGAGGTCCCAGGACAAATGGTGTAGGTTTGTCTTAAGTTAGGGACCACTGTTCTACTCTTTGATTGTTACTGGGTATAGGTCTACACTACTGCTGTTAGGGTGTTAGACAGGGGGTTTGTATTCTTGGGATTGTTAGTACAGTTCTGGTTATATTTGTTATGCTCACTGTTGTCTGTCTGTCTATGTCTTTGTGGTATGAAAGGATGAATGCTTGGTTGCTCACGTCTCCTTCCCCACACCCCTTTCCCTTCCGCTAATATGTCTTCAATTAAGGTAATGAGTTGGAATGTGAGGGGACTTAACTCCAAATTCAAGAGGGCTCTGATGTTAGACGTCATTAAGCGTCAGGCCTACTCTGTTTACGCCAGGGGAGTATCCATACTCATATCCAAAGCGCTTCCCATAGAGGTCATACAGGTTGCGCCGGACCACTTTGGTCGGTACGTAGTCATACATTGTGCCTTGTGGGGCTTTACTTTCACTATAGCGTCTGTCTACGTCCCACCTCCATTTGATCCAGCTGTGCTGCACCTAATCTCCAGTAAACTTGCTTCTATGCCTTTGCATTGGAGACTTCAATGCAGTCCCTAATCCCTCCCTGGATCGCACAAGCGGCCTAGACACAGGCTCGGTCCGTCTGAATGAGTGGCTCACTTCTCTAGACCTCGCCGATGTTTGGCGTAGTAAACACCCTCAAGAGAGAGAATATTCATTTTATTCCTCTGTTCATAAGAGCTTCTCTCGGATTGACCTGGCCTTTGTCTCCCCTGATATGATGCAGCACGTTGATCAAGTATCCTACTGCCCGCGCAGTGCATCAGACCACTCCGCCTTGCTCATCAGTCTCCTTATAGGCCCCCCCAGCGACTCCCGCTTATGGCGCCTGCACCCGGCCTGGCTCCTATCCCCAGCGGTCCAGAGTACTGTTAGGGCAGCGCACAGCGAGTTCTGGGATGTACATTCAACCCATCCTGATCCTCTTCTAGTCTGGGACTCGTACAAGTCCTCGGTGCGGGGAGCATTCATGCCGGGGGTAGCTGGCCATAGGAAGTCTTTAAATGCGCAGGAGGAGAGGCTGACGGCTGCGCTGGTGACTGCAGAAAAGGATTATCTAGAGAAACCTACTCCGGGGAATAAAAAGACTTGGGCTCAGGCACAGAGGAACCATCTAGCTGTAGTGAAGGAGCGCACCAGCAAGCGCCTGCTGGCCAGGGAAGCGTCCATCTTTGAATTCGGAGATAAAAATGGGAAGCTGCTTGCATACCTCTCGCGGGCTGAACGTCCTTGTGCCTCCGTTCCCTCTATCCTTAACAGTAGCGGAGCCTTGATCACAGAACCCCGGGCCATAAACATGGTTTTCCACGAATTCTACTCTTCTCTTTACAGCTCCAGATTGTCCGCCTCTTCCGTCGAGATTTCCAGATTCCTTGACAGTCTTCCACTATGGAGGCTCACACCGGCACAGTCATCGGAGCTTGATGCCCCGCTCTCGGCGGAGGAGGTGGAACTGGCCATCCAATCGTTGCCCCCTGGTAAGACACCTGGACTTGATGGGATGGGAGGTGAGTGGTATAGGGATAACTGTGAGACTCTGGTCCCCCTTCTCCTTAGCCTGTACTCCGATGCGCTTGACAGCGGTTCCCTTCCTGACTCCATGCGAAAGGCCCTTATCGTAGTTCTTCCCAAGCATGGTAAGGACCCTCTGCTTCCTGACTCGTACCGTCCAATTTCCCTCCTAAATTCGGATGTTAAAATACTAGCAAAAATTCTGGCTACAAGGCTTAACAAAGTAATATTATCCTTGGCTCACCCGGATCAGACAGGCTTTATGGGAGGGGAACTGACATAAATATACAAAGACTACACCTGAACATTGCAGAGGCAGAGAGGTCTTCAGACCCTGGGTTTATATTATCCTTAGACAATTGTAAGGCATTTGATTCTGTGGAGTGGCCCTATTTGTGGACCCTCTTGCCTAGACTGGGTATTGGCCCTCGCTTCACAGCACTGGTTAGGTTATTGTATAACGACCCTAAGGCTAGGGTACGGACCAATCTTAATATCTCATCCATTCTCCCTATGGCCAGGGGCACTAGACAGGGTTGCCCGCTATCTCCCCTTCTCTTTGCACTTGCCATTGAGCCCCTTGCTGTGGCGATCCGTCACTCTGATAGCATTAAGGGCATTACTAGAGGTTCTATCATTGAAAAGGTATCTCTCTATGCTGATGATACACTTGTATACCTTGGGGATGTGGGCCCCTCTCTGGAATCCCTTCTGTCCCTGATAGAACGTTATGGGGGGTTCTCGGGTCTCCGGGTTAACTGGGATAAATCGGCCCTTTTTCCCTTATTAGATGCAGGGGTACACTCCCTCCCCGTCCCAGTCCAGGTAGTGTCCACTTTTAAATATCTGGGAGTCCAGGTGTCACGCAAGGTCCAGGCATATACGGAATTAAACATTACACCCCTGATAAATGCAACGGAATCGCGCTTAAAAGCCTGGTCCACTCTCCCCTTGTCCCTATACGGGCGCATTAACATATTCAAAATGATCTTCCTCCCCAAATTTCTATACCTTTTCCATGCCTGTCCTATACTACTTCCTAAGAGCAGGTTCAAACGCATAGACGGCATTCTCAGATCCTTCTACTGGCAGGGGGGCGTCCCGCGTTTCAGTTTAGCGCTGCTTCAGGCTCCTAAGTCTAGGGGTGGACTGGCTGCCCCGGATCTGTATCTTTATTACCTGGCTTCCCAGCTAGTATATGCCCAGTGGTGGATAGATATAGACATGGGTAATGCAGCTACTGCACTGGCTGGTGCCCTGGTAGGTTCCTACGAGGCCCTTACAAACCTGCTGTACAGGTATAAGTCTCCATCTGATACCCCACTACCCCTACGTACGGTAGCGGTGTGCTGGCGTAGGGCACAATCCCTGGTGCAGCCGAGCTGCTTTTCCCCTCTCTCGCCTAGGACTCCATTGTGGCTCAATCCGTGGCTCTCTCACTTCCTCTCCCTCCCAGGCTGGACAATGTGGGGGGCAGCGGGGGTGAAATTTGTAGGTCAGCTCTTATCCCCGGAAGCAGAATTACTCAGCTTTAACGAGATAAGGGAGAGACATACTGTACCCAATACGGCCAGCTTCCATTACACGCAACTGCGACATGCATTCAAAGCCCAATTCGGCTCATTCAGCCTGACAGTGAAATTCTCCAAACTAGAGACTCTGATGAGTACCCCGGACCTCCCTAAGCCACTCACTCAGTGCTATGCTCTCCTACAAGAGCAAAAGTCCAGACCGTTTGATAGAGCCTGTGAACGCTGGAGACAGGATATCCCTGACCTGACAGAGGATGACTGGAGGGAAGTTGAACTGTCCTACTTCACATCTGTAGTGAGTGCGAGGGACTTCCTGATCCAATCTAAATTCCTCCATCGAGTATATTTCACCCCTGCAAGATTATTCCACATGGGAGCAATGCCTAATGATCTTTGCTTTCGCTGTCAGGCTGAAGTCGGATCCTTCCTGCATTGTGTCTGGTCCTGCCCTAGGGTTCATGTCTTCTGGTCCGAAGTGCTGGAGTTCCTAAATCTACACTTTGATTTCCCACGCTTACTGTCTCCCTCTGTGTGTCTCCTCGGCATCATAAATGAAGTTATCAATGGCCACTACGACAAAATTTTCTTTAGGTTTGTCTTATACTATGCCCGAAAAGTGGTGGTGATGACCTGGAAGGACCAGGAGCCCCCTCCATTAAAAAGATGGATACTACTCATTAACAGTGTCATTCCCCACTACCGGTCCCTGTATGTCAACAGGAAGTGTCCCCAGAAATTTGATCGCATCTGGTCCAGATGGTGCGCGACTCCCCATACAGCCTTATAATCACATGTGATATATACTCCTCTCCATGATGAAGGAGACTGAGCGTGCTGGTATTTGTGTGTGTGTGTGACTGATTGTCTATGTGTCAAAAGTTATTTTTGTCGTAACAAGACGTCTGGCTGCATTATCTGCTGTCATTCATTGCGATATATCCCTTAGTCAATATTGGAACGCAATAAGATCCTGTTCGTTACCACGGATGTTATTCAATTATTCTGTATTGTGGGGAAGAAAGTATGTAACAGACAATCTTGTTCTTTGGTTGTGTTTAATGTAATTGTTAAAAAATTTTCAAAAATTGCAAAAATAAATACTTTTTAAAAAAAAGGATAGTGTTATGGGAACTTGTCATTAGGCTTATTAATGACAATCTGGTGACAGGTTCCCTTTAAGAATGTTTCATATAGAAAAGTGATGGCTTCATGCACATTGAAACAATTGCCAAATACAATCATATAAGAGAAGATGTGACTTTTCTATCCCTCATAAATATCTAAGTTGTTTTTGCTTTCTGGTTGTGCAAAGTACGAGCGAACAGGATACATATGTATCCAAAACAGGTCATGTCACTAGACCTTACCCTCAAAACTAAAAACATAACAGAAATGGACAACATATCAATAGTAACATTGCAGATGTACCCGATAAAATGCACTACAAGAATGGGTTCATTTAGTACTCCAAGTTGGTAATCACTACAAGCTAAACACAAAAACGGTAATCATTTTGGATGGTCTGGAATGAACTCATTGGAGGGCATTTATCATGGCTCGTGTAGGACTTGGCATAGATTTAATCCTCCTACTATATCAGGTGCATCATGCGTGGCGGGGGGAGCTCTTAATAAATTCCCCCAATGTACAAGGTCTACTGTATATCTTTTGGAGTAATAAGGAAAAAAAGAAAAGAATCATCTGAAGTTTATACAATAGGTACAAAACAGCCATTAACAACTTGATGTGGCCATAGGCCCAGTGCAACTTTTGGTTCCTCGGGTTGAGTGTTGGACATAATCTGAACGAGGAGTGGATAAACTTTTGCTGGATAAACCATGTTTGTTCTTAAACTCCAAAAACATTTTGAGTGGTTGATTAATTGCCACCACTGTGTGCCTTGTGTGAGTAAAATTAGATTTTTAACCCCACAATGGAAGGGACCAATATAAACTGTGACAATACATGTACCTAAACCTGAAATATGTTGTCACTACATAGGTTTCCATTAGTAAAATTGGGGTATTAAAGTGAACCTATCATCTTCACTAGTTTGTTGTCATTCAGCTTAACATCTTCCAGATCATGGTTCTTTTTTGGTCCAGTGTGGTGGTACCATCCAGAAAATCAACTATGCAGTAAGATGTAAACTGGTGGTATAAAGTCAAAGAGGTGGAGAGTTTATAACTGAAGTCAAGCTCTCCCTGTCTCAGAACACACCCTCTGCTTTATTTTATGCTATTATTTCCAAACTTCACAAACTTCCTCTGCTGAGGTCTGGTGAATGATGTCAGCCACAGGAGAGGGGAGAGCTTGAGTACTAAATTATCACCCTTTGGTGACAAGCAATATTCATCTAACTTTAAAAGTCAATTTGTGGATGATGCCACCATAGTGGAAGGTGTTGATCTGCTTCCCATCATACTGCCAATGGTTTATTAGGTCAATTTCTGCTGACGATTTCCCTTTGAAACCCTGTCTCCGGGACTGCCCAGAAATGCTATTTTATAGGTGAGGTTTACTCAACCTCTGACCCTATTCTAAGAATGTCCTTGGAATGTGACAAGTAGTGCCTTCTAATTGTCCATTTTGGAAACAGCTATTGGTAGGTGATCCCTTTATAGGTAGCTGAGTGGTTGAGCCCCCGATTACAACCTCCAACAATAAGTCACAGGGAAAATCTAATGACACATAGGAATGGCCATAAAGGATTATGACATGGGAACAGAGCAACTTTCCCCCAATACCAACAGAAGGACAGGACTCTTGTTAGATGGATCTACTTAGAACTGTGGCTCGTGCATTGTCCACATCTTGGGTTGTCCATAATATGAGAATGAATCATTTTGGACGATGCATAGAGTTAAATCTGCGTTGTAAATGAAAAGAGTTTTCCAGGAATTCTGGAAATTCCCAAGAAGACTGGGACAGGGGAGGCAGAAAAAAAAATGGTACTTACCCATGTCCGGCTCCTGGCTCTCTTGTTCTTATGGTACTTTAGGCCTTCAACACTTGCGACTGGTCAGAAGTGCACAGGGGTCAAAAGCCAATGGAACTCAACATGTAAACTGGTGGCAAGATCAGGGTAAGTACATGTAAAAAGAGATGTTTTTACATAGTATTGAGGAGATTTATGTCATCTCCACTTCCCTGCTGTATATATTGCAGATTTTCTGCCTCCAGTTCTGCATGTAAAACGCACAGTTGTTCCATGTGGATACACCCTTAGGCGTTTCTGCTCATCTCCCGTATACAGGTGTATATCATGAAGTGCTACAGGAAATCCTCATGTCCATAAATAGTACTTTTTCCTGTAAACTTCTGCAAATTGTTCTTCATTTTTAATACCTTACAATATGATGTTTATCAATTACTCATTATATGATTATTTTTATTTATTTTATTTTTTTTATAAATAAGTGACCTTTAACCAGACTAACCCATATTTATCCAGAGCCAAAGGAAGTTCAGATTCCGCTATTGGCAGTGATAGGGAAGGTTTGCTATTCCCAAGGTACTCGTTCAATGTAAGTGTATTGTTATTTAAGTGCACTGATCCCTATCAGTCAGGAAGAATTAGTGTCCAGCATTGTGCGCTGTTTGTCAAAAGTCAGATTCATGGGATTTCTGCTTCTAACACAACACCCCAGCTGTCAGCTCATATAACAATGGCTTATAATATCAGAAATATCACACTGTGTGACAGATGAATTATTAGTTCGTACTTAAGTATAAGCATGAAGATACAGTGCCTTGCGAAAGTATTCACCCCCTTGAGCTTTTCTACTACATTTAAGGTGTCAAACATAAAGATGTAAAATTGTAATTTTTGGGTGAAGAATCAACAACAAGTTGGACACAATTTTAAAGTGGAACAAATTTTTTAGGACATTTTAAACTTTAGTTAAAAATAAACTGAAAAGTGAGGCGTGCAATATTATTCTGCCCCCTTAAGTTAATACTTTGTAGCGCCACCTTTTGCCATGATTACAGCTGCAAGTTGCTTGGGGCATCAGGTCGCTATCAGTTTTGCACATTGAGAGAATGAAATTGTTGCCCATTCTTTCTTGGAAGGTTGTATGGAGGTGAGTTTGGATGGAGAGCGTTTGTGAACAGCAGTTTTCAGCTTTTTCCACAGATTCTCAATTGGATTCAGGTCTGGACTGTGACTTGGACATTCTAACACCTGGATAAATCTCAGTCAGTCTCAGGACTTTTGCAGACTCCAACAGGTTTTCTTCCAGAATGGCCCTGTCCCTGCTGAAGAAAAGCCCACATCATTATGCTGCCCCCGCCATGTGTGACAGTGGGGATGGTGCCACCACCATGTGTGACAGCGGGGATGGTGCCACTACCATTTGTGACAGTGGGGATGGTGCCCCCCACCATGTGTGATAGTGGGGATGGTGCCCCCGCCATGTGTGACATTTAGGATGGTGCCACCACCATGTGTGACAGCGGGGATGGTGCCACTACCATTTGTGACAGTGGGGATGGTGCCCCCCACCATGTGTGATAGTGGGGATGGTGCCCCCGCCATGTGTGACATTTAGGATGGTGCCACCACCATGTGTGACATTGGGGATAGTGTGGTCAGAGTGATGAGCTGTGTTGCTTTTACACCAAACATACTGTTGGCATTGAGCCCAAAAGGTTTGATTTTGGTTTCATATGACCAAACCACCCTCTTCTACATGTTTGGTGTCTCTCAGGAGGTTTGTGGCATACTTCAAACAAGACTTTTTATGGATATCCTTGAGAAATGGCTTCTTGCCGCTCTTCCATAAAGGGCAGATTTGTGCAGTGATTGTTGTCCTATGGACAGACTCTCCCACCTCACCTGTAGATCTCTGCAGGTCATCCAGGGGGATCATGGGCATTTTGGCTGCATCTCTGATCAGGATGGAGGATGCGTCCCTTCTGCTTGCTTTCAATCTGCAGATTCTGGACCTTTGAAGGACCTTTAAAGGTCCTGAAATGGCTCTTGTGTACATGTGTACTGAAAACAGGACAGATGTAGGAGGATTTAATGTCAGTCAAAAATTTGGTGAATGGTTTTGGTGGCAATAGGCCCCCTAGAAGGTTTGGGCCCCAGCTGCCGCCTAAACTGCCTGTATTATAATCCACTACTGGCAGAGATGCCCTGCTCCGAAACCAACTTTACCAAACCAACGTTACAGCATAAGTGTAGCTACAGCATTCTCAAGGTATGTTTGGTTCACCATGCATAAAAACAAATGGTAGATTTCCTTTAAAGAGACTCTATGGGGCAGATTTATCAAGTGTCTAAAAGTCAGAATATTTCCAGTTGCCCATGGCAACCAATCACTGCTCAGCTTTCATTTTACCAGTGCTCATGAATATTTTAAAGGGCAGCTGTGATTAGTTGCCATGGGCAACTGGAAATTTTCTGACTTTCAGACACTTGATAAATCTGCCCCTATGTGTGTAGGTCTGTATCTATATGTGTCGATAATTGACACCTTTAAGTCACAAGTAAGAGTCTGCCACCCTAAAGTGGGATACAAACTCTTTGTATGCCAATATATAGACATACAGCAGCATTTACCATCCATAGGATCCCTTTGCTGCAATAATATCTAAAATATATTATCCAGTATATTTTTAACTACAGGCAGCCCCCGGGTTACATACAAGATAGGGTCTGTAGGTTTGTTCTTAAGTTGAATTTGTATGTCGGAACTGTATATGTTATAATTGTAACCTCCAGCCAAATTTTTTTTGGTCTCTGTGACAACTGAATTTTAAAAATGTTGGATTGTCACAAGAACCAGGATAAGCAATAAAGCTTCAATGCAGACACCTGTGATAACTGTTACAGCTGATTATTGTAGTCTATGACTAAAGTACAGTAAATTACCAAGATCCAGAGGTCTGTTTGTAACTAGGGGTCGTATGTAAGTCGGGTGTTCTTTAGTAGGGGACCGCCTGTATATGCCTTTGCATAGAAAGATAATTTTCAGTCTATGCTATCTTAAAGCATAAGAAAAGTTAGTGAAGTCTGTGGACACATGACAGGCACCAGAAAGTGGCTCATGACATGTGTCATAATACATGAGTCTTCGGAGCCCCCTTATACCCATTGTCTATGCTCTTAATATTATTGGTATCAGATTATAGAAGTCCGGAGTGAAGTTTTATATGTATAAGATTCAGCAGAAATGTTACCGACTTCTAAGTAGTTTCCAGTCGTCGTAATAGACGATAACCGACTCCTTTAATCACAATGACATTTCCATACAGCAGCCTTGGAGGAGACATGTTCGCAGTGTATATTGCCTTTTTATACTTTGTTATATATGTCCTTGAAGACCAAGGTTAGCCCAGATAATGCAATTAAAAATCCAACTCCTTAGATATTATTTAGTTATTATTTAACAACTGATGAGATTACAAAGTACATGACCGCGAGGCAGCGGAGCAGCAGGAAGACCAGACATTATGTCTAATATAACCGGTAGCCACAATGATTCGCTTTCTGAGATACAGGGAACATGCGGAGCTTCTTACAAAGACAAAGCCGCCCTGGAGGCCGGAGACGTTTGAAGTCCTTGTTACATTGGAATAAAAATACAGTAATAAGACCTTATCGCAGCAAAGAGGCAAACAAGTCCTAGTACGAGTGGCCGGTGCGCTGCCGCCACATGTGTCACATATAGGGAGAGAACTGAGGAAGGACCCTACTCCCCGCACACTGAGATGTGATACCAGACACAGGAGGACCCTCTACCATTACTGTGACAAATACCATAAAACAGAGCAGAGTCCGAGGAGGAGATTCCAAAACTTTAGGAAGTTGGGACACATTACATTACTTCTTTGCTGTATTATTATTACTACAGTGCTGTAGGGTATGGGGATTATTACATCACCTGTGCAGTATTATTACTACAGTGCTGCAGTGTATGGGGATTATTACATCACCTGTGCAGTATTATTACTACAGTGCTGCATTGTATGGGTATTATTACATCACCTGTGCAGTATTATTACTACAGTGCTGCAGTGTATGGGGATTATTACATCACCGGAGCAGTAATATTACTACAGTACTGCAGTGTATGGGTATTATTACACCACCTGTGCAGTATTATTACTACAGTGCTGCAGTGTATGGGGATTATTACATCACCTGTGCAGTATTATTACTACAGTGCTGCAGTGTATGGGGATTATTACATCACCTGTGCAGTATTATTACTACAGTGCTGCAGTGTATGGGTATTATTACACCACCTGTGCAGTATTATTATTACAGTGCTGCAGTGTATGGGTATTATTACATCACCTGTGCAGTGTTATTACTACTACAGTGCTGCAGTGTATGGGTATTACTACATCACCTGTGCAGTATTATTACTACTGTGCTGCAGTGTATGGGGATTATTACATCACCGGAGCAGTAATATTACTACAGTACTGCAGTGTATGGGTATTATTACACCACCTGTGCAGTATTATTACTACAGTGCTGCAGTGTATGGGGATTATTACATCACCGGAGCAGTAATATTACTACAGTACTGCAGTGTATGGGTATTATTACACCACCTGTGCAGTATTATTACTACAGTGCTGCAGTGTATGGGGATTATTACATCACCTGTGCAGTATTATTACTACAGTGCTGCAGTGTATGGGGATTATTACATCACCTGTGCAGTATTATTACTACAGTGCTGCAGTGTATGGGTATTATTACACCACCTGTGCAGTATTATTATTACAGTGCTGCAGTGTATGGGTATTATTACATCACCTGTGCAGTGTTATTACTACTACAGTGCTGCAGTGTATGGGTATTATTACACCACCGGTGCAGTATTATTACTACAGTGCTGCAGTGTATGGGTATTATTACATCACCTGTGCAGTGTTATTACTACTACAGTGCTGCAGTGTATGGGTATTACTACATCACCTGTGCAGTATTATTACTACTGTGCTGCAGTGTATGGGTATTATTACATCACCTGTGCAGTATTATTACTACTGTGCTGCAGTGTATGGGTATTATTACATCACCTGTGCAGTATTATTACTACTGTGCTGCAGTGTATGGGTATTATTACACCACCTGTGCAGTATTATTACTACTGTGCTGCAGTGTATGAGTATTATTACATCACCTGTGCAGTATTATTACTACTACCTTGTATGGGTATTATTACACCACCTGTTCAGTATTATTACTACAGTGCTGCAGTGTATGAGTATTATTACATCACCTGTGCAGTATTATTACTACTACAGTGCTGCAGTGTATGGGTATTATTACACCACCTGTGCAGTATTATTACTACTACAGTGCTGCAGTGTATGGGTATTACTACATCACATGTGCAGTATTATTAGTACAGTGCTGCAGTGTATGAGTATTATTATATCACCTGTGCAGTATTATTACTACTACAGTGCTGCAGTGTATGGGTATTATTACACCACCTGTGCAGTATTACTACTACCACAGTGCTGCAGTGTATGGGTATTATTACATCACCTGTGCAGTATTATTACTACTACAGTGCTGCAGTGTATGGGTATTATTACATCACCTGTGCAGTATTATTACTACAGTGCTGCAGTGTATGGGTATTATTACACCACCTGTGCAGTATTATTACTACTACAGTTCTGCAGTGTATGGGTATTGTTACATCACCTGTTCAGTATTATTACTACAGTGCTGCAGTGTATGGGTATTATTACACCACCTGTGCAGTATTATTACTACTACAGTTCTGCAGTGTATGGGTATTGTTACATCACCTGTTCAGTATTATTACTACAGTGCTGCAGTGTATGGGTATTATTACATCACCTGTGCAGTATTATTACTACAGTGCTGCAGTGTATGTGTATTATTACACCACCTGTGCAGTATTATTACTACTACAGTGCTGCAGTGTATGGGTATTATTACACCACCTGTTCAGTATTATTACTACAGTGCTGCAGTGTATGGGTATTATTACATCACCTGTGCAGTATTATTACTACTACAGTGCTGCAGTGTATGGGTATTATTACACCACCTGTGCAGTATTATTACTACAGTACTGCAGTGTATGGGTATTATTACACCACCTGTGCAGTATTATTACTACAGTGCTGCAGTGTATGGGTATTACTACATCACATGTGCAGTATTATTACTACAGTGCTGCAGTGTATGGGTATTATTACATTACCTGTGCAGTATTATTACTACAGTGCTGCAGTGTATGGGTATTACTACATTACCTGTGCAGTATTATTACTACAGTGCTGCAGTGTATGGGTATTATTACACCACCTGTGCAGTATTATCACTACAGTGCTGCAGTGTATGGGTATTATTACATCACCTGTGCAGTATTATTACTACTACAGTTCTGCAGTGTATGGGTATTATTACACCACCTGTGCAGTATTATTACTACTACCGTGTATGGGTATTATTACACCACCTGTGCAGTATTATTACTACTACAGTGCTGCAGTGTATGGGTATTATTACACCACCTGTGCAGTATTATTACTACAGTGCTGCAGTGTATGGGTATTATTACATTACCTGTGCAGTATTATTACTACAGTGCTGCAGTGTATGGGTATTATTACATCACCTGTGCAGTATTACTACTACTACAGTGCTGCAGTGTATGGGTATTATTACACCACCTGTGCAGTATTATTACTACAGTGCTGCAGTGTATGGGCATTATTACACCACCTGTGCAGTATTATTACTACAGTGCGGCAGTGTATGGGTATTATTACATCACCTGTGCAGTATTATTACAACTACAGTGCTGTAGGGTATGGGTATTATTACATCACCTGTGCAGTATTATTACTACTACGGTGCTGCAGTGTATGGGTATTATTACATCACCTGTGGATTAATATTGCTAAGAAAGTATAAGGCAGAAATCCCCAATCCCTGGTGTAACATTTCCACTGATCAATCCTGACAGTCCAATGAAACCTTACATTACAAGATGATGTGGCTATATGGAATATTGAATCTTAATAGAGGTTTGTAATTTTCTTAAAGAGAACCCCTCAGGCAAAATAACCCCCTAAACTAAATATATTTTCATAACCTGCCATTAGTAAGCATTGCCTCTATCCCTTCATTGTCCCCCTACATGCCTGTAAACCTAAGCAATGAGGTCCTAAAGCTGTATGCAAATAACCTGTGAAATGTCCACTGAGTCATTAGCATATTCAAGCTGTCCGGCTTATTCATGAGTGGGAGACACAGCCACACCCCCAGTGCTTGACTGACAACCTGTATAATGGTGTGAGGCTGTATAATGATGTGCTTCCTGGTGCTGGCGCCCCCTGCAGCCTGTGTGTGTATAGGAGAGATACAACAGCTCCAGGCAGCCATGTTATAGCAGAACATGTCAGGTACTTGTGTAGCTGATGTCTATATCACACATGTGTATTAGGAGGATGTAGCATGTCAGCAGATAAAGCACAGACACTAGCAATGCTTTACTATACATTACACACAGACATGAGCAGGGGGAGGAGAGGGGAGGGGTAACAGGGGTGACATCACTGCCTCTGACCATGTGACCAGACTCATTTACATAATAAAGAATAGATGATTTTATAATGATTAATGTATGAAATAACTAGATAAAGCCTGGGATGGGATCCTTGTGATCTGCTCCAACAGGTAGTAGTGACAGGACTAGTGACACAGACCTGATGTCCTTTAACAATATCTGTGTTCCCAGCTCTTTGTGATGATATGGCTAGGATTAGACTTAGAATATTTTACCATGCATAATAAACTATTAAAGGAGTTCAATGAATTTGTTCCATTAGATATGTATCTGTATGTATATGTACCTATACTTTTGCCTCCTTTGAGAGATTCAGTCTTTCCCTGTTCTCCCTATGCTGCGCTTTGCATCTCTGCACAGCTCCCTGTTTCTCGCTCTCCTTCAGTCCATCCTAACAGCGACCCTGACTGTGCATTTTTTTCTCACACTTTCTCTCACTGACAGACGCAGGGTGAGGGGAGGGGGAGCAGGATGAGTCAGAATCACCTGCTGCAGCTCCTCCTATTCATCAGTGCACAGACATGTAAACGAAGATCCACAGGTTGCGGTCAAACGTTGCATTTAATGTCTGCGCTTAAAAATGCACTGCAACAGCTGAAGGGAGATTTGCCTAATTAAACAGCTGTTAACACCTTCGTTAACACACCCACAGAGAGTCTCCAGACAGCACTAAAGTAAGTAGCAGGAATGCTGATTCACTTGATAAACATTAAGGGCGCTGTCCCCCGCTGCGCTTTGGCTGCGTTTGCAAACGCAAACGCAGACCAAACCGCGCCCACCGGGGCGGGCCGAGGCCCGATCGCATCGACATTTCTAAGGAAAGGCCTACGATCGGGAAAGAGACGCCGGTGTTTTGAAACGTTTGCGTTTGCAAGTGCAGCCAAAACGCAACGTAGGACAGCGCAATCAGGGATTATTTTTAAGGCTTTACCCCAGTAAAGTTGGGAGTTAGACCCCTTAGGCTGGTGCCACACGTACCGCTTTGTCTGCGTTTGAAAACGCAGACAAAGCTGCACCCACTGGGGCGGGCCGTGGCCCGATCGCATCTGCGCTTCTATGGAAACGCCTGCGATCGGGAACGAGCCGGGAACAAACGTAGACTAAGCGGTACGTGTGGCACCAGCCTTATCCAGTAACGAATGGAGAAAGTTCTAGCACTGGAGAGGGTAAGGAAGGGGCAGCCTCTTTACAAGAGAAGGGGGAATTATATAGTAGTTCAAAATCAATAACAATGCAGATATGTGCACAGCTGCTCTGTCATCAGCTGGTCGTCTGGTACAGCCTCTTTGTAAAAGTAGAAAGCTGGAGAAAGCTTCAGGGGGCGTTAATCGGAGCATGCGCTTGCTATATTCGGTGATTTTTACTTTTTGACAACTTACATTCATGGAAAAACTCTTTATTTTTACTTTTTTTGGACAAACATATTTTCTGACTAGATGCTTCTCATTTTTTAAAATATTATGTTCATGTAAACTAAAAGTATGCGAAAATTTGAAAATAATAGTTTGAGGGCACAAAAATCTTGTCCCATAACAGCGTACATTCTGTACATTCCACCTTATTGAGAACTTAAAGATTATGTCTCACAAGGAAGAGGATCACTTTGTATTTTTTTGTATTCTTCCTTGAAAAAGAATACAAATCACTGACTTGTTTAACTTCTTGCATGAAATAATATGAACTACTGTGAACTTCAAGTGTTTTACTTCAAATACATCAGAAAGGCTATTCTATCCAATAAATATCTGAAAAAGTTGTGTATTGATGCATAATTTTTGATAGGGCTCATTTAGGTGGCCAGAATTGTGGCTGTGATTGTGGTATGACACACTGGGGCACATTTACTAAGGGTCCATCGGATGCATTTTCGTAGAGTTTCCCAAATTTTTCCTTTTTGCCCTGAATTCCCCTGAGTTTTTGGTGCACGCGATCGGATTGTGGCGCATCGGCGCCGGCTTTCATGCGACACAAATTAGGGGGTGTGGCCGTCAGACAAACCGACTGATTCGGACAAACAGCGGAATTTAAAAGTGAAATTGTGTCGCAAGATCATGCACCGGAAAGAAGATGGTGATTGTGCTCATTTCTCCAGCGGGAGCACCTGCTTTTCCTCCTTTCCACCTGTGCTCCAGCGGTCATAGCACCGCATCTCATCTCCATTTCTACTTATACCTTGCAATCTGTGCCTGACGAAGGTCTGACAAGACCGAAACGTTGCAAAATAATATTTTTGTTGGACCGCTATACTGTTTATTCTGGACCAAATAAATTCTTAATTATTGACCAATAAGGAGTGCCAAGTTATCTTTTCTCTATATATATGGTGTAGTAACCTACTTGTGCACCCGTATACTCCGAAACATTGAGTGATGTGTATTTTTTCCAATAAAAACAAATAGCAGACAAAAATCTGCTTTTCACCATTTCCACTTATTAATTACCATTTTAACCTTATTTATTAATTTATATGAACTGTTTTATGAAAAGCTGATTTTTGTCTGCCATCTGTTTTTAGACCGGAAGAAGCACTCAACTTGGGGTGCGTAACGCATAGTCTTTGTTGTGCCCCATTTTTATCTTCCCAATAAATGGACACCATTTTGGGAATATTTTGGATCAGTGTCATTTCTAGGGTTGTTTCCCCGCTTACAGTGGACAGTGCCATCACCGGGGTACGTCAACGACCTACCCTAGCTTCATTTAGCGCTTGGTCATATGTTGTAAGGGCAAGTTGGATATCCACCCAACATGTCCTTACAACTTATAGCAAAAAACGAGGTGTGATCCCAACCTTATGGTACTTTTTATATTCATACTCAATATCAATACCAAAGAAGTAAATGAGGAGAAGAAGAGTGGAAAAAAGCGCTCGTAGGAGACATTGTAAAACTAAATTGGATATGATATAGCATCATCTTGTATGGTTTATGAGGGGACAAAAAGCCTCGATAATGTTAATGCTTATTAATGTTAAGCGTTTCCAGAAACGTTCCAGCGTTTCCTGTAAATATGGGGGTTTTTTTTTATGAAAAAAAACATATTTACAGGATTCAACCCAAACTTCATGTTGTCCTGAGACAGGTAGACAAATCTGAGACATATCCGTGACCTGACTTTTATAGTAGGCAGGGGTCATAACAAATATTTCGCCAAACAATAATGGAGGATTGCCAGGCACAGAACATACCCGAAGATAATGGATAATTGTTAGAGTTGTATTTTGCCAGCTGTCACAGAACATAAAGTATATTTCCTGACAAACGACATAAAATCTATTTCCAAAAATAAATGTTCTTTTTTTTGCAGCTCTTAAACCTTTATAACTTTGTTTTTCTCTATTGCCAGATATCACAAGAATAATAGCAATCTGATATCTTGTGCATAGTAGTACAATACACACAACACTCTTCCTGCATCACTTTAATGGAAGTTTTATAGCCATTATATACTGTATGTGGACTATTCTATGGCTTCCTGTTGGCCTCAGTTGACTTCTCTAGACCGAAGTCATGTTATGGAGCTATGTCCTCAGGGCAGGTCACTGCATCCAACGTTAACTAAGAAACAGGATAAAGGATTTCACCTATTAGATCATACAATGGGGTCTTAGAGCCAATGCTCTATTGTGGCACAGGATAGACAGGCTTCTTCCTTCTTCAGGAATGCTCATTCACTTTATTTGTTCCCATGGAGCATTGGCTTTAAGACATCACACCTAAGCTGGATCTCCTCCAAATATCGGTCTGTATCTATTACATGGTTGTGATCACTAATAGAAGTCACTCCTCATGGAGTAGTGATGTGCCTCCAATGGAACTGCTATGAGGCCAGTGCAATGTTGGTTCGCTGGAAGGTAAGTTAACTTTGATTGTATTAAATTCCTACAAGTGGTCCCATACTACTGGGGGCACTATGTATCATGTGAGCCAAAATGTAAAAGACAGTAGAAAGTATAGAAGAATTATCAACCATAAGTCTTTAACTATAATCATACTGTATTCATAATATACATGGTCTGCAGAGTGACCAGTTCTGTTTTTTATATTAGTACAGGCAGTCCCCTACTTAAGAACACCTGACTTACAGACGACCCCTAGTTACAAACGGACCTCTGGATGTTGGTAATTTACTGTACTTTAGCCCCAGGCTACAATAAACAGCTATAACAGTTATCACAGGTGTCTGTAATGAAGCTTTATTGTTAATCCTGATTCTGATGACAATCCAACATTTTTAAAATCCAATTGTCACAGAGATAACTTTGGCTGGAGCTAGCATTATAAAAAACAGTCCGACTTACATAGTAATTCAACTTAAGAACAAACCTACAGAACCTATCTTGTACGTAACCCGGGGACTGCCTGTATACGTTTTTTGTAATGACTTTTATTGTATTATACAAATGCAGTAATAAAACAAGTTACATAATTTTTTTTTTTTGGGGCCCTATAATTTTTATGTACAGGGCTGAAATTGCTCAGAGTTGTTATAATCTCTTCTTTAACCCTTTTATCCATTGTCTTCTGCCTGTGTGACATCCAATAACGTGCTGGGAGTTTTAGTTCACCCTGTTATCACCGGTGTCTTTAGGAGCAATCTCTTCTAAATCATGTAATTTCACTCATTAAAGGGACAGACACAGTAGTGTCCGATAAGAATGGAAAATCTATATTATGTTGCTAAAATGGGGAATGGCCGAGGAGTTCACCGAAAGTGCGTTGTCCAACGATCATGTACTGTGCCCTGATTCACTAAGATCGTGCTCCCAATATCCTGCATGTGTCGCTTTCCCGCTCAGGTCCAATAGAGTTCACCTTCTTCCCGGTGCATGTAAGCCTGGACTTGCAACACAATTCTTAAATCCCGTGCTCGGTCCGAATCAGTCAGATCGTCTGACGGCTGCCCCCTGATTTCTGTCGCATGAAAGCCGGTGCCACTGCGCCAAAATCCGATCACATGCGACACAATTCCAGTGCAGACACCTGTTAAATACCTGTCCAAGACGTGCAGAACCTGAAAAAGGTGCAAAGTCAGACGAAAGTGAGTAGCACGACCCTAAGTAAATAAGCCCCAATGTCTTAATGCAAAGGAGACATCAAACAAGTTTTTCCTGCTTGAGATGTCAATGGGAACGGTTGTCTAATAATAATATTAATAATAATACCTTAATTTATATAGTGCACACAGATTAAGCAGCGCTTAAGTCCTCATGGGGCTCACAGTCTTATCAAACTACCAGTATGTTTTGGAGTATGGGAGGAAACTGGAGGACCCAGAGAAAACCCACACAAACACAGAGAGAACATACAAACTCTGTGCAGATGTTGACCTGGAAGAGAATTGAACCCAGGATCCCAGTGCTGCAAGGCTGTAATGCTAACCACTGAGTCACCGTGCCGCCGTGGCTTGATCCCTTGTTGCCATTAATAGCTACAAATTTGCTCTGCAATATACTTGATTCTTATGGAAAATACCCTAGTAGATGGAGGCACTTGTAAGAGTTTTTAGGTGCTCATGTGTGTACATGGAAACATTTAAGGCAGGTACATAAACAAACCTAAAAAATAAAATGGTGCTATACACTTTACAATTGACCTCCATAGACTGCACTGGTGACATTACCATACATTTGTGACATCATAAACACGTGTGATATGTGTAAATTGGCGAAGATAACAAGAACATTCATAACATTACAGACAAATGGATTCCTGACGCGTCGCAGTAGTGTTTTCTGCGGACATTCCTGTAGAGGCTGTAGGCTTCAGCAGGACAAAGTCTGAACCACTCACTGATACACCGAGCGATGTAACTACCCAGCCAAGGTGATAGAGAGTCACTGAACTGCTTCTAAACTCAGATGCCCTTATTATGAGACCTGTGCTACGCTCAGCAGAGCTTCCTCCAATGTCATTACGATGCTTTGCTTTCTTGGCAAATACAAACACATAGAGAGCATTCTGTCCCAGGGCGGCCGCGTCACATGAACTTTCAAGATCCCTTAGATTTTAAAGAATTCTTCCGTTATAATAGAAAATGAGAATTACCTACATGTATTTGAGGGGCTGAAATTACAACTTTAAAAGTAATGTATGTAGGGCTGGCACCAGCACTGGGCATACCCGGGCAAGTGCTGGGGCCCAGAACTGCTGGGGGGCCCACATAAGGCTGTATATAAGGAATCCAAGGAGGTGAGGGGGGCTGCATGTAATGAATCCATAGGGAACGAGGGGAGCTTATATAAAATAACCATGAAGGGCTGTTTGGGATGATAAACGAGAATATTTTAGGGAACAGGAGACTCTTTTAGTTTCATAATTTTTAAATGCCACCATATGAGTTCAATGCAAAGGGGCCCACTCTGCCGCCCAGGGGCCTACTGAAACCTGGAGCCGACCCTGAATGTATGTCTACTTATATACTATGCCCTAATACACTGCAGGAGGTATCTCAGTACTGTAATGCATGCCTCAGGGATTGATGCTGAAATGTAATGCCAGAAACAGACCAGGGATATAGCTAAGTCTGAATCATCTTCTTTACAAACCGATGACTGAGATATTTCAGAATCTGCAGTGTGCAGATAAGACTGATCTAGAATTAGGGTACGTGACCAATGGACAAAATGGGGCACATTTACTTAACCGACCACGGAGATCCCCGAAAGTGCATTGTCCGACCGGAATTGCACTCTGCCGTGATTTCGAATCAGTCGGATCATCCGATGGCCCGCCCCCTATTTCTGTCGCATGAAAGCCAGTGCAGTTACGCCACAATATGATCGCATGCGACACAATCCCATTAAATACCTGTCACAGTGGCACAAATCACGAAAACTTCGAAAATCCGGCGAGAGTGCAAGCCGCAATGGCACATTTACTAATAATAGTGCAAACTGCACTGAATGAAGTTTGCCTGTGTATATTGTAGGGGGCGCCAGATTCAGGATTTCTGGTGCACGTTCTGCATGAATCTGGCTCCCTCTTCACTGCCCTGACATTGTGCACCACTTAATTTTTTGTGTGCCCCTTTAACATGGGGCGTGCAACACTATTCTGTCAGACTTTGCATTTTAAATCTGGTGCACGATCCAACTGAGCACCGGAACGCCCCCTTGCTTGTGAGGCCAGTGATTCGGCACAGCAGTCAGTACTGGTTCCGATCACCAAACTAACAAGCAGTAGGGATCCTCACACAAGCTGATGCATATACATTTTGATCAATAGGCTTTATTTCCAATTGGCCTTCCTTTGGCCCGATTTCCACTGCTCGTTTACTCCGACAAACTCGCTTTGCGCACGCAAAGAATTTATTGGACCAAACCTGCAACTGCTGAACTTCCCTCAGCATTTCAGGCAACATTCAGAGGTATGAAGCTCATCTGGGCAATTACTACTTTTTATGTTCAATCCATAATTTAATGACTTTTTTTACACCCCCATCTTTTAAAGTTCCATTGTTAGGAATGTATTTATTCCTATGTACCTTCCCCCTGGAATAGTTCCATAAAACCTTCCATAAAAAAATATGGTTCTGTACAGAATCACCCATGCTGTTTGCTTAATATGACTGTATCTTATAATATAGTTAAAGATTAAATCACTTTTTATATGGTTTTCATGCAGAAATTCACATACTTCCAGAATGTACGAGCTCTCTTCTTTATATTGACACGGATGTCCATCCACAGAGACGATCATCACTCATAAACATTGGGACCGCTAAACAGATTTGCATAGGCTTTTACGCTTTGAAACTAGGTGTGGATTAAGTATAGCAAGTACAATATATGTAGGAAAACAAAAGTTGTATCCCAGCTATGGGGACCCCCATAGCCTGTATATTCGTTATATATTTTCTCTGGACAATCCATTTGTGGCAAACGTGAGGGCATACTATTGTTTTGTTGAAGATGTCTTCCTAGTATGGGAGGGTTCACAATTGGAATTTTCAGCTTTCGTAAAACACCTCAATGATGTGAACAACATGAACATGCGTTTTATAGCCGTTTTTGGTGGCAAAAGGTTGGATGTTGTGGTGAGTGAGACAGGTAGTAACCTGTGCACCACGGCATTCCGAAAACCAACTGCAACAAACTCCCTATTGCACTTTGAAGAATAATAAATAGTAATGACAGTTTTTCGCCAAGGTGGAGGAGTTAACGTCCAGGCTAATGGACCCCCTCATTCCCTCGATAAAGCCTTAAAGGGGACCTACCACCACGATTCTACCTATAAAGGTAGAACGGGTGGTAGGTGGATAAATGGGACGTAAGGATAGCCCTTTTTGGGCTAATCCTTACGTCCCGGCTATCCTTTTGTAAACTTAAATCAGTTGATATGCTAATTTAATTAAGCGGCTACTGGGGCGTGGAGTAGCCGGACATGAGGCTACTAGTCGCGGCTACTCCACGCCCCAGTAGCCTTGTTCCTCCGCCTACCATGTAATCTTCGGCGCGCAGCACCTCGTAGCTGCGCGCCCTCGTCCGAGCACCCGGCGTCTGCGCATGCGCAGTAGCGCCGGCCTCGGAGCTACGGCCGCGCACCCGTAGGCCTGCGTCCTGCGCATGCGCAGAACGCAGGATATTCGCACGAGGGCGCGCAGCTACGAGGAGCTGCGCGCCAAAGATTACCCGGTAGGCGGAGGAACAAGGCTACTGGGGCGTGGAGTAGCCGCGACTAGTAGCCTCATGTCCGGCTACTCCACGCCCCAGTAGCCGCTCAATTAAATTAGCATATCAACTGATTAAAGTTTACAAAAGGATAGCCGGGACGTAAGGATTAGCCCAAAAAGGGCTATCCTTACGTCCCATTCATCCACCTACCACCCGTTCTACCTTTTAAGGAAGGTGAGGGAATTACCAAGGGAGAACGTGTTATATTCCAGGGGAGAAAGAGGGATAATGACCATAAGAAGGATGTTAGTTCCCTCTTTGTGTTCTCGTTCAATTACAGCCCTCGTGAGAGAGCGATTTGCTCCGCCATCCATAAGCACTGGCACATCTTAGAAAAAGACCCTGACTTGGCAGCTGTTTTAGTAGAAAGACCTCTTATTACTTTTAGGAGGAGCACTACACTTAGGGACACATTGGTCTGTGGAAGGTTCACGTCCCCTCAGGGTACATGGTTAAAAAAATGTGTCCCTGTTGGCAACTACGGTTGTGAGCATTGCAGCTATTGTTGCAGTAATGGCCAACTTAAAACGGTTGTTTTTGGAGGTGTTAGTCAGGCTGTACAGTCACTTATTACGCGTTGTAAAGAAGATCCCGGCACTCGCCAAATCCAAGTACAACTTACAGCATGCTGTGCAGGGACACAAGAAAAACAGGGAACGCGTTTTCGGCTCGACACGTGAGCCTTTATCAACCACATAGTAACACCGGACATAACAGACTTAAATACAAAGTAGCAAACTAAGTCCTGCCCACTGACGTCACATCCTACCGGAATCCCATCCTCCGTGGTGTGACGTAGTGGCTTCAGGTATTTTCCTCATTCTGGTTACGCTTCTGAAAGAAAGATTAAGAAAGGGTAAGATAATTAATACTGACAAAAAGCATTGACAAAGAGAATATAAAATAATGAGAACATGAAGATATCTCTAATGAACTAATGAACTAAAAATCAGGGTTAAATCGCGATTATGATCTGAGTAACTTCTCGTGATTTTTAGTTCATTAGAGATATCTTCATGTTCTCATTATTTTATATTCTCTTTGTCAATGCTTTTTGTCAGTATTAATTATCTTACCCTTTCTTAATCTTTCTTTCAGAAGCGTAACCAGAATGAGGAAAATACCTGAAGCCACTACGTCACACCACGGAGGATGGGATTCCGGTAGGATGTGACGTCAGTGGGCAGGACTTAGTTTGCTACTTTGTATTTAAGTCTGTTATGTCCGGTGGTACTATGTGGTTGATAAAGGCTCACGTGTCGAGCCGAAAACACGTTCCCTGTTTTTCTTGTGTCCCTGCACAGCATGCTGTAAGTTGTACTTACAATAAAATTTACTTGCACGGATTTGGCGAGTGCCGGGATCTTCTTTATAACCTGTATTGAGGCTGAGGCCATACCCAGAGCACCGCTGTTCTACGGAGTGCCGTCCATTTACTGTTTTTGACTTATTACGCGTTGATCCGACTACGAGGTGTACATTGTATACTGTCTTTGTGGTAGATACTATATTGGCAAGACCATTAGGAAACTCTTTACCCGTTTAAGGGAACATCTAAAATCTATAACAACAGGTAATGGCAGCCCCCGACTCATTGAAAAAGTACAGACTCACCACAAAGGGGATGCAGGGGTTCTTAAATTCTCTGGGGTCGATCGACCTTGGCTTCTCCTGCAATGGGAGAGCAATTGGATTATAAAATTTATCGCCATAGGACCCCTGGGTTTAAATGATCGTTATGAACTTAATGCCTTCCTTTGAGAGTCCCCAAGGTAACCAGTATACACATAGTACTCATTCGTATCTCTATGTATTTCTGCTGCTGATGTGTCATTATTCTGTTGTTTTTAACTTTTGACACAAGTCTTTTGCAGCAATTCGTTATTTGATCGTCTGATTGTATTGCTGCAGCTTTTTTAACTCATATATCACCTGTGTGTTTTCCAGAGCGTCCGTTGTTGTGGCTCTCGGAGTGGCTTTTTGCTCCGATAGGTGTGTTGAGTGAGCTAAACATTGCTATGCAATTGCTTCCGTGTTGACGTGTATATTCTTGGCGTTTTCTGGATGGACGTCACTCTTTGGCTTGAGAAAGTGCAGGTTAGTGCAAAACGACCCCGTCGCCTTGGTGCACCATCCCCGTACATGTCCATTCTACTGAAATAAAAGAGATCCTTCCATGAAGAAACTGCTGAGTGCTGTACCCTTCTTTTTATTACGAGAAATTTTCTAAGGGCCGTGCGCCAGTTTTCTGTCGGACTTTGCACATTCTTTTACAAATGAATGGGAGCTGCTTCAGTTCCCAGGGCTGAAAACTCCACAAACTGATGGGGTTTACCTCCCCTTCCACAGACTGATGGGTTCTACCTCCCCTTCCACAGACTGATGGGGTCTACCTCCCCTTCCACAGACTGATGGGGTCTACCTCCCCTTCCTCAGACTGATGGGTTCTACCTCCCCTACCACAGACTGATGGGGTCTACCTCCCCTTCCACAGACTGATGGGTTCTACCTCCTCTTCCACAGACTGATGGGGTCTACCTCCCCTTCCACATACTGATGGGTTCTACCTCCCCTTCCACAGACTGATGGGGTATACCTCCCCTTCCACAGACTGATGGGTTCTACCTCCCCTTCCACAGACTGATGGGTTCTACCTCCCCTTCCACAGACTGATGGGGTCTACCTCCCCTTCCACAGACTGATGGGTTCTACCTCCCCTTCCATAGACTGATGGGTTCAACCTCCCCTTCCAAAGACTGATGGGTTCTACCTCCCCTTCCACAGACTGATGGGTTCTACCTCCCCTTCCACAGACTGATGGGTTCTACTTTCTCTTCCACAGACTGATAGGGTCTACCTCCCCTTCCACAGACTGATGGATTCTACCTCCCCTTCCACAGACTGATGGATTCTACCTCCCCTTCCACAGACGGATGTATTCTACCTCCCCTTCCTCAGAATGATGGGGTCTACCTCCACTTCCACAGACTGATGGGGTATACCTCCCCTTCCACAGACTGATGGGGTCTACCTCCCCTTCCACAGACTGATGGGGTCTACCTCCCCTTCCACAGACTGATGTGGTCTACCTCCCCTTCCACAGACTGATGGGTTCTACCTCCCCTTCCACAGACTGATGGGTTCTACCTACCCTTCCACAGACTGATGGGGTCTACCTCCCCTTCCACAGACTGATGGGGTCTACCTCCCCTTCCATAGACTGATGGGTTCTACCTCCCCTTCCACAGATTGGTGGGTTCTACCAACCCTTCCACAGACTGATGGGTTCTACCTCTCCTTCCACAGACTGATGGGTTCTACCTCCCCTTCCACAGACTGATGGGGTCTACCTCCCCTTCCACATACTGATGGGGTCTACCTCCCCTTCCTCAGATCTGATATTGATGACCTATTCTATGGAAAGGGTGACATCACTAACTAGGAAAGCAGCACTACAAAGGCAGCAGAGGACATGTGTAAGGTGTGTGATTTTATGTGTGTGTTTTTCTGTACTTAGTATCTGTCTGGTGTTTCTGATATATGTATTTGTCTACACCAGTGATTTTCAACCTGTGTGCCGCGGCACACTAGTGTGCCACGACACATGGTTGAGTGTGCCGCGGGGAGCCCCTGTGTAGCGCTGCGGCCGCGCCCCTGTGTTTCTGCCCCCATACTTACCTCCAAGCCCGCGTCGGCGATCTGCCCATCTTCTGTAGCTCCTGCACCGCGCGGCCCATGTCACGTGACTGACGCAACCTGACGTCACGTGACATGGGCCGCGCGGCATGGGCCATGGGCCACGTGACATGGGCCACGCGGTGCAAGAGCTACAGAAGATGGGCGGATCGCCATTAGGAGAGAAGTTACGCGGAAGAAGACATCAAGGGTAAGTATATAAGGTTATTTGTATAAGGAAGGAAGCCAAATTCTTTTTTTTTATTAGTAAAGAGAGGCCTCTAGGGCCTTTTAATTAGTAAAGGGGGGCCTCTAGGGCCTTTTAATTAGTAAAGGGGGGCCTCTAGGGCCTTTTAATTAGTAAAGGGGGGCCTCTAGGGCCTTTTAATTAGTAAAGGGAGGCCTCTAGGGCCTTTTAATTAGTAAAGGGGGGCCTCTAGGGCCTTTTAATTAGTAAAGGGGGGCCTCTAAGGCCTTTTAATTAGTAAACGGAGGCCTCTAGGGCCTTTTAATTAGTAAAGGGGGGCCTCTAGGGCCTTTTA
The DNA here is from genome assembly GCF_040894005.1 of Engystomops pustulosus. Lineage (NCBI taxonomy): Eukaryota > Metazoa > Chordata > Amphibia > Anura > Leptodactylidae > Engystomops > Engystomops pustulosus. The sequence goes on from NC_092420.1 coordinate 27,914,232, forward strand.
ATTAGTAAAGGGGGGCCTCTAGGGCCTTTTAATTAGTAAAGGGAGGCCGCTAGGGCCTTTTAATTAGTAAAGGGGGGCCTCTAGGGGCTCTTGATTAGTAAAGGGAGGCCGCTAGGGGCTCTTGTTTAGTAAAGGGAGGCCGCTAGGGGCTCTTGATTAGTAAAGGGAGGCCGCTAGGGGCTCTTGTTTAGTAAAGGGAGGCCGCTAGGGGCTCTTGATTAGTAAAGGGAGGCCGCTAGGGGCTCTTGATTAGTAAAGGGAGGCCGCTAGGGGCTCTTGATTAGTAAAGGGAGGCCGCTAGGGGCTCTTGATTAGTAAAGGGAGGCCGCTCGGGCCTTTTAATTAGTAAAGGGGGGCCTCTAGGGGCTCTTGATTAGTAAAGGGAGGCCGCTAGGGGCTCTAGATTAGTAAAGGGAGGCCGCTAGGGGCTCTTGATTAGTAAAGAGAGGCCGCTAGGGGCTCTTGATTAGTAAAGGGAGGCCGCTAGGGGCTCTTGATTAGTAAAGGGAGGATGCTAGGGGCTCTTGATTAGTAAAGGGAGGCCGCTAGGGGCTCTTGATTAGTAAAGGGAGGCCGCTAGGGGCTCTTGATTAGTAAAGGGAGGCCGCTAGGGGCTCTTGATTAGTAAAGGGAGGCCGCTAGGGGCTCTTGATTAGTAAAGGGAGGCCGCTAGGGGCTCTTGATTAGTAAAGGGAGGCCGCTAGGGGCTCTTGATTAGTAAAGGGAGGCCGCTAGGAGCTCTTGATTAGTAAAGGGAGGCCGCTAGGGGCTCTTGATTAGTAAAGGGAGGCCGCTAGGGGCTCTTGATTAGTAAAGGGAGGCCGCTCGGGTCTTTTGATTAGTAAAGGGAGGCCGCTAGGGGTTTTTTATTAGTAAAGGGAGGCCTTTTATGACTGTTTTAGTGTCATTTTGTGCTATTTTGGTTGGTGGTGTGCTACAGGATTTTCTAAGTATAAAAAGTGTGCCGCGGCTCAAAAAAGGTTGAAAATCACTGGTCTACACCAATGCTACATATACGGTATGGACACAGCTTAGCACCTTTCTACTATTCTTATCTTGCATATATAGACACTGCACAATACTACTTTACTTCCCATATCTAATGTATATAAACATGGCACAGAACTACTCCTCCTATTCTGAACATAGGACTACTACAATCTATAGTGTAGAGGCACAGCATTGCTATTATTATCGTATATGGACACTGCACTACACTGCATACTTGGATATTGCACAAAATTACTACTCTGATAATGTATACAGTATATAGGCATTGCACAGTACTACTACCTCTATATACCTCTATATACGGTATTACACATTTATGTTACTCCTATGCAGCATATATGTTATTACTACTATTCTTATTACTACTGTGTTGTAATTACTACTGTTATCCTATATGTATAGACACTGCACAGTACTACTACTCCCATCTGATACACAAAATGTTACCACTTTTCACACTGTATTATATAGGCAGTGCACAATACTTCTATTCTTATTTTTCATATATGAGTATTGCACAGTATCACAGTAATTCTACTCTAATTCTGTATATATGGAGACTGGTCTTCATTTAGGCGGTATGGGAGGGCGCCTGGGGCCTTTGGCTACCCCTGGCTTGGCCTCTGTGCTCTGCAGCTGAACTCCCCCTAAACCTCATTAAATTATCATTAAATTACTTCTATGAACAGTACAAGATTAAGGATATAGAGTAGTACTTTACAAACAAGAGGTCAGACGGACTCATGTTTTCGCGATCTGTGGGGGTCTCAGCACTAAGACCCCCACTCATCAACAAGTTAGGCACTATCCCAAAGTAAAGCCCTGTCTATATCCAAGGTTTAATCTGGGGGAAACTAAGTTGTAAAAGTTCATCAATGCACAGGATAAAGTGTTGTACTCTACATAGTTAATGTTTCCTTGAGTGGAAGTATTCAGGATATGTATTGATAGAGGTTACGCTCTTCTCTCATGAGACTTTGAAAATCACAAGACAATTTCACATGAGAGATGTAACATATTCAGAGTAATCCTAAACTTCTGTTCTTATTAATTCTTTACTAGGTGCAAAAGCATGACAGGAATGAGGCCAGATCTCTCCTTATAGGAACAATAGAAAACTCACAACAAATCCACCATATTATCTCACTGGAAGGTGGGACTGGCCCACCAGAGTACTCGATTGGTAGGCCCATACTCTTGGACATTATTGGATCTTCATGGTCCAGCTAACATCACTCCACTCCACTTTATTAGTAGATATTATCTGCCCCCACCGCACCTCCGAATCACTTTATCTAGTGTACCCAAGCAAACATAGTCAAATGAAAAAGTAGAAAAAGTAGAAGTCAGCTCACCTGGCAAAGCAAGCAAACATAGTCCAACACTTCTCATTTCTCTCGACTTTATATGTGTGGAGTGTATGTGTTTATATTTTTATATACTTATATACTTTTGGTTGAGATATCAAAAGTACATACGTATATATATATATATGGGGAGGAGACACCAAATCCTAAGAATACATCCCCACAGAAGATTGTTGGTAGGAAAAATTGATGCCAAAATCCCTAAAACTGGATTACTACTATGGACATTAACATTGCATAAAACAAGTGAATAAAATAAAGTTCTATAGTATAATTTAAAGTAAGTGTCTATTTCTGCAATTATTTTGGCTCTAATAATACCACTTCCAAATCAGATTCTCACTTTGAAATGCTGAATACTGTCTTGCTAACAATCCAGTCTTGCCCGTCGAAGTCTTAAGCTAAACGTGTTGTCATCTTTAGGAAATTCATGGAGGCTTCTGGGGGTTTTGGTTGAAGCAGCACTATTCATCTCTATACTCATGGGTTTATACTTCTAACATCAAAGTCATGGAATTGCTGTATGAAGTGGCTGGATGTTGTGATAAGAGGGCAAAGTAGGGAGCCTGACTGTACGAGTGTCATGTAATCTGTTACATCTGCCATGTAACATTGTGCAGCCATTGGCTGCAACAGGTGGGTGAGGTTTTGGCCTTATGATGATACATTTTTTGTTAAACATTTAAAGGGGTTGTCTGGGTTCATGAATGTGTTTACGATTAACCTGTAGTAGTGTAAAAATAATTGTAAAATAATTGCAAAAAAAAAATTAGCCAATAATTAATTAACCTTTTTATAGAATGTTTTTATTCTTATCACAAATCAAAATAGACAAGTGTTCTATCTATCTATCTATCTATCTATCTATCTATCTATCTATATATCTATCCATCCATCACCTGTCATCTATCTATCCATCTATCTCTCCATCTCATATCTATCTATCTATCTATCTATCTATCTATCCATCTCCTATCTATCTATCTATCTATCTATCTCATATATATCTATCTATCTATCTATCTATCTGTCTATGCTTGCTACATTTGGATAAATTAACGACTAAGCAGCCGTACAGTATATTACACTTCATGTGAAAAATGCTTTGGATCTCACAACTAAAAATTACCTGTTATGGAAGAAAACTGAAGTTGAAACTAATTACAGAGGTGTTTTTTAAGGTCAGGATATTTGCATGTTTGTTCCCCACTATTCTTATTTTTTCGTTTGCATCTGCAATCCTGCAAAATTAGATACATCCCCATTTTAAAAAGATGGTTTCAAAAGTGGTTTGTGGATGTCCTTCCATGTTGCTAGAATGACAAATGTGAAGTTGTGCAACAGTAAATGTGCTGTCTTAGCAGAGTTTGTATCCAGGATACAGAACGGTTGTGATCTGTGTTTATGAGCATCTTCTTTAAATATGTAAAAATGATAAATGCTCTTTATTAAAATATTGATGACCTGTACCCATATTGGTGGGGGTCAAACACCTAGCACCCCGAAAGATTACTGTATACCTAGTTTTACCACAAGCAAAAATAGTAAAAACAAAGAGTATATTAAAAATCACACAGGCGCATGCTAAAGGTATAAGTGGAACAATTGTCATCGCTGGTATCAGCTGTGTGCCTCTACACCTCTATTTACTAAGAAAGAGAGCAATACTGGAGTATACCTGCGCTGGCTAAGAAAAGTATATATGTATATGTTATGTAATGTACAAGGGGGAAAACTGAACTTCCTACACTGAGATTAACTCTAAAAAGACCAATTGTTGCATTTGGTGGGACACTAACCTGTGACACCAATTCTAGTGGTTTTCCGCTGGTCCGGTAGGTATATACAGCAGTGTAATTTCTTGAGTCCAGGTTAGTGTTCCATTATACGCTATTATTCCCCGTTGTAGTCCACGTAGTAGTTGAGCAGTAGCGACAGTGGATTTCCCAACACTTACAATGATTTGGTAAGAACTGGCTTCCATCTTTTAAATAGCCATTGGTTATGCAGCTTAAACATAGGGTAGTGCTATTACCATTTATAACAGGCACTACAGAGGTTACCGCTGCTATTACTATGATAGGAACCATAAATATATGGTCCAACAGCAGGCTTCATGCCCATGTTTGTCCAGCCTCTTGCTAATTAACTCCCTCACTTACCTGTTACTCCACGCTGTCCGGGTCAGTCCGCTTCTTTTTCTGTGTTCCACCACTCATGATTTTACTGTATTTTATTGATATTTACATGACGGTGCCATCTCATGTTGGCACCGTTCATGTTATTGTGATTATGTGTGACTAATAAAGACCTAGTTCTTATATGCACCTTTCTAGTCTGTCCTTCTTTCCCCTCTGGTTGAGGGGTATGTTTGTTTTCAATTTGGTTACTGTGGACTAATAAGACTAGGTGCGTTACCGCATGGGGTGACCGAATAGTGGGCTATACATTTGGCCTCGGTATATACTTAGGGATGATCTTAATCTTCCCAAAAACCCTTTTACCTGTATCCAGTTTTTTGTTTAAATTGGAAATTAAGCAGTTAATGGTAAATATAAAAAGTAAGAATAGATGCCAATAAAATAACGTTAATTGAGGCATCAGTAGGCAGCACCCTCCTCTCAAAATTCCAGCTGCAGCCACCCCTTACAAATAAAATGTCCAACAGCCTCCCCTCACAAATGAAATGTTCAGCAGCCTCCCCTTATAAATGTCCAGCAGCCTCCCCTTATAAATGTCCAGCAGCAGCCTCTAATCATTAATGAAATGTCCACGGCAGCCTCCTCTCACTAATAAAATGTTCAGTAGCAGAATTGTCCGTATGCTGTTCTGTGTGAATGTTTTTGAGGACCTATTCTAAAGATATTCTATTAATATTTTTGGGAAGGCTTTGGATTTTTCAAAGGGAGACCCTCCGTTCCAGGCTATGACACCTGATTCACGTACTGTATGTAGAATTTGAATGGCTGTTATGTAATGCTCTGTATTTCTTCTGAAGAATATTCTGAATTCCAAGGCAGCTCCACTACAGTCTATGAAGAATCATTTGTAGGACAACTACAAACCATTTGGATATCATGAACAAGGAATTTGGATATAAATACAAACCATTGCCTCTGTCCACTCTGCTTGTATCAGCCTATGAGTGCAGGTCTGGATGTTGGACCCAACTGACCTCCAAATAGTAACTTAGGACATTGCCAGCAAACAATGACAGTAATGGTGAGGCTCTCCGTCAGTTTTGATCACACAGTGTTGCTTAGCTGCTCTTTTGTTGAATTTTCATTATAGAAATCAAGAAGTATGTCTGCCTTGTGAGACCCCAGTCCACATTTGCTATTGTACAAATGTATAGGGAAATGTGTTAGCATTCAGGGCTGTGATTCATGTAACATATGACATGGAGACAAATCATACTGCACCCACATTTGGGTAGCACACCTGCCACCAACTATAGTCTAGCCTAAATGGCACATTCATAAGAAAACTAATTTAGGTTTTTGTAGTTCATAAGAAAACTAATGTGTAATTTATTGAGTATCTGAATGCAGGAAGTTAAAGGGAAATACAGGTGACATCGCTAGGATAGTATCAGTATAGGTAGGACTCTCAGCACCCTACACAAAGCAGTCACAATCACCGTTCCTGCAACCTCCCTGGCCTGTTTGATGAGGAGTGGATTAAAATTGGCCTAGGCCCTTGGCTGTATGATGCAAGCTCTCCACTGAAAAGTACTTTTGTTAAAAACATTTTATTTATTCATTGTCTCACAGAAGCAGATTTACAGTGATAGTAGTAGTTGGTTTAGTGCCTATATATGCAGGAGTACTAGTACTGTGTATGAACTACACTCACTGGCCACTTTATTAGGTACACCATGCTAGTAACGGGTTGGACCCCCTTTTGCCTTCAGAACTGCCTCAATTCTTCATGGCATAAATTCAACAAGGTGCTGGAAGCATTCCTCAGAGATTTTGGTCCATATTGACATGATGGCATCACACAGTTGCCGCAGATTTGTCGGCTGCACATCCATGATGCAAATCTCCCGTTCCACCACATCCCAAAGATGCTCTATTGGATTGAGATCTGGTGACTGTGGAGGCCATTTGAGTACAGTGACCTCATTGTCATGTTCAAGAAACCAGTCTGAGATGATTCCAGCTTTATGACATGGCGCATTATCCTGCTGAAAGTAGCCATCAGATGTTACAGGGTACATTGTGGTCATAAAGGGATGGACATGGTCAGCAACAATACTCAGGTAGGTTGTGGCGTTGCAACGATGCTCAATTGGTACCAAGGGGCCCAAAGAGTGCCAAGAAAATATTCCCCACACCATGACATCACCACCACCAGCCTGAACCGTTGATACAAGGCAGGATGGATCCATGCTTTCATGTTGTTGACGCCAAATTCTGACCCTACCATCCGAATGTCGCAGCAGAAATCAAGACTCATCAGACCAGGCAACGTTTTTCCAATCTTCTACTGTCCAATTTCGATGAGCTTGTGCAAATTGTAGCCTCAGTTTCCTGTTCTTAGCTGAAAGGAGTGGCACCCGGTGTGGTCTTCTGCTGCTGTAGCCCATCTGCCTCAAAGTTCGACGTACTGTGCGTTCAGAGATGCTCTTCTGCCTACCTTGGTCGTAATGAGTGGCGATTTGAGTCACTGTTGCCTTTCTATCAGCTCGAACCAGTCTGCCCATTCTCCTCTGACCTCTGGCATCAACAAGGCATTTCCGCCCACAGAACTGCCGCTCACTGGATGTTTTTTCTTTTTCGGACCATTCTCTGTAAACCCTAGAGATGGTTGTGCGTGAAAATCCCAGTAGATCAGCAGTTTCTGAAATACTCAGACCAGCCCTTCTGGCACCAACAACCATGCCACGTTCAAAGGCACTCAAATCACCTTTCTTCCCCATACTGATGCTCGGTGTGAACTGCAGGAGATTGTCTTGACCATGTCTACATGCCTAAATGCACTGAGTTGCCGCCATGTGATTGGCTGATTAGAAATTAAGTGTTAACGAGCAGTTGGACAGGTGTACCTAATAAAGTGGCCGGTGAGTGTATATATAGGATGAAAACTGTAGTACTTTGCCAAATGTGCAGGTTAAATATTCCAATTAGAGGAAGAAGAAAAATCTGGAACTCACCGCAATGTTTCTGTAAAATCTCTTTCTTTACTTCATCTTTGTAAAAGAATAAGCAACCAGTACAGGGGAGAGGAGTGCACAGCGCTAGCAACCTTAGGGGCGAATCGTTTTGCACACAAAGCACTTGTTCTACAGGTTAGAAGTTGTAATTCTGTTCAGTGCTCAGATATCAGGATAAGAGTGGTGGTAATGTGCAGTGGCAATACATACACAGGAGTAGTAGCAATTTACGGTGTGAATATATGCAGGAAAAAAACATACATAGTAGTGTAGAGTTGAAGACACTTTTCCTTATTACCTCCACGTATTATGTCATTATCAAACATAGAGAATAGTTTTGGTGGCCATGGGCCATCCACTGCAGTCTTCAATGTTTAATCTGTGCTGTCTACATAGTGGCAGAAATGCAGATTATTTCAGCTTTGCTCTGTTCAAGTATATTTAAGTTTAATAAAAATTCTGTCATTGACATGCTGTGTTTTGTCTGAGGGGAACGGAATATAGAATAAGAAAAAGGTGCCAAATGATGATTATCAAAAGCACTCCAAGTGCTTATTCCTTGCACTTGCAGTTCCAGTGTAGGTAGGTTGGACACTTTTTCACGCGCATTTTCAATGCAATTTCAAATCTGAGCTCTATCTTTTCAATGGCAATTGCTGCGTGAAAAATGCATTGCACTAGCATTGCACTTGCATGTGTCTCAGAGTGCAATGCGTTTTTGATGCATCTCCATAGACTTGCATGGTGCATTAAAAAAAAACGTGCGTGTGCGCGTGAAAAAAAAATGCAAGTCTGAAAAGACTCATTGATTACAATGGGTCAGAGTGCAATGCAAGTTCTGAGCGTCAAAAACACGCACAGAAAACACGCGTGAAAAACACAAGTGTGAAAGGGGCCTTAGGGTAGAAAGCCTACATGACCCACTTTGCAAACTGCACAGGTAGCACAAGCTATTCCACAAGCACTGTGTATTAAATATCAATTTATGGGCCAATTTATTTACCCACAACTGGTCTGGGAGAGAGGGAATCAGTGGTGGATTCATTTCCTACACTGAGTTCCTAATATTGATGCACCTAAATGTTACGGATAATAGACTCATGGTTTGGACTGGTACAACAATCACAAACCATCATGTTTAATTGATTCCAGTTCAGTCAGACCAAGACTGGTCCAGACATGTGGCTCCAACATGGAAAGTGTTCCCAGACTGTTCATAGATGTCTATATTGGCCCTAAAGTATTATCCCTACGTTGTAAATGCATGACATATTGCTAAGGTTTATGATGGGTCTGGCACCACTACCTATCCTGAGACTAAAGATTCTGGATACCAAGCTGGCTACATTACAGGCATTTTTATGACAATTACAATGAAAGATAAGAAACTGAAGTGAAGAAACTTGATAGTTACCTCATTATCAGTGACACCCACAGTACAAAAAAAGAGTTAAAAAAAGCCCTAAAGGGGAGTGTTTGGGCCAAAATATTAGAATATTAGAAGATTCTATACTTAGCACTTCTGAACCCTTGGTAAGAACATCACATTCATTCCGCAAGTGATACCTGCACCAATTCCTGGTCTCAAACATGTCTACTGACACCAGGGTTTGGTTCAGACATCACATTTTTCCAAAAAAACTAACGCCCCCCCAAAAAAGCAAGCATTTGGGAGGTGACAATAAAAAAAACAACATATTGGGGCACATTTACTTACCTGGTCCTGTCGCGATCCCCATGCCGAGCTGTGTTGTCTGACGAGGATGAAGTCTGGCGCGATTCACTAAGACCGTGTGCCCGATATCCTGCATGTGTCGCTTCCCCGCTCAGGTCCACCGGAGTTCACCTTCTTCCCGGTGTATGTGAGTGCATGTCTTCCGACACAATTTGAATTTAATTCCCGCGCTTAGTCCGAATCAGTCGGGTTGTCCGAGGCCACGCCCCCCGATTTGTTTTGCATGCAAGTCGGCGCGATTCCGCCAAAATCCGTTCGTTTGCGCCAAAAACCCCTATTAAATGCCGCGTAAATAGTCGGGAAACCCGACGGAAATGCGCCGTGCGGACCCTTAGTAAATGTGCCCCAATATGATCATGAAGGGAAAAAAAACTAAGAAAGTGCGTAACATAACCTGACAAAATGTCCAAACTGTACCAGAAATGCGTGGATTGCTCTTAAAATCATGTTTTTATATTTTTGTAACTTTTTAATCTAATATATAAATAAAAGCTGGATTTTTTCTGGAACGCTCTTGTCATACAAAGTGAAGTTCCTAGACACCAAAACAATGTCTGTAACTTGTTTACCTGTTTGGCAAGTGATCCGTAGTGTGACCATGGACATTAAGGGACAATTGCAGCCCGGTAGAAAGGAGTTAAGATATAATTATAATCGCTTAACAAAAAAAAAAATGATAAAAATATAAAGCATACATAACTACATTTCTTTTAGGTGTTATGTGAATAAAATGTGCCAAACCTGAACACTGCCAAAGCACAAAATAATTACACATTTGTACGACAGGTACACTGCACATTCCAGTCTTGTTGGCACCGGGCATAAAATCATGTTTCATGTTATATCAAGTCTTAAAGTTGTTCTAATTCTAACGCACACATACTAAAGTGCATCTAGTGTCACTGAAAAAAAAATGGGGAAAAATCCACCAATACACTACTGTGAGAAACTTTTTGTTTAACAATGGCAGATTTTTCCAAGGGTTTTTCCAAGATCAATGGGAAGCGGAGGAGAAAGAAGAGACATGTTCTATGTTTGATGCCAAATCTGGGAAGATTGTGTCTGGAATAAAGGTTGCCTTGGTAAGAATCTTTGTTGGAAAGTGCAGTGAGTAAGAGAGATGAGTGGACCTCTTTAGGTTTGGACAAACTCTTCGGATCTGAACTTGTAAGTTTGGTTCGAGTAGCTGAATGCTCACCACCACTGGTAACAGCCGGGATGGGGGCTCTTACCAATTGTTGATGTAACTCAACAAAGTCGCTGTCACATGTGCACCAAGATTTTCCCTAGGATCGTTGCCCCTAGTGACTTTGCAGGGAGCAATGATCCTAAGGAAAATGCCATCATGCACCTGTCTCTGGCATTTTATGGGTTAACAACTGCAATTGTTGGCAACAGCGATTGTAGTTGTTACTGGGGGGGTGAAGTCCAGGTTCTGGGACCTGTACCTGCAATGTTTGACACATTGCAAGTTTGGGTCTGTTCATCCCTACTCAGAATTTTACTGTGATTTTCTGGTGGAAGTACCGCCTTGTGAACTGACCCTTGGGAAGCTTCCTTAACCCCCTAAGGACCAGGCCCTTTTTCGTTTTTGCGTCTTTATTTTGCACTCCCCACCTTCAAAAATAACTTTTTTATTTTTCCAAGTAAAGAGCTCTGTGATGGCTTGTTTTCTGCGTAATACAATTGCACTTCATAGTGATGGTATTTAATATTCTATGCCGTGTACTGGGAAGCAGGAAAAAAATTCTAAATGCCGTGAAAATGATGAAAAAACGCATTTGCACCATTTCTTGTGGGCTTGGATTTTACGACTTTCACTGTGAGCCCCAAATGACATGTCTACTTTATTCTTTGGGTCAGTACGATCACGGAGATAACAAATTTGTATAGGTTTTATAATGTTTTCATACATTTACAAAAATTAAAACCTCCTGTACAAAAAAAATTCTTCATTGTGCCGTCTTCTGGCGCTAATAACTTTTTCAAACTTTGGTGTACGGAGCTGTGGGTGGTTTCATTTTTTATGACTTTTTATTATGTTTTCAATGCTTCTATTTTTAGGACAGTGCGACCTTTTGATCACTTTTTATGGAATTTTTTTATATTTTTCAAAATGGCAAAAAAGTGGCATTTGCGACTTTGAGCGCTATTTTCCGTTAGGGGGTTGAACACAGTGAAAAAACGTTATTATACTTTAATAGATCGGGCATTTTCGGATGCAGCGATAGCTAATGTGTTTATGATTTTTACTGTTTATTTATATTTATATCAATTCTGGGGAAAGGGGGTTTATTTGAATTTTTTGCTTTTTTTTATATAATTTTGGGGGATTTTGTACATCATCTGTTACATCTATTGCAAATCGCACATTGTAATAGATAGCCTAAAACATGATAGCCTCGGATCTTTGTGTGACCTGAAGCTGTCATGGCAATGGATCGCCGCTGGCTCGTTAATGCCACCGGCAAAGTTGATCAAAGAGCTATCACCCTGCAATCAAAGGGTTAACATCCTGCTAGCACTGATCGCGGGTGTAAGCAACGGGCATTTGCATCATTGTGAAACGCCCGTCACTGTGAAGCAAACGCCCGGTGGGTATGAAGAAGGCTCAGCCCGTGAGCCCACTTCATACTCCCCTATACGCAACAAGATGTAAAGGTACCTGGCCCGATTTTGTGTGTTGGTTTTTTTGCTCCCCACTTTCAAAAATCTATAATTTTTTTATTTTTCCATTTACAGAGCGGTATGGGGGCTTGTTTTCTGTGTAACAGCTTCCTAGTGTCAATATTGAAAAAAATTCCAAATGCTTTTAAATTGAGAAAAGAAAAGCGTTCGCACCATGTTCTTGTGCGTTCTGTTTTTATGGCTTTCACTGTACATTCCAAATGATGACACCTCTCCTGTATTCTTTGGGTCGGTACGATCGGCGGATATAAATCCAGTGGATACCAAATGTATATATACAGGCGGTCCCCTACTTAAGGACACCCGACTTACAGACAACCCATAGTTACAGACAGACCCCTCTGACCTCTAGTAAAGCATTCAGCTTTACTATAGTCCCAGACTGCAATAATCAGCTGTAAGGTGTCTGTAATGAAGCTTTATTGATGATCCTTGGTCCCATTACAGCAAAAAAATGTTTTAACTCCAATTGTCACTGGGGCCAAAATTTTTTTTGTCTGGATCTACAATTATAAAATATACAGTTTCGACTTACATACAAATTCAACTTAAGAACAAACCTCCGGCCCCTATCTTGTACTGCCTGTATTTTATTAGGTTCTAATAGGTTTTAGGAAATTAAAACTTTGTGCACAAAAAAAATCTTCATTTCGCATGCATGCATTTCTGATGCAGATAGCTTTTTCATGCTTTGGTGTGTTTCGCCATTTTTTGAGGGGCTACTATTTTGAAGATTTCGGACATTTAGGCACTATGTTCTGTTATGGAGTTCACCACCAGAACCGTTTCTATATTTTGATATATTGGGACTTTTGGAATGCGGCGAAACTTAACATGTTTATTATTTTATTTATTTTCATATCACTTGTCGGGAAAGGGTTTTTGTTATTATTTTTTTTACTTTTTCTTTGCACTATTTTTAAGCCCCCCCTTTAGGGTAGTTTCACCCTAGGGAGTCTGATCGGGAAGCCGCTTTGCTATTAGCAACCTATCCGTGCCTATCCGTCCTGGCACTGCGGCGTAATAGTGTGGTGCACTCTGGGAAGGGGTAAAGGGGTTTTCTAGGGGTCTGGGGCAAGGGTGTTAAAAAGAAGTAATCTGCATGTGTTATCCCTGGCCTCCTTCCTTCTAAAATCAACTATATACAATTGAGTAATTAGCGGACCCGAACTGCAATGGTCTGTTTGCGCCGAATATGGCAGGTTCAGGTCCGCAGAACACAAACTCAGACTTCAGTCAGAAGGGGAGCATTGATTCCTACCAATATGGTGGCGTGCTTGCACCACCGGCGATTAAATGCAATGAGCCCGTTTACAGTGAGTGAGCTGACACATTTCGTGTCATAACATAACCTGTCCATGTCCACTGTTACAGCTTCACAAGTTAGGCTACGTTCACACAGCCATATGGGGGATGTTTATACGGCCGACGTATATATGCCATATATACTTCCCCCATAGACGGCAATGGCCAGTGTACGGCAGCAGAGCTCACCCCCTCCTCCTCTCCCTGGCGCCGATATGTGCCCGCAGTGCTTAAACTGCTCATGAACGCTTTCCCCTTCCACTGTGTATGATTACAGGCAAAGGGAAGAGGAAGTGCCGAGGAAGCAGGGGGAGGGGAAACAGTGTAATAGCCTGTGAAGCTACATCATGGAGAGGCTCTAGTTTTAGCATAGTTTAGAACGTTGATTGTAAAAGGAAGGAGGCCACGGATAACAAATAAAAGAAGATTATCACAATCCAGGTGCCTGGGTCTATGAGTAAGTTCCTATGGTTTATCTTGCTTGATTTTAATGATTTAATGATTTTCAATACCTCATTGCAAGTCACTTCTGCTCTCTTTTCACTACCCAACCCCATACAGTACACTCCTCCTGCTTATGTTATCCTGCAAGCATTGGATTTCCAGGCTTCTCTGCAGTCCTATGCACCTCCGTATACACAGTAAGATGTGGCTGATGACCGGTTCATGCAGCAGCGTTATATATCTATGTGGTTATTTTATTTATTTATCCCTTATTTATCCCGATCCCTCATCCTTACCCCCTGGCTGGACCATCGTACAAGCACGATCACCTCCTGCGCCCCCCTTTCTCCTCATAGACTGTAAGCTCTTGCGCACAGGGCCCTCACTCCTATTGTTTCACATGACTATGTTATTGCTTTGTTATGTCTTTTTTTGTTTGTATATTTCCCGCATGATCTGTAAAACGCCACAGAATATCACAGTATTATAGAAAGAAATATTTATTCTTAATATTTTCCCTAAATATAAAATTTAAAATAGTTTTGCTTCTCAATTTTCAAACCATCCTGATTTTTTTTTCTAGTTTCTTAGCACATTGTAGTGAAATGTAAAAAAAAATTAAAAATCATGGCTTTAAGACAAGAAGTAAGAAAAAATGTTTGCATCTGTAAAATGCACAGAGATCCTTTGGGATAATAGTGATTGATTTGATTTTTCTGTACAGGTGGTCCCCTACTTAAGGGCACCCGACTTACAGACAAACCCTAGTTAAAGACAGACCCCTGGGCCGACTGTGACCACTGATGAAGCTCTCTGGATGCTTTACTATAGTACCAGACTGCAATGATCAGCTGTAAGGTGTCTGTAATGAAGCTTTATTGATAATCCTTGGTCCCATTACAGCAAAAATTTTGAAAATCCAATTGTCACTGGGACAAAAAAAGAATTTTGTCTGGAGCTACAATTGTAAAATATACAGTTCTGACTTCAACTTAAAATATACAAATTCAACTTAAGAACAAACCCATGGAACCTATCTTGTAAGTAACCCTGGAACTGCCTGTACATGAATATATGTATTATTTTTTTGGGAAAAACTCCTTTCCGTGCGATGGAATAATATGTGTATAAAGCAGGAGTTCCCTCTTTTATGCACAGTGTATATGCTATTAGGGATGAGCCTGGCTGATGTAGCAGAGCTGAGTTTGCTGTCCTGGCAATTTAGGCTTTATACAGCATCTGTAAAGGACAAAACATGCAAACACACAATTTTGATGACTGAGAGAAACTTTTAGGCCAGTAGGTGGCAGCAAAACCTTAATCAGTTTTTATTAGAAATATTATTTAGAAAATGTTAAAATCTTATAGCAAGCAGAGGGATTGTACAACCCCAAGCTGATGGTCAGTGGAGCAGAGATAGGACAGTAATAATGTTCTCTCCATACTCTATGAAAGTTTAGGGAGGAGAGAGAGGGAGGACCTCATAGAGGAAAGGGGAGTGGCTGACACCAGAGAGCACAGGCACTGATGAGAGGGAAGACACAGAATAGTGGAGGGACTTCATGTGACAGCTGAGGCTTTCAGTGGACACTATCCCTTCCAGCCTGGACTCTTCTCCCAGCTTATGGCTGACTGCTCCTGAGCAGCAAGATAACAAGTGGCCCAGCAGAGCTCAGTGTCCTCCTGACTGATCACCATTGCAGGTCAGTGATCTTCACTTTACTGATTTATATCTATGGATATGCACTTTATATACTGAACATGTCTATTGGACCCTATGATCCTAATAATTTCACTAAGATCCCTGCACCAGTGCCAGGACATGTTCATTCTGCATATTACAGGGGTCCCAGGACTCCCAAATCCAGGATCCTGAATTTCCATATAGACTTACACTTTCAGTAATTCTCTGTAAATCTTTATGATCTACCTACACATCCAAAGCTATTTTGCATGTAAACATTTACAATTTTTCCTGTGTTGCCATTATAGTATTTTAAGGTTTTATGAATTTTATTGCCGTGTCCGATTGACTTGTGTAACTAGCAAGAAATTTTGTGGGGTCTACTGTACTGAGGGATATAGGGGGCAAATGTTTTATGTTGTGGGTTAAACACTATTAAAAAGAACAGTTTATGTTACAAATATATCAATTGTTCGGGACTACACATTAATCAATATGTGATATCCCTTACAGTATCTCACATATAATGAAGAATGGTCACTAGGTGATGTGTATGGACACTAGTAATATCTCACCTGTCCTGAAGTAGGATCAGTTATAATGTACTGGGGACAACAGAGTGGTTGGTAGTAATGTCTCACCTGTTCTGAAGTGGGATCAATCCTGATCTACTGAGGATAGGAGAGTGGAGAGTGGATAGTAGTAATGTCTCACCTGTCCTGAAGTAGGATCAGTAATGATGTACTGAGGATAGGAGAGTGGAGAATGGATAGTAGTAATGTCTTGTCTGTCCTGAAGTGGGATCAATCCTGATCTACTGAGGATAGGAAAGTGGAGAATGGATAGTAGTAATGTCTCACCTGTCCTTAAGTAGGATCAGTCATGATGTACTGAGGATAGGAGAGTGGAGAATGGATAGTAGTAATGTCTCACCTGTCCTTAAGTAGGATCAGTCATGATGTACTGAGGATAGGAGAGTGGAGAATGGATAGTAGTAATGTCTTGTCTGTGCTGAAGTGGGATCAATCCTGATCTACTGAGGATAGGAAAGTGGAGAATGGATAGTAGCAATGTCTCACCGGTCCTGAAGTGTGGACAGAAGTGGATAGTAGTAATGTCTCGCCTGTTCTGAAGTGGGATCAGTCATGGTGTACTGAGGATAGGAGAGTGGAGAATGGATAGTAGTAATGTCCCACCTGTTCTGATGTAGGTCAGCATGCAATAAATTATGGTCAAAATGTGATGTACTGAGGACAGGAGCGTGGTCAGTAATAATGTCTCACCTGTCAGTGTGGTCAGTATGTAATGGACTAAGGACAGGAGAGTAGTAATGTCTCATCTATCCTACAGTGTGGTCAGTAGTGATGTATTGAGAGTGGTCACTAGTAATGTCTACAGCATGGTAGGTATGTTATGCATTGAGAGTGGTCACTAGTAATGTCTACAGCGTGGTCAGTATGTCATGTATTGAGAGTGGTCACTAGTAATGTCTACAGTGTGGTAGGTATGTCATGTATTGCTGGCAGGAGAGTGGTCAGTAGTAATGTCTCACCTGTCCTCACATGTGGTCAGTATGTAATGCATAGGAGAATAGGAGAGCAGTGATGTCTCCTCTATCCTGAAGTGGGGTGAGTAATGATTTATTGAGAACAGGACAATTTGCAGTATTAATATCTCCCCTATTCTCTAGTGTGGCTACTATAGCATGTAATGAGGACAGGAGAGTGGTCAGTAGTAATGTTTTGTCTATCGTAGAGTGTGGTCAGTAAGCAGGCTCGGACCGGCCAACAGATGAACAGTTCAATCCTCCTGGTGGGCCCCAGGCCCTGATATGTAGTTTGTGACAGAGTCACCTCAGTGTATTTTAGATAGACATTCAGCAATAATTATCTAAGCCATTCCATGTATTCATACAATATGTTTGAGGCAGGAACCAGTCAGCAAGTTACTGATAGGCACCCCGGAAGTCCAGCGCAATGGTAAGGAATTCAATAGATGTCAGGTAACATTTCCATGAAGCTGTACACTAGTGGGCCCCAAAAACAAATTGTACTGGTGGGTCCAACTCACCCCAGTCTGACAATGGTCAGTAGTGATGTACTGAGGAAAGAAGAGTAATCACTATGGTCAGGATTCACTGGGGACAGGAGTGTAGTAGTTTCTCATCTTAGTGTGGTCGGTAGTGATGAATTGAAGGCAGGACAGTGGTCAGTGGTAATGTCTCACCTGCCCTGAAAAGCACTGACCAAAGGAGAGCGATCACTAGTAATGTCTCAGTGTGATCAGTATATGATGTATAGAGGGATGGAGATTGGTTACAGTCATCGCTGAGTAGTGATCAGGGTATATACACTGGTAATTGAACCTGTAAAAATGGAGGGACAAGAACCATCTTGTACGGATATATTAGGTCTTATATAGTACGTGGTGAGTCCAGGTTACAGACCTATTGCGACAGACCCTTTCTTTATGTATCGGTTTCCCTAATTCGTAGTGTCGTAATGTCTGCTCCGGGCGCCGTATTTGTAATCATAAATCAGACAGATTATCGAAAGTGAGCAAGGATTAAAGTTCTCTCCTTTAACCACATATATTACCTTGCTAATATTAATATCATTTTTGCAATATATTGGTCAAAAAATTGTTAGACAACCAGATCTGGGGTCCACATATATCATTGGGAGGCAATAGCTGGGTCATTTTAAGACAAACCTGCAACCAAACACAGAAGCTGAAGTCAAATGAGTTTTTAGCACCAGACGTCACAAATCACATTCTTTGCATGAATCAGCAAGAATAGTTTGCAGAGTTTTCACTTGCTGGGTCACATGATATAAAGAGATTTAGGAAGTGAATTTTGGGGAACCCACGTGTCAGTCTAAATGATTCACAATCAGAACCGGTGCTGACATGTCCTATCAAGGAAATGTTGCAAAAGCAGATTTTGCATATCAAGGAAAGAGGTATTTTGTAATATTTTTCTGGATAATGATGATTTATTCGGTGTACAGTATTACATTATATTTCCTGCAGTAGCTTCTTTCCTAACCTGGCTGAGTATTATTTTATAGCTATAGCTGTATGTTCTATAGATGTGGGTCTAGGTTCTAAAATTATATACTAATATGAACTATACTATAGGAGGATATGAACATATTCTGGCCATACAGTATAGATGAAGAAGCTATATATATATATAATATATATATATATATATATATATATATATATATATATATATATATATACCGTGTTCCCTTTTATCAGTGCCCAGGGACAGTCAGTAGGAGGTATATCAGCATGTGTGAGTACTATATGTCCTATGTTATATGAGCCCTTGCAACTCCTTTGAACCCTCAGCAGTTCAGGTCATCCGAGTGCATGTTCTGCCCCATGAGTTACAATAGGTCATAATGATTATCAGCCGGTGAGGTTACATTATATCGTGAGTAGATATATCTCCTCGATGTACTCTATGCAGTGAAGATGCCATGTCGTACTGATGTCTTACACCTTGTTGACCGCTTATGTTGTCACATTCCTGCTGTCTATGAATGATTATGATGTTGGGCAGGTTTTTTCCTTGACAGTCAGGTTTCTGTTTGTTCTAGATGTACAGAATAAGCAAACAGGTGGACGTTAGCTAATAGCTAAACTTAACTCCACGACATGCCATCATAGGAAGAATTTTCCAGCAGCAAGCCTATATGCTGTTGTGCAGACAAGTAAATATTCTCATTATTCAGGAATTTTCAGGTTGGTGTTTAGCATTGTGTTTCTCTTTTCTATGTTTTTATTGCCCAAAATTTTAACAATCCTAAAAACTATAGGGAAAGAAAATAAAGGGGGGGGGGGGAATAAAATATGCAGCCTAGGACATATGCTGAATGTCCACATTTAGGCATCCAGTTCAGGAAGCAGGCTATGTATCATGGTGGGTATCGAGCATCAGAACCTATATCAACATGAACGTGACTGGTCATCAAGAAGACCCAAACTCCTGTCCTATCCAATCATTGTGAGGTGGGTAGTACAGGGGCAACAAGGGCACAGGGTATGGGGAGTATAGAGGGAATAAAGGGAGGACAACCAAACAAACAAACATATCAAAGCTTGGCTTAGCAACCCATCCCCGGAATCCCTGTCCCGCCAAACCCCCCAGACCCAAAACCGAGTGTACAACCCATCGCAGCACCCTCATGTCCCAAACATCATAGACAACCTTGTTTCACCAACAACCAACATTAATTGTAAAGTGATTATGTAAGCTGAACACAGACTTGTATAACATTTCTTAAATTGTAGGGAAATAGTAACCCTTATGGACTCTCTCACTGCAGTCTTAGTGGATATAGATTCCCATTTTTCAGAGATTGATTTATGTTGGGAATCTTAAAGCTTAACTCATTAGGAGTTACTCTTGCAGTGGTGGCCAGATGCAAAGAGAGGATGTATTTCGGTAGTTGTGATGAAGAAAAAACATGGTTCCCCCTATTCAAGGTCCCTACTGCAACTATGGTGTATACTCATCAGCAGCAGGAAAGCTCCAAGCAGATACATTGAACGGAATCCCACCATATAACTGGGGTTTATAGGTCTGTTATATGTATAAATAGATAATCCATATAAATGAATCAAATAATACTGCAGACACATTAAGGAAAGACCATAAAAAGGTCAGAAGAACAGACACATATCATAATGCAAATGGCAAGGGATCCCGCTCCTCCTGTATGTTCTTCACCCTAAGGATATATTCTGATGGGTTTGACATGCAATAAAATTGATGTTCTCTTATGTATGGTCTTAACCTGGTGATTTAAAGCGTATACTTTTTACAGGCACTTCCAGTGCTTGAATTATTGCTTTTTACCATATGGAAAGTTGTCCTGCTCACTCAGGCCTCAACTGAGGTCACCAAACCTTTATAATCATTCTATAAATATAGAAATTAATTCTCTTTATGGACTATGGGCTGAGTACAATAGTTTAATAGATCTCTAAGAGTCTCATGTTAACATTTGTAGGTTTGTGGGTCTAACTCCTCACTATGGGAAAGAACCCATCTGGGCCACAATGCTGCTGATAATCTTCAAGTTGAAAGCATAGAATCTGTACATGGTTGTTGACATTTGTTCTACCATACTGATACAGTCCACTTCTACAAATTCAGACAAGTGTGTTCAAGACATTTACAGATATTACTCTATACCATCACCATGTACTTATTTTTTTGCTCAGTTAAACCTAGCATGCATGTCCATGGGGCAAAATAGGGGAATGGCTGGATTATAAAAGTGGCCTTAGACTGACCCAATAATTGAAACTGTTCTGAAGGCCACTCTCCATGTTGCCTTTTTTTTTATAATATTGGCTTTTATGTCAGTTTTTAGTTCTGTTATATGCATGTTATTTGGAATTTTTTTATGCACTCTTCTTATTCTTGACAGCTCTTAGCGTCCATGGATATGGTATGGTCCAGCAGCATGTGGCATGTTGTAGTTATATATAAAAAGATTTTATATGGACTTCCCTTGTTGTTTTTATTCTCAAACAAATACATATGTTGGTCTTGTAGAAAAATGTAAAGAGTCCTGATGGATATTGTTATTTTTACTTGCAAGTCATTTAATATAAGAAGCAGCCACGCAAAAATTTTGTCTAGGGTCAAGGTTACGACTTCTCAGAAGTTTTGTAGTACATTGGGAAGAATATCCCTGGGTTTTGACTTGAGTCCGACTCTATATTCACACATTGGGGGAGATTTATCAGAAGTGTCTGAGGTAAAACTGTTCTTGTTAGCAATCAAACCAATCAAAGTTCAGCTTTAATATTATAAACAGGTGTGGGAAACTGAAAGCTGAGCTCTGATTGGTTGCAGTAGATAACTAGAACAATTCTGCTCTCCAACACTTCTGATAAATCTCCCCCAGATGTACATCCACTCTGTATGTGTGAGGTATAGGAAATTATGGTGAACACTGCAGGAACAATATATGGGGCTAATTGTCTAAAGGTCAATGGGGTATAACACGCCTCATCTTTAACAAAAACTTTTGGGGATATAAGTTCCATTCTATAGTACCCATGATGTGCTTCATTGGTCTTTTATCAAGAAAATTATTAATTTTCCATAATTTTTCGGATCCTTCTATCATTTGGATTTTATTTGTTTATTATACGTGTCAAATTATCTGCCTATTATAACGTTATGGACTGTAGCAAGTAGACTTTTTCCATCTCTCCTATATTCTCTGCCATGCAAGTATGTTGTATTCTATATCAACAATTGTAACTTTACATTGGTTTCGGGATAAAGTTTAAGTTTTTTTTTTGTGAAAAGGTCACAGCTGATAGTTAGTAAAGGTTGCATGTGGTCTGTATAACTAGATGCATGTGACATTTAGCGAGGGCCAGTTGCATCACGGAGATTAATATGCTTACTACATGTATGACTGGTCGCATGAGTGATAATAATTGCAGTTCTTAAGTAGGAAAAGTTTTACGCAACTTCTAGAGACGTTCCCCTATCTCCATCCTCAGCCCCAATTCTCTGCCTCTGCCCAGCTCCTGCCATCTTTGTCTTATTAGCCACACAGACTCCACATTGGTATCAGACATTACTCAATCTTGACAACGGAGTACGGTTCCAAAGTTTCCTTGGCATTTCAATGTCCGCCATGTAATATTATATTCCAGCAATGTCTGGCTGGCCGCAAAATCTTGCTGAATTGACTGAAGTGACTTATTTTTGAAAAATGAATATTTCTTTTTATCTATTTCATGGTTTCCAGAAAAGTGATTCCTATGGCTGCCCATAATTTTTTTTGCGAATTGTTAAAAAAACCAAAAAAACTATGCCAAGCCAAGCAGATTGCAGCGTTCCCTGTTGCATATGTATGATAGTGTTTGAAAGATGGAAACTATGGACTTCTTATCAAGAAAAATCATTTTTGTGGTGAGTTTCTGATCCGCTGCCATAGTCAGAATAATACAGGCTTGTACAGGTTTATTTACTGCAGATACTACTGGACAGGCTTGCAATGGTCTCTGGTAATATTGTGCTCAAGCAGGGCCAGTACTTTATGAATTCCTAAATGAAAGTTGTTTCAGGTGACTTTCTATCCTAAGGCTACATTCACATGGCTGTATGGGGGACGTATATATGGCGTATATACGTTCCCCATAGATGGCAATGGGCACACAGCGACGAACGGGAGCGGTACAGTGGCGCACACATGCGGCACCGTACCGTTCCGTAGCCAGGAGAAAGATAGGACATAAGAATATGGCGCCATGCACCATACATCGCTATGGAGAGGGGCGGGGGTGAGCAGTACTCACCCCCTCGTCCTCTCCTGGGCCCCGACGTGTGAATGTAGCCTGAGTTACCGTATGTGACAAATAACAGTATTCATTATAATTATGTATCCCACATTTATCAGCATTATTGAGATACAGCAAGTAAAAGTGAACACTTACTAAAAGCAGCAGCAATGTCTCCACGTCCGTGTTCCTCTCCTATTACCTGTCATGCATCATATTTAATTCCATCCCATCCGATTCCCATCCGATTTCCACCTGAGCTCATTTTCATCTCTGCCTTCGTTTTTTCTTAAGATTTGATTTTTTTCCTGAATCTATTCGGGTCTAAACCAATGTTGCTTTACTTGTCCTGGAAATTGGTATGTAACCCACTTCTCTGCAACACAGATTTGTTTTCTTAAAAAATGCAGCCATTTTGTTTTTTTCACTAAAACAAACAAACAAACAAACGCAGAAGCCATCAAAAGTTGTTTGAAAATACTTAGTTTACTTAGACGTCAATTATTATAGTAGATGTAAGATTCATCTGAAGTCAATCAGAAAATATTCCGATTTCATTTGGTGACTGAAAATCGCCAGGCTTGTATCAAATCTACGAATTGACACTCATCTCTAATCTCAATTTTACTATGGATGTCCATGTTGGCCCCACTTTTCATGCCCCTTTATCCTGGTTATCTCCCTCTCCACCTTTTCTTTCTGTTGTCCCTGAGGTTCTCTATGGTTGGTTCGAATACAAAATACAGATTGAAGGGGGAAGATTCATCATATGCCGCTGTTTCATGTACCCGGCGTGAGGCTGCGCTGACATACAATAACGCTATTACCAGTCAACGTTCAGCTTCAATGTTCCCAGGCTATAGAAAGTTTGCAGGTGCGGGGCAGGGCCACGGTGGTCCTCTCTACCGCTGGCCATGCCGCCCTTCACGCCTCTCCACATCCAGTATACAAGCCCAAATAAATCCCCCCCCAAGGAGTCAAATATGATCTATAGTTCTTTGTTACTTACTGTTTTTGGACAGTATGCAAACTGGGTTTTTGAGTGAAAGTCCATAAAAAACATTTCTCCAACCAATGATCTTACAGCGTATACAGGTTCATAGGTGCAAACTATTTTATAACAGTTTCTTTTATACGTTTTAGGTGTATTGTCCCTTTAATACTTGTAGTACATGACTTGTACTAGTATAGTAGGATTGTAATGTAATGTTTAATTAAACATTTACCCATAATGAAGCTCACAAGCGATAAAATTTAACAAAGAACCTGGTGACTTTTATGTGTGAACAAACCACAAAGTCAGTCATCAGCTTCTGCCCACGTTTTTAATGTCTCGCACGTCATACGTGGATTGTGAAAGCGGCAGGTCTGACACTTCTGTTTAATACGGTCTTGAATCCTTTTCTACAAAACTTTAGGAAGTTACATAAACCAGATCACATCCTATTCTGTCATTATAAGTCCTACGTTCATTACATTATCTGATTGTGTATGTGATGCTTGTTTCACAATGAGTATAAAAATAATTAATGTAGGGGAAGGGTCAATTAAAAAGCAATATTAGGGATGTATTACATGAGTGACTATGACTACGAGATGAAGAAAAGATGGTGCAAGTTAATAATAGCATAAGTTCTAAAAAGTTTGATGATATGACCTTTCCAAAGTGAACTATGATCCTACAATTCAGTTTTAGTTTCTTTAAATAGGTTTTCCAAGCTACACAATATTGATGTCTTTTTGATACGTTAGGTCATCCATATCTTTGCATGGAGGGAGCTATCTGCAACCAGATTCATCCACTGTGCTGCACACACTGTAGTCGGTGTAGTCAGGTTGGGGGGTGGTAATTGGTGTTGCTCCTCCACTGATGTCAAATAAAAACCTATTTTTAAAACCCCTTTTTAAGGGGCCAAATGCTTTGTTATTTGTATGGTATGCAATCTGAAATATTTATGGACTGTTTAGTAAGATTTAAATCTACTTAGGTTTGGCATTAAATATGCATTTTAAATGCCCAAATGTAACCCCTTTAAGGAAAGAAGCCTTAGCGAAAGTCCACATCATCTTCAGCTTAAAGTGTCAACTAGGTTTTAAGCTGCAGTGACCTATCTTGGCCACTTGACTAGTGTATGGCGCTGTCAGCTCCAGGCTGTGTACACTGTGTATTTGCCAGAGCTGTGCCAATCAGCTGATGATCAGATATTCATTAAGAGTTCAGTAACAAACTCTTAGAAAAATAAAGGGTTATTCCCAATATGGGATAATTGGTCGCAAATGAAAAGAAACCTGTCTCTACTACACTGAGGAGGACAGGCGGACGTACTTGCTATAAGCTGCCTCCCATAGAGGTGAATTGGAGTTACAGAAACAGCATAGACCAGCCATGTCAAGCTTTTTCTGTAATTCAGACCATAGCGGAGACACAGCTATTGTTATTTTCAGCGGAAACAGTTGAAATTAGGGCACCCCATCACATTTTGGGTTTCTCTATTGCTTCTTCTTGCATTCTTTCTATAAAATCTTATTTGAAAGTTAATAATTATTTCCTTTTCTTAAAATCTCTTCACCTGCAAATTCTTGTGACAAAGAATTCCAGACTCTACGCCAAACACAGGAAGCCATGAAAATCCTTCCCACTGTGAAGTTAATGTATAACTCGAAGAAATGATTCTATAAAAAGAGGACATAAATACAAGGCATATTAACTCCTGACAAGGAAAAAAAAGCCTTGATAAAGATATCTAACTGGTTAGTGCCGCAGATTTTATGGTTGAGGAACTGGATAATGGGAGTGTCCGGGGCAGCAAATCACAAGCTAGTGAAATTGTAATGGGCCATACAGATCATTATCAAGACCAATACAAGTTCACACGCAAGAAGGAGTCCTGCCCTGTGCAAACAGCACTTGTATAATCCTAGCCGAGGTTTCCAGCTTCACACCTCTCCAGGAAACCCAGAACAAAGCCTGCAACGCAGAGAAGATAAATGTATTTTACAAACACTGGTAGAAAATCCTAGAAATAAAACATTCGACTATACAGTCCATATAGAACATAGTAGTGCAACAAATCTATTATAATTTTTGGACAAATGGGGGGGGGGGAGTTATTAAGGCTTGTAGTGGTATCCTCCGCATATGACCTAAAATGATCTGCCACTGAGGCACTGTACCTTAATAAGAAAAGAAGAGTCAAATTCTGAATAGAAGACTCACGCTTTCTCCAGGCTGATGGTACATCCTTTTTTTGATTGACAGCTCAGTGTCTATTCAGAACAGCCTGTGAGTCTTCTCCCTGTCCTTACCACCTTGGTACATGGTGCACATGCTCCAGACATCAGTTGCATATGCAATGAAGAAATATGCATTTTCCCAGCTTCGCTCCGAAACCCTCATCTCTAGGTAGATAGCTCTACACAGACAACTTTATATAGGAAACACGAAACCACCAGTCCAAAAGTACTTGGTGGCCCAAAGGAAGTTGATGGCTTTCCTTTAGCTCTGCAATAAATTTACTATTCCTATGTCAGATCTTAGGACAACTGGCACATTCAGGTAAAATAAAGTCTTGCATCATTCCTTCTAGACCCATAATTGGAAATATGTACATAAATAGTAAAGATGTTATTTATCATACGCCGACACTTGTGAGTATGCGCATGATAGCCCCACGGCTGCCCAGACGCAAAGTAGAAATAAACGAATGCACAGGAAGAGTAAAGCCCCGCGCCGATCCACTCTCCGACAGCCATGCCCAGCCTTGGCTGCCCATACCCCTCCCCCCCACACTTCATACAGAAAGGGCAAAATAATTGCAAGTCCTCGCAATAAGTTAGCATTTGCAATTATTTCAGGGCTTCTATACCCGGGGCAGAAGCCCTGATAAATACCCCCAATGTCCTTATTTTTGGATAAAAATCACACAGTAAGAATGCACCATGTGAATCTGATGTCATAATAGCCAACTGCAGTGTTCAGATGGTTTGCTTATCACTAGATGACATTTGTAATTCATATGTTCAAAAATAAGTTCCAAAAAAAAGGGGCCTGACCGGAAAGTTGGGTAACCATGTGCCAAAAGGTGTGGTTTAAACCAAAGCAGCGAGGGCACATCTAGAAGCATCAATCTTCTACACAGGTCTTCGCAAAAGTAGGCAAGTATGAGTAACAGGCATATACAGCAACTCCTTAATGAACTCCATGGTGCACATTTACTTACCCGTCCGAAAGATTTCACGAAAGTGCATTGTCCGACGATCATGCATTGTGCCGCGATTCACTAAGATCGTGCGCCCGATATCCTGCATGTGTCAGACGGAGTTCACCTTCTTCTTCCCGGTGCAAGTAAGTGATTGGTCTTGCGACACAATTTGAAAGTTAAATCCTGCGCTCAGTCCGATTCAGTCGGATTGTCCGCTCCCCCCCCCCCCCATTTCTGTCGCATGAAAGCCAGAGCAGCTGTGCCACAATCCCATCGCAAATGACACAATCTCCAGTTGAATACTTGTCGCAAATCCCGAAAACGTTGGAATAACTGACGAAAGTGCGGCCGCAGAACCTTAGTAAATAAGCCCCAATGTGTTATAGATTTGGATGCAGAGCAGTGTATAAGGCACAATGGATAGAGGCTGCTATAAGAAACAATTATATAATTGGCTTGTAACAAGATATATCATTGTATGTATCTTTAATGTGATTAGTTTTGTTAACTTGACTGGGGCTAATTTTTTCACATTGTTTCTGATTTTCCTTCCGGATCCTCTGGGCCCCCAAGATGCTCACAGGTCCTGTGACTTTCTCATGCACAAAAAATAAAATAACCACTTTGTCTAATGTCGCTCCTTGCCCAATAACTTCCATTTTAAGCTTCCTGTTAGAAGTTCGTTTATGTTGTAGTTCAAGGACACAAGACTAACTTGGGTGAAAATAGCAAGTAAGAAAATCTATCCATTTCTGTGCGAATGGTAGAACATGATGTAGGCAGTCATGAAAATTTACATTTTAGTTTGTTAATTGTTTTGAATCTATTGATTTTCTATAATAGATCTGGGATTCTGTCTGTCTATTCATCATCATTTATGATTCTATCTAAAAATAGGAAAAACAAGCAGATTTCAGCACTTCTATTATTCTATCTTTTTCTCTACTATTCATAATTCTTTCAATCTGTTTAGCTAATTTTGCTAAATTCATCATTCTGCCTGTCTAATCATCCACCCATCTATAGTATCTATCTATCATCTAGCCCAGTGATGGCGAACCTTTTAGAGCCTTAGTGCCCAAATTTCAACCAAAAGCCACTTATTTATTGCAAAGTGCCAGCACACCAATTTAAGCAGTAATTTATTTCTCCTTGTTCTTTGACAATTTTTAATCGTTCAGCCTCCTAAGGACACCAACACAGTTGAAAGGAGGAGGCCAGATTCCCCTATCATTGTAGGAACATTCTGTAGGAAGATTCTTTGATTCCTGTCTGGTGAAGTTCATGCTGGGGTGATGACCTGGGTGCCCACAGAGAGGGCTCGGAGTGCCGCCTCTGGCACCAGTGCCATAGGTTCGCCACCACTGATCTAGCCTCTATTGATTACCGTATTTTTTGCCCTATAGGGCGCACCGGACTATAAGGCGCATTAGTCCGATGCGCCTTATATATGTAATAATTACATATATAAGGCGCATCGGACTATAAGGCGCGGGGTCCGGGGGCGTGGCGGAGGTCCGGGGGCGTGGCGGAGACCCGACGGGACGCGGCGACGCGACGCCGAGACGCGACGGGGAACGCGGGGAAGGTGAGGGGGAGGTGGAGGAGGGCAGCGGACCATACTTACATAGGTCCCCGCTACCGGAGACAGCAGATCTCCAGCGGGAACTGCAGACCACGCGGCAGAAGTTGTTCGTGCCGCGTGGTCTGCAGTTCCCGCTGGAGATCTGCTGTCTCCGGTCTCCGGTAGCGGGGACCTATGTAAGTATGGTCCGCTGCCCTGTGCCCAGCGCCATACATAGGGCGCACCGGACTATAAGGCGCACTTTGGATTTCCACGGAAATCCAATGCTTTTAAGTGCGCCTTATAGTCCGGAAAATACGGTATTCTATCTTTTTCTCTATCTTCTATTCATAATTCTTTCAATCTATTTAGTTAATTTTGCTAAATTCATCATTCTGCCTGTCTATCCATCTATTAATTTATCATCTATTGATTATTCTATCTTTTTATCTATCTTCTATTGATAAGTCTATCTATATATTTTTATATGATCTATTTAGGATTCCGTCTGTCTATTCATCTACAGTATCTATTTATTTATAATCAATTTATTATTCCATCTATCTATTTGTTACTCTATTCATCATTCTGCTTGTCTATCCATATATAGTATCTATTTATTTCTATAAGACTACATAAGTATCTATATTTCCTCTATCATTCATAAATCTATCTGTTGATCTATCTTTCGAAAACAGTATCTTTTGATTATCCATTTATTTATTCCACTATTCATAATTCTATTTGTCTAGCAATGTTTATAATCTATTCATCATCCTACCTATCCATCTACACAGTATCTATTTCTTTATTATCTATTCATCATACTATCTCATATGCATCTATTGTTCTATCATTTATTTGTCATTCTATCTATCTCCTATCTATCTATCTACCTATCTATCTATCTCCTATCTATCTATCTATCTCCTATCTATCTATCTATCTATCCATATCTATCTATCTATCTATCCATATCTATCTATCTATCTATCTATCTATCCTCTATTAACTATTTATTGTTCTAGCTACCTATTTATCTGATTCCCTACCTTCTATTCATTATTTTGCCTATCCATCCCTCTTTTTTATCTATTTATCTTTGTCTATCTATCGGCTTTCTCTCTTTTGCGATGCTTGTGATGAAGATTTTAAGAGACCACTTTAAACACTGCTATCTATCTATCTATACAGCATCTATCTATCTATCTATCTATCTATCTATCTATCTATCTATCTATCCAGCATCTATCTATCTATCTATCTATCTATCCAGCATCTATCTATCTATCTATCTATCTATCCAGCATCTATCTATCTATCTATCTATCTATCTATCTATATATCTTCTATCTATCTATCTCATCTCTATCTATCTATCTCATATCTATCTATCTCATATCTATCTATCTCATATCTATCTATCTATCTATCTCTATCTATCATCTTAATAAAATTAAAAACAATAGTGATATACATCTACCTATAGAATATCTACTAATATCTATTCTCTGTCAACTATATATCTGTCTATCCCTACTCTTTATTTTCTGAAGGTTCACACATTATCTGATCATTTGTTTTGAGGTCATGTTTTAGCGTCATCTCAATGATCCGTTACCATATTCCTTCACATAGAGGAAGTTCACCATCTCCCTTAGGGACAATTACGTGTAAGCTGGATACTAAAATAAGAAAAGTGAGGGAAAGGTTATATCCTAATAAACTGTACACATCGAGCTTCTCATGGAGCTTGAAATAATCCCTGTACATGTTATAGAGTAGGAGTAACAGCGGGGGACTCCGGTCATGGACGTCTTATTGTCTATATACACGTGTAGCGGCTTCTGGGGAATGACTAACAGGTTCTCAGGCTCAGCTCTCATTTCTTTGGTATTTGGAAACTTCTGATCATCAATTATCATTTTCGGAGGTGTAACTTTAATCTCCTGCACCCAAATGCAAAATATGTGGTAGGTTTCCCTTATCTGATGTGGCAGAGGAGTCTAAATGTAGAAGATAGAGGGACCAGGACTCTAAAGTGGTTCTCTTAGACATTAAACTTAGACACCCTATTGGTGGCTGGGGTCCCTTCTGTCCCACTGTTTGTTTACATGGGGCACGGCCTGTAGACATGGCAGCGTGGGACCGCAGAGGTAAGTAAATGTTCATTTCTTTTAACCAGCCCCCTCCCGGCTACCAGTAGGTTTTTTTATGCTGTCGGATAACCCCTTAAATAGAATCACCCGAGATCAGACAATGATATGAAACATATAATGTAACCATTATTACCCCTGAAATCTCCCTCCCTCTCTAGTGCTTGGAGTGCGTTCTTCAGTCCCTTTTTGTAATGTCCTATGTGATAAATGAACTTATATCCCTGGATTTCGGATTTTCTACGTGCACTGGGGGCATCTCCTTGCACTCCTGTGCACTTAGCAATTGAAATCCAATTTTGTTTGTTAATCACATTTCAAAATGTGAAAACCCAAAATGTTTGAGAACCCAGGTTTGCTAACATGTAATAATCTAAGTGCTTTAAGGGTACCTCCTCACACTGCTGTGCTCTTAGCACTTTGCATTGAATATCTGTTTAGTTGGTTTTTCAAAATGTGAAACCCCAAAACTTGCCGTTTACTAGCTCGTAATATACTAGGAATTACATACTGTTAGGACACCTCCATTGCTTATTCCTATTGCACAAACCAGACAGAACTACAAAGTTGACTTGTTATCACAAGATATTGCACTCTTTTCTGTGAACTTTGGATGGGAATCAATAAACCAATAAATGAGCGCGGGCTGAACACATATTCAGTAAAGAAATACTACTTTGGTGCACAAAATCGGCTAAACTACTAGCATGTGTATATGTGTATAATGTATGTACATATTCCATACAAATGGGTAATCATATTGATCCTGAGTTCAGAGTGACTGCATATATTGAGATCACAATTAGTCCAGCTTCAGAGCTGAAATCTCCCACAATTCAGCAGCACAGAATAATCATATATAGTAACTGGATATAGTAAAAAGTAACTCATTGTATGACAGAAACTTGTATAAGGTGTTTGGCATGTCACAATGGAGACGTTTAGACTTTCCAGTAGCAGAATTATGAATACAGCTCCGGGTTATAATCTATACCAGTGATGGCTAACCTATGGCACTGGTGCCAGAGGTGGCACTCAGAGTCCTTGCTGTGGGCACTCAGGCCATCACCAGAGATGACTCCAGGTATCTTCCTGCAGGCCCAGACAGCCCAGGACTTGCTGTGCACAGAGCTATTTTAAAGTGACAGCTGTACCTGGGACTATTTTCTGCTTTATTGGTGTCCTCAGGGTGCCGGTAGCAATGAAAACTGTGATAGAGAAGGGAGTATAAATCACAAATTAAATTTCTGTGTTGGCACTTTGCGATAAATAAGCGGGTCTTTGTTGTAGTTTGGGCACTCGGCCTCTAAAAGGTTTGCCATCACTGATCTATATTATGGTTTTACAATAAAGTTTACCTAGCGGTTTATGTTGATTAGTTGTACAGGCGGTCCCCAACTTAAGGACACCCGACTTACAGACAATCCATAGTAACAGACAGACCCCTCTGACCTCTGGTGAAGCTCTCTGAATGTTACTATAGTCTCAGACTGCAATAATCAGCTGTAAGGTGTCTGTTATGAAGCTTTATTGATAATCCTTGGTCCCATTACAGCAAAAAATGTTTAAACTCCAATTGTCACTGGGGCAAAAACATTTTTTAACCGTGTTTTTGTGGTGACCGATTAAATAAAGATATATATTGTTTATTGCAAACTGAGCATTTATTTTATTGCAAATTTATATATTCATTTGGGTATCCTATTTACTTCTATTGGTATTCTATGCGTTTGATTAGTAGTAGGAGTTGGATATTAGGTATTGGGTTATCTTTTCTTGGTATTTATTATATACAATTATAAAATATACAGTTTCGACTTACATACAAATTCAACTTAAGAACAAACCTCCGGACCCTATCTTGTACGTAACCCGGGAACTGCCTGTATATGTAAACTGTAGAATAGAAAGCAATTAGCAGCCACTGCTGTAGTAATGGATATACTGTATATTATAATCAGGGATACTTTAGTGTATTTGCAAACTTACTAGTGAATGAACATATATTTAACTCTGGGAAACCAGCCAGGTAAATGTTCATTTACTGTCTAGCTTTGCATTTCTAGGCAATGAGCCAAATTAATAGAGTGCAAGGAAAATAAGTTATATATTAGCTGAAGAAAGTGAAAATAAACATCAGTAATTCTTAGAACAGGCAGTGCTGGGTTACCTACCAGATAGGTTCTGTGGGTTTGTTCTTAAGTTGAATTCGTATGTAAGTCAGAACTAATGTATTTAGTAATTGTAACTCCAGACAAATTATTTTTTGGTCCCTGTGACAATTGGTTTCTAAATATATTGGCTTGACAAAGGATTAAAAATAAAGATTAATTGCAGACACATTACAGTTTATTGTGATGCACAGTAAATTATCAGCATCTAGAGAGCTTTTGTAGTGGGCAGAGAGGTCCGTTTGTAACTAGGGGGTCTTTAAGTCGGGTGTCCTTAAGTCAGGGAATGCCTATTTATGCCTGGCACAAGGTAATAATTCTGATGCCACCAAGCCCTAGATGTATCATAATGTTATAGTTTATAGTTGAAAAAAGACACTTGTCCATCAAGTTCAACCAAGGAAGGAAAGGGATTGGATGAGGAAGGGATTTAGGGGAAACAATTCTATGTAACATAACCATCAATGTTATTTAGGTGTAAAAAGGCATCTAGACCCTACTTGAAGCTCTCTGCCGTCCCTACTGTGACCAGCGCCTGAGGCAGGTTATTCCACCGATTGACAGTTCTCATAGTAAAAAATCCCTGTCGCATTTTGTGATTAAACCTTGTTTTTTCCAGACGGAGACAGTGCCCCCTCGTCTTTTGATTTGATTTATTTTTTAACTTTCCACCATATTTTTTGTATGGACCGTTCATATATTTATATAAATTAATCATGTCCCCTCGTAGTCGTCTCTTTTCCAGACTAAATAAATCTAGTTGTTTTAATCTTTCCTCATAACTGAGACCCTCCATACCCCTTATCATTTTGGTGGCTCTTCGTTGTACCCTCTCCAGCTCCAGGGCATCCTTTTTATGGACCGGTGCCCAGAACTGGACGGCATATTCCAGGTGAGGCCAAACCAGCGCCTTGTACAGTGGTAATATTACATCCCTATCACGAGAGTCCAGAGCACTTTTGATACATGACAAGATCTTGTTGGCTTTAGAGGCAGCTGATTGACATTGCGTGCTGTTATTTAATTTATGTGTCGCTTGTAGCAACAAGTGTAGTCGCCTAGTTGACACTTTACCTGTTGCTTTGCACATACACTGCTTAGAGGATTCATCTACTATTTTAGGTTCGTATGACAACCAGTCCCCATACCCATGGGTTGTTCATGTCTGACACGACACAGTACACAGATAACTCCATGCTCTATGTAGTGGTCATGCATCATAACTGGAGGATCGCCTCAAATAGAAGTGAATGCAATGACATGGGTAAATCTAAGTCATGTAGTATAATATCTTTTCCATAAAAAAAATTTATAAAAATAAAATATATCAGAATATTTTTACAGATCTGCAAAACACTTTCTCTCCATTGTATAATTATGGTCTATAAACTTCACAGTTGACATTACAGCTTCGAGGTCAAAAGTTTGCTGCAGGTAGTCAGGAGCCGCACATCCTGTCAGACAGAACTTTCTAAAACCGGTGCCTGCTCTCGACTCTACCGAGCATTATGTGGTGTTAACCACAAAGAGAAAAGAATGAGAAATAGCATCAGTATGAGAGATTATAATTGTACATACCAGGCCCTGTGGTTGTTTGGATTTGGAGATACCTTTCGTAGTGTAATGACAATCCTTGGGAATGTACCGGGTTATATGTCCATTCCCCCGTAGAGGGGATTTTGATTCCACTGTTATAGGTTAAAATATAAACAGAAAAGATTATAATAAGGCGCTTATAGTCAGCTTACAAGGCACACTTTCTAATTTAATAAGCACTTTAGCAAAAAAAAAAGTTTCCAGTCCTGCACCACTCATCTACAATAGTAGAATAGCTATTAATTGCCATGCTAGGTAACCTCCTGTCTGCAGGAGTGTTCTATTAATCCCATGATCCCTCAGCACAGTATCACATGGGCGGCTAGAAATAGTACCATCTGTGCCTGTTGGGACAGTTATATGATTGTCCTTTTCTTAAAGGAAATCTACCACATGGATGCAGAATTGTACACCAAGCTCAGTTACATGCCGGTATGTGTCCTCTGAAACAGGATCTGTTCTGTGCGATAAATCCCATGATGCTTCAGCACAGCATCACATGGGCAGCTACAGATGGTACCATCGGTGCCTGTTGGGACAGTAATATTATAGTGTTTTTCTTAAAGGAAATCTATCACACAGATGCAGTATTGTATACCAAGCACATTTACATGCTGGTATGTGTTCTCTGAAATAGGATCTGTTCTTCCTTTATCTTCTATCGGGCTCATTTTGAAAATCATCTTTTACCATTATGCAAGGTACCCCTGTCAATATCACAAAAACCCCTTCTGGCTTTGTCGTCTGCTAATTATGATGTTACTGGCTCCTTGGCTGGGGTGGGGAGGATGCAGGCAGTAATGCAGAGCGAGGATGCGGGCAGTAATGCAGAGCCAGGCAGAATTAGCAGACAACAGAGACCATCTAGAAGACCATAAGTAGACAGTGGATGCAATTCTTCCCATGTTTTTATTCTGCTGCTCCTAAATCAAATCTGAAAATGGCCTCAGTTGTGTACAAAAATGATTGTGCTTCTTTACGCCAATGTCCGAAGTAGATGGGAACTCGTGGTATTATCTTCTTATTGGGATAAAAGTCAGCTGGCTGATAGATATATAGATATTGTCATTAGACTGGCCACCACTCAGGCAGCTTAATTACTCATCCGAATTTATTCAAGTACCAGTCACACTGCTTCTGATGATGACTGATTTGAGGGTCTAAAATAAGATTTGTCAGCTTTCCAGTGAGGACAGAGGTTGAGACGAGGACCTAATAACAGCTGCTTATCAGTTTATTGTGGAGTTGTCCAGTAGACATTCAAGATTAGATGTTGAAATATTCATCTTATGTAGCTTTAGCCCTGAAACAAAAAATAGAAAATTACATGCCAGTTTGGGTGAGTCACTAAATTGAAGAACAAGTTGGTTGTTTCTGAAAAAAATTTGGGAGCAGCTTCTGAATTATACTTGAGGATTCCCAGAAGAACTTCATGGCAAAACTTTGTGCAGATGTCTAAAATTGCCAGTGCCAATTTTAGTGAATTATAACATATCATGTTTGATGGTACTCTAAGCAACCCTATTTGTTGGTACTACTCTGTGGTATAGACAGTGTTTCCACCACCATAAACTGCAAAATCGGTATCCTACCCAAGTAGCAGTGGCATATATTGTTTGAAATGTTTGGCTCAGCCCCAATTCATGTCATAAGGCTTCTTAAAGGGAACATGTCAATGGAAATTGACCTATTATACCACTACCAGTATGTTATCAAGAATCCCAACACCTTCCAGATCATGTTTCTTACATGGCCCAATGTGGTGACTACATCCAGAAAATCAGTTTTAGGCTCCATTCACACGGCCGTATGGGGGACAGCGCTCACCCCCTCCTCCTCTCCTCCGCGCGGAAGGGTGTGTGAATTTAGCCTTGAACTGAGATTGATTGTAAAAAAATCTTGGAAAGTTTACCACTGAGGTCAAGGGAAGGTGAGTATCAGACTACCTTGCCACTACCACAGCATAGGGGCAGGGATAACACAAGGCCACGGGCAGAAACAGTGGTCCCTGTGTTTGACACCTGTCCTCTAGAAGGTCACACTTGGTCAGAAGAACATTAGCATCTGTAATGCAAGATTCAGGACCTGGTTTTATGTATAAGTTTTAGATCACTTCAGGTGGTATATCATGGACGCAGGTTGCCCTAAATATAAGAAGTGATTTGTTACTCTTAGTGGATCATTGCAGACATCTGTAGGTCAGAGGCAAAATATCTCTGTTCTGATGGGCAATAAAACGAAATTGGCGAGATCTGCTGGCAAAACTACAAGATCCATGACCATAGGTTGGGTGGAGATAGAAAATAATTGTGCCAATATGCTACCCTTGGAAGTCACAGAGGATCATAAATTAAGAATCATAAATTCCATGAATTGTGTTATTTTTCTCTACATGTCTAGCAAAATTCTTTGTTTTTGTGTTTTCACAGTTTTCTGAGTCATGTCAATTCTGTTCTAGTCTTTGACCTATTTCATTGCTGTTACTGAGATCAAGACCCTGTTGTTTTTTTCTACTATGTACAATATATATATATATATATATACCTGAGTCCACACCATATAAATGGCATTACTGATCAAAGCTGAAATACACCAAAGTTTTATTATGGCATACATTTATAGAATTTGCGAGTGCCATGTAAACTTAAGTAAGCATTTCAATAGTAAGGAAGTGGATATACATGTAGTGGGTATTGAAAAAGCTATTGACTCTATTATCATTGTGTTCCCTTCCTCAACAAACAATTAGTTTGATATTTACAGAGTTACACTGATGCCATTACATCATGTCCTTATTGTGCAATAAGAAATAATACAATTGTTGGAAAGCCGATAAAGAATTCAGGATCGGCACTTAAAGGGAACATGTCCTATAGGGCATTGTGGTATAGAGCAGGGAAAGCTGAGCTGACTGATATGTTGTTTCCTTAGATAAGATCCAGTAATACTTGTTATATATCTATGGTATATATATGCTGCTTTTTCCGGGTGTAATAATCAAGTAGGTGGTCCTACTCAGTAATTGGCAATTTTGTCTACAGTATATGTACATTCGGAAGGCTTTAAGACCACTCACTTGACTCTTAATCTCCATTAGTCAATGGATAATACAGTATTTTATCTACTGCTATTTTTCCAGCCTCTTCATAAATTTCTTTTTACTCTCGTACAGGAAACAGCAGCAACCATGGTAGACACAGAGATGCCGTTTTGGGGGATGAATTTTGGCATGAACTCAGTGGACTTGTCTGGCCTCGACAATCATCCCCACGACTTTGACATTAAGCCATTTGCAACGGTGGACTTTACAAGTATTTCTTCTGGCCATTACGATGACATTTTAGAAGATAAGGGCTACCTATGCCGAAAT
The DNA here is from genome assembly GCF_040894005.1 of Engystomops pustulosus. Taxonomy (NCBI): domain Eukaryota; kingdom Metazoa; phylum Chordata; class Amphibia; order Anura; family Leptodactylidae; genus Engystomops; species Engystomops pustulosus. The sequence goes on from NC_092420.1 coordinate 27,952,009, forward strand.
GACCAAATGGACGCTGAATATAAGTATGATCTGAAACTACAAGACTGCCAAAGTATGCTGACTCATTCCATGTTCATCATTGTTCTCTGGAGTCTTGTATAATTACCTTCATGTGATACAATGTAATTGCTCAATTATATAGAGGATCGTCTACATAGAGGCAGCCTATGTGTCCTGCAGGCCTGAAAAATACATCAGTAACATAGTTAACGCATATGAATGTCGAAATTTGTAGGGTTTGATAGTTCAAATGGGCAAATGTCTAGACTGAGTTCTTAACACCAACCAACGAGATTTTGCCTAATTTCAATGACCAGTGTAACTCCCTGACTTCTGATATGAAAATTACTGGATAATCAGTATTCAACTGAACAGGGACCTAGCAAGGAGAAGCTGGGCCCCATAGCAGACTTCTGCATGGGGTCCCTCTACCCCTTAAAAAATATGTACATATTTGTACACACATTTATATACCTATGTACACACTCACATAAAATTCTACTCTCGTACACATTTATACACTTTTACAAACATTCATGTATACACACTTCCAGCAGACATACACATAGACACCATAAATGAACATACACACACGTTTATACATGTACTCACTGTCACCCAATCTTCTTATCCCAGGGGGTGTCAGAGGCCACAGATATGGTTTCATGCAGCCCAGTTTACCTACAGACCACATGGGTGAAGTGTATGCCAGGAAGAAGAGATGAGAGATCCCTAGTCCTGCTGTCCCCCACCCCTAAAATTTATCTTCTGATATACCATTTTAGCTGTGTAATCTGGAAGATGTGGAATGTTATACAGATTATACTGTACAAAATTCAGCATAACAGTGCAACCCTTCCAATCTTTAGTGTGCCAGGTGATATAGCCGGGCCCCTAGACACTGGGGGCCCCATAGCAGCCGATATGTAACTCAACATTGTTACCTAAATTACTGCCATTTTGGTTATAGTGAATCAAATTCAAGTAGTTCTGCAAAGAATCATGAATATATACCACTGTATGCTTATACTGAAGGCAAAAGGCTGGATAACTGGAGTCTAACTGATACTTTGAGAAATGTAGTGAATATTGTATTTTGCTTTTTGTTACTCATAAAGGACATTTTATCACCTCCACTAAACTGCACCCCATAAAAGAAGTTATTACATTTCCTTTAATCCCCACCAATTCCAAGTGTTTCCCCAATATACTATTTTAACTCTCTACTGTTAAGTGGATAGTCCTAGACAGCCAGGGACTGCCCACCTTACAATAGTGATTCTAATTGGTAAAAAGAGAGGGGGCCTGAAAAAAAAAATTTTGTAGCACCTATTCAACATTATAAATAGTTGCAGGACATATTGAAATATGCTAAGAGGTGGTTAAAGGTTCTGGACGGGCAAGTAATGGATCCATGGTTCATTTTTACATGTCATCAGTTAGTAATCTGTTGCTGAGCCATATGTCCACAAAATGGTCCATGCGTCATCCATTACAGTGAATCCACCAAATGATATCACAAACTTTCCCACAACCTCTTGAAGAGTCACATGATTATGTTACAAGTGATCTGAAAATTTTCCCGTAGACTTTTATGGGAAGGCTCAAAGCTGAAGGAATAGGACTTGCTCTGGGTTTTCCACAGCCTCCACACGGATCTTTGAAAAACCACAGTGATGTGTATGAGCTTCAGTGTCCTATCTTCCCAAAGCAAAGGGACGGAAACATACCAGCATGATAAACCAGGGACACTTACTCATAGATCCAGGCAGAGTGACTGTGGTAATCTTCTTATAGTTATTATTCATGGCCTCCTTCCTTCTAAAATCAACTTATAGAATTATGCTAATGAACCAGAAGGGCTCTGGGGGGCATTATCAGAGTCCCTCCGTGTTATAGCTTCACAGGCAGTTACACTGTGGAAGAGCACTTCCCCCTCACTCTGTGTCAGATTACAGGAGTCAGGGGAAGGGGGAAAGTGCAAAGGGAGCTGGTTGGAGGCTGAAATGTGCTCCTGCGCTTGGAGTGGCCCTGGTAATGCCCCCCATAGCACTTCTGGCTCTTTAGCATAATTTTAAAAGTTGATATTAGAAAGAAGGATGGATAATACATATAAGAAGATTACCAGAGTCATGGTGCCTGGATCTATGAGTAAGTGTTTTTATGCTTGATGTAAATGGATATATATTATAGAAGAATAAGAAACTTCTTCCATTGCAAAATTTTTATACATACATTTTTTTTTTCTACCTCAGACACTATAAAATTAGAGCCTCCTTCACCACCGTATTACTCAGACAAGTCACAGTCATTTTCCAAATCTCAGGATGAGGCCTCCAACTCCTTCATTGCCATTGAGTGTCGTGTGTGTGGTGACAAAGCCTCCGGATTCCACTATGGGGTCCATGCATGCGAAGGCTGTAAGGTAACATATTTATGTTATGTTTTTGAGTCATTATTGATGGACCATATTGATAATATCATAATGTGTGACATCTTAGGTGCCATTAATTTGTCATTTTTTGGAAAAACTGATTAGGGAGGCAACATTTTCTTATTGCGCATGCGCAGACACTAACTCTCGTGCAAACACAAACTCTCTAACACTCGTAAGGCATCGACAGAGGTCTGATGACGTAGGGGTAGCACCGGAGGGCTAATTTGCATATATGAGTAAATCGTTTTTTAGCTAAATGAAAGATTGCTGTGCCTAACCAAAGTATTTGCCGGGATCAGGATTAAATAGCATCATGATTTCATCATGCAAGCAGTGGTAGGTTTCCTTTAAATGGTGAATTCATCCTAAAGCTGAGCCTGGTAACTATAGGAAACCCTCAAAGTTTTGATGCCTAAGGAGAAGGTGACAGTAAATGCTACGACGGAACTAATGTTGTCATGTGGTAACTTATTAATGTTCTGTGCCGTGTTATTACTGTAGTCTACTAATTGCATCTTCTTCCAATAACAAAGCTAAATCTTGTGTGGTCCGAGCCCAATGACCTCCTGGAATACACTTAGCCTTCTAGTGTAAACAGTAGGAAAATTAGATACAGCTTCCTTACACTGCTGACTGCACTAGACAATGTCTTGGCTGCAGGCAGCATATAAAAAAACGCAAACAGTGCTGGGAAGGAAGTGCACATCTAATATTCCAGTATCATAGTATCATGGTAGATAAGGTTGGAAAAAGTCGCTGGTCCATCAAGTGCAACCTATAGGATTAAATGACCAACATACAAGTTAATTGAATATGTAGAGTGCAGAAAGCAAAAAAAAATTCTTAATTTTCTTAAAAGAAATTTCACTGGTCAGAATGTTACTTTAACTAAAACAGAAAACCATTAAAGGAAACCTCCCATGAGGCATTTACTATCAGAAGTAGATATGAAAGTAGATTCCTTATGACTTCCTATGCCCTAATCTGTAATTTAATAATCCTGGAACCTAACTGAATTTGTAAAAAAAACTTTATTTTAGTAATATGTAAAATAACTGCAGAGGCTACTGGGCATGTACTCGCCTTAGATCCCAGTGCCCGGCCAGGCTAGGACACGCCCAAGTAGCCTCTGCAGTTAATTTACATACTACTAAAATAAAGTTTTTTAACAAGATAGGTTCCAGGATTATTAAATTACAGATTAGGGTCCAGGCAGACGGGAGAAATCTACAATCAGATCTCCTTCTGATAGTAGTATCCTCATGGGAGGTTTCCTTTAATGGTTTTAATAATAATACTTTATTTATATAGCGCACACAGATTACGCAGCGCTGCACAAAGCATGACAAATTGGTCCCTGTCCCCATGGGGCTCACAATCTAAACAACCTAACAGTATGTTTTTGGAGTGTGGGAGGAAACCAGAGTACCTGGAGGAAACCCACGCAAACACGGAGAGAACATTCAAAATTTTTGCAGATGTTGTCCTGGGTAGGATTCGAACCCAGGACCCCAGCGCTGCAAGGCAGAAGTGCTACCCACTCGGCCACCATGTTGTAGTTAAAATAATATTCTGACCAGTGAAATTTCTGTATCACCAAACAAGGATTTGGGTCCAGTAGTGATAGAAAGCTTTGCCTAGGAAGATTGGGTATATTAAACACATCATCCCCATGCATAACAAAAAATGCAGGGTAATGTCCCCAGTTTCATATTAAAACTTTTGTGTTTAAAAAAAATTCTGTAAAATGGTAATTTCTAACAGTAATAACGACATATACGGGCAAACTTAGATATAACAGCTTTATTATATGTCACTATTACGTGTGCAGCTGTTTTTTCTTGTATTTCTGTTTGTTTTGGTCTGGGCAAAATGCCTAAAATTCCAGTCACTACATGGAAACTATCAACAAGTTGCTCTTGACACATCAGTTATTTCTTATATGTGTCCCTAGTATGAAGGCATTATGATGGACTGTTTTCTAGATTTTCTAATTAATGCATCACTGTACAGGCAGTTCCCAACTTACAGATGACCCCAACTTATGGACGCACCTCCCTGCCCACTGTCACCTCTCTGGATGCTTTTCTTCAGTCCCAAGCTGCAATGTTTAGCTGTAAGGTGTCTGTAATAAAGCTTTATTAATAATCCTTGTTCATTAGCAAAAATTTTTGAAAAACCAATAGTCACAGGGACAAAAAAAATTCTTTTTCTGGAGTGAATATGAATGTTAATATTTCAAGACACACAGAACTGATATTGGAGTAACACTTCTCAATCTTGTTACTTTAGGGATTTTTTAGAAGAACAATAAGACTGAAGTTAATTTATGAACGATGTGAGCTGAACTGCCGTATTCACAAGAAGAGTCGAAACAAATGCCAGTACTGCAGATTCCAGAAGTGTCTGTCTGTAGGGATGTCTCATAATGGTAAGGTTTTTTTTGGTTTTTAGCTTAATACTTTTTGTACTGACATCAAAGGTGCAAATAATGCAAATGTATGTTCAGAAACAATTCACTGCAATATGGAGTTTTAAAAGAGTCACTTTGGTCACAAGTTATCCCATATTCTAAGGATAGGGGACAACTCGCTGACCAGTCCTAGTTGTAGGGGTCCACCAATTGTCAGGACCAATGGGTGCTTCGTACCAGCAGGTCTAGTATGTGAGGTGGCACTCCATTCACTGTCTACGGCACTGTCGGATATTTCCGAGTAACGCGCTTGGCTATCTCTATAAGCGTCACAAAGATATATGTATGTGCAACCAGCTGCTCTGTTCATTTGGGGTACAACATACTCCATCTCTTGATATCCGTGGGGGGTCTAACATTGGGTCCCCAACTGATGAACATATTATAGTTGGTGACCCTCTGAGTAATGGTGCTCAGCCATAACACAGTTCGTGGAGCCAAATGCTTCCTAGTCCCTGCGCTATGTTGTGCGGGGCCAATTGCAGACTCAAAAACAAAACCGTGGACAACCGTTGTAAATTGACATATTTTAAGTAGTTATGTATTTAGCAATATATGATGTATGATAAATACGGTCATCTGTTAGAGGTTTTGTTGTACAACTGTATCCAGTCCCACCAGTTAACATTTTTGGTCACAATTTTTAACATATTTTTCCCTCAAATGTTCTCATTGAACTTTGGCATCTGTCACCCTGAGAATTTTCTCCCTTATTGGTTCAACTATTTTTAAAGGGACGGGTTCCTCCTCAAGCGCAGAGGACGTGCTCAGATTAGTATGTGTCCGTGACAATGATTGCTAAGGCGTAAAAAACAGAGCCATTTATGAGAGAGCCCATACCAGAATGGCCTGCTTAAAAGGAGGAGACTGGCAGGAATTACCTCATTCCTTCATCAAATCTCATCTTTGTGACAAGAAGGGAAACCGGTCAGGCCGGTTAGGTGGACAATGCTTTTAAAACATCATTTGATAAGTAATGCAAACATGTCGCAGGCCCTACGAGATCTTATGATGTCAATATATCCCCTCAGGCCTACAGCAAGAGCACTAAAGCAAGCAAATTCATAATCTCACGAAAAAAATATCAGCTATTTCTCAAGATATCGACCCACATTGGTTAAAAATATCCTATAACGGCTTTGTTGTCTATAGCAACCAATCACAAGTTCTCTTTTATTTCTTAAACTGCATTTGGAATATAAAAGATAAGCTGTGATTGGTTGCTATGGCCACCAAGGCCTGTTTCTGTTTTAGACAATTTTAATAAATTAGGCCTCAGAAAGAGTCAATTAAATCAATGTCGGGCAATCTTGTGCTTTACTAGAGATTTCCAAGAATGTTAATTTTAGAAGCTTTTTAGAACATAGCGTCCATTTTGTTTCTCTCCATGGCAGATCAGTTTTAATGAAACTGGATTTACTCTCATAAAATGCTGTAGGTAAAATACTCGCAAATATGAAAAACTATGAAAGGAAAACTGTGAAAATTGTTTCATATTTGACACTGCAGCTCACAGAAATGAATGCGACCCATCTAAGGTTCCTTTTCTTATGTAAACACTAGTGTGAATACGGCTCTCTATGCACGTGTTTGGTTTCAGAAACCTCAGTCCACAACTATTTTCATTCATGTCTTGGTCGCAGATCTCTTCTCACTTTTGTCACAGTGAAAAGCTTTGAAGTTAGAAAATAAATGATGTTTTCATGAGAGAAATCGCATTGTCCTTTCACAACAGAAAACCAGTGAATCGTGGTAGTTTATATCTAGTTGTTTGGATAGAAAATAATCGTTCACACTTAGTCAATACTACGACGGAGTGAAAAGGCGAACCTTATGTAAATTGTGGAGTTGTATATCCGCTCCTTCTATTCATTTATAACCACCTCAACTATTATATTAGGGGATTTACTTGTCGACTTTTGTGGACAAGGAAGTGCAAGTTCGAAAGGTGCAGATTGCTGGAAAATTTGGATGTCACACTTTTGGGGTTGTGATACAACCCTGTTTTGTTACCATTTAAAGATAAGACTGGCATAAAGTGCCAAAATCACATATTGGGGCTCATTTACTAAGGGTCTGTGGACCGCACTATTGTCGTAATATCTAACGATTTCCATTGTGCGTCGCATGCGATTGGATTTTGGCGCATGGGCACCGGCTTTCACGCGACACAAATTGGGGGCCCGACGGTCAGACGATCCGGCGGATTCAGACAACGCGCAGGATTTAACATGTCAAATTGTGTTGCAAGACGCGCACTTACATGCACCGGGAAGAAGAAGGTGAACTCTGGCGGACCTGAGCGGGGAAGCAACACATGCAGGATATCGGGCGCACAATCTTGGTGAATCGCGCCGGACTTCATCCTCGTCGGATAACGCTCCTCAGGGATCGCGACAGTACCTGGTAAGTAAATGTGCCCCATTGTGTATATTGTGTTTAGTAGGTATGGACGCATTCCGGCAAACCTTCCGGACACCTTTGAGACCCCCCAAATGTTACATTACAGTTGCTAAGTATCAATGCACTGCTTATGTCAAAATGGGGGCATCTACATTTTGTCTCTCCATTTTATTAGCATATGGATTAAACAGGGAATATGTCAAATGGCCTAATGATTGGTATATTGGAAATCACAATCTTTTTCTCTGCAACATGATGCTAACAAATTATAATGCTTGGGAAGGTGGTAGACTTCCATAAAATATAACCATAATTTTTAAAAAACCTATTATAATATTGTATATATCCTACGCGGGGCATAACAAGGAGAGGCAGGGTACCATAGCAGGCTTCTAAATGGGCCCCCCTTCCCACATTAAAATATATATACATATTTGTATACTCTCACAAGCAAGTTACAATCATAAATTTATATACTCACATATAGAGCATATACACAATGCATACAGCATATTTACACAGAAACAGTATATACAGACACCATACACTGTATACACATACAGCATATATGCATCACATATGTTTTACATGTTATATACCTATTGGGGCACATTTACTAAGGGCCGTGCGCCCGTTTTCTGTCGGACTTTGCACATTAATTTCAGTGAAAACTGCTTCCACAGGTATTTAAGAAGTGTCCGAGCCACATTTGTGTTGCACATGACCCTTTTTTTGGTGCGCCTGCACTAGGCATCATGCACATACACAAATTTATGCACATAAGGAGGCTTTCTGGTGCTTAATCGTGAACCATATTCAACATGCAAAGTCAGACAGAAATGTGTTGCGCGCCCTATGTTAAAGGTGCACCAAAAAAAAACTGTTTCATTCTAATAGAGCAGTGCAGAGGGTGCCAGATTCATGAAGAACGGGCGGCAGAAATCCTAAATCTGGCGCGCTCTGCACACTACTACATACTGCAGTTTGCCCTTTTCTTAGTAAACTTGCCCCATTCTGTGTGTCAGGTTGGATGATGGGGCCCCTGACACTGCAGACCCTATAGCAGCTGCTATGGCTTCTACCTTTGTAGTTACACCCCTGCAAGTTTGTGTCCATCTTACTATTGGGACCCTTAGTACTACACCCGATGTAAGGTCACATTAATGGTCACCCAACCAGGAAATGCTGATTGCTCTATTTCTCTAGCAAACAAAAAAAGGTGTGGACTCTTGATCTTAATCATTTTTCCGTTATTAATATTCTCTATTTGCCTTTCGTATGAATTTAGCCGTGGTGAAATCGTCGTCTCGCTAATCAGTGTGACCAGTCTAGAAAGAATGTGCTGATAAATTAACCTGTAATTCAGTGTTAATAGGTTTGTTCAAAATTCATTCCACATTAGCATCATGCCAGGAACACAAACGGCCTGAGATTAAATGTGCAGGTTAAATCGTCCTTTGTATCAGCTAAAATTCCAGAAGACTCCATAGAAAGATTAATGATTTTTTTTTGTTAGGACAGTCACTGGGGCTTATTTACTAAGGGTCCGCAGCCACACTCTCGTCGGATTTTCGAAATACAATATGGACCCAGGTACAATACATGGAACTGAAAGCTTAACACTGTAATCTCTCTGAAGGCAGAGATTAAGAGCAGATTTAGGCTTTATTCACACAAGCTACGATACAGCGGGAACAGGTCGGCGCCCAGGAGAGGAGGAGCTGCTCACATCCGCCCCTCTCCATAGAGAAACATGGCGCATGGGGCTGTATTACGGGGAAAGATAGAACATGTCCTATCTTTTCCCCTTGTACAGAACGGTATGGTGCCACACATGTCCGGCACAGTACCGCTCCTTATGGCACTGTACGCCCATTGCGGGCCTTTAGGGGACGTATATGCAACGTATATATGTCAGCAGTTTATACGTCCCCCAACGGCCGTGTGAAAGCCGCCTTAGGGATTGAGGTTGTTCACATAGTTGCATTTGACATTTGCGTTCTGTGTATATGTTGTATACACTATTGCAAAGATATTTACTACGAGTGTAAACTACTTTAGTACAGTCCGTCCTTATTTACATATACATCATAATGCAGTTTAATTATCCTATAACATCTGTGAGGGATATATAGATTTATAGATAAGAGTGGATGGATAAATATCAAAGGAAATAGATACTGTATTTAGATAGACAGACAGATAGATAGATAGATAGATAGATAGATAGATAGATAGATAGATAGATCCATGGTAAATAGATAGGAACAGGGAAATATATGCAGTAAATAGATAATTGGATAGATAGATATAATAGATAAAATATTGTATAAGAATAGGAAGCTAGAGTAAAAGGAGGAGATTAGATAGTTAGGAATAGAGAAATAGATGGATCAATGGAAATAGATATTTAGATAAATAAGGATGGATAGATGGATAGATTAGATAGATAGATAGATAGATAGATAGATAGATAGATAGATAGATATGAGTAGATAGGTAGTAACATGTAAATAGATAGATGGATAGATGTAAGTAGATATTTAAATATATAAAAATAGATAGCAAGAAAAGATAGATTAAGGTACATAGGTAGAAATAGGGAAATGATAGATATTTTAATTGATAAGGATAGATAGACGTTGAAATAGATAGATATAGTTAAATAGATAGTTAAAGATTTATTCTATGTGCGATCTTTCAGTATGCAATCTTTGATATACAGTTTCAGGTTCCAGCCTTGGTAGGATATTTGCATTGTTATATTTTCATAGATTGAGGATAGATACTTCTGAAGACTTCATAAATTTTATCTTATTGGAAAAAGATTTCTATTTCACCACTAGGGGGCTGATCAAACTATTTCTTAGCTTTAGTTCCATGTACTGTAAACTCTAACAAAGCTTTCCATAAGAATCTTGTAGATCTGGACATATATCACACATTTAGAAAAAAATATGGCATATACCACTTATTTCCTTCTAATTTTGATCCACAGATTGATATAAATGGTTATTGTAGCTTAATTTTAAATGCCTTTGTGATTGGTTAAGGTCTGAAAATTACACCTCAAGATGTTCTATTTGGCAGATTAGAAGGATATTTTACATATATCTTTGAATGTATTGACAAACATATATGAGATGTTTTTGGAGTTTCTGTGTGGCGGTGTTAGTGTGGCATCTTGTTTACTACATGCCCCAGATCATAGCAGCAGCCATACAAGAGCCTTCTCTGGCAGGAATCCTGAAATGCAAGAAAATAATCTTGTTTTCCACTGTGGGTATTGCAACAACCTTGTCAAATGACCCATAAATCATAAGATACTTGTGGAGATCACATTTTTCGGGTTGGCAGCTCATATTGTCTTTAAGGGAAACATTTCCTGTTTGTTCAACTCGTCCGGCAGAGGTCATCCGTATCATTTCAGGTTAAGAAATGTGATTTTACTAGAAGAATAGGATGATGCTGTATCATATAGAGCAGCGGCGCTCACAAACATAGTGGTTCATGGCAACTTATATACAGACTGGAATTATCCAATAAGGTTATTGTTAATTTGTTGTTTGGCTAATAAACTGTAATCTGATTGGTTGCTATTTGCGCCATCACTATTCCAATGTGAACTTGATAAATCACCTCCGTCATTTCTTAGACTTCCAATAAAACAACTAATGAAAGAGAAATTTTTACCCTTTTATAATGGCCTCATGACCACACATAAACAAATGGACAGACAGATGAAAAACAGATGCAAAATGGATGTGACAAATGGTCACCGTTGTGTATTTTCCACAGCCCATAATCGGCTTGGACGTTGCAGTTGCTCCAAACAGCTAATTGTTGCAATGGTTCTGTTTTGTCCCACCACCATTAGATACTTACGCATTTCTGAGAAGAAGCAATGATCCACCAACACCTCGTAACTCGGCCACCAATACCTGGATCCCCACTGATCTTATATTAAAGTCCCATTCATGGAATAGACTTAAATTCTCCTACCCTGTATGACTAAAATAACACACTCACCTCTCCCTGTGACCCAGATTCCAGCAGTGGGTCCCGGGTGTCGGTTACCTTTGGTTGGCACATGAGTGTTTCATCCAGTCAATGGCTGAGCGACAATGTTCTATCACTGTTTGGTGGAAGCGCTCAAGTGCCGGCCCGACAGCTCTGCACCAACCATTCACTCACGCAGGTCTGCTACATACATTCACTCACAAGAACAGACTCAACACTGCTATATCCATTCACACTCTGCACTGCTACACACACAGCTATTTTTCATATCGGCAGCAACTTCTTCTTCTCTGGCTCCAGGGATTAAGGACCTTGCAGTGATGCAGGGAGCATATGATCAGCTATAGGTCCTGCACTGTGCATAAGCTGCTCTCTCAGAGGTCAGATGAAGTGCTTTGTCAGCACTTCACCGGATCTCAAGGACAGCAGTCAGGAATCAGGTCCTACTGGATCCTCCTGTCCTTTGGACTTTAAGATACAGGCACTTTTTAGCAAGAAAAAGTTTTGTCTTATAATTTGAAAAATATGGTAGAGCTTGGAAGAGCAGTTTTTATTTTTTGTTGTGCCGAAGAAATGCTGCATTTTTATAATAAACCACAGGCAAGTTCTGTTTTTGAACTTTTTACCGTATATACTAGTGTATAATCCGAGTTTTTCAGCACAAAAAATGTGTGAAAAACGTCGCCTCGGCTTATACACGAGTCTATTACGAGCACTTAAAAAAAAAACATATACTCACCCTTCGGCGGCTCCCCGATGTCCCTGATGTCGGCGTGTCCCGTCTTCTTTCTTCCTCACGGCTCTTCTTCTTTCTTCTGTCATGGACGCGGCCATGTTTTCTTCCAGCAGGCGCATACTATGACGTCAGCAGCCGCATCATAGTATGCGCCTGCTAGAAGAAAACATGGCCGCGTCCATGACAGAAGAAAGAAGAAGAGCCACAGAGAAGAAAGAAGACGGGACGCGCTGACAACGGGGACATCGGGGAGCCGCGCCAACATCGGAGGGTGAGTATATGAGGTTTTTTTTTTTTAAAGCACTGGGGGAGGGGGGACAGGTTGTATACTACTAGGGGCTGGCTGTATACTACTAGAGGCTGGCTGGCTGTATACTACTAGGGGCTGGCTGGCTGTATACTACTAGGGGCTGGCTGGCTGTATACTACTGGGGCCTGGCTGGCTGTATACTACTGGGGGCTGGCAGGCTATACTACTGGGGGCTGGCTGTATACTACTAGAGGCTGGCTGGCTGTATACTACTAGGGGCTGGCTGGCTGTATACTACTAGGGGCTGGCTGGCTGTATACTACTGGGGCCTGGCTGGCTGTATACTACTGGGGGCTGGCTGGCTGTATACTACTGGGGGCTGGCTGGCTGTATACTACTGGGGGCTGGCTGGCTGTATACTACTGGGGGCTGGCTGACTATATACTACTGGGGGCTTGCTGGCTATATACTCGGGGGACTGTGACCAATGCATTTCCCACCCGCGGCTTATACTCGAGTCAATAGTTTTCCCCAGTTTTTGTCTCAGACTACTAAAGCACAATGGGGGACATTTACTATGCTATTTCCGCTAATTTTGTGGCACTCTCACCGCATGTTCTGCTCTCCGACCTATTTATTAGCTGCCAGAAAAAATTGCTTTTTCTGCCTGCTCCGGCTCTTCTCCGAAAAGGGGCGTGGCTTTGGCGGAGTGGAAACTCAGAAACAAATAATATGTGTCGCAGCCATTTTTGGGCGCTGTAAACTGGCCGAAAGTAGACCAAAAGAAATTTGGTCTAGCAGGGACACAAAACAATGCTATTGCACTGTTGCCTGTTCTCCGACTGTTGGACGCATTTCTGGTGCTCGGGACAGATTTTGGTCCCAGGGACAGAAAATGGTCTCAGCGCCAGAAATCTATCTGCACAGCTCCACAATATTACATGTATATCTTCTTTCCGAGAGCAGGTCGGTAACAAAGCCAATGCAGACACCGACACTTTATGTAAATGTCCCCCAATGTTCATAAAGCAGCCTGAGAAACAGGTGGCCACTTTATAGAGATAATCTGGAATCAGAGGGACTGCACTAGAACAATTAAAGAGGATATCAGATATTTGAACTATTTATAATGTATTTATTGACTTCAAGGGGGTTGCTTTAATCTTAAATGGGTATTCCAATTCAGATCTGCAGGGGTCTGACACCTGGTAGAAGTTGCTTTGGCTCCACACATACCAGTAGGTCCAATTTAAGTCAACACATTCACTGTATAATGTATTTGAGGCATTAATTAAACGGGTTTTGCACGAGTTTGTGTAAAACCACACACCTCGGAACATGTTGGGCTGCGTTTATTGCATGTTTATGGCAGCAAATTCTTGTTCGACTACAATAAGGTGACTTTTCATAATGTTAATATTCTCAGTCCCAGTAACACAAAAAATCTGTTTCCAGCTATCAGGTTTGGACGGATGCCTCAGGCTGAGAAGGAGAAGCTTTTGGCAGAGATTTCCAGTGATATCGACCAGCTGAATCCAGAGTGCGCTGATCAGCGAGTCCTGGCCAAGCACTTGTATGACTCATATCTCAAGTCCTTCCCTTTAACAAAAGCTAAGGCCAGAGCGATATTGACAGGAAGGACAACAGACAAATCGGTGAGTGGGAGTTATGAGTGTAAATGATTTACTATGATTGTATTCTCTACTGGTGTAAGCCTGGGCCGGAATCATTTCTGGAAGCTTGTTTTTCTCTTTTGTAACTTTGACACAAAGCTTGAGAAATTCTGATTTTACATGAAAAATATAGGACACATTTTTAAGACAAGGTCATGTGTTATCTTTGCCTTTATTTTGGCCTTGATTTAGATATCTCAAAAAGATTAACTAAAATTTTGCCACAGCCTTCGATTTTTTATTAAACCAGTTAATACAGTGTAACAACATTTTCTCTGCATTATGCTGCTCCATGTCCCCTCCTCATGCTCTGTGTAAAAGCTGCAGCAGGATTCTGGTTGCATACTACAGCAATCACTCAGAGGGGAGGGGCCATGGAGCAGTTCAATGCAGAGAGCTTAGAGTACTGCAGTGTAAGGACCCACCCCAAGTGGGAAAGCTGCCATCTTGGAACACTTGACTGTAATTAGAAAAACATAGATTATTACTTTTTTTGATGACTTACTATATTATGTTGAAATACAATAATATATTTTAGGGCTCTTGCAAACAACCTTTATTTTGGCCGTGTGGTAGCCAAATTATATTGTATGGCATTATCTTCATGTCCGTTGTTTTCACAGCCATGAGGATGAGCCGACTGCTTGAGCTGCAACAACTTGTGGCCCAGGGAACTGTAGACGTTGCATGCAGGCAGGATTATCCTTATTTAAAAGTTTTAAAGTTTTAAAAAGGGTTTGGACCATTAAACTACCCACAGGTCCTTACAGACTGTTGTCAATACATACCCTATATGGCTGCTGCCCAAGACAATGTAAAAAACAACAACCACTTATACTTACCTACAGCAGCAATGGAGCACTGCGCAAGAGAGCTCCTGTTCCGTTACCAGTGATGTACCTGCCACTGGGGAACTATTGCGCATGCGCAGAGCTTCCCTGGTGCTGGCGCGTCACCTACTGATGAATGGGAAATACTGCACAAGCACAGGACTCCCCAGCACCAGGTGCGTTGCTGGTAGCAGAACAGGAGCTACTTAAAAAAAAGGAGCTAAAAACAGGATGCAGCTGCTGCAGAGACAGGGAATCAACCATGGGGAATCTTTCCAAAAGTAGATTTCCTGTGGTATAGTTCCTTTAAATCAATCCCATATATCTGCATGATATCGATAGACCAATATATTTCTATCCAATGATTGTAACTTTTCCCTCACACTGTTTTTTTTTGCTCTCTGCCTTTAGTTACACCACTGCTCTGAGTAAAAGCTGTAGCAGGCTTCTTGTTGCATACTATAGCATTCACTGCAGGCAGAGAAATATACCTCATTGCACATGCACCTCAGGTCCAGCACATGGGTTCTAAATCCCTGTTATCCTGTCTTTACTGAGCCCTCTACAATTTTGGCACACTTAACCACCGGTTAGGAGGTTATGTAATAATTCTATAGTGCCATTTTATAGATATTCATATTCAATATCAAATTAGACAATGTAGAGTATTTGTATAAGACAGACAGCAGCATGTAGACATATGGAATAATGTAGACATTGTCTTTTTCTTCCAGCCTGTGGTAATCTATGACATGAACTCATTGATGATGGGAGAGGATCAAATCAAGTGCCATAACTTGAATCCCTGTTTTGAGCAAAATAAGGAAGTTGCGATTCGGATTTTCCAAAGGTGTCAGTCTCGATCGGTGGAAGCTGTACGGGAGATCACAGAATTTGCCAAAAACATTCCAGGATTTGTCAATCTTGACCTAAACGACCAAGTAACTCTCTTGAAGTATGGGGTCCATGAAATCATATTTACAATGCTGGCCTCCCTCATGAATAAAGATGGCGTTCTCATTGCTGATGGACAAGGATTCATGACCCGAGAGTTTCTCAAGAGCTTGAGGAAACCATTTGGTGAATTCATGGAGCCGAAGTTTGAATTTGCTGTACGATTTAATGCACTAGAACTGGATGACAGTGATCTTGCCATCTTTGTAGCCGTCATCATACTTAGCGGAGGTAAGATATGTCCTGTGCCAGTGGGTGTTGTGTGCTGGTAATTATAGCATGGCATCATTCCCAGCTCTACTTGGTAATAGGGAGATTTTATGAGATATTACTTGGGTGCTGGGCACAGAAGGACAATTTGTTAAAGTGTAACCATCCCACAAATGTCAGGTGAAAGCAAAGTCATTTCAGGATAAGTTTATTGGGTGTACTTTAGTACAGGCATAGAAAGTATAATCGCAGCAAGTTCAAACCAAACCCATTCATGTAGAGGTAGATGGTTCAGGAAATGTTGGATTTTTTCAAATTAAAGTCTATAAAAAATCCTCATCTTGTGGGATATCACAGGATATGCCTTCAGTGTCAGAAAGATGTGGGTGTGACCTCTAGGACATGTACCTATCTCCAGAAGAGGGTCCCCTACACCCTGTCCTGCAGCTGGGCGCTACATCCAGATTTAGGGTGCGTAAAGAAGATTCTACTGACTTGGCTAACTAGTAGGAACTGGAAATTTGTATGAACAAGCTTTAATCAGGCCATGTAAAAACTGTTCACCCAATCTTCTGAGAATACCTACCGTATATACTTGTGTATAAGCCGAGTTTTTCTGTGCTGAAAAACGTCCCCTCGGCTTATACGCGAGTCAATACTTGTAAAAAATAATTAAAAATGGACTAAAAAAAAAATAAACTTATGTACTCACCCTCCAGTGGCCCCGATGTGCAGCGCTGCTCCCCCGATGTCATCGCGGCTCCTCTTCTGGCTTCCCGGCTCCTCTTCTTGCTTCCGCGCCGTCTTCTGTCTTCTTTAACATTGTGTTGGGCGTATACTACTGGGGGGCAGGCTGTTCTTCTTCCGTGCGGCGCCTAGTATGATGTTAGCAGCGGCGCGTCATACTAGGCGCCGCACAGGAGAGAACAATGGCGGCGCCCAACACGATGTTAAAGAAGACGGTGCGGAAATACGTTTATTTTTAAATTCTGGGCTGACTGTATACTACTGGGGGCACGCTGTATATTACTAGGGGCAGTGCTGTATACTACTGGGGGCATGCTGTATACTACTGGGGGGCAGGCTGTATACTACTGGGGGGCAGGCTGTATACTACTGGGGGACAGGCTGGGGTGGCTGTATACTACTGGGGGCAGGCTGGGGTGGCTGTATACTACTGGGGGCAGGCTGGGGTGGCTGTATACTACTGGGGGCAGGCTGGGGTGGCTGTATACTACTGGGGGCAGTCAGGGCTGGCTGTATACTACTGGGGGCAGGCTGGGGTGGCTGTATACTACTGGGGGCAGGCTGTATACTACTGGGGGCAAGCTGTATATTATAGGGGGCTGGCTGGCTATATACTTGGCTGGGTCTGTGACCAATGCATTTCCCACCCTCGGCTTATACTCGAGTATATACGGTATATCTTCAATTAGTTTTTATTGCTCTTACATTCTGGTATAATTACTTTTTATGGCCAAGAATATCAATATTAACCGCTGTCCATCTCATTCTTTAGATCGGCCAGGGTTAGTGAATGTGAAGCCAATAGAAGATATTCAGGACACTATGCTACAAGCCCTTGAACTGCAACTCAAGATGAACCACCCAGACTCTTCGCAGCTTTTTGCCAAACTTCTCCAAAAGATGACGGACCTTAGACAAGTTGTGACAGAACATGTCCAGCTATTGCAAGTTATAAGGAAAACGGAGGCAGAAATGAGCCTCCATCCACTCCTGCAAGAGATCTATAAGGACCTATACTGAAATTTTAATCACATATACAATACATGTACAGTACAAGGAATTGTCCATCTTCGAAATACATCTGCAAGAGATTTTCAAGGACTTGTACTAAGTCTCCACACAAGACTGCAAGGGGTTGATAATGATGCATACCCAACAGGCTACCTACATTATCACTATATATTCACCCACAACTAAAAAGATGTTTGTGGAATCCTCACACATCTCAGAAAGATCTACATGGACTTCTTCTGAATGTCCGGTCACACTTGCCAGTGATCTACAAGAATTCGTCCAAGTATTTTGTGAACCTTGGCATCTGCAATAGACTCCTAACGACCTGTACTGAACCTCCACCACTCCTGCAAGAGATCTACAGGGACCTGGACTGAACTAACCTTTTCTAATTATGTATTTTTACAATTTGCACTATTTTTATGAGGGAAACAGTAAAAGCAGATACATTACTGTGATGAAGCCTTAAAAGACGCAAAGCTTTCATATAACTGGTCTATTTTATGCAACTGGTTTGTAAAGCACATGTACAATTACTTTTAATATTAAAATATTTTATGAAAATGTGGATCTTGGTTTTTTCTGACAACTAGTGTCATAATTTAGACCTTTATCTGTTTTATAACATGGATATCCATTGATGGTCTATCCTTCCAATGGGCTATCAATGTCTGGTTGATCAATAATCATTTCTGGCCAACTCAATGATCAGACATGTTGGAATCCATCTTCCTGGAGCTTTTTACATCCAGTCCTGCTGAAGTTATAGGGTTGACCAACAGTTTTCATTCATGCACCGTATGTCCATGATAATGGTTATTCAGTCAAGGAACCCAACAATTGACTAAATAAAAGCGACATATTTGTTTGCAGATCCTGTAAATCATTTTTGGTTATGAGTCTTGTATCTAATATTACATGTCCATGCGATATGGGTGTAGTTCAAAACGCATTGACCCGCATTGAACTAAGACATGACAAACATTGTAGATTTTATCCATTTATTGGAAAGTTGAGCACAACGTTGAGCACATATTTATTTCTGCAAACAAAATTATACTAATCTTAATCTTACATGTCAAGTAGATCAGCCTATAACCTAGGTTGAGTACCAAAGAGTAACTATTAAGATGCAGTTCTAGGAAATCTTTTTAACCCCTTACAAACATGTGACATAGTACTACGTCACATGCCGGCTGCGGGGGTATGACGAGGGCTCACAGGCTGAGCCCTCTTCATACAAGATGGGCGTTTGATGCATATTGGAGCAAACACCAACTGGTAACACCCACGGTTGGTGCTGGCACCGATTGCAGGTGTTAACCCTTAAAAGGCCCCCGGCAAAGCTACCGGAGGCATTTAAATCCTTGTGCATGGGCTCCGCCATCTTGGATTAGATCACCGCTACTCCTGACGTCATCTATCATATAAATATAAATAAACAGTAAAAATCATAAACATGTTAGGTATTTACACATCCCAAAATGTCAGATGTTTCAAAATATATTACCGTTTTTTCACTGCGTTTAACCCCATAACGGAAAATATCGCCCAAAGTTGAAAATGACACCTTTTCACCATTATCACTGCAGAATTCGAATTGAGTTCGTTATATAATGTAGCCTAGTGGAAGTAGATCATTGAGTGATGTGTGGTCCAGTTCTTTTTCAGTCCCCATGTTGATAAAATCAATTTCTGTTTCATTAATCATGAAAACTCAGCAGCTCTGACTGCTGAATAGATGTTCAACATCCCCCACCAGGGTCTAGACTTTTCTTGGGACCTGGAGGCAGTCGGGACCCAGAATACCGGAGTGGCTGGCGGTTGCGGCCTAGGGGCGCGCTGATGTCACGGTGCTTGCTATGGGGACCGGAGGGCTGTCCTACAGACTGACAGGTCTACAGCAGGTGGTGTGTGCAAGAAAATCTAGAGGGAGAGACTGATGTATTGGAATCTCCCTGAGGGCAACCCCTTCAATGTCTGTAGTATATGTCCCTGGGTAATGGATGGGAAGCCCGTGGTGGTGATACAGCTGTATCCAGGAAACAGATGGAGGCAACGTTGTGCAAAACAACTCACAGTTCTTTATTCGAACAACCGCAGGCAACGAGCCAAACAATCTGGTTACAGATGCCGGATTGTTGGAGAAGTCCGGATTACTGGAGTGGTCATGGAGAGTGATCCTCAGGAGTAGATTCATCAACCTGGTAGTAGGTGCAGGCTGGGAGGTAGCTGTGTCCAGTACTGGAAGCTGCAGCTTTATCCTGGGTCTCTGGTCACTGACAGTCTGTGCTCTTTAATGAGAGCTGAGGCCTAAGAGGCCTGTGGCAAGAGCCTGTGCTCTGAGAAGTGTGTGCTCTATGGGAGAGCTGGGTTCCAAAAGGCCTTGCCCCTTCCTGTCCAGGGGTTTTGTAAAACCTTGGTTATGTGGTGGGTCACTCTCCAATCACACTCCAGTTTACAGATTGGACTGCAATTGGATGACAGTAAATCAAAACACATACCCTGTTAACCCTTGCTGTACAGGCAGAATCTACCACTAATGGCCTTACTAGGACTGTATTACCCTAAAAGTGAGTTGATCAGACTCCTCTAGAGAGATCCTACAGATAGGGGGCCTTATTCACAAGCACTCCCTTGCCTACACATTGGCAGGGGTGTTGCAGATGTATGAAGAAATTAGTCAGCACAGAATTTTGGATGTATTTAGACAATTAGTAAGGTTTTAATGAAAATGAAACTGGCCTTTTGATAAATTAACCAATGTCTTGCCAGTTATAGCCTGTTTATTAGGTCAGTCCTTCTTTGTCCTTGATTGAAAGCCACTGGACTTAAAGGACATTATGATCAGAATAGATGGTAGATGCTTATACTCATCTCCCCATCCTGTGCAGAGGTGCAGTAATCTTCTATAAGTATGTCTAAGCCGGTCACCGTTTCAGAGAAATAAACTTTTTAAAAATATATGAATGAGCCAGAGGCGCTCTGCCGAGCTCTGTCAATCACTGTATTATACCGCCCACGAGACTCATCAGCCTGTGCTTTACATATGAATGTTATACAGTTTCTACTAAATTTCTTCCTAAGATCTGATGTAAACATCATCAGCATTGGGAGCATAACTACAGCAGTAGCAGCCATAGCAGCTGCTATGGGGCCTGCAGTGACAGGTGGCCCCGTCATCTGTATATAATATGCATAATATGTATAAAACATCTATTTGATGTATATATGCTGTATATGTATATGGTTTCCATATATACTGTATGGAAATACATTTTCCAAGGTGTTAAATGCATGTATTTGCATAAAATATTTGCATACTTCCCAGAATTCCCTAGTGGAGCATCTATGGCTTTAAGTCTCCACACGCCTATAAGGAAGCCTTAATTGGCAACCTCTCCATATGGAGAACTATTACCTTATGTGTGTGTATATGCTCTATATGTGTGCGCATAAGTGTCTAAATGTGTGAGTGTACAAATATGTATATTTTTTGGAGTGGGAAGGGGGGCGCTTCAGAATCCTGCCTCTCCTAGTTAGGCCCCTGAAGATCAGACTAGTTACATTTAACCTGAAGATCAGGCTGGATTTTCATGGCGACTAGTTGCCTTTACGTTATTTGTGCAGGCTGTAAATATCGTGCACCGCATATTTTCTGAAGACTGATTTCCTGACATTTCATGAGCAATTTTATTATCATATTTCTCATGTATCGGGCACAGTGGCGTCCTGTAGTAAATTTACCTGTGATAAGTAATTCTATTTACCCACCTGAGTCATTTCACATATAAAAGGTTTTGAGTATCAACATTTTTATGAGAAGACTGTTTTACAGCAGAATAATTGTGGTGCAGAGTCATGAAATACTAACTACATATTGTGGTTACAACAGCTCCTGACTTTACTACTGTATGTGTGCATAGCAAACCACTAAAATATCATCTCACTTCATTCTCGCCCTTGATTTCAACAATTGACTTAGCAAAAAAAAAAAATCCCTTGGAAATGAACTGAACAAAAAGTCCCTGGATCCGTAAGAAGGTTTTATAAGTTTTGGAAATGTACACAGCAGTAGATTGATGACCATTCCAAAGTCCGGATCATGCCATGCTTTCTCACATTGAGATGCATTTGTAATATACACTTGTATAAAATGTATACAGTAGATGTATCATTTGGGCTTTAAAAGGGTTCTCCATTGACAAACAAGTTCGTCCCTATCGACAGGATAGGGGATAATTTGCTTATCCGTGGTTGTCTCGGTGATGGGAATCCCCATGGATCACGAGAACGGGGTCCGATGTACCCGATCATAAGATGAAGAGAGTAGCTAGTATATGGGCTAACTTGTATGTGACTGGAGAACCCCTTTAAAGGGTCTCCACTATTTACTACTGCGAATTATAAACTGGTGCATCACACACTCACTTTGCACCTTACATAAGTTTGGTTGTAGAAGACATGTGTGTTTGTGGAAGTAAAAATTAATCATTCACTCGCACACATCTCTTGCTAAATTCACTCGCACCCAAGTCTCCTACATACGTTCACTTACTGACCCACAATTACAAACAGCTCTTCTTCATACCCAGTCCCAGTGTTTCTAGCCCCATCCCCTGGCAGCATGGAAGGGTTTAAAGACCTGGATCAAGTATTGTAAGCTAAGGCCACTGACATACTGGTGTGTGCCTCCCTTGACATGATCTGCTCTTTTTTATCTTCTTATGCCCTGGGTTTTTACAAAAAAGGCTTTTAAATTTATGCAAATGAGTTTGAGGGGCTCCAGGCTCCATTACCACCTATGGATCCTGTAGCCCCTCAGGTTCATTAGCATAATTTTTGCCAGTTTTCTTAAAACCAAGGGTATAGGATGCGTAAAGGGGTATTCCCACGAAGACAAGATTCTTAAATATACTCAGGATAACAAAATAACACATTCTCTAATTCACTGTTATTAACAAAAATACAGCGTTTCACAGATATAATTCCAACCTGTCTCTATCAGCCCTGGTCTATACAATTTTGGTTGCCCTGGGATCCGACAGTAAATCTTCAGATTTTTTTGGTCGGGCAGGACACATTCTTTTTACAAATAGCTTTTGCTGTCTGCACACTGCAGTGTGATCTCTGCCCCTCCATTAAAAGACAAGCTCACACATGTAGCAAAGCTGACTGTGTGTGTTAGAGATGAGTTGGCAGCGTGTAAATATATATATATATATATATATATATATATATATACATATATATATATATATATATATATATATATATATATATATTATTTTTCATGGATCCATCATCTCTCATCTTGCTTTTTCTATATATCAGATATTAGTAGAATGTTCAGAAGCTAAATGAAAGTGTAGATAAACCTGTAGCCTGATAAGCTAATCACATTGTCAGCTAAATATGATCTTTATTGGAAAAACATCACTAGGGGGTTAGAATTTGAGAACTTCATGGGCAAACCCCTTTAAAGGAGACTGGAACCTGCGAGAGGGGGAGCACACCAGTATGTTAGTGTGCTTGGTTTACAATCTATGATCCTGGTAGTAGATGTCCTTTAAGTACTTTGCAGTGATGCAGGAAGCATGAGATCAGTCACGTGCTTCTGACATCACTCTAGGTCCTGCAATAATACTCATGTTAGGATAGGAAAGCGAGAGAGCATTGCTGAGGCCCTGCTCTCTCAGAGATCAGGTGAAGCGCATTGTCAGTGCTTTACCCAATAGCAACACATCGGCATTCTTTGGCCTAATGCAAATGACTTCAATTATGCACGGTCACAGTTAGGAGCATCCCCGCCCCCCCATGCACAGCTGATTCCTTGGGCTCCAAGCAATTGTAATTAATACAGACAGGTGGAGACTAGATAAGAGCTAATATGATGTCTTTAATACACAGCACATAGAATGTACAGGTGGTCCCCTACTTAAGAACACCCGACTTACAGACGACTCCTAGTTACAAACGGCCCTCTGGATTTTGGTAATTTACTGTACTTTAGCCCTAAACTACAATGATTAGCTATAACAGTTATCACCGGTGTCTGTAATGAAGCTTTATTGATAATCCTGGTTCTTATGACAACCCAACATTTTTAAAATCCAATTGTCCAATCCAATGAGGCTATAGAAACCCCCTTTAAAACGATGTCCTACTTTGCATGATACATTGCTACTGTACCTTATTTGACTTGTTTGCTATTTTTTAAGCTGACCAGGGGCAAACCACAAAATGCCCCTTATTTCAGTGTTTGCTTTATAATTTAGGGGAACAGAGAAATATTCTGGATCATTCTTCTTTACAAACCAAAACTCCACTGGGAGTTTCACAATGGGGAAGGTTGTCGTGAACTGAAACGAAACATAAATACACTGGGTACATGAGGAGAATTCGGCCAGTGTACTCGTAAAAATGAATGGAATTAATCTAGGAGAGACATATTTTTGAAATTACATTGTTGAACTTGGCAAGAGGCACAGGGCAGTGGTGAACCACTGAAAAGATCTATGTCATTCCTGTGTGTGTGGGAATTTTCTGCCACCGCAGAAGGCAAGGGACTTTGGAGGGGGTCTGTATCACAAGTCCCCATGGACTGCAAATGTCTGGCAGATAGCTCCATTCTGTCCACCTCTACTTACATTTTAATTCCCACCATCCATATGATTATTGAACAAGATTTTTTGGGCTATCATTTAAAATTGGTCTGCATCTCAACCATGCCATCCTTGTGATGCTAGTGGTCAATGGGCCACCTGAAGGTAGGTAGAGGTGCAGTGGTTGACACTAGACCAAAGACTGCACTCATTGTGAGCAATTCATTGCTGGGAGAGTGAGTGGAAGGAGCACAATTATTTATTTTTTTAATTTCCACAGAATCTGACAAAACGCAACCCTCATGTGAATTATATGGAGGAATACTAAGGCCTGATGTACCTCTATAGTAGACCTTTTAGAGTTTATGTGAAATCAAGATGTATTATGAGCATATACCTCAGGGATGATTTTAGTTTTTTTTCCCAACTAGCTAGAATTTATTAAAGGGAATCTACCATCAGATGTCCTATAATGGGTAGCTCCCAGCAGCATGACTAGATCTATATTATAGTATCATAGCAAAAAAAAGTTAGAAAAAAACATCAGTCCATCAAGTCGAACCTATACTTCACATGATCCAGAAGAAGGCAAAAACCCTGCAAGGCTGATGACAAATGGCCCAAAGCAGAGAAAAATTTCTTTACGACCCCTAATATGGAGGTCAGAATAACTCCCTGGATCAACAGAAACTACTAACAAAAAGTTTTATTCCCATGAAATGTTATATTATTCCTATCCAGAAAGTAATCCAGGCTCCTCTTGAACATGTTCAAATTATCAGCCATGACAATCTATGGCGATGGTAGAACTGTCGCTCCTCTAAGTGTAGAGAACTTTGATTACTTACCCCTAGTGGGTGTGAAGAAGGCGTTCCTGGCGGCAGTACGGGCACTTGCTATAACCTGCATCTGTTCAGGCCTGAACCGGCGTAGGTAATGGGGCTGCTGGCTGCCGAATACATCAGACGGAGCCTCCTGATGTATCTGGACTGGCAAGGATTTCTTCATAGGTTGGTGCACTTGACGCCAACATATGATAAATTCCCCCCACTGTCCTTCTCCTATAGCGTCTTCTGATAATTCTAGAAGTCCTATCTTTCTATGCATACGCAAACCACACTAGTACACAATACAACTAGTGTTTATAGATGCTAGTTAATAGTTTCCACTATCCTACTGGGTAAAAGGACCTTGTTAATATGGCATCATTCATTCTTAATTTATGTTTTGTTGATTTTTGGGGTAGACCCTCTTTTTTTCTGTCCTAATGCCAATTACGTCCTTCTTGCTAATAACTACTCTTTGATAAATCTCTTCTCTTTTCCATTTAATGACAACTGCTGCCAAATCAGCTCTGCCAGCTCCAGACCCTAGTACGTAGAACCTTACAAAGTTTTTAGATTTAGGTAACACAAATCTATCATTCATGTTACGGTTTGGGGGGATGGTAGAGATTTTACATTCCAGGACTCCCATTTAAGAGATCCTACCTAATGTGGTGTTTTAAAAAACAGGTCTGCGGCAGTTGCATAATGAGGTTATGTTTTTTAAAACACTAAATTAGGTAGGATCCCTTAAACGGGATGGTAGAGATTTTACATTAGGGCTAAGCAGTTATGTATCTAGTTTCTGTAGAACCTCATTATGCAACTGCCGCAGACCTGTTTTTTAAAACACCAAATTAGGTAGGATCCCTTAAATGGGAGTCCTGGAATGAGAATAGAATGACAATGAATACTTTTGGGTTGAGGTTCTTCATGAAGACAAGCCTATGAGTAAGCCCATGAGTAAGCCTATGAGTATGAAGAGGCCCGGTTACCAGATTTTGCCCACCCTGGCTAATAATGCCTGTTGAAGGGTTACACGTACTCCCTATATCACCTAAAATTAGCTGCCAGTGGGGCTCTGTACCATAATTGCAGCCATTTTTCTGATATGCAAATTAGCTATTCTGACTCATCTCTGGCAGCCTGAGAGAGAAGAGTCAGAGATCCAAGTAAACTACTCCCCATTATTCTGACAGCTCTGTGTCTCTACATATCCCTGCCCCGCCTCCTTGTACTTAGGGACCGTCTGCTAATATTCAACTACAGACATATAAAGCTCTATGTACAGATGGGAAATATTGTGTCAATCTACTTACACGGTGCCTTGCGTTACATTCATAACATGTAACCAGTGACATCATCGCAGGTCCTTCAGCCTTCCAAGAATAGCAAACTGTACACCATGTATGTGATTACATGAAATCACAGCAGCATCCATGGAAGATGGAGAGAAGTAGAAGTCCATGGAGGCAGCTGTGACTTCATGTGGTCAGATACATGCATGGGGTACAGTTTGCTATTATTAAGAGTCTAAAGGACCTGAGATGTTGTCAATCTGGTCACATGACATGAACTGTGACCAGTAAGGAGGTATAAGGCATGGGGAGGATTAGATGGGAGTGGCCGGACGAGCTGGACACCCCCCCCCCCCCACCTAAGATGCCAGGTAATAAAAGACAAAAGGTGATTTCTGTGGATGTAAGCAAAACAATTTTTAGCTAAAAGAAGGGGTTCAGTCAGTGAATAGAGCTCTATAGGAATGTGATGACAGGTTCCAAAACTTCCACTTTCCTTCACAGAACTATGATTACATTCTGACTACAGAGAACTTCCATAATTATTAATATTCAAATTCTATTGATGTATATGCCATATACTGCATGGCGCCCCTAGGGGCAGCTAGTATTGGAATTCTCTCGAGCTGAATGCGTGCAGGGGATTTGAAGATTAACCCTAACCTATATCCAACTAAGCTTAAAATACTTTCTAAACTAAGCTATACTTCATCTAACTAATATGCTAATTATCAGAAGAGGCTACTGGGGAGTGGAGTAGCCTTTGCTCCCACAGCCTGCACAGGCTCCACACCCCAGTGGCTGTATATACCGTATATATTCGTGTATAAGCCGAGTTTTTCAGCACAAAAATGTGCTGAAAAACCGAAACTCGGCTTATACATGAGTCAATGAAAAAATAAAAAACGTAATACTCACCCTCCTGTGTCCGGATCCTTGGCGCAGCTCCCGATGCGGTTCCCAGCGGCTCCTCTTCTCTAGACGGCAGAGTCGGGTCCATGCGATCTGCCGGCGGGCGCATGCTGATGACGTCATCAGCAGCGACACTGCCGCATCATAGTGTGCCCCTGCCGGCAGGTCGCATGGACGCGTCTCTGCTGGCTAGAAAAGAAAGAAGACAGAAGCCGCCGGGAGCCGTCGTCGGGGATCGGGAGCCGTGCCGAGGATCGGGGGCGAGTATTACGTTTTTTATTTTTTATGCGCTGGGCAGGGGGCTGGCTGTATACTACATGGGGGCTGGCTGTATACTGCATGGGGGCTGGCTGTATACTACATGGGGACTCGCTGTATACTACATGGAGCTGGCTGTATACTACATGGAGCTGGCTGTATACTACATGGGGGCTGGCTGTATACTACATGGGGGCTGGCTGTATACTACATGGGGCTGGCTGTATACTACAGGGGGATGGCTGTATACTACATGGGGGCTGGCTGGCTGTATGCTACATGGGGGCTTGCTAGCTCTATACTACTCGAGTCAATGGGTTTTCCAAGTTTTTGGTAGTAAAATTAGGGGTCTCGGTTTATACTCGGGTCGGCTTATACTCAAGTATATACGGTACTTGAGTATAAGCCAACCCAAGTATAAGCCGAGGTACCTAATTTTAACACAAAAAAAACTGGGATAACCTATTGACACAAGTATAAGCCTAGGGTGGGAAATACATTGGTCACAGCCTCCAGTCAATATAGCCAGCGCCCTTTCCCCCAGTATATAGCCTGCCAGCTTATGCCCCTGGTATATAGCCAAAAGCCCCTTGTCCGCAGTATATACACATCCAGCTCATGTCCCCAGAATATAGCCAGCCCTTTGCCCCAGTATATGTCAAGCAGCTCCAGACCCCAGTATATAGCCTGCAGCCTCTGACCCCAGTATATAGCCTGCAGCCCCTGCCCCCTAGTATATAGCCTGCAGGCCCTACCCCCCAGTAAATAGCCTGCAGCCCCTGCCTCAGTATATAGTCTGAAGCCCCGGACCCCAGTATATAGCCTGCAGTGCCCAACCCCAGTATATAGCTTGCAGCCACTGCCCACCAGTAAATAGCTGGCAGCCCCTGCCCCCAATATATAGCCTGCAGCCACTGCACCTTTTATAGCCTGCAGCCCCTGATAGCGGTGCACACACTAGAACAGTGGTGGCTAACTTTTGGCACGGGTGCCAGAGGTGGCACTCAGAACCCTTTTTATGGGCACGTGCGCCATCACACCAGCGCATAGTTCGCCAGACAGTACGCAAGGCCTCTTGCAGTCCCAGGCAGCTCAGAACCCTAGAAGCAAGCTACAATGATAATCCAAACTTCTTCTCCTTCTTTCTACCGTATTGCTGTCCTCAGGTGCCTATACAATTTACATGTGACAGAGCAGGGAGTAATAAGTTATTGCTTAAATTGTCATATCGGCACTTTGCAAAAAAATACGTGGGTTTTGGTTGTAGTTTGGGCACTCAGCGTCTAAAAGGTTTGCCATCACTCCACTCAGCAGGCAGCTGACATCATAACAAGAGTGATGGCAGGATCACAACAATATTCATCTTTATTATAAATTTGAAGAGAATAACTGCGAATAAGACTTTATTATGATTCCTGCCACAAACTTACCGTGATTCTCACACAGAATGTGAATTATGCTCCAATAATAAACAACAGCTTTGTAAAATTTCAGTCTATTGCTCATTAGGCATCATACAGGGGACAGATTCTGCATATCAAAAAAGTTTAATAGCTTTGTTGAGTAATTCATTGAGACTATACAACGCTATGACATTATAAAACCATAAACAAGGTAACAGTAAAATGGGAAGAATCTTGATATGACATACGTGACATGTAACGCCACCTTCTTTATTATACTGCCTCCTTGTGGCTTTGTACATCTAGTTTTTGTCATAAAACCCCTTCCACGGGTCTTTGTAATTAAAGCTTCTATTCCACCCAACCAGAAGATATTACAGGACGCTGGTGACAGCACACACAAGAACAATACAGAACACAAAAAGTTGTATACATATTTTTAAAAAGTATAGCAAGATTAAAGGTAAAAAAAAAATAATAATAACACAACGTATCACTACGCCAGAAAATGGGCAGTAATATTTTTTGTTATGGTCACTTATTCTCTTAAATGATGTTTAATAAAATAGCATAAAATAAGTTTGTACTAAAAAATGGAAAGAAAAACTATAGCTTGCCTTGCTGAAACCTATTAGCCTACCTGTACATGAACGTGTGGTTTTCGCTGGCCACAAATGCCGGATCCACAGTCTGTTGTTTGTGGCCCGTGTGTCATCGGTGCGCAAGGTTCACTCACACGCTTATGCCCAATCCGCAGACACAGCAGGAATAGGTAATATCAGAAATGGAAAAAGATGAGTTACGGCTTACCACATACATGTCTTCCAAGTGGCAGGCGGACAGACGGACTATAGTGACATCGGTCTAACAACCAGGAATGGACATCCAAAACAAAAAATAGTGGTTTGCCCAGCACTCAAGGTAAGTACAAAAACTGACTACATTTTATTAAAAAAAAAAAAAAAGTAAAAGCAACATACAAAAATGGTTAATGCATACGGACAACGAAATACAAAGAACCAAGACGAAAAAATTCTAAAAGGCAACCTTTTTCTTGTGTCTCAGTTCAGGTTGAACTTGCAGTCCAGGTTCAGGTTCAGGTCCAAGTACCGAACCGGAACGGTCACCCCCGATTGTTGCTGGCAATGATCGCAATTGTTACCCTTTCAATATCTTTAAATGTCAGCATATACACACTCTGCCAGGATATTCCAGACAATCATCACTCCAGAGACATCATTGTGGAGCTTTGACCCTAGTGTAAGTGGCATTTAAAGAACTAACACCCACAATTGGTACCAGTACGAGTGTTACCGGAGGGGGGAGAGGGTTGGTTGCTGAACACAATCTTCTGAGTCCCTAACTAGGGCAGTCAGCTCCTACACAGGGGTGTGTGAGCCCGTAGAAATGCATTTGTCTGTGTGCTACCGGTTGAATTAACGGATAGCACACAGATAAAACGGGGGATGCTGGGGGAGGGGGTCTTTCTCCGATCAGTACCCCAGAGCTGCCTGCCGGCAGTGCATGAAAGTTTTCGTCCATGACGTCATCTTAAAAGCACAGTGCATAGGCTGACACTGCTAATACCCTGCAATAAATCAGTTAATATCCTGCAATAAATCAGTATTGCAGAGTATTATCTTGAACAAGCAATCAGATGATTGCTTGTTCATGTCCCATGGTGGAAACAGTAAAAAAGTAAAAAAAAAATCTTATTCAATAAAAAATAAAGCAATAAATCAATACAAATGCCAATCAGCCTCATAACATATAAAGAGACATAAAATGAAAAAAAAGTCTAAATCAGAACACAAACCTCACATATATATAGTATCACCGCGTCTGTTTCAACCCGTAGAGTAAAAGTAAATCATTATTGAACCCGCACAATGAACGCCGTAAAAAAAACTTTAAAAAAACTGCCAAAAATTATGATTTTTACCTATTGAATCCCACAAACAATGCAATAAAAAGTGATCAAAAAAACATATGCACTCCAGAATGAGACTGTTGCAAAGTACAACATGCCCCGTAAAAAACAAGCCATCAACCAGCTCCATAGCCAAAAAAGTAAAAATGTTATGCCACTTTGAAGACGACAATGTGGGGATCTTTCCCCACATTTTATTTGGCAAATTTAGTAAAACGTAAGAAAAAATATTCATGTCTGGTATCCCCGTAAACGTATCGACCCATAGAATAAAGGTAACAAGATTATTTGGCTATACGGTGAACACCAAAAACAAAAAGTAAAAAATCCAGTACAGAATTGATGATTTTCTACTCCTGCCCTCAAAAAAAGTTCCTAACTTTTCAACAATAGGTGATACCAACCCCAAAATGGTAACACTGGAAAAAGCATCTCATCCTGCGAAAAAAAATGCCATCACATGGCCCCAATAACAAAAAAGCTAAAATTTTATAACCTGCAAAAGGTTCCATTTCCCTTCTGCGCCTCGCTGTGCGCCCATAAAACAAGTAACAGCCACATGTGGGGGGTCTCTGTACTCGGGAGAAATTGCATAACAAATTGTAAGATGAGTTTTCTCTTTTTATCTTTTGGAAATGTGTAAATTTTAGGGCTAAATGAACGTATAACCGACAAAATTTGACCATTCTAAATTTCACCTCCATTTTGATGTAATTACTATGAAGATCTCAAGGGGTTAACAATCTTCCTAAAAGCTTTTTCTGATAGTTGGAGGGGTGCAGATTTGAAAATGGGTTGGTTATATAAGGGGGTTTTGATGTTAAATATGTAAAATTTCATTCAAAACGGTATTTATCCGCAAAATAGTCAAATCTAAAAATACAGAAAATCGATATTCGATTTGTAAGCCGTGTGACATCAAAATAAATTATCCAGACATTTAAAAAATGATGAAAATGTAAAGTAGACACATGGGCAATGTTATTCAGCAATTTATTTAGGTGGTAAATCTATCTGCCTGAAAATGCAATGATTTTGGATTTTGAAAATGGCAAATTTAAAAAAAAAAATCATAATTTTTTCTTTTTTCTGTAAATAAACGCAAAACTTATCAGCCACAATTTACCACTAAAATGAAGTACAACATGTGAGGAAAAAACAATCACATAATCACTTTGATAAGCAACAGTGTTCAAAATGTATAACCATATAAAGCGACGCAAGTCAGAATCCAAGAAATGGGGCTGAGCCTTAAGCTATAAAATGGCTGCGTCCTTAAGGGGTTAAAATAGTGATACAATGTAATAAATAAAAAGAAGTATTTCTTTTAAACGGTACATCCATAATTTAACTAATTCCCTAATTCGCTAAGTTTTTGCTCAATGAAGGAAACAAAATTTTAAAAATCTAATATTTTTTATTTAATCACAAATCATACAGTATATATATATATATATATATATATATATATATTTTTTATTTTTTTTATTTTCACATTATATGGTACAATAAATTGTGTCGTTAAAAAAAAAAAATTGGGCTGTTTTGAATTAAAAAACAACAACAAAACCTGCCTCTGTGGGAATAGGGTATTTTGGCCAAACAAAGTGATTTTTATGGGTATGGGACCTCCTGACATGACTTTGATGGGTGATTGTGGGAGCGATAGGGAATCCAACTGAGTGATCCCTTTGTTCTCTGGTAGATAAGTTGATGCCAGAGGCTTTTTCTCTTCTCCCCGTTCAAGACATATCCACTATTTTATCGAGCCAACCATGTGCTATAGAAAAATCAAGTGAGATAACTATCAGCTGGACAACTTTGGTCCCTGAAAGTTCCTTCAATCATTTTGGGTGATGGCTCTGTTTACCTTCTTTCTAAACTGTCCAAAAGCCTGAATGGTCAGTCTAACCTTTAGCAATACTGTAGAAACACAATCACGGAGCCGGAACGTGCTGGTTCTTAGCCTCAAGAGCTTTCTCAATACTGAGCCTGGATAAGTGTTCCAGCATCTTTTGCTCTGTTAATGAAAGGCAGCCTTATCTTCTCAATTCAACTACAACGCAATATGTCAACACGAGCATGAGACCCCCGGAGAATATAGAAATAGTAATAAATGATTGTTTTGTAATAAGTCTCGCAGGGCTATTATTACAAGTTTATGATAGAACAATGGCCCAAACTGTCTGGAACAAGCGAGTCCTCTGAGGTATGACCTCTCTATTATTGTAAGGCTCAGCAAATTATGAAATGACTGAAATGGCTGAGCTGCTAGTTTTTGACATCTTTACATTGGTACTGTACAATTGGTTGCAGAGTATATTCCTCCAGTGCCAACTAAAGAACTTGTTCTTACTCATATTTTTAAGATAAAAAACTTAAACGTAAGAAATTTCCATGTATCAAGTGCAGATGAGGTCCACAGACCCATTGTCCACTCACGTCTGTTAAATGTAGTGGTTGGGTTGAGTTACATCCTCAGCAATGGGGGTCCTGAATGGGAGTCTTTAGGGGTAAAATGAGTCACTGAGTCACCAAAGCCGGCTGCATGCAAGGAAAGTATCCAGGAGATTTTCAGACCACCGGTTGACTCTACTTACAATAATGGGGGCATGAATAAATTAACAGGATCGGAGCCAGGAGGTGCTTAGTTCACGTAAGCCAAGGGGCCTCCAGCGCTTTTCTATATTTTAGAAAATACTTTTTTATGAACATGGCCATGTTCCAAGATTTAAAAAAAAAAACATTTGAATAAAGAAGAATAAAGACTAATTAGTGAATAGGTATGATATAGAAGTCTATCATCCATATATATCTGATGGTAGACGTCCTTCAAGTACCATTCAAGTAATCTTCACTAACCTTCTGTGACCACTACAACATATAGAAGGGAGCTATCTGCAAATTTTTAATTTGGGTGAGCTACTAAAAATATTATTAAATGTTTGATGACACATTGGGCTATTGAGCATTTTACATTTCAATAGGGATTTGATTTCCATTTTATGTTTCTTTTTAAGTAAACTTCATTTTTTTCAGTTTCAAGTATTACATTTTTACATTTGTAAATTAACACTAAACTTATGTTGCATATGGGTTATTTATTATATGATGGTCATTTTAAAATATCACAAGTCTACTCTCAGGAAAATGGGACACTTATGGCAAAATTAGTGTTGGCAGAGGTTTTTTTTGCCTTTATTTGAATTTTATACTGTTTTATATTATTTTACTTATTTTATTTTGCCCTACTGTTAGGTTATCAGAAGGACATAGGATATCATAATTGTTCATTTGAATTATAATTAAATGAGATGCCAATGGAGGGAAAAAAGTCCAAATGTCTGGATCTGAATGTTTTTGCTATTTTGTCACTGAGAATTTGTTGATAGGTTCATAAAGTTTCCAAAACTTTCAATGAAATTGTCAAAAAAATGACACCTTACATAGCTCCATACACAGAATTATAAAAACAATTATAGATGTTAGAATATGACAATACAAAGTTAAAGTGGTAAAACACAACAAAAACGATATAAATTTGTTATCATACAGGCAACAATAAAAGTAATGTGTCTATTGGACCGCTCAAAAGTACAAAAAACAAAAACCTGCAAGAAAATTACATAACTGTGTTTTTTGTCAATATCACTTCATTTGGAATTTTATTTCCAGCTTCCCATAACACTACATGGAATATTAAGGATATCTGCAAATATTGTGGATTACCTGCAGATTTTTCATATGGATTTTGCAGAAAATCTGCAGTGTAATACAGTTGCATTAAAGGGAATGTGATTCGCAAAAAAGGAATGAAGATTATGACCCACATTTATCGAAAGTAGTGCAAACACTTTTCTGCATTGAGCAACAGTTTCTGTGCAGGAATAAAACACATCGGTCCACATTTATTTAAAGGGGGTTTCCCACGGAGACGAGTTGGGCCCTATCCACGGGATAGGGCCTAACTTGCTGATCAGTGGGGGTCTCAGTGCTGAGACTCCTACAGATGGCGAAAACGAGGGGTCCAACCAACCATGTGTCACTCTATTAGAGAAATGTAGCAGAAGGCTGCGCATGACCGTTCTGCTCCATTAATCTCTATGGAGCTGACGGAGAATGGTGAGCGCGGCGCTTGGCATTTTCCATCAGCTCCATTGAGATTAATGGCGCAGAATGGTCATGCACTACCCTCTGCTTCATTAGTTGGAGGAGCAACGAGGGGTCGGTCGTTTTCACGATCTGCGGGTGTCTCAGCACTGAGACCCTCACTGATCAGCAAGTTAGGCCCTATCCAGTGGATAGGGCCTAACTAGTCTCTGTGGGAAAACCCCTTTAAATAAATGTGGACTGATGTGTTTTATTCCTGCACAGAAACTGTTGCTCAATGCAACTTTTCTTGTGTGTACTCACAGATTTTTGCATGTGCTATTTTTTTTACATTGTAGTCTATGAAAGAGTGAAAATCTGTATCAAATTTGCATCATAAGGCAGATTTTTGCTTGAAATTAAATCTGATCAAGTGAGAAAAAAGAGATAATAAGCACATGTAAATCTGCATCAAAAATGCACTGCAAATAAAAAACGCACATATTTGATGCAGAAAAGTGGCATTTGTTATGTAACATGTAAAAACACAAAATTCAAAAATGGAAAAGTGTGTTGGAGTTACTATGGAGTTGGTCATCTTTTGTAGCTAAAGCAGTTTCTACTCTTCTGGGAAAGCTTTCTCAAGATTTTGGTGAGTGTCTGGGAGAATTTTTGTCCATTTTTCCAGAAGAGGATTTGAGAGGAAAAACATTGATGTTAGATAAGCGCACAAATTCCTTTTAGTCCATCTCCCAGGTGTTCAGTTGGGTTGAAGTTAGGGCCTTGTGTGACCATTCAAATTCTTAAAGGGGTTGTGTCACCATAGCAAATGGCTGTAATTGGGTCCAATGCATTGTGACAAGTACTTTCACCATTTACACTTATTACAAAATCTGCAGGCTTACTGAGATAACTCCTTTTGTCCTGGTTGCTGGCGCCCCCTGCTGGTAGCTGTGCCGTCCCGAGCAACAACTGATCTGGCCGAGTCTGCGCACATTGGGGGAGATTTATCAAAGTCTCTTACAGCAGAACTGTTCTAGTTGCCCATAGCAACCAATCAGAGCTCAGCTTTCATTTGCCCACAGCTGTTTATAAAAATAAAGCTGAGCTCTGATTGGTTTCCATGGGCAACTAGACCAGTTTTACCTCAGAAACTTCGTGATAAATCTCCCACATTGAGTCAGCCAGCTGCTGCATATTCCTCCTCAGGCTCACAGCTCCTCTCCACACTGAGAGATCAGCTGACACAGTCCAGCCAATAGGAGGTGAGAGAGGAGGAGGGGCAGAGAGCTTAGCTGTTTAGTGATACGAGTGATGCCTGTGATCTCCACTGCTTATTTCAAACCTCTGCTTCACCAGGGCTTCCTGCATCACATGCCAGGTAAATGCAGCCAGACCTGGGTATCTGATACACAGAGGACAGAGCCCTTCTAACATGGATCATGACAATGTAGCAGCCCTCTCCTCCCTCCACCATTAGTCAGGTCACACAGGAGGCTGCAGAGATAACACAAGTAACAGGCTGAACTCTGACCTCTCCTGATGCAGTCCTCCTCCTGTACTCTCCTCCATGCACTGTCCCTCCATGTTACACTGCTCTCCTGATCCAGTCCTCCTCCTGTACTCTCCACCATTCACTGTCCCTCCATGTTACACTGCTGTCCTGCAGTCCTCCTCCTGTACTCTCCTCCATTCACTGTCCCTCCATGCTACCCTGCTGTCCTGCAGTCCTCCTCCTGTACTCTCCTCCATTCACTGTCCCTCCATGTTACACTGCTGTCCTGCAGTCCTCCTCCTGTACTCTCCTCCATTCACTGTCCCTCCATGTTACCCTGCTGTCCTGCAGTCCTCCTCCTGTACTCTCCTCCATGCACTGTCCCTCCATGTTACCCTGCTCTCCTGCAGTCCTCCTCCTGTACTCTCCTCCATGCACTGTCCCTCCATGCTACCCTGCTGTCCTGCAAAGGGGCCCCTGTCCCTGACTAGCAGGAAAGTAGGTCCTATCTAAGTCCTATTATCTATCATCTGTCATCTATTTACTATATATCTTCTATCTATCCATCTCCTACCTATTTATATATCATCTATCTGTCTCATATATGTCTTTCTATCTATTTATCTATATCATATCTATCTATCACCTTTCCAATCTAGCTTCTATCTAGCAATCTTATTAGGACACATTTATTACAGCTTGTGCGCCAAAAAGCAGGCATACAAACTGTAATAACAATTCCTTACAAAATACACAAGAGAAGCAATTAACTGCCCCAAAGTAACATACGAAAATGCAAATGTTTATTAATAAAAATGATAAAAACCCTGTTAATGCACCTCATTTCAGGGACAGAGAAGTACAAAACAGTTTACCTGAAAACACCCCTTACTCCTGCCAAGTGTCAAATATAATCAAACATGATACTGGACCTTCAGAATAAATGGTATGAGAAATACATGAAATCAAAAAGATCTCTGACTCAATGATACAATAAATTTATACAAGTAGAGCAAGGTTAGTGCAACCAAGTAGCTGGAGATCCCCAAAAGTGCATTGTCCGACTACAATACACATCTGCCATGATTCACAAAGGTGAGGCCAATGAGTTGTGGAATAACTGCAGCTGTCAGTGCTGTGCATGTGCCTGGCCCCTCCCACATCTGCTTCTGTGTGGAGCAGAGTAAAGGCTGAACAAGCATCATAATAACACATAGAAAGGTATTTTTAATTCCAGGTTACCATTACATATAGATTTTTGAAATATTTTAACTTCTTTGAGAGCTTTTTGGAGTAATTTGTTTTGCGGCATAACCCCTTTAAGTTTCTGTCCCGATGGCAACTGCAGAGAACGTTTGGAGCACTGCTGCTATTATAGAAATTATTCAGTACTATGTGTCTCAGTAACTGGTCTGTACTTTATGTGATCTGAAAATTTGAGACCAGTGAGTTGATGTGGTCAAATAGTTACATAGTTTATACGGTTAAAAAAAGACACTCATCCATCAGGTTCAACCTAGAAAGAGATTGGATGAGGTAGGGATTTAGGGGAAACAATTCTATATAACATAACCATCAATGTTATTTAGATGTAAGAAGGCATCTAGGACCTCCTTGAAGCTGTCTGCTGTTCCTACTGTGACCAGCGCCTGAGGCAGGCTATTCCACAGATTAACAGGTCTCATAGTAAAAAAGCCCTGTCACCTCTGGTTATGAAACCTTAATTTCTCCAGACACAGACAGTGCCCCCTTGTCTTTTGATTTGATTTAACCTGGAACAACTTTTCACCATATTTTTGTATGGACCATTCATATATTTATATAAATTAATCATGTCCAATCTTAGTCGCCTCTTTTCCAGACTAAATAAATGAAGTTGTTGTAATCCTTACTCATAACTAAGACCCTCCATACCCCTTATAATTTTGGTGGCTCTTCGTTGTACCCTCTCCAGCTCCAGGGCTTCCTTTTTATGGACCGGTGCCCAGAACTGGATGGCATATTCCAGGTGAGGCCGAACCAATGCCCTGTACAGTGGTTAATAAACACTTCCACTTTTCAATAATATCTCTCACAGTCGATGATGGTGGATGAAATTTCAGTAACTGCCTTCTTGCCAAGGTGGCGTCTTATTTAATTATACTGTAGTGCAGTGACCTTTTAGAACAAGCCTTGTTCAATTCTTTTACAATGGCGCAGTTCATCACTGTTAGACCTCTGTTTGTTTATAAAGGTCAGAAATGCTTTGCCGACCACAACTGGACGCCTGCTACCAATTGAAGTTAATGCTCCAGCAGGCACACGGCTGTGGTTGGTACAGCACTGCCGGCCACTATAAACAAACAGAGGCTCAGCAGTGACGTGTAGCATGGTGGGTGAACGGGAGCACAGGAGGAGGTAAGTATGAGATGTTTATTGCTTTAATAGCCCCCACAAGCCATTTACAGCTTCTTAAAATCCCAGACAACCCCTTTAAGAGGTGGGTCAACCTCCTCTATTGTGCACAAAGCATAGCTACTAAATATCAGCCTCAGAACAAAATGTCCTCGGGCATTTTACTTAACAAGACTTTAATAGTCGCATTGTATAAGATGATGAAAGAGGGAGAAACATACACCTCGCGGTCAGTGCCGCCAGTGGCATGTCATATAATAATTTTACCTGCTTGTTATTTTCCCCAGTAAACCAGTATGGGTTCACACCACCCAAATTGAAGGCGAATCTTCAGTTTCTACACAAGTTATTTCATTTTATAGTTTTATGTGTTTTCAGGCAGTTTTAACAGGCCTTGTCGATTTTACTAGAATTGTAGTTGGGGCTACATGAAATAGATAATAAAATCTCATATGCCTATAAAGTGTTTTCTGTATGAGCTGCCTATCATAGTGTGAATGCATCACGTAGCTCATCGCTGGAAGACTAAATAAGCAGTTTCATGGGGATTATTCTTGCACAATATGGGCACACAGAAACCTAAATAATATTACAAGATCATGGAGTAGTTCATAGAATGTTATGACAAAAAAACATAAAAACTTTATAAAAAGAAATAAAAGTACAACTAATAAATATGTCTTTCTGTGGTGTGGGATAAGGAACTAAGTTAACTTAAAATCTGTTGTTCTGGAACAAGTTGTCATTATCCCCGACTGCTGGGAGTCGCACCAAATTTTAAAAAATTATATGAAGCCTAAAAGATGTTTGTTCTAGTGATCACAGGGTTTTGTGACAAATCTTAGATTTTATAACAATAATAGAGAAAGTAAAGAGTAATAAATTAAAAAGAAAATTCCATTGTTTGTACAGGCAGTGCCCGGGTTACGTACAAGATAGGTTCTGTCGGTTTGTTCTTAAGTTGAATTTGTATGTCAGTCGGAATTGTATACTTTATCATTGTAATCCCAGACAGAATTCTTTTGGTCTCTGTGACAATTAGATTGGGACACATAGAGCTAATGAAAACATAATAAAAGTTTAAAGATTTTTTTTTTATTTTTAGTTCTATTTAGGGTTAAAAGTGGGAAAATTTAGGCTTTTTTTTGTTATTTATAGTATATATTTTTTTATTTTCAAATTAATTCAAAATGAACATTATTAATTAATTCTATAGTTTGTTCCAGTCATTTTTATAATATATAATATGTACAGTCTCGGGGAAAAGGGGCAACTATGGCGATGTTTTTTGTAGTGTAGCCAGGGATTTTCTTTTTCATAATGGGAAATGTAAATGTATTTTTCTAAATATTTACCATATATACTCGAGTATAAGCCTAGTTTTTCAGCACAAAAAAATGTGCTGAAACCCCAAACTCGGCTTACACTCGAGTAAAAAAAAAATAAAGGTTTTACCAGGTTTTTGTGGTAAAATTAGGGGCCTCGGCCTATACTTGGGTCGGCTTATACTCGAGTATATACGGTATTTAATTTTGTTGTGTGTGTATTTTTACTGTACATGTCCCCCATGAGTTCATAAAAGACCCCTGAGGGAGATTTCCACAGTTTTTTCTCTAACATGTTTTCCCTGTAGCTGTAGCATCAATAAGAGCCCCAGGTACAGTGGGAAATGACTCCCTGTGAGGGCTGATGTTGATGTGGTATAAATGTGTTATAACATAATAAAACCCATATTAATGTGGTATTTTTGCGGTTGTAGAACAAAGGAGAGGTGTCACACTTAAAGCCATAAAACAGAAAATACAAGAAAATAGCGCAAATGTGTTTTTTTTTAATCAATTACACTACATTTGGAAATTTTTTCCAGCTTCCAAGTACATTGTTAGCAATATTAAATATTGATACTAGGAAGTAAATTTGTTACACAGAAAACAAGCCATCATACATCTCTGTAAATGGAAAAATAGAGACGTTGAATTTTTAAAGGAGGGGGATCAAAAACCTGAAATTCATAAACAAAAGAGGGATCGGCAGTGAGAGGATACGCAAGTCACAACTTGTTGTAAATCCACAAATTATAGGGTTACTATCTATTTCATTGACCCACAACCTATTTACAAGATGTACTATCACGGCATTGTCACTGTTTTTATTTTCACAGATTTACGGGAATATGGTGAGTGCAGGGATAGTCCCTCAGCCGAAAAACATGAAGTAATTAACCCCTGGGGATTTCTGTCTTTAGGGAACATTG
Organism: Engystomops pustulosus; assembly: GCF_040894005.1. Taxonomy (NCBI): domain Eukaryota; kingdom Metazoa; phylum Chordata; class Amphibia; order Anura; family Leptodactylidae; genus Engystomops; species Engystomops pustulosus. The sequence goes on from NC_092420.1 coordinate 27,993,218, forward strand.
ACTGTCAGGATTTCCAAGTCATTGAGACTTTGGAGGAAAACATCTTCAGCCAAAAGACGAGGGACGGAGGTTCAGCCTCATTACAATGAGATCCGGAGCCTAATATTACTCCAGGAGATAAGATTTATTACATTGCAGGAAGAGAATACAGGAAATCTTGTACAGGAACTGATTTTATTCTTGGTGGATCCTTACACAAGTTGAAGAATTGACACATCTGTTCGTATTATTATGTTTTACCTGGGGGGGGGGGGTGTAGTACTATAAAAATACACCATTGTTAGAAAACAAATCAAGGATTATACATTAATCTATTTTTCTGAACAAAATCTACAAAAATGAACCAAAAACTTCTTAGTTTACATCTTGATCAAACTGTATAGATAACTAGAGACTTCACAGCAACTTCTGTAGAATTGGTCTCTCCTCTGTCGGGTACGGCACTGCTTGTTTTACTGATTTCTTGGGGAGTTTTTATTGGAAAAAGCCAGTTGGGTTCAAGTCCCATCCAGGTCAACATCTGCAAAGAGTTTGCGTGGATTTCCCCTGGGTCCTCCGGTTTCCTCCCACATACTGGCAGGTTGATTAGATTGTGAACCACATGGGGACAGGGACCGATTTGGCAAGCTCTGTGCAGCGCTGATGAATCTGTAGGCGCTATATTAATAAATAATTATTATTATAAAAAACACTTTAGCAGTGTGCACAATATTCTCTATGGGGACATGGGGGGACTAGAAAAAGGGCTCCTGATGGCAGGTTTCCTTTAAGACATTTGAGTGGAACTGGGCTGTGTACTAGGCACAAGGGTTTATGCAGGTAGAGGCCAATCCACAAAAATATCCACTTGAAGGATCACTGAGGGATTAGTAGTAAACCTAAATACAATAGCTTTAGTAACTTCAGCTCTAATCGACATAGTAATACAATCCATAGAGCTATAACCATGATATTCCGCACTAAGCCCTCCATATGGTGAAGATATATAGTTGTGTTATCATTGGGTTCTTGGCTAGTGGAGCGCGCTATCACTCATTGCTCTCTCTCTAGTGTTGCCCAACAAGACCCAATAACTACATAACCCCCAGAGACGTGGGAGGGAAGTGAAAGAGACCAGACTATTGGTTCTCACTTTGGGGAAGAGCTGGCAGCCTACAACTGGATCTTGTCCTATTTGTTGCAGTTGTGATTAAATCAATCTGTGGTGTCAGCATAATATCCTTAATTTGTTAGTGTGAAATCTCAGCCGCCTCCGTCCTGCCAGGTTTGGAATGAGACGTTTCCAAGCTTCGTAGAATGTGCTTTTTAAATAGAATTGATGCAGACTCTGCTCTGTGGAGATGTTCCCCTGTTCTGATTCCAGAATCTCCTCCTGTCCTTGATGAGGAAAGAAGCCGTCATTGTGATAAATGCAGCTCATAAATAAAAATGGATTTCTTCATGTCCTGGTGCTGTCGCCATCTCACCATTCATTGTGAAACAACTGGAAAGGGTCACATTGTCCTCCATTCTGTCTGGAAGATAATGGGAGACAGTGAGGGGTAATGTACACAGTGGGGGATGTTACGTAACAAGCCAAAATATTGCAAGTTGGCATATTTGGTCATTGAATGTCTTATTATCTAAATTTTGTAGAAATGTGTAATATCTATTTTCAGTAATAACTATTTAATAATACATTCTATAAAAGCTCTCTCTGTCCTGGAAGCAATTATATAGGTAATTGTTTGACAAACCATGCTCATACCTAGTGCTGCATTCAATCTATATGGGACTATCAGGTATATCCCAGCTCCATTATAGGGGTTGCTAAGCCATTCAAGTGAAAAATCAAGTGATCAGTAAGGATTCCGACATTTCACAAGAAGGGGGGTCTGTTGCACCCTAAATAAAGCACCTGCACCTTGCTGTACTCAGTTATCTCCATCAGTTCCATAGACAGTGAATGGAGAGGCAAAGTGCATGTCTGACCTGCCATTCCATTCATATGAGGCACAATGGGGGGTTCAACTAAATCCCTGGCCTCGTAATCCACAATTGGCAAGTTATCCCCTGTCCTGTGTAGAGGAGATACCTTGCTGCCTCTGGGCAACCCTTTCAAGACTAGGGAATATAACCCCATTTCTTCCAGTAATCAGAACCCCACCAATCAGTGAGACCTCTCTATGGGCACACAGGCTGTCTCCCAGGCATAGAGTTTGCCAGACATGGCACCTTCCTGCAGTCTCAGGCAGTCCAATAGTAGTGCTATTTTAAAGTGACCCATCCTGTGCTGCTTGGTCCTGTCCGAATAGTGATAAGGTGTGGACAGGGTTGGATTGGAGCTCAAAGATCCTGGTAGCAAAACGTTTGTTACTGCCTAAATTGCCGTGTTGGCACTTTGCGAAAAGCTAGTGCGTTCTGGGTCTCATTTTGGGCACTCGATCTCTAAAACGTTCGCAATCACTGCCCTATCATGATCGACTCTTATGGACGTAATTTGGCATGTGCTATGTCAGCCTGCCAGAAGCAGACTCTAATAATAAAGTAGTGTACTGTATAATACTGTATACTGCTATAAAGTAGTATAATAGTAAATTTCATGTGTGATCAGACCCCCTAGGGTGCTTTAAAAAAGAGTAAAGAAACGTAGGCTTTTTAGCTTGAAAAAATATATAAAAAATAAAAAATGCAGATCTCCTCCCTTTCCCTAGAACACATACTTTTATATAAACCCACAAATTCAAAAACATGTTAGGAATCCCCATGTCCCACTATCCAAACTATAAAATTACTTATATAGAATTTGCAACATTTTAAACATTTTGTTTAAAATTGTAAACATTTCTGTATGTCTGGAGGGGGCTATAAAATTTATACTCACCTCCTCCAGTGCTCCTGTTCACCCAGGTCACTGCTCATCACTTCAGAGTCTCTGCTTGTACACAAAAGGGGGGCAGTGCTGTCCCGGCCACTGCAACACGTTCCTGCTGTTGTTGGCACAAGTCTGTTAGGGCGGCACTGCCAAATTTTGTATACAAATGGAGACCTATCAGCGACCTGCTGTGCTGCAGTTGAATGGGAATTGGTAGGTAAATATAAGAGATTTCTTGTTTTTATTGCCCATCCAACCATATATATTTTTTATATAACAGGATAACCCATTTAAGCAGGCTCAAATAAGTACTTGCGGTGAACCAGAATTTTGAGAATTGAGTTGTGCCATCAATCAAGAAAACCAAAGATACGTAAAAAGTGAGTATTGATAGATATCTGTCCTTGCCTGCTCTCCAATTTGGAAGCAACTCATCCCTCCCCATTGTGCTCAATGCACTCACAAACGTTGCAGCACAAGTTGGAGCAATAAAACTCAGATGTTTTGGAAAGTGAAATAGGTATCTACAAAGTAAGTATATCACCAGGAGTAATACTCTATATAAATTCAGCTCTTCAGACCCCAAATTCTATGGCCAATATTATTTAGATTTATATGAACACTGTCAGAGTTTGGAAACATTGTTCTTTGGCTAGACATGTTAATATTAGCAATATAGGAGACATATCTTATTAACCGGAGTGCCCAAATCTTGCTTAATGTACTGTAATTCAGTTTAAGCAACAGAGGCTTCCTTAAAGGTTTACAGATGTTTTAGAGGTATGAGTTCAAATGTGTTCTAGAAAATGTTTTTAGGAAATATGAGTATTTCTCCAGAAAATAGTGATAGGGATAAGTAGGATTGAACCCCGGGAGTTGGGGTCCGGGTTTGGCACTTGGGCTCCCCCTCCCGCCAGTAAGACCTGCGATCAGTGCAGGTACCGATTGCGGGTATTGTCTGTTTAAAACCCATCAGCAAATCCTCCGGTGGCATTAAGCTCCACCTGCCATTCAGTTAGGATCATCACTCCTTAATGACGTTACAGGTGCACTACAATGCAAGTAATTGTGGTATTTTTAGGGGTGCAGTGGGGAGATGTGCTTAAGAAACCGAAGACATCTAGTAGCAAATTCTGATAAGTCACAGCCAGAGTATAATGTCATTTAAAATGTGAGTGGCATGTTGTGGTTGGGGTCCTCATTCCAAGTTTTGCTATGGTGCCTCAAGGTTACAGATTGACATCACAGGTACTCTACAATGCAGGTAACTTTGGTATTTTTAGGGGTGCAGTGGGGAGATGTGCTTAAGAAACCGAAGACATCTTGTGGCAAATTCTAATAAGTCAAAGCCAGAGTATAATGTAATTTGAAACATGAAAGTGGCATGTTGTGGTTGGGGCTCCATTCCAAGTTTTGCTATGGTGCCTCAAGATTACAGATTGAACCATTGTAAACACCATGTTAAGAGATGGGGGAGAATTATCTGACGCATTTAAGAGCAAAACTGTTTAGTTTTAATTTTCCCATAGCAAAATAAAAGCTGACATCTGATTGGTTGGCATGAGCACGTAGAACAGTTTTACTCTCAGATACATTTGAGAAATCACCTGCCCAAAGAGTCTGAAAGTTGGGTAGAAGAAGTAGCCTTCCCACCTAAAACATGAAAAATATGTGAATGAGATTCCTGACTAGGGCTCCATTCACACAGACAGTAGCCGTAAGCTGCACACCAGATGGAGAGGGGAGGGGTGAGTACTCCTCACTCCTCCTCTCACCATAGGGATCTGTGTGACCGTGCTGGAAATCTGGACAGGAATAGGACCTGCCCTATCTATTGCGATCCGGCTTGGACACGTGCCAGCTGCCACGACCCTAATACATAGGGAGCCTAAGTGGTAAATCAGGGAAAGCTACCATTTTCACTATTGCCAAAAGTCTATAGGATTAACAGAGACATCCCGGATAAGTCTCCTCTATAGGAAAATCACCAGCAGAACGCTACCCTATTATTCCGGTTTCCCATTATTCTCTTGTAAAACAAACGGAGCTAATTTACAGCTACAGGGAATTATTACAGGATTCATATGATCCCCCATCAGAGAGTTTTCTGCTGTTTCACACAACTTAAGCTGAACATGTATTATGGAAAAATATTATGTTTTACTAAAGATATTATTTTTAGAACGGATGATTATCCTCAAAAGAGAAGCCTCTCGTCTTCCGTAATGGATAATTTAGAGAAAGATGAATCACATATTATTTACATGGAACAGGACATTACCACGAGACAAGAGACGGCTTCGTGCTCAGCAGGAGGAAGGTCAAACTTCTTCTGATCCTTCGGCTGTTAACAAATAGTTAATTTTCCATTCCTATGAAAAGAGTGTATATTTCACACCGAGCGTTGCCTAATCACATAGGCTTATCCAGTCTAGACTCACTTGTTAGGTTTTGACGAAGAGAATATTATCTGGTATCGAAGCTTGAGCTTCTGGAATGCTAACAAATTTTAGATATTAAGGACTTGTGTCTACTAAGGGTATGACAACTGCTGTAATATGACCTTAGGGGTTTGTTACACATTATGTTTCATGTCATATGCAACGATAATACATGACTAGATATGATTTATATTGTCTAAACAACGTAAGTCAGGCTAATCCCTGGCGCTAATGAAATAAGAGCTGGCAATTATTCGAGGTATACAATATAATGGTAATTACACAAAGATCTTTGTCTGCTAAAATAGAATCAAAGAAATCAGTAAAAAAAAAAAAAGTTAATCTTTTCCTAAGAAAACTAGTTGATAACAAAAATGTTTGTTTTGCAAAAAAACACCCAAGGAGGACAGAAATCAATGTTATACTGAAGATACGGATTGTAAAACAGCTTGGCCTGTTCTAGGAAATGTGTCACCAGAAAATGACTTGTTATTTCAACAAAGTTTTTTTTTTTTTTTTATTAAAAATAAACATAGATTTTTTTTTTCACTTTTCAAAATATATTTTTACTATTAAATTTCACTATCTATACTTAATAAAATATACTACAGTATGCAATAAATCACTCTACCCGCAAGGCCCAATGATTGTATATGATGTATGGTGTGTATATACTATATGTATGTATGTATGATGTCTATATACTGTATGTATATGTTCTGTATGTATGTGTATATAAGGTGTGTATATACTGTATAATAATAATAATAATATACCGTATATATTCGAGTATAAGCCGAATTTTTCAGCACAAAATTTGTGCTGAAAAACACTAAATTGGTTTATACTCAAGTCTATAAAAAAATGAACACTATACTCACCTTTCCGACGTCCCCTGTAGGTCCTCTTCATGCTCCGATGCCTCTTCAGGTCCTTTGCCTTCTCTTCGGGTCCCCTCGTGATGCCAACAGCTCACAAACAATGAAGTCGACAAGAGGCTGACATCATTGTGTGTGCCGGCCGAGCGCGAAGACCCGAAGAGAGCCAAACAACCCAACGAAGAAGACAGAAAGACCAGAAGAGGACCTATGGGGGCGTCGGAAAGGTGAGTACAGTGTTCTTTTTTTTTTACTATAGGGGGCTGGCAGGCTATATACTACAGGGGCTGTCTGCCTATATACTACAGGGGGCTTGGCTGCCTATATACTACAGGGGGCTGGCAGGTTATATACTACAGGGGACTGGCAGGCTATATACTACAGGGGGCTTGGCTGCCTATACACTACAGGGGGCTGGCAGGTTATATAATACAGGGGACTGGCAGGCTATATACTACAGGGGCTGACTGGCTATATACTACAGGGGGCAGGCAGGCTATATACTACAGGGAGCTGGCAGGCTGTATACTACAGGGGGCTGGCAGGCTATATACTACAGAGGCTGGCTGGCTATATACTACAGGGGGCTGGCAGGCTATATACTACAGAGGCTGGCTGGCTATTTACTACAGGGGGCTGGCAGGCTATATACTGGGGGGGCAGGCAGGCTATATACTACAGGGGGCAGGCAGGCTATATACTACAGGGGGCTGGCAGGCTATATACTACAGGGGGCTGGCAAGATTTATACTGGGGGGGCTGTGACAAATGCATTTCCCACCCTCGGCTTATACTCGAGTCAATAGGTTTTCCCAGTTTTTTGCTTTAAAATTAGGGGTCTCGGCTTATACTCAAGTATATACGGTAATAATGTATGTGTATGTGTAAGAGTGTATTAATATGTTTATGAATGTAAAACTTTGTATATAAGTATATAAATGTGTGTGATTTGTGTGACACTGCTGGTGGTCTGCAGTGAATAGATGTATTCAATATCACACAATGGTCACTGGATATTACACCCCTCCAGAGGGACGACTCCTGTCAATTTACCTGTAAATGGATCCATCATGAAGAACGTATTTAATGTTCTTAATAAAAAACAATAAATCTTTTTGCAGCCCAAATCCTATCACAGAATATCTTTTAAATTCAATCAAACTCCCTCAGAACTCGATCCCATCCATTGTGTATCGTGTGCATTGTTTTCGATCTCTTTCATTAATGTCAAGGAATTGCCAAAACGTCATTTTTCATTTTGGCATATAGCGGGAAATGGATTTTTTATGTAAGACATACTTTCTACTTGGCTGTACGGCCGATACTACAATGTTCTCATTGCTAAATTATAGATCAGAGGTTTGGCAACTGAGAGCTGGAGATCGAGGACATGCAGAGACATCAAATATAATAAATATAAATGTGATATTTACATTCATTTTTATAAACTCTACACTCTGGAAAGGGATTGTCTTCTGACAAACGATGAATTATATTATGATCATTTGTCTCTATGTATCAAACAGCTATTAAGGGGAAGAAAATTACTTGCTGACATCACCCACTGATTACATCTAGTTAATATATGAGAACATTGTAAATAAAGTCAATTTACAGCAAAATGATGTCATTTGTAAAGTATCTTGTAACCAATTCCTATCCTCTGCTATTGTATTCAACTTTTTGGTGTTAGTCTGAATTTGTCATCTGTAAAGGGCTTGTTTGCTTTTATAAATTTATTTTAATATATCTTAGTAGGATTTTTTTAAGAGAACCTGTCAGCTACCAGTTTACCTAGAAATGACCTGAAAGTGGAAGAGACGTGCATCATAAGCAATCCTTTCTTAAAGGGGTTGTCCGACTTTCTTAAAAAAAAAATCTTGTGGTGGTGGTGGGGTCTTTCTAAAAATTAATTTTTACCGGGCAGCAGGACTTAACGGGAAATCACCGAGGCCGTGCACTCATTAATTTATGCACACCCCATTCATAAATACCACTACCATGTCAGCGGTTGAAGGGGATGTCCAACCACTGACATAGGGGTATGCATCCATCAAGAAGGGTGAAGGTCACTTCATCTGCCAGAAGTTTGCAGGACATAACACGAGTCCTGCTATCCCCTGATCTGGGGTCACACATACTACAGAGAAAGTTTACCAGGGTTATTACAATATGAGTGTTTTGTACTTCCCCTGGTAAACTTTCTCATTAGTGGCCAATCCTTTAAACAAATCTACGGCCCCAATTCAAAAAGAAACCTCATATTTAATTACAAGCAAATTAGTAATCTGTCAATTAAGGCTGAGACTGGGCAATGGGTGATGAGACTGAGTGAGATTTTAATCTTTTTTATGATGCAGTACACAAAGTTGTGTGAATACTTAAAAAAGAGAACATCTGAAATCTACATTGTCTTGAGAACTTGTGATCTAGTAATCAGGCTTACTTCTGGTGTAAGTAAATAGTATTGTGGGAAAAGGAAGCTTAGTGGTTAAAATTGTTCTGGTCTGAGGGTGCGGTCACACGTCGCGTTTAACGCATGCGTTTAACAGCTGAAGAGAGATTTTCCTACTTAAACAGCTGCTAAAACTTGTGTTTAAAAAATGCAACCATTACACTTTTTAACACATGTGTTAACACCTGTGTTTGTTAATGCAATGTTACGCAAGTGTGAACATTTGCATTTTGTAAACGCAAGGGTTAACATCTGTTTAACACACGCGAAATGTGATTGCACCCTCAGGCAACAAATTTTTGTTCTCAGGTGATACAAGCAATAAATTAGTAACAGTTGTTGACAACACTTATGAATCCTGATGACAAAAATGTTGACACTTTAGTACCTCCTCATCCTGTAATAGTCTCCATTCGATCCATCATGGAAACTCAGGTGGGTTTATCAAGGCTTTTACTTTTTCATGTTACACTACCTCAATGTCAAGTGGGCAAGGGAAGTGTGTAAAGTGGGAAGTGCTGGGCCTTTCACATTACCTATAGTCTGCACCAGTTCGTGACGCAGATTACAGGAAATTCTATGGAGCCTCATAGTATATTTGGTGCGATGTGTTGTGGGGGCAGTAGGGGGGCTTGCCCCCAGTCTTTCATTTCTGTTCAAACCTGCTACCTATTTGGTCTGGCCTCTACTGACATTTATATTACATCTAAATTTATTTTTAAATTTTGAGTTTGAACAAAATATGAGCTACCACTCAGGTTGTAGCTTCAAATTGCATCAGTAAATGTTTCATTAAAAGTCCTAAAAGTAGAAATGGTAATTTATAGGGAACATATTTAATATAGGGCAGGAACTGTTGGGAAAGTACCTGAACTTCCACCAGCACTTTATACTACTACAGTAGTAGTAATACAGAAGTTACTGATGCCATATATATAATTAGAATTTGGTGGAGATCCCCCTTTGAAGACAAAATAAAAATTAGGAAATTCTCCAGCCCGAGGAGAATAAAGAATGAGTAATGTTTAGTTTCCTTCCTGGGCAAGTGTAAGTGACAAAACCTCCCTGGCAGGGACAGTCCAAGCTGCTGTGACACCCTGGCAAAAGATGTGCGACCACTCCTATAAAAATAGACCTCGAAGTGGAAAAATCAGACCCTGCTTATGTCCAGCTGCCAAAGGCCAACGTTGAATGGACTGTACATTTGTCTAGAAGACAGAGAACATAAGGAAAGTTATCACATATAAACAGTCACTACAGTTTCAACCATCTTTGCATAAATCAAGGGAACCTGTCAGCAGAAATTGATCAAATAAACCTCTAATAGAATGTTGTTGAGCATCTTAATATTTTCTAGATCATGTTCCTTTCATGGTCCAGCGTGGTGGCATCAGCCAGGAAATAAACTCATCAGTGAGATATAATTGGTTAAATAAGTCATGGAGGCAAAGAGATGAGGGCTGGGGTGAGGCTCTCCCTGCCTTAGAGCTTCAGCTCTGCTGTTGTTGACAGTCCAGGGACATCAATTACATCAGAGGTGGAGCTTTGAGATAAAAAGAGCTTGACTTCTGCACTAAACTCTGATTTATTTCTGAATACAAAGTTGATTTTCTGGATAATTCCACCACACTGGGCTATAAAAAAGAAACATGATCTGAAAGGTGTTCAGCTGCTTGATACCATACTGGTAATGGTTTATTAGATCAATTTCAGCTGACAGGTTCCCGTTAACCCCTTAAGGACGCAGGGTTTTTTCGCTCATTTCTTGCTCTCCACCTTCAAAAATCCATAACTTTTTCATTTTTACGTGTACAAACCTGTGTGAGGGCTTATTCTGTGCGTAACAAATTCTACTTTCCCGTAATGTTATTTATTTTAACATGCCGTGTACTGCGAAGCTGAAAAAAAATTCAAAATGTGGAAAAATTAAAAAAAAAAACGGCACGTGCGTCACGTTCTTGTGGGCTCAGTTTTTACGACTTTGACTGTGCGCTCCAAATAAAACCTCAGCTTTATTCTTTGGTTCGGTGCGATCGCGGTGATACCAAATTTATACAGGTTTTATTGTGTTTTAATACATTTTCAAAAATTAAACGAATGTGTACAAAAAAGAAAAAAAAATTTTGCCATCTTCTGACGCTAATAACTTTTTCATACTTTGGCGCACGGAGCTTTGTGACGTGTAATTTTTTGCAAAATGAGCCAATGTTTCCATTGCTACCATTTTGAAGTCTGTGCGACATTTTGATAATTTTTTATTCCATTTTTTATGTGAAGTAAAAAGGTGTAAAAGTTGCATTTCGGACATTTGGGCGCCATTTCCCGTCTCGGAGGTCACTGCCGGCCGTAACCGTTTTTATATTTTTATAGATGGGGCATTTTGGGACGCGGCGATACCTAATGTGTCTGTGATTTTTACTGTTTATTATGTTTTATATCAGTTCTAGTGAAAGGGGGGTGATTTGAATTTTTTATATTTTATAAATTTTTTTTATTTTTTAAACTTTTTTTAAACTTTTTTTTTTCACTATATCTTAGACCATCTAGGGTACATTAACCCTAGATAGTCAGATCGCTCCTACCATATACTGCAATACTTCTGTATTGCAATATATGACATTTTTGCAGCTCATTCATTACAATGAGCCCTCTTCATACATTCCCTATACCGTTAAGGGGTTAAGCATATCTAAGAAACTTTGTTTAATAATTTACCCCAGCAAGTAACATATATCAGATATCAGATTCTGTTATCCATGATGTTCAATGTATGTAGAATCTTTTCAATTACAAGAGATATTGTAGATTTTATTAAGCAATCAATTTTTCAGGCAATTTTGGTCTTCTGTGACAAGCTTTATGGTCACCTTCCCATTGGAAACACTTCCCCTTGATCCAATATCAGCTTACAAGATGGCGGCCATATTACAGACATAACCTCAAAGACAGGCCTCCTCAGCCATCACTGGGGTATTCAGATATGTCATTTGTTTCTGAAATCAAAGGTTGTAATGGGACTCACTCTGTATAACATTGAGACTAAGATTCATCCTTTGTGTCACATTAGGTCAAGGTTACTGCGGAAATCAATGTACGTTGTTTAGGACGCATCTTTGAGGCAATTGGCACTAATACTGCTAAGAGTCTTTCGGCCACATGGAATAGTTTGGAAATAGTGAATATATTTTATCATTTTGTTAAATAGTTTTTTCCACAATGCCTATAAATATCATATAAATAATAACAGTAATTCATATTTTATGTAGTTGATTGATGAAGTAGTTAAACGACTTCTTGATGAAATCTTCTCTCTGAGCCACAACAAGCTCTAGAGTTTCTTCTAGGGGAATCAATGTTTATTGAAACTCAGCACAGTACAGCAAGGACCACTGCTGAGTCGGCAGAATTCCTTGGCCTGCCGCTGCAACACTGGGCAAATAGACAAAATACTATAACGACAACAGTAAGCAGAGCGATGTGCGGGAGACCTTGCCAGAGAGAACAGTAGTATACCACAGGATGATAATAACATACAAGTGAATGGAAAGAAAAGAACCATCTTCCTGTACAAAAACTTCTTTCTTTCAATTCTTTTTATTGATTTTTTTTTTTTTAAATTCAAAAAGTTGTTGGTGCTGATATTGATAATCTAACAAACATGTGCGGCACCGTACCGCTCCCATACGGCGCCGTGCGACCGTTGCCATCTATGGGGGAAGTATATATGGCGTATATATGTGTCGGCCATATATGTCCCCCTTGCGGCTGTGTGAATGTAGCCTTACAGATGTTTTACCGAAGACAAGGGCTGGGCTGTAGAGGAAGAGCTGAACATGATAATGTTCCACATTCTCCACTCCTCTCTACTAACTGCCAAAATGTCTGGGCTGAAGGGCATCTTAAAGGACATCTATCACCAGGATGAAGGGTTGTAAACCAAGCACACTGACATACTGGTATGTGCCACCTCTGGCAGGATCTGCTCTTCTTTACGCTCCTTATGCCCTTGTTTTCATAAAAATAAATCTCTTTAAAAAATGCAAATGAGCCTAATGGGGGTTCTAGGCTCAATAGATGTCACTGGAGCATAATTTGTCAAAAGCTTTTTTCTTAAAAACAAATGCTTAAAAACCTAAAAGAAGAGATGATCCTTCCAGAGGGGGCACACACCAGTATGTCAGTGTGCTTGGTTTTCAATCCCTCATCCTTATGGTGGTAGATGCCCTTTAACATCTTGGGACCCAGTCATAGTTATGCCCATTCCATAAAAATGGACAAAAATGGATGGCGCTTCAAAACCTCTTCTTCACAGTACGACATTCGAGGAAGGTAAGGATCTATACATTCTTTTATATTTTAATAAAACTATGGAAAAACTGTGAAACATACATGGAAAGCTTATTATGTTCCCTACACAATGCCATTGTTATGCGTCGGTGGTGTTGTAGTTGGTAGACTCCCTTTAATATATTGTATATTACTTCTGTAATAGGTGATCACAGAGGTATAATAAATGAGGGCCCACCTATAATGGCATATTCTAAAATGAGACATCAAATTTAAAGATGGCACAAACTCTTATCCTTCCTGAAAGCAGATTGAAAGCGGACAAAAGGAACACATCCTCCATTCCCCAATAAGCTTGATTCTAGTACTATATGTAAGAAGTGACTTCCAGACTTGTAGGAGCTTTGATATTCATACAGCCCAGGGCCCATGGTCTTAATTTGCCCCTGGCAACATCTATAGTACTACATTTGCATGAAGTATCAGGAGCCAGCGCCACGGACATACTACAGTCTGCAGATATTATTACAGAAAATGTAATAGTAATTAGAAATATTTAAGTTCATTAGTATTGATATTTAAAGGAATCATCTGTTTCATTGTTAAGTTCAGTTGAGCAACAATGACACCAATGCGCACCATGCTCTTCTGCTGCTTCGATGATCTCTGATACCTTCAAGATTTCCATGTTTATACTACAAAGTTAGGAGAAGAGTTATATTAGCTGTTTTATGGTCCATGGATAGTGGCACTGGTTGATCCTCATACAGTAGATGACATCTTCTTTGTTCCCATGAACTGATGACCTGAGTACATATAACTTCCTTTACCTATTAGCAATAAAAAGATATTAACATTAGAAACCTAAATTCACTTTAAGTGTAATACCATATTGCCTAATATTGCCTGCAATCATTCACAAAAATCCACCGTCCCAAACTAACCGCAATGTCATGAAGGATGAAGGGTGAAGGGTCAAGCTACTCCAACTGAGTAAAAATCGGACTTTTAAAATATTCAGATGAGGCTAAAGTACTGTACAATCTGCTCAAGGCCTCCTGTCTCCAGATATAAAACTATGTCAATCTTCTCGGCTCCTCCTGCTCTATAACATGCTGCTTGCATATCGGACACCATGAAGGACAGACTTCCTTTTGCAATATTTTGTAGGGGCTCAATAAGTTCTAAGGCTGATGTAAGATGATACAGTTATTAATGGAGGTCCAAATGATATTACATTGAGCAGCACAAAGCGCATTGAGGTCATTTTGACTTTCCATTTGACACATTTTTATATGGCTTTTGTCCAAGTAGGTGGGAACACAAGATGCTCGAGCCAATAAAATCATTGCAACATGTAAGGAAATATGAGTCAATCGACTGAAATGTTATTTTTCTGGTGTGATTATTAATGGATTAGTCTTATATCTAGAAGGGGCAGTGCCTTGTCCTTGGCAATGAGTTGTAATGTGAAAAGTTTATAGGGTTAAACGCACCTTTAAATAAATACATCCTTCTTATTCCTTCTTTTTTTCTCTACGTTTGCTTTTCTTCAATGGATCTTTGTCTTTCTTGGCTTTGTCAGGTCTGGGCTCCTTTTCTCCTCTAGGTAGTGAAGCATACGACGTCATTGCTATTGCGACATAGATAAAGACTCCTTGATATCCACCTAAAAGCAGGCAGATTGGCTGCGCCACAACAAAAAGGCAAAATACATTAAGTGAGGCAGCGGTGCCCAACTCCAGCCTATTCCCACGACTCTCCCAGGACAGCGCTGCAAAATAGATGAGAGCAATGGCCGGGTAGAAGAGCTGTACTTCCATGTTGTGGAGAATAGATAGACACGGGATAAAGTCTAAAGGTTTAGGCTTAAAGTAAAGGTGTGTCAAGAAAGTTTAACTCATCACATGCAGCAAATAAGTAACTAATATCGTGGTTTCAAACACTATTACAAAATTCAGTTTTTTTTCTGTTTTGTGTAGGAAGAGGTTTCATTGAAGTTGGCAAATATGTAACACGCAAGAAACCTTTTACAACTTTTTTCTGGCAGTTTTTAGTTAGGCTTATAAAAAAAAAACACTAAAAGAGTAATGCAGGTTTTATATTTCCACTGCGGTTAACATCAAGTGAGCAGAACTTACACACTGATGACACATGAGCCACAAAACACAGCTGATCCACAGAGCCACAGCGAAATCACAGCACAATCAATGGCAGCAGAGTGGATGGGAGTTACATAAATCTTGACCTAATACTGTTGGAAAAATAAAACCTGCATCGGAAATGTTTTTAAAAATTCTGGAAAACTACTGGGGGGCCGAGGTGTGATAAATAAATGTGTATATGCTCTGCTCTATCTCCTGGTTTCTCCGTCTAGCCAGAGGTTCTGGGGTGGCCTCATTGGACTAGGGTACAACGAAGGGAAGTGAGGTTCTCCGGAAAATGGAAGTTATGCCACCGTGGTCCAAGAAGGTCAGTCATTGAATGAAGAGGATCCCCTGCTGCCTGGAACCTACGACCAGGTTCAGCTTGAAAACCATAAGCACTAGAGCAACAGACGAACCAGAAACTGAGAATCTGGCCCTGCCAGCTAAGGTTATTCCAGATTTCTGGAGAACTCCTTTAAAAGGCACAGCACAAGCACGTTATCTGTATAAATCCCATGCAATATGCTTAATTAAAGCCCAGTTTACACTTATGTTGGGGATTTTACAGAAAGTGAACAGAAAAGTCTTCCTATAAACTTCAAAGTATGGTCTGTCATTGAAGTTTTTGATGGCGATTTTTTCAGCTATTAAGCCAGAACACTTTATGGTGAAGTGACTAAAATCATTGATAGATGGACTGCAAGAGATTTATGTATTTTTTTACATTAATTATGCCAAAAGTTTGTTGTATTTTGCCTAAGTAGTAAATTATTTTGATCATGTTTGTATGTTAGTGCATATGTCCTAAACCTTTGTGCAGACAGGCACTTGTATATCTATAGTTGTCCGTATATAGCTAAGTGCTTTACCCTATGATCTAGACAACCAGAACCAGCACAAAGTATTTGCTATTTACAATGTACTGCCTTATAATTGATGACATGAACATGTGAAGCACCTTATTACAAACCAATTCTGAAAAGCATTTCTCTCTGGGTTGGATAACGGCAAAGTTTGGTGAAAACTAAACACAACATCAGCAAAACCAAACCATAAATTAATTCCAATTGTGAATAACTGTGGGGACGGGGCATGACTTGCATTTGTTTAGTAGCTACAGGATCTGGGTAGATTTGGGTCAATAAAGGGATTGTACCAAGATTAGTTGCTATACACTATACAAAGGGTAGCGGAGAATAATCTGATAGGTGGGGTACAATTGCAGGAAACCAACCGATCACAAGTTCTCACTAATCGATGGAGCGGCAGATCGAGCATGTGTACTGCCACTCCTTTCGTTACTATGAGAAGGTCTAGTTGGTTATCTCCAGCACTATCATCTCCAGGTGGTTTGCAGCCAGATCTTGTTGCAGTGAGCTCAGCAGATTTTTGTGGCACATAACCTTTAAAAAGAGCATCAGAAAAGCGAGTGTGGGAGCTTGGTGATGAGTGTGCATTAATCCGAAGTGTGTGCAGTGTCTTAGGTGTGACTTACGTTTAAGGGACTTATGTTTGAGGGGCTTTAGCAGGTAACTGCTGTGTTTTGTGTTACTTTGACTGTAAATTCTTCTTTCTGTGCATATTTCTATTGTAATCCCCATTAGAACAATGGACTCCATAAGTGGCATTGCTACACGGTGTACATCCTGTGCCATGTATGCTTTCCTTGAACAGCCGTTCGAGGGGGAATACTGCTGTGTGGGATGTGTGAAAATTGCTCATCTGGAAGCCCAGATTCTGGATCTAAATGAGCAAGTTTCAAGGCTGCGGGTAATTGACAATATGGAACGAAGTTTGCTGCTCCTGGAGCACAAACTCTCTGGGGAAGATGGGTGTGGGGAGGGAAGTATGGAGGTGCAGAGTGAAGGGGCAGCTAGTTGGGTAACATGTAGAAGGCGGGGTAGAGGGAAGAGTTGTAGAGAGTCTAGTCCTGATCTGGTGCACCCCAATAAGTTTGCCAGGCTGGCGGATGAGGGGGATATCAGCTCTGGGGTAGCAATGCTGCAGCAAGACATGGCCTCTAGCAACCAGGGGACTGTGTGCTCCAGTAAGAAGGGTAATGGGAGCACAGGCAAGGTCAGACAGGTGCTGGAAGTGGGAGATTCGATTATTAGGGGAACACACAGGGCAATCTGTCACAAAGACCGTGCATACCGAACAGTGTGTTGTTTGCCGGGTGCTCGGGTTCAGCATGTTGCGGATCGGGTTGACAGATTACTGGGAGGGGCGGGTGAGGAACCAGCGGTCATGGTCCACATTGGCACTAATGACAAAGTAACAGGTAGGTGGAAGGTCCTTAAAAATGATTTCAGGGATTTAGGCCATAAGCTCAGGGCAAGGACCTCAAAGGTAATTTTCTCCGAAATACTACCTATACCACGTGCCACACCAGAAAGGCAGTGGGAGATCAGGGAGGTAAATAAGTGGCTCAAAAGTTGGTGTAGGAAGGAGGGTTTTTGGTTCATGGAGAACTGGGCTGACTTTTCTGTCGGCTACAGGCTCTACAGTAGGGATGGGCTGCACCTCAATGGGGAGGGTGCAGCTGTTTTGGGGGGAAAAATGGCTAGAAGGTTGGAGGAGTGTTTAATAGAGATGAGCGAACATACTTTTTGGCGTCCAGAAACAGAGCCAATCACAAGCCAGGAGACTCTGCACTCCACCCAGCATGACGTGGTACCCTTACACGTCGATAGCAGTGGTTGGCTGGCCTGATCAGGTGACCCTGGAATAGACTAGTCCCTGCCCGCGCTGCTCGTATCATTCTCTGTCTGGATGCCGCTAGGGAGAGGGCTGCTGCTGGTCAGGGAAAGCGTTAGGGTGTTCTATTAGAATAGAGTTAGAAAGGAGTGATTCTACAAGAACCCAACAGCCCTTTTTAGGGCTACAATAGCGTTATATTTTGCTTTTTTTTGTTTGCTTGTGGCTGGGCTTGCTGGCATTAGTAGTGCAGCTAGTACCATATTGTGAGGAATTTGCTGGGAGACTTGCGACCGTTGTGTTTAGCTCTTAGTGACACGCATATCCACCTCAAACACCGAAGTGGGACAATTTATTAGGGGTTTGATTTGAATTAGGCAGAGTCTGCTGATTTATTTTTTTTTACCTTTATTTCTTTTTATAGCTCAAAGTAATCTTGCAAAGCAGTGTGCTTTCAGTGTAGGTTAGAAAATAGCCAAAGGAGAACCCCAACGGCTTACTTAGGCCTACAATAGCGTTATATTTTGCTTTTTTTTGTTTGCTTGTGGCTGGGCTTGCTGGCATTAGTAGTGCAGCTAGTACCATATTGTGAGGAATTTGCTGGGAGACTTGCGACCGTTGTGTTTAGCTCTTAGTGACACGCATATCCACCTCAAACACCGAAGTGGGACAATTTATTAGGGGTTTGATTTGAATTAGGCACAGTCTGCTGATTTATTTTTTTTTACCTTTATTTCTTTTTATAACTCAAAGTAATCAGGCACAGCACAAAATCCAGTTGTGTGCTGTGTCAGTGTAGGTTAGAAACTAGCCATAGCAATAGGATAGCATCATTTTGTTTAAATAAATAAAAAAAAATAAACACACAAAAAAAAAAAATTTCAAGTTTACACTTTAATTTGGAAAATGTTTAACCCGAGGGCTAGGGGTAGAGGACGAGGGCGTGGACGTGGGCGTTTAACTACTGCAGTGGTCAGAGGCCGTGGTCCTGGGCGGGGTGAGACACCACCTGCTGATGAGGGAGCAGGGGAATGCCGCAGAGCTACACTCCCTAGGTTTATCATGTCTCAAGTTAATGGGACTCGTGGTAGAGCACTGTTGAGGCCAAAACAGTGCGAAGAGGTGATGTCGTGGATTGCGGACAATGCTTCTAGCCATTTGTCCACCAGTCAGTCTTCCACGCAGTCCACCCATGTCACCGAAATCAGCACTCCTCCAGCTCCTACACCTCAGCCTCCTTCCCCCCAGTCTGCCCCCTCCCAGCAAAATTTGGCATTTGAACCGGCATACTCTGAGGAACTGTTTTCTGGACCCTTCCCACAGTCACAAACCACTTGTCCGGTTGCTGCTGAGCTATTTTCCGATGCCCAGGTTTTCCACCGGTCGCAGTCTGTGGGTGATGATGACATCATTGACGTAGTGGAAGAAGTGTGTAAAGAGGTGTCGGACGATGAGGAGACACGGTTGTCAGACAGTGGTGAAGTTGTTGTCAGGGCAGGAAGTCCGAGGGGGGAGCAGACTGAGGGATCGGAGGATGATGAGGTGACAGACCCACGCTGGGTTGATAGGCCGGGTGAACACAGTGCTTCTGAGATGGAGGCGAGTCCTATAGCAGAACAGGTTGGAAGAGGCAGTGGTGGGGCCAGACGGAGAGGCAGGGCCAGAGCTGGTGCATCAGCACCAAATGTTTCCCGTAGTCAAGCTCCCGTGGTGAGGGCTAGATTTTCAGAAGTCTGGAGGTTCTTTAAAGAAACACCGGATGACCGACGGACTGTGGTGTGCAACCTGTGCCAAACCAGGATCAGCAGGGGTTCCACAACTACTAGCTTAACTACCACCAGTATGCGCAGGCATATGAATGCTAAACACCCCACTCAATGGCACCAAGCCCGTTCACCTCCGGCCTGGCACACCACTGCGCCTTCCCCTGTGTCATCTGCTAGTCAGCCACCTGCCCAGGACCCCGGCCCACACACCTCCAGTGCGAAAACCTCATCTTCGCCTCCACGATCCTCCACAGCATCCACCAGCGTTCAGCTCTTCATACACCAGACGCTGGAGCGCAAAAGGAAGTATAGTGCAACCCACCCACACGCCCAAGCCCTCATCGTCCACATCTCCAAGTTGCTTAGCCTGGAGATGCTCCCCTATAGGCTGGTAGAGACCGAGGCCTTTCGAAACCTCATGGCGGCGGCCGCCCCTCGGTATTCGGTCCCCAGCCACTACTTTTCCCGATGTGCCATCCCAGCCCTGCACAAGCACGTGTCAGAGAACATCATCCGTGCCCTGACCAACGCCGTTTCTGACAAGGTCCAACTGACCACGGACACGTGGACGAGTGCTGCCGGGCAGGGCCACTATATATCGCTGACGGCACATTGGGTTAACTTGGTGGAGGCTGGGACCGAGTCTGACCCTGGGGCTGGTCATATACTGCCGACGCCGAGGGTTGCGGGGCCTACCTCGGTCCAGGTCTCAAATGCCTACTATGCCTCCTCCTCCTCCGAATTACCATCCGTGGGCATGGCGCCATCAGACGGTAGCTCTAGGCACAGCAGCAGTGCCGTCGCTAAACGACAGCAGGCGGTGCTCAAACTGCTGAGCCTAGGCGATTAAAGGCACACCGCCCAAGAGCTATTACAGGGCATCACGGCGCAGACTGATCTGTGGCTGGCACCGCTGAACCTGAAGGTTGTGTGTGACAACGGCCGTAACCTGGTGGCGGCTCTGCAACTCTGTTTTCATGAATTTTGGGTTGTTTTCATGGATTCCACATCAAACTTGTTAACTTTGTCGCCATCCTGCTGTGTAATCCACAAAATATACTGGCAAACTTTTATCATTTACCGATATTATTTCAGCGCTTCTTGCGCATCTGTTTACATTCCCCTCACCCGCCATAACCCAAACTTATAAGAACGCTACTACACTTGATCTTATACAAAAGGTTCTTAGAAGTGCTGTTTGGGGAGTAGCCTAGAGACAGGGGCTTGGATTGGCGAAAGCTCGCCTGGCAGCGGAGCACCAGCTCCATCTCAAGATCCAACTAACATAGTTTTAACTGCAGCACCTTTAATCTACTACTAGTTCACTGCCTCCATACATGGTCCCCTTATCAAACGAGCTGTGTCAGGCAGAATTTTGGGTTGTTTTCATGGATTCCACATCAAACTTGTTAACTTTGTCGCCACCCTGCTGTGTAATCCACAAAATATACTGGCAAACTTTTATCATTTACCGATATTATTTCAGCGCTTCTTGCGGATCTGTTTACATTCCCCTCACCCGCCATATCCCAAACTTATAAGAACGCTACTACACTTGATCTTATACAAAAGGTTCTTAGAAGTGCTGTTTGGGGAGTAGCCGAGAGACAGGGGCTTGGATTGGCGAAAGCTCGCCTGGCAGCGGAGCGCCAGCTCCATCTCAAGATCCAACTAACATAGTTTTAACTGCAGCACCTTTAATCTACTACTAGTTCACTGCCTCCATACATGGTCCCCTTATCAAACGAGCTGTGTCAGGCAGAATTTTGGGTTGTTTTCATGGCTTCCACATCAAACTTGTTAACTTTGTTGCCACCCTGCTGTGTAATCCACAAAATATACTGGCAAACTTTTATCATTTACCGATATTATTTCAGCGCTTCTTGCGCATCTGTTTACATTCCCCTCACCCGCCATATCCCAAACTTATAAGAACGCTACTACACTTGATCTTATACAAAAGGTTCTTAGAAGTGCTGTTTGGGGAGTAGCCGAGAGACAGGGGCTTCTACTACTAGTTCACTGCCTCCATACATCGTCCCCTTATCAAACGAGCTGTGTCAGGCAGAATTTTCAGGTGTTTCACCAGATACATAGTGGAACTCGGCCCATCTGTTGCCGCCATGCTGGAGACCTGAAGTTGCAATCATAGCAGCGCAATATGGATGCCCCATACTGTCGCTCTTAATCATGGAACCATTTCCGTAAAAACAATTAAAAATAGAACCACTATGCTATTCTATTATTCCTAGGTGAAATATTCAAACGACCCGGCCTGCTTTGAAAATTATAATTTTTTCAAAGTAAACGCTTCTGGCCCCCAGGCCCATTTTGGGTGGGGAGGAGCCGAGAGACAGGGGCTTGGACAGGCGAAATCTCGCCTGGCAGTGGACCGCCAGCTCCATCCCAAGATTAGGCAGCCTCAGAGGCATCCATGCATGCTGCCCCTGCTGTTTCCTGTCCATTTTGTCTCCACGATCCTCCACAGCGTCCACCAATGTCTCATTTCAACTCTCTATACCCCAGACGCTGGAGCACGAGAGGATATGCAGCACATCATCCCCTTATCACACGAGCTGTGTCAGGCAGAATTTTCAGGTGTTTCACCAGATACATAGTGGAACTCGGCCCATCTGTCGCCGCCATGCTGGAGACCTGAAGTTGCAATCATAGCAGCGCAACATGAATGCCCCATACTGTCGCTCTTAATCATGGAAGTCGTCTCCATGGCTGCCTCCACATGTCGTCCCCTTATCAAAAGAGCTGTGTCAGGCTAATTTTTCGGGTGTTTCACCAGATACGTTATGGACATGGCCGGCGCCAGCACCCGGCTTACCCGGGCAAGTGCCGGGGCCCCAGGGGTCCCAGAGGGGCCCACGGCACAAACTGGCAGCATAAGTAAGCTCAATTACATCGGCATAGTTCGTGATGTAATTGAGAGAAGCGTCGTAGTCGCAGTGCCGGCGCGGCTGACAGGGGGCGGCACCACAATTGGACCCTCACACAACATAAGTGCATCGGCGCGGCCAATGTATTTCTCCCGTGGAGCGTCTAATACTGTGCAGGACACTGCCGACGTGATGACGTCACGCCGCCAGCGTCCCTGCTGCTGCACGGTAGACACTGCTGTCACTTGGAAGATGTAGAAGAAGTGTGCAACGCTTCAGGTAAGTTAGCGTTTATTATTTTTATCTGGTCACTTTTAATGTGTTTTTTATTAATTAATGGAGCCTGTCCGTGGGGTATATTAATTAATGGAGGGTGGTGTGGTGGTGGGGGGTGTATATTAATTAATGGAGCCGTGTGGGGGAGTGTATTTAAATGAATGGAGCCGGGGGGGGGGGGGAGGGGTGTATATTAATTAATGGAGCATGGGTGGGGGGGTGTATAATAACTAATGAAGCCTGGGGTGGGGGTGGGGTGTATATTAATTAATGGAGCCTGGGGGGGGGGTATATTAATAATGGAGGGGGGGTGTATATTGGAGCCTGGAGGGTATATTTATTACTGTATTCTGGCTGGGGAGGGGTGTATGTTAATTAATGGAGCCTGACTGGGGGGTGTATATTAATATTGGTATCTTAAGGTTGTGTGTTTTTAATGCCACCACATGAGTTCACTGCTAAGGGGCCCAGTGAGGCACTGTCGCCCAGGGGCCCACTGAAACCTGGAGCCGGCCCTGGTTATGGAACTTGGTCACTATGTCGCCACCATGCTGTGTTATCGACTAAATATACCGTCAACCTTTTGTTCACATAGGAATTCATTTCAGCGCTTCTTGCTCACCTCCTTTGGTGAAGCCTGAGTCCATTTAGGGTATGTCGCCATGAGACTCTCTAGCCTGCCACTGCTGCCGCTGCCTCTGCATGCCGTCCCCTATAGTGTCAGGCATAATGGTGCAATTAAGCAGCCTCAGAGGCATCCATGCATGCTGCCCCTGCTGTTTCCTGTCCATTTCCGTGGTGTTTCCATCCTTTTCTGAGGTTCCCAGGTGTTTGGCCAAGCTTCCCTGTGCAGAGCCTTGGTCCCCTTGAAAAATGCTCGAGTCTCCCATTGACTTCAATGGGGCTCGTTATTCGAGACGAGCACTCGAGCATCGGGAAAAGTTCGTCTCGAATAACGAGTACCCGAGCATTTTAGTGCTCGCTCATCTCTAGTGTTTAAACTAGAGACCTGGGGGAGGGCAAGTACACTTGTGCAGGGCAAATAGACAGTGTAGATAGAGAGCTGGGAAGAGTCATAGTCCATGGGGGAGGAAGGGGGGCTGGAATGAGATTGGGGAATAAGAACAAAAGGAATACGGACAGGGAAAACCATATAAAGTGTATGTACACAAATGCCAGAAGCCTCACAAACAAAATGGAAGAACTGGAACTCTTGATGTTGGAGCGGAAATATGATATAGGGGGTATCAGCGAGACATGGCTGGACAGTAGCTATGACTGGGCTGTTGCTATAGATGGTTATAGTCTTTTTAGAAAGGATCCATGGGCCATGGAAACAAAAAGTATAATTATGTTCTAAACGGTCAATTACTTAGTAAAACTGGAGCTGAAAAGGACTTGGGGGTAGTACAAGGATCTCTCCAAAGATCTTTTTATACCTAGGCCTGTGACCAGGACAAGGGGGCATCCTCTACGCCTAGAGGAGAGGCGATTTTACCATCACCATAGACAAAGGTTCTTTACTGTAAGAGCAGTGAGACTATGGAACTCTCTGCCACAGGAGGTTGTTATGGCGGACTCTATGTACATGTTCAAGAGAGGCCTGGATGCCTTTCTGGAGAGAAAAAATATCACGGGTTATGGGGATAAAACATTTATTTAATTCTTAAAGGTTGAACTTGATGGACTTGCGTCTTTTTCCAGCCTTATATACTATGATAGACACTCCTATAAAATTACTTGACCTGCAGCACCATCAATAACTGAGAACACAATCCCTGTTCTTTAGATTGGCAGTAGGACCCTCACTGAACAGATTGCTATACTGGATCATTCTTAATAAAACATAAGCTTCTCTGTTTACCAAAGTATTTTTGAGTTTAAAGTGAGACCATCTACCCAACAGCTAAAGTGTGACAGAAACTGTCACAGGACAATGATCCCAAGCACGTCATAATATCTACAACAGAATGGCTTAAAAAAGAAATCATCAAGGTGTTGCAATGGCCCAAAGTCCAGACTTCACCCTTATTGTGACGCTACGCTGCGACCTGGTATAAACCAATGCCCACAAACCTCAATCTACCGAATAATGTGAGAGACTGATAAAGTGATACAGAAAATGATGACAACAATTTATTGCTGCTAATACAAGCTATTGACTTAGTTCTTTACATGTGGCTTTTCCGTTTTGGTTTTGCTCTAGTTAAAGGGGTGCACCACTCTATTATCAAATAACCACCGTCCTGTAGCTGTGCTAAATTTTTCAAACTTTTCTTGATTTTGTGTAGCCTGCATGCTTCATCTCTTTTCACAGAATACATCTTTGTGTGTATCTTTGACCTTCATAGACTCCTGTGCATGCGCCCAAAAATATCTTGTAAATATTGCGGTGGAGGTCTGGCGCAGAGGAAGATTGGCAATCACTTAGTGTCTTGGAGCAAAAAAGTACCTTGAAGAATGGCTGGCCAGGCCCCAGGGAATGATATCACAAGGACTTGCTCCTGTGCTACTACATATAGGAGATACATCTTTTTATTGGGGGGAGCATGGACATAGCACTGAATGGCAGAAGCTTTAAGCGGAAGTAAAGGCCTGGAAAAACACCCATAAATGTTCAAGTGAATATATTTAATGGAAAGTAGCCAATATGCTTAAATATTGTAGCCAATATGCTGCGTCATGGGAGTACATTCCCCTTCCTAAGAAACTGTAATTGGGGGGGCTTATTTATCATCTATTTTCAGACACTAGTAAGACAAAAGGCCATAGCATAACTGTGTGGGGAAAAGTTTGTGGCCTAAAAATTATGCTAATGACACATAACTTTGCGGCAGCTTACTGGCCTATATAAGGGGACTAATAGAAGGTGTAGTAAAGTACAGCTAAAAAGTCTCAAACTATGCCAGATTTATCATCCAGAAAAGAACAAAAAACAAGAGCCAGGGGCGCTCGATGTGTAGGTTAATCCAGGATGACTATTAGAGTGTAGCTAAGGCTACATTCACACGGACGTATGAAAACGGCTGTATCCGTACCGTACCATACCGTTTTTTTACGGATTACATACGGCCACATTCATTTCAATGGACAATACGTCTGACCATTTATATTGCTGTTGTTAACTCCGTCCCATACCGTACTGTATACTAGCCGTATAAAAATATAGAGCATGTCCTACTTTCTCCCGTATTTCAGTTCCGTATGCCGTAGAAGTCTATGGGGACTTATAAAATACTGGTTACATACGTGCTGCATACGGATAAAAAACGTCACGTATATACGGCCCGTCAATACAGGACTGGAGAAATCATACGTTCGTGTGAATGTAGCCTTAGATATAGGTTTACACTCACCTCATGAGGTTGTGCAGTGGGTAGTTTGCTGAGGAATTTTTTCTGCTGAGAATTAGCAGATACATGTCAACCAGCACCAGATCCCAGGAAGCCGCTGCAAGCCTATTTATTTGGCTTTAGTCGGATACGCTATAGTCAGGACCATGTACGGTTTCTCTTGTACTTATCTTTGCACTTGCTCTCGCCATATACGATAAGGTGCGGCATTCATGTGTCAATTTCTAACTTTAATTAATATTCTGTGTCCATTACACTTTATATTCCATTGTGTATATCATCACTTACCGTCACTCCAGCTGGCACCCATGAGACAACCCCCGGGTCAGAGAGGCAGCGAGATGTCAATCACACATCCCTCTGTAGAATATACACCTGCGTGTGGCAGGGGAACCTGTAGGAGTTCTGATAGGTGGCACATAAAGAGACATGCCACTAAATTACAAAAATATTCTTAGAATAATATAAAATAATTTTTAACTATAAACTTTCATAAAACTTATGTAATGTTTTACAGAATAGTTTACAGAACTTCATACTGTACTATTCTCTGGCCCTTTATTATTCCACTTGCCTTCATTTTTTTTTCAAGAAAAAACATAGTAATTCCGACTTATTTACCTGTTTTCCGATTTCGTTTGTCACCCATATTTTGTACTTTTTTTTATAATTCCATGGCGTGTCCCTGCGGCAGCTGTGTGAAGCAAAGTCAGATTGATGTTTATAGTAATTAGCTAACGAGCCGCTCGGTTATCAGCAGATGTCTGCAGAGCGAGACACTTTCTCTTCTGTCTTCCAGATCGGGACAAGGACAAAGCTTTGTACATGATATGTGATTCGGAGTTTGGCAATAAACCGTTTGGCAGATGAACTAGGATACAGTTACTGTAGCTGAAATCAGAAATAAAATAAAGGGAAATTGTCTGTTTATTCTCCAGGAGGAGGTTGTGACTATCATGGCTGGATGGGATCAACAACAAACAGGAAGTTATCTATCTAATAAGGTCAATCGTTTACATACAATTACAAACAAGTCACGTGTTATGTCTCATGTATGATCCCCAACATACCCAAGATGGTCAATTATTCTGGCTGTCTATTGTGTGTTACATAACCGTGGACACAAATGTCCACATCCTATCTGCTTGACCCAAGGTCACCCAACAGGAAAAACATCTGGTTTGGCAACCGTTTATACATTTACAAGATCTGACCATGAAGCCGGACTCTTCTCTGCCAGAGGTCTCCACCTTTAAAGGTTGACAACTATATTGAAATAAAACCGGTGGATTTTAAGTGTTTCGCCTAGGTCATTGCTCTTGTGGCTTCTTCTTTTATGGTAAGACATTAAAAGGCTTTCAGGAACTTAATGCAGCTGATAATAGACACATTTTGTATTATGAAATGTTTCCAAAATACATGCATCTTCAGAAATGATTATGATTACTGTTCTCTATACTAAGTTCATGTTAAAGGATTCCATTGTTCTAAAAAATCCATTGAGTACAGCACCGTATGAGCTTATTTTCCAGGTATTTTAACCAGAACCAGTACTAGTTTTTAGGCTGAAACTGAGACATGAGCAGGGACATTTTCCTGCATCAAAAAATTTGTCTAAATTTAGAATAGATAGTGCACTCCACCCGTCACTCTATGAGACATCATCAGGCTAAATGCCTAAGAGAAAGCTGTTTCCTGTGATCTATTCCCGTGTATTTACCTCCCGTTGTGACCCCGGACCTGTTCCTGATTACGGTCCTCTTCTGCCAACCCTGACCTCCTGCTCCAATTCTGACCCTGAACCTTTGCCTCCAGCCTGTCCCTCACCACGAGATTGCCTGCTGACTTTGCACCTCGCCTTGGCTGCCACCGGGGACAGGTCGCACCTGTGGAACGAGTTGGTGGTACCATGCGGCAGCAAGTCCAATCCGCTTTGCAGCGGGCTCTGGTGAAAAAAGGGTGCCACTCCGGTACCAGGTGTCGGCCTGTGTCATAGTCCGCACTGGTCCAGGGGGTTCACTACCTCAGAAGCCTGACAACGATTACCACAGTCACAGGATCTAGGATTAAGTGTCCCTAGTTTATCATAAATGTATAGATTTCCTTAAAAGCCTCTGAACTAAGGAACTGCAACAAGTTTACCAATAATCTATTGTAAAATACCAGTTCACACATCCATCAGACTGGATTGTACCAACATAAAAACTCAAGCTTGTGATCGTATGTTTTAACAAGACGTTTTATCAGCACAGTAAATTATTACCTATATAAAACTCACATCACTGTTCCCTGGTATGAAATGATGTCGCCTGCTTTTATATGTACAACACCAACAATGTTGTTTACTGTGTATCCACCACATTCTGCTTTGCTAGGTTAGAAAATATTCTGGAGAAGATAAAAGTGAATACGCCCGCAGCATTGTTTAAGTTTGCTTTTCTAGTTACCATGGGGACACAAAGGCCTGGAAAGGAGCTGTAGACACAAAACGGTAGGATCTGTTCAATTAGGACTGATTATTGTTTGATTATTATAGTGTATTGTAATTATTTTATTCTCATTTTAGTGGCATTTAGCAGGGTCGGCTACTTCCAAGGTGTGAAAGGGTCAATGTCAGGTATATTAGTGCACACACCATAAGTATAAAATTATAAATCAGAAAGGTGTGAACAACTAGGCCCAAGTAGGGGCCTGTAGCATTTAATAGGAAATAGAAAAGTCAGATTAGAAACAGAATATGAGTAGGGTACAAAATTAGGGAAACCAGAGTGGGTAGGGGGGAATATACCAGGTAGTGGCATAACTAGAAGATGATGGGCCCCAGTGCAAAGTCTGTGTCAGGACCTGACTATAATGTATGGTTTATAGTACTAGTCTTCTCATATGGGATAGTGACACCATAAGGGCCCCCCCAAAACTCTTGGGCCCAGGTGCAATCACAACCTTTGCACCCCCATAAGTTACGTCCCTGATACCGATCCAGGCCTCGAATCAGTGAGTTACATTGCCAGAGGTCAATCAAGTAGCAAAACTGGCCATTCCCATGTACATAATCAATAATGACAAGGTTGCTTGAATGTTTTTGAGTACCCATCACTTTTGGCGAATCTACTCCATCTGAATTACGGAGGGCCTCAACCTATCACACCCTGGATGGGGGCTAAGGGATTTCCAAAGAGAGCAAATAATTTTATTGTGGCTATAATAGGTAGAATAGACCTTTTTTATTTAAATACTGGTTCAGAGAATAAGGGCCAACTCTGGGTTTCATATTCTCCCTCTTGTGTGTTCTGTTGCCATTTTCTCCCTAACTATGAATGGCTTCAGGTATTCTTGACCACAAAGTCTACACTATCTACAGTGGACAACATAAGGACCAGCAGATGAAATGATTATGAGCCAACAGTAATGCCAATCCATGTCGACTTGCATTGAAAGGTTTGCTGTTACCACTTCATATGATCGGTAGGAGATAATACTTTCAGCCGATGAAGAAACAGACCTTGATTCAAAGTTCTCTTCAACTTGACTTGTACTCTATTGGGCGCTGTTTTAGTAGGATGCAATTAATGCCTAATAACCAGGGATCTATACATGTTATAACCATTTTAGTGGTGGTCTTCAGAAATTATTCTATACAGCAAAAATGAGTATCCAAAATACAAAAATATTGAGAAACAATCTATAACCAGCACTGTAGTAATAGGGTCATTTATTTCCATAGACTCACAGCCCCTGGACAAGATTGGCGATGTGTCTGGAAAAAGGAGCAATTTTTTTTAAAATCATGGACAATCCCTTTAAATGATAAAAACTTTGCACTTTCAAGGGCTTAAATTTCAGATAATGGTTAAAACTCTGCAAAAACAAATATTCTGTAAGTGTATTCGGACTCCAGTTTATTATTCCCATAGAGACAAGTAATAAACAGGGACACGGCATAGTTATTATTTTCTTGGTGAAGCTGATAACTTGCAACATATGATATAGTCCAGAATACCGATGCAGTAAAACATTCCAATTAATTTGTTCACCAAAGCATTAAGTGAACCACATCAAGATTTATGGGTTAATCTTAAGGCCATGTGTCTTCTGGGAAGATAGCGTAGACTCAGCCCTTTAGACCAGAAAAATCATTAATAGTTATTTAAGTATCTATGAATAACCGTTAATATTGCAATTTTTCTCTGGTCAAGGGCAGGTCTTTGGGAGTTGGCTTTCCTTTAACTCTTTACAAGGACACATTGTAAAGTCAGTAATATACTACATATGCAGAAAGCTAATACAAAAATTAAACCTAACACAAAAACTGTGACATCTAAGGGGTGCAGTGGGTGTATATGCAAACAGACCCAAGAGTTTTATAGGGGGCCCCATACAATGTCCATTCCCTATAGGACAAGACCAGTGCTATAAACAATAATTATTGTTGGGGTTCTGGTACAGATTTTGTAATGCCCAACAGCTTCAAATTAACCTGTGATAAAAATTTAGGATGAAACTTTTAGTGGGATGGGATGCTCAGGGGACATTTATACATTTCTGCGCTGGCGTGTGACAAAGTTCTTGCCCCTCTGGTGCCGCCAGATAAATCAAGAGGCTATGGCATATCCGGTGGCCGGTTGCTCAATGTGTATTTCTACGCCAGGTCCTACAAGGTGTAGAAATATGCAGTTAATTAGCGACTGTTGTCCTTGAACAGCCGCTAATTCTAGCGAGTGCACAGATCAACACACTACACGTTGGCCTATTCCGCCGATCGCAACCCCCCCCCCCTCATGCCATCTGCACACCAAGGGAAAGTGGAGATGGTGCGTCGGGGTGCGACTGGTGTCGAAGTGGGCCAGCACAAGGTGTGTTAAACTGAGCACTCTCTATAATTAGCCACTGTTGAAATGCAACAGTCACTAATCAATGGCAGTTCACTAGCAATTGTGATTATTTCACGGCTTCTACACCACTTTTCGGCCTCCTTGGTGGTCTACGGGCTTAAATGGGCAATAATGTCTCCAAGAATTTCTATTGGCATAGAAGCCTTGATATAAAAGTGCAAAAACAGCAATTGTCACTATTTAACCCTTCACGGATTCTCCACACCGAGGGGACATGGAAGGGCGTGAAGGGGAGAGTGGGCTGACACAAGGCCTGTTAGACTAACATCTTTGCACTCTCTTCAATTAGCAACCGCTCAAGCTAAACAGTCGCTAATCAAGTAGGACCTGGCATAGAAATAGGCACTTTGCAGCTGGCAGACCAGGCCCCTCAAAGGAGTTGTCTGAGAGTTTGAAAAAATTAGAAGACGTGCTGGGGCAGGCTTTTAAGAAAACCAAAAAAAATGTACTCGCGTCCTCCGTCGCTCCTGATGTCCCAAACTGCGGTCTGTATAACCCGTGCCCCTGTTTGTTTACAGGGGCTCAGATACTTGCTCGGGGAGTTTCTGGACAGCTGAGGTGACCAGCCACTCCATCCGTCACCTTATCACAGCGTCTACAGTGCTGAGAGATAGGGACGGATGGAATTGGCCGTCCAGAAGCTCCCGAGCACAGCTCCTGTGCCCCTGTAAACAAACAGGGGCACGGATCAGATGGACCGCGGCTTGGGACATCAGGAGCAATGGAGGAGGAGAGTACACATTTATTTTTTTTAAAAAGCCAGCTCGGCTTCTAATTTTTTTAGAACTCTCAGACAACCGCTTTAATGTATCTGGTGGTGCGGAAGAGGTGGGGTCTTTGTCATACGCTGGCATAGGAAAGCCGACATATGATAAATGTCCCCCGTGGTTTCCATTGCCCTGTGTATGAGCTGATGGCTCGAGCCACATATTATAGAGCAGGTTGTTTGCCGTCCATGATATAAACATATTAGCGGTCACAAGGTCTTATAAAATTGTGGCACTTTAGACACATACATTGTATCACTAGGTATAGCACATTCTCCGGCAAACCGGCTCCAAGTATCCCAAGCCCAAGTATATCAAATAGTCACTTTCATTGGATAAACTGATAGATAAAATTTGTATCTGATTTTTCACACTATTTCTTTATACATAAATTTTCACAGTGACGTTAATTGACTATTGAATTGGATTGGTGTCACTATATATTATGTACATTATGTATAAGCCAATAGTATGGAGCCGAAACATCGAATGGAGACTAATACACCGGCGGGTATAGTGAATTGCTGCATAATGATGTGTGTATATTAGATAAGGTAAAAAATGAAGAATGGAGTCCAGTAAATACAATTATATTTTATACTGTGCTCTAATGCATCTAATATACATGACCAGTAAGTCATCATTAAAAAGAATGAAAGATGCTAATAACATTGTAGCTTGTCCATTAGTTGCTTCATTATTATGACAAGGCTATTAGACAATAACATGTCTCTATCAGATACTATTAGCTGTGTGTTATAAATAGTATGCAGCTTCTTGTGCTGTGGACTACAAGTGCTGGATTTTTGTGAGCGATATTGAGTGTTTGCACAGTTATCACAAATAAATATGGGCTTGTACATAGTGATAAGCGAGTTCAGCTCTGCTCACACTGCAAATACAGTTTTCTCAACCCTTAGTGGATGAGATAGCAGACATATGTAAGGTCTAATACACAAGGCAGTGATCACACAACCTTGTTCAGCCTGCAGAGGAAATGGGGCCCTGAGCAACTAGCAAAGCTTAACCCCCACTGCAAAAAGAAAGCCCTCATACAGTTTTATGATAATAATGCCATATACAGAATACATGATGGCATATTGTGGGCATTTCTATTTGCTATAATAAGGCGTTTGTATTGTTTCTGTTCAACATCCGCGGCCCTACCCCTCCTTTCACGATTATGCCGGCTGCCGGCTATAGCTGCAGGGGGGGCACTGCCTGTGGCTGTCATAGATTAAAATCTATGCATCTCCTTTGGCTTCCTATTGCAGCTTTCAGCTGTATCCTGCTCGGTTTACAGCAGGAGCGCACGGAATGGCCACGAAATTGAGGACTTAATCAAAAAAAGGGGATACAAAAAGGCAGGGCTGCACTAGTACTTTGGGGACGGGGCGGTTGGAGAATGTTTCAATACAAAAAGGCAGGAAAATGGGCATGGCATCAATAGTTGGCAAGAAAAGAGGCACTAACCCTAACCATAAGTGGCCTTAGAGAAGGGGCAACAGAAGAGGCATTTAATAAGAGATGGGGAAAAAATATGTTGAAAGTTTCTCAAAAAAAGAGCATATCTAACAAGAAAGCGGACACAAAGAGGCACCTAATAAGAAGGCACTTACTAAGATAGGGTCAAAAAATGGGGCCCATGCAAAAAAGGGTTTTTTACTAAGGGCTGTTTCACATTTGTCCGTGATCAAAGCCATGACAAGTGCCTTGCCACAGACTGATCACTATGATCTTATGAAGTTTAACCCCTTGCCACCTATACCCTTTTTCGTTTTTTGTTTCCATATTTTGCTTCCCTCCTTTAAAAATTCATATTTTTCCGTTTACAGAACTGTATGAGGCTTGTTTTTTGCGGAACAAATAGTTTTTCCTAGTGATGGTATTTCATATTCCCCGCTGTGCAGTGGGAAGAAATTGACGGAAAAAAAAAACTATTTGTGCCATTTTCCTGCTAAATCTGTTTTTACGGCTTGCCATGTGCCACTCTAAATTACACCTCCCCTTTATTCCATGGATTGGTACGATGACAGGTATATAAACTTTATTATTAAAAAGTTTATTTGCTTTTAAAAGATTTTTTAAAAATTTAAAATTTGATGTGCGGGCCTATGTACAGTGTGTAATTTTTTGTGGGACATGACCTTTTAGCTTCTGACTTTTTCAGACTGTACAAACTTTTGATCACTTTTTTATTACAATTTTTTTATGCTTTATACTGCGAGGGCTGCTGGCTATATACTGCTGGCTGGGGCTGCTGGCTATATACTGCAGGCAGGGGCTGCTTGCTACATACTGCGGGCAGGGGCTGCTGGCTACATACTGCGGGCAGGGGCTGCTGGCTATATACTGTGGGCAGGGGCTGCTGGCTACATACTGCGGGCAGGGGCTGCTGGCTATATACTGTGGGCAGGGGATGCTGGTTATATACTAGGGGGCAGGGGCTGGCAGGCTACGTACTAGGGGGCATGGAGTGGCTGGCTATATACTGGGAAGCATGGGGCTGGCTAGCCATATAGTAGAGGGCATGGGATGGATTTCTATATACTGGGGGCATGGGTGCAGAATAGCTATCTACTGGGTGGAGACTGTGACCAATGCATTTCCCATTCTAAGCTTATACGCAAGTCAATAAGTTTCCCCAATTTTTTGTGCTAAAAATAGGTACCTTGACTTATACTCGAGTATATACGATACCTTGTATGTACTGCTTATTTCCTCATGTCTATCTATCCTTGTTGCACTTGCTTCTATGAGAGATTTGCTATTACTTTGCTATTATTTGTGTCATGTGATGCATTGGTAATTTACCTCTATGTAGTGTGCACTGACAGCTTTTGTTCTGTGTGATTGGTTGGGGATTGGGAGTCACATGTTCCCCGTTTCCCCCTGTTGTGGATTGGTGGGCATCAGAAGCTAAAAGAAAAGCAGATTCTACCAGAGGGGGCACACACCAGTATATCAGTGTGCTTGGTTTACAATCCTTGTTCCTGGTGGTAGATTTCCTTTAAATATGTTTTTATTAAGTTCTTCCTTTTCCACATGGCTGTTATTCACAGTGTTAGGAATATTTCCATATACATTGTTCTGCAGTCCTAAAATATCTCCATACAGGTAATTGTGGTTAGATGCTTATGTGTTATGTGATGGACCATTATCCTCTACATCCATCTTATTTCTATATTTAAATTACAGCCTCACCTCTTAAAAGGCATATCCTCCCCCCACCTCCCTACATCCAGTTATCACCTGGAATCTCCCAGCTGTGTGATCAGGTTATATTGTAATCTGCTTCATTGCCTCATATGCGGTTGCCAAGAGGAAATAGCCCTAAAATGGCCCTATAATGTTTACTGTTGCATGACACGCATATAAAATCTATTAATATGTAACCGTTTCATTTCTTTTGACAACAGAACGTTCAGGCCGTAAGAATATTTAGTAAATACTATTCCCATTATTGCTGAAACACGGATGCAGTTGTAGTAGAACCAGTCTGTTGTCTTATCGGAGACACAATGGCCTCCGTCACTGTCCAGTCTCTAGTTCCGCTTTATGAGATTTTTTTTGGTTTTACTATGTTTCGTGTGAAGGAGTCATTCTATCAGGCCATACAATAAGATATTGACAGTATAATTTTATTCAGGAAACTACTAGATGATTCATGGGATCCTGTTAAGGATTAACAAGACCAAAAAGAAAATCTGAGGATAGAGAAGACTGGTTGGAGATAAAAATGGTTTAAGATACCTTTGAATGATATGGATATTTGTATTCAGATGCTGTTGAATTCTATATTATTTAATAAAGGAGGGCTACAAAACTCTGTATGAATTATTGAGGGGTGAATCTGTCCTATATTTTAATTAATAAGGGTGGTTGCTTAACTTTATATTTATTAACTAGGGGGCTTCTGTACTCTATTAGATAAAAAGGGGGCTGCTATGATACACGACCGAAAGAGGGGAGAAAGGAGCCCTTCTCTAGAGTATAACAAGTACAACTTTCAAATAATAACCCATCAGAAAAACAAAGAAAGAAAGGGAGAGCTGCAAAGCCATAAATGAAAAAATGATAATATACATTATATAATGTAAATGCATACATATAAATATTGTATACCATATGATGGGAAGAAAGGGGACCCTGATGGAAAAAAGGGGGGCAACCATGAAGTATACAAGCCGCCCTCAGTAAAGCCCAAAGGAGGTCCTGACGAAGCATCAGTGAAATGTGCGTCGGGGGTGTACTTGCTGGCCCTCCCAGGATCGCCCTCTGACAACTAGTCACTATGCTTTCAGGTGAGTGTACTCTGCTCATGTGGATTTTTTGACGCTGGAAGGTACCTCCGATCTTCATTCCATATATATTAAACAAAGGTTTTTTCACCCCCGTTTGCGTTATCTATCTACACTCACCAGCCACTTTATTAGGTACCCCATGCTAGTAACGGGTTGGACCCCCTTTTGCCTTCAGAACTGCCTCAATTCTTCGTGGCATAGATACAACATAGATACAATGGAAGCATTGCTCAGAGATTTTGGTCCATATTGACATGATGGCATCACACAGTTGCCGCAGATTTGTCGGCTGCACATCCATGATGCGAATCTCCCGTTCCACCACATCCCAAAGATGCTCTATTGGATTGAGATCTGGTGACTGTGGAGGCCATTTGAGTCCAGTGACCTCATTGTCATGTTCAAGAAACCAGTCTGAGATGATTCCAGCTTTATGACATGGCGCATTATCCTGCTGAAAGTAGCCATCAGATGTTGGGTACATTGTGGTCATAAAGGGATGGACATGGTCAGCAACAATACTCAGGTAGGCTGTGGCATTGCAACGATGCTCAATTGGTACCAAGGGGCCCAAAGAGTGCCAAGAAAATATTCCCCACACCATGACACCACCACCACCAGCCTGAACCGTTGATACAAGGCAGGATGGATCCATGTTTTCATGTTGTTGACGCCAAATTCTGACCCTACCATCCGAATGTCGCAGCAGAAATCGAGACTCATCAGACCAGGCAACGTTTTTCCAATCTTCTACTGTCCAATTTCGATGAGCTTGTGCAAATTGTAGCCTCAGTTTCCTGTTCTTAGCTGAAAGGAGTGGCACCCGGTGTGGTCTTCTGCTGCTGTAGCCCATCTGCCTCAAAGTTCGACGTACTGTGCGTTCAGGGATGCTCTTCTGCCTACCTTGGTTGTAATGGGTGGCGATTTGAGTCACTGTTGGCTTTCTATCAGCTCGAACCAGTCTGCCCATTCTCCTCTGACCTCTGGCATCAACAAGGCATTTCCGCCCACAGAACTGCCGCTCATTGGATGTTTTTTCTTTTTCGGACCATTCTCTGTAAACCCTAGAAATGGTTGTGCGTGAAAATCCCAGTAGATCAGCAGTTTCTCAAATACTCAGACCAGCCCTTCTGGCACCAACAACCATGCCACGTTCAAAGGCCTCAAATCACCTTTCTTCCCCATACTGATGCTCGGTTTGAACTGCAGGAAATTGTCTTGACCATGTCTACATGCCTAAATGCACTGAGTTTCCGCCATGTGATTGGCTGATTAGAAATTAAGTGTTAACGAGCAGTTGGACAGGTGTACCTAATAAAGTGGCCGGTGAGTGTATATATACAATTTACTGATAAGACTCTGACTTCTAGCTATCAAATAGTTGTTTGTCTTTGGGCTTTAATGACGGCGGCTTGTGTACTCCATGGTTGCCCCCTTTTTTCCATCAGGGCCGCTTGTTTTCCCCTTTCTTCCCATCATATGGTATACAATATTTATATGTATGTATTGACATCATATAATAAAGTATAATATGATGTTTTCATTTATGGCTTTGCAGATCTCCCTTTCTTTATTTGTTTTTCGGTGCTATGATACATATGAATTAATGGGGGCGCTGTTCTTCTAGATTTAATTAATGAGGGGTTGCTGTGCTAAATATTAATTAGTGAGGGGCTGTGGTGTTACATTTTATTTATTGTCATATGCTGTCGTATCATACTCCTCCTGGCCCTTTATCAAACCAGATATAGGGACATTTTGCCACTGGGTACGTCCCCCCTTCACTACAACTTGGCGTGTAAGTAGTGTAATAATTGCAATTCCTGGTAATGCGCTAGGAATTGTGATCATTTCAGGGCTTGTATGCCAGAAAACTGGCTTATGAGACCTGATAAATATCAGCGCTAGTTTTTATCAGCAATAATTCATCCCCGGGAGAAGTAATTTTGTACCTGATAGAGAATTGTCACCTGTAAGGAGTCAACCAGAATTAGGCAGAATTTACTGAAACGTATGCCCGCCTGGCCGTAGGAGGTCACCCCTCCTCTCTCCATTGAAAATAATGCTGTAAATACGGCCGAAAATAGAGCATGCTCAGCTTTTTAGCGGCTATGGAACGGTACAGTGAGCACACCTGATCACCGGACCGTTCCGCTTGGCTATTGCCGTCTATAGGGGACGTATGTATGGCTGAAAGCTTGTGGCTGTGCATATGCTGCCTTAAGGTTGGGACGAACCAGATCAGCACAAGTAGAGGAGGCAGCACGTGTGAGTGATTTATACAGTAAGTGATGTAAATCTGCCCTATCGTAGCCCTGGTGTGCAGTAAATTCTTTGCCGTTGTGTCAACAGTGCGTCATGTTCATGTTCTATCAAAAATCCCTATAAAGAAGTTCTGCGTGTTAATTAGTTATTCAGTAGACCCAGGGCCGGTTTTAGACAAAGTGGGGCCCTGGGCAAAACCAAAAGTGGGGCCCCAAAATATAACTATTTTATAAACGGTCACAGTCAGTAAGATGCTCTTTTAGTTCGGCACAATAATAACACTTTGTAGTTTACACACAGTAGTAAGGTAAGTATCTGTAATATGGGGCAATAGGATAATTTTATAGGAGATAGACAGATGATAGGGAGATTGATGACAGAAGATAAATATGAAGATGATAGATTTATAGATGCATAAATACAAAGTAGATTATATATAGATAGCTAGATAGAAGATAGATGGGTATGAGAAACAGATACAGTAGAAGAGAAATTGATTGATTGATTGCTAGATAATAAATAGAAGAGAGATAGGTAGAAGATATATACATAAATAGACAAAAAGCTAGATAGACACATTATAGAACAGTGATGGCGAACCTTTAAGAGACCGAGTGCTCAAACTATAACCAAAATCCACTTGATTACCGCAAAGTGCCAACATTGAATTTTAAGCAGTAACTTATTGCTACCTGCTCTTCAACATCTATCAGTTTTATCGGCCCCCTGAGGCCACTAATAAATATGAAAGAAGGAGGGCACATTCAGACTATTATTGTAGCTTCTCACCAGGGTCTCTCTGTACAGTAAGAATGTAGGGTCCAGTAGAATGACCTACAAAGATACTGCAGTTCTACCAACACTTTCTCACTTTTACAGTAGTTCCCAACATCCAATGAAGTGCCTGGGTCTGCAGGAAGATTTGGTGAATTTGGTACTGTTTGGTGAGCTCTGTCTTGGGATCAATGCCTGAGTGCTCACAGAAAGGGCTATGAGTGCCACCTCTGGCACCCGTGCCATAGGTTCGCCACCACTGTTATAGAAGATAAATAACTAGAGAGATAGAGATAAATATATAGGCAGGAGATAGATGATCACCTGGACATTAAACCAAGGGCTAATAAAAGAGCAATACATCCTCTGCCCACAAAAGTCCACACAAACGGGCCCCTTTAGGGCAGGTGGCCCTAGGAAAATGCCCAGTTTGCTGCCCCTTAATTCTGGTCCTGAATGGACCCACTATAGTCAATGGGATATTTTGAGCTTCATTGGTGCTCTTCAACTGTTACATTTGTTATTTTCGTTGTTCTGCTCTAAGGGTACATTCACACACGCATGCGGCCCACAGACGGGAGTGTGAATGAGCCCTAATAATGGCGCAGGACAACAAAATAACAAGCGTGGACATGAATGTAACCTTGTATCTTCTCCCAGATCATGTTATAAAACAACATTTTGTATAAAAATACAAACTATGCTATATGATATATACATAATAATGGGGTCATCTTACAGGTGGGGACAATACGGTTTCCCAATACTGTATGCTCTCTCCACTTTCTGTAAACTGTGTGAATTTATTGTACGTTACTTTAGATTCCACATTTCAATAAAGATGGTGAAGACTATGTAGGAATCCAGACCTTTATACAAACAGAATTAAAGAATAGATGTTTTGCCATGCCAAGGAATGTTCTCAAAATATGTGATTTTACAATTAAAAA
The DNA here is from genome assembly GCF_040894005.1 of Engystomops pustulosus. Classification (NCBI taxonomy): domain Eukaryota; kingdom Metazoa; phylum Chordata; class Amphibia; order Anura; family Leptodactylidae; genus Engystomops; species Engystomops pustulosus. The sequence goes on from NC_092420.1 coordinate 28,033,212, forward strand.
TTGTTGCGGTACGTGGCTTTTTAACCTGCAAACATATTATAGAATCCTCGGAGGAGACATCAAACTTTTCCTGCTACCATACAAAAAAAAACACGGAAACATTGCAAACACCAGAAACTGGATATGTTTTGCAAAGAGGATGTTTTCTTAGAATGAGGGTGATATGTATTTTGGCATATTAATCATTTATTTTTTTTAATTTCAGCTATACAAATTGCAAAATAAAATAAAAAAATCCATCCGATCCTCACTCATTGCCTTAAAGTAAGGATCTTGCTTCATTTCAGCCGGAATTTCACAGAGTTAGAAAATTAACTCTTCAGAGTAAATTCTATATACACCGTATATTTTAGGCTTATCACACGTTGCAAATTTTTCGCGCAGATTTTATTGTGGATAATCTACAGTAGCAATAAAGTGATTTGGAAAAAAGTAATGTAAACGATGTGGGACATTTATCAGGACGTGTAGGTCAGTTTTCTATGTACAATAATAATAATAACAATGGGTATGTAACAGTTTAACCCCTTCCCGACATTTGACGTAATAGTACTGCATCGCGGGAGGTGCGTTCCCGCAAAATGCAGTACTATTACGTCAAACTTCTGGCGCCGGCTCCTGAACGGAGCCGGCGCCAGAAGCTGCGGGTGTCGGCTATATATTATAGCCGACACCCGCCTCTAACACCCGCGATCGGAGATTTCTCTGATCGCGGGTGTTAACCCCTAACACGCCGCGGTCGCGCTGACCGCGGCGTGTTAGAGGCATTTAAAAAGTGTTTGATGTCAATCGGACCCCCCCGCGGCACTTACCGGGGGGGTCCGCAGCTCCGATCGCAGCCCCGGGACTGCCGGTGCCCGGGGCTGCGCGATCTTCCTCCCGGTGCCGGGTCCGTGCCTCCTGGCAGGACCCGGCTGTAAGACACTGGGCATGCGCAGCATGCTCAGTGTCTTACATTACACAGTGCAATACATCTGTATTGCACTGTGTAACCTGTAAAAAAGCTTGAACAAGTGATCAGAAGATCACTTGTTCAAGCTAATATGTAAGTTACTGTAAAAAAAAGTTAAAACAATAAATAAAGTTTTTTTAAATAAAAATAAGTAATAAAAGAAAGTGAAAGTCCCCCCAAACACCACATTTCCCTGTACAAAAGTAATAAAGTATAAAAAACACTAAATCACAAAAAAACCTCACTTATTTGGTATCGCCGCGTCCGTAACAATCTGTACAATAAATCCTAATCATAATTGGACCCGCTCGGTGAACATGGTAGAAAAAAAACCCCAAAAACTTGCCAAAAATTAAAACTTTTTATCAAATTGCTTTACAAAAAATGTTCTAAAAAGTGATCCGAAAAAGTTACAAGCACCAAAATGATACTACTGAAAAGAACAACTTGTCACGCAAAAAATAAGCTTACAACCAGCTCCGTAAACCAAAAAATACTAAAGTTATGCTGCTATAAAAATGACAATACTAAAACAAATGCAATTTTTTCTATTCTAGTTTTCCTTCAATAAAATTGGACAAATATAAAATAAAACTATATAAATGAGGTATCACCGTAATCGTAGTGATCCGTAGAATAAAGATAATATATTATTGTTATGCTACAGTGAACACCCCCCAAAAAAATGCTAAAAATCCAAAACAAGAATTGATGATTTTATTTTCCTCTACATATAAAGAGTTAATAAAATTGCTTCAATAAACTAAAAACCCACTAAAATGAAGGTTTTTTTATACAGTGCATCGCGTCTCGCAAAAAATAAACCCTTATTTGTTTAAATTGCTTAAAAAATAAATAAAGATTGTATAGCCTATTCCCAACGCGCGTTGTCATAGAACGGTGCGGTGGGTAGTGACTTGCCCACACGGTACAGACACCATGATCGGGGCAAGATGGCGGCTGATCCTGACGGCCATCCATCCTGCCCCATGGACCAGAATGGTTCTGTCCCCAGCCAATAGAAGCGAATTTACTTATGACGTCAGTAATACCGGTCACCATGTCTGTAGACACGGTGATCGGGGCAGGGTGGCGGCTGTTCCTGACTGCCACCAATTGTGCCTTGTGCTCCAGAAGGGTTTTGCTGCCCCCCTCTGTCCATGTTTGCCGCTATTGGCTGGTCGATTTGGTCCAGCCAAAAGCAGCAATATTCGTCACAATGGGCATCGCTAAGGTGAATAAGAGCAACACTTGGCAATAATTTCCCTACGGAAAACGAAGATATGGTACAAAAGCGCTGGCCGTGCACATTGTACAGATGATGCTGTACAACTCTTACGAGCTGTTCCAATGTGCAGGTCCTGCCGTATCATTTCTCCGTTTTCAAGAGGAAGGTATTAGGAAACTAATATTGGGACAAGAAGGACGGGGCCCCAGTACCTCTGGTTTAGATGTTCCAGGACAGCATTTTCCCGTTGAATTCTGCTGCTTCTAATTGTAGGACTCAATAAAGAGTCTGTTCCAAAAGAGGAGTTGGGATGGACACTACATACTACTAAGAGACCTGCGACAACTCCAGAGTGACAAAAGTTTAGTTGGTCCCTTGGTATCATCTACCTCCTTATACGCAACACATTCACAATTCACTCCCAACCTGTTGTGAATTCATTTAGGTAAAATGAATAATTGTAACAACTGTTAGGTCCCGTTGCTCCCTATAACCCTCCATTATTTCATAAGGGGCGCCACATAACGGGCACTGAACTTTCCAGAAATAATTGCAATTTCCATCTTGGACTCCATTGCACATCGTATTTGGAAACCACCTATATGTTCAAAATGCTCATTTCACCACGTGTATTACCCTACATCACATATTACACCTTGCTATATTCCCCAAGGGGTGTACATTCAACAATTAGGGTCACTTTTCGGGTTTTCCTCTGTTTTGGTACCACTACGGCTCTCCAAATGTATCCTGACACATATGAAGGATTTCTGTCAAATTTGGCCACTAAAAGACAAACATCCCTCTTTTCCTCTACTGTGCGCCCATAAAGCATTTTATATGCACATGTGGGGTACTTCTACACTCGGGAGAAATAGTTTTACACCTTTTTCGGGGTTATTTAATATATTATCCCTTGTGGCTTACAAAAATTAGGGGTAAAGTGACATTTATAGGAAAATGTTCACCTTTTTTATGTTTAGGGCCTAATTGGATCATTCACCTGTAGGAGCAAATACATATATTACACATTGCAAAATTCTCTAAGGGGTGTGCATTCAAAAATTAGGGTCACTTTTCGGATTCTTATCTGTTTTATACCGCTAGGGTTCTCCAAATGCATGTCAAACATTTCTGTCAAATTTGGCTTATAAAAGGCAAACATCCCCCTTCCCTTTTACTGTGCGCCCATACAACATTTTATATACACATGTGGGGTACTTCTACACTCGAGAGAAATAGGTCTACACATTTTGGGGGGTTATTACATATTTTTATCCCTTGTGGCTATAAAAAATTAGGGGTACAACGACCTTTATAAGAAAATTTTCACCTTTTTCCTATTTAAGTCCTAATTAAATCAAACAACTTTATGGACAAATACACATATTACACCTTGCTAAATTCTCTAAGGGGTGTGCTTTCCAAAATGGTGATACTTGTTGGGGTTCCGCTCTGTTTTGGTACCACTACGGCTCTCTAAATGCATCCTGACATATGTAAAGGATGTCTGTCAAATTTGGCTTCTAAAAGGTCAACGCCCCTCTTTCCCTTCTGAGCTTCACTGCGTACCCATACAACATTTTATTTACATGTGTGGGGCAATTTTATACTCGGGAGAAATGCTAGTACACATTTTTTGGGGTTGTTTTATCTTTAATGCCTTATGGGATACAAAAAATAGCCGTAAAAGTGACTTTTTTGGGAAAATGTTCATATTTTTCCTTTTTGGGACCTAATTGAAACAAACACCTGTAGGGGAAAATACACATATTACACCTTGCTAAATTCTCCAAAGGGTGCACTTTCCAAAATGGTGACACTTGTTGGGGTTCCGCTCTGTTTTGGTACCACTACGGCTCTCTAAATGCATCCTGACATATGTAAAGGATGATTGTCATATCTGGCTTCTAAAAGGCCAACGGCCCTCTTTCCCTTCTGAGCCCCACTGTGTACCCATACAACACTTTATATGCAAACGTGGTGCAGTTCTGTGCTTAGGAGAAATAGTTTTACACATTTATGGGGGTTGTTTCATCTTTTATCCCTTGTGGCTTACAAAAATTTGGGGTAAAAGTGACTTTTTTGAGAAAATTTTCACCTTTTTTCCCTTTTGGGGCCTAATTGAATCAAACAACTATTGGGGCAACTACACAAATTACACCTTGCTAAACTCTCCAAGGGGTGTACTTTCCAAAATGGTGTCTCTTGTTGGGGCTTTCCTCTGTTTTGGTACCATTATGGCTTTCCAAATGCATCCTGACACATGAAAACTTTTTCAGCCATATTTGCCCTGCAAAAACGAAACAATGCTCTTTCCCTTCCAAGTGCCCCCCTGTGCCCGTACAGCAGGGTACAGTGACAAAATGGGTATTTGCATACTCAGGAAGAATTGCCCCCAAAATTGTAAAATGCATTTTCCTTTTTAACCCATTGTGAAGGTGCAAATTTTAGTGTTCAATGAATCTATAGTAAGATAAAATTACATTTCTGTAATTTCACTTTCATTTATCTTTCACCCTCATGAAACGCTCATAGGGTTAACAAAATTCCCAAAGGTTGTTTTGAATATTTTGAGGGGTGTAGTTTCTGAAATGGTGTCATTTGTGGGGGTTTTCTGTCATGTAGGCCTTATAAAGTCACTTCTAACTAAATTGACCCTCCAAAAGTAGGTTTTGATGATTTTCATGAAAATCTGAAAAATTGCACCTTAAGTTATAAGCCTCCTAACATCCTAAAAAAAGGAAAAGATGTTTGAAAAATGATGCCAAGTTAAAGCAGACATATGGAAAATGTTAGTTATCAAGTTATTTTAGTGATATGACCAACTTTTCAAAAAGTAGAAACTTTTGAATTTGGAAAACATTGTTTTTTTCAAAAATTTTGCCAAATTTCCATTTATTTCATAAATAAATACTAAATATATTGATTAAATTTCTCAACCAGCATAAAGTACAATGTGTCATGAAAAAACAATCTCAAAATCAACTGCATATGTTAAAGCGTTCCAAAGTTATAACCACTTAAATAGACACATGTCAGATTTTAAAAAATGGGCCGTGTCAGGAAGGTGAAAAGTGGCTTCAGCGTTAAGGGGTTAAGGAACAGGTCATTTTCGTTTTTTTGCATTTTAATTTTTGACTCCCTGTCTTCCAAAATCCATAACCTTTTTATTTTTTCCGTCCAGGGCTTGTTTTCTGCATAACAAATTGTCCTTCCTGGTGACAGTATTTTATAATCCATGCTGTGTACTGGGAAGCTGGAAGAAAAATTCAAATGTGATGAAATTGTAGAAAATAAACAATATTTGCGCCATTCCCTTATGTACACTGTTTTTACGGCTTTCACTATGGAATCCAAATGACACTTCTCATTCTTCAGGTTGGTACGATCACGGGGATATATAGGATTTATAGGTTTTCTTATATTTTAATAGATATTTACAAAATTAAAACTTTTTGTGTAAAAAAATATATTCTTTATTTTGCACTATTCTGATCCTAACAACTTTTACATACTTTAGTATACGGAGCTTTGTACAGTATCATTTTTTGCGAGACAAGCTGACGTTTTCACTGCTACAAAGTTGTAAAATGACTAAAAATAGGTGATTTGGACATTTGACCTCAATTCTCTGTTACATGGTTCCCCGCAGGAAACATCCTTTTTTTTTAACCAGGTGTGATGTTTTCAAAGCAATGTTAAACCTTCAGTTTGTGGACATGGAGACAAACTGATGCATCACAGAGACAAAACGCAACAGATGCACAACTGAAGATGAGCACTAACACTGATGTGAAAGAGCCCAAAAGCAGATAAATTACCAGGCAATTTATAATTGTATAACAATAAATCATAATTTACTGGGAGGCACTGTATATACTAAAATACATTGGGGGGGGGCAGTATATATACAGTAATATACAGTAAAACTTTAGAGGGCACTAAATGTAATACTATTCATGGGGGAGACTTTTAACAATATACAGTTTTTATTTAGGGAGGCACTATAAGTAATTTAATATATGGGGGGGGGGCACATTATTTACAATTAACCCCTTCAGGACTTATATATTTGTTTCTTACCCCTTCATTCCTAAAGCCATAACTTTCTTATTTTCCCGTTTACAGAGATGAATGTGGGTTTGTTATCTGCGGGACAAATTGCACTTTTTAGTGGCCACATTTAATATTCCATACAATGTACTGGAAAGCTGTAAAAAAAAATTGCAATGAAATTGAAAAAAAAACACTTGCAGCACTTTCTTGTGGGCTTTGATTTTTATGTGCGCTCGAATAACATCTCTACTTTTTTCTTTGGGTAAGGTTTATTATGTTTTAATAGATGTAATAATAAATTAAAAAATAGCTATTTTGCCACCGTTCCTATTCCCAGGGCTGTATCTTGTGTTAAGGGTAGGTGTGGCTAGCCACCTCGGCTGTCCAGAATATATGGTTATAACTTTTGAACACTGTTACTTATCAAAACGATTCTGTGTTCTCATGTTTTGCTAGTGGGGTTTTTTTTCTCTTTGTTGAGGAGATTCAGTTATTCTGGTAATATGTTTATTTAAAGCAGCGGTGCGCAACCCAAGGCCCGCATGTAGCCCCTAGATCCTGTGGACGCGTGTTTTTGATGTATTCAAAGGTTACATTGCATTTCCACTGCATTTGTTAAAACACAATGGGGCAGATTTACTTACCCGGTCCATTCGCGATCCAGCGGCGCGTTCTCTGCGGTGGATTCGGGTCTTCCGGCGATTCACTAAGGCAGTTCCTCTGAGGTCCACCAGGTGTCACTGCTGCGCTGAAGTCCGCCGAGGCCCGCCGGAGTTCACGATCCTATATTTGGTGAAGGTAAGCGCGTGTCCAGCCACACTTTTTTTTTTAAAATGCGGCGGTTTCTCTGAATCCGTCGGGTTTTCGTTCGGCCACGCCCCCGATTTCCATTGCGTGCATGCCGACGCCGATGGGCCACAGTCCGATCACCTGAGCCAAAATCCCGGGGCAATACAGGGAAAATTGGCGCAAAACAGAAAAATTTGCGTAACCCACCGGTAAAACGTGATTCGGGCCCTTAGTAAATGTTACCTCAGCATGTGATCAAGGCTGAAGTCTTTTGAATGTGTCAAAAACGCATCAAAAAACGTGACGCAACGCATCGTGTGAATGCGCCCTGAGGGTGTGGCCACATGCTGCACTTGGACAAAACTAAAGTTGCATTTTCAAGCACAGGGGGCTGTTCCTCAGCCCGATCTCATTAGCATTTCTAGTAAAGCGCATGCAATTGTTTACCAATTGTAAACGCAGCACTAGCCTAGTGTGTGATAGTACCCTCAGGTTGTGGCCCCGGTCCTGCTTCTTGCAGCCCTCAGTGCAGCAGCAGGGTGGCAGGTTTACTTCATTTTTGCCGCGAAACTAAACAAAAATGAAATTAAACTTGTGGCAGTAAGAGTAGCATTGAGAATGTAGTTACTCCTGGTATCATCCAGGTATGATGTCACAGAAAGGGGTGGATCCTCCCAGTGGTGGGTGTGGCTTTCTACACAGTCTCTTCAGAGTGCAGGTAGAGGAGCTGCAATGTCTGCCTGCACATAGAGGAGAGTGAAGTCACAGGACCAGTGTGTACAAGTGTATAGAGGTGATAGGAATGGATATGATGACTAAAGTAAGGTTCAAGGGAGCTGAAGTGGTACAAGATATGTATGTTACATGGAATTGTATGTCTAGTGCAGGTTGAGGTAGCATGAGGTACATGTTACACAGGTCTGAGTGTCTGGTGGAGGTTGAGGTGACATGAGGTACATGTTACACGGGTCTGAGTGTCTGATACGGGTTGAGGTGACATAAAGTGTATGTTCCTTGGACTGAGTGTCTGCTGGAGGTTGAGGAGGCAGGAGGTGACATCACCTCTACTCTTTATGTCAGGCGGCCACAAGTGTTGCAGTAACTAATGTCCAGGTACCGTAGACACTAAATTTTAGACCTTGAGATAAGAGCCTCCAGTCAGGGCCGAAGCGGAGGAGGGCGGAGCCTGTAGCGCAGGCCTGCTGTGATGAGGGTGAGCGGCAGCGAAAAGGGTTAAATATAGGCGTGGCCACGCCTGTGGGGTAGTCCCGCAGGACCCTGCAGTCCCGCATTTAAAAGGTCACAGGACAGGCCCCCTCTTCCTCTTGCCCCCACATCAGTGAGAAGAACGCACATCGGCAGAGGGTAGACCATGGCACATATCCAAGATGTGATGCAGGCGGCTGCAGCTGAGCATGGCCAGGATGGGTTACGCGCTCAGCTGCAGGCCGACGTAACCACTTCAGTCCCGCCATCTCCCCTGCCAGCGGTGGGGGTGTGTGCACCTCTTCACTTTATTAAACTGTCAGCCACCCATCTGGCTGACCTAGCAATCTGTACTCTTTTCCTGGCTGATTGCAATGGAAAATCAGTGTGGCTTAGGATTGTACAACCACTGCCTAAGTGGAATTTTACACAGACGCGGCCCGAGCAATGTGCCACGCCCCGTTTGGGACATCCCCTTCAGGTCAAAATGTCCTTTATAAAAAAAGTCAGTGGCTCCTAGTACTTGGAGAGCTTACAAGTTAACAAGGCACGCATGGGAACAGTAGTGCCAGAGAGTTAGGCCTTACCAGGATAATTCTATAGTAGCATTGGTTAGTTATTTGGGACATCGCTTGGAGAAGTCGGTGTCCCTAGCGATTTTGCGCAAAGAATTAGCAGCACTCGAATTCTATTTTATGCTATTTGCTGTTCAGGTTATCACATAATACTTCCTAATCAAGCAAGCAATGAAAGGTTACACTTGTAGTTTTTGACACATTATTAAAGTTAACTGCATCCTTGCCAAGATTTTGCAGAGATTCCTACGAAACTTCACTTTTTAGGGAAGCATTTGCCCTAGCGTTTTTTTGGGGCCTTTAGAGTGGGAGAATTGCTTAATTCCAGCACATCCAAACCAGATATCCTTCCGCGTAGCGCAGTACATGTAGGGGTGGATAAGGTGGAGTGTTTTCTGGCCAATCAAAAAACAACCAGATAGGTAGAGGGTCCACGATAGTTCTTCACAGATTACCGAATTTCCCAGGCTGTCCCGTAGCTTTATTGACACAATTCTTGGGTGTCCGTCTGGAGGGTTTTATTTCATTGTTAATGCATAAAGATGGTAAACAACTCACTAAATTCCAGTTTGTGCCAATATTCAGGAGATTGTTGACAAGCTTTGGCCTAAACTCTCAGGAGTTTGCTTCATATTCTTTCCGCATTTGGGGCTGCCACTGAGGCAGCCCGATGGGGTCTTCCCGAGGAAATGATAAAACAAATAGACCGTTGGGAATCAAGTTGTTGGGTTTATGTTCGCCCCAATCAAGCGTTGTAAGTTTGAGTTGGCTAGACTTCTAACCCCCTCCTTCTGCCTGCTCCCAACCACCCCCACCCCTCCCAGCTTTTCCATTCTTATGCTCGTGACATCATGATCTGACTCATTCTTTTGTTTTCTAGCATCAAGTGCGTTATATGGATATGAGTACATTCATTTGTTTTCTGGGGTGCACGCAGAGTGGATGTCGGCCCACAAGGTTGCATGCTGGGTTTACCCAAAGAAGAGGCAGAGGTCCATTGGCTGGGGACCCGAGGAATGTTATAGAGCTCCCTCCTCCATCAGCTGCATTACTATGCCTGACTAGATAGGGACTCCAACGTGCTATGGTTACATTTGGGAAGCAATGATCTAGGGGCGCGTACATCCCAGATGTTAATTAGGGATTTCAAGTATGACACCATGCGTTTATTTTCTAAATGAACTCAATGAATGTCAGCCAGTTGTCATCCACGTCATACCACTAAAAAACTTCCTAGAGGGGAATCTGTGTAGGCCAAACGTGTTTCTTCTACTAACATGGCTTGTATAATTGTTAATTTTATATATTTTATTTAATGCTTGTTTGGTGTAGGCCTTTTTAAAAGGGGATAGTCGCTCAGACATGAATGGACACATTTGAGATATGTTGTGAGCTGGATTTCATTATCTGAGTGTTATAAAAGAAATTTTGAATGGTAAAATTATTATTGAACAAGTTTATTCATGATTGTATTTCCAACTTTTAACGGCTGAGTCACTGAAATTTTTTAACTTTACACACTTAATTTTGAGTCTGTGATTTTTTTTATTAATTTATTATTCATTTAAGTAGAGTTATAATATCAATTGTGTTATATAATACTATGCGAAAATCATTTGTGCTTCTTCACCAATTACTGGGAAGAGGTTGATTTTTTTTTTTCTTCTGTTAATAGTGAACATGTGATAATGTTAAACCCTCACCTTGCAGGAGGAAGCCTCCAGTGATTATCCTGGAAAGTGTTGAGGAGATTTGGGAGCCCCTCACAACATTGGCTAGGCCCCAAAATAATAGGATAACATGGAAGACCCTGAAGAGGAGGAGGGCAGAGGATTCCGGGTCAGACCACCCAGTGGCCAAAGGACCACGACTGAGACTCAGCCGAGAAGCAGAGAGTAGCGGCAAGGATAAGACCCTGTATAAGTCCCTGAAGAGAAGGAAAGCGGAGGATTCTGGGACTGACCATCCAGTGGCCAAAAGACCAAGAATGGACCAGAATTTAGAACATGAAGAAGTAACCGGTAACACAGGAGGAGTGTGGATGAATCTGGGTTTGTTTATCCAAAGGCCAAAATACCAAGACTAAGTCAGTCCTAGAAGCAGGTAGGAGCTGCCAAGATATAGGTATAAGTACAAGTAATGGCTACATAGAACTCCACAACTGTTTCCTGGTTGTGTCTAGTATTGCAGCTGAGCTCTGTTTAAGTGAATACGGCAATACCACACACAACATGTATAGCACATTGGTGCTGTGTTTGATGGAAATCAGCCTAGTTTCTATAATTTGTTACTATCACTAAATAAAACTCTACATCTCCTAAAGCAAAATTGTACTAGTTGCCCATAGAAATCATCCAGAGTCCAGCTTTAATATTTTAAACTTCTTAGGAAAAATGAAAGTGAGATCTGAATGGTTTCTAGGACAGTTTTACTTGAAGAAAGTTCTGTCTGGTTCAAAGTTTATGTTGACCATAGAAACCAATAACATCACAACTTTCATAGACAATATACATAGAGAAAGCATGGAGAAAAATACATAGAGAAAATGTGATTCTTCACTTGGGACCACAAGGAGAGATTTTATTAGATTACTAGAGGATTATCTGGTGAGCCCAGTCCACAGCTGCATAGGATTTTCAAGTGCACTCAATGTCCATAAGAGGGCACTAAAGCTCTGCTTCTGCACAGATGCTTCCTACACTTAGTCCTGCTCTCATCTTGCATCTCGTGTCTGTATCTTCTCTTCTAGAATGAAGTAGTGACATCCCAGACATCCCATCACCCTGATGGGTGACAATGTGAGGACGCTCCTGCTTGCCCGTATGTATTAACTCACAAGAACAATCCCTAAACCTATCAGCCACTAAAAGCACTCACCAGAACATTTTCAGTCCAAATGCTGCTGAGAACATGTCCAATGACTCAAGCTGGTAGGGGGCTGCACACTAGTTACAACGTCTGTGTCTCCAGTTGAAGAACCCCAAGATCAGGCAGTCAGTGGTATATGGAGCGCTATCTCCTGTGGAGTGGGCAAGATTAAAAAACAAAAGTGACAGTCTCTCACATGTCCTCACCGGACCAAATATCCATGCCAGCTATTTTTGATTTCTCACAAAACTCAGCATCTACGCCAGCTATAGCAACCCCAGATTATTTGGGCTCCAACACAATAGTACCACTGGGCCCATTTCTATGTCATGCTGATGGGTTGTTGTTTCTGTCCAGATTTCAAAGGGGTTTTCAAGAAATGTCTGCAGAGATTGGGTCTCAAGGAAACTAATTTCGGGACCCATTCTTTCCAAATTGCGGTGGCCACAGAGGCCTTTAACTGTGGTTTGGGGAAGGATGCACTGAAACGCATTGGTAGGTAGCAATCATACAGATCAGTCTTATGTTCGGCCCTAGGCCCCTTTCATGCTGGACATGGAGACATATATCGGCCAGATATACATCGCTATAGACGGCTATGACGCTCGGCCATGCACGGGAAAAAGATAGTGCATGCTCTATCTTTTCCCATGTTTCCGGACATGCGTTATGTCGCGCTAGAGGGGTGAACAACTCCTTGCGCTCTCCAGCACGCTGTCGTTTGTTCAAACATACAAAATTCTTTTTGTAACCTTGGATAGATCTGTGCCTTGCCACAATTCTGTTCCCGAGCTCCTTGGGAAGCTCCTTAGACCTCATGATTCTCATGTGCTCTGACATGCACTGTGAGGGTTCCGCCACACCTTAAGTTTTTCAGATGCAGTTTTTGAACCCAAAAGCAGGTGTGGATCACAATGGGTGAAGACTTATCATTAAGAAGTGCTGCTCCTCCTCTATTTTCACTTCACTCCTGGTTTGGGCATCAAAAACTGCATTTGAAAAACTAAACATGTGGATGCACCCTGAGGTATCTGCCTTTCCTTATCAAGTCCAATCATTTTAATTAAACACAGATGGACTCCAATGAAGGAATAGTGGCATCTCAAGAAGGATCAGAAGGAAATGGAGAGCATTTGTTAAATATAAGTATTACAGCAAAGGGGCTGAATACTTGTGACCATGTGATATTTCTTTTTCTTGCTTAGTAAATTAGAAAAATATATACAGAGTGTACATTAATAAGCAAAAAAAGAAGTTTTTGAACTTACAGATAGGATGCATTGATACAAAGAGTGAAAAGTTTAAGGGGTCTTAATACTTTTCCATAGCCAATTTGTAAGAGAGGAAGAGGGACAGAAGATGTGGCGCATTTAGGGCCTAAGCCGCACCTCTTGCTCCACCCACACACACTATAATTTCCCCTTTAGTGCTTCATTTTCTCAATAACATTATAGCCCCTCTGAAATTGTGCCCCAGCTATCCTTCATACTGTATAAAAGCCCCTCATATTGTGGCCCCTAACACTCATATTTGCCCCACCAGAAGCTCACCTACTTATTGTAACCCCTCTCTTACTGTGCCCCAAGCAGCTCCCCATCTTACTGTGCCTACACCCCAGTAGTTCCCCATTATTGTACATCCCCAGCAGCTCTCCCTCTTATTTTGCCCCTTCAGTAAAATAATAAACACTTCTCACCTTTCCCCCGCAGCAGCCCCCTCTTCTCTCCTTCTGTTGTATGTAGCGGTGAAGCCGGGGTGCAGGGATGACATTACCACCTGGTGCCCAACCACACTCCTGGCTCTCCCTGCACAGTGATAGTGCAGGGAGCTGCTGGCTTTCCAAATAGTCACTTTAATCAACTTTATCGGCATCCATGGGATGCTGACAGAGCTGATGTTCCAGCACATACCTCCTGTCGAGACAGAGCCCAAACACCTGGACTGTCCCGTTGGATCAGTGACGGTTGGGAGGCATGGATATACTGCTTCTATATTACAGTCTGTCTCAGAAAAAATGTAATATAGATCTGATAATGACAGCTATAGGTGCCTTTAACAGGCTCCCAGGTAGCATGACACCAATTGGCGCCCTCTGAAGACATCACAGAGGTTGCTGACTGGCATTTAGAGATAGCAGTGCCCAGGAGCGGTCCTGTTAGATCGCGAGGTCCAGTTAAACTTAACCTAACAGGTTATATATGCAGTCAGTGCAAGCACCAAATGCTGAAGTTGTCTGCAGCTGTCTGATAAAGCCACATATATGGAGAGGGCTCGGTCCATGAGTCCTCTACATACACCCTATCACAACCGGCCAACAAATATATTTACGTTGGCCAGTTGTGAAAGGGTTAACCCTAGAATGCATACCTGGGGCCTCGCAGGCCCGCTCTGTTAGTTGTTTTCTTTTTACTGCAAGATTACTTTAGTTAGAATTCTGAAACTCTAGGTATTCCTCAGTTATATAGTTGTTAGTCATTTCCAGTTGTTCATATATTTTTATGTTACAGGCATTTCGGTATAATAACTCTTTTTTGTGAATACCCCTTATTTACATACCTGGGGCCTTTTAGGCTCATACTAGGTTTACATGTGATCCTAAGTCTTTTTGTCTTTTCTGTTGCTGGGGAAAACTGTGACTTAGGCTGCATTCACACTGCCGTTGCCCGCCGTACCGTAGCGGGCAACGGCAGCGCGCAGGGAGAGGAGGAGGAGGTGAGCGCAGCTCACCCCCGCCCCTCTCCATAGGGATACATGGCGCACGGCGCCGTATTATGGGAAAAGATAGGACAGGTCATATCTTTTTCCCGGGTACGGAGCGGTACGGTGCCGCACGTGTGCTGCACTGTACCGCTCCCGTAGGGCACCGCGCTCCCATTGCCGTCTATGGTGGAGTATATCGGCCGTATATGGGCCGTATATACGTCCCCCATACGGTCGTGTGAATGTAGCCTTAGTTTTTATGACTCTGCTGTTGCTACGCAGAGTGTGGGTTGTGCCTGACTACATGGTCATGTGATCTTAGGAAGGAGGCTACCTCATGATGTCATGCGTCTCTGACATCATCATAGTTCCTTAACAGGAAGGAGGAAAGAGTCAGTTTTCTTGTTTCTTGAAAAAGAAACTCTGAGCTCCAAAAATCCAAAGATTTCCACTTCACCTAAAAGAAAGTGGTGACCTGCTGAAGGTGAGCGGAGTGGGCTGCACAGACACTAACAAAGAGTCTACAACCCTTTTTGTTATCATTTTTTTTTTTCATTATAGTTTACTGACTTCTAAGGTTACAATGGCACAGTCTACATCCAGGGGTTTGACTGACCAAGAAATCAAAGCAATCATTTTTGATAGACAGTCCTGTGTAAAATACTACAATTTCATCTTCCAGATGTTGAATTACAGATAACATGTGAAAGATTTTGCGGTCATTAGTAAAATCGAAAAGGAAACTTTGAAAGGGATATTCCTACAGCATGTTTACTGCAACTTTTATATAAAAAAAACTTTTAGACAAAAAAACGTTATTATAAAGAGTTATATCGTATGAGTATATTGAGCGTTTTAAGCCCGTTCAGTTACTTTGTTGTTTTTTTTTGCACAAAATGTTTTGAATTATTCACATCTTAGGATGCATTTTCACTAGTGCTGGTGTCTGCCAGGAGGTGATCTGTAATGGATATGATCTCTTGGTAACTCCAGTTAAGGCTGCCGGAATGCCCGGATTCTACCAGCCTTAGCTGGGGACACCAGGAGGTCAGATCCATTACAGATCCCCTCCCGGCAGACACCAGAGCTAGTAGGAATGCATCCTTACTTTGCATTTTTCAAATAAACTTTAAAAAGTATTTTTATTTGAGTTATTCCATGTTATTTGCACACGGGCCTAAAAGGCCCCAGGTATGTAAAAGTGTAGATTTTTATGGTCATGCATTCTAGGGTTAAGGAGAATTTGAAAATCTATCATGTGCTGTTCCTCTTACATTTCTCCAAACAAAACAAAAGGGTAACATTACACTAAAAAGGATAAAGTTAACAAACATATGACAAACATATGAATTAACACATTTTTTTTTAATTAAAACCAGATTGTATTTGACAATAGTAAAGTATTATGTTGTGTATGAGGGTGAGTGTATTAGGGTTAGTAGATAGAAGGATCATGACATCTAGTGGCCAAGCATAGACATAGCCAGGAGAGAGTGGTAGATTGGTAGATGCTGCTGTATAAGATAATAACATGAAAAAGACGACTAGTGTAGGATAACCAAACATTAAAAATAACAAATGACTTTATTAATGCTGAAACTGGGCAAAAGACCCCCAGAAAATCACTGGTCAAAGCACAGCTATGCTGAGGATCAAATGGCTTATTAGGGCTCATGGACAGAGAGTGCAAGGAGAGTAATGACTCCGTGGTCTCACCAGAAGCCAGTGAGCTTCACCCTTATTTACATATAACACACAGTGGGGTAAAAGTATTTAGTCAGTCACTAATTGTGCAGGTTCTCCCACTTAAAGGGAACCTGACACCACATTTTCACAAACACAGCTAGTGGCAGGTTCCCATAAAACCCTACTAAGTAGCTGACACCCTTCTTTTATCTAAAAATTGTTTCCCTCAGATACCCATAAATCATCTTTATAAACTTGCCTTGCATACAGCCAAATCCAGAGGGTGTTGAGGGGGCATGGCCTTCTCAGGGTGACATCATCTCAGGTCCTTTAGCCTCCTAATATTAGCAAACTGTACCCCATGTATATATCTGAAATCACAGCAGGCCTGCATGGAGAGGGGTAGAAGTTCATGCAGGCATGCTTTGCCAACATGTGATCAGATAAATGCATGGGGTACAGTTTGCTGTCACCCTGGTCAAGACATTATTGCTAAATGCTGCTGGATTTAGCCTGAAGAGGCCACGCTTCCTCGACACCCTCCAGATTTGGCTGTATGCATGGCAAATTCTAAAGATGATTTATAGGGATTTGAGATACACAATTTTTAGCTTAAAGAAGTAAGTTAATAGGGCTCTATGGGAACCTGTCACTAGCTGTGGTGACAGGTTACCTTTAAACAGATGAGAGAGGCCTGTAATACACATGGGGCATATTTATCAGGACGTCAGTGGCGCAGAGGCCCTGAAATAACAGCTAATGCTAGCTTATTGCACGAGCACCGGTGTATGATAAATATCCCCTAATAGGTCAGAGGCGCACAACCATTTTTGGTCCGAATTGCTATACCGTTACCCTCCAGGGGGCTGCACCACTAACCAAAACCCTAGACACGCCAAAAACCACAGTGTAGCGCAAATGTCCCCCAGAAACCACTATTGCATTTGTACAATAAGTAACATTGAACCCACAGCAGACTACAATACAGTACAGACAATAATAATGATGAATACTGAGTAATAATGAGTAAAAATTGTGAATACACGCCTCTGCGACCTTGTCAAAGACATCCATGTTGAAACGCGTTGGTCGTTTGCTGCTTTGTTTGCACATGTATGATCGCTGATACTTGGATACTATAGATCTAATAAAGCATTGAAGATTTGAAGATTTTTACTGTAGACACTGGAGGTCCGGGCCGTGTCTCCTTTTCTGCAGCGTTGTGTCTCTCGTCTCTGGATTGGGTGCCATGCGCACAAGTTAAATCTGGGAAGGTCGGGTGAGCGGATTCAATATTTCTATTTCTTTCAAGTACTAGGAGATTGGTTGTGTCTCCTGCTCCAGACCATTTCTATGTACAATACTGTGCAATCTTTTATTAATTTATTAATGTGCAAACAAGATTAGAATACATTTGGATGTTTGTTTCATAGCTAACCATTATCATGGACTGGAATAACAAACAAAAAGATCGAAACTACAGCCCAAAAAACTATGTGCAAATATATTACTTAAGAAAAGCTGATGGAAAAAGAAATGAAAGTGTGGTGAGACTCTAAAACCTTGTCCTACTACAAAGCATGTGTAACAACCCTGCCAATGCGCAAGACAGAGGAGTGTTTGCGAATAAGCCCCTCGTATCATTCGGTACATCTAGAGGTAATTAGCAGTGGTAGTTTCTGCCTGGACAGGGGTTAAATCTGTATTTAATATCTGTTATCCAATTATATGCTTCATTGTAAGCTGGAGTGTGATTGGAGAGTGAGACCACCTGACCAGAGTGTAAAAAAACCACTGGACTTGAAGAGACAAGCTCTCTTGGAACCTAGCTCCTGACAGAGGAGCATCTCTTTGGGCCCAGCTCCTGACTGAGGAGCACCTTTTTGCCAGCAGCTCCTGACACAGGAGCATCTCTTTCAGATCTTCCAGAACACTGAGTGACCAGAGACAGTGTGAGACACACCTCTAGTGTCTGACACATAGCTACCTCCTAGGATTAAAGCTGCAGCTTCCATATCTGGACACAGCTACCTCCCAGCCTGCACCTGCTACCAGGCTGGTGAATCTACTCCGGAGGATCACTCTCCATGACCACTCCAGTAAATCGGACTTCTCCAATAATCCGGCATTTGTTCTGAAGCCATTAGGCCTGTTGCCTGCAGTTGTTCCAATAAAGAACCGTGAGTTAATTTTGCACAATGTTGCCTCCGTCTGGTCCCTGTATACCATCAAGGGCTTCCCCATTTACTACCCAGGGACATATACTACGGAGACTAAGGGCTGCCCCAGGGAGAACCAGTACATCAGCCTCTCCCTCTCATTTAATTTCTTGCACACACCACCTGCTGGAGACCTGCCAGGCTGTAGGACAGCCCTCCGGTCCCCGTACCAAGCACCGTTACCACAGTGTGCCTAGGCCGCAACCGCCAGCCACTCCGGTATTCTGGGCCAGGGCTGCCTCCAGGCCCCAAGAAAAGGCTAGGCGGATGGGGGATTTTGCACATGATACATAGTGAGTTAAGGATGAGAAGAAACCCCCACCACTATGTATTCTGAATCTTTTCTAAAAGAATGGAATGATATCCTGTGTGACTGCTCCTCCAAATTGATCTATCTTATAATGAAGGAAGAAAGCCATGTCCTTACAAAAATGAAAGAGGAGAGTGTATAACTACAGGATACTCTGAATCAGGAAACATCGCAGACTGATCACGATAAATTAATGGAAGAAATGTAAAAAAAAAAACATTGAGAACGTAGGAAAACGACATCACAGGAGTAAAACGTAAAAAATTCCAATAAGATTTATTGGACTATAAAAAAAATCAGGTGTATTCTTGGTACAAATTTTCTGGAGATCACTCCACACCCATTTCCATCCTCAAAAAACTAATGTTCCGATGTAACCAAAAGTCACAACAAGATCTGCTTTGTAGACACAGATGACTCATGGTATAATTCATCATCATGTAATTCAGATGAAAGTTTTGATGAATCCATTATGCAAAGTAAAAAATTGAATATTTCTTCTAGATCCTCCATTAATAAACCAAAAGACGAGGCTGCCGGGGTGGTCGGAAACACCGCTCCCGATCCATCGAAGACACACGCCAAGAACAACAAACACTAATTCTGTTGTTAATTTGTCAGCATGCATTATTACAGAGGATCAGATGTCGGTTTTGAAGAACAGACTGAACTTTTTCTCCATCCAATAATTTTGACCTTTTAAGAACCATTTTAGACGTGAACAAGTTGTGAGAAAGTTAAGAGTAAAAAACTTTTTCATAATGCCGATGAAGGGCAAGCCCCTAGGAATGAAGCAAATTGATAAAAGAGTGAATTGGTAAAATGTATGTCATGCAATGTATCATTTACAGATCAGATCAATGAATTGTTGTCCAATGTTTTGTTTTGTGAATCCTTGCCCACCAGTAATCCAGACTTTAACCCCGTAGCATCGTAGTCTTCAGCTTTTGACCGATTCCAAGAACTGGTGGAGAAGGAATTAGTAGATTTGTCTAGGAACAATATGTCATGTATGCAACGTATAGCGATTACTGATTTGATCTAATCTCACTGTGAGAACGGCAGACAAGGGTGGGTCTATTGTCATTTTGGATAGTGGGTTGTAAAAAAACTTAATGAGGAAATCCTTAGTGATATGAATACATATAAAATTCTTGCACAAGATACATCCTTTACTTTCCAGGAGGGTCAATATACTGGCATCTTGAGTAAGAAAATTAGAGATTACCGTATTTGTAAATTGTTCATCCTATTACTGCTTTTTTTCCATTCACTACCAAAACCAAAACTATTATTGAAAGACCATTATACATCGAAACCAAGAAATAACCAGAATGTACTAACTTTTACCACCACATTTAGTAAAAGTTTACTAAAATAGTACAAATATTTACCGATATTACAGCAAGATCCCAACATGTTTGACATCATTGGAAATGGCATCAGATTTTCAGCTAGAAAGGCTTGCACATTGGGATCTGTCCTTTCTCCTGGTTTATTTTTAGGTCAAACATTGGTCACACAAGACAGTAATTAGGGTTTACCAACCACAGGTTCTTTCAAATGTGGCCACATGAGATGCATAGCCTGTAAGCACACGAATAGAAACTATACTTTTACTTCCTCGACTACAGGAAGGACATTAATCTAAGGATGTTAATGAACATTTAATTAATGAACTAAAAAATCCTTTTGCAAGAATGCTTATATAGTCTGCTGATTGGTGAAGTTATTTGAGTAGTATTTTAGAATTTTTTCTAATCTTATCTCTATAGATCTATATAAGCAATTGTCGTATGAGCTAATTTATATCTTTCATTCTATATTATATCCATCTATTAGCTTTATCTATCTTTCTTATAACTGACTATTGATTATGTATCTATTCATCTGTTTAATATATGTAGCATACCTATCTATCTCTTCTCCATATCTCATATCAATGGGTCAAATTATACAAGCGCTGCAGATCTATGCACCAGTGGTTTATGTGCGGGTGGCGGCACTGTCACCCTCCGGCAGACTCTTCTTCCTGACCTCCTCCTCACTCAAGTGGCAGATCGGGGGAAATGTTTGCAATTCCTTGATTTACACTCAGAATTGCAACAACATCACGGCTCGTACGTCAATATTCTTGTACACAAGCTTCACAAATCCTATCAATGTCTATTTATCTAGTGAAAAAAGAATAGTAAAAGGGTGTCAGCTAACCAAATTAGGCAAATCTTCACATAAATAAAAAACGTTCTATATATATAAGGGTTGCGGTCATCGTCATTGACACAAAGACATATTTAGGGGAAGCTGAACATCAGTCTATAGGAAAGTTAATGTTGATCCTAAGTTTGAGTTTAATACGAAAATCAAATGTGTATTAGATAGGGCTAAAACTTTGAGCATCATTGATGATGCGCTATACAACTATTTATTGGTTGATAATCCTGTTACACCAGTCCTATATCTGTTACCAAAAATACACAAAAATCTAGTCAATCCACCGGGGAGACCCATAGTCTCGGGATGGGTTCTATTTTCAAAACAATGAATATTTTCCTTGACAGACTCTTGAGACCATTTGCAGTTAATACCCCTTTATTCATACGTGCCACTTCTGATATTTGGGTAAAATTGGATGATGTGACCATCACAGTACCCTGTTGCTGGTGGTATATAAGGCCATCAAAGATGGAGTGGTTGCTCTCCAACACAAAACACAGAAGGAGTAGAACAAGAGTGTTATGTTCTTTAAACTTTACCTCCTTAGTGTCCAGATAATATTGGACAGTTGTGTATCCTAATTCATGTGGAATAAGGGAGTATAGGGATTCTATGTGGAAACTGGCCGGCCAAATGTCAGGGTCATCCTCGATCCGTTTGAGGACATTTGTGGTATCCTTGACATAAGATTGGAGACTGGTCATGAATAGACTCAAAATCTTTGCTCTGCTGTGGCAGAGAATAAAGGGAACAAAAAAATCATAGTCGTTGACCCTGACTAGCACTAGACCTTTAACCTTACGCTCTGTTAAGATCTTATTCAATTCTGAGCTTTCTTGTGGGGTTAAATATCAACTGACAATACCCATCCTTATCCTTGAGAATATTCTCACACATTTCCTTATAATCTTGGCAGTTCATAATGACTACATTTCCACCTTTATCGGACAGTTTTATGACTAATTCCTAATTCTGCTCAAGACTAAGTAGTCTCTGTCTCTTGGTATGTTAAATTATTATGCATACCACAGGGGCTCTCATCTAACTTTTTTAGCTCTCCGGTCACTAATTCCACAAATAAGTCTATCTGATCAGTGTCACCTACACAAGGCATCTTTCTACTACTTTTCTTCAGATTAGTAAAGGGGCCTCTACCTGTGGTCTCTCCGACTCCTCCAGCAGTGACTCTAATTTCTGAAGACTGTAACAGTAGGGAGAAAGGATAGGCCTTTTCCAAAAACATTTTTTGGTCAAATTGTAGGTCTGTGAGATTTTAGTTTGAAGATCTCCACCACTTCCACTTGCTATTGATTCTTCTTGGCTCTAGTCAGATACCGGCATATGGAAAGGGGGGGGGGTGTTTCTGAAAAAAAATCTGCTCTTTGAGTTCCACCTGCTGTTCTCCCTTAGCACCTGCTACCACCTCTACTTCTACTCCCAGTACCCCGGGCGCCGCCCCTAACTTGAGTTGCTCTGGACTTAGACTCAGGTTTCTCCCTCCTTTTCGCTATTTCTTTTTTGTTGCAGTAGAACCATGTATGCTCAATTTTCCTTAAACTTTCACAGGTCCCTGTGGAACTGGAAGTGTTTTCTATCTTTAATTTGTGCTGTAAAGTGGTCAATTGTTTCTTGAAGTGTCTTATCCTACTTCTCAAAATTAGGGGAATCCTTGGGACCCCTAGCTATCTAAATTTTTCGCCTCAAATCTCCTTATAGTACCTCAAATTGTGGTCAATTTTGCTCTAACAGAATACCCATTAACCTCAATAAGCTATTTGTAAGTTCCTCCACCCATTGTTTCCTTATACTCTCAGTTATAAGACGAGGTACTGGAACAATATGTATTCTTAAGCCATGTGGGACTATGCAAATGTTTAGAAGGTTCTCTAAACTCTGGATTTCCCACCAATTTCTTATATGTTCCTTATAAAGCTTATACTACTTGATGACAGAGGGAGATTGTGTTTGCCCAACCCAGCTCTCAGTATTCAGATCAGAGAACACAATTCCATCCATCCTCCATGTGCTAGCATTGGCCCCAAATAATAACTTGTGACAAATAACTGCACTGAGTATTGTACTTACTTGTTCACCTCACTAGACAATATAGCAGAAATTCACCGCATAGCAAAAAGTCAATAGAGGGTCCTACAATACAACTTAGCAGCAATAATTTACTTTCGGTGTTTCTAAAGGCAATCTGATCCTATTCTTCCACTCGGACAACAACCTTTCTTGGTGGTCCTTAGCTGGAATCCATGTGCTATATTATTTCTCACCGCTAAATGTCATAAACTGCTAACACTGATGCTTGCAATGCGGCTATCTTAGGGTACCAGACTACAAATCTCAAACATCCCTTCCCTCAATGATAACCCAACGAGTTTCATCAACACAGATTCATCAGGGGCCAGATAAAGTATGAGCCCAAAGTTTCCCATTTTCAGTTTTAACAGCAGTGATTTGGTATTGAACAATGTTATAAATACCTTAGCTATTATACAATCATTATAACACCATGATAATAATTTGGGCATATTTTTTTTAAATTATAGACAATTAACCTATTGGTATATTTTTTGAATGTGGGAGGATACCGGAGTACCCGGAGGAAAACCACGCAGACGATGGTAAATTCAGGACCAGTGGCTTCAAGGCAACAGTGCTAGTCACTGACTCTCTGTGCTTGTGCTGCCACAGATAGTAAGGTGTTTGATTTTATACAGATTTAGTATTTCACGGGTCTACTGGATGTAATCTCTGTGCTGTGATATTGGCTGTGGTTTTATACTAATGGAGAATGATATTTACTGACTGATGTCTTCAGGAAGAATTTAAAGGGCATTTTAGGCTTGGAGAAAGCCCTGTGTAGGGGCTGCTCAGGGCATCTTGAAATCTGTTGTACAAACCCCACTTTGAAAAAAGTACTTTATGTGTCGATATTGGCTGCTCTGCGCTCTCTTCTCTGTATGAGAAAATGGGAAAGAAGCATTACTCCAGAGGATCGCTTGTTCAAGCCAACCTGTAAAAGTAAGGAAGAAAAGTTAAAAACACTAAATAAACACACTTTTTAATAAAAAATAATTAATTAAAGTTAAAGATCCCTATACACAAACATTCCCTATACACATGTTTTTCAGTAAAAAAAAAACTGAAAATCACCAAAACCCCCCACATATTTGGTATCGCCGCGTCCGTAACAATCTGTACAATAAGTCAGAAACATTATTGGACCCGTACGGTGAATGCCGTAAAAAAACCGCCAAAAATATAAATTTTTCATAAAATCCCTTCACAAAAATGTTCCAAAAATTATCAAAAAAGATAAATGCTCTAAAATGATACCACTGGAAAGGACAACTCAACACGTAAAAAATAAGCCCTAAACTAGCTCTGTCAACCAAAAAATATTAAAGTTACGTCTCCGAAAAAAAGGTGATGCAAAAACAAATAAGATTTTCTTTATATTCATTTTTTCCAGTAAAATTGTAAAAATATATAAAAAACTATATAAATGAGGTATCGCCGTAATCGTAGTGATCTGAAGAATAAAGATAATATAGTATTTTTAGTTTCTTTTCCTCCATACATTAAAGAGTCAATAAAATCTCAATTATAATTTCGAAATTGCATCCGATTTTGTTTTAACCCCTGTAAAACGATTAAAGGGTTAACAGACTTCATAAAAGTTGTTTTACATACGTTGATGGGTGTAGTTTCTATAATGGGGTAATTTATGGGGTTTTACTTTTATTTAGGCCTCTCAAAGTGACTTGAAACCTGAGCAGGTCCCTCAATAGCAGGATTTTGATTTTTTTATGAAAATGTGAAAAATTGCACCTGACGTTCAAAGCCCCATAACATCCTACAAAAATAAGAGTATGCATAAAAAACCACGGAGGCATAGAGTAGACATTTGGTGAATGTTAGTTATTACGGTTTTTGCTGTTATGACTATGTGTGACTATGTGTATTTGAATTTCCAAAATTGAAAATTTTTCCAAATTTTCACCAAATATCTGATTTTCTCATAAATAAATGCAAAACATATCACCAACATTTTTTAACTAACATGAAGTACAATGTGTCACGAGAAAACAATTTCGAAATCACTTCGAAAGCGTTCCGAAGTTATAACCACTTATAGTGACACAGGGCAGATTTGAAAAAATGGGCCGTGTCAGGAAGGTGAAAAGTGGCTTCGGCGTTAAGGGGTTAAAACAGCATGGCTCCAATTTTAGAAGAGTCTGAGCATCCATCAGAAAGACCATCAGCTGAACCTTTACAGGAGGTTTCACAAGCGACGGAAGAAACAACCACATTTGGAATGGAAACGATGGATGAAACGTTTCAAATCTCTTAAAGTGAGGAAGAGGAGGGTGAAAGCCTATCAGATTTTAGTGACCAGGAGTTGCTTACTGAAAGAGAATTTCAACATTTACACTTTGCCTGTTCTGACCACACAACAGAGGAGAAATGTATAGTGTTTGAGTGCTTATTTAGCAAACTGTTAGCTCTAATTCCATGTCAAGCTTGAATAAGCATGATTTCTTTCCATGTAAAGTGTGAGAATGGCCATGAATCTAAATTATGGGAAACACAACCAAAACAAGGAATACAACCATTGGGCAATCTCCTGATTTCTGCAGCAGTTTTGCCAAGTGGATCCAGCTTTTTTTTTTAAATGATGTCATTCTTCAGGATTTTAAACCTGAAATCAATTGGGAAATCCATATATTTTAAAAATCAAACACTATATTCCCTGTCATTGATTACACTTGTAAAGAAGAGCAGAGTATCATACTTTCTGGGCTAAGCAATAAATCTGTTTGTTTGATGGTCAGATGGATAGCCCTGGCTATCTGGCTGCTTTTTCAGTGGAGCAGCTTGTGCTTACAGTGTCATCTGTCATAGGATTAGAAAACATTTTCTTTGAAAGGATACTTGAGTTCTTTATCCAACATTGAGATAATCGGCATGTCTCAATTAGAAAGCTAGTGACTAAAAATATGGATCTATCAGCCATCAATTCGATGTGTGGCACAACACAAAATCAATCAGAAACAAGATTTTGAACGCCTCTAAGACAAAAAACAGGGCCATTCTATCTCAGTGTGTAAAGCCCATTAACAACCATGTGTGGTGGTGCTCTTGTACCTATAAGGATGTTCCTGGCCAACTTGTACAAAAATGGAAATGAGTCATCCATCATGTACAAAATGTCCATGAGTGGGAAACAGAGGAGCCATACGAGGCAATTCTGCACCCACCATTAACCCTGGAAAAATTACAGAATACAAAATGGCTTCATCCACTTTCCCCAGCTTTGGATGATTTGAAAGATATGGTCCTTAACAAGACATTTTTGAAAAATTTGCAAAAATTAAGCATATTCTGCCACACTGGTGAGCTTGAAATCTACCACAGTGTATGTTTTAAATACCGCCAAAAACGTATACATTACTTCATTGATGGGATGGTGGCCGGGAGTCAGCTGGCAGCTATAGACTACAACCGCAATGTAAATGGAGTGCATGCTGTGGTCAAGCAAGCCACCATGTCCGGAGCTCCTTATGGGACACATCTTTACCGAATTGAATTTTCCAAAGCAAGGAAAACATGGGTAATGAAAGCCATCTACAAGCCCACCACAAATTTTGTAATGAAATCCTCATGAAATTGATTCTTTATATTAAAACTCGCCCATCTTGGAAGTCTTGTAGGGTTTCTGTCCCAGCAAATATTGCCACCGTTCCAAAACCACTACGAGAACAAATGATTCGTGAACATGAAAGACGTTTCTAGGGAGACCATATCAACTAACCAAGTTGTGAACATTGGACTGGATTTTCCATATGTTATGTTTGTTCCTGTTCAGTATTTATGTTTAATTATTAAAAAAAAAAATCCTCATGTACATGACCACTTGTGTTTTTTTGAATTTTTTAAAAAAGGTAATAAGATTTTGTTTCTTTTGCAAAACAACTTTATAACTTATACAATAATAGAAATAATATACATAACAACACTGGTGCAAGTAGTACAACTTAAAGTGTACATAATTTTTAATGTAACTAATCTGATTAGTAGTTCAAATTGGTTTGCAGGTCTCTGAACAGAACACATAATCAGGATACCATTTAAATCCAGTATGTGGCGTTAATGGATTAATGTCTCTTATTTTGTTCACCACATAGGAAGGTAAAGGTATCTGATTTTCTTGTCCAAGAAATCCATAATTCAGATTGGTAACTTTGACATAGCAGACCCTACGTAAAAATCTGTGGAAAGATTGATGAAAATATTTAGATTGCTTTCATTAACTGAACCTATAAGCCTAAATTATCTACTATCTTTTATCTATTTTATCTTTTATCTACTATATGTTTAGATAGGATTTCGCCACCTACCTAGTCTGACAGCTAGCCCCAAGTCTGGTTGTGGTTGCGCAGTTGCTGGACAGGGACTGACAATGAATTTAAGGTTTACTTCTCACTTTGGAGGCCCCAGAAACACAGTTTTTGGATATTGTCCTCAAAGGGACCTGTTCAAGGTGTGACTGTCCCCATTTCGAAAGGAGGTGGCAGGCGATTCTATGCTATTAGTGACATCTTGTCATCCTCGACAAATAGTGGGCAACATCCCACCTGGAGAACAAATTAGAATAACATGGATTAGTACAGAAGATGTCACTTTTGAAAACAAACCCATTCTAGTATATAATAGATTGAAGAAAAGAAAATATAAACAAAAAGATTCAGATAGAGCAATGGGAAAAGTGAAAAACATGTGCAGGGAAGATCTATTGGCACCACGGAGAACTATAAATGACAATAAAACTAACAGAGATTCCAGCCCAATAGTATTGGTAACAACATACAGTGAACTATTTAAAAAAATTAACAATATCATAAAAAAATACCTACCCATTCTAGAACAAGATAAGGAAGTAACAAAATGCATGGAGGTAGGCATAAGATACAGTACAAGACGGGCACCAACTATAGGCAACCAAATATATCCAGGTTAATTTTGTAGTACGGACAACAGTCAAAATGTCGATTACACATGGCTACAATTTCCTGGAAATCATAAATGTAGGCATTCTGTATGCAAAGCGTGCAGATCTTTGGATATTGGGGACACTTTTTTGTCCTTTGTGACAAATAACAGCAATAATATTACATCATATATTAACTGTAACAGCTCGTATGTGGTGTAATTCATAGCACTACATGCAGATGGCAATACGTAGTTTGTACAACTTGTCCACTTAAAACAAGAATACGGAGACATTTATTAGATGTATCTAGCACTACTGTTAATGTATCTGCCGCCTCCAGACATTTCCGAGAAACGCATGATAAGGATGTATCTACTTTCAAATGGAAAGGTATAGAAAAGGTCTCTGGGCTGCCTAAAGGAGGAAATCATGTCAAGAAACTTCAGAAAAAAGGGAAGAACCCTCATGAGAGAGAATCATATAGGCCTATATCGCTGTTAAAGACCGATATTAAGATTTTGGCTACGGCACTGTCGCTGAGGCTCCAGGGAGTAGTGAATGGATCAATCACTCCTGTTGTTTAATTTGGAACGACTCTTTATGAATATTCAATTCAACCAAGGGGTTGGGAGCCGCTCCATCCTGCCACTGGCAGGGTGGAGTGGCCTTTTTTATGGACAGTTATGCACTGGATGGGTTTTGGTGATAATTTTATTTCTTGGGTTAAATTACTTTACAGTGACCTATGGCAAGAGTTATGGTAAATGGTA
The DNA here is from genome assembly GCF_040894005.1 of Engystomops pustulosus. Classification (NCBI taxonomy): domain Eukaryota; kingdom Metazoa; phylum Chordata; class Amphibia; order Anura; family Leptodactylidae; genus Engystomops; species Engystomops pustulosus. The sequence goes on from NC_092420.1 coordinate 28,061,794, forward strand.
ATGTTTCGGTGGGTTTTCAACTTAATAGAGGAACACGTCAAGGATGTCCACTTCTATTTGATTTATTTATTGAACATCTGGCTTGCTTAATTAGGTCAGATCCTGACATAGTAGGCTGTGATGGGAAGGTGGACAAAATCTTACTTTATGCTGACGACATTCTACTATGATTGGGAGAATCCAATAAATCTATTCCTAGGGCCATTAAAGTAATACAGGATTTTGGAACCAATTCAGGGCTAGAAATTAATTGGGGTAAGACAGTGTTGCTCCCGTTAGATGGAACTAAGGTCGATGAGAGAAATGATCTTTTAGTATTGGACCCACAGCAGAGTATGAATTATCTTGGGTTGCAGATATCGGCGCATATTGAAGAATTCACTGAGCTTAATCTCATTCCCCTTAGAAAATATCTATCTGGACTAAACTACCTCCATCAAAAATGAATAGAATTGGCTTAATTAAAATGGTGATTTTGCCCCAATTATTGTACGTTCTTTGTGCATCCCCAGTGTGGATAGAAGATAAGCTCTTTCGATTGATAGAGAGATTATTAAATGAATATCACAGGAGGGCATAAAATGTCCCTTTTTGAGATATTAGAAGCTGGGCTATTGGGAATGAGAGGATCTAGGAGGACACCAATGTACTATCTAATAAATGAGAGCTGGAAATGTATCAGGAAGATCAGTATTAGAGCAAGTGCATTAATCTGTACACCGATTTGGTATAATTGTAATTTAGAGGAATTTTTTAAACTCACAGATACACAGATATGGGAGTCGTTGTGTATCACCAAAGTAGAACACTTATTTAAGAATGGGGCACTGATTCCCCTGCATGAACTACAAAGTAGCTATCCTATGGGGATTAGGTTTGTTTTTCACTGCATGCAAGTATCGGATGCTTATAAAAAGTCCAAAGATAAAACACGATTTATTGTTTCCTACAATACTCCGGAGGACCTGGAGGAAACCCACGCAAACATGGAGAGAACATACAAACTCTTTGCAGATGTTGACCTGGATAGGATTTGAACCCAAGACCCCAGCGCTGCAAGGCTGTTCTGCTAACCACAAAGCCACCGTGCCACCCTAATGTTTAGATCCATTACCCCTTGAATGCCTCTGTTGTTTGAGGATCCCTATCAGGGATAGGTTAATGTTGAGGGTGAAACAGTTTGCCCGTAAATGTTTGTACTGGTGCAGAGGAGAGCAACCAAGATTATTAGGGGATTGGGGGGATTAGAATACAATGACAGATTATACAATTTGGGATTAGTCAGTTTAGAAAAAAGACGACTGAGGGGAGACCTCATTACAATGTACAAATACCTGAACGGACAGTACAAGGATCTCTCCAAAGATCTTTTTATACCTCGGCCTGTGACCAGGACAAGGGGGCATCCTCTACGCCTACAGGAGAGGCGATTCTACCATCACCATAGACAAAGGTTCTTTACTGTACGAGCAGTGAGACTGTGGAACTCTCTGCCGCAGGAGGTTGTTATGGCGGACTCTATGTACATGTTCTGGAGAGAAAAAATATCACGGGTTATGGGGATAAAACATTTATTTAATTCTTAAAGGTTGGACTTGATGGACTTGCGTCTTTTTCCGGTCTTATGTACTATGATGATACTGTATTGTATTGTATTTCATTTTCCTGTATGGTAATTTTACCTGTTACAACTAATAACAATAAAATCGAATATGGAAAAATGATTTGTCCCATTCACTCACATGTGTTAACTTGCTTCTTTTCTATCATAAGTTTTATATGGATAGGAATGATTTTATTATTTCTATGTTTTTATATGTATTTTTCTGGGTTAACATTTATTTTTAGAATGTGGGAGCTATGTTCTAGTATTAATCACTGCTGAGTGAATAGCGAGCAGTGTTCATGAATTGGATACGTAAAGCAGGCAGGGCATTTTCTTCACCTGCACACTTGATCAGAAGGCTGCACACTGAGTATAAGTTAGCTGAGCATCTGATCGTTCATATGTAACCATGATTAAGTCTTTTGGGACGAAACGCGTTGGTTTTACTGTGTCCATACCCACAAGATTTTATTGATGACTGAATAAAGTTAGATTTGTTTTAATACACCCTTGTGGACGTGCTAGAGTTCCTGCTTTTCTACATCCATTAAGTGGATGAAGGAAACATGCTGTTTTTAACTAATAATAAATATTGTTTTATTTATATAGCGCAAACAGATTACGGAGCGTGGCACAGAGCTTACCAAATCAGTCCCTGTCCCCAATGGGGCTCACAATTTAATGAACCTGCCAGTATGTTTTGGAGTTGTGGGAGGAAACCGATGGACCCGGAGGAAATCCACGCAAACAAGGAGAGAACTTACAAGCTCTTTGCAGATGTTGACACTGGGACTACACTGTTTCCCCGAAAATAAGACAGTGCGGCCACATTTCTGTAAGATTTTCTGACTTTTCGGGGATTACGCTGCTGGGACAGGCATTTAAAAGGGCATTGTGTCGCACATGATCGGATTTTGTCGCAATCGCGCTGGATTTCATGCAACACAAATCGGGGGGCGGGCCGTTGGACGATCCAACGGATTCAGACAAACCGCAGGATTTAACTTTAAAATTGTGTCGCAAGCCAAGCACTAACATGCACCAGGAAGAAGGTGAACTCTGGTGGACCTGAGCGGAGAGTGACACATGCAGGATATCGGGCGCACAATCTATGTGAAACGCGGCAGAGTTCATCCTCGTTGGACATTCCGAATCGGGGAACGCGCAGAGACCGGCTAAGTAAATGTGCCCCAGTGTCTTATTCTGTGTTATTTTCCATGAACAGAAATTCACAATTATTCTTGAACAAAAAAACAACAACATGTATTACTATCCTGCTATCACAGACATGAGCATATACTTCTGAATTCCATCATGAAAGTCTTGTTACTCTCTGCCCATGTACAACAATCTCTGGTACATTTTCAATCCTGGTATTTACGCACAAAAAAGAAGATTTTTAATTTAAGGACCATTATGTCAACAACTTCTCTAATATTCTTATAACTTTAAAAACATTTCAAAAAAAAATTTCATGCTAAATTTCTTGTGACTCCATTTCTTTTTGAATCATTGGCCCCAATCTCCCATGTTTAGCACTTTCCAGTAATGACCCCTTCGTGTCCGAGTAGCAGCTTGCGGCATTAATTTTATTATATGAATTCTACACCCAGGTCCCAAACCCTTGTAGTATCTAAAAGATCTACAAATAATAACGTATGGAGTGGGAGGAGAAGTAGAAATGACTGCCGCTAGGTCTTATTTTAAGTGTAGTCCTAATTTTTCCAAGCTTGAAAAAAATTGCCCTAGGTCAGTGGTGGCGAACCTATTGCACGGGTGCCAGAGGTGGCACTCAAAGCCATTTCTGTGGGCACCCAGGTTGTCACCCCAACACAGAGTTTGCCAGATACGACTCGTGATCCATTACAGCCCAGGACACGGCATGCTCACCGCCATTTTAAATTGACATCCTTCACTGCCAGGACTACAGGAGGAGCAAGAAAGTGTGGATAGAGATGGATTGTTATTTGAGCTCCTGTTCTGGGTCCCCTGATTCTTCTTCTTCAGGGGACCCTGGAGGGAAGCTACAATCCAAATTTCTCCATCTTTCTATTGTATTGGTGAACTCTGGTCACCAATATGATTAAAACCTGCGATAGAGAAGGGAGCAATAAGTTACTGCTTAAATTGTCTTGTTGGCACTTTGTGACATATAAGTGGGTTTTGGTTGTAGCTCGGGCACTCTGACTCCAAAAGGTTCACCATCACTGTCATAGGTCTTATTTTCAGGGAAACAGGATAGATAAAAACTAGATTTTAAATAGAATAAAAGACAATTCCAACTGCTCCATTAGTCTGACGGAGCGACAAGGGGTCCGCACTGAGACCCCCACTGATCAGCAAGTTAGGCCCTAACCCCTTTAATGACCGCTGTATTTGATCGCTTGGTGCCAGAGGCCTAATAGATAACTCACAGGGACATATAACGTACTACATAAGTAATGATCTCAAGTAAGTGTCCCCTGTGGGACAAAGTGGTATTTAAAAAAAAAAAAAAAAAATAACTGTAGTCTAAAAAAAAAAGAATTTGCTCTCTCCTAGAAAAGTATGTATCCCATACAAAAAAAAACTGGAAAACAAAAAAAAAAAAGATGTCTAAATTGACATTTTGTAATTACCCATCACTCAAAAAAATTATATTCATAGCGACCAAACAGTCTGTACAAATAAAATCTACAGGTCTTGACAACTTGACAAAGGTTATAAAAATGACGGCGCTTGGAAGGTGACGACGCAAAATGTTCTTTTTTCCTTAAAAAAATATATTTGGTGTCATTGTATGCGTGCGGACCCAGAGAAAAAGTTTTTTTGTGTAATTATTGAGGTTCGATAATAGAAGGGTGAAAATTTTTATTGCCGCATTTGTAATTTTTTTTTTTTAATGTTTCACAGAAAGGGTTAATGAAAGTCCACCTGTGTAGGGTATATGAGACCCCCAAAATTGTGCTACAAAACAAAAAAACCAAGATTGCATACAACCATTAGCGACAGAAAAATACAAATTTAAGGCATTGATGGAAATAAAATGAAAATATCCTGAGCGTGAACGTGGAATAACAAGTGCTAGGGTTGTGTAGTGGGAGCTTTCCAGGCACATACAGAGGTGTGAACATGGGTCAATACTTTGGAAAAGACTTTTGTTCCCCTCAGTCTCTCACACTGGACACGTGAGCAGGTGAAGATCACTTCATATATAAGTCATAAAATAATAGTATATGCTGAGGATTACACCAGCGCACAGGGCAGGAGAGGCTGCACATGTGCTACAAGAGGAAGCGGCTGCGTCTCTGCACAGGACACACGTCATAGTCACATGACGGCTGTGGGCGTGGCTCCACCGGCTGCACGTGGTGCGGAGCTTCCTGACTGCCGTCTATTGGTGAGTGATACAGCGCCGCCCGTGTCCACATGTGTAATGGTAGTGTGGGGAGAGATCGGTGGTCAGACGTGCACTGTGACCCGCTAGCCAGTGTCTATGGGGCTGACAGAGAGCGGCGCGGAGTACAGCTATTCCCCTCAGCCCCAGAGACATTGCATGGAGCCACAGTGATGATCGTGCAGCCGCTGAGCGATTGTCGCCTCCAGGTCGGACAGTCTGAATGGACAGAATCCTGCCAGGGATCATTTCCTATAGCAGTGATGGCGAACCTTTTAGAGACCGAGTGCCCAAACTACAACCAAAGTCCACTTATTTACCCTGATGTGCCAATGTGCCATTTTAAGCAGTAACTTATTGCTACCTGTTCTTCCACTTCTTTAATTGTATCGGCCACCAATACAGTTGAAAAAAGGAGGGCAAATTCAGACTATCATTGAAGCTTCCCTCCTGGGTATCTCTGTACAGGAAGAATGTTAGGTCCAGCAGGATAAGCTCCAAAGATAATGCAGTTCTGTCAGCACCTTCTCACTTTTCAAGTAGTTCCAAACAGCCAATGAAGTGTCGCTGTAAAATAGTGCTGAGAGCAACATCTTATAAGTTGCCTGTGACTGTGGGAAAATTTAATGGATTTGGTCCTGTTTGGTGAACTCTGTCCTGGGCTGATGGCCTGAGTGCCCACAGAAAGGGCTCTGAGTGCCACCTCTGGCACCAGTGCCATAGGTTCGCCATCACTGTCCTATAGGATCTGGCTATGTCACATTAGGACACATTGTAATGTCATATCATCTAGAATAAAGTCATTACATTATGGATTAATTGTGGGGTGAAAACGTGCATAAGACGTATGGAGAGAAAGGAGAAATAAATATAATTTGTCTCACTAATGATGTTTGGTGACTATTAATTACATATTCCTCCTATACATTAGTAAGTCAGCCAGTCGTCCACACGTTAAGTTTTGCAGATGCAGTTTTTTGATGTCCAAACCAGGAATGAAGTGAGAATGGAAGAGGAGCAGCTTCTCCCAATGATATGTTCACCTGTTATGATCCACACCTGCTTTTGGCTTTAAAAATTGCATCTGAATGTGTGGACCCATCCTGCGCGTTCACACGTTCCGCTAGCGTCATGTGCATAACGCGACGCTATCGCACAGGGGGCAGGGCTCGGGCCAATCGCATATGCGTTTACCAGGAAACGCATGTGATTGACAACCCGATCGCCCAGAGCGTTTTAGTCGTGTTTTCCCAATTATCTTAATTAAAAACGGATGCGATTTTTTTTTAAAAAAAGTTTTATCCCGGGGATCGCCGGCGGCTTTAAAAAAAATGGCGGCACAGTGACGTCATTGGGGAGCGGCGATCCGTCACCATGACAGCCTCCGGTCTTCCGAAGACCCGAGGCTGTCTCGTTTTAACCCTTTCATTACAATGTGCTATAATATGGCAGTATAAAGTACCCTAGGGAGTCTGAAAAATAGTAAAAATTTAAAAAAAAAGTTTAAAAAATTATAATAAATAAACAGTAAAAATCATAAACACATTAGGTATTGCCGCATCCGAAAATGCCCGATCTATCAAAATATAATAACGATTTTTCACTGCACTTAACCCCGTAATGGAAAATAGCGCCCAAAGTAAAAAATGGCACTTTTTTGCCATTCTGAAAAAATCAATAAAAAGTGATCAAAAGGTCGTACAGTCCTAAAAATAATACAATTGCAAACGTCATTAAAAGTTGCAAATAAACACCCACAGCTCCGTACAACAAAGTATGAAAAAGTTATTGGCGCCAGAAGATGGCAAAAAAAAAAAAATGTACAGGTTTTAATTTTTGTAAATGTATGAAAACATTATAAGACCTTTACAAATTTGGTATCCCCATAATCGCACGACCCAAAGAATGAAGTAGACATGTCATTAGGGATGCACAGTGAAAGCCTTAAAATCCAAGCCCACAAGAAAATGGCGCACATGCGTTTTTCACCAATTTCACTGCAATTTTTTTCCTGCTTCCCAGTACACGGGATGGAATATTCAATACCATCACTATGAAGTGCAATTTGTTGCAAGCCGTCACACAGCTCTTTGCGTGTAAAAAATTAAAAAGTTTTAGATTTTTGAAGGTGCGGAGTGAAAAATGGAAATGAAAAAATAAAAAAGGGCCTGGTCCTTAACTGGTTAAAGAAAAATCCAGCTCTTATTTATGCAAGATGTTTTATCCAAAAAGTGTAACATTTCGATCCACTGAGGGATCTTCATCAGGCACAGATTTTTGGGATGTTGTGTGGAGGAATTTGTGTTCTCCCCCTAGGGAGTGTCTTTTAGCGGTACTATTCTCACTCTGTGTCTGCATCACTGGTTGAATCATCTTATGTTACTCCTTTTATACTAATGCCTGATATTTATGATTGATGTACTTGTGGATGTCGCCTTGTGTATGTTGTTATATTTTTGAAAATGAATTCTTTATAAAAAGCATAGAAGTATCCACCGATTTTAGTTTGAGAAACTCGCTCCATTAGTTTGTGGATTTTTGTAGTGGACTGAACTAAGAATCGCTGAGCTCAGCATGTCCATTCTGTTCAGTCTGTTAAAAGTCTGCCTGGGAAATCCTTCAAATGCATGGAGCCAGTTTCTCAGACCGAACTCACTTGTGGGCATTGGGCATAAAGATTTTGGCTGAGACCATGCAGAGATTGTTTGATTGCGGGTGTAAAGGAGGTCACTGATCGGCAGCAATAGCCGCAGACCACCAACACATTTTTCTGACTCAGCAATTGCCACGGCACTGGAACTGGGAGATGAGGCAGGGTTGGAATAGTTTAATTTTTTACTTTTGCACTTCCCCCAAAAAGGGTTTTTCTGAGGGTGGCTTCACACGGGGCTGGGTTTGACTGCATCAGCATTTCCAGTGAAACACATACGATTGGTAACCAGCACCCAGTGTTTTCCATGTACACAATGCAAAACACCAGTTGCTTGTTGGCTATCGCATGCGTCCCATCCCAAATTTTCTCCAGATACCGAAATTTGCATTGGTCCTAACAGGGGGACATGTTTGTAGATATATTTCCAGCCCTGTGTCCATTCATCTAATTCTTTATTGTATAGTTTTATATAGTAATGTTTCATATTCTCTTCTTTCAGCAGGGGGAAGACAATGTCTCAGGCCACATTTCACGCTCCCAGGAGGAAAAGGAAGGTCTACGAGTCTTACGAGTCTCCCTTTCCCATCCCTCTATCTCATGATTGTTTTATGAAGGATTTCAGGATCTGTAAAGGAGAAGTTATTAACAATAATGTCATTGTGAGGGATATGGAGGACATAGAGCTCCTGTATGGGAAGGTGAGTATATTCTTGTTATAGGGGTGGTACTTATCTATGGATAGGTTATTTAATAGTATTAGTACTTGAAAACCCCCTTAAAGGAGTTATTGGTCATTTAGAAGGTGATTAGCACTCCTCAGCCTATACCTATGGGAGCTGTGTCCGCATTGGGGTCCTGCAGCTGATACAATACAGGCAGGGCTCTGTGCTTCCAGCTATGTCCTCAGTGTGGTGGCGCACCTACACCACTGCATGCAGCTGATGGTGGGTCTTTTGAACCCCACCAATAAATTATTCTATATATTCTAAAGTCAAAACAAGCTGCATGACTTGGAAAATCCATGTAACAGTAAAACTGCCATTTGTATCTCCAGGGATATTTTGGGAAGGGGATTTTGTCCCGTAGCAGACCGGAGTACAACATTACACAGGAGGAGATAAGGGGGCGGTGGAAAGGTAAGCGGACCTGTACTGTATTTTTGAACAAAAATTCTAAGGGCAATCAGGGGCGCACCTGCCATGAGACAAGTTGAGAACTTCGCCTCAGGCGGCGCGCCTCCTGCTGGGCGAGGGGGGCGGTATCGTGTGGCAGCAGCTGCTACAGGGCTGCCCGCCGGCACAAGAACCCGGCCAGCTGCCAGAAGGTCAGCCATCAATGCAGCCGCCTGCCGGCACAAGAAACTGGCCGCCCACAGCCACCCGGACACCAAAAGAGCAAGTAACTTTCTGTATTAACGTTATATATATGTGTGTATGGTGGTACGCTGTATGCAATTTGCGTTGCTTTATTCTCACACCAAACCAATATGATGGATCTGGTCCTGACACTCCCTAATATATTACATATATGAAGTGGGGGGGGCGTCTCTCTATAGCTCGCCTCGGGCAGCAGAAAGGCTTGGTACACCCCTGAGGGCAATGTATAAAATACATACGCAAAAACTGCCGTTATGATTTGCCCCAATAGAAATTGTTATTGGTATTCTCACACAGATCTTCTCTTTTACAGATCCCAAAATTAAACTTCCAATCATTTCATCCAGCAAGTAAGTATTTGCTAGAGAATATTTTATTACATTATTTTATAATTTGGTTATGTTGGGTGCTGTCCTGGGTGCATGTTAGCGGTTGTCAAGCGACACATTTTTTTTAAAAAAAATCCCACGTTTTTTCCGAATCCGTCGGTTTTTCCGAATCCGTCGGGTTTTCCGATGGCCACGCCCTTCGATTTCCGTCTGCATTCAGAACAGACTATAATATTGCAGACCCCAGTGCAGATAATAATACTAGAGACTCCCAGTGCAAACAAAAATATAAATCCTCTCCCTTTCTAACTCCTCTTCTCCTCCCTGCACCATACTGCAGCTTCTTCTCTCCTGCTCTGTGTCCTGACGCCGGCACATAAAACCAGCATCAAGAGTCAGGAGAGGACCCAGGAATAGTGAGGACTTCTCAGCTACACTCGCCAGCTTCCTGCACCAATGAACACTTCCATCAGTTGTGGAAGCGCTCTTTGGGTGCGGACCACAACTCATGGCTTGACAGGCCACACGTGGGCTATCAGCACAGGTCGTAGAACCCTGTTCCAGGGTTTTAGTTGAGATGAATGTGGTTGCTCTTTATGTACATGCTCAGGAGTGAAGCTCCTCTACTATAGATTAGAGCAGTGATGGTGAACCTTTTAGAGATCGAGTGCCCAAAATAAGACCCAAAACACACTAGCTTTTCCCAAAGTGCCAACACAGCAATTTAGGCAGTAACAAACTTGTGCCGACAGAAAGGTCTCCGAGTGCCATCTCTGGCACCAGTGCCATAGGTTCGCCACCACTGGATTAGAGCAGTAAGGCAATGGGAAGCAACAGCCGCATTTCTCTCAGTACTGCTAGAGTGGCCAAGAAAGCAGGACTGTGGAGCTGAATTTAGAGTCGGAGTTAGGGAAATTGAGAAGTTAGACTTTGAGTTGGAGGTTTGGCTTATTTATTCCACGCCTTCGCTTTTTTTCCTCCCAGTATACTGCATGGAATGTTTAGTGGAATTTATTACGCAGAAAACAATTCCTCATAAGGTCTGTAAACAAAAAAAGTTTTGTGTTTTTGAGATGAGGATACCAAAAGGGAAACAAAATAGTCCAACACTACCAAGCCTTGTACAATAGAAGACATTTTTATGGAGTATTTTTTTCCCGAGTAGGTCACAGATTTGCATTCTCCATCTGCACTCTATTGACTTTTGTGTGGGATGGAGGATAACCTGCAGTCTGTTTACAGGGCGCACTTTAACAGAATTTTTACGGAATCCAAAGGAGAAAAGACGCACTCCGTCTTCAATTCAAGGATTAATTCAAATGTGAATACAAATCAACGTTACATGTAGCTCAATGTAGCTCAAACGCTGCTTTTCTTCTTTGGATTCAGTGGACCTTTGGGCCAGACCCTTCTAAGCTTGCACCCATACTGGATCTAATCCAACCTCTCACGGTGCCGCCCTTTCTGTTTGTTCTCTTAACAGATGTTTAGATATCGTTGTCTTGATCACTGGGGTCCTATTGGGTAGGGGATTGTCCATAATATAATAACCACTTTAAGTCCGAGATGGCTATGCCAAAGCCATGTTGTGGTATAGCCAGGGTTAGATTGCTTATCCATAGAAAATTCTTGCTGTATTGATGGCAAATTTATGTCCTCTTTTTCTTTAATATCTAATCTCTAATTTTATATAACTATAGATATCAGCATCATGTAGAGTGGGCCAGAGAACTTTTACAAGGACAAGGAATGGACTCAAAGTCTATTAACAAAATACTTGAAAATTACACCAGTCCTATCAGTCTGCCAGAAGAAGAAAAGACCATCAATTTGGAGGACTCCATAGACAACCAACAGCCGGAATCTGCTGGTAAATTATCTTCTACTAATAAAGACCACATGGCTCGAGAAGGAAATCCTGAATATGATCCTTTATCCAAATATGGCCCAGAGGATCCTGAGGACAATCAAACATGCACTGAAATAGACCAAGAGGCTCTTGAAAAGATGCATTGCCATAGACATGATGACCTTATCAAACATTGTGGCTGTAAGCCAAAAAAACAGACTGATTCGGAAGGAAGGAGTTTTTTGGAAAAAATGGGGAATGAGTATGTCATGGTAGAAGAGGAAACTGCACCGGAAGCTGAAGAGACGGAACAAGAAAGATGTGTAAGGAGTATTACATCTAAAGTTGTCTAGACACATTTTAGCAGTTCTGACTAAGGTGTATGGGTAAGGGGGGTTGACTTGCCAAATATTGGCAGTAGAGAACGGCTATGGGAATGTGTGTCAGCCAAATTTGACTGAACTGTACTAAGAGACAAATCTGGCCTAGACATGGGTCGAATTTCACTGATCAAACTCTGCTGGACAATTTGGCCCACGAGGTTAGTGTTCTTCACACACCAGTGATGAAGCTGTGATCCAGCCTAAACATGAAGTTGGCAAATATATTGATTACTAAAGCCTTGTAGCTTGGTAATGGCCGTGTGGTTTGCCAAAAACACGTGTCCATTAACAATCAACAAGGAGTTTACAATCCTGCTATGAGCACAGTGCACCAGTCCGGATGTAGTCCCCCTACATCAGCTCAACAGGCTGCTTTGTATCTACCATATTTTTGGACTTTAAGGCGCACCGTATTATAAGGTGCACCATCAATAAATACCTGCTTAAATGTCTAGGTTCATATATAAGGCGCACACGGATTATAAGGATGAATGACCAGTAGGTGGCAGACCTGTGCACAATTCAAGGCAGCTGTTGTCTGTAAGTACGGCTCATATATGAGGCACAATGGACTATAAGGCGCACCTTTGATTTCACCTTATAGTCCGAAAAATACAGGACTTTCTTATGTAGCAGACCAGACACTGTACACTCTTGAACTGAGATTTAAAGAAATACAGTGGTGGAAATAAATGTTTGATCCCGTACCGATTTAGTATGATTTCGTAAGTACAAAGATTGGAGAGGGCTGTCATTTATTTTTTTTTGTTGTTGGTCACTTCAACTGTGAGAGACAGAATCTAAAATACAAATCCAGTAAATAACATTGTATGATTTTTAAATAATTAATTAGCATTTTTTTTGTATGAGATAAGTATTTGATCCTATAGAAAAACAGAATGTAATATTTGGTACTGGAACAATGAAGGTCAGACGTTTCCTGTATTTCTTGACCAAGTTTGCACAGACTGCAGCAAGGATTTTGGCTCGGTCCTCCGTACAGATCTCCAGATCGTTCATGTTTTAAAGCTGTCTCCTGACAACATTGAGTTTCATCTCCCTTCAAATATTTCTGATTGGGTTCACGTCTGGAGACAGGCTGGACCACTCCAGGACCTTGAAATGCTTTATACCAGTGGTTCTCAACCTTTCTAATGCTGTGACCCCGCAATACAGTTCCTCATGTTGCGGTGACCCCAAACCATGTAGAAGAATATTGTATTCGTGCCAAAAAATGCAATAAAATCGTGGCTCCGATGGCTTTAGGCGACCCCTGTGTTTTGATCGTTCGACCCCCGCCAGGGTCGCGACCCACAGGTTGAGAACTACTGCTTTATACGGAGCTGCTCCTTAGTTGCTCTGGCTGTGTGTTTTGGGTTGTTGTTATACTGTAAGACCCACCCACGACCCATCTTCAATGCTCCTACTGAGATAAGGAAGTTTCTGTCCAAAATCCTCTAATGCATGGCCCCACCCATCCGTCGTTGTGTCCCTTTTGCAGAAAACCACCCCCAAAGTGTGATGTTACCATCCCCATGCTTCACGTTTGGGATGGGTTTTCTTAGGGGTGTGCTCATCCTTCTTCCTCCAAACCCAGCAAGTCAAGTTGATACAAAAAATGTTTTATTTTAGTCTCATCTGACCGCATAAACTTCTCCCATGCCTCCTCTGAATAAACCAGATGGACAGTGGGGAGCTTCAAATGGGCCTGGACATGTGCTGGCATGAGCCGGGGGACCTTGTGTGCTCTAAATGATTTTAACCCCTTAAGGACGCAGGGTATTTTCGCTCATTTCTCGCTCTCCATCTTCAAAAATCCATAACTTTTTTCATTTCCGTGTACAGAGCTGTGTGAGGGCTTATTTTGTGCATAACAAATTTTACTTTCCTGATTTGTTATTTATTATTCCATGCCCTGTACTGGGAAGCCCGAAAAAAAATTCCAAATGTGGAAAAATTGAAAAAAAAAAAACGCGTGACATTCTTGTGGGCTCAGTTTTTATGACTTTCACTATGCGCTCCAAATAATACAGCTACTTTATTCTTTGGTTCGGTGCGATCGCAGTGATACCAAATTTATACAGGTTTTACTGCGTTTTAATACATTTTCAAAAATTAAACGAATGTGTACAAAAATAGAAAAAAACATTTCTGCCATCTTCTGACGCTAATAACTTTTTCATACTTTGGTGCACGGAGCTGTGTGAGGGGTCGTTTTTTGCTAAATGAGCCGACGTTTTCATTTCTAACATTTTGAGGACTGTGCAGCATTTTGATCACTTTTCATGACATTTTTATGTCATGTAAAAAGGTGTAAAAGTCGCGTTTCAGACATTTGGGTGCCATTTCCCGCTTCGGACGTCACGCCGCCAATAACCGTTTTTATATTTTGATCAGGCATTTTGGGACGCGGCGATACCTAATGTGTCTGTGATTTTTACTGTTTATTATGTTTTATATCAGTTCTAGGGAATCGGGGGTGTTTTGAACTTTTAATATTTTATAAATTTTTTTAACTTTTTTTTTCTTTTCTTTTTTTTTTTTTTTTTACTTTTTCTTAGACCATCGCAGTATACCATCACCACTGGCTCATTGTAATGAATAGGCAGAAGCCATTCAGCCTCGGGTCAACTAAAGACCCAAGGCTACCATGGCAACCGATCGCCGCCCCCCCAATGACGTTCGGGGGATAGGTTGGCGGCACCCAGGAGTCGAACCACAAACAGAGTGTGGATAGAGTATAACATCAAACTTGGTAGAACTTCTTAAAGTGATGTCATTCTGCTAGGGTATGCCCTATTATCCGTTCACCCTACGGGACAATCTGCAGCTTTTTATCCTTAGGATTGTGGGGGTCCCAGTGGTTGGTCTCCAGAAATAAAAGTTATTGCATTTTAATGTCTTTTTTCCTTTTTTTTTTTTTTTACGTTTTTAACTGTACTTCTATTTTTTAGGAGAGAAAGAAATTAAAATTGGTTTGTCGGCGGAATCCGTTCAGGATCTTTGAGTACTTGCAGCTCAGCCATGAAGAGGTACATTTAATTTTTAATGTTTTATATATAGAAATTCAATACTATTACAAATCAATAATCTTTGCCAAACAATTTGTCTGCTTAGGCCTTCTTCTTGGTGTATGCCTTGGGATGCCTGTCCATAACCTATAAGAAGGTAAGGTACCATATATTCATGTGGGGGAGATTTATCAGAAGTCTCTTAGAGCAGAACTGTTCTAGTTCCATGGCAACCAATCAGAGCTCAGCTTTCATCTTCTCACAGCTGTTTATAAAATTAAAGCTGAGCTCTGTTTGGTTTCCATGGGCAACTAGAACAGTTTTACCTCAGAAACGTATGATAAATCTTCCCCATAGTCTTTAAAACATTGGTTAGGCTACATTCACATGAACGTTTGCTCCTCAAATACCAAGAATCCGGTCAAATAAAGGACTTGTCCTATATTTTGTGACTCGGTCCCGTTGCGGGTAGACTCCGTTTGCTACTTACTGTACTATACCTGTTTGGAGGATGACCACACATGGGTAGCTATTAAAGATTGGTTTGTGGTAGATAAACCCTTAAAGGGATTGTCCACTTCCAGCAAATAATTGATATTGTTTTTGTAATGAGAAGTTATACCATTTTCCAACATACTTTCTGTATCAATTGCTCCACAGTTTTCTAGATCTCTGCTTGCTTTCATTCTATAGAAAGCTTCTGTGTTTAGTTCCAGTGGACAGAAACTTACCCATTGTCATATGATGTCATACACAGATAGGACAGCAAGCAGAGATCTAGAAAACTGTGAGGAATTACTACAGAAAGTATTTGGGAAAAATTTATATTCTTTGTGTAATGAAAAGTTATACAATTATTTGCTGAAAGTGGAGAACCCTTTTAAGGGTTAATCTATCACAAATTTAAGTGGTAAATTTCCTTTAATAGATGTCCATGCATGGCCCCTCTCCAAACAGTGGGAAGACACTGAATAGTTAAAGGGGCATTCCCATGAAGACACGTTTCTTATATGTACTCAGCACAACAAAATAACACTCTAATTCACTGTTATTAACAAACATACAGAATTTAACAGATATAAGTCCAACCTGTCTCTATCAGTTCTGCTGTTCACAATTTCAGTTGCCTCTAGACACAACCCTGTAACTTCTGACTTGGGGTCGGGCGCCATATTGGATTTCTGTGTGAGGCGGTGCTACTGAGATTTCTGTCTCTGCTCTGTAACTGTAGCACTGCCCCCTGTAGTACAGGACAGAGCTCACTCACTTCCTGCCAGCAAACGCATCGATAGGAAAGAGAAGATGCAAACTACAAGCAGATAAGTTATCTGGGGTAAGGGGGGCAGGCACATATCTGTGAGAACAGAGATGTAGCAGGGCTCACAGTGTAAAAGTCTGTCAGCCTCTGTCCGTCAGCCTCTGTTTAATAGCCATCTCATTTATCTCTGATCTGTCTCAGCTCTCCTTCTATGTATTAATACAATGTCAGAAGCCAGATGAAAGTGTAAATACACCTGTGCCCTGATAATCTAACCACACTAATCTAATCTATGTCACCCCACAGAACTAGATGTATCATAATGTGCCTGCTTAGAGAGTCCCCGCTCACACCCTCAAATTTTGCACTGACCAGCCAAGGGAGTGATGGGGATAAAGTACCCTAAGTAGTCTAAAAAAAAAAAAAAAACTTAACAAAAAAATTTTAAAAATAATTTAAAAAACTTCAAATCACTCACTTTCCCTACAACTGATATAAAATTAAACATTAAAAATTCTAAACATTACGATAATATATAGTAAAGTTATTTGTAGTGGTGCATCCTGTAACCAAAAAAAACACCCAATGTCTGAAACACAACTTTATTTGTCATTTTCAAATTCATCGCAATTAAAATAAAAAGAAGTCCAAAGGATGTACCGTCCCGCAAATGGTTCCAGTGTAAAGTATGAAAAAATGAAAAGATCAGAATATGGCCAAAAAAAAAATTTTTGTAATTTTTTTAAAAACATAATAAAACCTATATAAATTTGGTATCCTCGTAATAGCACCAACCCATAGAAAGAAACTGTGCCAGAACCAATTATTCAGACTGATATTTGTATCCTTTTTTTTTTTTTTTTTTTTTTTTTTAGGAACCTTTGACAATATTAAAATTATGGGAAATGTTCAGTGCAGCACAGAAAAACTTCAATACACGCTATATGGCATATCACCACTTCCGAAGCAAGGGCTGGGTGCCTAAAGTGGGTCTGAAGTATGGGACAGACCTCTGTAAGTCAGTACTGCCATTACTACTATCTACTAATATCTCTTTCAGCGGCTCCAAGGACTGCCCTAGACTGATCTGGTGGCAGGGTCTATTCCGAAGCTGTAAATCTAAAATATACTGCAATCCAGTAGTAATGCAGTATATATTGTATGAGTAATCAGATCCCCCTGGGGTTGAAGTCCTCTAGGGCAGCTGGTCCTAGGCCGCGGGGTCCGAAAACTTTAAACTTGGTGAAGAAAAAAAAAACTCTGTACTTTCCTCTAGCACTCCTCTTCACCCCTCAGCTCCGGCTTCTTCTGTCCTCTGCTTCCCGGCACGTCTATGCTGTCTATGCACGGCCACATCATAGCGGGTGC
This sequence comes from Engystomops pustulosus, assembly GCF_040894005.1. NCBI lineage: Eukaryota > Metazoa > Chordata > Amphibia > Anura > Leptodactylidae > Engystomops > Engystomops pustulosus. The sequence goes on from NC_092420.1 coordinate 28,079,003, forward strand.
GTGCGTCAGAGAGCATAGACGTGACTCTGCCTACAGTGCCGGGAAGCAGAGGACAGAAGAAGCCGGAGCCGCAGGGTGAAGAAGAGCGCCGGAGGTAAGTGTTTACTTAACCCCTTCCCGACATTTGACGTAATAGTACTGCATCGCGGGAGGTGCGTTCCCGCAAAATGCAGTACTATTACGTCAAGCTTCTGGCCCCGGCTCCTGAACGGAGCCGGGGCCAGAAGCTGCGGGTGTCGGCTATATGTTATAGCTGACACCCGCCTCTAACACCCGCGATCGGAGATTTCTCCGATCGCGGGTGTTAACCCCTAACACGCCGCGGTCATTTAAAGTTAATGTTAGAGGCATTTAAAGTTATTTAAATGTGAATCGGACCCCCCCGCGGCGCTTACCGGGGGGGTCCGCTCCTCCGATCGCAGCCCCGGGACTGCCGGTGCCCGGGGCTGCGCGATCCTCCTCTCGGTGCCGGGTCCCTGCCTCCTGGCAGGACCCGGCTGTAAGACACTGGGCATGCGCAGCATGCTCAGTGTCTTACATTACACAGTGCAATGCATCTGTATTGCACTGTGTAACCTGTAAAAAAGCTTGAACAAGTGATCAGAAGATCACTTGTTCAAGCTAAGATGTCAGTAAATGTAAAAAAAGTAAAAAATAAATAAATAAAGGTTTTTTACAGTAAAAATAAATAATAAAAGAAAGTGAAAGTACCCCCAAACACCACATTTCCCTTTACACAAGTAATAAAGTATAAAAAACACTAAATCACGAAAAAACCCCACTTATTTGGTATCGCCGCGTCCGTAACAATCTGTACAATAAATCCTAATCATAATTGGACCCGCTCAGTGAACGTGGTAAAAAAAAAAAACCAAAAACTTGCCAAAAATTAAAACTTTTTATCAAATTGCTTTACAAAAAATGTTCTAAAAAGTGATCCGAAAAAGTTACAAGCACCAAAATGATACCAATAAAAAGAGCAACTTGTCACGCAAAAAATAAGCTTACAACCAGCTCCGTAAACCAAAAAATACTATAATTATGCCACTATAAAAATGGCAATACTAAAACAAATGCAATTTTTTCTATTCTAGTTTTCCTTCAATAAAATTGGACAAATAAAAATAAAACTATATAAATGAGGTATCACCGTAATCGTAGTGATCCGTAGAATAAAGATAATATATTATTGTTATGCTACAGTGAACAACCCCCCAAAAAAATGCTAAAAATCCAAAACAAGAATTGATGATTTTATTTTCCTCCACACGTAAAAAGTTAATAAAATTTCTTCAATAAGCTAAAAACCCACTAAAATTAAGGTTTTTTTTACAGTGCATCTCGTCTCGCAAAAATAAGCCCTTATTTGTCTAAATTGCTTAAAAAATAAATAAAGATTGTATAGCCTATTCCCAACGAGTGTTGTTATAGAACGGTACGGCGGGTTGTGACTTTCCAACACCGGTCAGGGTAAGACGGCGGCTGTTCACTAATCGGGGTAAGACGGTGGTTGTTCCTGACAGCCATCCATCCTGCCCCATGGACCAGAAGGGTTACGTCCCCCCCACACACCCCCAGTTTATTATCGCTGCTATTGGCTCATCAATTCAGACGAGCCAATAGCAGCGAATTTACTTATGACGTCAGTAATACCGGTCACCATGTCTGTAGACACGGTGATCGGGGCAGGGTGGCGGCTGTTCCTGACAGCCACCAATTTTGCCTTGCGGTCCAGAGGGGTTTTGTTGCCCCCCTCTGTCCATGTTTGCCGCTATTTGCTGGTCGATTTGGTCCAGCCAAAAGCAGCAATATTCGTCACAATGGGCATCGCTAGGGTGAATAAGAGCAACACTTGGTGATAATTTCCCTACTAAAACGAAGATTTGGTACAAAAGTGCGGGCCGTGTACATTGTACAGATTACGCTGTACAACTCTTACGTGCTGTTCCAATGTGCAGGTCCTGCCGTATCATTTCTCCGTTTTCAAGAGGAAGATATTAGGAAACTAATATTGGGACAAGAAGGACGGGCCCCAGTACCTCTGGTTTAGATGTTCCTGTGTTTTGCCAGGACAGCATTTTCCCGGTGAATTCTGCTGCTTCTAAAGGTAGGACTCAATAAAGAGTCTGTTCCAAAAGAGAAGTTAGGATGGACACTACATACTAAGGATGGACACTATATACTAAGGATGGACACTATATACTACTAATAGACCTGCGACACCTCCAGAGTGACAAAAGTTTAGTTGGTCCCCTGGTATATTCTACCTCCTTATACACTAGACATTCACAATTCACGCCCAACCTATTGTGAATTAATTTCGGTAAAATGAATAATTGTAACAACTGTTATGTCCCGTTGCTCCCTATACCCCTCGATTATCTCATAAGGGGCGCCACATAACGGGCACTGAACTCTCCAGAAATAATTGCAATTTCCATCTTGGACTCCGTTGCACATCATATTTGGAAACCACCTGTATGTTCAAAATGCTCATTTCACCACGTGTATTACACTACACCACATATTACACCTTGCTATATTCCCCAAGGGGTGTACATTCAACAATTAGGGTCACTTTTCGGGTTTTCCTCTGTTTTGGTACCACTACGGCTCTCCAAATGTATCCTGACACATGTGAAGGATTTCTTACAAATTTGGCCTCTAAAAGACAAACATCCCTCTTTTCCTCTACTGTGCGCCCATAAAGCATTTTATATGCACATGTGGGGTACTTCTACACTCGGGAGAAATAGGTTTACACCTTTTTTGGGGTTATTTAATATATTATCCCTTGTGGCTTACATAAATTAGGGGTAAAGTGACATTTATAGGAAAATTTTCACCTTTTTAATGATTCGGGCCTAATTGGATCATTCACCTGTAAGGGCAAATACATATATTACACATTGCAAAATTCTCTAAGGGGTGTGCATTCAAAGATTAGGGTCACTTTTCGGATTCTTCTCTGTTTTATACCACTAGGGTTCTCCAAATGCATGTCAAACATTTCTGTCAAATTTGGCTTCTAAAAGGCAAACATTCCCCTTTCCTTTTACTGTGCGCCCATACAACATTTTATATACACATGTGAGGTACTTCTACACTCGAGAGAAATAGGTTTACACATTTTGAGGGGTTATTACATTTTTTTTATCCCTTGTGGCTATCTAAAATTAGGAGTAAAATGACCTTTATAAGAAAATGTTCACCTTTTATCTATTTAAGTCCTAATTAAATCAAACACCTTTACGGACAAATACACATATTACACCTTGCTAAATTCTCTAAGGGGTGTGCTTTCCAAAATGGTGATACTTGTTGGGGTTCCGCTCTGTTTTGGTACCACTATGGCTCTCCAAATGCATCCTGACACATGTAAACTTTTTCAGCCATATTTGCCCTGCAAAAACAAAACAACGCTCTTTCCATTCCAAGTGCCCCACTGTGTCCGTACAGCAGGGTACAGTGACAAAATGGGTATTGGCATACTCAAGAGGAATTGCCCTCAACATTGTAAAATGCATTTTCCTTTTTAACCCATTGTGAAGGTGCAAATTTTAGTGTTCAATGAATCTATAGTAAGATAAAATTACATTTCTCTAATTTCACTTTCATTTATCTTTCACGCTCATGAAACGCTCAAAGGGTTAACAAAATTCCCAAAGGTTGTTTTGAATATTTTGAGGGGTGTCGTTTCTAAAATGGTGTCATTTGTGGGGGGTTTCTGTCATGTGGGCCTTATAAAGTCACTTCTAACTAAATTGACCCTCCAAAAGTAGGTTTTGATGATTTTCGTAAAAATCTGAAAAATTGCACCTAAAGTTACAAGCCTCCTAACATCCAAAATAAAGGAAAAGATGTTTGAAAAATGATGCCAAGTTAAAGCAGACATATGGAAAATGTTAGTTATCAAGTTATTTTAGTGCTATGACCAACTTTCCAAAAAGTAGAAAATTTTGAATTTGGAAAACATTGTTTTTTTCAAAATTTTTGCCAAATTTCCATTTATTTCATAAATAAATACTAAATATATTTATTAAATTTCTCAACCAGCATGAAGTACAATGTGTCACGAAAAAACAATCTCAAAATCAACTGGATATGTTAAAGCGTTCCAAAGTTATAACCACTTAAATAGACACATGTCAGATTTTAAAAAATGGTCCGTGTCAGGAAGGTGAAAAGTGGCTTCAGCGTTAAGGGGTTAAATAAATACTTTAAATTTTTTTAAAAAACTTAAAAACCGTTTAAATCGCCCTTTTTCCCTAGAAAACAAATATATAGATAATAAATTTTATATAAATATAAAAGAAAGTTATGGGCATCAGAATATGCCACATATTTTTTTACATTTTTTTTAATTAATAAAACCAATATACATTTGGTAACCAGGTTACTGATCCAAAGAATAATGGGGAGGTGTCATTAGGACCTCTCAGTAATAGAGACTAAACAGTGAGATTAAATCCGGCAGAGGAGGTGGGACGTGCTGCTTGAGCTGGGAGTAGGGTGAGACAGTGTAACAGCCTGTGAAGCTGCAGCACAGAGGGGTTCTGCAGCCCCTGAGAGCCCTCCAGGCTAATTAGAATCCTTTTAAAATTTGATTTTAGAAGAAGATTCTTTCAACAGTTTCTATTTCTAAAAATACTTTGAGAATATTTGTATCAATATTTTTATCTAGTTTCTTTTCTTAATTTTGAAGAATACCTCCAACTTATTTATTTTTTGTTTTACAGTGCTTTATCGTAAGGGCCCTCCCTTCTACCATGCTAGGTTGGTAAATATCCATACATTTATAGGATACTGCAAGGTATTCAGTGTATGTAAATGTTTTATTATGTCACATAAAGGATAATATGTATTAAGCGTTTTGTTACTGTATACCACCTGATCCACCATCTGACACAGATGAAAGTATATAAGGTCATATCTGGTCAAATAAAAATCAATAAATATCATGAGGAGGTAAGTTGTTGCTTGCCAACATATGGCTTATATTTTGTATAAGTAGCAGTTTGTCCCTTACAGATTCTGTCCCTAACATTATAGAGGTAGTCACGTTTCAGCATGTAAAGGAGATTGTGTAGTGAAGAGTTATACAATTATCCAATATACTTTCTGTATAAATTCCTCATGGTTTTCTAGATCTCTGCTTGCTGTCCTTCTGTAGGAAGCTTCAAAGTTTACTTCCTGTAGATAGGGCATGTGATGTCACTCAGGTGCACAGCTCATTATATCCCTGGTCATATGATGTCACTCAGGTGCACAGTAGTATCACAGAGAACAATCAGAGCCGTGTGTTGTAACGAGCTGTGCACCTGTGGGACATCACATGACCAGGGACCAGTTTACATCCAGTGGAAGTAAACTAAACAATGAAGCTTTCTATAGAAGGACAGCAAGCAGAGATCTAGAAAACCTTGTGGAATTGATACAGAAAGTATATTATACTTTTCATTATACAAACCATATCAATTATTTGCTGAAAGTGGAAAACCCCTTCAAGTTCTTTTTGAGTAGTAAGGTAAGCATATTCCTTCTCCTCTGTACAACCCTGTGTCTGTTTGTAAGGCAACTGGCATGAGCGAAAGGCTCTTTCTTATCCATACCCTGTGTTTAAGCCTTCCACTTTCTCTCATCTGTAGTAGGATAGCCCTTTTTAGGTTAGCCCAAATCTTTTATACATTTTAATATGCAAGTTTACTAAAGAGGCTACTGGGGTAGGCAATAACCGGAGCTGAGGCTACACGGTGCGGCTACTCCATGCCCCAGTAGCATCTTGCGTTCCGCCTAACAATTCTTCTCAGCGCACATTTACCAGGAGCTTCGCGTAGAAGTCAGGTTCTGTGCATGTGCAGTAGCTCCAGCTTCGGAGCCGAGACCACGCAGACAGTGGCCTGCGCATGTGCAGGACCCAGGTTCCTGGACAGCTCCTCGTAGACTTAGTAAACCACTACCAGTATGTCATCAAGCAGCTGAACACCACCTAGATCATGTCTATTTCATGGCCCAGGATGGCTGCATCATCCAGGAGATCAACTTTGAATTGACATGTAATTTGGTTGTATATAAGTCACGAGACTTGAGAGTTTAAAGAGGACCTGTCACCCCCGAAAAATACCTCCACCAAATTAGTTCCCCCTAATCCTGTCCCCAGCCCCTTTTATATTTATAGAATTTTTATTAAAATTTGTGTGTGCACACTTATTTGATAAGAGGTTGGATCATTTAAAACTAAGAGGTCGTATCGTCGTACAGGTCCCCTAGCAGTCGGCTGTAAGAATCGCCGGCAGCAGCGCATGTATTGCACAATCACTGCTGGCTCTATGCGATGCAGCACGCTGACAGCGGCCGCAGAGTGGCTTATTCACAGCGCTGGTAGCATGTTCGGCCAGCTAGGGGACCTGTACGACGATCCAACCTCTTATTTGATAAGAGGTTGGATCATTTAAAACTAAGTGTGCACACACAAATTTTATAAATATAAAGGGGCTGGGGACAGGATTAGGGGGAACTAATTTGGTGGGGGTATTTTTGGGGGATGACAGGTCCTCTTTAACAATGAAGTCAAGCTCTCCTCATCTAGACACATCACTAACCAGATCTCCTTCATTCTGAGGTGGGAAGAGCTTGACTGCAATGCTGAGCTCTCTGAAGTGTTAAGTAAATTGGTTGTATAAAGTCATGGAGGCAAAGTAGATTTTCTGAATGATGCCAACACATTGGGCCATGAAAGAAACATGATCTGAAGGATGTTGATCTGCTTGAAGGAAACCTACCATTTTGACAATTTGATTTGATTCATTATGAAGCAAACATACCTTTAGAATGCTGTAGCTACACTGATGCAGGATCATATCTTGGTTAATCCCTGAGCTGAGTGGTTTTGCTGAAAAAACTATTATAACATTCAGGACCTTGGGAAAGCTGGGTCAGGCTGGCTGCCTACATAAATGCATTACACACAGAGGTTGTCATTACACATGGAGCTTAGTCATGAGTTGGTCAACATGACTAATCAACCTGAGCTGGATCACTCATACACAGCAGCTGGGGGATGGTGCAGCAATTGATTATTCTGCCTTCAGGCACAACCCAGGAATTACATCATCCTGTGAGCAGTGCATAACTAATGTGCTAGGAGAAGTGCTCAACCAGCCATAATAGGGAGACAGCTTCATTATAATTTTCATTGTTTTATTGGCAAAACCACTCAGCTCAGGGATTAACTAAAATATGATCCTGCATCAGTGTAGCTACAGAATTCTCAGGGTATGCTGGTTTCATACTGCTTCAAATCAAATGGTAGGTTTCCTTTAAAGGGAACCTGTCACCAGAGACCTCTTTTTCACTAAAGACAGGTTGCAGAAGCCCATTACACCTGCAGTGCACATCTGCCTTTCTACTTTTTCTTAGCATTTGCATTACAATATAATTGTGTGTTATAACTTACCTTGCACCCTGACAAAATCCTGGGGTAGTTCACAGGGGTGGACTTTGGTTTGGATGCATTTCAAAAAACATGTGGCTTGTCTGTGTTACTCACTCCTCAGCTCTTGGACCCCACCTTTGGGCTCCTGAGGTCACAACCTGGTGAGATGACATCAGTGGGAGAGGGAGGAGCTGAACATGTGCACAAAGGTGGAGGCAGCCTGCAGCTCAGACAAGTCACATGCTGTTTTTTGAAATGCATCCAAACCAAAGCCCAACCCTTGTGACTACCCCAGGATTTTTTCAGGATGCAAGTGTAAGTTATAACACAATTATACAGTAATTCAAATGCTTAGAAAAGACAGGCATTTTTGCACTGCAGGTGTCATGGGCTTTTACAATCTGTCTTTAGTGAAAATGACGTCCCTGGTGACGGGTTCCCTTAAACAACATACCGGTAATGGTTAATTGGGTCAATAACTGATGATGGGCAGGAAGTCCCAGGGCGACTATAATTTTTTGTTTGTCTTCTCTCCTTACAGCTATTCCATTATTGTAGAACTTGTTGATGAAAACTTTGAAGGTCCTGCTCTGCGGCCGCTAACTTGGAGGTCCTTATCTGGGCTCAACAGGACAACCATGAATGTTTCTAAGGTACAAATCAACATGCTGGTATCAGATTCTTTTCTCACACGTTAAAGGACTCTGTTAGCAGCTTTCACCCCACTAAACTACCTGCCCCATCATGAAACATCCTTTTCCTGTGTTTCCTCTATTATGTTAAAACTTGTCTGTTTATCTAAAAATAAAAATCATGTGATAAGATTAACCCCTTAGGGTCGTGGCTAGAGATGAGCGAACACTAAAATGCTCGGGTACTCGTTATTCGAGACGAACTTTTCCCGATGCTCGAGTGCTCGTCTCGAATAACGAACCCCATTGAAGTCAATGGGAGACTCGAGCATTTTTCAAGGGGACCAAGGCTCTGCACAGGGAAGCTTGGCCAAACACCTGGGAACCTCAGAAAAGGATGGAAACACCACGGAAATGGACAGGAAACAGCAGGGGCAGCATGCATGGATGCCTCTGAGGCTGCTTAAACGCACCATTATGCCAAAATTATGGGCAACAGCATGGCCATGACAGAGTGACAGAATGAAGCTAGATAGCATCTAAAACATGCAATAATTGACCCTGACACTATAGGGGACGGCATGCAGAGGCAGCGGCAGCAGGCTAGAGAGTGGCATGGCGACATACCCTAAATGGACTCAGGCTTCAAACCAATGGGTGGCAGAGAGGAACCAAAGGAGGTGAGCAAGAAGCGCTCAAATAATATCGCTACATGATAAAAGTTTGCCAGTATATTTTGTGGATTACACAGCAGGGTGGCGACAAAGTTAACATGGAAGCCATGAAAACAACCCCAAATTCTGCCTGACACAGCTCGTTTGATAAGGGGACCATGTATGCTTACAGTTCATGCCAGTCGCTGCACTTGCTGCCAGTCTCCTTTCGAATAGTTTAAAATAATAATAACCCTCATCCATAAAGCTCTGTATAATGCTGCACCCCCCTACCTCTCCTCTCTTATCTCAGTCTATCGCCCAACCCGTGCTCTTAGATCCGCCAGTGATCTTAGATTAACCTCTACCCTAGTGCGGACCTCCCACTCGCGTCTCCAAGACTTCTCTAGAGCTGCACCAATTCTATGGAATGCTCTGCCCCGGACTATCAGACTAATACCTAACCTCCAAAGTTTCAAACGTGCTCTTAAAACCCATTTCTTTAGGCAAGCCTATAACACTCATTAACTGCATGAAGTTTTAACTCTTCTACTAACCCGTCCTGTGTCGTCCTCCCATCTGTTATCCAGCAACCAACAGGCACCAGACTTCTCTGCAGTCCCATTCACCCTGGACCTGGTATATAAGATGACGGCTGAGTGGTTCAAGCGACAGCAATTCCATTTATTATATTTTTTTCTATTCCCTAAGAAGAATGGCTTGACCATTAAATATTCTTTTACCTCGTGTTACCCCATCATCTTCATAAACCGTAAGCTCTGGCGAGCAGGGACCTCACTCCTGTTGTTCCATACAAATGTTGTGCTCTGTTACATTACATTTGTATTTGTTTCCTATGATTTGTAAAGCGCTGCAGAATATGATGACGCTATATAAATAAAGATTATTATTATTATGGAGGCAGTGAACTAGTAGTAGATTAAAGGTGCTGCAACTATGTTAGTTGGATCTTGTGATGGAGCTGGCGCTCTGCAGCCAGGCGAGCTTTCGCCAATCCAAGCCCCTGTTTCTAGGCTACTCCCCAAACAGCACTTCTAAGAACCTTTTGTATAAGATCAAGTGTAGTAGCGTTCTTATAAGTTTAGGATATGCCGGGTGAGGGGAATGTAAACAGATGCGCAAGAAGCGCTGAAATAATATCCCTAAATGGTAAAAGTTTGCCAGTATATTTTGTGGATTACACAGCAGGGTGGCGACAAAGTTAACAACTTTGATGTGGAATGCCCTGTAATAGCTCTTGGGCGGTGTGCCTTTTATCGCCTAGGCTCAGCAGTTTCAGCACCGCCTGCTGTCGCTTAGCGACGGCACTGCTGCTGTGCCTAGAGCTACCGACTGATGGCGCCATGCCCACGGATGGTAATTCGGAGGTGGAGGAGGGGTGGGAGGAGGTATAGTAGGCCTTTGAGACCTGGACCGAGGTAGGCCCCGCAATTCTCTGCGTCGCCAGTATATGAGCAGCCCCAGGGTCAGACTCGGTCCCAGCCTGCACCAAGTTAAGTGTAGTAGCGTTCTTATAAGTTTGGGATATGGCGGGTGAGGGGAATGTAAACAGATGCGCAAGAAGCGCATGATGCGCATGGAGCTGGCGCTCCGCTGCCAGGCGAGCTTTCGCCAATCCAAGCCCCTGTCTCTAGGCTACTCCCCAAACAGCACTTCTAAGAACCTTTTGTATAAGATCAAGTGTAGTAGCGTTCTTATAAGTTTAGGATATGCCGGGTGAGGGGAATGTAAACAGATGCGCAAGAAGCGCTGAAATAATATCCCTAAATGGTAAAAGTTTGCCAGTATATTTTGTGGATAACACAGCAGGGTGGCGACAAAGTTAACAACTTTGATGTGGAATCCATGAAAACAACCCAAATTTCTGCCTGACACACCTCGTTTGATAAAGGGACGATGTATGGAGGCAGCTATATGGACGACTTTTGGAGGTAGCAATGGAGACAACGTGTGGAGGCTGCTATGGAGACAATTTAATTTGGATAGTGCCTGTATGTGGCAGTCCCAAACATTTTTCAAACCAGAGGAGCAGGTAGGTGGCCCTCCAGTAAAATGGAATAGATTGAGTGCCTGTATGTGGCAGTCCCAAAAATGTTTCAAACCAGAGGAGCAGGTAGGTGGCCCTCCAGTAAAATGGAATAGATTGAGTGCCTGTATGTGGCAGTCCCAAAAATTGTTCAAACCAGAGGAGCAGGTAGGTGGCCCTGCAGTAAAATGGAATAGATTGAGTGCCTGTATGTGGCAGTCCCAAAAATGTTTCAAACCAGAGGAGCAGGTAGGTGGCCCTCCAGTAAAATGGAATAGATTGAGTGCCTGTATGTGGCAGTCCCAAAAATTGTTCAAACCAGAGGAGCAGGTAGGTGGCCCTGCAGTAAAATGTAATAGATTGAGTGCCTGTATGTGGCAGTCCCAAAAATGTTTCAAACCAGAGGACCGGGTAGGTGGCCCTCCAGAAAAATGGAATAGATTGAGTGCCTGTATGTGGCACTCACAAAAATTGTTTCAAACAGAGGACCGGGTAGGTGGCCCTCCAGAAAAATTAAATGCATGAAGTACTATAGCAAGAGCCAGTGGGCCCTGTCAAAAAATAGCCATTTTCCTCTGCTTTACTGTACAAAGAGGAGGAGAAGGAGGAAAATGAGGAGGAGGAGGAGGAGTGGATCAATTATTCAGGTTGAGCTTCCTTCACCTGGTGGAGATTGGAAATTCTGAGAAATCCAGCCTTTATTCATTTTAATAAGCGTCAGCCTGTCAGCGCTGTCAGTCGACAGGCGTGTACGCTTATCGGTGATGATGCCACCAGCTGCACTGAAAACCCGCTCGGACAAGACGCTAGCGGCAGGGCAGGCAAGAACCTCCAAGGCGTACAGCGCCAGTTCGTGCCACATGTCCAGCTTTGAAACCCAGTAGTTGTAGGGAGCTGTGTGATCATTTAGGACGATGGTATGGTCAGCTACGTACTCCCTCACCATCTTTCTGTAAAGATCAGCCCTACTCTGCCGAGACTGGGGACAGGTGACAGTGTCTTGCTGGGGTGACATAAAGCTGGCAAAAGCCTTGTAAAGCGTACCCTTGCCAGTGCTGGACAAGCTGCCTGCTCGCCTACTCTCCCTCGCTACTTGTCCCGCAGAACTACGCACTCTGCCGCTAGCGCTGTCAGAAGGGAAATACTGTTTCAGCTTGTGCACCAGGGCCTGCTGGTATTCATGCATTCTCACACTCCTTTCCTCTGCAGGGATGAGAGTGGGAAGATTTTGCTTGTACCGTGGGTCCAGGAGAGTGAACACCCAGTAATCGGTGCTGGAATAAATTCTTTGAACGCGAGGGTCACGGGATAGGCAGCCTAGCATGAAATCTGCCATATGCGCCAGAGTACCAACGCGTAAGAATTCACTCCCCTCACTGGCCTGACTGTCCATTTCCTCCTCCTCCAACTCCTCCAACTCCTCTTCTTCTGCCCATACACGCTGAACAGTGAAGGACTCAACAATGGTCCCCTCTTGTGTCTCGCCAACATTCTCCTCCTCTTCCTCCTCATCCTCCTCCACCTCCACCTCCTCCGATATGCGCTGAGAAACAGACCTCAGGGTGCTTTGGCTATCAACAAGGGAATATTCTTCCCCCGTCTCTTGTGACGAGCGCAAAGCTTCCGACTTCATGCTGACCAGAGAGTTTTTCAACAGGCCAAGCAGCGGGATGGTGAGGCTGATGATGGCGGCATCGCCACTGACCATCTGTGTTGACTCCTCAAAGTTACTCAGCACCTGACAGATATCAGACATCCACATCCACTCCTCATTGTAGACTTGAGGAAGCTGACTGACCTGACTACCAGTTCTGGTGGAAGTTGACATCTGGCAGTCTACAATCGCTCTGCGCTGCTGGTAAACTCTGGATAACATGGTCAGTGTTGAATTCCACCTCGTGGGCACGTCGCACAACAGTCGGTGAGCGGGCAGTTGGAGGCGGCGCTGCGCTGCCCTGAGAGTGGCAGCATCTGGGCTGGACTTCCTGAAATGCGCACAGATGCGGCGCACCTTCGTGAGCAAATCAGACAGATTGGGGTATGTCTTGAGGAAACGCTGCACTATCAGATTTAACACATGGGCCAGGCATGGCACATGTGTCAGTCTGCCGAGTTGCAGAGCCGCCACCAGGTTACGGCCGTTGTCACACACAACCATTCCCGGCTTGAGGTTCAGCGGTGCCAGCCACAGATCAGTCTGCGCCGTGATGCCCTGTAATAGCTCTTGGGCGGTGTGCCTTTTGTCGCCTAGGCTCAGCAGTTTGAGCACCGCCTGCTGTCGCTTAGCGACGGCACTGCTGCTGTGCCTAGAGCTACCGACTGATGGCGCCGTGCCCACGGATGGTAGTTCGGAGGAGGAGGTGGAGGAGGGGTGGGAGGAGGAGGAGGCATAGTAGGCCTGAAACACCTGGACCGAGGTAGGCCCCGCAATCCTCGGCGTCGGCAGTATATGAGCAGCCCCAGGGTCAGACTCGGTCCCAGCCTCCACCAAGTTAACCCAATGTGCCGTCAGCGATATATAGTGGCCCTGCCCGGCAGCACTCGTCCACGTGTCCGTGGTCAGGTGGACCTTGTCAGAAACGGCGTTGGTCAGGGCACGGATGATGTTGTCTGACACGTGCTGGTGCAGGGCTGGGACGGCACATCGGGAAAAGTAGTGGCGGCTGGGGACCGAATACCGAGGGGCGGCCGCCGCCATGAGGTTGCGAAAGGCCTCGGTCTCTACTAGCCTATAGGGCAGCATCTCCAGGCTAAGCAATCTGGAGATGTGCACATTAAGGGCTTGGGCGTGCGGGTGGGTTGCACTATATTTGCGTTTCCGCTCCAGCGTCTGGGGTATGGAGAGCTGAACGCTGGTGGATGCTGTGGAGGATCGTGGAGGCGACGATGGGGTTTTTGTGCCAGGGTCCTGGGCAGGGGGCTGACTAGCAGCTGACACAGGGGAAGGAGCAGTGGTGTGCACGGCCGGAGGTGAACGGGCTTGTTGCCACTGAGTGGGGTGCTTAGCATTCATATGCCTGCGCATACTGGTGGTAGTTAAGCTAGTAGTGGTGGAACCCCTGCTGAGCCTGGTTTGGCAAATGTTGCACACCACAGTCCGTCGGTCATCCGGTGTTTCCTTAAAGAACCTCCACACTTCTGAAGATCTAGCCCTCGCCGCAAGAGCCCTCACCACGGGAGCTTCACTAGTTGACACATTTGGCGCTGATGCACCAGCTCTGGCCCTGCCTCTCCGTCTGGCCCCACCACTGCCTCTTCCAACCTGTTCAGGTCGAGGACTCTCCTCCGTCTCAGAAGCACTGTGTTCACCCGGCCTCTCAACCCAGCTTGGGTCTGTCACCTCATCATCCTCCGATCCCTCAGTCTGCTCCCCCCTCGGACTTCCTGCCCTGACAACAACTTCCCCACTGTCTGACAACCGTGTCTCCTCATCGTCGGACACCTCTTTACACACTTCCACTACGTCAAGAAGGTCATCATCACCCACAGACTGTGACTGGTGGAAAACCTGGGCATCGGAAAATTGCTCAGCAGCAACCGGACAAGTGGTTTGTGACTGTGGGAAGGGTCCAGAAAACAGTTCCTCAGAGTATGCCGGTTCAAATGGCAAATTTTCCTGGGAGGGGGCAGACTGGGGGGGAGGAGGCTGAGGTGCAGGAGCTGGAGGAGTGGGGATTTCGGTGACATGGGTGGACTGCGTGGAAGACTGACTGGTGGTGGACAAATTGCTCGAAGCATTGTCAGCAATCCACGACATCACCTGTTCGCACTGTTCTGGCCTCAACAGTGCTCTACCACGAGTCCCAGTAACTTCAGACATGAACCTAGGGAGTGTAGCTCTGCGGCGTTCCCCTGCTCCCTCATCAGCAGGTGGTGTCTCACCCCGCCCAGGACCACGGCCTCTGACCCCTGCAGTAGTTGGACGCCCACGTCCCCGCCCTCGTCCTCTACCCCTAGCCCTCGGGTTAAACATTTTTAAAATGAGAGTTATAACTTTTTTTTTTTTTTTACTTCTTTTTGTTTTTTTTTTGTGTGTTTTTGTGTTTTTTTTTTTTTTTTGTGTTTTTTTTTTTTTTTTGTGTTTTTTTTTTTTTTTTTGAGTTTTTAAAACCAAACAATCCTATCCTATTGCTATGGCTATTTTCTAGCCAAGTATCAAAGCACACTACTATGCCAGATGAGATGACACTGAGTTATTGCCTAATAGAAATCCAACCCCTACTGAATTTTGCCACTTCGGCCTTTGCTATGGATATGTGCGCCACTAAGCGCAGAACACAGCGGTCGCAAGTCTCACTACAAATTGCTCAGAATTGGCAAGTACATGCACTGCAGAAACTACAGCCACCAGCAGATCAACCAGAAATCAAATATATAGAACGCTACTGTAGGCTTCAAGAAGCTGTTTGTATTCTCCTATGGCTATTTTCTAGCCAAGTATCAAAGGAAGCACACTACTATGCCAGATGAGATGACACTGAGTTATTGCCTAATAGAAATCCAACCCCTACTGAATTTTCCCACTTCGGTCTTTGCTATGGATATGTGTGCCACTAAGAGCTAAACACAACGGTAGCAAGTCCCCCTGCTAATTCCTCACAAAATGGTACTAGATGCAAATAAAAAAAAAAAAAGTAGAACGTTATTGTAGCCCTAAGAAGGGCTGTTGGGTTCTTTGAGAATCACTCCTGCCTAACAGTAAGCTAATAGAACACCCTAACGCTTTCCCTGACCAGCAGCAGCTCTCTCCCTAGCGGCATCCAGAGACAGAATGATCCGAGCAGCGCGGCCAGCGGCTAGTCTATCCCAGGGTCACCTGATCTGGCCAGCCAACCACTGCTATCGACGTGTAAGGGTACCACGTCATGCTGGGTGGAGTGCAGAGTCTCCTGGCTTGTGATTGGCTCTGTTTCTGGCCGCCAAAAAGCAAAACGGCGGGAGCTGCCATTTTCTCGAGCGGGCGAAGTATTCGTCCGAGTAACGAGCAGTTTCGAGTACCCTAATGCTCGACCGAGCATCAAGCTCGGACGAGCATGTTCGCTCATCTCTAGTCGTGGCCTTTTTTTGTTTTTGCATTTTCATTTTTCACTCCCCACCTTCAAAGATCTGTAACTTTTTTTATTTTTCCATGTAAAGAGCTCTGTTTGGGCTTGTTTTCTACGTAACAAATTGAACTTCATAGTGATGGTATTTATTATTCCATGTCATGTACTGGGAAGCAGGAAAAAAATTCAGAATGCAGTGAAAATGATGAAAAACCGCATTTGCACCGTTACATTTTACAGTTTTCACTAAGTGCCCCAAATCATACATTTAAAAAATGTATGTTTTCATACATTTAAAAAAATTAAAACCTTCTGTACAAAAAAAATTTCTTCATTTTGCCATGTTCTGGCACTAATAACTTTTTCATTCTTCAGTGCACGGAGCTGTGGGAGGTGTCATTTTTTGCGACTTTTGATGTCGTTTTTAATGCTTTCATTTTTATGACTGTATGGGCTTTTGATCACTTTTTATAGAATTTTTTATGTTTTTCAAAATGGCAAAAAAGTGGCATTTTCGACTTTGGGCGCCAATTTCCGTTACGGGGTTAAACGCTGGGAAAAATCGCTAATATATTTTGATAGATCAGACATTTTGGGACGCGTTGATACCTAATGTGTTGATGATTTTACTGTTTATTTATATTTATATCAGTTCTAGGGGAAGGGGGGTGATTTAAACTTTTACTTTTTTTACTATTTTTTCATTAAAAAAATTTTTCCATTATTTTAGATCCTCCAGGGTAATTTAACCCTGCAGGGTCCGATTGCTAATACTATATACTGCAATACTACTTTATTGCAGTATATAGCTATTTTACAATGATTTTTAATAGCCTGCCCTCTGGTGGCTATTAGAAATCATTGCACATGGCAAGCCTACGAGTCTCAATGAGACTCTAGGCTGCCATAGCAACCGATCACCGCCCTCTGATGACGTTCCAGGGGGCGGCGATCGGCAATCCAAGATGGCGGACGCATTTAACTGTAAGTTAGGTGCCGTGGTTGGGTTCGCGGCAGTGACAGGCGGGTGTTGGCTGTTTTATACTCGTGAGCTCTCTCCATACACCCCTTGGCACGAGGACAATAAACTCATTAAAGCATCAATGCTTGATAAATGTGTAACGGTACACCAAAACGTCGCTTTTTATGGAATAAAGCTTCACCCCTTTCACCACTACACACTGAACCTATATTGGAGACCCTGGCCAAGGGATCACCGGCTTCTGCACCCACCGCTAGCTGTGCTGCTCTGGATCTTCTACTTTTTGTCTAAATATCTGTATATCTATCTTTCTCTCATATCTATCTCTCCAGCACAGCACATGAGGGCACAGCATGACTTGGAGATTGTCTCCTGCCATTTCCTGTGTGTGTGAGGTGATTTGGGGGGGGGGCTGTAGTTTGTCTGTGTGGATTATGTCTGTATAAGTGTAGGGAAAGCTGAGGAGAGAGAAGATGAAGGTGCTTGGTTATTACATTAGTGAGGGCTTCTCCCTGCACATGACTGCTGCAGCACTGAGCCATGAGGTAATCAGCTGTGTGCAGGGAGGAGGATGGGGGCGTGTCTTATGAATACGGAATGTCAATAGTAACGGCTATCTGAGCAGTCACTGCCATCTAGGGGAAGTCTGCAGAATACAAGAGGAAGGAGCAAGATTCGGGTAACTAATCCAATTGCAAAAGGGCTTAAAATTACCTGCCCTACAACATATCAAAAGTTTTTTGAAATGACTGTTACACTTTAAAGAAAACCTACCACCACGGATCTACCTATAAAACGTATCTAACGTATGTTAGGATTAGGGCTAATCTTTTGCTCAACTCTATGTTTTATAATCTTTTATCAGAGTAATATGCAAATTTTCTAAAGAGGCTACTGGGGTGTGGAGTAGCCGGATCTAAAGCTACACGGCGCAGCTTCTCCAAACCTCAGTAGCCTCTTGGTCCTCCTACCCAGATATCTTCAGGGCTTAGCTACGAGGAGCTGCATGCACTCATCTGCTAAGCCGGAGTACTGCACATGTGCGATCTTGAATTCGAAGCCTGGGCTACTGCGCTCCTTAGGGCTGTTGCAGTGGCTTTAAATAGGACCTGTCACCTAAATTATGGGCACTAGGAGCTGCTTACTGAAGTAAGCAGCTCCTAGTACTTGAACAAACGCTCCACTGTTAGAGTGATAGCGTTACCGGAGGTTTCCGTTAAGGCTATCAAACACTCCGGCGGAGTAAAATGTAATCATCGGACAGCTCCCAAAGCGGTCCGATGTATTCATGAGGGGGCGGTCCGAGGCGTTGCCTCTTCCCCAGACCGCCCCGCTCCCGCCATAGGCCGGCAGTGACTGCCGCGCGCTAGGCGGCAGTCACCGCCCCAACCCCGCCCCCTCATGAATACGTTGGACAGCTTTGCAAGCTGTCCGACAATTACATTGTACTCCGCCGCAGTGTTTGATAGCGTTACCGGAGGTTTCCGGTAACGCTATCAAACTAACACTGCGGCGTTTGATCAAGTAAACTTTAGTACTTTAGTAAGCAGCTCCTAGTGCCGATAAATTGGGTGACATGTCCTCTTTAACCCATTCTCATCAAACATTGCCAGGAATGTGCATAAACAATGCATTAGAGCTGTGCAGGATACTTGTTTGCTGTTTTGGTATAATATATAGATATATATATCAGTGAGATTATTGGTAACCTACAGTATTTGCCTCTACAGGAGCTGCTGATCTGTTATTTGATTAAGCCTCCAGGCTTCACGGAAAAGGACATGGGCACTCCCGAATGCATAAAAAAGTTCAAAGTTCAGGCAAGTTTGATTTAACTTATTTACTATAGATTTTCAAGAAAAGATGACGCCAATGTACTTGACCCCACAAAAAACCTGTAAAATGGCAACTGATCTGACAAGCGCAGCACTGCGTAATCTGCGTATAAATAGAGAAATCAGTTAATAAAAATTAATAATTCCTTTAAGGCCAGGGTCTCAGGGGCGTAACTTGATGGGTGCAGAGGTTGCGGTCGCACCCGGGCCCAAGAGGTTTAAGGGGCCCTTATGGTGTCACTTTCCCATATTACTATAAACCAGTCGGGGGGCCAGGCACAGACTTTGCACTGGGGCCATCACCTTCTAGTTACACCACTGCGGGGTCTTATAGTCAATAGTGAACTGTATGGAAGGTCCGTTGTGTCTTATAACTGTCTTTTACTCTGGTGTTGTCTTGTAGGAAGTCATTGTAAACCGATGGATCTCGTCCCGAGAGAGAATGGAACACGAGGAGCTGTAACTTTTTTTTTTAACAATAAAATGGTTATCAAACCTGTCTATTGTTTTGATGTCTGGGGAGACCATATCTGTGCCATTTGTTGGTTCCTCTTTGTGGCCAACTACATCTCACAGTGATGCCATGAGAACAACCAGGTCTCTATTATTTAGTATTGCTTGACGCTGTGAGGACCAAACATGGACCCATAGTAGTTCTGGACCCCACAGTATCATAAATCATTGTGCGTTAAGTTCTGAAAGCCAAGGTCAGGTCTTGGATTGTCGATTTGTTGGGTGCTGACATTTGCATATGCATTCGTGACACCCAGCATGCAGTTGTATCTCTCCATGTGTCATCTCTGGATTGTTTAGTGAATGGAATAAAGACCTTTCATCAAGCTCGTCTATCTGATCTTGGGTGGTCTACAATATAGAAGTAGTGCTGGGACACCTCATGGCACAGAGTGATATACTTAGATGCCCGTCGCGTTCTCGGTAATACAAATCTCTCCGTAAATTCCTCTTTGGTGAAGGTTTTCTTCTCCTGTAGATGCAAGAGGCTGTTGATGAACATCAGGGCGTACATGTAGCAGTTGTGATCTTTCTCATTATATCTGTAAGAAATAAAAAATCTGTAGCCTTTAAAGGGAATCTGTCAGCAGTTTGACCACTGTAAATAGTATTAGGTGGCAGCCCTGGAGAGCTGTGTAGTCTCTGCAGGTCATGGGTGGGTCTTTCAACCTGAAGAGCTTTCTGCTCTCTGCACTGCACAGCCCATCCCCTCTGCTATGAATAAATTATGTATCTCAATTTTGGTTGGATACTTACAGCAGTCTGAGGGGAGGGGCTGTGGAGCAGCTCATTGAAAAGAGCAGAAAGCTCTTCAGGGCCCATAACTAGCACTGCTTCCCTTTAAGGTGTCTGCAGTAAAAGCTTGTATATGGTTATACCTGTGAGGCAGCCATTTTTCATTACGGGAAAACTCTTCTATGTATGAATCCCACTGGTGAATGAGGGCATATTGGTCTGGTGGCACTAGCGGTACGCTCACACATTGCTCCCAGCCGGTGACATCTTTGTGGGTGCCAGTTTCATTGAAATGATGCACAATACCTGAAGAGGGGAAGTAAAGTAGATGATTCCTCGTGGAAAACAAAGGGGACTTCAATTGAAGACGTTTTAAAAAAAAATATATACACAATGGCACCGGACCTGAGGGGATTTTATGTGTTATAAAGTCCATACAATATAATCTGTAGCTTGAATTTATCTACAGTCCTGCATTAACACCTGTGAAGTATACAAAAGAAGAAGATCTCCTGGAAAAAAATAATTAATTAAAGGAAATCTACCATTTGTTTTTATGCATTGTGAACCAAACATACCTTAAGAATTCTGTAGCGACACTGATGCAGAAACATATCTTGTTTTAATCCCTGAACTGAGTGGTTTTGCTCAAAAAAACAATTTTAAGATTCAGGACCTTGGGAAAGCTGGTGCCCTGGCTGCCATACATAAACACATTACTTCCACATACACAGAAGCTGCCTGAACTGTCCAGAGCGGGATGACTCATACACAGCAGCTGGGGGATGGTGCAGTGATTTATTACTTCTGCCTGTCCAGGACAACACAGTGATTTTATTCTCAGCTTATGCTGGGCAGGACAAGGCTGGAGCAGTGCATAATTTTGGGTGAGGGGAAGCGCCCTGGCAGCCACAGGAGCGACAGAGACTCATTATCATAATTTTATAATAGGTTTTTTTCAGCAACACCACTCAGCTCAGTGATTAAACAAGATATGTTTCTGCATCCATGTAGCTACAGCATTCTCAAGGTATGTTTAGGTCATAATGCATCAAATCAAAAGGTAGAATTCCCTTAAGTGAAACTGTTTTATTATAGAGCACTTGTGGAAAACGCAAAAGTGAAAATGCTTAACAATCATTTAAAACAAAAAAACATTGTAAGGGAAAAATAGAAAAAACATAAAGCTGTACAAAACATAATACAACAAATGAGGAGATTTGCCTAATTACACTTAGAGTTAACAGCACTTACAAAACACAAATGGTTTCATAATGTTAACCCCATTTTGACCAGGCCTTGAAGGTCATCTTCTATTAGTTTGACTGATGGTTAAGGCCAACGATGCCTAAAAACCTCTTGGCATCGTCAGGTTTTGATTTGTGCACGTCCCCCGCTGTAATCCTTCCTCCTATTCCCGGCCGAGGAGCTAGGAGGCGACCGGTGACGTCAAGAGGGCCAGGGTGTGTGGTCGGCCAGGAACAGGAGGTAGGATTACAGCGGGGGGCGTGCAGAACTTAAAACCCGGGCATGCCAAGATGCTCTCAAGTGACGACAGCCTGAGCGCCTCCGTCTCATTTACATTTTTTTTTTGTATGGGTATGGAGAAGGCTGACCCGTGAGCCCTCTCCAAATACCCGCAGGCCACGTGTAACCTAACTATACATGTCGTTAAGGGTATAAAATGGCCGGCAAACTCTTTGCGATGAGCTGCAAACATTCTAGAGCTTATAGGACATCTACCACCAGGATGAAAAACTGTATGCAAATCAGCCTGAGGGGCTCCAGGCTCCATTAACAACTATGGATCCTGGAGCCCCTCAGGCTCATTTGCATACAGGCTTTCATCCTGGTGGCAGATGCCCTAAACTGCAATGACATACTGTGAGAAAATCCTTGCTGAGAAGCTTACAGTTGGCTACAAGAAACGTTTGGAGGCTTCATCAGTGCCAAAGGGTGGGCAACCAAGTAGTTATTAGGGACCTTTATTGCTGCACATGCTGTTTATTGTTTGAAATTGCAACATGTAAGTTGAAAACCAATGTTTTAGGGTTCTATTACTTTGGACCACTACTTAAAAATTCCTGAGGTTCTAACCTTTCCATTAATTTAGATATTTATTAAGATATTGCACAGTCTATAAAAAAAAAACCCTGAAGGAGTGCCAACAATGGTGAGCAGCAACGTATTGGACATCATGCGCCTGGGAAGTGACATCAGAGACTACTCTGTGCTAAGTTATGGGAACAGAGCCAAATGCTAAAATTCATATTAGGCATTAGTGTCATCATCACATTTCTAGAACACATATTCTTCACCTTTAGAACTGGTGATGCCAACATGGAGATCAGAGCGGCCGTCATATCCCCTAGAGAAAAAAACGGAGAGAATGCGCTGGTCATCAATAAAGACACTGGAATAAAAGTACAGAAGACATTGTGGCACTTGTTTCATTTGTTTTCCTTTGCGCCTATTTAAAGTTGTCCGAGGTCGTGATACTTTAGCGTTGCTATGTAAATTTCTCAATTTGCTGTTGTGATACATGTCTTTTTTTTTCTTTGTCTCTGATTTGTGGGTTTTTGTGTGTTTTTTGTGACTTTTTAGGTGCATGTATGGAAAGCATGTGGTCAGTTGTACTTCATTTTGCACCTTAAAAGTCTCTAATTTGCACCTAAAAAGTTGCAAAACAAAGAGAACATCTGTCTTAGGCCCCGCCACACATACCGCTAAGCGTCCGTTCATAACGCGACACTAGAGCACAGGGGGCGGTCCTCGGCCCGAACGCACATGCGTTTCCAGAGAAACGCATGCGATCGGGCCGAGGACCTCTCCCTGTGCGCTAGCGTCGCGTTATGACACCTAGCGGTACGTGTGACCGCGGCCTCATAAAGCGACATTTAGGAACACTGCAAAAGACACAACCACCAGCTAACTTCTTTCGACATTAGCATAGTCACAAAAATGCACCTAAAAAGTCCCCAAAAAACAGTCCCTGGACAGCATTAAGGCCGCGGTCACACGTACCGCTAGACGTCCGTTCATAACGCGACGCTAGCGCACAGGGGGAGGTCCTCGGCCCGAATGCACATGCGCTTCCCTGGAAACGCATGTGCGTTCAGGCCGAGGACCTCCCCCTGTGCGCTAGCATCGCGTTATGACGGACGCCTAGCGGTACGTGTCACCGCGGCCTAAGAAGCAAACGTGGCATAGCATGGTGGTGATTTTTTTTTATTGGAACCAGATTTACTAGGCACAGATGTGCTATGGGCGCTAATGAAGCAATGGTTAGGCTCCACCCCCTTCTGTAGTTAAATGGTGGCATAACTCATCAGAATCCAGACGATTTTGTTTGCGTCAATCCGTCTTGAAACGCATTACAACAGCTGAGAGGTGATTTGCCTAATTACATTACTGTTAACATTTGCAGTTACAAAACGCATCTTAAACACAATTCTAACGTGTTTCAATAGTTTGTTAATACATGTGTTAACATTGCATCAACAAATGTAAACAGTAATGTAATTAGGCAAATCACCTCTCCTCACTGTTGTAATGTGTTTCAAAACGCAACGTGTGAACGTACCCTCAGGACGCATTCATGCGTTACGTTTTTAATTGCGTTTGAAACGCATTACAACAGCTGATGAGAGGTGATTTGCCTAATTACATTCCTGTTTAACATCGCGTTTACAATGCGTTTTGTAAGCGGAAATGTTAACAGTGATGTAATTAGGCAAATGGCCTCTCCTCAATCAAAACGCAGCGTGTGAACGCGCCCTCAGGCCGCGGTCACACGTACCGCTAAGTGTCCATCATAACGCGACGCTAGCGCACAGGGGGAGGTCCTCGGCCCGAACGCACATGCGTTGTTTCTCTGGAAACGCATGTGCGTTCGGGCCGAGGACCTCCCCCTGTGCGTTAGCGTCGCGTTATGAACGGACGTCTAGCGGTACGTGTGACCGCGGCCTCAGAGTTTCTGTAGTTGCTTTCTTTCAGCTGCAATCTTCCTGCATTGAGTGTTTTCGGCACCCTAAGGGCGCGTTCACACGTTCCGCTAGCGCCGCGTTCATAACGCGACGCTAGCGCACAGGGGGCGGAGTTTGGGGCGATCGCATATGCGTTTCCAGAGAAACGCATGCGATCGGGTTATCAATCGCATGCGTTTCCCGGGAAACGCATATGCGATCGGCCCGAGCCCCGCCCACTGTGCGCTAGCGTCGCGTTATGAACGCGACGATAGCGCAACGTGTGAACGCGCCCTCAGGGTGAAGACACACGTGGCGTTTTTAGGCCGTTTTTGGGCCGTTTTTAGTTAGTGCGTTTTCAGATTGTTAAAAAACACAGCCGTTTTTTGAAAACACATCCGTTTTTGTCCGTTTTTAATTGCGCAAATTCGAAAAACCGGACAAAAACGCATGCGTTTTCAAAACTAAAAACGGCCTAAAAACGCCACGTGTGTCTTCACCCTAAGGTCAACTGTGCAGCCGATGGAAATGGGCACAGAGAAATTGTGTCAGCACTGCTGTCCGGGTGGCGTCCTTGCAACTTATTTCTATATGATGCAAGGACTCCCGTCCAGTGCGAATGGTCCTGTTATTATGTCCTTCAGCTGGACTAAATAATTAAGATACTGTTGGGTCTGCAAGTTTTTAGCGCAGCATGTGGATGGGCTACTTTCCCTGTAAGCAGTTGCAGGTAACCAACCATTTGCTTTGTGTTTTACCTGCAGCGATGGGCCATGGGTCACAGACACGGTTATCATGACGTATATAGTGCATTGCTTTATTCTGTATAATTACAGCAGGAGTCTGCAGCTTGTTGATTATTAACTTACCCCAGAAAGCGTCCTTTTGTTGGTCTCACTACAAAAGAGCATTTTTCCCTGTGTGCGTTCACAAAAGGGTTGGGAATGCTGACAGGTGCCTTCTCCAGCTCCCAGGAGCTCACTGGGATCTGCCCACAGAGGGGGCATTGCTGAGGGACGGAGCAGCTGTAAATATCCCGGTCACAGTGAGTGAACATGACCAGGCTGGGAGCCAGAGGCTGCGGAGCCTCCGCTTCTTCCTGATCTCTGAACATGGCCATAGCAGCTGTGTGACTGTCACATGAACCAGGAAGCGGTGCGACACCTGAGCAGAGCCCCGCAGGAGGAGAAACAGTGCACCATAGCACCTGCCGCATCAGCTCTAACGTATCCATAGCAGGAGGATAAGGCCGCGTCTGTCCTGTGACTGCTATCATGTCACGAGCGCTACCTACCACTTTTTGAGTCTTCTTTTTGTTACAGGTGATATTTACAATATGAGGGTCTCCCCACCACCACATTCTTGCGTCACTCAGTTAATGGTCCGACCTGTTCTAGAAGATTCTGGGTAGAAGAACATCACAATAAAAATGATTGGACACTTTTGTGGCTTGATCTATTTTGTAACTTCAGATGTTACAGGTTAAGGAACTCAGGGGTGAACCTGCCTGAAGCCATATACAGGCAGTCCCCGGGTTACATACAAGATAGGATCTGTAGGTTTGTTCTTAAGTTGAATTTGTATGTAAATCGGAACTGTATATTTTATCATTGTAATCCCAGACAGAATTCTTTTGGTCTCTATGACAATTGGATTTTAAAAATGTTGGATTGTCATAAGAATCAGGGTGAAGACACACATGGCGTTTTTGGGCCGTTTTTACTAAGTGCGTTTTCACATCGTTAAAAACGCATGTGTTAAAAACCGCATCCGTTTTTTTTTAAACGCATGCGTTTTTGTCCGTTTTTCCGAAATTGCGCAATGAAAAACGGACAAAAACACATGCGTTTTCAAAAAACGCATGCGTTTTTAAAAACCGGATGCGTTTTTTAACGCATGCGTTTTTAACGATCTGAAAACGCACTTAGTAAAAACGGCCCAAAAACGCCATGTGTGTCTTCACCCTCAGGATTAACACTAAAGCTTCATTACAGGCACCTGTGATAACTGTTACATCTGATCATTGTAGCCTAGGACCAAAGTACAATAAATTACCAATATCCAGAGGTCCGTTTGTCACTAGGGGTCGTATGTAAGTCGAGTGTTCTTAAGTAGGGGACCGCATATATAGAAAAGTGTACCATTCACCCTCAGGGCACATTCACATGAAAGCTTTTTGGCGCATTCCAAAGGCTTCAGCCTTGATCACATGCTAAGGTTACCTTGCGTTTCCACTGCATTTACTAAAACGCAATGAACGAGCCGCCAGTGTTTTGCGTTACTTTAATGCAAAACACCGGCAGCTTGTTCCCGAACGCAGGCGTTTCCATAGAAACGCCGATGCGATCGGGCCGAGGCCCGCCCCGGTGGGCGCGACTTTGTCTGCGTTTGCGTGCAAGCGCAGACAAAGCGCCACGTGTGGCGCTGGCCTTAGGGTGATGCCACACATGGCGTTTTTGGTCAGTTTTTGGCAGTTTACCATGCGTTTGGCTGCTTACAACCTGACAATTAAGATAATTGGGAAAAACAGACTAAAAACGGACCAAATGCGCAATGTGTGGCATCACCCTCATAAACACTGCAGCGCTGTACAATTGAAAACGCCAGACCGCGCTGTAAGCAGTCCAAGGCGCTGCCTCTCCCCAGGACCGCCCTTCTACGCGTTTTTAGGCCGTTTTTAAGCAGTCCGTTAAAAAAGGCATTTGTTTTTGACCAGTTTGAAACGATAATTGGTCAAACCTGTCAAAAACGCATCCGTTTTTTTTAACAGGCTGCTTAAAAACAGCCCTAAAACGTTTTCACAACGCCACATGTGCCATCACCCTAATGAATAATGAACCCTCATGAATACGCCCGACCTCTTACAGAAGGTCCGGCGTTTTCAATTGTAAAGCACTAATAACGGTTTCCGATAACGCTAACAGTGTAACACTGAGGCATATGCTGTAGCAGTAGGAGCTGCTTACTTTAGTTAGCAGCTTCTAGTGCAGTTTTTACAGGTGACAGGTCCCGGCACAACTAGCATCAACATTGTATTCAGAGATATTTTTTTTTTTCAAATAACTTGGATGGGTAAACCCAATGTTACAGCGTCTTCTCTAGCGTCACATTATTATTATCAGCTCGGCTGTATTCAGAGCTCCTGTAGTAGATAACAGAGTGATATATTCACCTCTCCAGCCACAGCAGCTGCAACTACAGACAGGGAAAGAACATTCCTACTTTTCAATACAGTTGTCAGTCATCAGCCACCAGTCCCATAGAAGAGAATAATAACGTGGTCACACATGCAAAGTACTGCACATAGGAGACTTGTTACAGTGATGTAAAGTTCTATTTTTACAAATGCAATTAGCATTTTTGTTTTATTATTTAAAAAACATCGGAAAATGCCTAACAATAGGTCAAGGCGCAAGGTGTACCCACGCAGGGGGATTAGTAATGAAAACAGAATTTTTTTGATACATAGCCAGCTTCAGTATCATTCAAAACAATAAAACATAGGAGAACCAGGGTGGGGAAGGGGACACAGGGGGAAAGAGAAAAGCATACAGGTAACAAGATCACAAGAAGAAATGCAATTAGCATTTTTAACAGTTTCCTTTTCTAATCAATTTTACCATAGATATGTGCTTATTATTTATAGTGTGGGGACGCAAAGGTCTTTATTACAACTTTATATGTGAAACAAGAATTCATGTATTCAAGAGATACAAAAATAAAATACAAAGACATACACTCACTGGCCACTTTATTAGGTACACCTGTCCAACTGCTCGTTAACACTTAATTTCTAATCAGCCAATCACATGGCGGCAACTCAGTGCATTTAGGCATGTAGACATGGTCAAGACAATCTCCTGCAGTTCAAACCGAGCATCAGTATGGGGAAGAAAGGTGATTTGAGTGCCTTTGAATGTGGCATGGTTGTTGGTGCCAGAAGGGCTGGTCTGAGTATTTCAGAAACTGCTGATCTACTGGGATTTTCACGCGCAACCATCTCTAGGGTTTACAGAGAATGGTCCGAAAAAGAAAAAACATCCAGTGAGCGGCAGTTCTGTGGGCGGAAATGCCTTGTTGATGCCAGAGGTCAGAGGAGAATGGGCAGAAGGGTTCGCGCTGATAGAAAGGCAACAGTGACTCAAATCGCCACCTGTTACAACCAAGGTAGGCAGAAGAGCATCTCTGAACGCACAGTACGTCGAACGTTGAGGCAGATGGGCTACAGCAGCAGAAGACCACACCGGGTGCCACTTTCAGCTAAGAACAGGAAACTGAGGCTACAATTTGCACAAGTTTATCGAAATTGGACAGTAGAAGA
The DNA here is from genome assembly GCF_040894005.1 of Engystomops pustulosus. Classification (NCBI taxonomy): domain Eukaryota; kingdom Metazoa; phylum Chordata; class Amphibia; order Anura; family Leptodactylidae; genus Engystomops; species Engystomops pustulosus. The sequence goes on from NC_092420.1 coordinate 28,107,166, forward strand.
TTGGAAAAACGTTGCCTGGTCTAATGAGTCTCGATTTCTGCTGCGACATTCGGATGGTAGGGTCAGAATTTGGCGTCAACAACATGAAAGCATGGATCCATCCTGCCTTGTATCAACGGTTCAGGCTGGTGGTGGTGGTGTCATGGTGTGGGGAATATTTTCTTGGCACTCTTTGGGCCCCTTGGTACCAATTGAGCATCGTTGCAACGCCACAGCCTACCTGAGTATTGTTGCTGACCATGTCCATCCCTTTATGACCACAATGTACCCTGTAACATCTGATGGCTACTTTCAGCAGGATAATGCGCCATGTCATAAAGCTGGAATCATCTCAGACTGGTTTCTTGAACATGACAATGAGTTCACTGGACTCAAATGGCCTCCACAGTCACCAGATCTCAATCCAATAGAGCATCTTTGGGATATGGTGGAACGGGAGATTCGCATCATGGATGTGCAGCCGACAAATCTGCGGCAACTGTGTGATGCCATCATGTCAATATGGACCAAAATCTCTGAGGAATGCTTCCAGCATCTTGTTGAATCTATGCCACGAAGAATTGAGGCAGTTCTGAAGGCAAAAGGGGGTCCAACCCGTTACTAGCATGGTGTACCTAATAAAGTGGCTGGTGAGTGTACATTGCCTATAAATGACAGATCCGCTTTAACCCCTATGGGACTCGGCCTATTTTGGCCTTAAGGACGCGGCCCCATTTTTTTTTCTAGATCTGCCCTGTGTCACTATAACTGCTCATAGCTTTGGGACGCTATAAGATATCCAGGGGATTGTGAGGGTGGTGACACACGTGGAGTTTTTGGGCCGTTTTTAGTAGTGCGTTTTCAAATCGGGAAAAAACGCATGCGTTTTTGACCAGTTTAAATTAAGATAATTGGTCAAACCTGTCAAAAACGCATGCGTTTTCAAAAAACATGCGTTTTTCAAAAACGCATGCATTTTTTACGATCTGAAAACGGCCCAAAAACGCCACGCGTGTCACCACCCTGAGATTGTGTTCTTGTGACACATTAAATTAGTTTAAGGGGTTACACCTGCGAAAGGAGTCGGTTCCGATCGCGGGTGTTAGGCCGCGGTCACACGTACCGCTAGGCGTCGGTTCATAACGCGACGCTGGCACACAGGGGGAGGTCCTCGGCCCGAACGCACATGCGTTTCCAGAGAAACGCATGCGATCGGCTTAACAATCGCATGCGTTTCCCTGGAAACGCATGTGCGTTCGGGCCGAGGACCCCCTCCTGTGCGCTAGCGTCGCATTATGAACGGACGCCTAGCGGTACGTGTGACTGCGGCCTTAGTGCGCGGTGTCAGCTGTGATAGACAGGGCTTAAAGGCATTTTTTACATACAAATGGATACATGTAAGAAAGAGTCATTTGGGGAGAAACTAGAAATAAACTATTGGCCTAAGTCCTGGAGACATCCATTCTCCATGTCCAGATATCTCCTGCTGTGCACTATTAGTTATATTGTGCTATAGAGTCAGTACAGAAACCCCCTTTATACACAGCCTGACCTCATGTTACATGGACTGCCCCCCACTTTGCAGGATACTCACAGGACACCAGTGATGATGGGAAATGGATAAGGTTGTGGATACATCCCTCGGCTTCAGGTCTGTCCACTCCATGATGCATCAAAGTTTCCATCTGTCAATTGTAAATCTTTACCACTGTAAGTCTATATTCACACACACGTGTGCCAAGCGTACCCTAGCACGTCAGGCACACGTCGGTGCTGGGGAGAGGACAAGTGGAAAGATAGGACATGTCCTATCTTTATCCCGGGTATGCAATGGTACAGTCCCGCACGCATACCTCCCAACATTTCTGGAAGGGAAAGAGGGACAAAATGGCGGCACGCAGAGCCACACCCCCAATCACTCCCTGGCCACGCCCCAAATTTTTACTATATTATAATAATAAAAATCATCTTCTCAATAATAATATTATTTTTTAAATTTAGCTAGGTTGAGATTTGAACCCAGAACCTGCACAGCGCATGTGCCATAAAGACACAGAGCCTCTATCCACTAGGCTACAAGCTTGGCAGATAGCAATTGGATGATGTTTGGTAACTAAGAGCTGTTAACTGCTACTGTTACACTGTGACACAGACAATGTAAAAAAAGAAAGGATTTTTTTAAATGTCTGCTCACTCCCGTGAATCCCAGGAGCCAAGGCAAAATATACTCTGTGTTGTCCGGTGCACGAGTCCTGGAGACAGATCATGAGTAAGAACAAAATTCGAAATGTTCGAAACACGTAGGTCCCTATGAAATATGCATCCTGTTTTAAGATTTTTTAAGCAATTTGGAGTGCCGGCCTGAAACTTTTCTTTCTCTACAGATTTAATGTACTGATATATAGAGAGGGATCTTCTCAGAGATTATTATTGTAATTATTGAAACAATTATTATTATTTTTATTATTATTATTATGGAGGCAATTATTATTATTTTTACTACTATTAATAATCGTCTCCATAATAATAAAAATAATAATAAAATTTATAATAATAATTGTCTGAATAATTACAATAATAATCTCTGAGAAGATCCCTCTCTATATATCCGTGTATTAAGCCTGTGTCACAGTGTAACAGTAGCAGTTACCAGCTCCTAGTTACCGAAAATCCCCCAAAAGATAATCATTGAGCTCATAGCTTAGTGGATAGAGGCTCTGTGTTGCTAGGGCAGTTGGACTATAGGGGGTCTGGGTTTGAGTCCTGGGCTAGGCAAAAATTGATTTAATTCCACCTTGTGTCTGGGGGGAACCCTAGAAGATGTAGTGACCATATATGGACAGATGGTGATCTGATCCTGATGACATGGTCCCTGCTCTCCACTAACCTGATGTATTTGCTTGGCGGGAAACAGAGCCAGGACAACCCCAGCCAGCGCGGGACCTGGAGGGAATATCCAGGACTATCTAGCAGTTGTGATATGCATGTGTTTTTCAAATGTGCTCATGTAAATTATGCAAACCACAAACCATGTTATATTACACTTGTATATGTCCCCTATGATTTGTAAAGTGCTAGGGAATTTGATGGCGCTAAATCAATAAAGTTTATTATTATTATATAGTGGAAATGCATATGTATTCTGGTAAAGCCCTACCTGGTTGCGTTTCCAATGCAGTCAAAACACATTAAAAACCGTGTGTGAACGTGGCCTAAGCCTTTAAAGGAAACCTACCACTTGAAGTGGCAGGTTTCAGATGGAAATACCGAGCACCAGCTCAGGGTGAGCTGGTGCCGGAGCTTATTTTTGTTAGTGTTTTAAACCGCGGTATCGCGGTTTAAAACACTTTTTAAACTTTATAGCCGGCGCAGGGAGGTACGCACTCGGCGCTTACCATGCGCAGGGCTCTCCTTCACTTCCTATGTAGCCGCTCACGCAAGGTCGTGAGCATGGTAAGCGCCGAGCGCGTACCTCCCTGCTATAAAGTTTAAAAAGTGTTTTAAACCGCGATACCGTGGTTTAAAACACTAACAAAAATAAGCTCCGGCACCAGCTCACCCTGAGCTGGTGCTCGGTATTTCCATCTGAAACCTGCCACTTCAAGTGGTAGGTTTCCTTTAACACATGTACCAAGTGCTTGCATACTGGGTACTGAAAAATATGCATATTAGGGTGATGCCACACATAGCGTTTTTGGTCCGTTTTTCCCAATTATCTTAATAGATAAACAGGTTGTAAGCAGCCAAATGCATGGTAAACTGCCAAAAACTGACTGAAAACGGATGTTTAAAAACGGACCAAAAATGCCATGTGTGACATCACCCTGAGGGCGCATTCATACGTTGCGTTTTGGTTGCGTTTTCATTGCATTTGAAACGCATTACAACAGCTGATGAGAGGTAATTTGCCTAATTACATTACCGTTTACGTTTGTTAACTCTATGTTAACGCATGCGTTAACAAAACACATGCTTTAGCGCGTATTACCCATGTTTATGGCCCGCACCTAGCCACATCTGTTTGCTACAATGGCCTGTACAAAATTGGTGCTTATCATGTTTTTACCCTAATGCCGGGTATTTTATTCATTGCGTTTTTGCATCTTTGTAAAAAGTTTCTTAACTTTGTCATGCTATGTGTGTCACCGGCCTGAATATATTTTTGCCTACAGCCCACAAATGCAGCGCTAGCGACTGGGATCGGGCTTGGCCCAAATGCATATGCAATTCTATGCAAACGCAAGAAATTGGTAACCAGAACAGTTCTGGGTACCATTTTCTTGTGTTTTCATTGAAATGTTTACGAGATCAGGCGAGTCCTGTTGCTGTACGTTAGCACAGCATTTGTAAAACAAGTGCTAGCGCTACACGTGACCACATCCTCAGACCGCGGTCACACGTTCCGCTAGTGTTGCATTCATAACGCGACGCTAGCGCACAGGGGGCGGGCCTCGGCCCGATCGCATATGCGTTTCTCTGGAAATGCATATGCGATCGGGCCGAGGACCGCCGTCTATGCGCTAGCGTCACTTTATGAACGCAACACTAGTGGAATGTGTTACCGCACCCTCAGGGCGCGTTCACATGTTGCGTTTTGGCCTGCGTTTTCATCGCGTTTGAAACGCATTACAACAGCTGATGAGAGGTGATTTGCCTAATTACATGACTGTTTACATTTGTTAACACAATGTTAATGCATGCCAAAATGCAACGTGTGAACACGACCTCAGGTAAGCATACGATACGAGTAAATAGCATCAGACTCGCTTGTAGGCAATAGGCCTTTGCTCTGCCAACCATCCAACTGCTGGAAAGTTTAGTAGCGTTAGGCGTTAGTTAATTTTCTTTGGACATAGAAAAACAAGAGTGTGTACATACACTACTAACTCCAAATGTATATTTAGCTAGAATTGACTGACATATGCTAGATCTCTATGTCTTTCTCTCCCGCAGATATGTGTAAAGTTAAATTTTGGCAAATGAAATGACTATAAAATGTAGCTGTCAGTGGGCCCGGAACTAATGCAAAGCTGCCGCATTCTCGCGGAAAACTTTCTGTGCTGCGCCGCTATTGACGTCAGAGCGCGACGGCGGCTAGGGGCGTGACGAGGTAGAAGAAGGGGAGGAGTCAGCCGAGGACCTCTGAACGACAATAAGACGCGTGTGGCCGGTGCAGGGGTCGGGACCATGAGCACCAAACACGTGACTTGCCGGTGAGCTAGGCCGGTACCGGGGGAGGCCAGGCATGTCCTGTGTAGACAGGCGGGTGCTGGGGACGGTGGTGTTGGTGGGCGGGACTCTGCTGAGTGTAAGTGGGTGGGTGCAGTACAGTGAGGACATGTGTGCACGGAGTATACGGGTCCTCACTACTGTCCTCAGGGGGTGCGGTACAGTGTGCCAGGGGAGGACTTCTTCCTCATAGTAAAAGCAGTACTGAGGGTATGGTACCAGATCCAGCGGACCTGTACATGAGGCCCACTCCCTGGTCTGTGCTCCTATACCCACCTCTGCCCTCTCCTTCCCCGTCTGGGCCAACCCCAACTGATCCATAAAGTCTCCTCCTTACAACAAATTCTCCTGTGTGGACACTGCAGAGTTTGTGTGACCTGTGGCACAATACTAAACAGATGAAATCCCCCAAAATATTAGATTTTGTTGCAGTTTTTGTTAAGGATGTCATATCATGTATTACAGTCCTGTGTATATACAATCTGTGCAGATTATTTCCCTAGGGGGTGGATGAGCTTCTTCAATAAAGGGTTTACCCATGGAAAAAAAGTTCTCAATATAAGCCCCTAGTGATGTGTACACAATAAAGATAATTTTTCATCTGCTTAGTTTACAATTTTACTGTTTTATTGCTGTTTTAGCTCCCATCACTTGGTAATGGTCAGTGTAAGCTTCTAGTGTGGGCGGGGACTCTCTAAGCAGACACTTCATGATTCCTCTATTCTGTGAGATGCTGTGTGCTGACAATGTGCTTAGATTATCAAGGTACAGGTGTATCTACACATTAAAGGGGTATTCCCATTTCCTCAAATAAATGTTATTGTTTTAATAATGAAAAGTTATACATTTTTCCAATATACTTTCTGTATCAATTCCTAACAGTTTTCTAGAGCTCTGCTTGCTGTCATTCTATAGAAAGCTTCATGGTTTATTTCCAGGGGACAGTAATCTGACCGTGGTCACAGGTGCACGGCTCGTTATATCACACGGCTCTGATTACTCTCTATGATATTAATGAGCGGTGCACCTGTGTGACCATGGTCATATTTCTATCCACTGGAAGTAACATAGAAGTTTTCTATAGAATGACAGCAAGCAGAGATCTAGAAAACTATGAGGAATTGATACAGAAAGTATATTGTAAATTTGTATTATTTTTAATACAAGCAATAACACTTACCAAAATGGGACAACCCCTTTTATTATTTAGCTTCTGATCATTCTACTAGTATGTGACATATAGAGATGAAATGGATATAACCCAAAATGACACTTTGCTGACTCGGCTATAACACACACCTCTGCTACATGCCTCCTTCCCCTGCTATAAATATCTTATCTTAACTGTAGCTTGTAGAATAATCAGAAAGTCATCTGCTGGAGAAATGTATAATAGGGCCAATCACCCATGACCCACATCTGCATCTTCTGACCTGCTCCTGATTGTTTTACTCCATCCATATGTGCCTTGTATAGTTACCTTATGGCCATTCTGGAATTCAGACCTACCGTAGTACTTACTTAGTACATGGCTACTTTCTGTTATGAACAGCACCACACCTGGACAATCCCTAAAACCTACACTTCCCCCTGCTTAGATAATATATGTATCTAATAGGCCTCCTTTAAACCACACTTGCCCTGTGTGATGTGAGACCCAAAAACCAGTGTTTTAAGGATGTCCGCATTTTATCTGAGTTTTGTAACCCAACATCCATCACAAACTTCTAATTTCTTCCCGCTTCTCTAAATCTTTGTTCTGTTTGTGTTCAGGTATTTTATACACGGAGTGTGCAGAGAAGGGAATCGCTGTTTGTTCTCACATGATTTGGCGAATAGTAAACCTTCTAACATTTGCCGCTTCTTCCAAAAAGGACAGTGCGCCTATGGATCCCGCTGCAGGTATGGAGCAAAGTTATACTGTATTTAAGGTTAATGTCACAAATTGCCTAGAGTTGGGGAGGGGACTTGCAGGGTTGTCCACTGTGACAAAACTAGGACATCTGTATTCAGTAATGGCTGCACACCCTGCTCCACCCACCAGAAGGCAGCAGGACACAGGAGGTCTTGTATCCTGCTTCCCAGGGATTATGTGGCCCACCTGGCAGCTTTACATTTTCCAGGTACATGAGTGAAATCTGCCTTCATATGGATTGTATGGACCCATATCTAATTGTGTTTTACAGATATGATCATGTTAAGACTTCCAGCTCTCCTGTTGTTTATTACAACCAAGATGTCCCAGCGGCTACAGTAGAGACCCCTCAAGCGTCATCCTCTGCAGTGGAAACCCCTCCAGTTGTCACCAAGAGCACCCCACACCGACGTGAGAAGAAGTCTATTGTTCTGAGAGATCGTGGTACGTGTTCTAGTTTATGTATCGCTGATAAAAGTACATTCAGCACTAGAATGTATCTTATTACAGCCTGTGAGCCCTCTCCATGCACCCGGCATATTATTACATCACATATCGGGATGGGCTTAATAGATCATGTAGATAATGAAAGAGGTTGTGACATGGAGGAAGAATTCATGGGATAAAATACCTGACGGCTGAACTTTAAAATATGCTATGAGCAGCTACCCAGACCAGAAGTCCTCTTTGAAGGAAAGTGCTATTGCTAAACATGAGATTGGGGTCAATGATCTTAATAGAAATTGAGTCGCAAGAAATTCAGCATGAAACTCTAGAGTTATAAAGATGTTTGTGTTCATAAATACCCGCATCATTAAATGTTACATAGATTGTTGGACATGGAATTCAGATTATTATGCAGATGTATAATATATAGAGATATGACTATAGTATAATAATACATGTACTAAACAATATCTAGAGGTAATATGCACACATACAGCTATAGTAAATCACTGTATAAGAATAGATGTTCTAGAAGGATTATTTAAAGGAAATTGCTATATAAAAAATACTCAAAGGTGTCTGATCATGTTTTATCTGCTGCTCAAGGAGTTGGTTCGCTTTCTTTTCTGTTTACCTTCAACTGAAGGAAAATGTCTGTTGTTAAGTTCTGTCATATTTTCAGATTTATGCGGATTATCTGAAGAAAAGGGCAGAGCCAATCCAGACCACGGCTCGAATCCTTGCAGTGATGCACAGGGTGGGGATCAGGGAGCAAAGCCACATTCTTACCTGGCAGCCATCTGCACTGGATTAGAAGAAGTGGAAACAGCCGCCCCTTACCCTGAAGGCCCACACCAGCTTTGTCCCTATGCAGCTGCAGGGACGTGTCACTATGGAGAAAGCTGTGTCTATATCCATGGAGAAGTGTGCGAGATCTGCAGCCTACAAGTACTTCATCCATATGACCAGGAACAGAGGAAATCCCATGAAAAGGTGCGGCATTCTGCTCCACATCTGTTTAGTTTAATGCAACCCTTCACCCCTAGACAATGGAGGTCAGAGCATTCTTTGTAATAGGAGTTGGTATCCCAGGGATGGACTCTACATAGGGAGAGTATAGTTGAAAGGTTTTCAACCCTTAGACCTGTAATTGATGCAACAATTACCATGTGAACACACTCTCAAATATGAAAGGGCTTGTTTCGTAGGTGAGCTGTAGCTTTTAACTGTTTGATTTTGGAAAGGTGAAGTTAATAATATAATAGCTGTATAGGTTCATCGCCTTGTATATACACGAGCTTAACATTTGCTTCCTCCTCCAGATGTGTATGGCAAACTTTGAACACGAGATGGAAAAGGCCTTTGCTTTCCAGGCCAGTCAGGATAAAGTATGCAGTATCTGCATGGAGGTCGTGTACGACAAATCTTCTCCCTCTGAGCGGAGGTTTGGGATCCTGTCGAACTGCTGTCATACATATTGCCTCTCCTGTATCAGACAGTGGCGGTGTGCCAAACAGTTTGAGAATCCGGTTATCAAGTAAGTGTCGCACATTATCATTGCTGTTCTATGTTTTTGTCAGGGAACAAACTGTGCTGAGTACTGCCTCTCTCTGGTGAAACCGTATACTGCAGTAGACATTTAAAAGGAACCTTTCACCAAGGTTTTACTTCACTAAACTACCAGCCTCCTCAGATTGGGTATGAAATGTCTTTTCTTGAATTTCTCTTTTCTGTTCAATTTCCAGCAGTTTACCCCAAGGTCAGGCAAATATGACTCTTCTCATCCCATTTTCACATGAGATAAGTCAAGTTTATTGGTTGAGGGGAAGGTGGTGTCACTTCAGAAGTCCCTCTTCTATAGTGCCTAGCAACCATGCTTTTTGTGTCACATTAAAGCTAACAATCTCATCTTTCAAATCCCATCTGTTTTGTGATCTACAGACCCGGAGATACTGAAAGTTAAATTTAGTCGGGAACTGGATCATTATCTGCAGATCACATTTCCAACTATGTCTTTAGCTGTCTGTATCTCCAGTTCTGTAGCTCACATAGCTGTAAACCTGATGTGATCTGAAAGATGACATCTGTATCTTTTTAATATGACCATATTTTTCGAGATAGAGGCTTCTGCAGTGACACTACCCCTTCAACCACTACTCATCAGGGGGCTGGTAGTTTATTGGGGTCAAACCTGGACACAGGTTCTCTTTCATTCACAGTAAAAAAAATTTAAAAATGCACTGTATGAAGACAAAACGCTCTATAATTTAAGTTGCTCTCGCACCATAGTTCTTGAGGCTTGCACCCGTGTCTAAGAGGTCCCCCAACCTCCTATTATAAAGAGTATTCTTTGCCTGTATGCAGTTATAGACTTTTGATTTGCTCATTTATATATTCTGTTCCATGTTTCCTCTTCAGGTCATGTCCAGAATGTCGCGTCATATCGGAGTTTGTTATCCCCAGTGTATACTGGGTAGAGGATCAGTCCAAGAAGGATGAACTTATCGAGGCTTTTAAGCAAGGAATGGGGTGAGTGTAACATGTTGTAATGTGTTTGTGCAGTATGTAAGAAATTTGTGAATCTAATTGCTTAAAAAAAAAAAACTCCAATTATTCTGTTTTTAGTAAAAAAGCTTGCAAGTATTTTGATCAGGGACGTGGTACCTGCCCATTTGGGGGTAAGTGCCTGTACCTGCATGCGTATCCTGACGGAACCAGAGCAGATCCAGAAAAGCCACGGAAACAGCTGGGATCAGAAGGCACAGTGAGGGTAAGGGGCTCTGCTTATTCATTACTTTTACTGTAACTCTAATAGATTTGTGTTTCTCAGAATTTTTTTTTTTCCCCTCAAAAAAATGGGTAATTTCTATACACACACGTACGCTGTGCAGCGTTGTGTAATCTGTTTGAGCTATATAAATAAATAAATAAAAAAAAAAAATCATATCACAACTACAACTACAACTACATTTGATCAAATATAATCCCATCTTCATCTTCTGGAGTATCATCATAACTCTCCTGAAGTTCCAGTGTGCACTTTTCTAGCATGAGCCCCAATCTTTTATGTAGCTGCTCCCTACAGCTCCCTCTTCATTGCAGCTTACCCCTACTTCTCATGCTGCTTGCTCATCTGTATGCAGTTCTGGTCACCCTTCTATTTTCGCATCAGGATTGTGTTTCAAGGCTCCACAAAGAGATTCACAAAAAGTTTCAGTCAGTCAGGAGTGTAATTTTTATATACAATTCCTACTCCTGACTGGAACTTTTTGTGAATCTCTCTGACGCCTTGAAACAATAACCTGATATGAATCCAATCCAAACAAAGGCAGGCAGAGCAGCCAGGAAAATGGCTGCAGGTAGCTAATGAGAGAAAATTAGAGATGTGCTTATTTCAGCTAATTTTACTCTCGTTAGCTATCTGCAGCCATTTTCCTGGCTGCTCTCCCTGCCTGTTTGAAGAACTACTGTAAAATATTGAAACTGTGCAACCAATCCAAAGTTAGAGTCAGGAGTGAAATTTTTATATACTACTCCTGACTGGAACTTTGTGAATCTCTATGGCACCTAGAAACACAATCCTTGTGTAAAATTACACCAGAACCTAGCTGGTACCATATAAAAGATATAGCTGTTGGAGGTGTGCCCCTGTAATTGGTGTGTATTTTTGGAGCAGGGCTCTCTACTGTGAAGGCCGAAACCTTGAGCTACAGCTTATTATTTTTGGGGAAAGGCACATAACGCTTAGTATTGGAACAGTTTTTTGTGCTGCATTATATCCTCCTAGAACCAGTGTTAAGTCTCCATACACACTTCACAGTGGAAAACTGCTCTCCTTCTTGACTTCCTCAGCTCAGGATTTACCTCTCATGCATGTACAGTCAATAGAGAGGTGTTAAGGTGATGCCCATTGTAATGAGAAATATCTTTTCTATGTGTGATCAGAAAGTGGTGTCACCTGATGCATGTTTGGATTTCATTGCAGTTCTTCAATGCAGTCAGGCTATGGGACTTTATCGAGGATCGGGAGAATCGCAGTGTCCCCGCTTCGGATGCAGAAGTATCGGAGCTCGGCGACCTGTTCATGCAATTGTCTGGAGCCGACCAGCCGGATGCAACGACTTCTAACTAAACCGTATTTGTTAGGAAGTAGAGAATAGAGACTGATGTAGTGCGGTGGTGGCTGAACCAAGTGTCCTTCCCCTGAGAAAATAAAAAGTGATGTTGTCCTGACTCCAGGACTCCAAGTGCTCAGCCCCCGCCCTGTCGGCTCCTTGCATCACCGCTTGTTATTTTGTATTGCGTAGAAATGTAATGTACATTCTCATAAAGTATGTAATCACATCATGCGCTATTCTACAGACTGTTCAGATTTAGTACTCGAGATGAGATCTGTGTCCCAGCGGCTAGGATTAGCTCTGGCCTTAAAGGGGTATTCTCATCTTGGATGTCTACGGATATGCCACGAATGTCTGTCTGATTTTTAGGTTTAAAAAAATTTCCCCCTTGAAGTGAATAGCAGGGGGTGGCTGTTGGTTCCACCTCTTCTATAGAAATGCCAAGAATGTCTAAGATGAGAATATGCCAGTAAATTGCTATCAATTGTGGATAATGAATGTTTTTAATCAATTTTTTTCATAAATGTGGGTTTTTTTTCTTGCATTAGTTTTGATGGGCGAAAACCAGGTGCAGGACTTTCCATTTTACCCAATCTGTCCCTGAACCTAGTTTTGGCTGACGATAGACAATGCAAAAAAAAAAAGAGATGTGAACTGGGCCTGGAGTCGTACACGTTTAGCACAATCTTCTTTGTGTCTGGGTGGGTGAGTGCACAGTGGAAGATTTTTTTTTTTTTTTTTTTGTGGATTTGATTTTTTTTTTCTTTTTTTTTTTTCCTCCCTCAGTTACTCATCTCTCTGTGATGTTGACGTGGAACTTTTTAGTAAATGGTTTTTCAATGTTTTATAACTTGTAAGGCTATGGTCATGTGTGACACTGCACCAACATCAGAGAGTTGAATGCCTCAATGGCAGAAATCACTCATAGGAATATATGATGCAAGGACTCTCTGTCTGCCAGACTGCAGCACCGGTTCTGTGACGGTTCTTACAACATTGACGTTGCAGTTTGGCCAGCAGTCTGTTTTCACAGGCTAAACACTTTTTTTCTGCAGCCATCCTTAGGCTAGATTTCACACAGTTCATCTTAGTGATGTGTTGGGAGTCCCTGCAGAACAGCAGCACCGATACTGTATTACAGGGACTCCTTGCATCATATAATCTCTGCACTGTGGTAGGTCCTTTTTGAAATCTGGCTAATGCATGATCCGATTCATGGACTGTCCAGTTGTGTGCAGCCTTGTCACCTTGTGTGACCTCAGCCTTACCACATTGTGTTTGCTCTTTCCAGGAACAAAGAAGAATTGCAGAGCCCAACACAATGCGGTTTCCTCTATGATCGGGGTCTTCTCTATCCCATCCAGTTGGTTAAAAAAAAAAAAAGCTGTAGCAGGGATAGGATATACACTGGTTTTTAAAAACTTGAACCACTGTGTGAAAATGCTTCTGGAAGCTGGGAAATGTAATTAGTTTTTTTTTCACTGTCTCCTAGTCCTGTTCTATTAGATGTGTAAAAGCAATAGATGAGTAACACTGCTCTGATACATCACCAGCATGAAAGGGTCGGCACAAGTCTAGAAGATCTTCAGTCACCATTCATCCTGATTGTGTGCTCCTATCTGAATGTAGTTGCAGGTATGTTACCCCTGTCTATAGGACTCTCCCATAGGCAGCGAATGAAGCGGTAACACCCAACCTGGGGCTCCAGTCTGATAGGGGACTAGACCCCCCACATTGTCACTTCATGTTCCTGATGCTGCAGGAGATGCTTCCTACAGATAAATGTGTATTTTACAGTATTCTTGTATATTTTGTGTACAGACCACACACTGTAAGGTTCAGTAACCTGCAAAGGCTACATCTGTCTACTCTATATCTTTGTCATAGGGGAGAACCTGTCCACATAGGCTCTAAATGTTTGGAGCTCATCCTCTGCTCACATTAGTCACCATTCTTGGGCAGAGCATCCCTTCCACTCTGTAGTGTCCTGTAGGAGGTTGTGGGATTGTATTATTAACCAGTCGGTCACAATGTTGATATGTAATGCGGTGCTTCAATGTGTATGGTTTATTCCACCCCAAAATCTTCTGTATTAGGACATAGCAGGATGTATTCACATAGTAATGGAGAAATGGAGCAGAAGCGTGTGTACAGTGTACACCAATCACATGTATCCGGGAGGCTGTGTGCATTAATAAACTATATCAAGGCCTGACCCTTCTCTTATTATACTTGTCACTTATACCTCATAGGATTAACATCACATTAGACTTTACAGGAGACTTCTGTATGGCATAGAATCAAGGACGGTTTCAGTAGGCCCCTGGGCGACAGACCCTCAGAGGGCCCCTCTGCAGTGAATTCTCATGGTAGTATTAAAATGTAAGAAAACAGTCTCCTGTTCCCTAGTTTTTCACACCAAACAGCCCCTTGTGGTTATTTTATATGCAGCCCTCCTCACCCCCTATAGATGCCTTATGTGGGCCCCCCAGCAGCTTTGGGCCCCGGCACTTGCCCAAGTATGCCCAGTGCTGGTGCGGACCCTGCATAGAATGACGATACCATGAACTTTACTCATAGGAGTCCATGGGGCACATGTATCTTAGGCTTTGTGTTTCTGCTGCCTTCTCTTTTTAGTCGTCCGCTCCTCAGATGTGTTTTAGGAGTTTTTCCCCTTAATACATCCGTGTTGGGGCTCATCCAGAAGGGTGTTTTTGACATCATCATGACCCATCTGGGTCTGTTCATGTATTTTATTTTTGTCCACTGATGTGCAGATAGTGTGAAATAATTACAGCATGCGCTATTTTGTTTCCTGACATACATTGCCACAGACCACCATAGAAGTCAATGGATCACCAAAAATGGGCAGGGCAATAAGAAGTAGATTAGAAGCCCATCAACTTTTTTATGTGGCCGTGAAAAAAAAGAAAGTATGTGGATACAATACAGACTGCGCACAGATATAACACATCTGCATTTCTTTTTGCGGACACATCTGTATGAATGAGCCCTTAGAGGGTTTTCCCTCCAAGCAAGTTACGGCCTGTGGATAGGGCCTCACTTTAAGATCTTTAGTTAGTTAGTTTAGTAGTTGGTAGTTATGTTTTAAAATGTGTAACTTTTGGGGGAAAAAATTACAGCTTTCATATCTGGAATCGGGTGATAACTCCAGGAACACAGCAGGAAACATTGAAGGGAGAATTGCATAGATGCAAAAAGTCGAATTATACATATGTGGGATGCCCGGGGAGGTATACAGATACACTATCAAATTAAATGAACATACTCTGAATGACAACCCTGTCATCATCATCACTAGTTTTTGTATTACAGTATTTTTCAAACTATAAGGTGCACCGGACTATAAATGCCTGGTAAAATGTCTAGGTTCATATATAAGGCACACCTGATTATAAGGCACACCTGATTATAAGGCGCACCTGATTATAAGGATGAATGACCAGCATGGGGCAGACCTGTGCACAGTACAAGGCAGCTGTTGTCTGTAAGTACGGTTCATATATAAGGCGCACCTTTGATTTCTGAGAAAATCAAAGGGTTTTTTGGACGCCTTATAGTCTGAAAAATACTGTATATCAGGCCTCGTATGTTTGAGCCTTATACAGCTGCCGTCTGGCTCTTCACTCAGGTATATTGCTCAGTCACATCCAGGATTGTTAGGACTCCTCAGAGGCGTCACCTAGGACAGAGGACAGTGATGGAGGACCCTGGACACCAAAACCATTGAAAAAGGAAGGGGGAATTCAGATTATCATTGTAGCTTTCCCTCCAGTCCTCACTGGGGCGATGTCTGTGTGTAGAGACAGGTCTCCGAGCTGTAACCTCTCCGTAGTTTCACCACCAAGTCTGTGACCTCCCCACGTATCCTTACAACAAAGGGCTAAATGGTGATGTGAACGTGGCCTAATATACCAGTTCAGTGTATGGTACGGATGCTATTGGCATAGGCTGTGAGTTATTTGTTGGGGAATACGAATTACACCTAGACCAGTGGTGGCGAACCTATGGCATGGGTGCCAAGGGG
This sequence comes from Engystomops pustulosus, assembly GCF_040894005.1. Classification (NCBI taxonomy): domain Eukaryota; kingdom Metazoa; phylum Chordata; class Amphibia; order Anura; family Leptodactylidae; genus Engystomops; species Engystomops pustulosus. Next base: position 28,122,902 of record NC_092420.1, read on the forward strand.
GCACTCAGAGTGCTCTCTGTGGGCACTCAAGCTCAACACAGAGTTCACCAGACAGGACAAGAAAGAATCGGATGGCAGTTCCACACAAGTCAAGATTTGCTGATCTCGGTGCTATTTTAACCCTTTAATCGCCATATGTCCTAATAGTGTGGCACCTCAGTGGCCAAGCATGTATGAGATGCGTCCTGGATTATAGAAGCCATAACTTTGCATCCCCGGCACCTAAAATCTCTTGGCAGCTTGGGACTGAAGGAAAAGGGGAAATAAAAGTGTGGAGAGGACCGGATTATCTTTGTAGGTCCTCCTGCTGTCCCCACGACTCTTCCTGTTCAGCAGGACCCTGAAGAGAAGCTACAGTGATAGCGCGGATTTGACCTCCTGCTTTCAATTGTATTGGTGTCCTCAGGAGGCAGGTATCATTGAAAGTTGTGGGCAGAGGTCGCATTAACGCCTCACCACGCGTCATAGACGCGTGATGAGGCGCCATTACCCCCCAAAATAATTGCCATGCGTAAAGATACGCTTGGCAATTATTCCGTGTAGCGCGCACGCTGCAAAGGAGGGGAATGTCAGTAGCGATCGCAGCGCGCGCCGGGCCGCTCAGCAGGATGCGGAGATGTGTGGGATTTGTGAGCGCCGGCCCCGCGATGCTGCTGCTCCAGGTCTCAATGCCCGCGGTTATGTGATCCCGGCGGGACCTGAGAGAAGTGCCGGGTGAGTGTGAGCCGCGGCCGGGGGTACACTGCACTCTGTGTATACGCTGGGTGAGTGTGTGCTGCGTGTGTCTGCCATGTGCTGTGAGTGTGTGGTGTGCGAGTGAGTGAATGCTGTGCACTGTGAGTGTGCCATGCGCTGTGTGAGTGTGTGTGGTGAGTTTGTGCTCTGCACTGTGTGAGTGTGTGCTATGCACTGTGAGTGTGTGCTGTGCGCTGTGTGTGTGTGTGTGCTGTGAGTGTGTGCTGTGAGTGTGTACCGTGAGTGTGTACCATGCGCTGTGTGTGTGTGCAGTGGTGTGTGCTATGTGCTGTGTGAGGCTGCTGTGTGTGAGTGTGCGAGGGAGTGAGTGTGTACCGTGCGCTGTGTGTGGTGTGTGTGCGCTGTGCGAGGGAGGGAGTGAGCGTGCGCTGTGCGAGGGAGGGAGGGAGTGAGCGTGCGCTGTGCGAGGGAGGGAGTGAGCGTGCGCTGTGCGAGGGAGGGAGTGAGCGTGCGCTGTGCGAGGGAGGGAGTGAGCGTGCGCTGTGCGAGGGAGGGAGTGAGCGTGCGCTGTGCGAGGGAGGGAGTGAGCGTGCGCTGTGCGAGGGAGGGAGTGAGCGTGCGCTGAGGGAGTGTGCGTGCGCTGTGCGAGGGAGGGAGTGAGCGTGCGCTGTGCGAGGGAGGGAGTGAGCGTGCGCTGTGCGAGGGAGGGAGTGAGCGTGCGCTGTGCGAGGGAGGGAGTGTGCGTGCGCTGTGCGAGGGAGGGAGTGAGCGTGCGCTGTGCGAGGGAGGGAGTGAGCGTGCGCTGTGCGAGGGAGGGAGTGAGCGTGCGCTGTGCGAGGGAGGGAGTGTGCGTGCGCTGTGCGAGGGAGGGAGTGAGCGTGCGCTGTGCGAGGGAGGGAGTGAGCGTGCGCTGTGCGAGGGAGGGAGTGAGCGTGCGCTGTGCGAGGGAGGGAGTGAGCGTGCGCTGTGCGAGGGAGGGAGTGAGCGTGCGCTGTGCGAGGGAGGGAGTGAGCGTGCGCTGTGCGAGGGAGGGAGTGAGCGTGCGCTGAGGGAGTGTGCGTGCGCTGTGCGAGGGAGGGAGTGTGCGTGCGCTGTGCGAGGGAGGGAGTGAGCGTGCGCTGTGCGAGGGAGGGAGTGAGCGTGCGCTGTGCGAGGGAGGGAGTGAGCGTGCGCTGTGCGAGGGAGGGAGTGAGCGTGCGCTGTGCGAGGGAGGGAGTGAGCGTGCGCTGTGCGAGGGAGGGAGTGAGCGTGCGCTGTGCGAGGGAGGGAGTGAGCGTGCGCTGAGGGAGTGTGCGTGCGCTGTGCGAGGGAGGGAGTGTGCGTGCGCTGTGCGAGGGAGGGAGTGAGCGTGCGCTGTGCGAGGGAGGGAGGGAGTGAGCGTGCGCTGTGCGAGGGAGGGAGGGAGGGAGTGTGCGTGCGCTGTGCGAGGGAGGGAGTGTGCGTGCGCTGTGCGAGGGAGTGTGCGTGCGCTGTGCGAGGGAGGGAGTGAGCGTGCGCTGTGCGAGGGAGGGAGTGAGCGTGCGCTGTGCGAGGGAGGGAGTGAGCGTGCGCTGTGCGAGGGAGGGAGTGAGCGTGCGCTGTGCGAGGGAGGGAGTGAGCGTGCGCTGTGCGAGGGAGGGAGTGAGCGTGCGCTGTGCGAGGGAGGGAGTGAGCGTGCGCTGAGGGAGTGTGCGTGCGCTGTGCGAGGGAGGGAGTGTGCGTGCGCTGTGCGAGGGAGGGAGTGAGCGTGCGCTGTGCGAGGGAGGGAGTGTGCGTGCGCTGTGCGAGGGAGGGAGTGAGCGTGCGCTGTGCGAGGGAGGGAGTGAGCGTGCGCTGTGCGAGGGAGGGAGGGAGTGAGCGTGCGCTGTGCGAGGGAGGGAGTGAGCGTGCGCTGTGCGAGGGAGGGAGTGAGCGTGCGCTGTGCGAGGGAGGGAGTGAGCGTGCGCTGTGCGAGGGAGGGAGTGAGCGTGCGCTGTGCGAGGGAGGGAGTGAGCGTGCGCTGTGCGAGGGAGGGAGTGAGCGTGCGCTGTGCGAGGGAGGGAGTGAGCGTGCGCTGTGCGAGGGAGGGAGTGAGCGTGCGCTGTGCGAGGGAGGGAGTGAGCGTGCGCTGAGGGAGTGTGCGTGCGCTGTGCGAGGGAGGGAGTGAGCGTGCGCTGTGCGAGGGAGGGAGTGAGCGTGCGCTGTGCGAGGGAGGGAGTGTGCGTGCGCTGTGCGAGGGAGGGAGTGAGCGTGCGCTGTGCGAGGGAGGGAGTGAGCGTGCGCTGTGCGAGGGAGGGAGTGAGCGTGCGCTGTGCGAGGGAGGGAGTGTGCGTGCGCTGTGCGAGGGAGGGAGTGAGCGTGCGCTGTGCGAGGGAGGGAGTGAGCGTGCGCTGTGCGAGGGAGGGAGTGAGCGTGCGCTGTGCGAGGGAGGGAGTGAGCGTGCGCTGTGCGAGGGAGGGAGTGAGCGTGCGCTGTGCGAGGGAGGGAGTGAGCGTGCGCTGTGCGAGGGAGGGAGTGAGCGTGCGCTGTGCGAGGGAGGGAGTGAGCGTGCGCTGTGCGAGGGAGGGAGTGAGCGTGCGCTGTGCGAGGGAGGGAGTGAGCGTGCGCTGTGCGAGGGAGGGAGTGAGCGTGCGCTGAGGGAGTGTGCGTGCGCTGTGCGAGGGAGGGAGTGAGCGTGCGCTGTGCGAGGGAGGGAGTGAGCGTGCGCTGTGCGAGGGAGGGAGTGTGCGTGCGCTGTGCGAGGGAGGGAGTGTGCGTGCGCTGTGCGAGGGAGGGAGTGTGCGTGCGCTGTGCGAGGGAGGGAGTGTGCGTGCGCTGTGCGAGGGAGGGAGTGAGCGTGCGCTGTGCGAGGGAGGGAGTGTGCGTGCGCTGTGCGAGGGAGGGAGTGTGCGTGCGCTGTGCGAGGGAGGGAGTGTGCGTGCGCTGTGCGAGGGAGGGAGTGAGCGTGCGCTGTGCGAGGGAGGGAGTGAGCGTGCGCTGTGCGAGGGAGGGAGTGAGCGTGCGCTGTGCGAGGGAGGGAGTGAGCGTGCGCTGTGCGAGGGAGGGAGCGTGCGCTGTGCGAGGGAGGGAGCGTGCGCTGTGCGAGGGAGGGAGGGAGTGTGTGTGTTGTGCGTGGTGATTTTTTTTTTTTATAAATAGCATCTATTAACATTATATACGGCTATTATATATTATTTAGTTATATGTATTACCGAATTTTTCATACTCCTCCTCGAGTCAAAATACTCCTCAAAAATAGTAAGAGGAGTATTTTTACCCTTTGGGAAAAATGTTAGTGCGACCTCTGGTTGTGGGAGAACAGCTTAGAAATTAAATAACTGCTTATATTGGCACTCTGTGATAAATGATTGGGTTTTGGTTGTAGTCTGGACACTCAGTCTCTAAAAGGTTCGCCATCACTGACCTGGACTCTCAGTGTGACCGTGTTGTGGTCGCCCACAGTGCTGACGCCATTACCTCTCCCGTAGTCGGGCTACAGGAGGACAGGTTTGGTGGGGTCCCACATGTGGATGTAATGCTGTGAGGGGGGATCACAGGACTGTGCGGAGAGGTACAGGACGCTCTACAATAACTCGCTGCTGGTCTCCACGCCTGACATGGAGCCGCTCAGCGTTTAGCTGCATGTGTGTAATACTATCTTGTCCTTGTCAGTGTTTTCAGGAGCTGCTCTCAGGATTTTCCTTTTAGTCAGAGCAGAGAACATATTTAGTATTCACTGTATCTAAAACAAATATATTGGACGCCATGTGTCCTACACAATTCGCAGGTTTATATATAGATTAAAATGTAACATTTAACCCCTTCCCGCCGCAGCCCCTTTTTCATTTTTGCGTTTTCATCTTTCACTCTCCACCTTCAAAAATCAATTTTTCCATGTAGAGAGCTGTGTGGGGGCTTGTTTTCTGCGTGAGATATTGCACTTCATTGCGGCAGTATTTAATATTCCATCCTGTGTACAGAGAAGCAGGAAAAACTTTTTTAAATGCAGTGAAATTGGTGAAAAAATGCATTTGCACTATTTTCTTGTGGGCGTGGATTTTACGGCTTTTACTGTGCTGGCTTATCCATATGTCTCAATTTTTTTTGAGAAACAGGTCTCTATCATTTGACATTAATAACTTGATCAATATCGGTCAAGGAAATCCTCCAGGAATCGGGGCTTTACCAGGAATAGGATGGATCCTTTCAATAAATAAAGGGAGAACTGTAAATCCTTCTCCCATAATACCCTTTAGCCAGTGCTCCATAATGATCACTGTATCATCCCTTCTGCTCCTTCAGGGAAACCAATACATCAAAAATTAGAATGTCTAGAACCATTTTCCAAATCAATTAACTTGATATTGATATCTAGTTCATTGATATTAGCCAGAGGCCCACCATAGACCTAGTGACATCATCAGACCCTGAGGATGAGGTCAAACGCTGTGTCGGGTCTTTCAGAAGATACGCCATAGCCTTAGAATTGTATCCCATAGCTAATGTGTATATGGTCAGGTAGTCAGTAAGAAAGGATGTAATAGGTGTTAATCTGTAAACCACTAGATCTGACCAATAGCAGTGAGACCTTCAAAGGGCCAAGTATAGAAGGTCTCCTGTAGGTAGAGAGCAATGACACCGTGCTCCACCGAAACTGAGTAGTGTTGTGGTGTGACCGGCAGAGACCATGCAGGGAGAGCCTCAGGCGGCACAGATACTATATAGAGAAGCGAACTTTTGTGTTCGGCAATAAAACCTGCTACCACTAGATGACAGTCTCTACCTGACTTAGGCAAAAAATATCATGGGGACATAAGATAAAAATAATAATACCATATATACTCGAGTATAAGCCGACCCAAGTATAAGCAGAGACCCCTAATTTTACCACCAAAAACTAGGAAAACCTATTGACTCGAGTATAAGCCGAGGGTGGGAAATGCATTGATCACAGTATAATATACAGCCCAGCTTTCCCCCAGCAGTATACAGCCAGCCCAGCCTGCCCCCAGCATTAAAAAAAAAAAAAAAAAAAACTTATATACTCACCCTCCAGTGGCCCCGGTGTGCAGCGCTGCTCCCCCGATGTCCGCGCGTCTCGTCTTCAGGCTTCCACGCCCGTCTTCTTTCTTCTGCTGGGCACGGCATTGCTCTCTCCCGGACGGCGCCTAGTATGATGCGCCGCTGCTGACGTCATACTAGGCGCCGCACGGGGAAAGAACATGGCGGCGCCCAGCAGAAGACAGGCGCGCGGAAGCCTGAAGACAAGTCGCGCGGACATCGGGGGAGCAGCGCTGCACACCAGGGCCACCGGAGGGTGAGTATATAAGTTTATTATTTTTTAAGTATTTTTTAACTCGTGTATAAGCCGAGGGGATGTTTTTCAGCACATTTTTTGTGCTGAAAAACTTAGCTTATACACAAGTATATACGGTAATTATTTATATAGTGCACACAGATTACGCAGCACTGCACAAAGCTTGCCAAATCAGTCCCTGTCCCCAATGGGGCTCACAATCTAAACAACCTACCAGTATGTTTTGGAGTGTGGCAGAAAACCAGAGGACACAGTGGAAACCCACGCAAACACGGAGAAAACATTCAAACTCTTTGCAGATGTTGACCTGGGTGGGATTTGAACCCAGGACCCCAGCGCTGCAAGGCAGAAGTGCTACCCACTCAGTCACCGTGCCGCCCTAAACTAGGGCAGAATCTCTTCTTTCAAAGGAATCTTGAATTTTGTTTCTAGGTGCCATGGATCCAGAGATATTCAGGTTTAAAGTGAGAATATCGAAAAACGTCAGTTTAACAGTTAATATCTCCGTTTTCCTGACACTTAGAAACAAATTTAACAAACAAGAGACAAATTTAGATTCATATAAAAGATGAGACCCTCTTCTTTCATAGAAAAAAAGAAGTGAGGTTCTACGTGACACAGAGCCAGAGATACAGGCCCCTGAATTCTGCCCCCCCTCCCCCTCCAGATTCTTAGCCGGCAGCTACAGGAGCTGCTGCACCTCACAGATAATGGAAATATTTACTTTATATGTCACTACTTTCTGATAAGGGATAATAGCAACTAATATTCATGTTTTTAGCCTTTCTCTATGCAGAACTTTCTCTCTTATTGCCTTTTATTTTTTCATTTTTGCAAAAAATGATCCGATGAACATTCGATCCTCTTCGCCTAATGTCGCTATTATATATTAGGATTGCGACCCAGAACGTGTCCATAAAGTTATATGTAACACCAAAAACACTAATTCAACATGTTCTGGAATAAAGTTTTTATTTCACACCATCCTCCATTATTTACACTGTGGGGAATTGCTCTGGTAGTTGACTGGTAGCAGTGCAGGAAGCAGTGACACACGCAGGTTTAAAGTCCACCTTAAGTGTTTATTCACACTTGCAAAACAGAACACAAATTCAGCCTTGGCTTAGGGACATGCAAAAACGTTACAAAAGTAATTCCTGCCCGGCTAGGCGCTGTCTAACACATTTGAGGACCCTAGCTATCCGGGTAACGGGCTGCCTGGCACCCGCTCTTGGCCAGCAGTAAGACAGGAGACCCTCAGTTACCTTTGCTGTGAGAATGCAATCTCGCTTTCAGCTCTCCAGGTAGGGCCTCTCCTACTGCTTCTGGCCTGCAGACTAAATCAGACCCTAACGAGGCCTGTGACCCGCACCTGTGGGCAATTCACAAACCCAGGACCGAAGCCCGGGTGGAGTAGGAGTCCCACTACCAGCCTACCCCTACTCCATAATAAGCAGGCCCAGTACGGACATTACCAATGTGTCTGTGTTAGCTAGGCCAACACAGACAAAACAGACTATTCCTGCTTATCATATCTGCATTAACCCTTGGGTTACTGCAGACAAACCCAGGGCTTTTACCACCTGCATTTCATCTGCCTGTAGGACATATAGCGGTTTTCCCAAATGACACCTCTCACTTTCTCACAATACCTATGTTATGACGTTCTCACTAAAATTCAAACAAAGCACTGAGGGTTCTGTTATTGTGCGGCTAATACAATGGCGCACATCTAAAAGTGACTTTTGTTATGTCATTAGCTTGGTTTATGGATATATAGTTATTTATTTGGGTGACCATCTCCTGTCTAAATATCTATCTGTCTAGTTATCGATCTCCTATAATCTGACCATTTATATATCTAACTTTTTCTCTATGTATTTATCAATCAATCTTCTCTCTCACTTCTACTGTATTTATCTCTCATATCCATCTCCTGTATATATCATCTACTTTATATTCTGCATCTAGAAATCTCTATCATCTTTCATATTTATCTTCTATCATAATAATTATAATTACCGTATATACTCGTGTATAAGTCGAGTTTTTCAGCACAAAAAATGTGCTGAAAAACGTCCCCTCGGCTTATACACGAGTCAATACTGACTAAAATTGACTAAAAAAATAATAAACTTATATACTCACCCTCCGGTGGCCCCGATGCGCAGCGCTGCTCCCCCGATGTCATCGCGGCTCCTCTTCTGGCTTCCCGGCTGTTCTTCTTCCTTCAGCGTGCTGGGCGCCGCCATGCTCTTCTCGCGGGCGGCGCCTAGTATGACGTCAGCAGCGGCGCGTCATACTAGGCGCCGCCCGCGAGAAGAACATGACGGCGCCCAGCAAGCTGAAGCAAGAAGAGGAGCCGCAATGCCATCGGGGGAGCAGCGCTGCGCATCGGGGCGCACGGTGAGTATATAACTTTATTTTTTTATTCTGCTGGGGGCACGGCTGTATACTACTGGGGGCAGGCTGTGCTGTATACTACTGGGGGCCGGCTGTGCTGTATACTACTGGGGGCCGGCTGTGCTGTATACTACTGGGGGCAGGCTGTGCTGTATACTACTGGGGGCAGGCTGTGCTGTATACTACTGGGGGCAGGCTGTGCTGTATACTACTGGGGGCAGGCTGTGCTGTATACTACTGGGGGCCGGCTGTGCTGTATACTACTGGGGGCAGGCTGTGCTGTATACTACTGGGGGCAGGCTGTGCTGTATACTACTGGGGGCAGGCTGTGCTGTATACTACTGGGGGCACGGCTGTGCTGTACACTACTGTGGGCAGGCTGGGCTGTATACTACTGTGGGCAGGCTGGGCTGTATACTACTGGGGGCTGGCTGGCTATATACTGGGGGGTCTGTGACCAATGCATTTCCCACCCTCGGCTTATACTCGAGTCAATAGGTTTTCCCAGTTTTTTGTGGTAAAATTAGGGGTCTCGGCTTATACTCGGGTCGGCTTATACTCGAGTATATACGGTAATAATTCTTTATTTATATAGTGCACACAGATTACACAGCGCTGCACAGAGCTTGCCAAATCAGTCCTTGTCCCCAATGGGGCTCACAATCTAATCAACCTACCAGTAATTTTTTGGAGTGTGGGAGGAAACCGGAGGACCCAGAGGAAACCCACGCAAACACGGAGAGAACATAAAAACTCTTTGCAGATGTTGACCAGCGCTGCAAGGCTGTAGTGCTAACCACTGAGCCACCGTGCTGCCCATCAATCTCCCTATCATCTATCTATCTCCTATAAAATTCTCCCATCTTACATTTTGTTTTACCAAACCAAAGGGTGCCTCTATCTGACTGTGACTGATTATAAAATAGTTTTATTTTGGGGCCGCACTTTGTCTAGAACCGGCCCTGACTAGAGACTTAGTATATCTGGATATACAGGCAGTCCCCGGGTTATGTACCAGATGGGTTCCATAGGTTTGTTCTTAAGTTGAATTTGTATGCAAGTCGAAACTGTATATTTTATAATTGTAGTTCCAGACAATTTTTTGCCCCAGTGACAATTGGAGTTTCAACATTTTTTTTTTGCTGTAATTGGACCAAATATTATCAATAAAGCTTCATTACAGACACTTTACTTTATTGCAGTCTGGGACTATAGTAAAGCATCAAGAGAGCTTCACCAGAGGTCACAGGGAGCAGAGGGGTCCATCTGTAACTAAGGTGTCCTTAAGTGGGGGACCCCCTGTATACCTAAATGAGCATCCATGTTTCTTTTGTATTTTATGAGTTACTTTTCACAAGTGATTGTATACTTAGCCTTTTTATAATGTTTTTATAATTTATACATTTATATGCCTGAGATTAACCTCAGTGACTTAACAGATAACATATTTAAAGGTGTTTGCCCACAAAAAAAATTCTCAAATTTCAATCCCCTACTGATGATGATAATTTTTGACCCTGTACTTTACAATTTTACTCAGGTTTTTTGCTGTTTTAGCTCCTATCACTTAGTGGACACATTATGATCCCTCTAGTTCTGTGTGGCTACTATGTGGGTAGATTATCAGGGTACAGGTTTATATACTGTATATACTCAAGTATAAGCAGAGGCCCCTAATTTTCCACCAAAACCGATAGTTTATGCAAAAAAAAGGATTCTATAATCTATAGAAATGAGGCTTCAGCGCTTCACACCCTGGCGATTCCTTGCACCACCGATATTTAATTATGCACACCCCATCTTCATTGTGTTCCTCCTCCTTGGATCGAGAGCCGGTCCACACCCGACATGGAGCCGCTCACCGTTTAGCTGCATGTGTGTAATACTATCTTCTTGTCCTTGTCGGTGTTTTCAGGAGCTGCTCCCAGGATTTTCCTACACAATTAATTCACTGAGCTTAATCGCAGGTTTATATATAGATTAAAATGTAACATTTAACCCCTTCCCGCCGCAGCCCTTTTTTCATTTTTGCATTTTCATCTTTCACTCTCCACCTTCAAAAATCAATTTTTCCATGTAGAGAGCTGTGTGGGGGCTTGTTTTCTGCGTGAGATATTGCACTTCATTGCGGCGGTATTTAATATTCCATGCCGTGTACAGAAAAGCGGGAAAAACTTTTTTAAATGCAGTGAAATTGGTGAAAAAATGCATTTGCACTATTTTCTTGTGGGCGTGGATTTTACTGTGCCGTCTTATCCATATGTCACCGGCTCTCGGCACTTCTCGCGCATGCGCAGTCAGTGGATCAGCACACAGCTGCAATGTGTCACCAGCTGTACAAGATTCACTGACTGCGCATGCGCGAGAAGTGCCGAGAGACGTCGCCGGCTCTCCATCCAAGGAGGAGGAACACAACGAAGATGAGGCGTGAATAAATAAATATCGGAGGTGCAAGGGATTGCCAGGGTGACAGTAGTGAAGCGCTGAAGCCTCATTTCTATAGATTATAGAATACTTTTTTTGCCTAAACTATCGGTTTTTGTCCCTAAACAAAATATGTCCTGGGGTCAGTGGTAAAGAGCCCAGAGGGTGGTGTGAGGAGGTCATTTCGGCCAGGATCTAGTGGTGAGTTTCCTTTAAAGGTCCCATCATGAGGATTTATTTTATCTGTGGAATCATGGTAGAAAATCAATGTCTGCCTTTCATTTTGGTTTCATTTGTAAACATCAAAATTATAAAAATTCTTCTGTCCCATGTCATAGAAATGCCCAACAGTGAAAGGGTTAAAGGAAATCTACCATCAAAATCCATCATGATAAACCGTGGACACTTACTCAAATCCAGGCACCGTGACTGTGGTGATCTTCTTATATTTGTTATCCATGGCCTCATTCCTTCTAATATCAACTATGAGAATTATGTTAATATTAACCCCTTAAGGACGCAGGGTATTTTCGCTAATTTCTCGCTCTCCATCTTCAAAAATCCATAACTTTTTCATTTTTCCGTGTATAGAGCTGTGTGAGGGCTTATTTTGTGCGTAACAAATTTTACTTTCCCATGATGTTATTTATTATTCCATGCCATGTAGTGGGAAGCCGCAAAAAAATTCCAAATGTGGAAAAATTGAAAAAAACTGTGTGTGCGTCATGTTCTTGTGGGCTCAGTTTTTACGACTTTCACTCTGCGCTCCAAATAACAACTTTACTTTATTCTTTGGTTCGGTGCGATCGCGGTGATACCAAATTTATATAGGTTTTAATACATTTTCAAAAATTAAACAAATGTGTACAAAAAAAAATAAATTTTTTTGCCATCTTCTGACGTGAATAACTTTCATACTTTGGCGCACGGAGATGTGTGAGGGGTCATTTTTTGCGAAATGAGCCGACGTTCTCATTGCTACCGTTTTGAGGTCTGTGCGACATTTTGATCACTTTTTATGTCATCTAAAAAGGTGTAAAAGTCACGTTTTGGACATTTGGGCGCCATTTGCCGTTCCGGAGGTCACCGCCGTCAATAACCGTTTTTATATTTTGATATATAGGGCATTTTGGGACGCGGCGATACCTAATGTGTCTGTGATTTTTACGATTTATTATATTTTATATCAGTTCTAGGGAAAGGGGGGTGATTTGAACTTTTAATATTTTATTATTTTTTTACATTTTTTTTTCTTTTTTTTCCCCCACTATTTCTTAGACCCTCTAGGGTACATTAACCCTAGATGGTCTGATCGCTCCTGCCATATACTGCAATACTACTGTATCGCAGTATATGGCATTTCTGCTCACTATACATTACAATGAGCCACAGGCTCATTGTAATGCATGTGCAGAAGCCATGTATCCTCGGGTCAAACGAAGACCCAAGGCTACCGATCGCCGCCCCCCCGATAACGTTCGGGGGAGCGTCGATCGGAGGTAAGATGGCGGCGCCCATGCGCCGCCAAATTTAAAGTGCCGCCGGCAACGAAAAGGTTAACACCCGCGATCGGTGCAAGCACCAACCGCGGGTGACAGCGATGGGTCTTTGCTGCGATATGCAGCAAAGCCCATCTCTGTATGAAGAAGGCTCAGCCCGTGAGCCCTCATCCAACCTTCACAGCTCCATGGCCGATATATCAGTCACGGAGCGTGAAGGGGTTAAGGTTAGATTTCCTTTAGCTTGGCTATAAAATTAGTGTCCCCTCTGGGGGACTAATTTTATAAAAGATAATTTAGGGTACAAGTCCCCTCCTGGTATAGAAAAAAAACGAGCAAAAACGAGCAACTTTTCACCAAAAAATCTCAAATCCAATGCAGACGTCTCATATGCCGCATTTATCAAGCAGCCACTGATGAACAGTTATGTTAGTCTCCGTTTCAGACTAACATAACTGAACTTGTGTTCGCACGGGCAAGCATTTGACGGCGCACTGAAGAGGAGGTGGGAGGAGTGTTGTCCATAAAAAAGTTTGTATGTTCTCTCCGTGTCTGTGTGGGTTTCCTCTGGGTCCTCCGGTTTCCTCCCACACTCCAAAACACACTAGTAGGTTGATTAGATTGTGAGCCCCATTGGGGACACGGACTGATTTGGCAAAAACTCTGTAGTGCTGCGTAATCTGTGTGTGGTATATAAATAAAGGATTATTATTGTTCTTTAGACGCGGGGAAAGATGGAGCCTCGTGTATAATTTCCCTGTGTACGGTACGTACTGCCACCCGGGTTGCCATAGCCTATAGGCCTAGTCTATAGGGATGCAGTATATACGCCACACAGCGGCCGTCTGAATGAGGCCAAAGCCATGTGTGTGATGAATTAACTCTTAGCGGTCTGTAGAGATGGATGTAAGGAGAGCATTTTCCTTAAAGAGAACTTGGGCAATTTCCTGCTACAACCCTGGACATTTACGACACAACCAAAAACTAATGTAAAATGTGAAACACATTTAATTTATTAAAACTGGGAAATCCAGAGAATTGTAGTTTACAATAAATGCAATAAGTGAACAGAGACAAATTAAAATTCAAATTGAAAAAAAATAAAAGACTGTGTACACACCGATTCCCATCTCTAGTGCAGGTTCCTATGTGTGCGATGCTCTGCAGACAGACCCTTACTGTAATACATCATCCTGGTGCAGAGCATCAGAGTACCAGAGGAAAGTGGATTGTGTCGGGTCAGGGATTCGTCCGTTCTGGGACAGCCCATTCCGTTTCTTTCCCTCCGAAGTCCAGAACTGTGCAAAATAGTCCATGGAGGAATCTCCTTTCATGTGACGTGGTTAGAATTCCTCTCGCTTCATGTTCCAGGCACATCATGGACCGGACGGCACCAATGTAACATATCGTGTCCTGTAACAAATCCACCCGAGGCTCAGGAGGTGCGATGTCTGTAAATGGGAAACGGTTCTTTATCCTCCACTTCATGTCTGCTCCGGAAAGGCGCTGACATCAGAACGAGTGGAGATAAAGCAATTTCAGCTTATTGTAATATTTTTTAATTATAAAAACTCTATCTTCTTAAGACCCGGAGCGAGGAAGCCGTGCGGGCAGCAGTCTCTTCAAAAAACGGGCAACCTTGTCGCCGTCAACGTACACGAATTAATGTCTTCTGTGTGGGTGGCGCGGTGCAGCGAGGGCTCTGAAGCGCTTCGGTTGATTTTGGGAAGAGAGTGTTGTAACAGTTCGATGGAGGAGAGGATCTAGAAACAAAGTCATATAACAAATCGCCAGTCAGTGAACGTCACACAATACACAGGGAGCAATTAAAATGTCAACAAAATTTTTAAACAAATAGTGTAAATGATAATCGCAAACTAACAAAGTCGTTTCCCGTGTCTTTTGTTTCCTCTGCTCTCCTTCCTGTACTAAGAAGTTTGTGTAAATCAGCTTTCTGTCCTGTATGCGACAGCTGAAAAGAAGCTGATAAAATGCCTAATGACTCGTCTCCTTACAGACAATCCCTGAATAATCCAATCTCTGAATATCGATGATTCAGTTATTTGATGAAAGTGTTAATCCTTAGCCTCCTCATCTGTCTGAAATGGACAGATGTCAGAAAGCTTTCAGATACACTGCTCACTGCAGGAGAAAGCAGCAGATAATGGACAGAGAAATTGATTAACTTTGGCAAATACATGTTATTGTTTGTGTAATAAAAAGTTATACAATTTTCCAGTTTACTTCCTCACATTTTCTAGATCTCTGCTTGCTGTCACAGTATCTTTCCAGTGGACAGAAATCTGACCATGATCACACAGGTGCACGGCTCGTTATATCACTATTACTCTCTATGATACTAAGGAGCCGTGCACCTGTGTGACCATGGTCAGATTTCTATCTGCTAGAAGTAAACTTAGAATCTTCCCATATAATTACAGCAAGTAGAAAACTGAGAAATTGATACAGAAAGTATATTGAAAAAATGTATCACTTTTCAACAAGCAAACAATTTGCTGAGATGAGAATATCCCTGTAAGATCTATTACAACGTTTACCATCATCACTGGCACTATTTACTGCTGAAATGAAGAAAATGAGAGCTTTGAAACTAATTTTTTAAGGTTTAAGGTAGAGGAAAATTGCTGTGAAATTTCTGAGGGTCGCTGTAGATTTTCAACTTTACACCCAATAATTTAGAGTGACGGCACAGTGGATAGGATTTATACAGATCCCAATAACTACAGCAGCGGTTATGGGTGCAGAATCCACTGCTTGTTAATGACAGCTGCAAATTCCAAGTGTGGAGGCCGGAGCCCCTGCAGCAGACAGGACGGATATCAGGCTTTTACATGCAGCGATTATATGGCCCTTTCCCGATGAATTCAGTGTTGACAAGACATCTGACCTGCAGGGGGCACTGTTATCACACGTATATACACATACAAGGATAGCAAAGTGTATTTGGGGCCAGGTAGGTAGATTTCTAGTCACAAGTCTACTTACTTGAGGAAACAGAGGTCTTTCATCCTTGACTTTCTGTATAGAGTCCGCCACCAGCCTCTTCATTGCTTTGGGACAATTCTTGTAGAGCTTACTAAGATCCGGCACCAGACATCCTCGGCCAACCAGAAATATAATCTATAGGAGGAGACAAATTATATACAGTATTCTGGTAAACTACTAAATAGACTTCTATAAGTTATGGGCATAACTAAGAGCAACATGTACTCCACAAAATGGCAAACCCAGACGTAGTGCGGCCTCTGTCCCCCACGAGCCCTCACCTGGTCTCTGTCCCTGATGTGAGAATATGGCAGCTCCCCGGTCATCAGCTCATACAGAACTATTCCGTATGAATAAACATCCGACTGGAAGCTGAAAGGGTTATTATCCTGCATCCGAATCACCTCAGGAGCCTATAGAGGGAGAAGTCAGAACAGTCATTATGTATCAGTGCAGCGAGATCCTTGTATACAGGGTAGAAGCCGAGAACCTACCAACCATCATAGCAGGTATATCAGGATGTACTTCATATCAAATTAAAGGAACACTCCAGTCACAGCCGATACATTGTGCAGGGCCTGAAGGGAGGAGCAGGACTCTGGGTTCTAGTAAGGTCCTAGGAATACAATGGGAATGAGTTCTGGCCCCGCACCATGTATTATTCTATGATGACCAGAGTGTTCGAAACCCTTTTATTCATGATTACAGATTGTCCCTCCCGGATGATGTCAAAGGCCACGATACCAGCCAAGATGGCGGCACGCACGCATCGCCAGCAGCCAACAACCCTACATACAATCCTCACAGCAACATGAAGTTCCTGCTGGTCCTGGTGAGGGAAGGGGTTAAAAGAAATCCCTCTCAAAAATGATAAACCAGGGACACTTACTCATAGATTCAAGCACAATAACTACAGTAATCTTCTTATATTTGTTATCCATGGCCTCCTCTTTCTAAAATCAACTTTTATAATTAGACTAATGAGCCAGAAGGGCTCCTGGGGGTGTTGCCATAACCCCTCTGTGCTGTGGCTTAACAGGTTTTGTTGTGTAAATTTACAGCAGGCAGAGGATTTGGAAGTGCTGTGGGGTCAACGAGGAGGGGAGACCGTGTAACAGCCTGTAAAGCTACAGCCCACAGGGTCTCTGGTAACATCCCCAAAGCCCTTCAGGCTCATAAGCATAATTTTAAAAGTTGACTTTAGAAGGAAGGAGGCCATTGATAGCTATAAGATAATTACCAGTCACGGTGCCTGGATCTATGGGTAAGTGTCCCTGGTTTATCATGCTGGATTTAGATGTTAAAATTATATGCACATATATACACATATATACATTTCCTCACCGATCCCTTTCCATTCATATGTTTATTAATTCTTAAAGGGCGCATTACACCTTGACAAAGAAAAGTGATGCTCAACCAGGAAGTAAAGAACAGCAGGGGAACAAGTCGGCATAGAGACAAGCAGATCATGGTGGTTGGTGAAATGGGTTGTACATATAATAAAAAAATATATATATAATTCAAAAATAAAGGCATACAAACCAAATATGGGACATAGCAGAAGAATTAAAAAATATACAGAAATTAAAGATTTTTTTTTTTAAATCTTGACCAACATTTTACACCTCACAAAACCACTTTAAATGTGAAGTTGTTTCTTTAAAAATGGATTCTGAGTGTCGTCTTCTGCATTGGCTGTGGTCACCATATCAGGTACATCACACACACACCTCTATATACTGGGACCAATACAGTGCGATTACATCAGGACAGATCGGTCCTGTGCAGAAGGTCCATCCTACAAACCACCCCACAAAGTGGTCCATCGGGTCTCCATGACTCACCATCCAGAGGATCGACCCCGTTGGCTGCTCCACCTGTTGAGAACCGCTCCATCTAGACTTGACCGTGGCCAGGCCAAAATCGCCAATTTTTACCGTTAACCCTTCGTGTAGAAAGATGTCTGTGTTATGGTAAAGGATCAGAACAGGAGGATGTAGGTCTACACCATTGTGCCGCAGAACAATTTTGCAGCATTTTCTGTGGATTTCGACACACGCAATGCAAGGGATGAGGCTTGTTAGATTCTAGTGCCTTGGAGAGAAGACGCCATCATAGGGGCGAGTAGCAATTTGCTTCCTTCACTATGTAGTTTGTTGATGGTAGATTTCCTTTAATTGGGAGAAGTAGTCCCCGATGAGTATTGCAGCTCCGTCCCATTCTTGCCTTAATCCAGGATGCAGCTGCTGGCAGAATAAACTTGACTTGCTGAATAAGCTTATTAGTTTCAGAGGCTACTGGGGGCGTGTAGGAGCCCAAGAGAGCTACTCAGAGGCCAAGAAAGTCTACTCCACAACCCCAGTCGCTGGTTCAAACCCGCCTCGCCACTCATCTTTCTCTTCATTTAGCTCCTATTCCTGTGCAAGACATGCACCTCTGGCTCCTGAGCTCTGAGCTTGTGCAGTAGTTCAGAGTCTTCTGCCGGCGGCGGTGGTAGCTACGCACACAAGCTCCTCCTCTTCATTTAGCGAGCGAGAGGCACGGAAAAGGGAGCTACTGTGCTTGTGCAGAGGTCAGCTGCAGCCGCAAATGCTCTAAATGAAGAGAAAGACGACTGGGTTGGCAGGTATGAAGCAGTTACTGGGGGCATGGAGTAGCCTTCGCCCATGGAGTGCTCTTAGGGTGCGTCCACACGTTCAGTTTTTGCAGATGCAGTTTTTGATGTCCAAGTCAGGGATGGAGTAAAAGTAGGATGAGAAGTAGCACATTTCAATTATTTGCCTCAACCTATTATGATCCACACCTGCTTTTGGCTACAAAAACTGCATCTGAAAAAAATTTAGTGTGGGGACACCCTACACACCCCCAGTAGCCCCAGTTAGCATATGCAGCAAATAAAGTTTATTTTGCCGGCAGCTGCATTCTGGATTAAGCCAAAAACGCAAAGCTGCAGCCATAGGCAATCTGCATCGGGAACTACCTTACCAGGTACTTTACCAATGGTAGATTTCCTTTAAACACTTTCCAAGTGTCATCTCTATTTTGGAGATCCAGGAACACATTTTACCTGTACAAATTCACAGATGAGAATTCATGGAGGTGTACAGGCACCTCAAAGGGGCGTTCCAGGAGTTACTACTGATCATTTCCTCTGCATAGAATTACACAAACACTGCACATTGCTCCAGGATTTGGAGTGAAGGGGTTAGTGCTGATCTCCAGGGAACCTTTACCCCCTACACAGGTGGAGAGAGATTTCGCTGTGGTAAAGGATACTGTTTGACTTCATGTCTCTGTGGATAATGTTCTTTGCATGTAAATAGCTGCAAGAGAACAAAGACACGTTAAACATCAAAGCAAGAAAAGAAAAAGAATCCAAACAAAGGAATAACTTGGCTTGTGCTCCTCAGCCTGACTAAAGGTTGTGCACGTTATTGCACGGACTGCATTGTGTCTTTATACCTCGGGCTCTTGCAAGGACACAAGCTCCAACATGTCCCCCGCCTGCTGGCACACACACAGCAAAGCTGACATTTACCTCATGATCAGTAAATATCCTGCTTGGCAGAACACGGATCTGAGCCGTCAAGCAAGAATATCAAGAAATGCTTTCACCAGGAACCCGCAGCTCTAAGGAGAGGATCCGCACGTGGTATGGGGAAGTGTGTGATCCATGAGGAGATATCGGGAGCCCTATTACAGGGGCCATGAAAACTCCAAAATAAAGTTGACAGATGGGCTTGTCCGGCACAACCAGCCAGTCTGACTTCTGTAATGCTGACCTCTTTTACCTTGTAAAATACGCATAAGGCCGTTTCAAGCGGCCACAATGGTTCTTTGAAGCACATACAATGCCGCACTGAGAACATTACTACAATCCGGCGGTGCTTTTTGTTTTGCGCGTAAGAAGGGACTTTGTGTATCATATAAATCAGTATGATGCAAGGAGTCCCATCCCTGGCACTGTGGACTGTCCATAACACTGGACTCTGCACAGTCCGATTCATATACTGACCACAGCAGCGTGTTTCACCGCTAGACAAGCAATAATCTATTCCATTCATTACTAGTTTCCCTAAACAAATTGTTCATCTTTTCCTAGAATCAAGTTATTGCAAATGAAAGAAGTGAATAAGTCCCATCCCTGCAGTGACTAGTCTTACTGAGGAGGTAATCTACCAGTAATTAAAACTCCTTAGTCTTCCACATTAGTAGGGTCTTCCAAAACTACAACTCCTAGGATGCAGCTGTCAGGACATGCTGGGAGTTGCAGAGGCAGAGACATTCATGGATCCAGGTGCTAGTGCAATACATCAAATAACTAGTTGTACACGAGACTGCGGGGAATACTCACTCCATGCCTTGTGCCGTCTGCCTGGCGATGTCTATCAGCTGGAACATCTGGAATTTGGTCTCCTGTACGTGCAGATGTTTGTAGAGGCTGCTGCCCTCACACCACTGGGTGACAATAGCCAAGTTCTCTTTTGTCATGTAGCCCATGAAGAGTAAAATATTCACATGCCGCGTTTTTCTGTTGAGAAAGTAACCGCTGTGTTTAGGTACTGGATACGATGCCGCACAAAACCCAATACATGGCCTCTACAGAGCAGGAAACAAACCGAACACCAACATAGATCATAGTAAACTGAACTGTGCGTCAGGAAGCTGCTGGTAAAGCAAAGTAGGGAACATTACGCACAGTATTAGGCGAACTAAATTTCAGTTAATTCAAGGTCAGACAAAAACAACATAATAAATATGGCGACTGAACAGTGTGGTGACATATATGCGCACTCACCATAGTGTGCTGGGCACTATGCACTTCTATGGCAGCCATGCACTCTATTACACCATTATAGATCCTGCTACATGACAGGTCCTGGAGTCTCATACAGGCCGTAGGCTGGGAATGGATGGTCACCTACCAAAGATGTCAAAGGGAGCTACAACCTGATCCAAGATCGCAGCACCTGATTGGCGCCAGAGTTTACCCGTCACCCACCACCAGGAGATAAATGGAGCAAATACCAATCGTGGATCTAAGCGGCAAGTGTGTGCTGCACAATGCAGCCAACACCCACCATGTATGAAGAGGCTCAGCCTGTGAGCCCTCTACATACATCCTAAACGGCTTCATGACTTACATGTACAGCACATACATTAAAGGGGTTAATACAGATATTTATTATAATCCATTTTTACTGTCCTATAGGTTTCTATACAGGAGCAGCTTCTTTACAGTAAGAGTAGTGAGCCTATGGGACTCTCTTTTCCAGAGGAAGCAGTCATGGAGAAATCCCTAGGATCACATAACATATGATGATACATCTTCTCAGCCTTACAAATGATGAAATCCAGATATTCAATACTTTTATTTATTACAAGTTTGCCTACTACACTCTATGCAGTTTTCTCCCCTAGCAGTGCGATGCTAGGGCCAGGTTACATCTCCATTATTCTAACTAGGAGGGATGACAAACAAACCGAACAGGTGCAGATCCTTCTCTTATATTTAGTCTAATAGGATAGGATGAACCAAGATGGGAACTGACCCTTAAACTGTATTAGGACGCCGGAGACGACCCCCTGTGAGATAACGAGAAACTACTCACCTGAGAACAGCTACTTCGTTTCTAAAGGCCTGCAACTGTTCTGGGGTCGGATCTGAAACTTTGAGGATTTTTACGGCCACATCACCTGAAACACAGGAGGAGTTGAAATGATATTGGAGCAGATCTGTGACCCATGTGCATGATACTATCACACCGGCATACAATGTCAGAATCTCGGTTTTTAGATTAGGAAATATTAAAGCTTGATCAGATCAGATTTAAGCTTTATGAGGAGGAGCAGTGATTTGTATCACCTCCTAGATCCTCACCGAAACAAAAACTACAATGCTAACAGCTGCTAGAAAATAAAGTCACCTTAATGTAACCATATTACATTACACTAATAATTGTTGAAAGGTAGATACACTTTACTCATCAAAATGATAAACCAGGGACACTTACTCATAGATCCTGGCACTGGGACACTCAATTTTATACTACTTATCCATGACCTCCCTCCTTCCAAAATCAACTTTGAAAATTATGCTAATGAGCCAGAGCAGCTCTGGCGTTGTTACCAAAGCTCCACCATGCGGCAGCTTCACAGGCCGTTACACTGTGCAGGTCTCACCCTCCCTCTGAATCTCACGTGGTGGGAGCAAGTAGGTCCATTCAATAGTACGGAGGAGAATGCAGAACCCGACTTTCTTTGGAACTCCAAGTCACTGTCACTGAGTGTAGGAGAGAAGGCTGTGCTCGGTGATGTCCGACGCTTTCATAATATTCAGTGGAACAGTACAACACACAATCAAACCTTTTGCTCCACTCATTTATTGGTTTGTAACCCCCTGTTCTCCAGATCAATAGGTGCCCCGTTTTACACCCTCATGATCAGCTTGTGGATAGGGGATAACTTGCTCAGCACAACCCCTTTCTATATATGATATGCTATCCATCCTAGCAGAACAAGAGAAGATGCACAACATTGGTCCATCCACATGTTCCCAGCATCGTCTTATCCAGAAATCCTATATAGATTCCCCGGTACAGAGCGCTCTAATGTAACAGAAACCAGAGCAGCGTGGGATCGCCTACTTCTACCCAGATAAGGCCATCACCGGAGCACAAACAGTTAATGGATGCCCGGGCCTTTCCATCCTGTTATTATCCAGAAACGTTTTACTGTCACATCTCAGTATTTTTGGCAAATTACATAGAAACCAGGGCCAGGGGATCATTTTCTATATAAAACACAAATCTCGCTGATGTCACCGGCCTCGGACCCTGAACACGTCCTTTCTTATAAAACTGCATATCTTGGCCGGACTCTTATAACCGCAGCATGAATTAAAGAATTTGTCAATTTGTTGGTTAACATTCACCACCGGGTAGTGAAGCAAGACAAGCGTTGTCTGTATGAAGGGTCCTCTCTCTGCATCCGTACCCTCCCCAAATTCTGTGTGCACGAAACATCGGAAAACCTAATTAAATAAGGAATGTGAAGTACGACCATTGTAGCACATAGAAAACCCATTTAAATAGCGCTCTAAGATTGCAATGTATTGCTACACCACTGGGTGCTGATGGTCCAAACATTGGGACCGCCGCTCCTCACAAGAATAGGGACCTCATGTACCCCAGTGGGAGATCAGCAGCACCAAGCAAACATGTTCTCCCCGTGTCCAGTCACAACCATTACATTGATGAGTACTCGCCATTGAAAACAGTTACGTTATTATATATATGAGGTCCCAGTTGTTGGACCCCCAAAGATTTAAAGATAATTACTTGTTGTGAAATTGTGTGTATAACTTGCCCATTTTTGGTATCACCATCTCTCCAAACGTGCTGAGGGAGCAGCCTCCAGATGGAGACTTGTGCTCCGTGACCAGGCATCCAATTCTATGTGCTACCTCTCCCCTCTCACAGCACAAGTCTCAGAAAATGAGCTTTCCATCATCTTCCAAGATGGGATATATCTGGATTACATATTAAAGGGCTATTTCCATCTTATAAGTTACTACATATTCACAGTATACTGCATCAGTAAAAGATGTAACCATTTCTAGAGCTTCTACCAAAGTGCTTTTCACTGCAATCCATTCCTTAATACAATTGTATGCTAGCGCACCCCCCCCCCCTTCCAAATAAGATCAGCATCAACCAAAGAGACACATGGCACATTTTATAAGGCAAAACCTTTCCAACAACATGGGAATACCCCCTAAACCTGGCACTAGTGAGGAAACGCATCCATGTGCCTTCAAAGTTTTTATTAAGGTGGAACATTCGCCCCTACACTTCTATATCTAGTTCAAGGTTATTAGCCAAAAACTATGCAATTTGCAAGCTTTCGAAGGCAGTGTAAAGACTGTGTGCTGTAGCGGCCGCAGGGTCTCCATATCCTTGACACGACTGAATGTGTATGATGTAATGTGTATGATCTAATTCCCACTTTAAGGGCAACACCCAAAGTTACAGTCATCGGCCAAAACTTTTGGAAGGGAAAGAAGCTAAACAGAATAACTGGACAGGTTACACGCACATGATCACATATACAGTTCTATAATGTAACGGGACAACCATGATATAAATCTATTGATACATAAAAACCAAAAAACTAAATAGAGACCAAGAGGGTGGCTCCGTCCTCCTGATATATCTGGCAGCTGCGCCATCTAACTATGCTACACCTGGTTCTCCCTGGCGCTGTAGCCTGCAGACTTTCAGGCCTGAATATTTGCAGGCTATAACAAGTGTGTAGCCGCTTTGACCCACTGGGCTACCCGCTGCACCCCCATAACTTGTGGTTCACTAGTAATTGTGATTATCAAGCCTGACACATGATCAGCAGATGTGTCCACAGTTACAACACTACAACATACACTCACCGGCCACTTTATTAGGTACACCATGCTAGTAACGGGTTGGACCCCCTTTTGCCTTCAGAACCGCCTCAATTCTTCGTGGCATAGATTCAACAAGGTGCTGGAAGCTCCTCAGAGATTTTGGTCCATATTGACATGATGGCATCACACAGGTGCCGCAGATTTGTCGGCTGCACATCCATGATGCGAATCTCCCGTCCCACCACATCCCAAAGATGCTCTATTGGATTGAGATCTGGTGACTGTGGAGGCCATTTGAGTACAGTGAACTCATTGTCTTGTTCAAGAAACCAGTCTGAGATGATTCCAGCTTTATGACATGGCGCATTATCCTGCTAAAAGAAGCCATCAGATGTTGGGTACATTGTGGTCATAAAGGGATGGACATGGTCAGCAACAATACTCAGACTGTGGCGTTGCAACGATGCTTAATTGGTACCAAGGGGCCCAAAGAGTGCCAAGAAAATATTCCCCACACCATGACACCACCACCACCAGCCTGAACCGTTGATACAAGGCAGGATGGATCCATGCTTTCATGTTGTTGACGCCAAATTCTGACCCTACTATCCGAATGTCGCAGCAGAAATCGAGACTCATCAGACCATCAGACGTTTTTCCAATCTTCTACTGTCCAATTTCGATGAGCTTGTGCAAATTGTAGCCTCAGTTTCCTGTTCTTAGCTGAAAGGAGTGGCACCCAGTGTGGTCTTCTGCTGCTGTAGCCCATCTGCCTCAAAGTTCGACGTACTGTGCATTCAGAGATGCTCTTCTGCCTACCTTGGTTGTAACAGGTGGCGATTTGAGTCACTGTTGCCTTTCTATCAGCTTGAACCAGTCTGCCCATTCTCCTCTGACCTCTGGCATCAACAAGGCATTTCCGCCCACAGAACTGCCGCTCATTGGATGATTTTTCTTTTTCGGACCATTCTCTGTAAACCCTAGAGATGGTTGTGCGTGAAAATCTCAGTAGATGAGCAGTTTCTGAAATACTCAGACCAGCCCTTCTGGCACCAACAACCATGCCACGTTCAAAGGCACTCAAATCACCTTTCTTCCCCATACTGATGCTCGGTTGGAACTGCAGGAGATTGTCTTGACCATGTCTTCATGCCTAAATGCACTGAGTTGCCGCCATGTGATTGGCAGATTAGAAATTAAGTGTTAACGAGCAGTTGGACAGGTGTACCTAATAAAGTGGCCGGTGAGTGTATGGTATCCACTGCATACAGGAGTGAAACATAGCTAGATTTGTGGGTTACAGACCTCTGGGTATACTCCACTGCTCTAGTGTGTGCGCTACAACTCCAATTTATTGCCCATGAGACTGCTCAGCTATCTACATCGATCCCATATACTTTCATAAAGCTTCAACACTCCAATGTCTCCGCTCCATTCACACAGGGGGCAAGAGATGCCCCACTCCTACTCTGCTGCCGATATGTTGTTTGAGCTGTGACGCGTCTCATGTGATGAAATGTGTGTCTATCTATGTCCACATCTACAGCTGTTACAGTGGAAGTTTTGGGGCACAATGTATCCTGGTAACATCTGCCAGACGTCTGCTTACAGAAAGCGCAGCCTGTGCTGTGTGATGACGTCCATTACAATGAAAAGTTTATCTGGGATGACGAGTGTGGACACGCATGAGCTCACCACCTGTAATCTAGTGGGGCTCTTACAATACACACGTCGCCATGATTAAAAGTGAATGCGAGCTCCTGTCACGCTTCAGCTCATGTACATTACACAAATTAAATTGCCCTTCAAAGACCAGTTTCCAGTCCCATTATTCTGCCGCCTGCGATAAAATCCGTCATAAGAAGAGGATTTGATAAAATGACAGGAATGTTAAAGGCACAAAAAGAACCTACTTTATTTTTCGGACTAAAAGGTGCACAAAAAAAAGTGAATTAGTCTCACCGGTAATTCTGTTTCCATAAGTCCACCATGACGGCACCTGGAGGTTGCACCTTGACCTTTGGTAGGGACAGGAAGTTGCGAAAGGTATAAGGCCCCTCCTCTGCCGCTGTTCCCCAGTGTCTTCCAAATAACCACCGGGGTTCCAGTAGAGAGCTAGAAGATATTAGCCAGACATCATTAATAACACAGGGCAGGGTAAATATAGCCGTCATGGTGGACTTATGGAAACAGAATTACCGGTGAGACTAATTCACTTTTTCCATTACGTCCCCCATGACGGCACCTGGAGACTTACCAGATAAATAGATTAGGGAGGGACCACAGCCTGGAGAACTTTCCGTCCAAAACTCAAATCATGGCTAGAAGGTAGATCCAGGCGGTAATGTTTTGGGAATGTCGATGTACTTGACCACGTAGCTGCCTTGCAGATCTGGGAGATGGATGCTCCCCGTTTCTCCGCCCAGGAAGTAGCCATAGCTCTGGTAGAGTGGGCTGTTATGTTTTTTGAGAGACTCACATCTTGTAGCTGGTAGGATTTAGAGATGGTCTGTTTTATCCACCTAGCAATGGTGGAACTTGATGATTTCTCTCCTTTATTTTTTCCCCCAAACTGAATAAAAAGGTTTCTGCATTTTCTGAAAGATTTGGTTCTGTCTAGATAGATTATGACAGCTCTTCTGACATCAAGGGTATGCCAGAGTGCTTCCTTCTCATTCTTTGGGTTGTTACAGAAAGATGGTAAAACGATTTCCTGACTTCTATGGAAGTCTGAGACTACTTTTGGGAGGAAAGACGTATCTAATTTTAGTACTATCTTGTCTTCCGAGATGATCAGGAAGGGTTCCTTGGAGGATAGGGCCTGCAGTTCTCCAATTCTCCTGGCGGATGTTATGGCCACAAGGAAGGAGGTTTTGAGAGATAGGTCTTTCAGGCTGCATTCCGAGAGTGGTTCGAACGGAGGCTTCATAAGGGAGTCTAGGACTAGTGATAAGTTCCATTTTGGTATATCTGATCGGATTGTAGGTCGCAGTCTTAAGACTGCTTTCATGAACATCTTCACCCACTTGTGCTCTGCTAATGGGAAGTCAAAACAGGCGCTTAAGGCCGAAATTTGGACCTTAAGGGTGTTAGGTCTTAACCCTTTAGAAAACCCATCCTGTAAAAAATCCAGAATTTTAATGATATCCGGTTTGCCCGGAATCGGGGAAAGGTCCCCGCACCAGGATATATACTTTTTCCAGATCTTGTAGTATATTTTGTTGGTGATTGGTTTCCTGCTTGCTATTAGGGTCTGTATGACCTGGTGAGAAATTCCCTTAGCTAGGAGCAATTCCCTTTCAGGAGCCAGGCCGCCAGGTTCAGAAACTTCGGGTTTGGGTAAAGAAGAGGGCCCTGGTGTAGCAGGTCCCTTCTGTAGGGAAGGAAGATGGGTCCTGAGATTGCTAGTTTTAAGAGAAGTGGGAACCAAGGTTTCTTCGGCCAGAATGGTGCTACTAGGATCACTGTTGTCCGACTCGATAGAATTTTTTGTAAGGTTCTGGAGATTAGGGGAAATGGAGGAAAAGCATATGCTAGATTTGTCCCCCATGATTGGCTTAGGGCATCCAGTCCCAGAGGGTTGTCCTTGGGTGAGATGGAAAAAAATACCTCTGTTTGAGTATTCTTTTTTGAGGCAAACAGATCTACCGACGGAGAGCCCCATTTCTGGGTTAGAGAAAGAAAAACTTCCCTGTTCAGGGACCATTCGTGTGGGTCCATCTTTTCTCTGCTCAAGAAGTCCGCTGACTGATTCTCTGACCCTTTTAGGAATACCGCTGTTAAGGAATCTAGGTGATTTTCTGCCCAGGAGAAGATCTTCTTGGTGACCTCCATCAGGTCCGAGGATCTTGTGCCCCCTTGACGACGTAGATATGCCACAGTGGTCACATTGTCTGACAGGATCCTGATATTCTTTACCTGGGTTTTGGGTAGCCTTTTTAGTGTTTCCCATACTGCCGATAATTCCCTTAGGTTTGAGGATTGTCTTCTCATCCAAGGGGACCATGACCCCTGAAGGTAACGGTCTGGAAGAACAGCTCCCCATCCTGAGGAACTGGCGTCTGTTTGGATGATCAGGACTGGAGTCGGATTCCATGGTATTCCCTTTTCTAGATGCTGTTGGTATTTCCACCAGTTTAGAGAATTTTTGACTTCCAGGGGAATGACCTTCTTGAAGTCTAAATGATCCAAGTTCTTGTCCCAAATTTTTAATGTCCACGCCTGTAGTGTTCTTACATGGAACTGGCTCCATGATACACAATTTATGCAAGCTGTTAGGAGACCTAGTAGTCTCATGGCTGAACGGACGCTGCATGATTTTTTCCCCTGGAATTTGTCTATGAAGGAGGTAAGGGATTCTCTCTTGTCTTGTGGAAGAAAAGAAGTTTGGCGTCTGGAATCTAACATTACTCCTAAAAATCTTGTCTCCCTCTGGGGGTCTAGATGGGACTTCTGGAAATTTATAATCCAGCCCAGATTCTGCAGGGTTCGTATTGTCCGATCTCTGTGATTGAGAAGAGTCGGGGTCGAGTCTGCCACTATGAGGAGGTCGTCCAGATATGGAATAATTGAGATTCCTTCTTTCCTCAAGAATGCCGTCACTTCTGCCATGACCTTTGTGAAGGTCCTGGGGGCTGATGAAATTCCGAAGGGCAAGGCTCTGAATTGGAAGTGGCAGACCTTCCCTTGAGGTGATTCCACTGCGAATCTTAGGAATTTCTGATGATTCTTGTGTATGGGGACATGATAGTAGGCGTCCTTTAGGTCGATGGTGCACATTTGTGCGCCTGGAGGAATTAGTGGGGTGGCTGTCCTTACTGATTCCATCTTGAAATATTTGTATTTTATGTTCTTGTTTAGCCGCCTGAGGTTTATAATAAGTCGAAGGGTCCCATTTGGCTTTTTCACAAGAAATAAGGGGGAGTAGAAGCCCTTCTTTTCTTCTTCTTTGGGAACTGTAACAATTACCTTCATTGTTAACAATTCTTGAAGATTCTTCCATAGCTGTATTGTCATTCTCCGAGATGTTAGGTTGGAGACAAGAAATTTTTGTTGTGGAGGGGAGCTGAATTCTATCTGGTAACCTGATTTGATGATACTCAGGATCCACTTGTTTGATGTGATCGTTTCCCATCTGTGGAAAAAGAAAAGAAGACGCCCCCCTACCTGGTAGTCACTGTTTTTTTGATTGATGTGGAAGGTTGGAGAATAGATATCCTCGGCCTCTTCCACCTTTGTTGAAGGACCAGCGGCCCTGTTTTCCTCTGCCTCTGGAGTCTTTAGGATCCTTGGGATTCCGAAAGGAATAGTTTTTCTGGGGTTTTTTAATTTCCGGAAAACCTTTCTTTTTATCAGAGGCTTTTTCCAGAAGAGTATCCAGTTCAGCGCCGAACATGAAGTCTCCTGTGAATGGGATGTTGCAGAGCTTTGTCTTGGATTTTACATCCCCTCCCCACTGTCTAAGCCAAATAGCCCTACGGACTGAATTAGATAGAGCCCCTTCTTTTGCTGACAGTCTGATGTTTTCAGCTGAAGCATCAGCAAGAAAACCTGTCGCTGAACGCAGCAGCGGTATTGTTTGTAGAAGGAGATCCTTGTCCGCATCTGTTTTAAGGTGGTCTTCCAATTCTCCTAACCAAAAGAACAGGGTTCTCGCTACCGAGGTAGCAGCTATGTTAGACTTGAGGCTGAGCATGGAAGATTCCCAAACTCTACGGAGTAGGGCATCAGCCTTTCTGTCCATGGGGTCTCTTAGTTGGGAAGAGTCCTCAAATGGCAGGTCCGTTTTTTTCACCACCTTAGACACTTGGATGTCTACCTTGGGGGGGCTGTCCCAGGTTTCTGTCTCTTTGGGGTCAAAGAGTAACCTGTTCCTGAACTCTTTAGTGATGTTTGCCCGCCCCTCAGGATTCTTCCATTCCTCTTGGACAATATCTTTTAGGGTCTGATTTATGGGGAAAACCCTTTTCCTTTTGGATTTTAACCCTCCAAACAATTCGTCTTGGATGGATTTTGGCTCTACCACCTCTTCCACGTTAAGCGTATTACGTACAGCTTTAAGGAGGTTATCCAGTTCCTCATTAGAAAAGAGGTATTTTGAGGTTCCTTTATCCTCGGACACCGAGGAGACATCATCAAGCGAGTCCTTCCAAGAATAGGTAGGAGCCGCAGAGTATTTATCATAGTCCGAATCAGTATCCTGGGATCTAAGTTTTTTAGGAGCTGGCTCTTGATATAAATCCGGATCCTGGACAAGTTCAGGTTCGGGATTTGGCTCAGGACCCAGTCCCGGTACCGGTCGGTTTAAATTGGTAAACATCATAAGAGGATTGGAATTCCTCCCGCATGGCCGCTTTAAGCTCATTTAACATTGACTCCTTTTCCTGTTGTAAGGCCCTGGCTAGGCATTCAGAGCATAGTGATTTTGGATACAAATCTGATAATCTTATGTTACAGGAAAGACATCTTTTTGATTTAGTAACACATTTTCCTTTTTTGGGGTCTTTGTCTTTCTTCTCCTTGTCCTTAGGTCTAGAAGAGTCGTCCTAGGACAAGGAGACAGACTATATTAGAATCTAAACAATAATGCACACCAAATTTTTATCCCCTTTAAGCCAAGTTTTTTGGTTGTACTCACGGTACCCGGGACAATGGGGGAAGAACCAAGGTCGTCCGCCATAGTAAAGGATATTTTCCACAGCTTCAGTAGTGAACTCGTTGGTGGTATAGAGGCTGACACAAAGCAGGAAGCACTTTTAAACTTCCCGCCACCTTCTAAGCCAATCAGATGGCTTCTTTAAGAGTCACGTGACCCAACCCGGAAGTCGGGCGTACTGGCCGGCGATACACGGCCGTCGCGCAGTACGCACCGGCGTACAGGAGGCAGTAGCTGTGGGAGGTAGCGCCCGGAAGCCGGGGGGCACCTCATCCAGGGTCCGGAGACCCATGCTCCCCTCGGCTTCAGCTCCGGGCCGCAGGAGGAGGGGAGCCAGGACACGTCCCGCAAGACGTCCAGCCAGGAAGGGAGGTACAGCCCCCGCTCGCGGCCCGTGCTGGGGGGTTTCTAATTTCATCCCTCCCCCCCCCCCCCCCAAGGGGAGAGACGAGGTCTCGCAACCCTGACCCTTGGTAGGGACAGGAATACACTGGGGAACAGCGGCAGAGGAGGGGCCTTATACCTTTCGCAACTTCCTGTCCCTACCAAAGGTCAAGGTGCAACCTCCAGGTGCCGTCATGGGGGACGTAATGGAAAATCCTTTGATATTCTCAGAAATCAAAGGTGCGCCTTATAGTCCAGTGCGCCTTACATATGAACTGTACTTACAGACAACAGCTGCCTTGAGCTGTGCACAGGTCTGCCACCTGCTGGTCATTCATCCTTATAATCAGGTGCACCTTATAATCCGGTGCGCCTAATATATGACCCTAGACGTTTTAGCAGGCATTTATTGATGGTGCGCCTTATAATCCGGTGCGCCTTATATTCCGAAAAATACGTTATGTATATAGAAATAGCTTTAAAGAGAGTCGTACCTATGGGATGTAAAGCCATTTTGTATAAGTGTTCCATGTTCGCCCACCTGTAATATTGGATGCAGGGATGCATCGGGGGTCCATTGTTTGTGGCCATCGTGACACAAGTCTGCACAACCAAGTTTGAAAAAGACTGTCTAGCCACGAACACTTGTAACATTGGGACCTGCTCTGAGTTTTGTGGCTTCCACGCGGCGCCACTGGCATGTGTATGAGCTCATAGCAATGCATAGGGCTGTGAGCTCGCTGCTGAAGCAACGCATAGCACGCAGCCCCAAACAAGGTTTCTGGCATGGAGCCCTAACCCCTTTAGGAAGCAGTATTTTTTTTTGTATTTGGGTTTCCTTTTTTCGCTCCCTACCTTCAAAACTTCATAACTTTATTTTTCCTGTCTACAGAGATTTATGAGGGCTTCCGTTCTATATGGCAAATTGTACTTCCTAGTGACCGTATTTTTATATTCCATGCCATGTACTGGGAAAAAAAACAATCCAAATGCTGTAATATTGATGAAAAAAAAAATGCATTTGTGCCATTTGCTTGTAAGCTGTTTTTTCAGCTTTCACTGTGCCCTCCAAATAAAGCCACCACTTTATTCTTTGCTTACATTAAAGCACAAAATTTTTTCTTCATTTCACAATATTCCGACACCAATAACTATTCCTCACTCCACTGTAAATAGCCGTGTAAAATTTTTGTAATTTTTTTGCTGGGCGAGATGGTATTTTCATTGCTACCAATTTTTGGACTGTTTGATCACTTTTAATTTCAAAAGTTATGCATTTTAAAAAATGGCAAAAAAAAGTGTCATTTAGGACATTTGGAGCAAAAGGAAGAAGCATCTTTATATTTTAAAAGAGCAGGCATTTTAGGAAACAGCGATACCAAATTTTTCTTTTTTTTTTTGCTTATTTTAAAATGAGATGGAGAGATATAAACAAACACAGTCTATATGTGCAGACACACTAAGGTACAGGCAGTCCCCTACTTAAGAACACCTGACTTACATACGACCCCTGGATGTTGGCATTTTACTGTACTTTATCCTTAGGCTACTATAAACAGCTATAACAGTTATCAGAGGTGTCTGTAATGAAGCTTTATTGTTAATCCTGGTTCTTATGACAACCCAACATTTTTAAAATCCAATTGTCACAGAGGCCAAAAAATTCTGTCTGGAGCTACAATTATAAAATACACGGTTCTGACTTACATGCAAATTCAACTTAAGAACAAACCTACAGAATCTATCTTGTATGTAACCCGGGGACTGCCTGTACTGATCTGAGGCTGTATGAAGGTGTACAACTATACTTTTGTACGTGTAGTATGTAGAAGCAGGATTATGAAAAGTGAACTTTTAATTCAAAGTTTGCAGCTTTGCACGTGCCCTGTGTAGGTCTTTCTGCTCTTTGCAATGAAGTGTTTCACATTTTGATTAGAAGGTATAGCCCTTTACCAAACGTACATCGGCAGCCCTGCACACCCCACTGCACTCCTTACCATGCCATTTGCCTTTGTATACCGTTCCAAAAGATCCGGATCCTATTCGGGAAGACAACATGACCTCGCTTGCTTCTATTTCCCAGTAGTAGCTGGAATCTCTTTGACCACGGGAACGCTGAAGAAAAACAAAACGCATAACATCTGTGTAGTTGGCAACTTATGTGACCACCATCCAAACTGGCAGCGCCGCCATCTTCCTCATCCAGTCACCCCGAGCCCTCCTGGCACCTTCTCTGCAACAAAATCATTTACACATGTCCAAAGGTGTTGCACTCACGATTTTATTCTTCTCCTGGTTGCTGGAGACTGCAGATTTCTCCCTGTGCGTTGGAGCTGGGGTTTTGGACTGTGACCATCCTGTAGGACTCAAGTTATTTGGACTCCCTAAGAAAATAAAAAAAATAAGGGAGATGGGGAGAATGTTAGCAAAGGGAATTTTTTTTTTTAATAGGATTTTAAGTAGGTTTTGAAATCATTTTGTTTGCTGGAATGCCCCTTTAAGTCGAGGTGCTCTTACCTGATTCGCTATGTGTTCTTACTGCATCCTGCAAGACAAAACACAGAATTTCATCAATACCAAGCAAACGAAAACTCTACAGAAATAGAGGAAATCAGCAGGAGGGGAGGCAACGATTGTTGAAAGGATCCACATGCAATGTAGCACAGGCCATTTAAGAATGAAAACTTGAAAAATTAAAAAAAAAACAAACATTTTGATTTATAAAATTCTTAATAAACTTCCAAAAAGTTACACACAGAGTGCATATAATATCACACTGCAAAGCAAACATTCCCATTTCAGCGCCATTTTTTTACATTGTGTAAATTCTGGTAAAATACTGACGGCCGCCACACGTTATCTCAAGAAGATTCTAGGGATTTTAAGACAGGTAAAAGGTAAAATAAACGATCACCCGTTACTTCTCCAGATACTCTAGTGCTGCTTGTCCGGCAGCGATGTTATATCAGTAATAGGACTTCTGCTGCTCGGTGGAATTAGAGGGGTCATCCATGATTATTCCTTCAATGGGAGATCAGCAGCTTGTAGTTACCAGCTTGTGGGGCAGGAAAATTAATCAGCCGGTCCCCCACCCAACCCCTCAATAGGATTGTAATCCTGAGAACAGGCCACCAATACAAAATCATGGACAATCCTTAAAAAAAAAAATCTACCATCACAAAGCATGATAAACCAGGGACACTTGCTCATAGATCTGTGGTCATCTTCTTATATTTCTTAACCACGGCCTCCTAACTTCTAAAATCAAATTTAAGATTATGCCCATGAGCCAGAAGGGCTCTGGGAGAGAGGGGTTCCCAGAGCCCCTCCGTGCTGTAGCTTCAGAGGCTGTTATATTCTGGAGGAGAACACTGCTGTAAAGATTACAGGACACACGGAGGGATTGGGAGGGGGGGGGGGGGGGGGGGGTTACTAGCTCATGACCATAACATATTAATATCATACATAGGTTTAGACCCATCAATATGTAAAATTGGAGTTCTGTCACCCCCAATGTAAAAAGGGCCAGGTGCAATCACAAAACGAGGAGCTAACAAGAGAGCGGACAAAGCATGTGAGCTATTCTATATTACAGTCTATAGGAATACCGTGGCCGTTGCCTGCGTTACTACAGGCTGGAAAGAGTGATGTACCTACCTATACCAACTGCTCTTCTCTCCTAGACTGGACCTAGTAGTAAGTGTTTCTGGTTTATAATGATTCATTAATAAACAGATATTTATGGAGAGGTTAACACATACTTGTATTCCCCACAGTATGTCTATTATGGACACGCTTTCCCTATTTAAAGGGGTATTCTCGTTTGGGGATTCACATCCAGATTCATTAATCGGCCATATATAAACATTTCTTCAATTAGAGGTCATTAAAAAAAAATGGACCTGGATGAAGATAATTTCTCATAAATGTAGTGATATGGTCCCTTAGAAACAAGACTGTGTCCTTGGATACGGCCACCTCTGCTGGAGGGATTGCACAAAGAAACAAAAAAGTTTTTGTATATGAAATGTCCGGGAGTTACTGCATGTCCTACAGCCGTCCTGTAATAATAAACGCTGCATCCAGGAGGTTGGGCAGGACTCTATAGCGCATGTCTGGCCACCGCTGCCAGAATGTGATGTGGTCGTATCCGAGGAAGCTATCTCGTTTCTAAGGGACAACATGGCTACATTTATGAGAACAGGAACATTTCTTTTAATAACATCCAATTGAAGAAATGTTTACATATGGCAAATGAATTCAATTAAATTTAAATGGCCAGAGGGAATACCCCTTTAAGTACTTTTTTTTTTATTCCTTGCCAAAATTCAAGACTAGATTGACATTGTTATTTTAGGGAGAAGACAAGTTTATAATTGTTATTAGAGTTAAACCCTGCTACGGTATACGATGCATAGACACTTTGCATGCTGTAGTGACAGTGTTCCTCTTATCAGGTCCCCCATCCATATTACCAGATGTATTTGGTCTTGCATGCAATACAAGATCATAGCTCAGACCGGTGCAGCACAGGATCTTGTTGGCACAAATATAAGCAAACACCAGAATGGACCAGGGTCCCCACCATCATATGTCGTATTGTTTAGACTGAAGACAAACAAGCAGAATATACTGTATTTCTGCTGTCAATATCCTCCATGCTGCTAGAGGTAGAGACCTCCATAAGTAGAACAGCCAAACACAAGCTATTAAGTCATAACAGTCACATCCCAAAAGCCACAAATACCTACTCTGCCCCATAAACAAAAACGTCTGGATCTGCACCTTGGAGAAGTATTGAACCAGTTATTCTATTCAGAAGAAAAGGAAGAAGAAACAGATGAAGATAAAGGATGTGACAGAGTAAGGATAGACTTATCCGCTAATGTACAATGATAGCATGATAGCGTGTGAACAGGTCCTCTCTCCAGGACACCCAACACAGTTATGAGTCCATTGTATTCATGAGGATACACAGGACTCATAACTTTTTGTGGAATGGATAATCCGTCCCCACACTATGCTGCCCTTAGAAAACCAGAGGAGAAGGGGCATTTACCTCTATCATCCGGCTGTCCACAGGCATCGTTGTGCTGACCATGTGGACATTCGGTGTTGATGTGGACCTCTGTCGCTGGGATAGGGAACACTCTGAAGATGGATTGGGTGTTGTGAAGGTGAAGGCATGAGGTGTAGAATATCTGTGCTGGGAACTGGAAGAAAAGAAACAGATTATTCATTACCAGAGGATATAAATGTTTATATAATAGGACCTCTCCTGACAATTATGGGGAATCTGTGATGTTCCCTTCCATAGGATGGGAAACAACTAGCTGATCAGTGAGTCCAATGGCTGGGACCCCCACATATCAATACAACAGAACCCCCTGTAATGCAGAGAACAGTGGTCCCGCTCTCACTAATTTGTGGATTAGCAGGACGAGCATTAGTGAGTTCTCTGGAGGTCTTGGAGTCCATTTCTCAAGATCAGGGGTGGGGTTCCATGTGTCGGACCCCCACCGTTCATTGGTAAACCCCATATCCTATGGATAGGGGATTACTTGTGTACAGTTCCTCCTGCTCTAGTATCATGGCAGTCTACACCACGGCTTCATTGGCATCTGGAAAATATATTTGTGGCCTTCAGTGCGACACCTGCCCCTGGGGGTTTGCTAGAAATCCACTAATTGAGATGGCGTAAATGTAGCACCCAGTTGTCCATTTACAAAGAATCAGAAGTCTTATAATAGGAGAAGAGATACTCCAGAATTAAAGTCAAACCATTTACCGAAAACCACATCACCAATGGCAATTCATACTCTTTGGTGGAAAGAGCAAAACAAAAGTGCAACTAAACTTGGATACTGTAATCACCGGTTTCCATTATTTTTCTCCCGCTATTTACAGAATAGAATATGAAATCCATTTACCTTGCTGGCCCGCGGACAGATTCCCGCATTCGTCGCATTGATGGCAATGAAGGCGTGCTGCCATCTGGGTTACTTGGGTTTGGAAACAATCTGCTAAGAGAGGAACACAACATTGTGTGAGAATAATTGCTCCTAAGTGCAAGTAATGTACAGCTCACATCTTTCATAATCCACACCCATCATATCACACATAGATGGGATAGAAGACGACCTGCCTCTTCTCACATATGCAGCTTATTTTATAAAGTTACCTCTAAAAGTTTAGGGGTAGAACATTTATAGGAGATGGAACCACACTTTTAGGTCCAAGATGCCTTCCCTCAGATACAAATGCTAAAGTTTAGAGGAAATTTACCATAGTGTTTGGCTTTCTGAAATAAATTTCCCACTCCCTGAACCAGCCCCAAACAGTTTTTAGAAACTTTTATTTTGCCTTAACTAAATAAATCTTTATTTTACCATTATGCACATTCATTTCGGGGATGTGGGGTAGCCTCCGTGAGCTCTGGAAGTGAAGGCTACTTCGTGCCCTCTGAAACCTCTGGAGATGCGCCTAGCCTCTCGCATTTCACCGGCAGCTGCACAGGAGCTACTGTGCTCACGCAGGGCTTGCCGACTGCCTGAAGCGTGCATGGAGTTAAAACACCGAGCGGTTAGGCTACTCCATGCCCCCCAAAATTGATGTGCATAAAGGTAAAGATTTATTTAGTAAAGGCAAAATAAATATATCTAAAAACAGTTTGGGTCTAGTTCAGGGAAGGGAAAATCTACCTCGAGAACTACCGCAGAAAGCAGGTTCCCAATGGCAAATTTCCTCTAACGTTTAGCATTTGTACATGAGGGTGGGCATCTTGGACCTAATAGATTGGTCCTGCAGTTTTTCCATCTCCTTTAAATGTTCTACTCATACACTTTTAGGGGTAAATTATAAAATAAGCTGCTTATTTGAACTAAGAACGTCTTCTACTGTCCTATCAAAGTGCAAATATGATGGGCGAGGGGCATGGAAAATATGAGCTCTGCCTTCATTAACTAATATAATGAGATGATCGCAGTCCCTGTGCCTGGATCTAGGAGTAAGTGACCCCTGGTTTATCGTGATGGATTTTGAAGGTAGATTTCTTCAAGGACAATCTACCAAGAGTGAGGATAACATGCTGATCATGTGATCAATGCTGGTCCTGGCAGACTGACCCTCACTGAAAGGTACCCTCAGCGGGTCCTGTCCTTACTAATAGGAGGAGCAGCAGGGCAAGAAAGTGTCTCTTCAATACTATGGGAGAGTTGCTGGGCACAGCGTTCAGGTCGCACTCCCATGTCAATGAAAGTGGAAGACATACCCAAGCCTAGTCTGACCCTCACTGATCAGCTCATTACCCCATACCCTGTAGATAGGGGTACTACCCATTTAAGTGGTACACTTTAAATCTACCTTGCTCTACTGTACGACCCATTCCTAAATGAGTAGGTCAGGACTACAGCAGCAAAAATCTGAAAAGACAACGGGGGTAATTATTTTTGCAGTACGTTTGTAATGCTTTCAACCTGAAGCAGGACGCCTCCCAAGCGGTGGGTGGTCTTTGTTGGAAGGATGGGGTTAAACAAGGAGATAAACAGCGGCTGACGCTAGAATCAGGCTGATGGAGTTGTGAACATGTGATAGAAATTAATGAGATAATTATTTACATAGTGGATCCAGGCGGTGCTGGCGCGGCTACACGGGCAGAGCTCCCTCCGTGTACTTTCTATTCCAGCAATGATGAAAGCCTCTGGTAATGAGCTGGATGGAGGCCGTGTTTATGTCCTCCGCTCATCCCACTGTCATCTCATTTACAATAATAACTTTGTTTAAAAATAGAATAAACTGGTTCATCCAGATGTTTCCCCAAGTACCGGAATGACTACTCATCCCATTAGGACTGACATTTCCCAAGCCGCACCATCTCCACGCTGACATTAATGAAGCAGACGCGTGCGCCGCTCACTCACAGCAGCTGGCGGATGTTGCTCCAGTCCACACACATGGTCGGGACCTTGGTACTGCAGTGCTCGTGGAACTTGTACCCACACGTCTGACACCGGAAACCATTCAGGAGAAACTTCTGGCAGATGTCACAGAACGCCAACTTCAAGAAAGTCTTTCGTACCTGGAAAATGGGGGTAGAACATGAGCTACGACTCCTCTTGTTAACTAAACCCTCAAACCGAGCTTAGATTGGTTTGGGTGGGAACGGGAACACTAAGGAGCAACATTAAAAGGGAACCAGTAACCAGACTTTACCTAGAAAACTACTACTTGGGGGACCTTTTATTTGACCTGCAATGCAGTCTTCCAGCATAAACTAGACCTATAAGTGGTTATCCAAGGGCAACTAAGGGGGAGAGGGAAGGGAGATGTGAATTCCTTATTTCCAATTTCTTGGGGCCTAAATCAGTCAGACCCCTAATCAGCTATTCACAGGATGGGAGGTAAATGTAATGCATGTAAAAAGCTCTTTAAAAAGAAAATCCAATTAAAAAGTAAATGAGGTTTATGTTTTATATTTTACTTTTATTAGGACCCAAAGAACAAAAAAAAAAAAAAAAAAAAAAAAAGCCATAAATGAATACAGAAAGCACAGAACAAAACAAGGACATTATGAAACTTACAAAATTATGGGTTGTGAGAGGGACGTGATCCAAGAAATCCACTTGCAGCTCTGCCCCTATTAATGACATGGCGTCTGTGCTCCAGTCCAGCCGCTGTTTTCTGATGGAAGGTACAACACATTAATACGGGACACGGAGGGTGAAAACCATATACACAAGAGGACAGTACAATGAACTGGTGACATCTCCACGGAGCAATCCCAAGGAGGAAAAGCTTCCAGGATTTCTTTATCTCCCTGTAGTGTTTGTAGAATGATGAAGGGAAATCACATTCTTCTAGAGTTACAGACATTCACAGCTCCTATCGAAATACATCCCACTTCATTTTCTATAAGATTTGAGAACCTGCAAAATTTGTGGGCCCCGGACACTCAACCACCATCTCTGAGAGACCAAGTCTCTACATCCCTGGGCTGCTATGGGGTTCCCAGAATTTATTAAAAGCCCCTTTACTAGGTGTTGTAACAACAATCCAACTTTTCCACTATCCATGGCATAACTGCGGGACTACCTCCGAGGACATGCCCCCCAATAATGCGGAGAACAGAGGTTCTGAGCAGGGCCCTCATTCCTATTGTCCCATATGACTATGTTTTTACTCATGAATTTGTCTTTTGTTTGTACATGTCCCCCATGATTTAATAAGTGCTACAGAATATAATGAATAATAATAAATAAGCTTAGCGTAGCGCTCAGTTATCTCTGTCACTCACAGACTCAAGGGATTAGCTCTGCCATTCCCGGCCCTCCCATACTCTTGACGTTCGTCCTGCCCGCTCCACCCATTAGTGATAATGGGACCCGTTCTCCGGACCTCTGGGGATTCCCAGTAGTCATATCCTTACTCTGCAGAGTTGGTACAACCCCTTCAAAAGCTGTTGCCACATTGATTCTTATGTATATAATAATTTTTAAAATGTCTATATTTGGTAAATTTGGTAACCCTCCTAGGGTAGGATGATATGAAGGGGATGCAGCCCCCCTGTGAGCTCCACAGCCTTTTCATTCATTATTCTGCTAGGTGCATATGATCTCCACCAACTTAGTGGTGGCTGCTTAGGGTATTGCAGCCTTGATTAATGGCAAGTAATGTGAGGGGTGATGATCAGTCTCCTTGCACAGTGTACTACGGCTCATCGCCCGTCTGACATAGAAGAGACGAAAGGAAACATAAAATCCAGGCGTTTGATGCTGTAGTGTGAGCCATACATGGATTTGTACTTGTACTTGATTTAGCTGGTCCACGTACATACATGTGGTTATATCCGGGCCCCGGGTACACACCTCAAACTTCTATTCGTGAATTTCATTGGAATATTTGTAAAGGCAGGAGCTAGAAAGTCATTGTATCTGTTGGCTGACAAACACAGCAGTCTCACAAATCCCACAGGAATAAGTTTCGTGACTTGTCCCCACCTACAGAAACCTAATATCCGATTACCTCAACCATAACAAAACTTGCACTGGGAACCGTCCCAGTGACTGCAGGCAGGCGGGAGGGGGCGCAGCGTGGAGCAGCTGCTCCGCTCACGTGATTGCACAATTTACAGTAAGGGCTCGTGACACCGGCGCTGCAAGGTAAACCAGGGCGATAACGCAATCTATCCTGAGAACTAGATTAGGAAACGGCGGAACCAGGGAAGCGATTCTAAGATGTGATAGGAGCTTGAAGGAGACAGATAAGAGACCTGTATAACATACCACAGCCGATGCCTTTGGCTGAGAGCACATGACTACCAAGGCTGCAGCGTCCAACAAGACACCGAAGTTACCCAGAGTAGAGAGAGGGGTAGTGAAGCCGCCTGCACAGAGCGGAAGGTACCCCCCCCCCCCAAGCACTTGGAGTGATTTTCACCGATCCGAAAGATCTTTCCACGGGGGTATGTTTATACAGGTCACTGGCCTCCCACCTAGTGCCATAAAGCTTTACAGGCTCAAAACAAACAAAATCCCTTCAAAGAAAGTTATGCAATTTATGAATATTGTTTGTGTAATAAAATGTTGTACAGTTTTCCCGCTTTTCTCTATCAATTCTTTACATTTTTCTAAATCTCTGCTTGCTGTCATTCAACAGGAAGATTTATTGTTCACTTCCTGTGGATAAAAACCGCTCCATGGTCATGTGATGTCACACAGGTGCACAGCTCATTAGTATCATGGAGAGCAACCAGAGAATTTATTATTTGCTAATAAGACGCATCCCCTTTAAACAGGGGGAAAAGCAGAAAAGTGACTCGTCTCTTCACAGACATTGTGCGATATTGAAAAAAGCCACAAACTGGAATTGCAAGCAAAACACTTGCGTTTTAATCCCATGTACTTTAAATTCACGTGGATTAAAATGTTAAGACAAATCCTGCCACAAAACATCAAAAGGAGAATGTTCTTATGGACAGAATAAATCCAGCACAATCCAAGCTTAAAAATCATCTCTTACCCTCTCGTATCTTGCAGCAGACGGAAAACAGCGCAACATTCAGGCTGGAGGCCTCGCACCTTTAAAGCCTTCATGAGACAATCGTGTAAGCTCATCCCGCTCCGTACATTCACCTGGAGGAATCAAGTGTCAAAGCGTTAAACACACACAATAGTTGTTTCCACACATTTCACAATAGTAGTAAATTATAACCAATACAAAATATACTGCGACCAAAAAAAGTAAGTCACAAGAGCTGCACAAGGCACCCTCACCCTAATAACAAAGCGCCTGCACCTGGCAGCCAAGAGCACCAGTTACGCTTCATCGGAGCACCCGAAATGTAAGTGATCACAACCAGTGTCTTGCCACAAGTCAGGAGGATGCTGCACCAAGACTCCAGCGGCAGCCACAACCAGGCAGCTTATGCGCCGGTACTCTGCAAAAGTAAAGCTACGGCCAGTCTCTCCGCCAAACCAACGACAGCAGCACACCACTGTTTGGCGCAGCATCAGCATCACTGCTGTAGTAGCCCCTATGCAGGTCTGTCTAGCCCGAGTCCATTTGTTATTATCACTGGTGTGTTACGTACCATTTCCCTTGTGTAATGTAAGGTACTTGTATTGTGCTGTATCGCAATGTCCTGTAACTATATTGGTAAGTAACCAAGGAACCAACAACATGAAAGAATGTGCCTCTTGTAGTGTATGTATGGAACTGTAACAGGGGTTTTCCCACAAAGACAAGTTAGGCCCTTTTTATGGGTTAGGGCCCAACTTTCAGATCAGTGAAGTCTCAGTGCAAAGACCCCCACGGATTGCAAAAACGAGGGGTCCAGCTGGCCCCACGTTGCTTCCGAGACTAATGGAGCAGACTGTCGCACATGACCGTTCTGCTCCATTAGTCTGAGGATCGGCGAGGGGGATTGGTCAGACCCATCGTATTTCTGATCCGCGGGGGGGGTCTCCCACTGATCAGCAAGTTAGGCCTCATCCCGTGGATAGGGCCTAACTTGGGCTTAGAGGGGTTTTCCTATGAGAATCATCTCTAACAGTGTGTAACAATTGCCTGGACACCATGTACAAAAGAACTCCCCCAGGGGATAAATAAAGTACTGTATCCTTTTCCTTGATAACATGCACCATCGGCACCAACTACATGGGTGCTCTTCCCAACAGCAGGGACTCCTTGATTAAAGAATCAATATGATGATTGGAGTCCTGTCCTCTGCATTGTGGTCGATCTGTAAAATCCTGCCAATGCATGCTCCTTGCATGGACGAGAGTTAAAGGGGATCGTCCAAGGGTTAGAGAAACTAGCGAGGTGCCCTCCCGACCCTTGTCCCAGCCCTGTACCAGGAGCCAGGGAATGGGAGGTCATGCTTGGCTAATTTTTGTGTAACAAATTGAACTTCCTAGGGAAAGTGAAAATGTATACAGGTTTTGTGTTCCAATACATTTAAAAAAATTAAAACCCATCTGTACAAATAAAATGTCTTTGTTTCACCATCTTCTTATGCTAATAACGCAACTTCGCTCAACGGACATGTGTAAAGGCGTCACCATTTGTGGGATTAGATAACGTCCATATATCTACCATTCTAGGGAATGAATGACCTTTGATCACTTTTATTTATTAAACTTGTTGTGTGCAAAATGGAAAATTTGGAGCCATATATTCTGCCATGGGATTCA
The DNA here is from genome assembly GCF_040894005.1 of Engystomops pustulosus. Classification (NCBI taxonomy): domain Eukaryota; kingdom Metazoa; phylum Chordata; class Amphibia; order Anura; family Leptodactylidae; genus Engystomops; species Engystomops pustulosus. Next base: position 28,166,316 of record NC_092420.1, read on the forward strand.
ATGCCGGGAATAACCAGTTTTCGTACAGGCAGTTTTGACTGCCACTGGCGGCATTTAAAGAGTTAACACCCAAGACCGGTGCCAGCCCATGAGCACCCTTAACGGAGTAATGAAGTAGTAATAAGTAACAAGTCGTTGAGGGGCAATTTTTTTTTTGTACTTCAACAAAATTTTTTACCAACTTTGCAGACAAAACTAACTACTGTATTCGGACTATAAGGCGCACCATCAATAAATGCCTGCTAAAATGTCTAGGTTCATATATAAGGCGCACCGGATTATAAGGCGCACCATCAATAAATGCCTGCTAAAATGTCTAGGTTCATATATAAGGCGCACCGGATTATAAGGCGCACCATCAATAAATGCCTGCTAAAATGTCTAGGTTCATATATAAGGTGCACTGGATTATAAGGCGCACCTGATTATAAGGATGAATGACCAGCAGGTGGCAGACCTGTGCACAGTACAAGGGAGCTGTTGTCTGTAAGCACGGTTTATATATAAGGCGCACTGGACTATAAGGCGCACCTTTGATTTCTGAGAAAATCAAAGGATTTTTTGTGTGCCTTATAGTCTGAAAAATCCGGTACTGCCAAATAAAATTCCCTTCCTGGACATGTTTAGGGCCCGTTATTGGAACCAAGCTCCATCCATTTCTACACCAAAAACAGTGCCACAACTAACCATGGTTTGTGCCGCTATTCTGGAAACCGGCCATGTTTTTAAACCTTTGGACAACCCCTTTAAAGAACTACACTGCCCCCTGACTACAGGTTATGTGTGGTATTGCAGGACAGCCCCTTCAAGACACTTCAATAAAGGCAATTAAAACAAAAATAATTGGGGGGGGGGGGGGGGGGGGGAGTATGTGAAAGTTTTTGTTTTCCCATAACACAGAACTCTACTGCTCCGACAGCATTTCATGCAGTAAGATTCTCATTTCCCCCCAACCTTGACAGTAGAAGTCATTGAATGAAGCCTTTTATTTTCCGCCCTGTGTTAGACAATAAATAATTCTTCAATTCTGTGTCTAGTTTCTGGGAGTAGAAATCCATACATTATTGTGGCGTCCATGTTCCTATAGGAGATCACTCAGATGTTTGTTATTCTTAATGCTGTTAGATGTGAGTTATGTCGACGTGGATTTTTTTCTTATTTGGATCCAAGTTCTGCCTTCACTAATATTTATCTTGGACGCCGTATCTGGAAAAGTCAGCGAGCCGCCTGCATGGAGCACACTGAAAGCCATTGACAGCAATTTCTCCATCTTTCTGTCATCGCTCATTTTTGGGAAAGATCCAAAAACAGAGACGCACACGGCACAGATGATAAAAGATTTCACAGAATCTGGTGAAGAATGTGCCGGCTCTATAGGGAATGTCCACACGGCAACAATCACATCACACCTTGACAAGGACACGAATGTCACATAACTATTTCAGCTATGATCCGTATTGACAGCAGATTATATACCTGCACTACTAGCCCAGCACATAGGAAGGGCTTGGCTTCAAGGAATAGGTATATTCCAATATCAGAGGATTGGGCTGCTGGAATCCAACATTTTCCATTGGGGAGCAATGGCAGCTATAGGCACTAGACAGATCAAACATAATGTATCCACTAGCGGACCTCAATGTCCACAAGTGCCCATAACCCTGATGTGAAACAACCGCGATGGATAACCATACGAAAGTCTGAAAACTTTTTTTTTTTAATAGATGGAGCAGTGACTTGTGTACCACTTCTCACTCGCATGGTGCACTCAGGGGACCAATTCTGATCTTTGCAGGTCCAAACTAGTTGGATTCCCAACAACCAAAACTGAATCCGCTCCATTAGAGATGAGCAAATCCGACATACCTGTTTAGGTTCGGCTGTGCGCCCCAGGTGGGAACATCGGGTCAGCTCATCTCTCTGTCCTAGGGGCTAGCCTAGGGTCAGCCATGTGTAAATATCCTTTAAGCTGAATATACAAGACGTTTCTGTTGCTTTGGTCGGAGTAAATATAAAAACTCCTGGTCGTGGCTCAAAAAAACTGCAGCAAAAATCAAGCACAAAAGGACAACGAAATCCAGCCTTACGATTTGTCAAAGTCAGTCTCCCTCTATTACATTAAGGCTACATTCACGCAAACATATAGGGGACGCACGGGAGCGGTGCAGTGCGGCACCGTACCATTACATAGCCTGTAGAATGATAGGACGTCCCATCTTTCTATGGAATACGGCGCTGTGTATTCCTATGGAGAGGGGGGGGGGGTAAGCAGCGCTCATCCACTGCTCCTCTCCCCGGCACCGATGTATGCCCGCTATGCTACGGTTCGGCGGGCATACATTGTGTGAATGTAGCCCAAAAGGGGTTGTCCACTTTTAGCAAATAATTGATATTGTTTGTGTTAATGAATAGTTATACAATTTTCCAATAAAGCCAATTACAGATGACCCCTAGTTACAGACGGACCCCTATGACCTCTGGTGAAGCTCTCTGGATGTGTTACTATAGTCCCAGATTGCAATAATCAGCTGTAAAGTGTCTAATGAAGCTTTATTGATAATCCTGGGTCCCGTTACAGCAAAAAATTTACATACAAATTCAAATTAAGAACAAACCTATGGACCCCATCGTGTACTTAACCCGGGGACTGCCTGTATACTTTCTGCATCAATCCCTCATGGTTTTCTAGATACCATCTGGTTATCATTCAGAGCTTATCCTATGGATATGGACCGGTCCCTGGTCTTGCGATGTCACACAGGGGGACACTGCTCGTTATCATGCACACCGATTATAACGAGCCGTGCACCTGTGGGACATCACATGGTTATGGACCAGTTTTTATAAAAAACAGGAAGTAAACAATGAAGCTTTCTAAAGAATGACAGCAAGCAGAGATCTAGGAAACCGCGAGGAAAGTATTTTGGAAAATTGTATGACCTTTCCATACACAACCGGAATCAATTATTTGCTTCAAGTGGACAACCCCTTTAAGATATTTGCCTATGTGCAGATTAGAATACAGCATGGCTGTTATATAAAGAATCCATGACACAAATAAGGGGTTTTACACTTTGATGTGCTAATGGGGTTCATCAAATCTGCTCAAGGAGCAGCTCTATGGTCATTTAGTGGACAAACCCTCAGTGCGTTTGCTTGCTATACATAAAGCATTTAGTTTTGTTACTTTCTTTTTGTCCAGTGAAAAGGTCTCTGTAGCAAGACAACATGATCATGTAGAAGTCCCACGCTCATGCAGGGGGTGAGATTGCCATGAGATGTGATGCAAATTTTAACATGTCAAAACCAACGTGTGCGAATTGGTCTTGCACTACACAACAACCTCTTATTGGTAGGAATACAAAAATGCACAATACAAACAAATATAATAAAAACACAACAAACAAAAAACTGAAACTATTAGTTCTGGAGACGGGTGTGACCACCTCCACATTCCTCCACCTATTTTATCATATAAACCCAAAAGTTAATGAGAAGAAAAATTCCTATCCTCGGCCTCACACGTCGCCACAATAAAAGAATACATCATCATTTACTGACGTATGGACAGAATGCACACAGCAATGCCGTACAACAGGAGTGTCTGGTGGATGAGCAGACACATCACCACGATCATCACTTCACACCCCATATAGGGTGTATGACACGTGTGCCACAGGGCGAGCTCCAGTAAACCACCGTGAGCTAATTGGACATTATTGTAATTAGATTGAACATTGCCATTTCATCACCCAAATATTTGAGCCATTTCACAGCAGGTTCAGGATGATTTGTGTGAGACTGTCCCAAATTGCCCTTTAATATTTCTGTCAGTGCTCACAACAGAGAGAAAAGTATATACATAACTTGGGTCTGGAGCTCTCGACGCCTGCCCGATTCCTCAATGAAGCTGGTGTTGTACACCCCCAGTCACTGTGCATGTGCTGTAGGTACAGGCAGGGCCGGGTTAAAGGGAGGGCACTAGGGGCACGTGCCCCAGGGCTCCCACAACTTTCCTCATAAGGGGCCCTCACCTGTAACATCTGACAGTCAGCTCACAGCCTCCAATCTGTGACAGTATCTCACTGGCTCCCTTATTGAGCGCCTGCTTGCCTAGCCGTACTCAGTCTCATTCTGCATACTGCCTGCCTTTTCAAGAGCTGTTACTCACACCTGATCCCTCACCCCCCCCCCTTTACTAGCCAACACTGGTTGGCTGAACTGGTTGCCAGTCAAGTACTAGCCAATCAGTGTTAGGTTAACTTTCTCACAGATAACTAAAGCTAATCTGTGATAGGAGGGGCGAGGGAAGCAATGGCGCATGGGACTGGCGTGGCCACTAGGACTAGTAGTCAGTACTACAGCTGCAGCCACGGTGCCAGCTAGGCCAGCAGCAAGGCTAACATTTAAGTAGGAGAAAGTTTAGAATAATAATAATAATAATAATAATAATAATCCTTTATTTCTATAGCGCCATGAAATTTCGCAGCGCTTCACAAATCATAGGGCCTTAAGGACCTGTATGTCCCAAGTTGCCCAGAAAGTTTGCATTTTTAGGGACCATGCGGCTTCCACCTGTTACTCTACTACAATACAAGCCAGATCCAGAAAACCAAGTAAGAGTAGCGGATCGTCTCACCCCCCCCCATCTGTAGGCCTCATACACACAATAAAACACTAAGGTTTTATATGCAATCTATGGCTTAAAAAAAAAACATGCTACATGAATAAAAACCAGGGGTCCAGAATGACAAAAATTTAAAAAAAAAAAAAAATTCCTTCAAATTTGACACAGATTTCCTACAATGCATTACAAACCCCATGGCATAAAGTGATGCGCCAATAATATGCTACGCAATGTAAAATCTAGGTACTTACAACCGTTCTCTGCTTATTAGGTAGGTAGACTCTGATGGTACTGCTCGCCTTGGACGAGTCCCCCAGCTTTCCATCGTCAGATGCTCGCCGCTGGTAAGCGAACTGCTGCATAATTGTGGGAGACATGCAGGTCGATCCATCAAAGACGGAGTCCTTAAAACCAAATCCATTGCTGATCTTCATCCATGCTCCCTGAATGTGCTCCATTGGAGGTTAATGATGCGTAAGGGAAATCTACAAAAAGAGAAAAAAATAAATTCATTAAGAACTAAAATCAGACAAACCAAACTGGAAAGAAAAAAAAAACAAAAAAAAAAACACACACTACTAAAGGCAACAAGATAAAAATCCCATACAAAAATGTAAAAAAATTAGCCAATATAACTATTTAATATCAGCTTATTACTCTGTCGTTGATCAGTTTGGAATTTTTTTTTTGTGCTTTATAATACATTAAAAGCATAAAGTGTACAGTCTTGAAGAAACTAAAGAAAAAAAAAAAAAAATCTCCCGCACCTTGGCATAATGTGTGTAATTACGTGGCAGCTAGGAACATGTAGAAGCATTCTTCTCTACAGAGAAGCATTCATCACTACACATCCATGCTAATCCATAAACCACACAGATTCTCCGGGACAAGTGGAGCTTTATCCCTGACATTACCGACAGCCTTCATAAAAGTTGTCAAGATTTTAGGCCTCGTACAGGGAGCAAGAGTCGTAAGAGTCGTAAACTATTCCCGACTCCTTTGATACCGCGATTCTCTCATGGACAAACCAAAAATGAAGAGGGTATTGAACCATAAATATCCATGGCGTATCTATAGGTAATGATTGGAAGTGAGTGGGAGGGGCTTGGCCTGATCACATATTTGTTTCCACTGAAACGCCTGCGATTGATGAAGGGTGTCAGGTATTTTGCATTGTTTATATACAATAATAATAATAATAATAATAATAATAATACACATAGAAAGCAGAGGACACCCATTAGGACAGATTCGCTTTTTTATGTTTTGTATTAGATTTTGAAAGCACAGGCGGTCCCCTACTTAACACCCGACCCCTAGTTACAAACGGATGTAATTTAGCCCCAGGCTACAATGATCAGCTGTAACAGTTATTATAGGTGTCTGTAATGAGGCTTTACTGTTAATCCTGGCTCTTATGATAATCTAACATTTTTTAAAATCCAATTGTCACAGAGACAAAAATATTTTGCCAGGGGTTACAATTCTACAATATACAGTTCCGACTTACATACAAATGCAACTTAAAGGGGTATTTTCGTCTGGGCATTTACATTCAGTTTCATTAATCTGCCATAAATAAACATTTCTTCAATTAGATGTTATTAAAAAAAAAAAATGTTCCTGTGTGAAGATAATTTCTCATAAATGTAGTGATACGGTCCCTTAGAAACGAGATCGCTTCCCCGGATACGACCACCTCTGCTGGAGGGATTGCACAAAGCAACTAATTGTTTTTGTGTATGAAATGTCTGGGAGTTACTACATGTCGCACAGCCGTCCTGTAGTAATGATTGCTGAATCCTGGTGGTCCGGCAGGACTCTATAGCGCATGTCTGGCCACCGCGTGACGTGGTCGTATCCGAGGAAGCTATCTCGTTTCTAAGGGACAACATGACTACATTTATGAGAAATTATCTTCACACAGGAACATTTTTTTTATTAACATCTAATTGAAGAAATGTTTACATATGGCAAATGAATTAAATGTAAACGCCCTGATGGCAATACCCCCGCCTATCCGGAGTGGCGGGGATTTAAGCATACACTGGCACACGTCTGTGAATCGAAAGCAACTGCAAGAATGAGGCCCCCAACACAATATACACTTTCAACTGGAACTGGCTATTCTGAGAAAAAAAAAGTAGGGGGAAAAAATTCAGTGGTGGCTCATCGTCTAGCATTACTGCCTTGCAGCGCTGGGGACCTGGGTTCAAGTCCCTAGGTCAACACCTGCAAAGAGTTTGTATGTTCTCTCAGTGTTTGCGTGGGTTTCCTCCAGGTCCTGCCTTTTCTTCTCACACTCCAAAAACATACAGGTAGGTGGAGATTAGATTGTGAGCCCCATTGGGGACAGGGACCGATTTAGCAAGTTCTGTGCCACGCTGCATAATCTGTGTGCGCTATATATAGATATTATTAATTATTATTATGTGCTATTTCTTCAGATCACCAGCACGGTGCTCGCTTTTCACCAGAGAAGACAAGATTACACAAGACTTTATGCATCTTTAGGGAGAACCTCCTTGTGTCAGGTGATATAATTAGATTTACCCAGTCCCATTGCCAAAGAATAGGAAAAGTTTGACAGGCCAGGATTAGATTAGGCATTTGCTGTACCATATAGTTGATAAATTAAGTGAAACCATCAGTATGGGAAAGGTGAGCGGGGTCACGGGAAGTACATATGTACTCGCTGTGATCCGGCATGTGGCAGAATATATCTGTATATATACACACCCGGATATTGGTTCTAGGATGAAGGATATCTGCAAATAACACAGAACTGCTGCAGAACTTACCCAGTGATAATTCCACAGCCATTCCGCACAGGAATTCACATGAAAACCCGTAAATCCATATATTTTGTAATCTCCACTATAACCGTAGGGATTGAAGACTTTCAATGTATCCGAAACCACATTGTTCATGTCTCCTGCAGAACTGGACCACAAGCCATGACAACGAGAAGAGGGCTTGGCCACTTTAAGTTTTTTATTAATACGTGGTGGGGTAGGATATTTGTTAATTTACCGACATACATCTATTAAAAAGTTCTACAATCGCTTTCCTGGTTCTGAAATGACCTTTACCGTATCGGCTGCCAATCATATCCATAGAATGTGCAGCCCGTGGAAAAAGACCCGTATGTAGGTCTGATCCCATGCACAGGACTACAGAAATGTGACGCAAGGACTCCTTTTCTGCCAGCAGACCTGCAGCGCCTGTGGTCTAAGAAATGGGAGTCCTTGCATCATATTACTGTTTGATGTAAGGACTCACATCCTGTGCACATGTGCGCAGTACGTGGGATCAGAACAATGTACAGGTCTTCACCAGATGACTGTACATGACAATAATCTCCATTGGTTGGAATCTCAGCTAAATGCAAGATCGGAAGGGTGATGTCATCAGTCGTTGTCCGGAGGCTACACCCAGTAAAACCATGATTCTGAAGTAGAAGATGGCATTCAGCTAGATAACAGCCTCTCCCATAAGGCTCCTATAACTTTAGCGTTGCAGCGTTTCGTCTGATCAGAGGACGGCCAGGGTTTGATCAGTGATAAAATGACATCTCCCATCAGAGTTCAGTCAATTTTCTTTCAGATTTTGTTGATTAAGTCAGTTTCACACCCGTTTTTACTGTGCTTTTCACACGCAGATAACACGCAGGGAGAAAAATAAATATCCGTTTTTTGTCCACATAGACCTGTATAGGCGGCTTACGTTCCCGTCAGGATTTAAAGGGCACCATTTTTGTCCTCGCTCCTCAGAAAGAGTCTACACGTAATGGAGCAGCTCTCAGACCGCTCCCCTCACTAGTCCCTCCACGTTGGGACACCCAAAAGTATCTAATGATTTCAGTGTGACCCCTGAACCCCACATACTACCAGATACCCTTCATGTATTTGCCACATAACAAAAGACGAAGCCATAGAAAGCACAAATATTTATTCTGGCACCGGTGCCGCCCGCTCACCCTGGGTCTCCAGGGACGGGTCAAAAGGACAGTATTATAAATAGGCCCGGCCAGCGGTCTGTCATGTCCAAAGTAAACAGGTCGGAGAGAAAAAGTCAGACATAAGCAGGTTCTCTCCTGCTCGCTAAAGGACTAGATACCCAAAATAATACAAAAATAGAGAATCCTCAGCAAGAAGCGGCCCCCGACGTCCAGGCGGCCATGTTTACTCTGCTGCGGGGACGTCAGCCTTTCACAATCCGGTCAAACAGTCTTTATGTCATGGGACTTTTTATCCAAGTCACTTTCAGACTGAATATTTTTATAGCCGGGGTTTATTACTGAACTAATCCTATTACAATCCGCCTGTTATTTAGGGCCGGTCTAGTCTGCGGTAACATGAGATCTGATTAGTAATTAGCCGAACCCAAAATAAGCGAAGAAAGCAACTGCACGCTGCAAAAGTTCACAACGCCTGTGAAGACCACCGCTTATGGTGCAGCAGCGTCCTACAGGAGGCAACACCTTCCAAAAAGCAGCCATGCGGGTGATCAACTAATCATCTCCGGGGCCACCAAGGATCTCTGGGCAGTAAAATTCATAGACAAGTTATTTGCCTGTAGGATTACATGACATTGAAACCAATGGACGCTCATGTGTTATATAGAAACGGGATCCAAGTATACAGAGAACAGTTACCCTTTCTAGCTCCCACCGTAGGAGGAGATACGGACAGGGGTCGTCTCCATCAGGGTGACCACAGATACACAGGACCTACACAGAGAAAATACCCACGTAAAGACTACTAGGTATGGCACTGAAATTAGTGGTTAATATTATATAGTTTTTTCCATGACGGGAGTATGGAGAGGGGGCACTGGCTGAGCACTCTCCATACAAGCCGGATGTTTGCTACACATTGGAGGGGGTTAACCTTTTGATTGCTGCTGGGGGCGGTTAAAAGACGGTCGGTGCATGGGTGCCGCCATATTGCTTTGACATCAGGGGGAGCTGTGATCATCAGGGAACAGCAATCAATCACCATGAAAGCCTCAGGTCATTTAAGCAGATCTGTTACAATGTGATGGTGGCACATTGTAACAGATCATGTGCAAAGTCCAAAATTCACATATACGGTCGTACTGTTGTATGACAGTATATGGTAGGATAGATCAGACAGCCCAGAGTTAGAGTACCCGGGGGTATATAAAATCATTAAAAAAGTTGAAGAAATTACGGGGTATTTTTTTTCTTCAAATTATTATATAAAACACCCAAAAAGATAACATCAAGCCCCTTTCCCATAACATATATAAAAATAAGCAAATAAAAGCATGAGATCCAAAATGCCTGATCTATGGAATAATAACAGAAACCAGCGCCCAACTGTACAAAACACTTTTGCCATTTATATAAAACTTCTTATAGGATGCTAAAGTGATCATAAAATCACACAGTCCCCAAAATGGTATCAAAGAAAAGGTCAGTTCATCCTGCAAAAAAAAGTCAGAGCTCCATACAACACATTAAAAAAAAAAACAAAAAAAAAAACATTTTTACTGGTGCCAGAAGACGGCAAAACAAAGACATATTTTGAAAGAGGGGAGTGAAAAATTTAAACAAAAAACACAAAAGCACCGAGTCGTTAATGGGCCAGAGACTGAACCCCTGTGACCATGGTCCTAGCTCACGGATCTGAGTCTTCCCATGGATTTTTCTGACCACACACTACAGAATAATGAACAAGCAGTGTAGGTAAACCTCTTGTGGACTTACCTCAGCCCGTCCTTAGGGACATGCAGATAAATAGTTTATACAGCGCTCCCTGTACAAACTCACATGCAGCTTCTACACCAAATGCCAACAAACTTGTTTATAGACGCAGTTCCTTTACGCTGCTCTCATGAGCAGGAACATGTGACGTCAGAGTGACTAACGTCTTAGGGAGAATAAATCATTGTGACAACTGCACAGAAACCAGCCATTAAAGGGGTATTCACACCTGGGCATTTACATTTCATTCGATTCATTTGCCATATGTAAACATTTTTTCAATTGGATGTTATTAAAAAAAAAAAAAAAAAAAAGTTCCTGTGTTAAGATCATTTATGAAAAATTAAGTCATTTTGTCCCTTAGAAATGAGATAGCTTCCTCGGATACGACCACCTCACATTTTGGCAGCAGTGGTCAGACATGCGCTATTGAGCCCTGCCTGACCCCATGGCTTCAGCGATTATTACCACAGGACGGCTGTAACTCCCGAACATTTCATATACAAACACCCTTCGTGTCTTTGTGCAATCACTCCAGCAGAGGTGGTCGCATCCAAGGACACAGTCTTGTTTCTAAAGGGACCATATCACTACATTTATGAAAAATTTACTTCACACAAGTACATTATTTTTAATAACCTCTCATTTAAAAAATTTATATAGCAGATTAATGAAAATGAATGCGAATGCCTAGACGATAATACCCCTTTAAAGGGATTCACACAAAGCTGCAGAGCGTGTTAGGTCGCTCTCCTAAAGATCTGTGTAACTTTACTTTTATGTATGTTTGTAGCAGCAGGACTATAAAACATGCATTTTCATTCGGAGCACTATTACACTGCTGTGCGAGATCTCTTCATTGAGCACAGCCCAGCGCCCCGCCAACTGCTGTAGCACCCAACTAGAAGCCCGCTACAGTAGGGGGAGAGGCTTTACAGAGGAACCGTGAAGAAATCTCATACACTAGCACAGTGATGCCAAACCTTTTAGAGGCCGAGTGCCCAAACTGTAACCCAAAAACCCCCTTATTTATCGCGAGGTCCCAACCAAAAATGAAAGCAGTAACTTATTGCTCCCTGTTCAACAACTTTCAATCATATTGGCCTCCTGAGGGCAGCAACACAGTAGAAAGATGGAAAATGTTCATCATTTTAGCTTCTTTCTAATTTCCCTCTGTACACAGAGAATCGTGGGGCCAGCAGGAGGTCCTCTAAAAATAATTTGACCCCGTCTAATTCTTCCTCTTCCTAAAGACCCCAGTAGCGAAGTCAGTATCACAATATGACTGAAAGCAGCATCTGCAGGAAGATTCTTGAGTCTTGTCTGGTGTGATGGCCCGGGTGCCCACAGAAAGGGCCGAGTGCCACCTCTGGCACCCGTGCCATAGGTTCGCCACCACTGTACTTGCACATTGGATTGCTTCAAACCCTGTTAGAACCCTGAAATACAAGTCTATAAAATGTCCCACACACACACACCCCCACCCCCACACATTTGTATTTCAGCTCCCCCTTTTTTTTCAATGAGTGTTATTCCATATGGTTAATGGTACAGCCCAGAATGGAAGTTTTCCGGGCCACAACTGTGCCTTAAGTAATGGGATCTTAACCTTATCAGCTGAATCCACCCCAAAAGGCGTCACTTCCCCACCTAGCACATGCTGTCCAGACGCAACATGTACAGGTGCCCACATGTGCTGCAGGGAGGATGAAGTTTAGTATACATGAGACATGTCCAGGTTTATGCTCCTTGACCAAATTTAACACAAAAAAAAGTTAATTACTCATCATGTTAAGAGAGGGGATGAAAATTATTAAAGTTCTTGTAAAATACTGGATAATTTTCCATGGAAAAGCCCATTTCACATATCAGTAGGTGAATATTACAGCAGGTATTGGAGTGAAAGTGATGGCAAACATGAGCCGCGGCTTGTTACAACATGCAGCGATGCCCTGAGGGGTCCTGTCCACGTGTGCACCAGCTGGGCGAGCAGCACTGACGCCGCAGTCTTTTAAGGCCGTGTCCAGCTGTCACGGACATTAGTCATCTGCTGTCATCTAACAAAGATGTTACAATCCTACTGAAGAGCGCGGTGCAAGGTTTACCAACAACCACTGCAAAACTTTCATGACGACAAAGGCTGGAGTTATGGTTTCTTGAAAATCTACTTTCAAGAACCCAAATTATGCAGAAGTAAACTACGAGATTAAAATCGATGACGGAACATGTGAAATGTCTAAATACGTCTGATTACAGAGATCCAGGATATAAAAACCTGCAAGACTGGATTTTCCCTTTTTCGCCAAACAGGGATTTATAAATATGCAACATTCAAGGTTAGTAACCGAACTAAAAAAAGAACACAACAAACACATCCACCATGTTCAGCAAGTTGAACTAAAGGACATGACTTGGGGAAAGGCATGCAATAATTTTATACAGTTCCATAATCATCATCATCATCCAGCCCCTTTTGAAGCTCTCTCCTGTCCCTGCTGTCTCCAGCTCCTGAGCACAGCTATTCCACAGCTGCATAGTTCTTATAGTAAAGATGCCTGGTCTCCTCTGGAGATGAAATCTTTCTTTCTCCATATGAAGACAGCACCCCATTGTCTTTATTTAGGATGAAACAACTTTTCACCACTTTTATACAGACTGTTTACATATTTTTAGAATCATGTCCCTTCTGTTTCTTCTAAAGACTAAATAAATGTAATGCTCTTCATTCCCTTTAATTTTGTGACTCTTTGTACCCTTTCTGAGCCCAGGGCATCCGCCTTATTTACTGGTGCCCAGATAGGGCACATTCACATGGCCGTCTGCGGGGACGTACATGCGGCCGCATGTACGTCCCCATAGACGGCAATAGCAGCGCAGATACGGTGCCACACACCTCAAGCATGCTCTATCTTTCGGCGTGTGTACGGCCGTGCGCCCCTATTCTCTATGGAGGGAGGAGGAGTACCCTAAGCTGCATTTTCCAAATGTGGCCAAACCCATGCTTGGCATCGCAACCATGTCCCACAATTCACAGTATGTCAAGTGCAGATTTCAACCTTAACTATACAAAAGCTGAGCTTCATTGCCTGCAGTTCTCCATATTCTCAGTTATCCATGGACAAAACTAATTTTAAAGGAAATCTACCATCAAAATCCAGCATGATAAACCAGAGACACTTACTCATAGATCCAGGCACAGGGACTGTGGTCATATTTGTTATTAATGGTCTCTTTCCGTCTAAAAGTCAACTTTTAAATATATGCTCATGATCATGAAGCGCTCCAAGGGTTGTTACAGAGCCCCTCTGCGCTGTAGCTTAAAAGGCTTTTACACTGTGCCAGAGCACCTCCCCCCTCCCACTGTGTAAGATTACATCAGGCAAGAGAGGGGGAAGTGCTCCTTCATGCTGTAGCTTTACAAGCTGTTACACTGTGCACAATAGTAGGAGCACGATAATCTCACAAAGTGGGAAGAGCTAGTGCTCCTGCACACTTTAACAGCCTATGAAACTGAAGAATAGACGTGCACTGGTAACACCCCACAGAGCCCTTCTGGCTCATTCACATAATTTTAAGAGTTGATTTTAGAAGGAAGCCATAGATACAACAAATATACGATTAGCAGTGTGACAGTGCCTGGTTTAATCAGGCTTGATTTTGCAGTTTTCTTTGGGATAATTTATTTTTAATTGCTTTTTAGAATTGTACCTCAATTTATGCAGATTGAAGAGAAAAAATTCCAGCTACAAACGGTTTCCACGTGCGGTTAAAACACTGTTGTCTTTATTCAAAAAGTGTAAAAGCAAAAAATATATTTAAGGCAAACAGCCTATAGGCATGGTAAACACTGGCATCGGGTAGTGAGGGGACGGGTAGCAGCTGACTTATTTCCTTTTTGCTGGTTCTGTCAATTTATGCAGGGTAAACATGAAATCCCCAAAATACTCCAGAGATTTGTAGCAATACCATTTACGTCTTATGATAAATTCTTGATACAGCCCCCTCCCTTAAGGAATGTTTACATGACAATGATAAATACACAATGGAAGATTCCGCTGTGTATTCAGCCTGTGCAGCCGGCAGCGCAAAATCTCTTATTAGGCCTCCAGGGCTTTTTTGGTCATGGATTGCACAGGCTGGGAAAAGGTGAGAGACAGATTTTTGCTTCAAAACTTTCTCATAGTATACATGCCCTTAAGCACCATGTGCGGTCTCACCTTATAAGAGCACTACGCCTTATATCAGGAGACAGATATGCAGACAGTCACATTTCATGCACTAACATTAGCCGTGCTCCTGGAATAGTATATGAAGCTTGGATTCAACGAGGAGGGGGGGCCCGGGACGCTGTGGTCATATCTAGCGTTACCCAACACAAGTTGTAGTATTTGGTGTCTATTTTGGGCCTCTGTGCTCATTCCTCCAGGGAGGAGGCACAAAAAGTTGACATAAAGTGGGGTAAAAATTTGGAAGCCAAACACTTTTTTTTTTTTTTTGGAGGGAATACTGAGCCCATATCTCTGCTAAAAATATGTAAAAACTCATCAAGAGTTACATAATGCAATGAAGCTTTTTTTTTTTTTTTTTTAGTTCCAACAAAATTTTAAAGCGACCCTTCATTAAAGGGGAAGTCTGGAGGGTGAAAAACATGGCTGCGTTCTTCTTAAAACAGCGCCACACCTGCCCCTGTTTTGTGCTGGTATTGCAACTCATCTCTATTGAGGTCTGTTCAGCAGAGTTGCAATACCGGCACAAGCCATGGTCAGGTGTGGAGTGGTTTTAAGAAAGCAGCCTCGTTTTACAAGCTGTGGACAAGCCCTTTAAATAACATACAAAACCCCATATGACGGTTACCCGGTATTCTGTTGGCAATGTTTACCATGCCGTTCTGTGTCATGACATCCCCCACATTGGGTCTTGTTCACACTGCAGCAATCCACAGACAACAGTCACCCGCTACGGTCAGCGACCACAAGCTCTGGTGGCGGGACATCATCACTAAACCATGAAGCGCGGAGCACTCGGTTTTTCTGGGTTATTATTAAAGTTTGTTTGTTTGTTTTTTTTGTAACACCCAGGAAACCATTCTGGTAATTTTCTCTGTTACTTTCCATCATTGAAAGTGATCAGTGTGTAAGCAACGCTAGAAAAAGATAGAATAGTTTATCATGTTCTTTTATCCGGGCTCAGAAACTTGCGCGCCAATTCATTTCTTAATTTATAGCGTCTGAAACTCAAAATCCCCCAAAGCCGCAACTGCTGTCAAAATCTAAGATTTTTTTTTTTTTAATTAAAAAAAATAATAATATATGAATCTGGACTTGCCACCTGGTAAAACAGCAGAAATTAATTGCGCATGTCAGGATTCGTTCACCTATCAGTTATTAAAAGATAAAAAAGGTCAAGTAGCTCTTGCGCTCTACCAAAAACAGAGTAACGGAAAGCAATGAGGTAGGTGTGAACTGGGCCTCAACATTTTAGGAAATCTACCACATGACTGCAGCAATTTTAACCTAACAAGCTTACATGCTGGTGTGTGCCCACAAGAAAAGGTTCTGCTCCTTCACTCTGCAGCTAATGGCTTTATTTCTAACTAAAAGGAATTTAAAAAATATATATATGCAAATGAGCCACAGGGGCTGCTGTGGTTCATTTGCATATTCTTTTTTAAATTCCTCTTATTCAGAAATAAAACCATTAGCTGAAAAATACAAAAAAACAGACCATTTTTCAGGGGGCACATGCCAGCATGCAAGTATGCTAGGTTTTAATCTGCATCCGTGTGGTAGATTTCCTTTAAATTGGTTTGCCAATGAAAGTTTTCAAATTTCAATCCCCTGGCGATGGTTACACAATACAGCTCACCCCCTTACTTAAGAATTTTATTGTTGTTTTAACTCCTATAACTCAGTGATGTCCCAGGGTGTGGGTGGGGACTCTCCAAGCAGAAACTTTTTGATTCCTCTAGTACTAGGAGATGCCGTGTGCTGACAACGTGCTTAGATTATCACGCTCCATGTTTAGCTACACTTTAGCTTCTGAACATTCCACTAGTATCCTGTCTGCAGTGTGCAGACAGGAGAAGCTATTCATGAGAAGAATCCAAAGTCAGAAGATTTACAGTCGTATCCAGGGGCAACCAAAATTGTATACACCAGGACTGATAGAGAAAAGATGGAATTATATCTGTGCAATACTGCATATTTGTTAAGAACAGTGAATTAGAGAATGTGATATTTTTTTATCCTGAGTATATTTAAGAATCTTGTCTTTTTAGGATTACCCCTTAAACGCTTATAACACACTGAACACAAGACCAGTCCCGTAACTGTGGCGGGATACACCACAAATCAGCATTAAGAAAATGCAGGATTAGTTAACATGCCAGGAAGTAAATAACCTTACACTTTTTCCCCCCTTTTTGTGTAGATTTTTGACAATTTTACACATGAAGATGAAACTTGCCGCTAAAGCTTGCATGTAAAGTTACTTGTCAGCATCTCCTAAAACGCTTGCGATTCTAAGAAGGGGTTAAAAAAGCGCAGCAAAGGTCTTGGCAGTAAGCATGTTAACCTTTCGAGCAGTCAAGTTTGCAGTGACGGATCTCCTGAGACCGGGCGGGATAGCTAAAAACAGCAGCGAGAGGCCTAGCAATAACACAAACAACCCAAGCGTGTCTGCAGCAGCTCAGGGTTTTACCAATTCCTAATACATTTCTGAGATGAAATATTTGGGTTTTCTCGCCATCCCTTTCCCCGCTTCCACCTTATTCCCCGATCTCTGGATGACGGAGGAGTCTCCTTTGCAGTTTCTGTAAATCTGGAAGCCGCACGCTATGTATTTGGCCTGTGAAACCACCCCTGACATGGTGAAGGCTTTGACCATCTACAGGAAACGTTCCCGTTGCTGTCGCTGTGTCGGCGGCTGTGTGCTGAAGAGTGTTGGGCCCCTCCGCGCTCTTCTCTATACAAATAACTCTGGAGAGACACATGTGAGAGCTTTCATTTGTCTTCAAACTAAAATAAATGTCCCCCCCCCTCGCTATCACGTCACAGCAGCCCTTCCTCCACTTACAAACTCTACAAAGCATCAGATCCTAGGAAAAACAGCCGCCCCGAGGTGTTGTCTTTGGCCCAACTTAGGACTCTGGGCAGTATATGGAGAAAATGCCAAGCAAGGGGAAGGAAAAAAAATCCTAAATCTAGTTTTTATTTTTCAATTGCATAATAGAATTTAAAAACCTATCCAAAAGATCTGTAGAGGTTTGGTAGTGAACATTCATGATCTACGATACCAATGACCACATAAACTTTGTTAACGTGTCCACCAGATTTATCTGTCCCTGACCCAGTACTGCAGGGCGGTCCAGTTCTGTACAAGATTTTGGTTGACAACACCATAGTAATAAGACAAGGTCAAAACCTCGGTCACTCATGGTAGCCAATGGCTGTAGTGGGCAAAAGTGGGTATAGGGTAGTCACCCAACTGACCGAAGTACAAGTAATTATAGCCGGAATTGCTTTCACCATGAATACAATAATTACTTACCGGTAACATTGTTTCATGGAGCCACAACAGCACCAAAAGGGAGAGGGTCCAACCCCGGAACAGGATACCTGAGCATAAAACAAATGCCCCCCCACCACCACCACCAGCCTCAGTGGTTTACATAAAGTCTCAGGGAGTATTTGGTTAGTATAGCAACTTAAATTTTATCTGTTCCTCTACAATGTAGGCTGCACCAAAATACTTTGCGGTCATGGGGCCGGCTGTGGCCAACAGTGACCCGACTTGGGTCGCAGATGAAGAATTGATGACACAGAGTCACGCTAAAAGGTAAAAGGTTGGCTGCAACTAATCTGAGGACGAGCAACACTTGTAACCCAGCCAACAGTGTTAGAGAACCGCTGGCTTAAAGGACATCTACCACCAGGAAGAAAGACTATATGCAAATGAGCCTGAGGGGCTTCAGGCTCCATTAACACCCAAGGATCCTGGAGCCCCTCAGGCTCATTTGCATACAGACCTTCATCCTGGTGGTAGATACCCTTTAAGCGATGCTGGAATTAGTAGATGGAGGGTGTGCAGTTTTTTGCCTGTCCTAGAGCCAATGGGGTTTTCCAGAATTTTTGGAAAACCCCTATAATTTATATGTTAATCATCCTGTAACTGCATTTTCAGCATTTACTTCCATTCCAAGTGACTGCAGGCATTTCTGGCTGATATAGTTCCTCGGGAGAACTTGGAGCTAGATTTTAATTCCCATAAGGGCTCATTCACACGTGTGTATTGTCAATCCTAAACCAATTAAGGCTATATTCACACTGCCGTTGCCCGCCCGTACCGTACCGTAGCGGGCAACGGCAGTGTACGGGGAGAGGAGGAGGAGGTGAGCGCAGCTCACCCCCGCCCCTCTCCATAGCAACCTATGGCGTACGGCCCCGTATTACGGGAAAAGATAGGACAGGTCCTATCTTTTTCCCGGGTACGGAACGGTACGGTGCGCCCATAGGAGTGTATGGGGGACGTATATCGGCCGTATATACGTCGGCCGTATATACGTCCCCCATACGTTCGTGTGAATATAGCCTTAACCAGTTTTTTTTGCATGTTATGTGTAAGTATTGTATATGCATCTTTTTTGTTATGTCCATATGGCATCTGTCAATCTTTTTTTGGCACAACAAAAAACACACAAAAAGCATATGGATGCCATCTGTGCGCTGTTCTTTTGTTTTGACCAAAATATTCAAGGCAATCTACCAGCAAGCTATGATAAACCAGGGACATGGATCTAGGCACCGTGACTGTGGTAATAATATATTTGTGAACCATGGCCTCCTTCCTGCCAAAACCAACTTAACACTCCCCAGAGCCCATCTGGTTAATTAGCATAATGTTAACAGAGCCCCTCCGTTCTGCAGAATCACAGGCTGTTACACGGTCTTATGCTCCTGCTCACCATTTCACCCCCTCCCTGTCTGATGTAAGCAAGTTTTAGCACACAGTGGGAGGAAGAAGTGCTCCTGCCTAACCTACAGCAGAGGGGCTCTGGGAACCACCCCAGTAGCCGTTCATTAGCATAATTGTAAAACATAATTTTGGAAGGAAGGAGGCCATGGATAACAAAGTTAAGATTACCACAGCCACGGGGCCTGGATCTATGATTAAGTGTCCCTGGTTTATCATGATGGATTTTGATGGTAGATTTCTTTTAAAGGGATTGGTCGAGCAGTGACCTTCTCACAGAAGTTACACCACTTCACAACTGAGAAGTTACAGCTACAGCGTCAGTGACCAGTGCATGGGGAAAAGAAATGCAGGTACTTTCATTTGTTTAAGCAAACACATTGTTGCATTCAACCGCTTTAAATGGAGAGCATTCACCGTAGACTTTGCCCTCAGGGTTAACCTTCTATTCAAGAACACAGGAAATCTTTCCAAGGTTTGTCAATCCTGGATGTCACAGTGACCTGACCATCCAGGACATATGGCCACTCTCCTCACATTTCAGTCCATCACACCTTCTGGGCACTAAATGCCAACTTTTTGGATCCATTTTAGGTGAAAAATTGTGCATAGGATTCCAGACCACAATGCCAAGTAGCTGCACCCAGATTTTGAAAGCCCCAGCATTTATTGACATGCTGCAGTGAAACCCTGCATTGGGGGCTGGGTGGGTTACAGATTTTTGGGATAGCAGTCAGTCAGAAGTATATATTGTTTAGGCCAGGCACCCCAATTTCTCCAAGTGGACCTCTCAGGTCGATTCGAGTCCATAAAGCAACAGATAGACCTGTGGTGGGGGGTCCCAAATCGACCTTTTTGAAGTTTTATATTAAAGGGGTTATCCGAGTGTATAAAAATACTGAGGGCAGTGCCATTTAAACATAATGAACATGTACTTACCTCCTCCGGCGCGGCTGATGTCCCGCTCCGCGGTCTGTCTCCTCTGTGCGCCGGTTTGTATACAGGGGCGCACAGGGAGCTTCTGGCTGGCCGGAAGCTCCCATCCGACACCATCTCCCAGCGCTTACAACACAGAGATCGGGACGGATGGGAGGAGCCGGCCACATCGCGGACCGGATGTTCCCTGTGCGCGGCTTCTCTGCCCCTGAACAAACAGGAGCATGGATCAGTCATTTTTAACAGCCGGATAACCCCTTTGTAAACAAATAAATAAATAAATAAATAAATACTCATAGATGAGAGCCTGATGATCCATTTCAGACTCACATAAGAAGATCTCAAGATTTAGGAAGCAAAGCTGGGACAGTACCTGGGCTTTACAGCACATGTAACAATGACGCAGAGAAGTCACGGTGTAATACACTGGCTTCACTTGGCAAACAAATGTAGGTGTTGGAGCAAGGCAAGTATAAACTTTTTTTATACCCCCCCCCCCAGATGCTTAAAAATTTAAAGGGGATTTGGTACACTAAGCCATCCATCCATAAAAGGAAAAATCTACCACAAAATCGATTTCTCCACATATGCAAGTGAGCCTTCCGAGCTACCCCCAAGTCACTGGCCACCTTTTTGTTCCCTTCCGGACCTTAATTATGCAAGTCTCCGCCTTCCTTCTGGTGCAGAGAGCTGTGACGTCACATTACTCTATGTACTGATCGCGCATGTGCAGAAAAAGTATTGCGCAGCCGGCCACTTCTCACTACAGCTGCAGTTTATCTCAGGGCATGTGTGATAAGTACAGAAAGCAACGTGACGTCACAGCTCTCAGCACCAGAAGGAGGCGCATAAGAAGACGGAGGAGTGCATACCGTAATCCGGATAGAACGAACGGTGGACAGTGATGTAGGGGTAGCACCGAAGGCTCATCTGCATACGTAGGCAAAACAATTTTTTTTTTTTTTTTTTGCCGAACTAAAGGTTGATGTCCCTAATCAAAAGATGTAGCGTAATCAGGATTGAATAGCCTACAGGGTGGTGTGTACTTGCACAATTTCATCATGCGAGTAGTGGTAGATTTCCTTTACGGACCTGTGGGTGGTTCAGAGTCCCCGATCACCCCGACAGCTTCGCTTTAAGAGTGAAAAAGACATCATGACAAACAATAGAGGGGAATTGGTGACCTATAACAAGGGCAAGATATAATATGAATGTAGTCTGGTGTATAGACACAACAGCAGCTGACAACATCAATCCTAAGGATCACCTTGAGAAGGAATTCTGCACGCCCAGGCAGCGCTCTGCTACAACTTATCTTAGTCCAAAACTATACAGACTATTGAATTAAACCACAGTACTTATACTGCAGGAAAAAAATTTGAAAAATGGAATTACTCTACTTTTTACCTCACTCTCAGACTGCTTTATTATCACGATTTATGGGGAAATTATCTAGAATACTTTGCTTCATTTTAAAACAAATGTGAATTTATGAAATTAACCCAAAGCCGCTGCAATGCACTTCTCTATAAAATAAGGTTTACAGTAAGGAAGGAAGACAAGTGTTGCAAAGAATAAAAGCGCTTCAGCGATAAGACTTGCAAAATTTCTAATGCACAACATCTAGTATTCGTGTTACCTCATCTGAGGATGTGACATCATAGTAGCCATCATATACTTGGTATGGATTCTCTACAATTAAAGGCGATGCGACAGCAAGTACAAAGTCCTGGATGACCAGCCATATTTTCTGCTTAAAGGGGTCGTCCCAGGTTTGACTTATCCCCCATTCACAGAATAGGGAGGTACAATTTCATCAATAGGGAGTAGTGTGTGGGCAGAGTCCATGGAAGTGTCACTGCCCGCTCCATTACGAGTGAAGAGGAGCATCGGAGGGCAATTTATGTACTTAATTTTTTAATACACACCGAGGGTCTGCAGGGAATTTCATTGCAGGTGGAGGTTGTGACCGATGCATTTCCCACCCTAGGTTTATAGATCAGCTATCGAGGTTTTAAGAAATCAGCCATCTCTGGCACTCTCAGACACTGGATGGCAGTGCCAGTGATACCCAAGCGCTGTGCTCACAATGTTCAACACTTGTATAGGCTCGATGGAACGGTGGAACCCACTCCCCCAATGAGTGAGAGCAGGACTCCCATTCACGTGACTGTTGGGGGTGGGTGGTCATCTCCCATCAAATGCAACGCTCTCCACGGCAAACCTGTGATGGATTCACAGCCAACTATGCAGATATTAAATGCAAGTTTTGCTCGCTAATTTTTCACTTTACTTTAAGCCGATGAAATCTGCATTAAACATGTATCGTAAAGCCCCTCAGATCGGCAAAACTGCAACTTCTAGGAGTAAATCGGAACGTGGAACTAGCACAGAGGGTATAGCCAATGTGAAGAGAGCCGGACTTCTATGGCTGGAAATTATACAACTTTACAGGGATTACAGTTTCTATGAGCATGTGGATAATCCAGAATACACGGAAGATTAAGGCTTTTTACTATGATTGCAATAAGAGGATTGTTAATGTTGTAGATAGAAACACATTTGAAAATTGTTTTAGTTGTAGCAAAATCTCCAAACCAGTTTATTAAAAAAGTGACCAGCTATCTTCTGCAGGAGGAGCAGGAGGCACTGTGCACATTGTTACCATATAACCATGTAACAGATTTAATAATTTATAGAAATGTATTTCCTGCTTGGGAGATTGTAAACTGACTAGAACCACCCACCAAAGTAGGACCAACTACTGGGCAACTAAGGCCAAAATAGGCTCCCTGATCTGGCTTCCACCCCTCCACACTGCTCCCTCAGCACTTGTGCAGTGAGCACTGCTGTATTCTAAGTGCTGAGGAAGCAGGGGGAGGGGGAGACAGTGTAACAGCCGGTAAAGCCAGATCACAGAGGGGCTAGAGTATCCACTCAGGCTCATTAGTATAATTTTAAAAGTTGATTTTAGAAGGAAGGATAACAAAATTAAGCCACGGTTCCTGGCTCTATGAGTAAGTGTCCCTGATATATCATGATGGATTTTGTTGGTAGATTTTCCTTCAGGGATGCAAACAATCTGGAACCTCTGGAAAATAGCCCCAAATTGTTGTGTTGCAAGTATGGGTTTAAGGAGTGTCACAGGTGGCGCCCTATTGGTGCAGAGTGGTGGATATGGAGAAGGTTTTCGGAATGGTGTGTATGTATATATGTAGTAAAATATATAATATAGGATGGGCTGCAGCGTCTCCTTATTAAATGTAGCAAGAGGGAAAGAGAAAAACACAGGTATGGTGGGCACGCTGGCCCCAAGACTAGGGAGTAAACATGTATTCAAATAAGGTTCAATTATATTGGTAAAGAGTCTTCTCATTATAGTGCGGTTGTTCCACAGGGGAAGAAGGGACTCCTTGCATCATCAATAACTATAAATCTATAAAATAATGCAAATATTTTATTACTGAAAGCCCAATAAGAGACTACGGCCCAAATTTATGACCCCGCTCAGGCCTTAAAACAATCAAATCCAAAGTTAAATACGTTCTCTACTCTAAAGGAAAATCCTGAGAGCAGCTCCTGAAAACACTGACAAGGACAAGAAGATAGTATTACACACATGCAGCTAAACGCTGAGCGGTTCCATGTCATGTGTGGAGACAAGCAGCGAGGTATTGTAGAGCGTCCTGTACCTCTCCGCACAGTCCTGTGATCCCCCCTCACAGTATTACATCCACATGTGGGACCCCACCAATCCTGTGCTCATATAGTCTGACTATGGGGCAGCTAATGGAGTCAGCACTGTGGGCGACCACAACACGGTCACACTAAGGGTCCAGGTATAGTTCTTATTCCCCAACATATAACTCACAGTCTAGGCCAATAGCGTAGTATTAGGCCACGTTCACATCACCTTTTAACCCTTTGTTGTAAGGATACATTGTAAGGATTCCTGATGGAGGGCCAAGTTGAATCCTTCATATGTCGTCTTTTTCTTACCCTACCCCGCAAGTGGGAGGATGAGGAAACAGCAGCAGTAGGCAGTGATTTGGCTGATGCCGATAATCAGGATGCTTCTGTAGTGTAGTAAATGTCCATACAAGCACATCCCAGAGCTCAGCGGAGGCCAGAGATGGACGCAATTCTATTGCATCCATCCCCCAGAGGCTATTATGGCCTCTGTTAAATGTATGTATCACTTTGCAGCATGAAGCAGGATTAAAAATAGATAAAAAGTTTATTCTCATCCATTGTTTACTGCTGGATGAAAGGAGGCTGCAAAATGATGTCCCCACCTGCCAGTATATGCCTGTAGATATTTATGCTCAGTGTATACACCAGGAGCTGTACATATTTATAGGAGGTTTTTCTACCCTAATGTAATAGAAAAAAAATCTACCTTCTTTTACATTGGGAGTCAAATGCTTACATAGGTCACAACAACAATGCAAGTCAAAAAAGGAAAATTGTAATATATATATATATATATATATAATATTTAAAATGTTTTTAAACAACAATATATTGAGACGTCAGCAATATCTATTTACTGCAACACAACTGGCAGCAAGGAGCAAGATAAAAGCACAGGTCAGCAACCTTTGCGAAGTCCTAACTAATCTATCCTTCTCCATCCAAAGATGCCGGGGATTAGCCAGGTGTAGCTGCAGGTTTCTTGATTTTAAGATGGTTTGCTATAATATCATGTACAAAACGCTGTTTACCGACTTTCAGCAGTAGTTTCGGAGTCAAGCGTTACCTTTAAGTGCTCGTTTGAGGGACTCTGCAAGAATCCATAGTAAATACAAAGGACTGTATGCCAGGAGCCAGGACTACTCATAACTTTAATGTCTCACCTAAACCAGGTAAAAAGGAAGGGATTACGAGGAGGATTTTATGGTTACATTGAATCTATTCAATCTCCGAATCATCTGACATTCTTGTCTGGAGCACGACCGCATGAGATACGTCGCAGCTACAAGTTAGGGCATATATCACCGTCTGGGACATACATACACACACACATACATATATTTGCGGAAATATATATTTTAAAAAAAAAAAAAAGGACACACAAAGACCAGACATCAGCTGTCTAAGTTTCATTAGTAACGTATAGTATACTGGAAGGTATAGTGCACTGGAAGATTGACGTTGGGTACAACTTGTCTTTCATGGGGAAAGCCCCTTAAAGGCTCATAAATAAAACTTCTTAAAATGAAACCTACCATCAAAATCCATCCTGATAAACCAGGGACACTTACTCATAGATCCAGGCACCGAGACTGTGGTAATCTTCTTATACAGTATGTGTTATCTATGGCCTCCTTCCTTCTAAAATCAGCTTTTAAAGTTATACTAATGAGCCATGGGCGGGGTTACCAGAGCCGCCGCTCCCCCCCCCCCCGAGCTGCAGCTTCAGAGGCTGTTATACCGTCCCCCCTGCTCCCTCTGCCTGATGTGTTCCTGTACAGTGTAACAGCCTGTGAAAGCAGTGAAGTTTGTTTTTGTTATGGAGGCCAGAACCAAAAATAGCTTAGGTCATTATGGGACGCTATTTCGCCAGTCCATAAGATCTTGTTGTCCCCCTTAACCACCAGGATGAAGGACTGTATGCAGATAAGCCTGAGGGGCTCCAGGCTCCATAGGTGTTAATGGAGCCTGGAGTCCTTCATCCTGGTGGTAGACGCCCTTTAAGGAAATGAAACTAAACTGCAAAAGCAGACACAGCCAATAGACTGGAGCAGGGCCCTTACTGAAGAAAAGGCAAACCCCTTGTATGTGACAAGAGGGCCGGATTACCCCAAGAATATCATTTAAAGGCATATTAAGACATATTATGTAAAGAAACCGGACATAATGTCCAAGTACTTGGAAGGAAATGTATAAGTTCATAGAGGCTTCTCCTATAGGAAAGAACATTTTGTGACAAATAAATGCATACAATTTCCAATACAGGAAACAAGATCCTACAGGAGTGTAGGCAGAAGCTTAGATTAGATGTGCCCTGAACATGACTATGAGAAAGGGGGTTTCCTGCTAGCACGACTTAACCCCCTGGCTACAGGAGAGAGGGGAAGTGTTTGAGTGTAGGGATCCGACAACGTGCCATCATGAGTAAATACATACATGCAAAAGTTCTTGGCTTCTAACCCACGGCACCGGCTTAAAGCTCCCGAAACCTTACAGGAGCAGTTTAAAGAGAACCGACCATGCAAGTTAGTCCGCCCAGAATAAATACTTCATTTAAAACTGTCATCCCCAAATTGTTCCTTTCCACGGCTGCAATGTTAAAAAAAAAATTAGTTTGTAAACTTATATGCAACCTGATGCGAGTCCAATGATAGTAACAGAGTCCAATATATTCAGTAGTTACCGCACAGCCCCGCCTCCTTGTTCCTGATTGACAGGTCTCACTGCTACAGAACATGCTGCTGTGTGGGACATTGAGAGAGAAGTCTAACACCATAGGCCACTTCAAGTCATATGACCTGGGTGATGTCAGCTAAGGTCACGTTACATTTGCAACGTCCACCCCATGTATGTATCAGATCAAATTAAATCACAGCAGCCTCCATGGAGGATGGGAAGGAGTCGAAATACATGGAGGCTGCTGTGATTTCATGTGATCAAATATATACAAGAGGTAGACATTGGAAATATAACAGGACCTTAGATGAGATCAACCTGGTCAAATGACATGCTGAGGAGAGGCATAGGGAGGAGTAGATGACACCAGGTACTATAAGGTAAAGTTGATATATGGGGATGTAAGGAAAACAAATCCCTTTAGCTAAAATCGAAGGGAAACTTACTAGTTGTATTTGTGAAAATCCAGTGACTGGTTCCTTTTAAGCGCCTTCGCCTCTCCCTACAAGTAAAATATAGAAAAGAGAGTTGACTAGTAAACCATGATCTCTATGGTACACATAAGGAGTCTCACAACAAAATCAAAGCTGATTGGGCTTGGCAGACAGAGGCTCTGTTAGATGCAAGATCACTTTTAGTTTTTTGGGCTATCCATGCAAACATCGGGTCACCATGCACCTTTATTCCCCTACATTTATTTACAATGAACAGTGGTAAAAAATGAGATGCAAAAAGTCATACACAAATTAGGTTACAAGGGCCACTTTGCCTGAGATGAGTCACTTTTAGAAGCTAGAAAGGTGGGGGGGGGGGTCGCTTCAGACACATATCTTGGGCTTAAAAGCAGCTAGAAACCATTTAATTACAAACGTGGCATCATCAGAAACTTTAGTAAACAAGTACAATTCACACACAGGAAGCAGAGATCCAGAGAACAGCATTAGAAAGTTTTCCATGTCTCAATATCCTGATGCTTTTGCATCTCAACAAACCCTGAAGTCACCCTGTAATAAGACTTAAGTGAACACAACTATAGAAGTGTCTCTTGGCCATTCCTTAATGACGTCAGGGATCCCCGAAAGCAAAATACATCCCAATCAAAAGAGTCATGGGGGTTGGGCAAGGGTAATAGGAACTCACAAAACACCAAACTAGTTAAATGAGGTCTGCAACTTATTCTTCACAAAATCACAAGACATCTTAAGCAAGTCCCACGTCTGAGGTCTCCCCTCCTGCCATCGCATCTTGCAACATCTTCCAGCTCTTACTACACGACCCACAAGTATCTGAAGGGAAATTATTGCAAACAATGGTAACCAAGATACATTGTATGCAAAGTAACTCTGTACATAGAGATGCCTGCAGCAGATATCTCTCAGCTCAGGCACAGAGAGCAACACGAGTCCTGGAGACAGCCGGCTGAAATACTTGAAGAAAGTCAGTAAAGATCTTACACTCTGGCAAACAGATGTGCAAATGACCTTACGTAATCCTTTGCGGGTTTCTAAGTAATAAACTTTGAGGCTGAATAGATACAGGGAAGTTGATCTCCGATGGTAAAGCCGGCCACGGACAAAATCTAGGAGCCCAGTGACAGCGTTTCCAGCCCAAATTACTAAATCATGGAAGTTATTGTATTCACTGGGAGAGAAGGGGGGCGCCTTATCTCAGTCACAACTTATCAGCACTTCCCCCTCCCACTGGGTGCAGAGAGGGAGATAGTTTAAAGGCCAGAGAAGCTACAGCACAGAGGGGCTCAGGTATCACCCCACAGAGCCCTTCAAACTCATTAGCATAATTTTGGAAGTTGATTCATGGATAACCAATATGAGAAGTCATAGATCTGTGAGTAGGCATCTCTGGTTAATTCTTGATTTTGATTATATATTTCCTTTAAGTGAAAAACTTTTGGCTACAATACCCATAACAGCCACTGTACAATGTATGGAGCAGTGCTTGGTTTGGAAGTGAAGAAACTGCATGATTCATCTAAGAGTTCATCCCATGTACTGTACATACATTGCTTTTAGTTGTGGTGTGAATATGGGCGCTGGTAGACTCCCTATAAGGCTGTTCATAGAGGGGGATCACAAGTAAATTGGGGACCCTTCCTTGTGTATATGTTACCTGCCCATTTGATTCTAATAAAAATGTAATTTGCTGACAGAAACTTCAACAAAAGGTAAGACGGGGGGGCATTTGGTTCAGAATGTGTCAGGCATTGAAACCTCAAGAAGTTCTGAAGCAGGAGGAGGGATAGAAGTATGTAAATTATATCCAGGAAGTATCCGGAGCGGCCAGAAAAGCAGGCAGCTTGGTAAAGAGAAATGAATATTTGACCAGGGTGAGCAGAACTGAGCGCAGGGGTTACAGAGCAGGACACTGATCAATATCCCAGGCACCACACGGCAGCCGCCCCTCTGACTACATTATAGATTGGCAGAGCCCCAGGGTCGCACCATGATATCACCGCACTGTGTAAAAAAAAAAAATCTTAAAATTATTCCAAGTGACTCTTCTTCAACCCAGAAGATTTGGAAATGTTTATACACAGGGACAGATCTTGGCACAAAACCTTCTCGAGCTCGAAAAATAACATTTGGACGCTGCGGATTCTTGGGAGTTGTGCAACTTTCACCGAATAAAAATACTGCATCAACAGAAGAGGGGGAGAGAGGGGCTTCTGCCATCTACACAAACCAAGGGAACACTGGAAGCAGAAACATTTGGGAAGACTCTCCCAGAGACGTCATATTCTGCCCCAGAACCAGGATGCTCAACAGGTCCAGAAACATCACATGGACCCAACATGAAGCAAAGTATAATGATTGATATGATTGCAAGAACAATACAAGTAACAGCATTGTTACAGGAGGGGCAGGGAGCAGGAGAGCTCCTTTCTCCAAATAACCACATTTCCTAAAAATCCAATTTAAAAGGTAATCTAGAAGCGGCTCCTGGTATTTATGAGGATACATGGAGAAAGCAGCAATGCAAAACAGATCTGCTGACAGTAACAAGAAGAGGGTCACAGGGAGACACCCCAAAATATCTCCTCCAACTGCATCATAATAGGCATCACAGCAAGCAGTGTATACCCCCCCCTCCCAGTTTGCCAACACCAGCCCAGAACATAACAGCCCATTCTGCGCCCCCCCCCCCCAAATAACAGAATGCAACATGCAAGGCATCTCCTGCACCCAGAGCATCGTCTCCCTGTATAACTACCACCTGCTGAGCCCGAAAATACATTACAGAGTCAGAGGACACCCCAACATAACACACTGTACCCCAAAACGCTATATACCTACACACTGCCCCCCCCCCCTCACGCCACACTGCCCCCCCCCCCTCCGGTACCCCTCACGCCACACTGCCCCCCCCCCTCCGGTACCCCTCACGCCACACTGCCCCCCCCCCTCCGGTACCCCTCACGCCACACTGCCCCCCCCCCTCCGGTACCCCTCACGCCACACTGCCCCCCCCCCTCCGGTACCCCTCACGCCACACTGCCCCCCCCCCTCCGGTACCCCTCACGCCACACTGCCCCCCCCCTCCGGTACCCCTCACGCCACACTGCCCCCCCCCCTCCGGTACCCCTCACGCCACACTGCCCCCCCCCCTCCGGTACCCCTCACGCCACACTGCCCCCCCCCTCCGGTACCCCTCACGCCACACTGCCCCCCCCTCTGGTACCCCTCACGCCACACTGCCCCCCCCTCTGGTACCCCTCACGCCACACTGCCCCCCCTCTAGTACCCCTCACGCCACACTGCCCCCCCTCTAGTACCCCTCACACCACACTGCCCCCCCTCTAGTACCCCTCACACCACACTGCCCCCCCTCTAGTACCCCTCACACCACACTGCCCCCCCTCTAGTACCCCTCA
Organism: Engystomops pustulosus; assembly: GCF_040894005.1. Taxonomy (NCBI): domain Eukaryota; kingdom Metazoa; phylum Chordata; class Amphibia; order Anura; family Leptodactylidae; genus Engystomops; species Engystomops pustulosus. Next base: position 28,196,838 of record NC_092420.1, read on the forward strand.
CACCACACTGCCCCCCCTCTAGTACCCCTCACACCACACTGCCCCCCCTCTAGTACCCCTCACACCACACTGCCCCCCCTCTAGTACCCCTCACACCACACTGCCCCCCCTCTAGTACCCCTCACACCACACTGCCCCCCCTCTAGTACCCCTCACACCACACTGCCCCCCCTCTAGTACCCCTCACACCACACTGCCCCCCCTCTAGTACCCCTCACACCACACTGCCCCCCCTCTAGTACCCCTCACACCACACTGCCCCCCTCTAGTACCCCTCACACCACACTGCCCCCCCTCTAGTACCCCTCACACCACACTGCCCCCCCTCTAGTACCCCTCACACCACACTGCCCCCCCTCTAGTACCCCTCACACCACACTGCCCCCCCTCTAGTACCCCTCACACCACACTGCCCCCCCTCTAGTACCCCTCACACCACACTGCCCCCCCTCTAGTACCCCTCACACCACACTGCCCCCCCTCTAGTACCCCTCACACCACACTGCCCCCCCTCTAGTACCCCTCACACCACACTGCCCCCCTCTAGTACCCCTCACACCACACTGCCCCCCCTCTAGTACCCCTCACACCACACTGCCCCCGGCCCCGCTGTCCGCTCACAACAAGCCTCAACTAGATACAACAATTGAAACTGTTCTTGGCGACTTGTATAAAGTCGGGCAGCGGCTGTCACACAAGTGCAGGAGCCGCGGCGGACACTTCCCTCCCTCAGCCGGTGACACGTACCTGAGAAGATCCCGGGAGCCTCAGCACATGCCCGGCGCCACACACACAGGAGAGCGGACAGTCCCGGCGCTCAGTCACTCCCGAGCCTCACAGTCCCTGGCGCTCGGAGCCGCGCATAGCGGAGAGCACTGGAGAGGGGGCTGGCCTGGACGCTTCCATTAGTAAACATCACTAGAGAACGGGGAGGTTCATAACGTAAAAACTCAGCAGTTAATTTACCGCCCAACCCCCTCCTCAGTACTGGCCCCCGTGCTGCCGCTTAATGGCTCCACCCGCCTCGTCACAAGGCCCGCCCCTTCTGCCAACAAACATTTCCAGCATGATAACCACGCCCCTCCCCTCTGATAGGCTGAGGCGGAATGCTTGACAAGGCTCATTCTTGACATTAACTCCGCCTACGTTGTATTCCCGCCTCTGTTCCCCAAACCCCGCCCACAGAGAGGGACAAGAACTTTGAGAAGTTTCCCTCCAGTGACAGTAAAGCTGCGCTACCAGCTACAGGCAGCCATGAGACTGAGCGCTATAGCTCATCGTATAGTCTGCGGGCCTTCTTAAAGGGGTTGTCCAACTCAAACACCAAGCTGCTTTAATGGAACTTTTTGCATTATAAATATTTAAAATGAACATTTTTGATAACTTTGCTCCAGTGCTGACTTGATTGCTTCAATCCCATCTCTTCATGCTCTATATCAGGGGTCGGGAACCTATGGCTCGCGAGCCAGATGTGGCTCTTTTGATGGCCGCATCTGGCTCGCAGCCAGGGCCAGGGCCGCATCTAGAACTTGGATTTTTAAAAAAGCCTCGCTTCCCCCCTCCCTCCCGCGCTGCAGACATAACATTACATAACATTAGCTGATGGCCCGATGCATGGTCATGTGACCGGAGCCCAGTAACTGCGTACATACCAATGACGCTCCGGTCACATGACCAAACACTAAGTCTGCCGGGACCTTGTGCTGCTGGAGCTGTGCCTGACCCTCTCCTGCAGCATCCGACTGTGTGAGGAGGGGGGAGGGGCTGCAGCTCATGTCTGCCGGGATCCAGCTCAGAGAGCAGAGCCTGAGCTTCCTGTGCAGCCTCTGTACAGACCCCTGCACTGATATCCTGGGGGATCTCCACCACAGGCTGTAAGTGTATAAAATTAACTGTTAGTGGGTCATATGTATTGTACTGTATGTATGTATGTTTGTGTGCAGTATCAGTGGGTCATATGTATTGTACTGTATGTATGTATGTGTGTGTGTGCAGTATCAGTGGGTCATATGTATTGTACTGTATGTATGTATGTATGTGTGTATGTGCAGTATCAGTGGGTCATATGTATTGTACTGTATGTATGTATGTGTGTGTGTGCAGTATCAGTGGGTCATATGTATTGTACTGTATGTATGTATGTTTGTGTGTGCAGTATCAGTGGGTCATATGTATTGTACTGTATGTATGTATGTGTGTGTGTGTGCAGTATCAGTGGGTCATATGTATTGTATTGTATGTATGTATGTATGTATGTGTGTGCAGTATCAGTGGGTCATATGTATTGTACTGTATGTATGTATGTATGTATGTATGTGTGTGTGTGCAGTATCAGTGGGTCATATGTATTGTACTGTATGTATGTATGTATGTGTGTGCAGTATCAGTGGGTCATATGTATTGTACTGTATGTATGTATGTGTGTGTGTGCAGTATCAGTGGGTCATATGTATTGTACTGTATGTATGTATGTTTGTGTGTGCAGTATCAGTGGGTCATATGTATTGTATTGTATGTATGTATGTATGTATGTGTGTGCAGTATCAGTGGGTCATATGTATTGTACTGTATGTATGTATGTGTGTGTGTGCAGTATCAGTGGGTCATATGTATTGTACTGTATGTATGTATGTGTGTGTGTGCAGTATCAGTGGGTCATATGTATTGTACTGTATGTATGTATGTGTGTGTGTGCAGTATCAGTGGGTCATATGTATTGTACTGTATGTATGTATGTGTGTGTGTGCAGTATCAGTGGGTCATATGTATTGTACTGTATGTATGTATGTGTGTGTGCAGTATCAGTGGGTCATATGTATTGTACTGTATGTATGTATGTATGTGTGTGTGCAGTATCAGTGGGTCATATGTATTGTACTGTATGTATGTATGTATGTATGTTTGTGTGTGCAGTATCAGTGGGTCATATGTATTGTACTGTATGTATGTATGTTTGTGTGCAGTATCAGTGGGTCATATGTATTGTACTGTATGTATGTATGTGTGTGTGCAGTATCAGTGGGTCATATGTATTGTACTGTATGTATGTATGTGTGTGTGTGCAGTATCAGTGGGTCATATGTATTGTACTGTATGTATGTATGTATGTGTGTGTGCAGTATCAGTGGGTCATATGTATTGTACTGTATGTATGTATGTGTGTGTGCAGTATCAGTGGGTCATATGTATTGTACTGTATGTATGTATGTATGTATGTATGTTTGTGTGTGCAGTATCAGTGGGTCATATGTATTGTACTGTATGTATGTATGTATGTGTGTGTGTGCAGTATCAGTGTGTCATGTGTATTGTACTGTGTGTGTGTGTGCGTGTGTGTGCAGTATCAGTGGGTCATATGTATTGTACTGTATGTATGTTTGTGTGTGCAGTATCAGTGTGTCATGTGTATTGTACTGTGTGTGTGTGTGCGTGTGTGTGCAGTATCAGTGTGTCATGTGTATTGTACTGTGTGTGTGTGTGTGTGTGTGCAATATTAGGCCACATGCACATTAACATGGGGGCATTTTGCAGGCCACAAACAATGGGCTTTGTCCCATTGTCTACGACCCATCTGATAACTGTGGGGTGAGTGGTACTCTTCTCGTAAATGTCCATAGTAAATGACTGTGCGGGATACTAAGACGGCAGGTCTTACTCCTGTCGTCTTTGCATGTATGAGGAGGTTCTGCAGAAGCTGAGGCTTGTGTGTAACAGTGTCTCTCCATGCTGTACTAAGCCACCACTGGACTGAAACAATGGTAATTACCTGTAAAATAAAAACTAGATAATTTATATTGGAGCTTGTGATGCATGTTTCTTCTGCGGAGGCCTGATAGCTGCCCCTCTCTCATCATCGGGTGGGAAGAAGGCAGATCCAGTCATGCACATTAAAAAGAAGCCAGAGTGCTGGACGAGATGTTATGGATTGCAAGCTCGAATGTAAATTCTCTAGTTTTTATTTTACAGCAAATAACCATTGTTTCAGTCCAGTTGTGGCTTAGTACAGCAGTACTAGTCAGTGTCCCTTTAAACATATTGTACGGCTCTCGCCAAATTATATTTTAAAATATGTGGCGCTTATGGCTCTCTCAGGCAAAAAGGTTCCTGACCCCTGCTCTATATCCTACTACCTGGAGATATGTACAATCCAGGGGTGGGATTCAAATATTTAACACCATGATCCCTACTTTGCGTGTCCAACATGGTGTGAAAAAAGGACTTTATATTAACATAATATTAAAAAAGACTTTTCATATCTAACACAAATTTCATTAATAGTTTCAACTATCCTTGTAGCCTTGTAGCCTAAACTATAAAATGATAACTTTGCTAACTATGAATAAAATTGCTCACACCTGCACAGGCTACTTAGACATACAGTAGATCTATATGCAGTCATTTAGAGAAATATAAACAGCCCCTTTAAGACCCTATAAATACAAAGATTATGTGTGGATCCAGAAATTAGAACACACACAACACCAGAACCAAGTGCTAAACATAAATACAGTACCAGAGCTAAGCTCACACCAGAAATACAGTATCAGGACAAAGTTACATACATAAATGCCGCACCAGAACCAAGTCTAGTACATAATAGAGCTCTAAAAGCAACTTAAGAGCTCTTAAGCATACTTAAATGCAGCTCCAAAATTATGCTTAATATATAAAACCAAAATCTGTACATACATTTAGCATCAAAATCAAGTTCCACACATACCTACAACAAGAGAACCCAGCTCATCAAATAAATACAGCACTGGAACCAAGCTGAATGTACATAGAAAGTGTAGACTGTACACGAGGATGCAGCCCTGATCATATGCAGTAACACAAGAATAGACGTCACTTCTGATATACACTCTGACTTGACACTGCTCCACGTGTGGCTAAGTACTGCTGCTGTAGCTCCATGCATGGTGGTGTAATACTGCCGCTGATGCTCTATAGGTAAAGTTAGTTACTAAAGGTCACCAAATAGCTTCCTTCTCTGCAGAGTTTATGGCATTTACTGTAAGTTCAGCAGTTCATAGTTGTCTTTGATTGGCGGAGTCTCTTTCATCTTCTTCTATGGCCTAGGCTGCCATGGCAGCTTCTTCCAGCCAAGACTAATTTCTGCAGATTTTAGGTTCCTCACTTCATCTTCATCTCCTCCATCATGAACTCCATACTTTTCTCGATAACTATTATAACCCCGCAGTAGCCAATATTGTAACAATGTCCCGACCACAGTAAAGAATATAGTAACAGAGCCCCCAGGGGTGCGCCAGCCATAAAGTGAGTTGAGCCTTTTGCCTCAAGCAGCACCTGCAGTACAATGGGGCGGCATCATCAGGGACACAGTTACCTGCCACTCAAAAATAGAGTCTCTATACACCTGATGCAGCATGGGTGCGAGACACTACATGGAGAACCCACTTACTAAAAATATAACCTGCCACATTTCTACTGCATGGGACAGAGGGTACACCATTTTACAGCTTGCCTCAGAGTATTTAGGTTCACCCCTCATAGCCCCCACAGTAGCCAATATAGTCCCAGAGTTTAACAATATTCAATATGGTCACTTTGCCCCACAGTAGCCAATAGTCACAGGTCCCCCAGTAGCCAATGGTCACAGTGATCAGGAGATGTGAACAGGGGTCAAGAGATGTGGCTGGAAGAAGAGACACGGTGATATTGGCCTAATGAGAAATATTAGGAATCAGAACCAACTTCAATCTGAGGACACATTACCTGTAGTCATTAGATGGAATAGTTAGGGATTTCTCCCATGTATTCTGTAGCTTCATATTATTAGTACTGTAGTTTTTTGATGCACATGTAGGAGAAAAATATTGTGGACAATACCAAAAATTTGGTACATATGCTTTGGTGTCCGTGCCCCTGATCTTTAACACTGGTCCTATAAACTGTGCCACCCTTGCCCATAGGTTATTCAACACACGGCCAGTGGACAGGTTTGCCATCCTTTTTGTCATCTTTTCACATAATACCACTTTTTCCAGATAGATAAGTGGCATACTGGCTTCACTCATCTGATCTCCCACAATGCACTGCTTTCTAGTGCCAGGAAAAGTCTAATTTTAGCTTTACATCTGAACAGAGAAGAACATTCTGCAACTGGAAATTAGCATTAGATAAGTAAAGCAAATAAATCCAAAAGTTACCCAATCCCCTGAAGTGTAACTGAAATTTATTGGGGCCCAATGAGGTAGCGGTATGAGGATTCTCACTGCCTAAAATTGAAGTCAATTGCAGTAATGTACTTTAAAAACTTCTTTTAAAATTATTGAGGCATCAAGAAGAAAAAAAAAATTGTTGAAATGAATTATCACAAGCTAACAAGCTGATCTGCAATCTGTAGGGGCAGATTAAGACAGCAAATGGGCCCAGGGCTGTATGGAAATTGTGGGCCTTTAATTCCTTCATATGGTACCAGAATCAAGCTACTTGGGAAAGGAGGGGGGGGGTCCCTTCTGTCCACTTTTTGTTCTGTAGTTTGAGAACCTTCAAAGGTCCAACAAGGACCCTTGTATACATATGTGAGTTTGAGGATTGCAGTATCAAACTTGCAATCCGTTCAGGTGGTCGTGGGCCCCCCTCGAAGCCTTGGGCCCGGGGCAGCCACACAAACCGCCTACATTATAATCCACTACAGCTGATAGGTCAGACTGGTGGGACCCCCACTGATCACAACAAAGCCTCTAGCAATCCTGAGAACGAGGGCCCCCTTATCACTAATGAGTGGAGTGGTAGGACGCATCCATTCATCAGTAGTGGAGCGTCAGAAGTCGCCAAGCACAGCATTTGGCTATCTCTTGCAGTGTCATATCTCCTAAATTGATGACAAAAATAAACCATGCAATGCAGTGACATAACTTGAAGCTGCCGGACCCCATTACAAAATGTGTGCCAGGCCTCCAATTATAATGTATAGTTTATAGTACTAATCTTCTCATATAGGTAAGGTACACCATACGGGTCCCCTTGGCCTCTTGGGCCTGGTTACGACCGCACCCTCTGCTCCTCCTCAAGTTAAGCCCCTGATGTTATGCTTCTGAAGATCCATAGAGTTTGGCCCGTTTGGGTGCTCATTGTATCAGAACTCATAAAGGTGCAGTGGGTTTGGTTGACATGGCTGTGATCAGTCCGGGTAATTCAGCTGTTACACAGACTTTGGTTCTGAGACTTGGGGAGCCCCAACCCTCATTGTGTATTACTTGCGGATTTGTCGCCTAATTAAAGTGTTTGCGCCATTTTTTTGTCTTACTTGGCACTTAAAAGAAAGTTCAAACTTCTTGTACGTGCATTTATAAAGTGTCTGCGCCAGTTTTGTGTCGCGGCTGCACTAGGTACGGCAAGACAGAACAAATGTGCTCCAAGGGGGCGAGTTACTGCTTAGTCACAGTTTGCGCCACATTTATTACTGACATGCACCACAATTCTGTCTGCGCCACAACTCTGCAGCATGAACAAAGTGCACCAAAAACAAATGGTGCCCACTTCCCTAGCAGAGCAGGACGTGCCAGATTCATGGAGACCAGTTTTGATGAATCTGGCACCCTCTGCACACTCCATAGGCAAACTGCACATAGTACAGAATGCACCAATTTTGATAAATTTATTTACTGTACACTTCCTACTGCTTACAAATCACATCAGGTATAAAGGTGCAAACTCTAGCTCCAGCAACATTTATAAAGTTCAGACCGTCTACAGGAAATATTTGTCTTCAGCACGTGAAAGCCGGTGCCGATGCGCTAAAATCCGTTCGTGTGCGCCAAAAACCTTTTCTAAATGCAGCGCACATTGGAAATCGTCGGGTATTCAGACAATAGTGCGGACCCATGGGGTCTGTGGTCTGTTATATGCGGGCCGCGATCAATTGCATGTAAGGTCCTCTCACACACTGATGGTAATAGAAGAAGACTCCGTGAACCGGAAACCACGGCTGTGTGTATAAGCCCATGGACATACATAGGGACATGTGATAGCTGTTGGAACTGCAAGCACACACAGGGTTTAAAATTTAACTTATTGGTTATAAGGTTTTTGTGTTTTGGGTGGCTCATTTTGAATCATAGATTTCCTTGGCTCCAGTATGCAACACAGAGGTCTCCAGATCCGGAGTAGTGCAGCAGGCTCGGGCTCCTTCGCACCACAATGTCAGGAGATCTCTGTGTTGCATACCGGAGCCTTTAATAAAATCTGAACACCTCATACACCCTGGAGTGTATGCTGGATGGAAAGGAGGATAGCGGCTGCCATCACAATAATTATAAGTATCCTATAAGCACATATTACATATCTGAAGGTTTGAGCAATAGCTGCCACATCTATCATCACTTCTGGTTTGAACCTAGGGTTCTGCACAATTTTTCTCCTGGCTCCTGTGTCTTAAAGAACATCTACCATCAATTTACTATTCTAATAAGAAGTAATGTTCCTCAGGACTTTTTTTTAATTATAACTCTATATGCCGCAATCACGGAAATATAGAGTTATAAAAGTTATGAAAATTACCCTGGGACACTCAAGCTACATCACCCGAGCGCCTCAGGGAGCCTCATATTTTTATTTATGCACTCTCCCTTTAGCGCTAGCGGTCCCACCCGTCAGCAGTCTATGCATTGTGGGGGTCAGGGACTTGTAGTGCTACGGGGGGAAGAACTTCTTATTAGGACATATCTACCATCAGTAAACTGATGGTAGATGTCCTTAAATGGGGCAGTGCTGTGCTATACTGTAATTATATGAAATTAAAAATAAACTTACATGATCTCTGAATAATAATGTTACTTAAAGCTCACCTGTGAACAGGAATCCTATTTTTATCTGGTGCCAGGTTCCAATAGCCTATGCGAACCCGACTTTAAAAATGCCTTTGTCAGCATTTTAAATAATTTCAGAAGTTAATATAAAGTTACTCCAGATTGTCGAGCTCCCTGCCAGAAGTATGTGGTAAGTACCAAGAGGATGGGAGGAAACAGCTGCAGCCTGTGTGACAGTCTCGTCCCCTCCACACTCATCCAGCTCCCTCCCCCTCCCCACTTCTTGCTATGTGCATTGAGCAGGCAGGAGAGGGATGGTGTAGAAGAGAGGAAGGATGCATGAGGAGACACAGGCACGCACAGACTGCAGCTGGCCCTCCGTAGGGACTCACACATGCTGCTAGCAGGGAGCCAGGAAATGTGAATTCAACTTATATAAAGTACTAAAATAATTCATAGTGTGCTTTAAAGGAAATCTAGCATTTGATTTCATGCATTATGAACCAAACATACTTTGATAATGCTGTAGCTAGTTGAGTGGTTTTGCTGAAAACAATTACCGTTTATACTCATGTATAATGTGCTGAAAAACCTCGCCTCAGCTTATACACGAGTCAATAAAAAAATAAACATACTCACCTTACGGCGCCCCCGATGTCGGTGCAGTCGGGCTTTATACTAAAGGGGGCTGCATGAGTGAAGCAACAGCATTCTCAAGGTATGTTTGGTTCATAAAAAATCAAATGGTAGTAGGTTTATTATTCAACAATCAGGTATCCTGGTGACAGGTTCACTTTAAAAAAAATTGTGTTAAACTTCTATTAGGGGTAGGATTTTAGGGCCATGAAATCTGATAGTTGCACCCACATAATAATACCAGGATGTAATGGGGCTGTTGAAAAAAAAACAGCCTACAAAATAAAAACACTGAACTGACTGGGAATGGAAGTGCCAGAGATAAACAAGCGTTGTCCTAGACAAAATTTGGCACTCCTACAGTATTGAATGGAGCGACAGGACTCACGCTGGACCTGTTGCTGCTTCATTCATCCTAGGGATGGGGACAAATGCCTTAACCCGTTAATATGTGACATAATATTACATCACAGTGCTGTTAAGGCATTATCTAGCTAACACCCAGCGGTAACAACCAGTGGTAACAACACCAGAATTTAAATCTTGGCAGCACGTTACCGCTATTTTGGAGGGAATCGTCCCTCACAGTGACATCGCCTGGAGTCCATACAACTAAAACACTCATGTTTTTAAAATCTGATTGTGGATCCTAAATGAAGCAAAGGCTTCAATGCTTAAGCAATTTATTTATTGAATAGGGGTGCCTGAAGGTGCGGTCACACGTTCCGCTAGCATTGCGTTTCCTAACGCATTTATAGTGCATGGGTGGTTGGGACTCGGCCTGATTTCATAAGCATTTCCAGTGAAACAAATGCGTTCAGCAACCACCGGGTGCTGTTTAGCAATCGCATGCGTTTCAATGAAAACGGATATGCAATCAGGCCAAGTCACTAGCAATGCATTAGGAAATGGAACGTGTGACCACACCCTATGGCTGATGGCACACGGGGCTTTTTGAACAAGTTTTTGGGACATTTTTAAGCAGTGTGTTAAAAAAATGAATGTGTTTTTTGAAAACCCATCCGTTTTTGACAGGTTTGACCAATTATCTTAATTCAAACTGGTCAAAAAACGCATGGCTTAGGAGGGGATATCAATGTTCGGGTCATAGATAATGCTTGTCTGTAGAAGGTGATACATACTGTAGGTGATTCTCTGTGATTCCCTAGTGATATATAAGCAAGAGATAGTGATACTTATAAAATTGTCATCTAAACCTAAATCAAACTTTATGGTCATCTGACATTTGACGCCTTTTTATGAGAATCGGAACTTGAGTAAGTTCTTGGCCACATACAGTAAATAGTCAACCCAGGGCAGGAATAGTCAACTGTAGGTGTGATTTCCTTGTTTCCATTATGGCAGATAAAATTATCAAACGTTGTAAATGTCTATGTAGATTTTAGATGTATCACCTGTATATAAAATATGCCTCATGTCCCCATATAAATACAGTATACGTGTATCAAACTAATTGGAAACATTTGACAGAATTATATACTGGATCAATAAAGGAAACACAAACCAGAGGCAATAAACCCTCCTTCACAAACCACCTGATAGAAACCTTGGAAAAGCTCCCATTAGTGGTCTATGTGCCGCATCCTCCGTGCCAGAACAGAAGATGGTGGAAACAGCTGGTGGTCTGGGCCATGATGATTGACTGTAGTACGTTCTCCCAAGCAAGGGGAAATTTTAACTACCATCATATATTTGGGCTTTTCATTTGTAAACTCAAACATTATTTAAATGATCTCTCTGTACAAGGTTAAATTCTGAGACAGATTCCGCTCGATGTGCCAACGGCAGAGGAAGAATTACGACCTGTTATTATATTCACAAATGATTGGTATTTTCCTCTGCTCAGCCATCCAGGTGACTTCATTCTGATATGATTCCAAGAAGATTTCAGTAGAAAAATATCACTTCACAAATAAACAAAGAGCTAAATGGATTACAGGGAGTGTTCTGGGGTGTTTTGATGGTTATGAACATAAGTAACGCACAAGTAAATCATGTCACGATTTATATACACTTTTTGTAAGCATAGTCTGATCTGACCACACAGAGATCACTTGTCAATGTCTCATAGTCTTGCCCAGCCCATAGCTCATCCAATGTGTGGAGGGAACGAACATGGAGGAAAGGAGATCAAAAACCTATGATCAGAAAGTCTAAATTAATGGCCTGTCCCAAAGCAGATGGCAAAAATTTGCCATCAAACCTGTGAAAGCAGTGACATTAAGAGAAGGGTGTCCTACCAAGTGATGGAGATGCAGTTGTATAAATAAAACAGTACAAAGTAAAACACCCTGTAATTTATTTTTCCTCGCCTGCTGCCACTGCCTATACAATTGTAGGTTAAAAACTGATTTGCCACTTTCAGTCTGAAAGTGTTTTTCCAGCTATCTCACCTGTGTTCTCATTTCTGTGCCCTGAAAGTGATAGTGAAGAAAGACCCTCCTACACATAAAATTGGCAATTTCTCCCAATAGATGCACAATAGGCTGGTCTCATTTTAGAGATAAGTGCGGGTCATAAGATAAGTGGGAAAATCGTAAGGGATTTGCTCATGAAAGAAAATACTCAAATTTCATTCCCCTCTTCATGTTTAAACAATAAAGATCATTTTAACCCCCTTACCTTACAGTTTTAGCCAGTGTCGGACTGGGTTTCCTTAGGCCCACCTGAGAAAATCTATTTGGGGACCCACTCTTCATTATCCCCCATGAAATATAGCAGTCTCCAAATTGTATTTTTTTTCTGATGGACCTCTGAGGTTTAGTATTGGGTTGAGCCAGGGCCTGGTACTCTGGTGGGCCAGTCTGACACTGGTTTTAGCTCCTATAACTCGGTGATGATCAGTGTTAAATTTCAGAGTGTGGACAGGGACCCTGAGCAGACACTTCATGATTCCTCTAGTAGTGTGAGATGCTGTGTGCTACCAGGCTACTGGGTTAATCTACACTTTCATTTAGCTTCTGAAAATTGTACTAGTATCTGAACCATAGAAAGAGAGATGAGACGAATCAGAGATGAAGAGATATAACACACAATTACATTCTCAGCTCTGCTTTGTCAGCAGTAACATACACTGTCAGCTCTGTTGTGCTTTCCTCCCCCTCCCCTGGATAAAGAACTTATCTGTCTGTAGTTATTAGAGTAAGTCTTTGCACACTGCTGCTTGCTGGCAGGAAGTGTGTGTGAGCTTGTCTTGGAATGCAAGGGGAGGGGCCGATGCAGAGAGCAGCTCAGAACAGCGTCAGACAGGAGAACAATCTGTCCTGCCCGACCCTAGACTTCTGATTTACGGTCAGATCTCAGATACACCAGGACTGATAGAGACAGGTTGGACTTATATCTGTGAAATGCTGTATTTTTGTTAATAACAGTGAATTAGAGAATGTGTTATTGTATTATCCTGATTACATTTAAGAATCTTGTCTCGGGGCAATAACCCTTTAAAGCTACTTCCAAAAATGTCTGCCAGTGGCTTAATGCCCCAAGGGTCAGTTAAAAACATAAGTAGACATCCCTATACATTAGACTGCTGGTTAGGTTCTCCAAGGGTTCAGCTGACAATTTTTAAAACAGAACCCTTACTGTCTCACCTCGTAGTCCTGTCAGGATTTACTTGCTTTTTACTAATTCTACTCCAAATCGCATCCACCTCTATACACCAGAGCTCAGCATCTCTCCTGGTATCGTATCCTGCTATCAGACAAGGCAGAATGAATCGCTTGTCAGGTTTGTCTGGAATAATAAATGTGAGTCTGAGTTCCTGTTCCTTTATCTATCTAAACTAGGTCCTAATGTTTCCAAGAATGACATCACATCACCAGGTTGTTTGCGCCCTTGTAATTTTGTACCTATTAGTTTATTATCAGTGCCTTCGTTCTTATGACTTTTGATATAATCATTCACTATAATGATATAATATTTTATGCAATGAGAATTCATTCCTGTTCGTTACGAAAGCCAAAATTCAATAACTTTGGTTAAAACTAAATGGCAGTAAACATGGAAAGAGTTGTCAAAAGTTGATTGGAAGGAAATGTCAAAGCGGACATTTGTCCGGTGTTTTCCACTCTTGACTGCTCTGGGATTGTGAAACACATTGATCCAGACGCTAACCTTACACAAACACAAATTACATCAAATTGGCATCCAGCGTTCTGCCACAATTTTTTGATCCAGTTTGTGGTATTTTCTGACTGCGTAAGCAGGGAGCATACAGATGTCTTTCCAAGTTACTTCACTGTTAAAATGGGGAATGACACTTTTCTGACAACTTACAAAGCGATTGTGATTCTTTTGATTCAGTAAAGCATATTGTTAGTTTTCGCTTTACTTTTATGTTTGTACTTGTTATGCAAAACTGGCAATGGTTACTGAAAATATACCCTAAAAATCCATCATGATAAACTAGTGACACTTACTCATAGATCCAGGCACCGTGACTGTGGTAACCTTATATTTGTTTATATAAATTATGCTAATTAGCCAGAAGGGCTCTGTGGGGTGTTAACGGAGCCCTTCTATGCTCTGCCTTCACAAGCTATTACACTATATCCCCCCACCTGCTCCCTCAGCCCTTCCCCTCTCCCTGCTGTAAGTTCACACATTGGGAGGGGGGACATGCTCCTGCACAGTATAACAACTCATGAAGTTAAAGCATGGAGTGGCTCTGTTAATGCCCCCAAAGCCCTTCTGGCTTTTTAGAATGAAGGCTATTAGACTCGCCCTATGCTTACTTCACAAATCCACAACAAAGGAGGGACTGTACCAAACACCTTAATTAGTTAAATGTACTATCGCAAGGTGAATAAAACTTAACATTTATTTCAAAATACATAAAAACCACTATGATCACAAATAACAGTGCACCAGCACCAACTACAGTCGGCCACTGTGCTGTGCTAGTCAAAAAGCACAGGGCCCACAAACAAGTGTCGTCTCGGCCGCTGAAAACAATGGGATCATATATATACAAGGTAGTACACGCTATGTATCATAACAGACAGCATCAAAGAAAAATAGTTGGCAATCAAACCTAGAAATATGGCAGCCACTCTATATTCGATGCAGTGTAGGAGAGGAATACAGGTGTATGCTGTAACAATGATAACAGTGATAATCAGTATGCGGAAGGTAGAAAATGGAATATTCTTACCAATCCTGGGTATGAGATTCGGACCATCAGGTTCTCACAGGTAATGAAGGACCTAGGTATCCCTTACACACTGCAATAACACCTTAATATCATCCATAGACTCCCGTCCTAACAAGGACCGTCCTTGTTAGGACAGTGGCCAATTGTAGTTGGTGCTGGTGCACTGTTATTTGTGATCATAGTGGTCTTTATGTATTTTGAAATAAATGTTAAGTTTTATTCACCTTGCGATAGTACACTTTTTAGAATGAAGCCATGGATAATATAACGTGTCCAAGTTTATCATGTTAGGTATTAATGGTAGAATCAGAAAAAAGTTTTTCTGATTTTAGAAAATCACACATAGCCTTTATGGCTTTGAGGGCATGTTCACACATTCCGCTAGCGTCACGTTCATAACCCTCAGGTTTTCAGATAAATATGAATGTTTTACAGGAAACAGGCTTGGGATAGCAGTACAAGCGCAGTAACAGGGTACAGGCTGTGAAACAGGGTTCAGACTACTGACTCTGAGTTTTGGATCAGGCAGGGCACAAGGTTCTGGGTTCAGACAAGATCAGGTTGCGGTTCAGGGTAGATACACGTTTCATAGTTCCAGATCAGGTGGGGGCTCAGGTAGGATACAAGGTTCAGGTAAAGGATTAGACAGGACTCCAGGTCAGAGAGGATACCTGATTGCAGGTTGATTTTCTGTATCAGGTTGGAAACAGTGCTCTGGATCAGGTACAGGTAAAAATTCACACTTGGGTTCATGGTTTTTAGGTCCAGCAAAGCAGAAACAGACAATAGTACTATAGGTCACATGAGAAACTATAACCAGCACTGAATGAACTGAGCCCTTATAATATATCCAGCCTCTGGTTACTGCCTCTAGCAGCTGACTGGCTTGGCCATGCATTACTTCACCCACAGTTGAGACCAACTCTGAGCATCAGTTTGAACAACTCAACTTTCCAAGGATCAAATAATGCAAGACAGACCTGGGTATAGCTTACAAGCTATGAACTCAACAGCCAGAGTCCATTGAGAGGATTCTGACAATGGGTTTTCCACATATAAGCTGCTTTAGATTGTAGATTGCCTTCAAGCTACAGCATACTCTTATCATTACATCTTTTGGGATACAGGCAGTCTCCGGGTTACATACAAGATAGGTTCTGTAGGTTTGTTCTTAAGTTGAATTTGTATGTAAGTGTATACTTTATAATTGTAATCCCTGCCAAATTCTTTTTGGTCTCTGTGACGATTGTATTTTAAAAATGTTGGGTTGTCATAAGAACCAGGAGTAACAATAAATCTTAATTTCAGACATCTTTGGTAACTGTTACAGCTGATCATTGTAGCCTAAGGCTAAAGTACAGTAAATTACCAACATCCAGAGGTCCGTTTGTAACTAGGGGTCGTCTCTAAGTCGGATGTTCTTAATTAATTTTTGTATGCAATACCCATTTTGTTCTGAAATTCTATCTCCTATTGTCCATAAATTTTTGCATTTAGTCTCATAGCCCATGGGCAAGTGTGACTAGGTACACTACAGTTCCCTGACAGGTGAATATATTATAAAATATGACGACAACCTCTGTACTACTACACCACCTTACAGTCTAATTTTAAATCTCATGTATAAGCCATTATTCTGACACACCCACTGAAGATCTAAGTCAGATGAGGTCAATTTTATTGTGGGAGTGACCGTAACTAAAAATAAATAGCCTGCATTTATAATGTCATGTTACACCTCTATATAATTACATGCTAAATATAAGATAAAATTGTCCCACAGCATTCCAGCGTGCTAAACACCGAGATGGAGATCACGTCTTTCAGCTGCTGCTGGCCAGTTGAACCCAGTACAATGAGAAAGATACATTAGACAGCGGGATTCTTTGTTCTGCCTACTTACGGCTAAGATCTAAATTGTGATGGTTATTTTGTGCATCAAAGATTGACCAATGCCGATTACTACCCTAAATTATAAATATATAATCATGAGAAATATATGAAAATACATGTAAAGATTAGCTTGTATACAGAGTAGTGTACATTTGTAGAGATCTAAATGATCTCCCTTCAGAAAACTAAAGAAAACCGACTTAAAGGGGTTTATTCTCAACTGGGCAGTCAGATTTAACATAATTTATCTGATATATATTTCAATTGCATGTTATTAAAAAGGGTGTGCCTGTATGAATATAATTTCCCATAAATGTGGCCATTCTGTGCCTTGGAATTAAGATAGTTGTCCTTGGATACAACCACCACCACACCCTGGCAGCAGTGGCCAGACGTGCATCTTTGAGGCACGCAAGCAACTGGATTCAGCATGCATTGCCACAGGGTGGCTGTGGTACTTGCAGTAGGTTATTTAATTTAATTACATTTTACATTATTTTAATAAAATGCAGGCAGGCTCCGGGTTACATACAAGATAGGGTCTGTAGGTTTGTTCTTAAGTTGAATTTGTATGCAAGTCGAAACTGTATATTTTATCATTGTAATCCCAGCCAGAACTTTTTTGGTCTCTGTGACAATTGGATTAAAAATGTTGGATTGTCATAAGAACCAGGATTTACACTAAAGCTTCATTACAGACACCTGTGATAACTGTTATAGCTGGTCATTGTAGCCTAGGACTAAAGTACAATAAATTACCAATATCCAGTGGTCCGTTTGTAACTAGGGGTCGTATGTAAGTTGAGTGTTCTTAAGTAGGGGACCGCCTGTACAATTGAAGAAATGTATAATATAAAGCATATGAATGTAATCAAATGTGACTGCCCAGGTGAGAAAACCCCTTTAAGGGTTATATCTGTTAATTTAGATTTATATTGTCTGGCTGACCAGGCCACCTAACCAATTCTCCAAATCTGTTGTACCTTGCTAGACATGTTTGGACCAGTTCACACCTGCCTTGAGACTTTTAGAAACACTGGCCCACATTTACGAAAAGCATGTGCAGTTTTCCTGTGTATAGTGCTGGGGGCACCAGATTCAGGATTTCTGGTGCCCGTTCTTCATGAATCTGGCGCTCCCTGCACTGCCCCGACACATTGGGGCAGATTTACTGACCCGGTCCAGTTGCGATCCAGCGTCTCCGACGCTGATTCGAGTCCGGTTGATATCCACTAGGTGTCGCTGCTTCGCCGAGGTCCGCTGGAGTTCACCGGAGTTCACCTTCTATTTCTTGGTGCAGGTAAGTGCGTGTAAAGCGACACTTTTTTTCTAAATACCGCGATTTTTCCGAATCCGTCGGGTTTTCCGACAGCCACGCCCCCGATTTCCGAGGCAATTCGTTGCAAATCGGAAAAATTCAGGAAACCCGACGAAAAAAAAGCGATTCGGGCCCTTCGTAAATGCCCCCCATTGTCCGACTGAGCACTAGAACGCCTCCTTTCAGTGCAAAAATTTGTGTTGCATGAAGAATAGTGCAGCTGCGCCACAAACGGTCACATGTGACACAAATGAACATACAAAGTCCAACAGAAAACTGGCGCAAGCACCTTAGTAAATACAGACCACTCTCTATTATAGGGGAACATAATGAAAGCTAAGAACAAGAGTGTGTGGCTTGAGAAAGTGCAAAGAGTGCGAAACATAAATATGTCCCTTTTTACCTCTTTGTACCTAAGCACAAAATAAAGATTAAAATACCAAAGCTCCTTTCACTCAAGCTTTTTTCATGTTTGAGTTCTATGTGTGTTTTTGACTTTCACAACTTTCATTGCCCTCCAGTCGCGATCCAGCGGCGCGTTCTCCGACGCTGATTCGGGTTCTGCCGGGATTCACTAAGGTCGTGCGCCCGATGTCCACTAGGTGTCGCTGCTGCGCCAAGATCCGCCGGAGTTCACCTTCTCCTTCTCGGTGTATGTGAGTGCTATTCTTGCCACACAAATTTTTAAAATTCCGTGGTTTTACGAATCCGTCGGGTTTTCCGACGGCCACGCCCCCTGATTTCTGTCGCGTGAAAGCCACAATCCGATCGCGTGCACTAAAATCCCGGGGCAATTCGACGAAAATGATATTCCGACGATTTCCGTTTTGCGCTGCATTTAGCAGGGCTTTTTTTGTCAGACGCGATCGGATTTTGGCGCATTGTCGCCGGCTTTCATGCGACACAAATTGGGAGCGTGGCCGTCGGACGATGCGACTGATTCAGGCAAAGCGGCGGATTTAACATTTAAATTGTGTCGCAAGACAATGCACTCACATACACCGGGAAGAAGAAGGTGAACTCCGGCGGACCTGAGTGGGGAAGCGACACATGCAGGACTTTTAGGCGCACGCTTATAGTGAATCGCTGCACAATCCATGATCGTCAGACATTCCTGTTCGGGGATCGCAACGCAGAGAGGTAAGTAAATGTGCCCCATTGGGTTTTGTCAGACTTGCTCTACCTTTGCGAGTGAAAAATACCCTATACAAGTCTATGGAGACCGATCAAAAACGCATTGCACTCTAAGGGTGATGGCACACGTGGCGTTTTGAAGACGTTTTGGGCCGTTTTTAAGCAGTCCGTCAAAAACCGCATGCGTTTTTGACCAGTTTGAATTAAGATAATTGGTCAAACCTGTAAAAAACGGATGCGTTTTAACACATGCGTTTTTTAACGGACTGCTTAAAAACGGGCCGAAAACGCGTTCAAAACGCCGCGTGTGCCATCACCCTAAGCCCCCTTTCACACTTGCGTTGCAGATCACGTCAGAGTCTGATCAGGGTGCGGTCAGTGAAAAACTGACACTTTGGGGCAGATTTACTTACCCGGTCCATTCGCGATCCAGGCGGCGCTGCTGCGCTGAAGTCCACCGAGGCCTGCCAGAATGCACTGAAGTTCACCGGCCTATACCTGGTGAAGGTAAGAGCGAATCCCGCGACACTTTTTTTTTTTAATCCGACGTTTTTTTTTAAATCTGTCAGGTTTTCGTTCGGCCACGCCCGCCCCCCCCCCCCCCGATTTCCGTCGCGTGCATGCCAGCGCTGATGCGCCACAATCCGATTGCTTGCGCCAAAATCCCGGGGCAATACAGGGAAAATTGGCGCAAATCAGAAATATTCAGGTAACACGTCGGTAAAACGCGAATCGGGCCCTTAGTAAATGATCCCCTTTTTGTCAGAGTTTAATCAGTTTTCAGTCAAAGTTTGTTCAGTGGGGCACATTTACATACCCGGTCCTGTCGCGATCCCGCGGCACGTTGTCCGACGCTGATTTGGGTCTGCCAGTATTCACTAAGATCCGTGCACCCGATATCCAGCAGGTGTCGCTGCTGCGCTGAGGTCCGCCGGAGTTCACCTTCTTCGTCCTGGTGCATGTAAGTGCTTGATCTTGCGACACAATTTTTTTAAATTCCGCGTTTTTTCCGAATGTGTCACGTTGTCCGACGGCCACGACCCCCGATTTCTGTTGCGTGAAAGCCGATTCGCCAAAATCCGATCGCATGCGTCAAAATCCCGGGCAATTTGGCGCAATTCGAAAATTGCTGGGAAACTCGACGAAAGTGCGCGATTCAGACCCTTAGTAAATGAGCCCCAGTGTCTCAGTTTTTCACACATTTTTTTTGTGTTTTCAATGCGTTTTCAATGTGTTTTTCACGTGCGTGACTTGCAAAAACAGAGCATGTTGAGATTTAAACCCGCGTTAGAAAAACATGCATATGTGGGTTGAAAAAAATGCAAGTCTGAAAAAACCTATTGATTACAATGGGTCAAAGTGCAATGCAAGTTCTGCGCGTCAAAAGAATGTGCAAAACACGGATGTGAAAAACGCAAGTGTGAAAGGGGCCTAAAAGTACAATGCAAGTAATTGCCATAGAAAAGATAGACCGCAGTCATAGGGGCCCTAATGATACTGTTTTGTAGGATCATTCAACGGAGGGCTCCAAGGTCTACACCCAGGGCCGGATTAAGGTTGGTGGGGGCCCCTGGGCGCAAAATCTGGTGGAGGCCCCCACTGATTGTAGCGTGCACACACGTCCTCCTGCTCACTATCCCCGCAGTAACACCGCTACATACAGCCGCCTCGCCTCCAGTAACACAGCTACATACAGCCGCCTCGCCTCCAGTAACACAGCTACATACACCCGCCTCGTCCCCAGTAACACCGCTACATACAGCCGCCTCATCCCCAGTAACACAGCTACATACAGCCGCCTCATCCCCAGTAACAGAGCTACATACAGCCGCCTCATCCCCAGTAACACAGCTACATACAGCCGCCTCGTCCCCAGTAACACAGCTACATACAGCCGCCTCATCCCCAATAACACAGCTACATACAGCCGCCTCACCCCCAGTAACATAGCTGCATACAGCCGCCTCATCCCCAGTAACACAGCTACATACAGCCACCTCGCCCCCCAGTAACACAGCTACATACGGCCGCCTCATCCCCAGTAACACAGCTACATACAGCCGCCTCACCCCCAGTAACACAGCTACATACAGCCGCCTCGCCCCCAGTAACACAGCTACATACAGCCGCCTCATCCCCAGTAACACAGCTACATACAGCCGCCTCACCCCCAGTAACACAGCTACATACAGCCGCCTCACCCCCAGTAACACAGCTACATACAGCCGCCTCATCCCCAGTAACACAGCTACATACAGCCGCCTCACCCCTAGTAACACAGCTACATACAGCCGCCTCCCCCCCAGTAACACAGCTACACACAGCCGCCTCATCCCCAGTAACACAGCTACACACAGCCACCTAGCCCCCAGTAACACAGCTACATACTGCCGCCTAGCCCCCAGTAACACAGCTACACACAGCCACCTCATCCCCAGTAACACAGCTACATACAGCCGCCTCACCCCCAGTAACACAGCTACATACAGCCGCCTCGCCCCCAGTAACACAGCTACATACAGCCGCCTCATCCCCAGTAACACAGCTACATACAGCCGCCTCACCCCCAGTAACACAGCTACATACAGCCGCCTCATCCCCAGTAACACAGCTACATACAGCCGCCTCACCCCTAGTAACACAGCTACATACAGCCGCCTCATCCCCAGTAACACAGCTACATACAGCCGCCTCACCCCCAGTAACACAGCTACATACAGCCGCCTCATCCCCAGTAACACAGCTACATACAGCCGCCTCACCCCTAGTAACACAGCTACATACAGCCGCCTCCCCCCCAGTAACACAGCTACACACAGCCGCCTCATCCCCAGTAACACAGCTACACACAGCCACCTAGCCCCCAGTAACACAGCTACATACTGCCGCCTAGCCCCCAGTAACACAGCTACACACAGCCGCCTCATCCCCAGTAACACAGCTACATAGAGCCGCCTCATCCCCAGTAACACAGCTACATAGAGCCGCCTCATCCCCAGCAACACCGCTACATACAGCCACCTCATCCCCAGTAACACAGCTACATACAGCCGCCTCGTCCCCAGTAACACAGCTACTTACAGCCGCCTCGCCCCCCTGTAACACATCTTTATATCTACCTTCACCGCTACCAGATATGCAGTCCCATGTAACATACACCTCAGCCCGCACAGCAACACACACACACACATTCACTATATAGAGCATATACATAGCATATTTAAAAACACACATCATATATACATATATTTAAAGGTGCACCTATATATGTGCATATAAATTTATGCGTGTATAAATACAGTACAGACGGTCCCCTACTTAAGAACACTCGACTTACATACGACTCCTAGTTACAAACGGACCTCTGGATATTGGTAAGTTACTGTACTTTAGCCCTAGGCTACAATGATCAGCTGTAACAGTTATCACAGGTGTCTGTAATGAAGCTTTATTGTTAATCCTGGTTCTTATGACAACCCAACATTTTTAAAATACTATTGTCACAGATTCCAAAAAAGTTCTGGCTGGGATTACAATGATAAAGTATACAGTTCCGACTTACATACAAACTAAACTTAAGAACAAACCTACAGACCCTATCTTGTATGTAACCCGGGACTGCCTGTATATGCATCTATGCATATATCCACAGCATATACATATATACACAGTATATACATATATACACAGTAGATGCATATATACACATATATACACAGTATATACATATTTAGGGCTCATTCACACGGCCGTCTGGGGGGACGTACATGCGGCCGCAAATTTGCGGCCTCATATACGTCCCCATAGAGGGCAATGGCGGCCCGGCAGCGGTACAGTGCCACACATGTGTGGCACCAATCCGTGCCATACATTGCAGAAAGATAGAGCATGCTCTATCTTTTTGCGTGTGTGTGGCCGCTCAACGCTTTTTTCTATGAAGAGAGGAGGGATCACCTCCTCCTCCTCTCCAGCACATGGCGGTGCCCGCATGTTGGGCATACCTCGTGTGAATGTACCCATACACAGTAGATACACAGTATATACACATTTACACAGTATATACACGTATATACAGTAGATGCATACATACACATATACACACATTTACGCAGTATATACACATATATACACGTATATAGTCGATGCATACATACACATATACACACATTTACACAGTATATACATGTATATACAGTCGATGCATACATACACATATACACACATTTACACAGTATATACACGTATATACAGTCGATGCATACATACACATATACACACATTTACACAGTATATACACGTATATACAGTCGATGCATACATACACATATACACACATTTACACAGTATATACACGTATATACAGTCGATGCATACATACACATATACACACATTTACACAGTATATACACGTATATACAGTCGATGCATACATACACATATACACACATTTACACAGTATATACACGTATATACAGTCGATGCATACATACACATATACACACATTTACACATTATACACGTATATACAGTCGATGCATACATACACATATACACACATTTACACAGTATATACACGTATATAAAGTCGATGCATACATACACATATACACACATTTACACAGTATATACACGTATATACAGTCGATGCATACATACACATATACACACATTTACACATTATACACGTATATACAGTCGATGCATACATACACATATACACACATTTACACAGTATATACACGTATATAAAGTCGATGCATACATACACATATACACACATTTACACAGTATATACACGTATATACAGTCGATGCATACATACACATATACACACATTTACACAGTATATACACTTATATACAGTCGATGCATACATACACATATACACACATTTACACAGTATATACACGTATATACAGTAGATGCATATGTACCCAGTATATACACATATATATAGTAGATGCATATATACACAGTATATACACATATATACAGTAGATGCATATATACACATTATATACACATATATACAGTAGATGCATATATACACATAATATACATATATACAGTAAATGCATATATACACATAATATACATTATATATACACACAAATACATATTTATATACTTACCTTTAAGGGTTACTGGCCACAGCGTCAGGCGGGTGTTCGAGCCGGTGGGGGGTCTTGCAGGTGCTCGGCCGGGGGGGGGGGGGACGCGGGTGCATTTTTCAGACGGGGGAAGCTGGGGAGGGCGGGTGCTCTTTCGGGCGAGGGGCGGCAGGGTTGCTTGTTCGGCGGAGGTGGGGCGGCGCAGGTGCTTTTTCCAGCCGGGGGGGGGGGGATGGGCGGACGGAGAGAATTGCGGAGGGCAGGTGCTTTTTCCAGCGGGGGGTTGGGGGGGTTGGGACGGAGGGAGTTGCGGAGGGCGGGCGTTTTTTCCAGCGGGGGGGGAAGGGGGTTGTGACGGAGGGAGTTGCGGAGGGCGTTTTTTGGGCGGGGGGCGGCGGGAGTACTAACATTGTAGCGCAGGTGGATGGGCAGGCGTGTTGGCGGTCGACTGTGCAGTGGGCGTGCAGCTCGGCCTTGCAGGGGGATGGACCGGGGGCGGTAGGCTCGGACATGGAGGCGGGTGGGGAGGAGGTGACCTATGCCGTGGAGGCGGGCAGTTGGAAGTCACCTGTGGCGGGGGGCAGCCGGGCTTCAGGGAGGTGGCGGCACAGGAGTTGAGCCGCGGGGGTGCAAACTGGTGGAGGCCCCCTGGGGGGGCAAGATGGTGGGGGCCCCGGGGCCAGAGCCCCGTGAGCCCCGCCTATAATCCGGCCCTGTCTACACCGGAGATGCATTTAGCTCCAGAGCCCCTGATCCTTGCTTCTTATAAGGGGGAGATTCCTTTCAGATGGGGAAAGTTGCAGAAATGTCTGCGATAAATATTTTGTGTGTGAATACACCCTTAGTAGACATCAAAAATATTTGAGAAACAGAATCCGAATCCTCTACTCCAGAGGCAGGATGCAGCTCTGCCATATAACAGATACAACCATTATCATAAATTAACCCCAGAGATACAAGCTAGCATTAATAACCAGCGTGCCTCAGTATTGCCTAACATTATGTCATGTCCTCAGCTCCAATGATATATTGTGTCAATTACAGTATAAATATATTATATAAATGATGAATTATAAATCAAGCTCGTGAAGGCCATCTTATAGTGATATGGACTGGACTATAATGGGCAAATGCTTATAGCATGAAAGTAAAATATCCAGTACAGAAACCCAATATAAATTCAAAGGAGAAACCATAAGAACTTAGGAAGGCTATTAAATCCCCCTGAGCCCAATTAAATTAAATTTAATCTGTTTCTGCTTTTATCAGTTTCTGTACATGTTATCTGCGGTATTTGTAGTGACATCCCGTCTTCTTATGTTCTTATTAATTTATTTCATACAGAACCCAATCTTTCTTTCAGTGCACGATTTCTTTGGATGTTGCCGTGCAGAGACTATCTGGCATTACATGGAACATGAATAATTCATCTGTAAAAGACCTCAAACTGGTGACAAAGTCCTTGGAGAGCGCTACGTATACCGGCTACTACAGTTTTGTCCCAACCTCCATAGGGCGACCTTGGAATGTTGTTTTGATACTCAATCACTTGTGTCCTGTACTAATATTCTAAGAAAAAAAGAGGCATCTACCTGTCTGCCTGTATCATAAAGGGTAGTTCTTTCCTATCCATAAGTGTATATTATAATATATACCCGTACATTCCTGTACACTTTATTGGTACTTAATACCAGGTCTCCAACTTTTGTAAGGCTGGGTTTACATTATGTTTGTGCCATATGTTGTGAAGACATGTCAGGGGGATTCCGATGTGTGGCCTTACAACATATGGCACAAACGTATCCCACTGTACACTCGGATACATCGCCCGGGGAACCCTACTCCCCCTGAATGTGTGTGTGTGGGGGGGGAGTACAATCGCCAACTTCTGCCGATGGAGATGGTGTTTCCCCAGTGGTGTCAGAGTCCTCATATGGACAGTGACATCACTGTCCTTAGCACGCCTTTGGGACGGATGCAATACGCTGCATCCACACCCCATAGGCTTCTTTTGCCTCCGCTGAGCGCATACGTCGCTCAGCACGAGGGAGCAGGATGAAAAGATGTAGCCTGCTGCGTTTTTACATCCTGCCTTTTTTCGCCAAATGCAAGGTATAGTGGTCAGACAGAGGCAACAACTATGACTCCGTATGCCACTATATGTCAATGTATATGCTCAGCGTATACGTCTGCGTCTACAAGTAATATGTGGTACCCAATCCACTAACCGGGGATCACAGGGAAAACTAAATCACAGGGAAACAAAAATCAACCAAATTTTTACTAGATGAGTGGCCGTGAACATTGAAATAGTTAAGAGCCTACATAATGATATGGGACTGTTACCTCCCTTATACAGACAATAAAAGAGTCGTCCCCAGATACTTTTCTATCTGCAAAGCTAAAGTGCAACCGGAGAGCTGGTTAATAAGCAAATTATGCTGGCAGGCACATTAAACTCACAAATTGGATATGGGGTTTCTGTGTGAGGATCCAAAAATGTGTTTCTACTTTCTGCAAGAAACTAGTAATGTAATATTTAAGCATCACTTATTTTAAGGACTTCGGGTCTGTGTCTTTTCTGTCAACCCTACATTAATTTACTTTAGGTCAATTTAGGTCATAAAGCTTTGGTATGTACATATCACCCTGACTATTAACAAAAGTCAAAAAAGTACAAATTCAAAAGTACAAGGGTGTTGTTATGGGGCCCATCAACCAAGAGTTGCTGTACCATTGCAGAGCAAATTATATTGTTATATCACAGTGTGTTTATTATCCCAGTACTGTGACATCACTGTCTACATTATATCTGTACTGTGTATTATCCCTGTACTGTGACATCACTGTCTACATTATATCTGTACTGTGTATTATCCCTGTACTGTGACATCACTGTGCATTCCTGTACTGTGACATCACTGTGTTCATGACCCCTATACTGTGACAGTACTGTGTATTACCCCTGTACTGTGACATCACTGTGTTTATTATGCTTGTAATGTGACATCACTGTGTTTATTATGCTTGTAATGTGACATCACTGTGTGTATTATCATTGTGTATATAATTCCTATACTGTGACATCACTGTCTACATTATCCCTGTACTGTGACATCGCTGTTTACATTATAGCTGTACTATGACATCACTGTGTTTATTATGCTTGTAATGTGACATCACTGTGTTTATTATGCTTGTAATGTGACATCACTGTGCATGTATTATCATTGTGTTTATAATTCCTATACTGTGACATCACTGTCTACATTATATCTGTACTGTGACATTCTTGTGTTTATCCTTGTACTGTGACATCACTGTCTACATTATATCTGTACTGTGACATTCTTGTGTTTATCCTTGTACTGTGACATCAATGGGGGTCATTTACTAAGGGCCCGAAACGCGTTTTTACGGCGGGTTACCCGAATTTATCAGTTTTGCTCCGATTTTCCCTGAATGGCCCCGGGTTTTTGGCGCACACGTTCGGATTGTGGCGCATCGGCACCGGCGTGCACACGACGGAAATTGGGGGCCGTGGCCTAACGAAAACCCGACGGATTCGGAGAAACTGCTGCATTTAAAAAAAAAAAAAAAGGGTCGCTGGACACGCGTTTACCTGCACTCGGCCCGGCTTGGTGAAGTCCAGTGAACTCCGATGAACGTCAGCGCAGCAGCGACACCTGGTGGCCGTTGGAGGACCTGAATCCTCCACACAGAACTCGCCCCTGGATTGCGTCAGGACCGGGCAAGTAAATATGCCCCACTGTGTTTATTATGCTTGTAATGTGACATAACTGTGTGTGTATTATCATTGTGTATATAATTCCTATACTGGTGTGATACCTTACCTACTAAAGGTTGCACATAATATAATGCTAGCCTCTAGTAAAGCTGACAGGTAACAGCATTGGTAAATCAGTTTGCATAAAACCACCAATGGGCTCATAAACTAAACTTTTTTGGACTAAGAAATAACAGCATTTTTATTGAGTGAGACACATTTGGTCGTCTTCCATAAACTCTCCTGCTATGTGATAAACAAGAAAGCTCACTTTGTGGATTAACTCTTCACTGTAGCTTTTCACATGAAACCCTCAATTGTTTCATTTTAAAACCAATACAGAACATGGCATGATAAGGTATGTATCTATTCTTCAGCAAACCAGACAGACCATGGGGGGTAACAAGATTTATACTGCCATGGGCCCTGGGCTGTATGAATGTTATAGCCCCTATGAGTTTGGCATTCTCTTTCTACATATGGTAATATCCTGTGATAAAGCGTCTTGGAGAATGGAGGATGTGTCCCTTTGGCCTCCTTTCAATTTGCAGTTTCAGGAGCTTTGGAGGACCTTCAAAGGTCCTGAAATGGCTCTTGTGTACAAGTGTTGAGAGCATGAACAAATGTACGAGGATTTCCTGGGTGAAGGTCCTTCTCAGTATCATATTTGGGTACAGGCTCCCCGGGCCATGTCCTGCAGATGTTCCCCCCACTTCAGTCTGTGACAAAGCGGGGGAACTATAAATTCCCTGCTCTGCTGTAGACGATCGTCGGAGGTATACAAAGATGCCGGCACCCTGCTGCTGGCAGCATGACATGTGACGTCACAGCGTCGTGACGTCCTGGCTCCTCCTGTGGCAGGGTGCCGCCATCTTGGTACACCACCGATGTAAACACACTAACTGACACAATAAGCGAGGAAAGGGCAAGGGGATCACACATCAGGGAACAATGGAAGTGAGTACAATTTTATTATTTTACCTAGTGCTGAATATTTTTATAATAGGAGACTGTATATAGTCAGCTATTGTAGGGGTCTGTATATAGTTAGTTATAGGGGACTGTATATAGTTATTATAGGGGGTGTATATAGTTATTAGAGGGGACTGTATATATAGTTATTATAGGGGGACTGTATATGGTTATAGGGAGGCTGTATATAGTTATTATAGGGGGTGTAAATAGTTAGTTGTTATTGGGGGGGCTGTATATAGTGATTGCTGGGGGCAGTATTTAGTGATTACTGGGGGCTGTATATAGTGATTTCTGGGGGGCTGTATATAGTGATTACTGGGGGGCTGTATATAGTGATTGCTGGGAGGCTAAATATAATGATTACTGGGGGCTGTATATAGTGATTGCTGGGGGAGCTGTATATAGTGATTGCTGGGGGGCTGTATATAATGATTACTGGGGGCTGTATATAGTGATTGCTGGGGGAGCTGTATATATAGTAATTGTTGGGGGAGATGTATAAAGGCGGTCCCCTACTTGAGGACACCCGACCTACAGGCGACCCCTAGTTAAAGACGGACCCCTCTGCCCACTGTGACCTCTGGTGAAGCTCTCTGGATACTTTACTATAGTCCCAGGCTGCAATGATCAGCTGTAAGGTGTCTGTAATGAAGCTTTATTGATAATCCTTGGTCCCATTACAGCAATATTTTGAAACTCAAATTGTCACTGGGGCAGTGTTACAGCCTGTGAATCTACAGCACCAAGTGCCTGCGGTAACATCTCCCAGAGCCCTTCCCACATCTCATTAACATAATTTTAAAACTTGATTTTAAAAGGAAGGAGACCGCGGATAACAAATATAAGAAGATTACCACAGTCATGATACCTGGATCTATGAGTAAGTCTCCCTTATGGTTTATCATGCTGGATTATGATGGTAGATTTCCTGTAAGAAGTTTTCTTCTTACACGTAAGTGCTAGTTAAAAAATCTTCCTTCTGGGCCTAACCTGGAAAACAACTTCTGAAACTCCCTGTTAACAGCTTAAGTCAGAAATTGCAGTATACAGGCGGTCCCCTACTTAAGAACACCCAACTTACAGACGACCCCTAGAGAAAGGATTTTCAAGCAGGGGAGAAAAACTCTTCTAAAACCAGCACATGAAAGAACATCCCCTTTAAATTTCATTATGGAGAAGGCCCTGTTAGGAATATTAGATAAACCAGCGTCTATTTTCTATAAACAGTTTAGACGAATTGCAATAAATCTTGACTGACGGGAAAAGGATCATTTCTTCCATGGTAAGTTAGGAGGAGAAGGAGGTATTCAGTGTTTTAGGCTGCCTAGAGGTTGAGCTTAATAGATTTTTGGCAGAGGACAGAGTATTCTGCCACATATTTTGAGAGTAATCACACGTATCTTATTAGGAGGAATATTCTTAAATACTGAATACTGAAGTCCGGTTGCTCAGCGGTAGAGAACATAATAATGATACAGTCTCTAGCATCTAGTCGTGGAATAGAAAGACCACTATTACTGGCCAATGACTTCTTATCACATGTTTTGTCGTAAGTATACAGTGCCCTAGACTTACGCCCCCTATTGGTGCTGTCAATCTAACACCTCTGCCCATAACCCCCAATTTGAGGCTGTGTTCACACGCAGTGGCTGACATAATAGTTTGTGTGTTGGTCAGGCCGTGAGCACGGAGCAGTCACTGACCTGGTGCCACGAAGAAAGAATAGGAGTTGCCCGGGAAGTCGGAATGGTGAGTACTCAATTTATATTTTTATATACCCAAGTATAAGCCGAGTGGGAAATTTTCAACATATAAATTGTGCAGAAAAACTTGGCTTATACTTGAGTATATACAGTATATAAAACTATGATGTGTGAACTCCTGACCCCAGCACAATGTTCAGTTATGTGCAGTGTAACTATGTTTAGGTAGGAGGCCTCCATATAAGGAGACACCCTTTTTACACGAGTTGTTCCTTCTGTCCAAATTGATGGAACAAGTGCATGTATAAAGAATCACACCAGACAAAAATCAGGTATAACTCCCTATTGGTCAGAGGAAAAGCCAATTCTGCTTTAATCAAGAAAGTACTCAAATCCATATAGAAATAAAAGTTGGCATTGCTAGCTCTGTTCTGTGTTTCTTCTTGTTCAGAAGATCCAAGATGACCAAAGTTTCAGGGGGGTCACATTCCGGTCTTATCCCAGATGCTGACACCATCTTTGGGAGTAGCCTTCAGACACAGACGCCATCTTTGGGAGTAGCCTTCAGACACAGACTCCATCTTTGGGAGTAGCCTTCAGACACAGACGCCATCTTTGGGAGTAGCCTTAAGACACACTTGTGGCTTGGTGGAACAAATAACACAGAGGGGGGGGGGGGGGGTTTACTAATCGTGCCGCAAGGACGACTGTCGGCATTGGAGATCAGTGTACATGCACTGCGACTTAATTTTGCTCTAAGACCAATTTTTTCCTGGGCTATTGTGCGCCCACTTGCGCCAAAAAACCCTGAAGGTGTCGGTATAGTCAGAAACATCTGTTTTTTTTCCTGGCCCAAACTCATTATAAATGATCCTCAACAATTCTGTGCCCCCAAAAAAGTAAAATCCTGGCATTTTTTGGGTGCAGATACGATAATACATGTCCCCAAGAGCTCTGAGAGTTTCTGAATGCCACATCTGTGCTGATTACTTATCAAAAGCCTTTCCTGTGGATTTATTAATTGGACCAGAATTTTAAGGATTTGGCTTTTAGTCTGATACAATTCACACAGTATCCTTGTTTTAGATATAACAATACTTGTTATTGCCTTGTATAACTATACTGTATGGTTGTTGTTATTGTAAATGAATTTTTTTATTTTTAAAACTTTATAATGTATAAAATTAGAAATATACAGTATGTTGTATACATATATATATATATAAATATATATATAATATTGTACTGTACTGTAACCATTCACACCAGGATTTCTCTGTACTGAACCTACAGTAGTCCTCTAGTTATGCGCATTTTCTCTCCGGTGTGTAAGTTTGCAGGATCAGGCTTCTGTATAGAAATGGATGTGTCCCAGGAATCATCTTGTGGCCTGTGATTTAATCTGGAAAATACTAGAAGTAATAATTTCCCTCAACCACATTTTCCAAAATAGCCTTTTCTTTTTTGCAAGTAGAAGACTACAGGCGGTCCTCTACTTAAGTACACCTGACTTACAGACGACCCCTCGTTACAAACGGACTTCTGGATTGTAAGTAATTCACTGCACTTTAGCACTAGGCTACAATAATCAGCTGTAGGAGTCTGCAATTAAGCTTTATCTTTAATCCTGGTTCTTATGACAACCCAACATTTTTGAAATCCATTTGACACAGAGAGAAAATAAAATTTGGCTGTGGTTA
Source organism: Engystomops pustulosus (assembly GCF_040894005.1). Lineage (NCBI taxonomy): Eukaryota > Metazoa > Chordata > Amphibia > Anura > Leptodactylidae > Engystomops > Engystomops pustulosus. Next base: position 28,229,042 of record NC_092420.1, read on the forward strand.
CAATTATAAAATATACAGTTCCAACTTATACACAAATTCAACTTAAGAACAAACCTACAGAACCTATCTTGTGGCCATTAAATATCTGTAAACGTCTTTAGAATAATTTGTCAATGTATTTACAATTAAAAAAAAAAACAAATGTGTTGTTTAACACCTTAATTACAAGGACTGGAACAAGAATTGAAAGTTTCTCCATCCTCAATTAAAAAATGCTTACTAGGTTCTGTAAGAAGGAAATAAAATCAGCCAAGAGAAGGCAGAGATACTAGATGGGTCTTTCTATTCTATTCTACAATAGAAGAAAGAAAATCTGGATTGGGTGGTGCCAGTGCGGGTCATGCATCCTGTAATATACTAGACTGGCTGAATGTAGACATGATCCAATCTAAGCTCAATAAAATAAATGTGTACAAGGCTCCTGGACCAGATGGGTTAATGCTGTGGCGCTGTCTAAAATCTTCAGAGATTCCCTAATGAATGTTCCAAGTGACTGGTGCAAGACAAATTTTGTGCCAATTTTTTAAAAAGGCTCTAGAACTTTGTCAGGCAATTACAGGCCTGTAAGCTTAAAGGAAACCTACCATTTAGAATGGTAGGGGTAAGCTGTAAGTACCGAGCACCAGCTCAGGGGCGGTATCGCGGTTTAAACACTTTTTAAACTCTAGACCAGAACAGGCTTCGGCGCTGCGTGCGCACGATCGTGCGCGCGCCTACATAGGAAATAGCGGAGATGTCGCGAGCGCACGGTCGCGCGCAGCGCCAAAGCCTCTTCTGCTCTAAAGTTTAAAAAGTGTTAAAACCGCGATACCGCGGTTTATAACACTAACAAAAGTAAGTACCGGCACCAACTCACCCTGAGCTGGTGCTCGGTACTTATCATAGTATCATAGTATATAAGGCTGGAAGGAGACGCAAGTCCATCAAGTCCAACCTTCAAGAATTAAATAAATGTTTTATCCCCATAACCCGTGATATTTTTTCTCTCCAGAAAGGCATCCAGGCCTCTCTTGAACATGTACATAGAGTCGGCCATAACAACCTCCTGCGGCAGAGAGTTCCATAGTCTCACTGCTCTTACAGTAAAGAACCTCTGTCTATGGTGATGGTAGAATCGCCTCTCCTCTAGGCGTAGAGGATGCCCCCTTGTCCTGGTCACAGGCCTAGGTATAAAAAGATCTTTGGAGAGATCCTTGTACTGTCCGTTCAGGTATTTGTACATTGTAATGAGGTCTCCCCTCAGTCGTCTTTTTTCTAAACTGAATAATCCCAAATTTTGTAATCTGTCAGTGTATTCTAATCCCTCCATTCCCCTAATAATCCTGGTCTCCTCTGCACCCGTTCCAGCTCTATTATATCCTTTTTATACACTGGTGCCCAAAACTGTACACAATATTCCATGTGTGGTCTGACGAGGGATTTGTATAATGGCAAAACTATGTCTTTATCATGAGAATCTATTCCTCTCTTGATACATCCCATTATTTTATTTGCTTTAGCAGCAGCCGCCTGGCTCTGGTCACTAAAATTAAGTTTACCATCCACCAATACCCCCAAGTCCTTTTCAGCTTCAGTTTTACTAAGTAATTGACCGTTTAGAACATAATTATACTTTTTGTTTCCATGGCCCAAGTGCATAACTTTACATTTATCTACATTAAACCTCATCAACCATTTCTCTGCCCACTCCTCAAGCTTCCACAAATCCCTCTGTAATGCTAAACTATCGACCTCAGTATTTATTACTTTACACAGCTTAGTATCATCTGCAAATATTGAAACTTGACTGTGTAAACCCACTACAAGGTCATTAATAAAAATATTAAAAAGAAGTGGCCCCAATACTGACCCCTGTGGCACTCCACTGGTAACATCAACCCAATCTGAGAATGTGCCATTAATGACCACCCTCTGTTTTCTATCACTAAGCCAATTACTTACCCAGATACACAGATTTTCTCCTATTCCCAGCAGTCTCATTTTATATACCAACCTTTTATGTGGCACGGTGTCAAATGCCTTTGATAAGTCCAGATATACAACATCCACAGCGTCCCCCAGATCCAGTCTTGAACTTACCTCCTCGTAGAAACCAATCAGATTAGTCTGACAGGACCGATCTCTCATAAACCCATGCTGACGCTGGGTTATAAGGTTGTGCACAGTGAGATACTCCAGGATAGCATCTCTAATAAACCCCTCAAATATTTTCCCCACCACAGCAGTTAGACTTACGGGTCTGTAGTTTCCAGGATCGCTATTTGATCCTTTTTTGTATATTGGTACCACATTTGCTATGCGCCATTCCTGTGGAACATAACCAGTCCTCAGTGAATCTTCAAATATTAAAAATAACGGTCTGTCTATCACGTTACATAATTCATGCAGAACCCGGGGGTGTATGCCATCTGGCCCCGGTGATTTATCTATCTTAGTGGTTGCGAGGCGGCGCCGTACCTCTTCCTGGGTTAAACTGTTGACATTATAAAAAGAATTAACATTATTCCTCATTGTGTCTTCCACCAGGGGATTTTCCTGGGTAAAGACAGTTGAGAAGGCGACATTCAGTAGATTGGCCCTTTCCTCATCTCCTTCCACCATGACCCCCATGTTATTTCTAAGGGGACCCACACTCTCTGTTTTACTTACAGCTTACCCCTGCCATTCTAAATGGTAGGTTTCCTTTAACTGCTTGTTGTGGGGAAAATATTGGAAGGGTTAGTAAAAGACTATGGAGTTGATTTACTAAGGGCCCCATGGACCGCACTTTCGTTGGACATCCCAACAATTTCAATTTTGCGCCACTGGCACAGGGGGGGTTTTGGCGCACACGATTGGATTTTGGGCCATTGGACGATCCGATGAATTTGGACAAACCGCAGGATTTAACTTCAAAATTGTGTCGCAAGCCAAGCAACTCCGGTGGACCTGATCGGGGAAGCAACACATGCAGGATACCGGGCACACGGTCTTCATGAATCGCGGCAGAGTTCATCCTCGTTGGACAGCCCGGATCGGGGATCGCGCAGGGACCGGGTAAGTAAATGTGCCCCTGTATACTGGAGTATGTGACATCAAATAGTATAATAAGTGACAGCCAGCATAGGTTTACTAAGGATAGAAGTTGTCAGACTAACCTGATCTGCTTTAAAAAAAATTTTATCAACTCTTTATTTTTCCATTCTTAGTTTTTACATCAACATCTGCCCAGGCACAGGCAAAAAAGTAACATAGTATTCAGTACTTTTGGGTTTTAGGGTCAAGGTGTCTAGGAGTGCCTAAGGGTAAAATAAGAAAAAATAGCATGAAATACATACAAATAACAACAGAAAAAATAAACAATAGGTCCTGTCCCACATTCAGTTCAAAGGGAAAATGGACAGAAGCATCCGGCCTAACATCAGATATCGTGCGTTATACAGTAGAGGTCCCATGGAGACCAGATGGCTTCATATGTGTCTGACTTGTTGTTCAGTTGAGCAGTTACATTTTCCTTCAGCCTCACGTCGAGCATATAGGTCCGTGAATGAGGGAGTAACAGGTTTCTTCCAAAACACTTCCAGCCTGGCACTTGAGCCTCATATATTCCCAGGTAACAAATTAAGTAAATACACTGCGGGGTCCAGAGGGATGTCTATCTGAAGTAAATCCAATAGTATTGCAACAAGCAATACTTACTACAGGCAGTCCCCTACTTAAGAACAACCAACTTACAGACAACCCCTAGATGTTAGTAATTTACTGTACTTTAAACTTAGGCTACAATAAACATCTATAACAGTTATCACAGGTGTCTGTAATGAAGCTTTATTGTTAATCCTGGTTCTTATGACAATCCAACATTTTTAAAATCCAATTGTCACAGAGGCCAAAAATATTTTGTCTGGAGTAGAGATGAGCGAGCACTAAAATGCTTGAGTGCTCGTTACTCGGGTCGAACTTTTCCCGATGCTCGAGTGCTTGTATCGAATAATGAACCCCATTGAAGTCAAGATAGGTTCTGGAGGTTTCTTCTTAAGTTGAATTAGTATGTAAGAAGGCATCTAGGCCCTTCTTGAAGCTCTCTGCTGTCCCTGCTGTGACCAGCGCCTGAGGCAGGCTATTCCACAGATGTTTCCATACATCTGCAATGTGTTCTTCACACATTATGTCCTTCATATACTATTGTGAAGGACACCGTATGGCGCGTGTGTCTTCCGATAAGTTAGCAGATGTTCGGAACATCTGCAAACTGTTCTTCACTGTGTTCTTTCTGTGCTGTTGGTCCTGCTCCAGCCCGCTCCGCTCCAGCCTCCACTTCAGCCCTCGCTCCTATCCTCCATGCCCGCTCCGTTTCGCTCCAGCCCCCGCTCCGCTTCCCCATGCCTGCTTCAGCCCCCACTCCGCTCTTCCATGCCCGCTCCGTGATGCCCACTCCGCTCCTCCATACCCGCTCCGCTCCTCCATGCCCGCTCCATCCCCCGCTCCGCTCCACTTCAGCCTCCGCTCCTGCGTGCCTGATCCAGCATCGGTGCTCGTGTCTTCGGCTAAGTTAGCAGATGTTCGGAACATCTGCAATGTGTTCTTCACTTAAATGATCCTGTGTTCACTATGTTCACTGTTTTAATTGTATTCTTCACTGTCTTTTCTTAATTAAATGCTCATCAAGCTCGGATGAGTATCTCTAGTCTGGAGCTACAATTATAAAATATACAGTTCCGACTTACATACTAATTCAACTTCCAGAACCTATCTTGTACATAACCTGGGGACTGCCTGTATATACACAGAATAGGACTGAAAAGTAAATTCACAAGTCACAAAATCAAGGGTCCCTTGTGAAGGGAATGGTAGTAGCCATGCATAAAGCGCTCTTACAAATACCTCAGAAGTAATTTAAGCAGTGGTCACGCACTTGCAAAGGGGTTGTTAAAATTATTGTTGTATAAGGGATAACAATCTAATCTATGGAGTATGACAGCTAGAGCCGCAGGACCCCTGCTCAACCTGCCGCTTCGATTAGTGAGAATGGGACCTCCATGCTTGGGATGTGTAGAGGTCCGTTCACATGATCAGTGGGGTTCCCATCAGTAGGATCAGATTGTTGTCTTCTATCCTATGGAGAGGGTATAATAATTATCCATGGCACAACCCCTTAAATTCTCCATTCACATAGGGGACTTCCATCCTCATGATTCCGGGGAGTACCATCAGTGATCAGACTTTTATCCTATTTTTCCTGTGGAAGTGGGATAAGTGTTGTTAGTAGAACATCTATTTAATAGAATTTAGAATTTTTAGTTTCCCTAATTAATAAAAGTTATTTTGATATTTATCTCAATAACTGGGAAGGCCCAGAAATCACTATGTTTAGGTGACCGAAACCTTACTAGCAAATATATTGAAGGTTATCACTTCCCAATCTTTATTCTACAAAACTATTTTTCCTTTGTTCAAAGTAAATAATTTATTTTGAAAAGTCATTTTGCTATTTTTACCTTCACAAAATGTTCTTTATAAATTCCTGTTTTGAGCTCCAAGCGTCTATTATTCTAAATTTGTGTTTTAGAGGACAGACTTTGCAGTGGTGTATCGTGTCTGAGTGACGCCACTAGATGTAACTGTACTCCCTGTCTCTGGCGGACTGGAATTGCATGTATGATCAGCATGATGAGGGGCAGACTGGAGAAAAGCAAGCATTACCCTTCAATAGCCGTAATCTGCTCCTAAAGCAACAATCGCTGCTGGGTGTCTATTATAAGGTCTTTAAATGAACATTATATCATCACAGTAGTTAATGTAAAATATCTAATTCTATGAATTAGAGCTGATTTTTAAAATTTAAAAATATATATTAAAAAAACATATTAAATTTTACATATTACATATTAATTTACATACAGAGCAGAGTTACTTGGAATGGGAAGCCAGAACAGGCAGTTGTCTATGGCCGGGCTGGGATGGGGAATTTTGTTGCCCTAAGGAGACATTTAAAATTGTGCCTCCCCACAACCATGTAAAAATGTAGGAAAAGTGCAGCACAATCTGGGCCTGTACTGGAGCCCTCCCGCCATTTAAAATCATAAGAAATAAATCTAAAAAGTGAATCTAATCTGCTATCTCTCATTTACAAGTAGGCCAACCAGTAGTTAATACAGTGAACCTACAAAACTAGTACAGCCACCCCAATGCAGCACCAGCCTTAATATAGGTCAGTACCCCTCTTAATGCAGCACAGCAACCCCCTTTATGTAGCACAGCATCCCCCCTTAATGACATCTCCCCTCTTCATGTACATCATTACATCACTACTGAGAATAGATGATGTCACAGCTTATCTCCTCCCCTCCCTGTACAATGACCTCTATATAGATAACACTGACCCATCATTACATCACTACTGACAATAGATGATGTCACAGCTTATCTCCTCCCCTCCCTGTACAATGACCTCTATATAGATAACACTGACCTATCATTACATCAAGACTGACAATAGATGATGTCACAGCTTATCTCCTCCCCCTCCCTGTACAATAACCTCTATATAGATAACACTGACCCATCATTACATCACTACTGACAATAGATGATGTCACAGCTTATCTCCCCCCCTGTACAATGACCTCTATATAGATAACACTGACCCATCATTACATCACTACTGGCAATAGATGATGTCACAGCTTATCTCCTCCTCCTCCCTGTACAATGACCTCTATATAGATAACACTGACCCATCATTACATCACTACTGACAATAGATGATGTCACAGCTTATCTCCCCCTCCCTGTACAATGACCTCTATATAGATAACACTGACCCATCATTACATCACTACTGACAATAGATGATGTCACAGCTTATCTCCTCTCCCTCCCTGTACAATGACCTCTATATAGATAACACTGACCCATCATTACATCACTACTGACAATAGATCTCACAGCTTATCTCCTCCTCCCTGTACAATGTCCTCTATATAGATAACACTGACCCATCATTACATCACTACTGACAATAGATGATGTCACAGCTTATCTCCTCCCCCTCCCTGTACAATGACCTCTATATAGTTAACACTGACCCATCATTACATCACTACTGACAATAGATAGTACCACAGCTTTATCTTAGGGAAAACAAGTTATACAAAACAAAAGTCTATAGTCTATGCCCAAAGTTCTGAACATAAAAGGAAATCTACCATCAAAATCAAGCATGGTAAACCAAAGACACTTACTTATAGATCCAGGGTCTGTGGTTGTGGTAATATATTTAAGATTCCCTTCTACGATCAACTTTTACAATTATGCTAATGAACATGAAAGGTGTTACCAGAGCAAAACAGTATGAGTGGCTTTACAGGCTATTACACTGTCCAACCCTCCCCTCTCAGCATTTCCCCCTTCCCTCCGCCTGATGTAATCTCCCTGCAGAAGAGGAAGTTACAGAACACAGTGGGAGGGGGAAGTACTTCTGCACCCTGCAACAGCCTGTTAATCTGCAGCACTCTGGTAACACCCCCAAGGAGCCCTTCAGATTAATTAGCATAATTTTAAAAGGTGAAAAGGTGCAAGGATAGCAAATATAAGATTACCACAGCCACAGTCCCCGAATCTATGAATGTCCCTGGTTTAACACTTTTTTACACTGTTTATGGAAAAATCCATGGATGGTATTACAAAGAAGGGGAAATGTTCAGGAGGATAACGCTGATCAATCTGTTTCTGGACTGTGGCATTTAGATGTGCTGAAATAACAACTAGGAAAGGTTAAGTCCCAAAATGGAAATCTGGAGATCGTTTCTCTGAGTCAAACCTTTGTTGCAGTTTATAAGGAGCCATAACCACCAGAGCTGTGAGGTCAACAGAACACCTTGAATTATTGACACCTATGTTTACAGAGTCTCTAAATTTAGTTGGTGTCATCAGATGTTCTGAAACGTAAAGACAAAAGCGTAACTTGAAACTCAAGGTAAAAAGGCTGAGGCTGGTGCTCACGGTGACAAATCAGCTCTGCGACAGGAAAAATGCTAAATTGTACCGTCCTTCCAAACCATGAGCGGTGTCACTAGAAAAAATAAGGACAGTAATTAATTCAGATTAATTCATAAGAAAATTCTTCCTGTTCTTTACAAACTGCCAGCAGAAATATACCTATGAACAATCTTCTCATCTCGTCCAGCTCTATAACATGCTACCTGCAGATAGAACACTATATACAATCTGTTCAGCTCCTCTTGCTCTATAACATGCTGTCTCAGATAGGACACTTATTTCCCAAGGGTCCGCAGCCGCACTTTCGTCATATTTTCCGTCATTTTCAGGGATTGCACAGCTGTGACAGGTATTTAGGGGATTGTGACGCACGCAATCGGATTTTGGCTGAGCTGCACTGGCTTTCTTGCGAAAGAAATCGAGGGGCGGGACGATCTGACTGATTTGGATTGAGCGCATGATTTAAGATAGAATTTGTGTTGCAAAATAATGCACTTACATGCACCAGGAAGAAGAAGGTGAACTCCTGGGGACCTAAGCCAGGAAGCGACACATGCAGGATATCGGACACCCCATCTTAGAGTGTCCGGACCATGCACTTACTGTGAACTCCTAGGACCGGGTAAGTAAATGTGCACCAATGTACAATCTGCTCAGCTTTTTCTGATGTATAACAAAGTGGGGCACATTTACTTACAGTGCTGCTGGAGTTCACCAAAAGCGCAATGTCCGTGTATAATGCACTGTTCCACGATTCACTAAGACTGTGCACCTGATATCCTGTATGTGTCAATTCCTCACTCAGGTCCGACAGAGTTCACCATCTTTTTAGTGGTGCATGCAAGTGCTTTGTTTTGCGACACAATTTGAAAGTCAAGTCCTGCGCCCATTCCGAATCAGTGGGACAGACCGGCGTCACGCCCCCTAATTTGAGTCACATGGAAGCCAGCGCAGCTGCGCCACAAAAGGATTGCATGCGCGAAGATCCCAATGCAGACCCTTCTTAAATACCTGTAATCCTCGAAAAGGGTACATAGTCCGACAAAAGTGAGCAGTGACGCCCTTAGTAAATGAGCCCCAGTGTCTGCAGATAGGACACTACGGGGCAGATTTACTTACCCAGTCCAGTCGCAATCCAGCGGCACGTTCTCCGACGCTGATTCGGGTTCTGCCGGGATTCACAAAGGTCGTGCACCCGATGTCCACTAGGTGTTGCTGCGCTGAAGTTCGCCGTAATTCACCTTCTTCGTCTCTGTGTATGTGAGTGCTATTTTTGCGACACAATTTTGTTTTTTAAATTCCGCGTTTTTTCCGAATCCGTCGGGTTTTACGACGGCCACCACCCCAGATTGAAAGCCGGCGCCGATGCGCCGCAATCCGATCCCGTGTGCCAAAATCCCGGGGCAATTCGGCGCAAAACGGAAAAAATTTGGCAAACCCGGCGGAAAACCGCGATTCAGACCCTTAGTAAATGTGCCCCTATGTACAATGTGCTCAGCTTCTCCTGTTCCATAACATTTAAAATTATTTAGTTATGCTTTTTCATTGAAAAATAACCAATACAATAAACTTGAGATTACAGAACAACATAACATTCCAATAACAGTGGGATGTATGGGAATAGAGGCAGCATAACAAACCCACAGCAGTGGTATTGGTCACTAGTTCGACAGGGCAAAAAGCCATAATTTTAATACCATAATCATAATACCATAGTTTGACAACAACAAGCAACCACACAAACAGACATGCACACAAGACAAACAGCCTCAACCCCTCCACTCTCACGAACCAGGGGCATAATTACAGGGGCCCGCAGTGTCAGGGGGCCTCGGCATCTGCGGTATTGGGTATGTATATTCTGTGTATGTATATTCAGTATGTGTGTGTATATATTATATGATGTATGTGTTTATTGTATCTATTTTTATGCAGTATATGTGTATATAGTGTATATATGCTGTATGTTTATAAGTATATAAATGTGTCTAGAATGCATCTAGAAAATCCCAGCAGCCGTGGCAGAAAATCCAGAAGCATAGAGGGAAGAATAAAAATCTTTAAACACATGGTTGGGATCAACAACGTATACACCACTAGTATCTACAATGGAAGGGACAGATGCACAAAGACGCTTAGCACAGGAAAGATATGCAAGTAATTTACCGTTCTTATCACCAAACTCAAATGCAGATCTATCAGTAGCATGCAGACACTTACATGTATGTACTTTAGCGAGAGACGGGTGCTCCGTGTATGTGCCCACCTCCCTCTATTGTCCTAAGGGGATTCATCAAAGAAAATGACTTTCTCCCAGTCCTCAGCTGTCCACTCCCTGTACCTCTTGCAGAATATCAGTCTGTCCCTGATGTTTTCTGGAGAGAATTGGCTTCTTTCCTGCCCTCCTTGACACCAGGCCTTGCTCCAAGAGTCTCCGCAGTCTCACAGTGCATGCAGATGCCTCACACCTGCCTGCTGCCATTCCTGAGCAAGCTCTGCACTGCTTGTAGCCCAATCCCGAAGCTGAAACACTTTTAAAAGACGGTCCTAGCGCTTGCTGGTCCTTCTTGGGCGCCCTGGAGCCTTTTTGGCAACAATGGAACCTCTCTCCTTGAATTCCTTAATGAATCGATAGATTGTTGACTGAGGTGCAATCTTTCTAGCTGCGGTACTCTTCCCTGTTAGGCCAGTTTTGTGCAGTGCAATGATTACTGCACGTGTTTCTTCAGAGATAACCATGGTTAACAGAAGAGAAACAATGATGCCAAGCACCAGCCTCCTTGTAAAGTGTCCAGTGGTGTGATTCTTACTTAATCATGACAGATTGATCTCCAGCCCTGTCCTCATCAACACCCACACCTGTGTTAATGGAGCGATCACTGAAACAATGTTAGCTGCTCCTTTTAAGGCAGGCCTGCAATGAAGTTGAAATGTGGTTTGGGGAAAAAAGTTCATTTTCTAGGCAATTTGACTTTGCAATTAATTGCTGTTAAGCGGATCACTCTTTATAACAGTCTGGAGTTTATGCAAATTGCCATTATACAACCTGATGCAGTAGACTTTGTAAAAATTAACATTTGTGTCATTCTCAAAACTTATGGCCATGACTGTACTACCACATATGTCCGTTAAAGGAAGCCTACCACTATGGATCTACCTATTAAGATAGATCCGGTGGTAAGTGCCTCTAATGTATGTTAGGATAGCCCTTTTTAGGGCTAATCCTTTAGTCCCCTTTATCTTTTTCTTAAATTTAATTGTGATAATATGCTAATTTGCCAAAGATGCTACTGGGAGGTGGAGTAGCTGGAGCTGAGGCAGCTACTCCACGCCCCAGTAGCCTCCTTGATCCTCATACCATATCTTCAGCGCGCAGCTACGAGGAGCTGCGCACCCTTGTCCGTGAAGCCAGCGTTCTGCACATTTGCAGAACGCAGGCCGCGGCTGCGTGGTCTCGGATCGAAGCCGGAGCTACTGCGCATGCGCAGAACGCTGGCTTGGCGGACGAGGGTGCAGAGCTCCTCATAGCTGTGCGCTGAAGATATATGGGTAGGAGGATCCGGACAATGGAGCAGCGACAGAAAATGCCTGTCAAGCTTAGAGGTAGTGGATCCTCTGAACCAATGCGGACGATAACACAAGCCACTACCTTGGACCGGAGTCTAAGTGGCACGCGGTTTTCACCAGAGCCCGCTGCAAAGTCGGTTGGCTTGCTGTGGCATGGTACCACCAGGTCGTTCCGAAGGCGTGATTTGTTCGCAGTGGCAGCCAAGGTTGAGGTACAGAAACGGCAGGTAATCTCGTAGTCAGGGACAGGCAAGAGGTCAGGACGGGCAGCACAGGATCAGGGTCGAAGACATAGCAACAGGTCAGTGCAGGTGGCAAAGGAGCGGAGTCAGAAACGGAACCGGGGTCACAACAAGAAATCACAGAAATAGCGCATGGCAAACACAACTTTCTCTAAGGCACGAGGATCCGGCAGGGTTTGCAGGAAGAGGCAGGCTTATATAGAATTTTGAGGAAATGACCAGCGCCAATCTATGGCACACTGGCCCTTTAAATCTAGAGAAGCCAGCACGTGCATGGCGGACGGGAGCGAGACAGGAGCCAGGACAGGTGAGCCACGCCAGGCGATGCACTGGCGGGGGCAGAGGAGCACTGGTGAGCCCGCGATCCGCGATATGGTTTGCGGGACCACCCGTGACAATGCCAATGTGAAAACACCCATTGAAAACAAAGGATTTGTAAGCCATCCATGGAAATCATTGAACAATGCCAATGTGAAAGAGCCCTAATGCACAGAAAAAGTGGTGCCTTTTCCCTCTGACTGGATGTTATCTGGAGGTAATAACTTAGGCTGCAAAAAGGGGTAGCGTGAATTTTGGTCGTGGATGAAATGATCCATTAAAGGGGACTAATAGGTTCTTTCATAGCCACACTGCCAGGCTTGTATTTATAAACAGATCATATAAACATGGTACACATAGAATTATTAATATAAATGAATCTACTCACTGATTAATTAGCCAAAAAAAAGTGAACGCGACTTCTTTTTTAAAGGCATCACAGTCCTGCAGTGTATGGTTATTCCCAGTGGTCTTAAAGATGTGCGTAAATGTAATCCAAAATGCCATTCCTGGAAACTACTTACACTAACTCCCAGTTAAATATAGTATAATGACCAATTGTACACGCTGGCATAAAGTTTATAGCTGGTGCTAAGCTGCTGGAGGTGCCAAGAATGGCTCTTGTATATTTCATGGGACACTTGAAAACCAGCATTGTAAAGCTGAACATGTTAACACGCATCCAGCTAAATATCCCCCTTGTCTGAGAAGTCTGCCATAAATAAGGAACCATATGATGATGACGTTTGTTTGACGATGATAAAGATTATGTTTCCAGCCACAGGGGGGCGCTGTATCTTTCTGTTTGATTATATATTGGTCTGTTCTCCGATATTTAGAATCAATCTATATAGAAGCGATGTTGGGTGGTTGGTTTTGTCAAGGCCAATTAAATGGAAAAATAAATACTCTCGTGTCAGCTAAGCAGTGAGCGCAGTTTGTTTTTATAGTAATTAGGACTAATGTTAATCAATCAAACTGAGGTTATAGCCTGGAGAGGTGTCGGGTTCATTCTGCCATCAATTAGTCCATTGTATGAATGTCATTGGATAGATTTTTTTTTCCTGGCATGTCTGTAAATAATAATAATAGTGCATGTCATGTATATACTGCAGATTATACAGATATGCACATTGCAAAATAAACCAGGGCACCCCTCCCTCCCCCCAAAAGCAAACTGTGACAGGTAACTCCTTCTCCTGGAGTGACCTATGGTATGGCCATGACTGGCTGTTCTATGGAAAATATGAAGCAAAGAACAGCATACAGTAAATGAATCATGAGGCTGGTAAGTATATTTTGGGTTTATTTGTACCTCACAAGCACTATTTTCATTAATACATGGTGCGGGGCCAGAAGAGAGGAGAAGGACTCATTTTCATTGTATTCATAGGACCTTGCTAACACCTAGAGTTCTGCTCCTTCCTTCAGACCCTGAACAAGGTACAGTATTTTTCGGACTATAAGGCGCACCAGATTATAAGGCGCACCATCAATAAATGCCTGCTAACATGACTAGGTTCATATATAAGATGCACCGCATTATAAGGCGCACCTGATTATAAGGATGAATGACCAGCAGGTGGCAGACCTGTGCACAGTTCAAGGCAATTGTTGTCTGTAAGTATGGTTAATATATAAGGCGCACTGGACTATAAGGCGCACCTTTGATTTCTGAGAAAATCAAAGGATTTTTTTGTGCGCCTTATAGTCCGAAAAATATGGTACAATTCAACAGATCAGCTGTGACTGGAGGGGTTGTCCGAGACCGAAAAAAACCCCCCCATTGGTGGCAGAGAGGGGGCTGCTTAAAAAAAGAAATAATTACTTACCTCCGCGGTCCGTTCTGGTGTCCCGCGCTGCCGTCTCTCTGGTCTGTGCCCATGTAAACAAAGAGGGCCACCTCGGGCCATCCCAAGCTGAACACATTTCAGCTGTTTGTTTACAGGGGCACAAACCGAAAGAGACAGCAGTGCGGGACGCCAGAAGGAACCAGGAAGTGACCAACAACACGTATACATGCACCAAAGGGCGAGTTAAGCCCCAGGAGCCAGAGGAGAGTTTATAAATTTTATTATTTAACCACCAACTTCTCAGAGCCCAGAAATCCCCTTTAACCTCTTGGTGATCCAAGAGGTTAAGCCACAGGCAGTAATAGAAAAGTAGATATATGTACAATATACAACAACAAAGTATTATCGCCATATATCACATGCATCAGACCTTCTAGGGTACAAACACCCTAGAGGAACAAAAAAGTTACAAAATAAAAAACAGTTTGCAAAAATCTAAAAACAAAAACTAAACTTCCCCCCTTTTTCCTAGCATACCGTATATACTCGAGTATAAGCCGACCCGAGTATAAGCCGAGGCCCCTAATTTTACCACAAAATACTGGGAAAACCTATTGACTCGAGTATAAGCCGAGGGTGGGAAATGCACTGGTCACAGCCTCCCCAGTGTATATAGCCAGCCAGACCCTGCCCCAGTGTATATAGCCAGCCAGACCCTGCCCCAGTGTATATAGCCAGCCAGACCCTGCCCCAGTGCATATAGCCTGCCAGACCCTGCCCCAGTGCATATAGCCTGCCAGACCCTGCCCCAGTGCATATAGCCTGCCGCCGCTGCCGGACAGATAGCACCGAAGATATACAGGGGTCGCCGGAAAGGTGAGTTTAGATATATTTATTTTTTTGACTCGAGTATAAGCCGAGTTTGGGTTTTTCAGCACATTTTTTGTGCTGAAAAACTAGGCTTATACTCGAGTATATAAGTACATATATAAGGAAATACAATCATAAATAAGCAAGTCATCTATCAAAATCTAATTATCCCATACAGTGAACGCTTGTATGGAAAAAATGCCCACATTTCCAAATAAACACTTTTAACCATTTTGCCATGCAAAATTTTTTAGCAAATGTTTTTTTTTTCCTACCGCAAAAAATGTCAATTTTTCACCTTTCTGACCAGGCCCTATTTTTAGAATCTGAAATGTGTCACTATAAATAGTTATAACTTAGAGATGCTTTAATATATCCAAGTGATTTTCAGAATATTTTCTCCTCACACGTTGAACTTCACGTTAGAGAAATCATTTGGGTGATATGTTTTGCATTTATTTATGAAAAAAATTTAATTCGGCTAAAATTTCAGCTTTTTATGTGGTATCAAAATCTGCCTGAAAAGTAAATAATTTCTAACTTGAATGCCTGCTTTATACTGGCTTGTTTTCTAAGTGCCTCTCATTTTTCAAGAATGTTACAAGGATGAGAACTTTGGGTTTTGAAGGACCTGATCAGCTTTCTTTTTTTTAAAAATTCTTTTTATTAGAGTTTTACAATTGAGCATATAACATTATATCATATCAAATAACAAGTAAAAGCATAATAGAAGTTCCATGTCTCAAATGTGCCAATATACACTGTTCCGGATATTAGATCTTTAAATATGTCTATTCCCTGTTTATGCATGGGCATGGAGGACCTGATTTTGCCATTGGTCTTATTTTTATTTCCATAATTTGTTTTACATTTCCATTTTTTTTACGGATCTGAGAAGATTTCAAATTTTAGTAGCAACTTCTCAGATTTTCAAGAGATTTGAAAAATGCTAAATTTTTAGTGACCAATTCAGTTTGGAAGTGCTCTATAAAGGCTTATATATTATATACCCCCACAAGTGACACAATTTTATGAACCTAACATCTCAAACTATTCAAATCAGCATTTGAGAAGTCTGTTAACCCTTTAAATCTTTCTCTGGAAGCAAACAAAAATGGATTGAAAATTTTGAAATTTCATTTTTTGAATAAGATTATTTTCATTTAGCCCTAAAATGGACAAATTCAGAAGGAATTTGAGGTAAATATACATCCCAAAATTTTTGCCCTGCTTCTTCTGAGTACGGTAATACCAGACATGTGGATGTCAACTGCTCTTTAGTCGAATAGTGATGTCCAGAACAGAGTTTGTACCATTGGGTTTTTGGAAGGCCAATTTGACAGCAAATGTTTTGTGGTGCCACAGTGTAATTGAAGAGCACCTGAAGTAACAGTATAATAGAAAACTCCCAAAGATGTCACCATTTAGGAAACTAGACCCCTCAAAGAATTTATCTGGGGTTAGGGTGAGCATTTTAACCCCCAACATGCTGGCCAAAATCTAATGCAAAGTAAATGGTGTAGAGTAAAAGATGCATTTTTATCTCAAAAATGTCATTTTAGTGCCTAATATACCAACCCATGCCAATTAAGACAAACACCTCAAAAATCATTCTGCAGGTTGTCCCGAGTACGGCAATGCCACATACAGTATGTGCCAATAATTGACAGGCTGGGCACAAAGCAGGGCTGAGAAGGGAAGGAGCAAAATTTTGATTTTGCAGCTCCGTTTTTACACGTTTGGATTTAGAGTGCCATGTCATGTTCGCGGGGCCCGTGAGTTACCAGTGCAATAGAAACCCCCGAGAAATTATACCATTTTGGAAACTACACCCCTCAAAGACTTATCTTGGGTTGGAGGTGAGCATTTTAATCCCCAACATGCTGGCCAAAATTTATTGCAAAGTAAATGGTGCAGAGTAAAAAATGTGTTTTTATCTCAAAAATGTAATTGCCTAATATATTGTATCCCACCCATGCCACTTTAGACAAACACCCCAAAAATCATTCTGCGGGTCGTCCCGAGTACGGCAATACCACACATGTGCCAAAAATTGACAGGCTGGGTACACAGCAGGGATGAAAAGGGAAGGAGCAAAATTTTGCTTTTGTAGCTCCATTTTCACCTGTCTGGATTTGGAGTGCCATGTCATGTTCGCAGGGCCCGTGAGGTACCAGTGCAATAGAAACCCCTGAGAAATTATACCATTTTGGAAACTAGACCCCTCAAAGAATTTATCTGGGGTTATGTCGAGCATTTTAACCCCCAACATGATGGTCAAAATTTAATGCAAAGTAAATGGTGCATATTAAAAAATGCGTTTTTATCTCAAAAATGTCATTTTAGCACCTAATATACTGTGCCCAACCCATGCCACTTTAGACAAACACCCCAAAAAACATTCTTTTGGTTGTCATGAGTACGGCAATACCACACATGTGCCAAAAAATTGACAGGCTGGGCACACAGCAGGGCTGAGAAGGGAAGGAGCAAAATTTTGCTTTTGCAGCTCTGCTTTCACACGTTTGGATTTAGAGGGTCATGTCATGTTCGCAGGGCCCGCGAGTTACCAGTGCAATAGAAACTCCCAAGAAATTATACCATTTTAGAAACTACACCCCTCAAAGAATTTATCTTGGGGTGTGGTGAGCATTTTAACCCCCAACATGATGGTCAAAATTTAATGCAAAGTAAATGGTGCATATTAAAAATTGAGTTTTTATCTCAAAAATATCATTATAGCACCTAATATACTGTGCCCAACTAATGTCACTTCAGACAAACAACACAAAAATAATTCTTTGGGTTGTTCCGAGTACGGCAATACCACACATGTGCCAAAAATTGACAGGCTGGGCACACGGCAGGGCTGAGAAGGGAAGGAGCGAAATTTTGCTTTTGGAGCACCCTTGTCACTAGACTGGTGTTGGGGTGTACCAGTACAATAGAAACCCCCAAGTAGTAACCCCATTTTAGGAAAGGGCACCCTTCAAAGAATTTATCTAGGGTTGTATGAACATTTCAACCCCTGAGATGCTGGGTCAAATGTTATACAAAATGATGAGGGCAGTGTAAAAATTGCATTGTTTTCTCAAATGTGCCAAAGTAGGAAGAAATGGATTCAGCCCAACTTATCCCACTGTGGATAAACACCCCAAAAATCCTTCAGTGGGTTACTTCGGGTATGGCAATGCCCCATGTGTAGCAATAGTCTACAGGCTGGGGACACAGCAGGCCGGAGAAGGGACAAGCAAAATCTAGCTTTTGGAGCAACCGTTTCACTAGACTGGTGTTGGGGTGCCCCTGAGGTACCAGTACAATAGAAACCCCCATGTAGTGACCCCATTTTAGGAAAGAGCAAACACCGATCGCAGGTGTTACTGGTAAGCCTTTGCTGCAATATGCAGCAAAGACTTACCGGCTATGAAGAGGGCTCGGCCCGCGAGCCCTCTCCATGCACCGGGGGTTAAAAAAAAAAAAATTATAATAAAAAAAAAAACTAAAAATTCAAATCACCCCCTTTTCACTATAACTGATATAAATAAACAGTAAAAATCATAAACACATTAGATATCGCCGCGTCCGAAAATGACGATCTATCAAAATATGATAACGGTTTTTAAATCGTACGTAAATAACAATATACGTGTTCAAAAAGAGTCCCTCATGGATCCAGGAAAAAAGTGAGTACAGTCAGATATAAAAAAAATATAACTTTAGTGGTGAGATAAGCAACAGTTGCACTTTTAATTCTGCCTGCAGTTAAGATTATTAATACTGTAATGATACCTATATACAGGCAGTCCCCGGTTACATACAAGATGGGGTCTGTAGGTTTGTTCTTAAGTTGAGTTTGTATGTAAGTCGGAACTGTATATTTTATCATTGTAATCCCAGCCAGAACTTTTTTGGTCTCTGTGACAATTGAATTTTAAAAATGTTGGGTTGTCATAAGAATCAGGATTAACAATAAATCTTCAATACAGACACCTGTTATAACTGGTACAGCTGTTTATTGTAGCCTGGGGCTAAAGTACAATAAATTACCAATATCCAGAGGTCCGTTTGTAACTAGAGGTCGTATGTAAGTCGAGTGTTCTTAAGTAGGGGACCGCCTGTATATAATAAACCATCCTGGTGTAGAGTATTAAGAAAGCAATAAAAAAAAAAAAAAAAAAAGTTGCCATTTCTGGTTTGGGAAGGCCACAAAGGATGTGCTTTTGGCGTTTTCTACGCTTTTCCAGGGTTGCTTTATTTTTTTACAGTACGAACAAGCCATAGGGCTTATTGCATTACCCTGACGTTATGTTTTGTAACATAGTTGACGAATAAAGTAACACTGTTATGGTTTTTATGCCTTAAGTGCACTGTACACATTGTGAAGCCGGTGTGCCCTCTAGTGACAGTTTCTGTATTTTATGTGCAAAGTTCAATTTAAAAAAAAGATGGTGAAAAAAAATGTCTCACATTTTTTATGGGAATCATCCTGCCCATTACAAAGTTCACAAACTTTTCTAATAACTTTTGAAAACTATTCCTGTGATAACCATGACACTAGTGTGCACACTGCCTTACTATAATTTAGGTGCCTTTTATATTATTGCCCGGTGCCAGTAGTTTAGGAGGTTTTTACATCTGCTGTACTGATACAGTTTTTCAAACCATAAAGAGCAATGACAAAAGGAAAGTTGCTACCACATTACATTCTATGGCTTACGTATCAGAACATTACGAGGGATAAAGAGGTTCAGTCCCAAGGGTCTTCTAATTAGGAAATTAGAAGTTATAGAAATAGAATATATTACACTGTATCATATATCACCAAATTTTGCACAGTCGCTCTCGTGACCCAGTGTAGCTGCGGCTCGTACTGTGGCAGTTGGAAGCTTTGCCGTGATTGGTTGATTTTCTGCCACAGGTCATTAATATGAGATCTGATCTGTGATTGGCTACTACAGGCAATGAGTAGAAGACAACTTATGTGTGAGGTAAGATTGATAGGGATATAGAAACAGTGGGAGATTTATCAGAAATGTTTGAGGCGAAACTGTTCCAGTTGTCCATGGAAACCAATCAGAGATCAGCTGTAATTTTATAAACAGCTGTGGGAAAAATTAAAGCTGAGCTCTGATTGGTTGCTCTCAGACACTTCTTATAAATCTCCCCATAGACAAAGTGATGGAATGAGACTGCCAGAGACAGTCAGTCACTGAAAGAGACTGCCAGAGACAGTCAGTCACTGAAAGAGACTGCCAGAGACAGTCAGTCACTGAAAGAGACTGCCAGAGACAGTCAGTCACTGAAAGAGACTGCCAGAGACAGTCAGTCACTGAAAGAGACTGCCAGAGACAGTCAGTCACTGAAAGAGACTGCCAGAGACAGTCAGTCACTGAAAGAGACTGCCAGAGACAGTCAGTCACTGAAAGAGACTGCCAGAGACAGCCAGTCACTGAAAGAGACTGCCAGAGACAGCCAGTCACTGAAAGAGACTGCCAGAGACAGTCAGTCACTGAAAGAGACTGCCAGAGACAGCCAGTCACTGAAAGAGACTGCCAGAGACAGTCAGTCACTGAAAGAGACTGCCAGAGACAGTCAGTCACTGAAAGAGACTGCCAGAGACAGTCAGTCACTGAAAGAGACTGCCAGAGACAGTCAGTCACTGAAAGAGACTGCCAGAGACAGTCAGTCACTGAAAGAGACTGCCAGAGACAGTCAGTCACTGAAAGAGACTGCCAGAGACAGTCAGTCACTGAAAGAGACTGCCAGAGACACTGAAAGAGACTGCCAAAGACACTTAAAGGACACCTGTCATCAGGTCTGTGTCACTTGTCCTGTCACTACTACCTGTTGGAGCAGCTCACAAGGATCCCATCCCAGCCTTTATCTAGTTATTTCATACATTATTCATTGTAAAATCATCTATTCTTTATCATGTAAATGAGGCTGGTCACATGGTCAGAGGCAGTGATGTCACCCCTGTTACCCCTCCCCTCTCCTCCCCCTGCTCATGTCTGTGTGTAATGTATAGTAAAGCATAGTTAGTGTGTGTATGTCATCTGCTGACATGCTGTATCCTCCTAATATACAGGTGAGAGACACAGACATCAGCTACACATGAATCTGACATGTTCTGCTGTAACATGGCTGCCTGGAGCTGCTGTATCTCTCCTAAACACACACACACACACACACAGGCTGCAGGGGGCGTGGCCACCAGCACCAGGAAGCACATCATTATACAGCCTCACATCATTATACAGGCTGTCAGTCATACACTGGGGGTGTGGCTGTGCCTCCCACTCATGAATAGAGTGGACAGCTTGAATATGCTAATGCTTCATTGGACATTTCACAGGTCATTTGCATACAGCTTTAGGACCTCATTGCTTAGGTTTACAGGCATGTAGAGGGACAATGAAGGGATAGAGGCAATGCTCTCTAATGGCAGTTTATGAAAATATATTTAGTTTAGGGGGTTATTTTGCATGACGGGTTCTCTTTAAAGAGACTGCCAAAGACAGACAGTAACTCAAAGAGATGGTCAGAGACAGAGACGGTTAAAAAAGGGACGGTCAGAGCAGAGGCTTAACTAGGAAAGGCAGGGCCCCATAGCAGACTTCTGAATGGGGCCCCCAAGATATAAGCCTTTACGTAATATGGTGCTGCATAACCTTAAAGGGAACCTATCAGCAGGGTTTCAGTTATCAGGTTAATGGCTGCCGCATGTCCCGTTATACACTAAACAAATACGGTATGTATTTTTTATAGATTATTTTTGAGAAATGTCATTTAGAAATGGTACTTATGTCTATTCAGCTTCTGGGGCCCAAGTCATTCAAGCAGCAGGAGTTGTGGAGTCACCATGAAACACCTGCCCACACGACTCAGGCTCCAGAAGTTGTATAGAGATAGATACCTTTTCAAACAAGCAGATATATTCAAATACATGTTTTTGTTGTAAATAATGGGACCCACAGTAGCTGCCATTAACATGATATGTGAAATCCTATTGACAGGTTCCTTTTAAAATACATTTGAAGTTACGTTTTACAGTCACAAAATATTGCAGCCTTTCAGTAGGATAGATTAATTATGAGAGATGGACACCAGGCACCAGCGCTGATCAGAGGAGAGCAGCTTCCAGCAGCTTTACTACACACAGGGCAGAGACAGAAGTAAACAGCGCTGCCCATTGTGTAGTGGTGCTTAACCGCAACTGCAGGGTCACATCATCATTACTAACCTGTACTACACAGAGGCTGATAATATTCTGCAACTGGAAAACTCCATTTAACTTGACTTTAAATGTATTTTAAGGTTTTGGCGGATGTATGTCGGATTTATGTATAGTATATTTTTTTTTATTTATATGCATATTTATACAGATACCTTCATATACATGTTTATGTACATATACATATAACCCTTATACACATACAGTTATGCACTGATACAAATACATTTTATACTCATATATACACACATTCACTCAGTTATATACATTATGTGCGTATAATAATATACATTATAATATGAGTTGTATACATTTTTAAACTCACATACATGTATACACACATTTATACATGCAAAATACACTAATATATACACATGTATAAAATCATATACACATACAATTATAGGCTCATATATAAACATGTATACTCATACACACCTTATACACACAATATACTGTACACTCATATATAGATTATTCACTCTTATATACACATTATACACTCATGTAAACATCATACACACAATGAATAAACTCATATATACAGATGATATACTCAAATATACGTTATACACTCATTACATACATTTTACACTGATACACACACATACACAATATATACATTATACACACAATGTATACACACAAGTATATAATGTGTGTATAATGTATATATGAGTATATACTCATATATACATTATACACACATTATATACTCATATACACACATTATATACTCATATACACATTATACACACATTATATACTCATATACACATTATATACTCATATACACATTATACACACATTATATACTCATATACACACATTATATACTCATATACACATTATACACACATTATATACTCATATACACATTATACACACATTATATACTCATATATACATTATACACACATTATATACTCATATATACATTATACAAACATATACACATTATACACACATATACACATTATACACACATTATATACTCATATACACATTATACACACATTATATACTCATATACACATTATACACTCATTAAACACACATCATACACTTATACACTTTATACAATCATACACATTAGATACTTATAAATACATTACACACTCATACACACACACACACACACACAAACACATTATACACCACATACACTGATTTATATACATCATACACTCATATATACATTTACACCCCCTGCACACTTACACTTGTATTCCCTGGGAGCAGCATCCAGTGATCTTGTCACAGGCACTGGAGCTGGTTACATCCCAGGAGACATTGTCCAGGCAGAGGGGCAGAAGTATAAGGCAGGTAGTGGTAGTCACTAGATCCTGCTCTGTGCCACACTGCTCCCAGCTCAGCAGCAGCCCCGGGCCCCAGGAGAGCTGCTCCTAGGCTGGGGGTCTGCAGGCCACATAGATAAGAAGGCAGCCGGGTGACATGACAGGACGTTACCTGAGGTGTCTCCTGCCGCTGCCCTCCTCTGCCCCTCCCGGCATTTCTACACGGAGCAGCAGCTCAGCATAAAGTTCTGCAGCATGAAACATGTGCTGTACAGGCACATCGTCCCTTCTATAGTTCGTGTGGCAGGTCGGATCCGGGCCCTCTAAGAGGCCGGGCCCCGTAGCGGCTGCTACGTCTGCTACCGCGGTAGTTACGCCACTGGGTCAGAGATAGTCTGAGACAATCTATAGATACATATAAAATATTTTTTGTTAACCTATTTACAATCCAGAGCATTGCCAGGAGCTAAAACTGTCACACTGCCTTGATTAATCTGGAGCTCCCTGCACTGCTGTTGAAGTGTGCGCCATTTCTTTTGGTGCACTTTATTCATGCTTCAAGATTGTGGTGCACGTCAGTCATAAATGTGGCACACACTCCGACTAAGCACTAATGCGCTCCTTTATGTGCAGAATGTTGTGGCGCGGCGTGCATAGTGCCGCCACAACACAAAACCAGTGCTGACACTTTAATAAATGTGGCCTATTGCGTTCTGTATGACTATGGAGGGATTTTGGCCCACTATATTTTACATTGTTGCCTCAGTTTATTGAGGTTTGTGTGCATTTTGTATGTACTACTCTCTGCATAGCTTTTGGGCTGTGTCTGGACTGTGACTGACCATCATCCTGTTTTCTGTAGGACTTTGCATGTTCTTTTATGTGCAAACTGCTTGCACAGATATTTAATAAGTGTCTGCACTGCATATGTGTCGTACATGTCTTATTTGTGTCGCGGCTGCACGATTCTTCACACAACACAAATTTCGTCAATGAAAGGGCCGTTCCAGTGCTCAATCAGACAGTGCGCTATATTTATCATGCAGAGTCCATAGTGTGTCACACACCCCATGTTAAAGGTGCACTAAAAATAAGTTGGTGTACACTGTCAGAGCAGAGCCAGGAGCGCTAGGTTTATGAAGAACTGGCGCCACACTTTCTGAATCTGGCGCACTCTGCACACTACAAAGGCAAACTGCATATAGTACAGACGGCAGTTTTTAGTAAATGTGCCCCAAATACTTTGGTATACAAAGGATTCATGGTTGACTTGTGACACATTGGCCCAGAATTATTAAAGGACATCTATCACCAGATCAAGGACTGTAAACCAAGCACACGGACATACTGATATGTGCCCCCTCTGGCAGGATCTGCTCTTTTATCTTTTAATGCCCTGGTTTTTACAAAAAAAAAGGCTTTTTAAATTATGCAAATAAGCCTGAGGGGCCCCAGGCTCCATAGGAGTAAATGGAGCCTGGGGCCCCTCTGACTCATTTGCATAATTTTTTAAAGCCCTTTACTAGTTTTCTGTCTGACTTTGCACATTCTTTTCAGTGCAAACTACTTGCACGTGTATAATTAGGTGTCCGCGCCACATTTATCATGCAAAGACCAAGAATTATGTTGTATGCGCTATGCTAAAGGAGCACATAAAAAAAAGTTGAAGCAGTGTAGAGGACGCCAGATTCATGAAGAACGTGCGCCATAAATCCTGAATCTGGCGCACCTGGCACTATACACTTGCACTGTTTCTAGTTTCAACATAAATTTTATTTAATCAAAAACATAATAGTGCCTTACAATGGGTCATGACATAACATATGCGCCCCACAGGGGGAATGGACAGAAATAATTTTAGAATGATACATAGCCAGCTACTGGGGCACATTTACTTACCCGGTCCCTGCGTGATCCCCAAGGTGCATTGTCCAACAAGGATGAAGTCTGCCACGATTCAATAAGATTGTGTGCCCGATATCCTGCATGGGTCGCTTCCCCGCTCAGGTCTGCCGGAGTTCACCTTCTTCTTCCCGGTGTATGTGGGTGCATGTCTTGCGACACTATTTGAAATGTTAAATCCCACACATTGTCTGAATCCGACGGCCCGCCCCCCAATTTGTGTCGCGTGAAAGCCAGCGCGATTGCAACATAATCCAAACGCATGCGACACAATTCCCGCCGAGATCCCCGAAAGTATCTGGAATACAGATTGGGTATATGGTATTCTAGGACCACCCACCGGTGCTGTGCTACCTCGCAGAGGTAACCTCGAAATGCGCATGTAGTCAAACCCCTCCTATTTTGGGGAGGAAGGGAAGGTGGCGGTGCGATACCATATCATGAAGCATGTCCACACATTAAAAAGAACAACATCCATCTAATTTAAACAGGCTAGTGAGAGGGTCAGGCAAGCGTATACAGCATTTGTGGACACCCCATACCAGGCGCACAAATCCAACTGGACCCAAGCCCAGGAGGAATTCAAAACATAGGCAGAAAGACAGAAAAGTTTCAACAGATCTAACCTAGAGTTAGAGCTCCACTAGTTTGGTGACAAGTCCGGTCCCTTACTTAGCAATCTGGCCAAAGGCCTACGACCCAGTTCGCAAATGAAATGAAAAACGGAAACACCAAAAAAAAATAAAAAAACATGGTTAGCCTTGGAAAAATTGTTAAAAATGGTGCTGACAGAGATCAGGAGCCTCTAAAACGTTAAGAGGGGTATTTTTATCTCAGCATTTATTTTTATAGATAACATTTATAGGACTCTAGGACCCAGATCTATTTCAAGAACAGTACACTGGTAGTGACCACAAATGCAGAAAAGGTCACATGCCAAGACCAGGAACAGGCAGAAACAAAATATATTGCATCTTATACTCAAGTATATACGATATATAATCAAGTGTAAGCTGACCCAAATATAATCAGAGGTACATCATTTTACCACAAAAAACTGAGTGAGAAACGCATGATCACTCCATCCATTGCCTGCAAGCCAGCTAGCCCCCAGTATATAGCCATTCAGCCCCCTGCCCCCCTAGTATATAGCTAGCCAGCACCCAGTACAGAGCCAAACTGCCAGCACACTGCAGCTCCTCTCAGTATATATGTAACCCAACCCCCAAAGTTTTGAACATGCTTTAAAAAACAATTTATTTGGACAGGCCTATCACACACGCTAACTGCATGCAACTTTAACTCTTTATTAACCAATTCCAGGTACTTCCCCATGTCTGTTATCCGGAAAATGCTTCTCTTCAGTCCCATTGACTTTGTATCATAAGATGGCGGCTGATGGCTGGCTCAAGCAGCAGCATTTATTTTTATCAAATTATTTTTATTCCATTTCCTTTAAAAAAAAAAAACATGGCTGGACCATTATA
This sequence comes from Engystomops pustulosus, assembly GCF_040894005.1. NCBI lineage: Eukaryota > Metazoa > Chordata > Amphibia > Anura > Leptodactylidae > Engystomops > Engystomops pustulosus. Next base: position 28,255,733 of record NC_092420.1, read on the forward strand.
CAAGCTCTTATTCCTCTATTGTCACCCCCCCCCCCCCTTTCATCATAGACAGTAAGATCTTGAGCTCTTGTGAGCAGGGCCCTCAATCCTATTGTCTCATGTGACTGTTGTTACTCTGAAATGTCTTATTTTATTTGTATATGTTCCCCGCAATCTGTAAAGTGCTACGGAACCTGATGGCGCTATATAAATAAAGATAATTATTATTATAGCCTGTACACTGACACCCCCCCCCCCCTAAACAAAAACTAAATACTTACCTTTCGGTGACCCAAGAGCTTTCCTTCTCCACTCTTCTTAAGTAGTAGCGTGAGCCAGCTCTGTGAATTTGGCCGGCACGTAGACTACGTCATTGTGTGTGCCAGAGGAGCGCATGGAGCCGAGTCACTACTGCTGAAAAAGGGAAGAATACAAGCAGTGGGGGCGCCAGAAGGTTAGTACTTTGTTTTGTTTTTTGTTTTTTTACTGTGGGAAGTTTCTAGCGCCCCCCACGTTTCTTCAAGCCTATCAATACGATTATATGATTTGTGAGCTAAGGAATAGAACGTGTAGTCCCTGTTTAGGGGATGAAAAATTCTCCATGTGTCCAATAGGAGGTACTTGTTCTTTCTGTAGCCTTTCATTGGAAACGCGTGCGTTTCAGGCAAACCCCCTCCTACTTGCGTTTTGGATGCATTTAAAAACGCAAAAAAAAACGTTACAAAGGAAGGCGCCTTAAGCACTGCTGCCATAAATGGAGAAGACTTACCATAGGAGGTGTCCAAGGAACAGTCCCAAATCCGCGCGAATGCTACCTGACCCTGGTTAGGAAAATATCTGTTAGCATTTAGAGGCTTACGAAATAGAAACCTACCATTAAAATCAGTTTCCAGCACTACTGGTGAAAATGAACCCTTCCCAGGAGCACGATACCATGTCTGATAAGGATGGTCCCTAAACCAGGGAACCTTATTTAACACAAAATGAGTTTCCTGTAGCATAACTACATTAGCCCATTTCTTATGTAAAAAGTAAGATTTGGCAACATTTATTGGGAACATTACAATCTTTTACATTAAATGTATATATTGGCAAGATGGAGGAAAATGATTATAGAGTGAGGGGAAAACTCTAAGACAAGGCTTGGGGTTGAGGGGGGAAGGAAATAAGGAGAAAGAAGAAAGACAACAGAATAAAGACAAGAACATACAAAACTGCTAAAAACAAAAAAAAGTACAGACTAAAATGTTATACAAGACTGATTATCATAAAAAAACAAGAGGTCCAAAGGCCAGGAGTGTAACACTGTTCTCCAGCGGTGGAGCCGGCAGCCATCTGTTCTTTGGATGAGAATCATGAAAGCCCTGGGGGCTGACAGACTCCTCACCCAATCACTACTTGCTTGATGTAAGTAGAAAACTACCCTAAAACACGATCTCTGGGGATCACTTGAAGCAGGGTGTCACGGTCTCAACATAAAGCCATAAAAATTGTAACAAGCTAGACTTGATTGTCCCAACTTTGACAAGTGAATTGGTACATTCCATACACTGTATGAAGTTTCAGGATGGGATCTTGATGTGGATGACCTCTTTTTGGTGGATTTTCAAGCTGTTTCCCAATGCACACGGCATGCAGGATCCAGAAGCTGATATCAATATCAATCATAGAGAATTCCAGTGTGCTGAGAAACTTAGGAAGTTCTTCCAGCGAACGAAAGATGTCAGTCTTGCCCTGGTGCTTTGCAAGGAACTGGAGATTGACGGAGTGAGCTTGCAGGACTCTGCGATGGTCCTCTAAATCGGTGTTCCCCAACCTTTTTGTATCTAGTGAATGGCTGCACCCAAAAATTGTGTACCCCACAAGTAGTCCATATCTAACCCCAACCCATATAATGTCCCATTTCCTGTATCCCCTGGTCTAAAATATCCCCTTTTCTGCAGCCCCCTCTATAGTGCTCCTTTTGTATTGATAAGAAGACATACAGAAAAGAGGACATTATAATACGCCTTTTTCTATAGCAACCCCCACACTCCTATAATGTTGCCCCCCTTGTATTTAGGATTTTCACTTTTATCCTGTTTAGGTGCACAGTTTTATAAAAGTGTTCGAGAAAGTGCAACCACAATAGAAAAGTGGCACAAACCCTTCATAAATACATGAAAAATAGCGCCCAAAATGGTCAAAAAAATTGTGGTAAAAATGGTCTAAGACCTTCAGTAAATGTGGAGCACAGCTTTTTAGGTGCAAGTTAATACACAATAAAACCCACAATGGTCACAAATAATTGAATCCAACAAAAGTAAATATAAATATAATTTCTATGAAAATAAACAAATGAAAGGCAGACATTGCTTTTCAAACATGCTTCAACAGAATAAAAAAAAATCATGAAACAGGCCTGGACAGAAATGATGGCACCTTTGAAAAAAATGTGAGCAAAGGGACATGTTAAATCAACGCGTGTCCACCAATGAGCATCACAGTTGCCTACAGTCATGGGCCTGTACATAGGGCTACAGCCACCCCGTGCTGTTTGGTGATATGGTGCATGGTACCACACAGCATTTGATGTTCCTGTAAATACAGTTGCAGATATTGTTCATAAATTAAAGCTCTATGGGATGTGGCCGAAGGAGGAACATTCATGACAATTCAAAGAGACAAATAATACAAATTGTAGAAAAAAAAGAGCACAGAAAAACTTCTATAGAGATTAAAAGTGAACTTCAAGCCCAAGGTACATCCGTGTCAGATCACACCATCCGTTGCTGTTTGACCAATGTGGACTTCTACCACTAAAAATAAGCCCAAGTAGAATGAAAATACTTACCTACACTCCTCTTCATGTTGTTCCCAGCGGTGGTCTTGGGTAAGCTTGAAACATATAATTAGCAGGCTGCTAATCATGCCCGTCCGAAGACCACCCCCGGGGTCAACGTGAAGGGGAGCGTTGGTAAGTATTTTCAATCTATTTTAAATGATCTATAATGTTGAAATGCAACAAAGCCTCTGGGAGAATGTCCGATGGACTGATGAGACTAAACTCAAACTTTATGACCACGCACATGAGCTCCAAGTTCACAAATGAAAAGCTGAAGCATATCTTGAAAAGACGGTCCTTACTGTGACACATGGAGGAGGCTATGGTATGTTCTGGAACTGCTCCGCTGCATATGGCACCGGGTGTCTTGAATCTGTGCAGGGAACAATGAAATCTCAAGACTATCAAGGGATTCTAGAGAGAAATGTGCTGCCCAGTGCCAGAAAGCTTGGTCTCAGTCACAGGTCTTGCAACAGGATAATGACCCAAAACACAAAACCAAGAGGAAAACATTGGACTATAATGAAACAGCCTTCTGTGAGCCCTGACCTAAATCCTACTGAGCATCTTTGGAAGCAGCTGAAACATTGCATCTAGAAAAGGCTCCTTCACACCCCAGGCAACTGCAGTAGTTTATTCATAAGAAGAGGCCCAAAATACCTGCTGAGAGGTGCAGAAGTCGTGCGATTGCCTCAAAAGGTTATAAAACTATATGCACTACAAATGTAAGTTTCTGCTGAAATTCATGCAATCAGTAATTAGCAGTAAAGTTTTGCATGGTTTACAGCACCTCTTACCAATTCCATGCATTTTTAACGGAAAGGCATATGTAATCAGCCTAGCCCTGCACAAGTTTATTTACATTGCTATGGGTGCAGTCACATGTGGCGCGTTGTGGCTAGTGGGCAGGCCTCAGCCTAAGGCAAGCGGCACACGTGGCGTTTTGAACCCGTTTTTAAGCAATCCGTTAAAAACCACATGCGCTTTTGTCCCTTTTAAATTAAGATAATTGGTAAAACCGGTCAAAAAACGGATGCGTTTCAAAAAAATGCATGTGTTTTTTAACAGACAGCTTAAAAACAGCCCCAAAGTGGGTTCAAAACACCACGTGTACCACGGGCCTAAAGGGTGAAGACACACATGGCGTTTTTGGGCCGTTTTTACTTAGTTAAAAACGCATCCGTTTTTTGAAAACGCATCCGTTTTTTGAAAACGCATCCGTTTTTTGAAAACGCATCCGTTTTTTGAAAACGCATCCATTTGTCCGTTTTTCCGAAATTGCACAATGAAAACGGACAAAAACGCATGCGTTTTAAAAAAACGGATGCGTTTTTTAACGATCTGAAAACGCACTTAGTAAAAACGGCCCAAAAACGCCATGTGTATCTTCACCCTAAAGCATATGCGTTTCCACTGTAACCAGCACCCAGTGTGTCTCATTTAAACAATATAAGACACCTGATCACATGCGTTTCAGTTGAAACACAAATATGCAATTGGGCCAAGGTCTGTCCCCAGGCTCTAGTATACACAACGCCAGCACCACATGTGACCCCACCCCGAAACGCAACGCAAAAGCAACCTACAAAATCACATTATAAAATATATCCAGAACGCATCAGCTGACGTTGTGCCGATGCAAGCGCCATAAATCAACCAATTTATGTTATTATTAGAGCCATAAGAATAACAATAGACAGATTTTAACTGGAATTTGATGGTAGCTGGTCTGCATACATTACAGGCTTTTAGGCCCGGCTTATCTATTCATAGAGCTCCCACTACACGTCATTACACTCATGTATTTCACATCACACATTTTCTCTAGGCCGGAGTAACTCTATCCTTTCCTATTATTCCCTATTAATGGCGGCTGCGGCTAAATATACATGAGGGGGCATAAACATATAATGACAGGCGGCCGCCAGAGCCTTGTTCTCGAACCCCAGCACGTGCAGCCGCCTGCGCTCATCCGCGCGGCCTCCCAAAACCAGTCAGCTGCTAATAAAAAGCAGAAAATGGCGGCCCCGCCTGACTGAGGTAAAATGACAGGTCAGAAGGCGGGAACCTCCCCAAAGCGCGCCTCGGGTCACGTGGACGGAATGTACCATCTAGGGGTACTACTGCGTAGCCACACACTGTACACGCCGAAGCTACAGCGTAGGGGGGGGAGAAAACCAAACATACTATGATTTAATTACAGCATGATTAATTAGTAAGCAAATGTTTCCAGGAACTTATTAAGTTAAGTTGTACATCACAGTTGTTTGATTTTACTGTAGAATTTCGCCCGGTGGCTTTATTTTTCTCACTATCGTAAATCGTCACCCCCTAATAGTACTGCTGAATGGTTAGATCTAATTGACAAGCGACAGCCTACCTTAACTATGGGTAGGCGTGTTCATGTGGTGCAATACACCGCCGGGGATTGGCTCGTCGTGAGGCAGTGGCTGTGCGTTGTGGAAGCTGATTGGTTAGTCCGCTAGAGGCGACGTGCGCAGCTCGACGGGCATTTTTTGGGGTCGTGTGCAAACCGCGTGTGGCGCAGCGAAGAGGAACTAGAGATAAACAGCAGCGAAACGGTGAGTGAGGAGAAACGGGGGACAGAGCGGGGTCAATGTGCTGGTGGAGGGGGAAGCCAGGCCTCGGGCCTCATGGAGGGAGCGCGGCGCTGACAGCTGTGTGTACGCTGAGGAGAAGGGGGCGCGGTGCTAGGCCCAGGCGCGGCGCGCTCCTCCGAGCTCAGCGTTACCGGGGACACCCTGTGCGGCGCTATAGGTACTGCGGCCTGCTCCACCGCCGCCGCTCCGGGCCGCAGACTATTTATATCTGCAGCAGCCGCCGCGGCGGTGATCAGCGCAGGGACACGTGGTCTCCTGGTCTCTTCCATATATGGCGAGAGGGTAATGGGGCCTCATATAGTGCAGCGCCCCCTGTTCATCAGCTCATTGATCTCAATCAGAACAAACTTGTGTGAGGAGACTGCAGGAGCAGGTACAAGGGTGCAGGGTACAAGGGAGGCCGCCTCGGGGTGATACATGAGTAATTATATAGCGCCAGATCCTGAGGCACATGTGTATAGACCTGGGCTCTAGGCCTCTTACTGCATGTGCTGCAAGCCCCAATGTGTTTCCATAGATTCAGGAGCTAATTCAACAGTGTGAGGTTAAGAGCGTGTTCACACGGCACATCCATACCTGTATAAAGTACAAGATTTCTCATTGTAATTAGTTAGAAGGGGTTGGTTAAGTTTCGTGAAATCAATGCTGATATACAATCTCATTCACCTGTACAACAAGACTAAAATCTGCTGTAGAATGTAGCAAATATTAAAGGGCTGTTTTATAACTTATGTAAATTATCCTCTGATCACTTGCCAAGGGTTCCAGATAATGAGAATCCCTGGACGGTTGGGGATCCTGCAGAACCTCTTGTGTGAATGGGGGATTACTTGTTTAAATTACAAGAACAGCCCATGTGCTCTGTGTGAATGCACATGCAGGTTACACATGTTCTAGAATTGAGGCAAGGAGGGGTTTGTGTGTGTGTGTGGAGCCATCCATGTAGGGCACATGGTGCATCAGTTCTTGAGTCTAGTCTCGGCCTCAGTAAATAAGGGCATACATAATTATTGGATTGGCACTTCGTAGCCACAACATGCCTATTTGTGCCGCCTTTGTAATATGTAGGGTGCTTTCCCTAGATAATTAGCATGTGCTATGGGTGTGTACTACAGTAGTAGGTGGTGGAAGCAAAATCTTATATAGAAGATTTTGGGAGGCTATGTTCCCCACTTTCTTTTTAGGTTGCATTCCAAACACACTGCGCACCCTGAAAGAGTGGATTTTTTTTTTAAGATGTAAATTTGCATCCCATCTGTATCTTTGGCCTCATAACAGCCCCCAGTCTATAAAATAAATGTTTCATTTCAAACAGTTGTCCATTGCATTGCCTGGTAATTTTATATAAATTATAAAGGCTGCAGACCCAAAGGTCTCTTGCTATCTGATGACTGAATAAATGCCTAAGGGGGCACACACTAATGGCTTCTCGGGTAAAAATTCATAATACAATGCCAGGCTAAAGTTGAGTAACTAAGATTCCCATGTGGGGTCAGATGTTTCTCCAGCATTCTTGGTTGTATTGCTATACAAGTTCATACTGAGATTTGATTTTTTTTTTTCTTAGAAACCAACTCTTGAATCATGAGCAGCAACGAGTGCTTTAAGTGTGGACGTTCTGGACATTGGGCCAGGGAGTGCCCTACTGGTGGTGGACGTGGCCGTGGTGGTAGAGGGCGAGGGCGTGGTGGATTTAACTCCTCAAGAGGTAATGCATTTTTCTTTCCGTTCTCTGCTTTGGGCTGCCGCCTCCCTCCCCTTGGCCCTTTTGTGTTGGTTGGTTATTTATTTTCTTTTAACACATTTTATTGCTTTGCTGTTTTTATTAATATACTTTTTTTTTTCTTCTCCAATATAGGGTTCCAATTTATTTCTTCATCTCTTCCAGACATTTGTTATCGCTGTGGAGAGTCTGGCCACCTTGCTAAGGATTGTGATCTACAAGAAGATGGTGAGCGCCCAGTTTACACCACAACACTCATAGTTCATATATCACTTGAACAAGAATACACATAACCTTGACCCCAACATGTCTCCCGATAGCAGGATATTACAGTAATTTTCACTGAAAACAACTTGTAACACATCTGCTGTAGCTATTTTGGCTTTTTCAAGGTATTCTACAGTGCTAGGTTACATTCACTAATGGTAATTTAAGTACCCATATGCGTTTTGGACAAACCGTTCCATTGGTATACACGTTTCCTGACTACATCTGCTATCAGAGTACAGCTTGGACATGTTTGGTTGGTCAATCCCTTCCAGACCAGCATATTCTACAATTTCTTTTTGAGATTGCATGCATATTTTCTCATGTGTATGAGGGATTTGGAAGGAATAGCTGCTGAAAGACTGAAGTCTAATGTGTGTTACTTAACTACAATAAGTTTGCCTTGTTTAAAGCATAAACTTTCTCCATGCTCTGAAGCCAGTAAAAATTTGGCAAAATACAGGATTGTGACTGGATAAATAAATGTTTTTTTAAAATATTTGTAAACTGTCCTTTACAAGGTTTTTTATTATGCTTTTTTTTAGCATGCTATAATTGTGGACGAGGTGGACATATTGCAAAGGATTGCAAGGAGCCAAGGAAAGAGAGGGAGCAGTGTTGCTACAATTGTGGCAAACCAGGTCATCTTGCTCGAGACTGTGACCACGCTGATGAGCAGAAGTGTTATTCTTGTGGAGAGTTTGGTCACATCCAGAAAGACTGCACCAAAGTCAAATGCTACAGGTAACAGGTGATACTAGTGCCCTTGTGCCCATTCATTGTTCCTGTATGTAAGCCTTTAACAAATCTGTTCATGTTCTGTTTCAGGTGTGGGGAGACTGGCCACGTAGCCATCAACTGCAGCAAGACCAGCGAAGTCAACTGTTACCGCTGTGGGGAGTCGGGGCACCTTGCACGGGAATGCACGATTGAAGCTACAGCTTAAATTTCCTTTGTCGCCCCTCCTTTTTCTGATTGATGGTTGTATTATTTTCTCTGAATCCTCTTCACTGGCCAAAGGTTGGCAGATAGAGCTAGTCCCAGGCCAGTGAGCTTTACTTGACGTGCAAAAGGAGGAAAGGGTGGGAAAAAAACGACTTCCTGCATTTAACTACAAAAAAAAATGTTTATGTTTAGTTTGGTAGAGGTGTTATGTATAATGCTTTGTTAAAGAACCCCCTTTCCGTGCCACTGGTGAGTTGGGAAGAAATGAATGGGAAGAGTTGAGTCAGACCAGTAGACCCTTCTCAGGTTAATTGTAGCACCTGTGCAAAAGGGAGAACTGCTACTGGGAGAGTTAGTGAAAACTTCTGCAAATTTAATTTTTGATGGTCTCATTGTCTGACCTCAGCTGTTCTTGACATCAACGACATCTGTATCGCGCTCAGGCAGAGTTAACACGTCAACGTCGGCGAGTGGCCCTGTGTACAAATCTGGTGAACCGCGGCCACCAAGTTAGAATCGGAGATACAGGTGAAAAGAAAGATCTGGATTTTTTTTGTTTAACTTTTCATGGAAGTAATGAGTAAAACCCAGAATATGCATCAATGAATATAGCGAAAGTAAGCTGTTCAGGAGCTGCAGAGAAATGTTTTCACAGAAATCAAGATGTTATTTTTGTATACTATATCACTTTAGACAACTGTTTGAGTTTCATTTGCTTGTAATCAGTTTTTAAAGTCAGATGGTAAAAGAAACTGAAGTCCTGGAACATAGAAATGTAATTTTAAACTATCAATAAAGCTGGAGGAGGAAGGGGAGTTTGCCTAAAGTTTGTTTCCATTCACTTTCTTAAGCAGTGGAGAACCTGTGATAGTTAAAATCACTTCACTGAGTATCACTTCTCATTCACAGTTCAGTGATGTAACATGGTCTCGGTACGTTCAGGTGTTTGCAGCTGAGCTACAAAGCCCAGCCAGAAGCCCATTGCCATACATTGTATCCTGGCTGTGCTTTATTACAGCTCAGATGCACACTAATCTGAGCTGCAACTTGGTATGTGATGAATGGTTGTGAAGTAGGTAATCTGTTAGGGCAATGATGGCAAACCTTTGAGTGACCAAACTACAACAAACTCATTTATGTGCCAACATGGTAATTTTAGCAATAACTTAACCCTTTACTGCTTTTTCATAGCTTTCAATTGCATTGGTATCCTGAGGGCATCAATACAGTAGAGATAGGAAGAATTCTGATTATTGTAGCTACCCTCCAGGTTTCCCTGTACAGGAAGAATTGCAGGGCCCATGGTAGTAGCTCTAATTACCCAGCCTGGTCTACATCTTTTCACTTCTGCAGTTCCAGACAGCCAAGGATGTGTTGCTTTAAAATGATACTGAATACACAATGTCCTATGTGGCCTGGGACTGCAGGGGGAGGCCATGGGCCCTGTCTTATGAACTCTATGCTGAGTGCCAAAGGTTCTCCCCCCCACCCCTTTTTTGTGGTCTTTACAGACTGATTCTCTTGTGTATATGCAACAAGGCCTTGTGCTAAGCAATATACAATACCATCTTCACCCAAGTCTTAACTTCCATAGTGATAGTCTCATATTACAAACCTTTAAATATTCACAACATTTCAACTGTTTGAGCATTTACATAACTCTAGAAAACTATATCCATCTTAACATTCAATTGCAACACAAATATCAGATTTTTTTTTTTTTTTGGTGCATAAATAGTGCAGATGTTAATAGTAAAAGCTTTACTATGGAAATCTATCCGTATTCCTAGTTTTTGTCCTTATTTAAAGGAAATCTGCAACAAGATTTTAAAAAAAATTAGTAACACTGCTAGGTAGATGCAGTGTAATAAGAACTGTGTGGGAGATTTATAAAGTGTCAGTAAATGGATAAGTGCAGAGTTGGATCACACAAGTCATGATGGATAATGTTTCTGGAGTAGTTTAGAACTGAAGTACTTTAGACCAGCTATCCTGTTGGTTGAGTAGGCCACACCCCCTATTTTAGGCAAGTAATAAAACGGTCTGAAAGTGGTCTAAAATAATAAATGGGGTGCACAACATTTTTGGTTTAGATGTGTTGATGAATCTCCCCATGTGTTTATTTTGAGCTCTACCACTATAGAAAATTTACTTTATTTAAATGAGCAGGTGCTTTGGGGCTGTCACCAGAAACACATTGTGGGCTCTTTAGCTGTCATATGTCCCCTGAAGCAGCTCCCTTGCAGTTGTACTGAATATCAGCGATGGCTTTAGGGCATGTGTAATAGCCAGACTGGTGACACCCCAAAGGACTTGTGCTCAATTTATAGAAACAAACTTTATCATTTAAGTAAAGGAGCTAAACTTCTGATAAAAATTATAAAATTTGTTAATTTTCTTTTAAGCAGTTTGAGTAAACCAGCTTTCTTTCCTGTACCCACTGGCAACTGGAAAAAAGATCCTGATATTGTCAGATGAACTCATCAGAGCGCTGAATTATTGAATCATTAGCCTCCTTATCTGTCTGAAGTAGTGACTTCAGAAGCCTTTCATATGAACTGCTCACCACAGAGAGAAGCTTCTTAAAGGGAACCTGTCACGAGGCGAATTGATATAAGACTACAATAGGGCTCATTTACTAAGGGTCCGAATCGCGTAATTATGTTGGGTGTCCTGACGATTTCTGAATTCTAACGGGATTTGGGCGCACGTGATAGGATTTCGGAGCAATCGCGCCAGGTTGCATGCGACGGAAATGGGGGAGCGTGGCTGTTGGAAAACCCGACTGACTTGGAAAAATCGAAGCAGCGACACCTGGTGGACATCGGGTGCACGGACCCTAGTGAATCCCAGCAGACCTGAATCGGCGTCGGAGAACGCGCCACTGGATCGCGTAAATAAATCTGCCCCAATAAGTACCTTGTAGGGCCAGTTTCCCTTGTACCGGACATGTCTTTATAAATTGACATCCCTGCCTGCACCTAGAAAAATTAACATGGTCCGCTTCCAGTCAGGGGGTAGTGGTTCCAAGCACAGCAGTCAAGGAGGCGCCGGCCCTCATGGCCACATCTTTACATGACCGAGCCTCCCTATGTCCCTGTAATTTCCATCTCGTCTCAATTCTCGCAAATCCACTGGTCACCTATGCTCTGACCCTGCGTGTGCGTGATAATTGGGACGAGACTGCATGGGGCCGTGTGGGCCGGCGCCTCCTTAACTGCTGTGCTTGGAACCATCCTCCTGACTGGAAGCGGACCATGAATATACATTAATTTTTCCGGCTGCAGGCAACAGTCTCAATTAATAAAGGCATGTTGCATACACAGGCAACCGGCCCTACAAGGTCCTTATTGTGGTTTTATATCAATTTGCCTTTTCTATTTATTATTGAAATAATTATGCATTTTTATAGCCTTTTTTAAGCTTTAAAGAAAACTAAACCCATTGAAAAGAAATGCTTAATGGTTCCTTTCCATGGCTGCAATGTTAAAAAAATAAATCGGTTTATAAGCAACTCCAATGAAGCCCTGCATATTCGGTGGTTACTGCATTGCCCTGCCTCCCTGTCCCTGCTACAGAACATGCTCTGATACATAATTGGCCATTTCATGTAGTTTTTTTGTTTTGTTTTTTAGAACTCCTTTCTGTATGTAGAATAAGAACCATATTCCATTTGTAACCTGGTATGGCAGTGAGAGGGTGTCCAGTATTCAGCACCTGATAACAAATGAGGATTAATGATGAATGGAGGCGATGTGCTGTATAATGTGGTGTTAAATGAGGTTTCATCTCTCCTAGTACAGTACAATAAGCATCTAGTTACTAAACCATTCCAACAGCATGAGGTCTGCTAGAAGTGAGCTCAATGCAGAGTAGGAGTTTTAAAATTGTGGCTTCTTACTGTAGATGTTTGTGTTTACACTGTGTTTTGAAAGGAGAGGCAATTAGCCTGATCACATTACTGTTAACACTTGCATTAACAAAACTTATATGTTAACATCACAATTAAATAGCATTTTGTTAATGCAAGCGTTAACAGTAATGTACTACTTTTTTAACGGACTGCTTAAAAGCGGCCCAAAAACGGGTTCAAATCGCCACGTGTGCCGCCGGCCTAACACAATATTAATTTTTTTCCTCATTTTGGCTAATCCATATTCCTCTACAGTGGTGCCCTTGACAATTGGTATTAGATCCACTGCACGTACCCAAAAACATTAAGCATGCAAGTGTAATGACAAAGAGGATGCATCTCTGAGATTTATTAGGGCTTTTACGCCAGTTTTTTGTTGTATAAGCCTTGAAATAATCACAATTCTTACACTGCCAGGAAATCGCTATTATTTTCCACCTTACACTCCCTGCATGCCAATTGGGTGTGAAGGGGGTCCTGCGCCGGCATGTTAGCTATAGCCTGTGGGCCGTTTCCCATGTGCTGTTTTTGTTGCGTTTGTAAACGCATTTAGAACGCAAATGGGAGGCGGCTTGGCCAAAACGCATATGCGTTTCCCCCTCCCTCTTGCATTTTGGATGCGTTTAAAAACACCAAGTGGGAAACTGCCCTGGACCTGTTCAGGGCCTGGAGTAGATTTGTACAATAGTGCAGCTGACTGCCAGATACATCAGGATGTCTGAGCTATATTGAAAGTCAGGAGCGTAACTTGAGGGGGTGCAGAGGGTACGGTCACAACCAGACTCAAGAGGCTTAAACTGGCGGCACACATGGCATTGTGAACCCGTTTTGGGCCGTTATTAAGCAGTCCATTAAAAAATACATGCATGCCTTTTTGAAAACGCAACAGTTTTTTCCGTTTTTCCCCTATTATGCTAATTATGGAATAATAATTGGAAAAAAATGACGAGTTTTCCAAAAAACGGATGCATTTTCAAAAACGCAGCATTTTTTTAAAGGACTGCTTAAAAACGTCCCAAAAACGGTTTCAAAATGCCACGTGTGCCGCCGGCCTTAGGGGGCCCATAAGGTGTCACTTTCCACATAAAAAGGACTACTACTATAAGCCATGCATTATATTCGGGGGCCCAGCACATCAGTTTCAAGTTACACCACTGTTGAAAGTGGACCCATTACTTCGACCTATAGAAGGGTAACAAAAAATCATTCCATGCATTATTTTCTCATGTGGATCATATGAAGCATATGAGACTAAGGGTGAAGACACACATGGCGTTTTTGGGCCGTTAAAAACGCATGCGTTAAAAAACGCATCCGTTTTTTAAAAACGCATGCATTTTTGTCCGTTTTTCATTGCGCAATTTCGGAAAAACGGACAAAAACGCATGCATTTTTAAAAAACGGATGCGTTTTTTAACGCATGCGTTTTTAACAATCTGAAAACGCACTTAGTAAAAACGGCCCAAAAACGCCATGTGTGTCTTCACCCTTAGGCCCGTTCCACACTTGCGAGTGTGATGCGATGAACTTGCATCACACTCGCAACGCATGCTGCAGTGAACGCACGGCCCGAACGCTGCACCGCGGGAGTGAACTGACATGCTGAGTTCACTCCCGCGGTGTAGCATTCGGGCCGTGCGTTCCCGGCAGCATGCGTTGCGAGTGGGATGCGAGTTCATCGCATCACACTCGCAAGTGTGGAACGGGCCTAAGAAAACTAGATTGTACGCACATGTTGGCCACCATTTCTTCTGGCAAGTCCCAGACACAAGACCAACATCTTTCCCCAGAACTAGTTCCTTCTGCATAGTCCTAGGAGAGTTCTGAAGTTTCTTTATTAGCAAAGCTGCCATTACTAGTAAGTGACTGGGCCTGTTTCATAATAACACTGTGAGCTCAATGTAAATGTCCTATAGTTCATTCAGGTAGAGCATACTTACCTGTGCAGCCACACCTAGGCTGTGAATCTTAATTATAAGCACAGCTGCTTATGTAAAGGGCAGGAACATTATTACAAACCCCATCATGTCAAGTTAACAATGTAATTGCAATAGATAAATGTCTTTCCCAAGATTACAGGCACTCCACTGGTTACTTCCATCATAGGTTCCATAGGTTTGTTTAAGTTGAATTTGTATGTAAGTCAGAACTGGTATATTTTATAATTGTAGTTCCAGACAAAAAAAATTTATCCCCAGTGACAATTGGAGTTTCAAAATATTTTGCTGTAATTGGACCAAGGATTATCAATAAGGCCGGCGGCACATGTGACGTTTTGAACCGATTTTTGGGCCGTTTTTTAAGCAGTCCATTAAAAAAAAAGCGGCCAACCCCTTTAATTCTTAAGCATCAATGGAAATATGAGCACAAATAATACAAATAAAACTCTTTTCTCATCTGAGTAAGTGTAGCAATTTACAATATGGTAATGTCTTCTCTCTACAGTAGAGTTGGGGGTGGTCACTCCCCATTATAGCGGAAGTTGGTCATACACCATTCTGCCACATACTACCACATACAGCCGTCATGTGCAAGACAGTTCTGTAAAGACTCTCATATGACGTGTTTGAGTATCAGATACGCTCGATGTTAACACTTGCAAGTTCTTTTGTGCCAAACAATAGATTTGCACTCTCTGGACAGAACCCCAGATCATCATTTTGTTGATTTAATGTAATCATCCGGCACAATAACCTTTACAGAGTCGTGAAAGCAATATAGTATGGATTTTTGTTTATTTTGTTTAATGTTAATCTTGTACGCCAATAGTTGTTTTACAACATTGACGACCTTTCATAAATTAGAACAGTAAATACAAAGTAACCAAAACCCAAAGGCTCATCACATGTCTGGTTTGTAGCCCATTAGATGTATCCTTATATTTTATTTCTGTAACACATTTCAGAAAATGTAATAATAATTTTTTATTTTATATAGCGCGCAAGGATTAGGCAGCGCTGCACAAAGCTTGACAAATTGGTAAAATGTAAATAGAAATATAAAAATATACTGAGTATAACCCATTCAGAAGGGAAACAGTTAATAGTTGCTGGATTACGCAGTCTACATCTCAGTTTCAAAGCTTAGAAAGTGTAACACAATATTTGTTATACGAGAAGGTCCGGCACGTCACCATTGTGGAGCATCTCTACAGCCGAAGCCAAGGAAACAGCAACAGGTCCTTATGAAGTAGAGGCAGCGCATGTAACATCAGGTAAGTCTTATATTTTAGGAGGAACTACTGGGTAATGTCATCCAGTGAGAACCTGTAGCAATAGGAATAGTAACAGTTTGAGTAAAAGACTCTAAAATTATATAAAGTGGTGGTCGTTCATCTTGTAATACAGGTGGAGGATTGCCTATGTAGTGGGGACCCCTAGTTACAGACGGACCCCTCTCCCCACTGTGACCTCTGGGGAAGTCTCTGAATGTTACTATAGTCCCAGGCTGCAATGATCAGCTGTAAGGTATCAATAATGAAGCTTTATTGATAATCCTTGTTTCCATGACAGCAAAAAATGTTGCAAATCCAATTGTCACTGGGACAAAAAACATTTTTGTCTGGAAATACAATTAAAAAATATACCTTGTTCAACTCACATACGAATTCTTCTTAAGAAAAAACCTAAAGAGCCTATCTTGTATGTAACCCGGGGACTGCCTGTATATGGATGTGTTCATACCAGGAGATTAACACTCTGCAATAATACTTTTATTATAAAAAGTCCCATCACCTTATTAAAAAAATAAGGGGGCACATTTACTAGGGGTCCGCACACCGCATTTCAGCTTCCCGATTATTTCCGATTTGCGCCGCATTTAACAGGGGTTTTTGGCGCACGTGATCGGATTTTGGCGCTGACTTTCATGTGACAAAAATCAGGGGGCGTGGCCGTCGGACAACCCAGGAGCGCGGGATTTAAAATTCAAATTGTGTCACAAGACATGCACTTACTTGCACCGGAAAGAAGAAGGTGAACTCCGGCGGACCTGATTGGGGAAGCAACACATGCAGGATATCGGACGCACGATCTTGGTGAATCGCGCCGGACTTCATCCTCGTCGGATTGGGTAAGTAAATGTTCCCCACTGTGTTTCTAATAGAAAGGTCTTTAGGTCAATATATATAACATATTAACTAAAGGGCCATAACCAAACTTATGCCTAACAACTCAATCCAGCCGCCTTTTATTAGTTTCATAGTATGGGGATATTATTCTGCATATGGACTTTTTAAAGGAAAATCTTACATACAATTTTCATTTATTGATCATAGATGTTAAATTTAAAATGACTCAATGATTTCTCATCCTCCCCCATTCTGCCATTGTTTCTGAATACAGTCTGGCCGCATGCATTTTTTAACCACAGTGACCAGATGGTAGGTGGCTGTGAAATGGAGTTAGAAAAAAACTACATTCACAAAACCACATTATTTATAGGTCATATTTCAGAACTCTCTTCTTTAACATCTCTGTGGCATTGTTCTTACTGCAGTTCCAATGGGTACAAATACAGCCAGGGTAAACTACATGTAAAGTCCATAACCTGTACTTCTTATCCTATGACAACAGTCAGGAAGCGCAGACCTCTCAAAATAAATAAATCTAACAAACTTCTGGATTAAAACGTTATACATTTACATGCTAAGATATTTTGCACCTGTGGCGTAACTAGGAATGAGTGGGCCCCATAGAAAACTTCTGGCTGCCCCCCCCCCCCCCCCACACACACACTTCTTGCTTGATATAAATTTTAACTTTAAAACATCTAGGAAGAACCTAAAGCACAAAAATGATAGCGGTTAATCTTGCATAAAGCTATATAACTATTTGTAATTATAGAACGGTATAAAATTTATTAAAAATTTAAGTGTCTTAACTTATATGTAATTCGTCAAAACTTACTTGGACAGGAATTATCATATTCAACTAGTTTGCATCTTCTGAAAAAATATGTTTTTTTTTTCGAACATATTAAATATATGAAAAACTCGCCAACCTGAAAAAAATATATAAATAATCCAAATTCTGTTCATGTTTCTCCAATCAGCATTGATTATAAAATACATTTCAAGTTTTCTAAGTTACATTAACAAAACCAGAACTTTCAACGGCCTCCCTAGGGCCTCCCTTAACTAATATAAAAAAAAGCCCCTAGGGCCTCCCTTAACTAATAAAAAAGCCCCTGGGGCCTCCCTTAACTAATAAAAAAGTTCCTGGGGCCTCCCTTAACTAATAAAAAAGCCCCTGTGGCCTCCCTTATCTAATAAAAAAGCTTTCCCTATACAAATAATAAACATATACTTACCCTCCGGTGATGTCTTCTTCCGTATACCTTCACTTCACAGCAGTCGGATGAAAATGGCGGCTCGGCTCCTCCAGGTTGCACCGCGCGCCTCTGGTCACATGACGTCAGGTCGCGTCAGTCACGTGACATGGGCCGCGAGGTGCAACCTGGAGGAGTTACAGAACAGGTGGGCGGATTGCCGACGCAGGACTGGTAAGGAGGGGGCAGAAACAGGGGCGGGCGTAGGGACAGATACACAGGGGCGGGCGCAGGGACAGATACAGAGGGGCGGGCGCTGGGACAGATACACAGGGGTGGGCGCTGGGACAGATACACAGGGGCAGGGAGGGGCCTTGGTGTGCCGCATAGTAGGGCCCCGGGCCTCGGTCGGATCGGGTCGGAAATGCTGCGCAGTCTGTGCAGCAGACATTGTGATGTGCTGCCCCACGGGCCCCTGAAGCTCCCGGGCCCCGTAGCAACCGCTACGGCTGCTACGGCGGTAGTTCCACCACTGTTTTGCACCATAACACCATAAAGCTATTCCTGGCAACAACATAAACCTATAAGTTGGTCTTGTAATTTTTTTTTTCAACAGAGATAGAGGAATAAAACACCTCCAGCATATCTCCTGAAGATATTCAGTATGTCTAATCCTACTTTTCGTTGACAAACTATCGGAGATCCCCACAAAAATAAAGTAAATGTTTAACATCACAGAATTATATCAAATTGGATGTCATTGGATATATGATTAATCTTTTACAATTTTTTAAATGAATATTAATTCTACATATTTAACATAAGGTAACTATCAAGATACCAGCATCAAAGTGTTGTACACTTTCATTAACAGTTTTCAGCAGCAGCACCCACTTCTTAAAGTTTAGCTAAACTTTTAACAAAATTGCATCAATCAATAATATTAATGACAATAGTAAAATGTATATCTTACTGAAAGGAAATCTACTTACTCATAGATCCAGGTACCATGACTGTGCTAATCTTCTTATATTTGTTATCCATTGCCTCCACCCTCCTCCTAAAATCAACTTTTATAATTATGCTAATGAACCAGAAAGTCTCTGTGGGGCATTACCAGTGCCCCTTTTTGCTGTAGCTTCACAGGCTGTTCACAGGACATTTCAGAACACAGTTGGCAGGAGAAAGTGTTCCTTTAAAATGTAACAGTCTGTGTAGCTACAGCAGGTAGGTGCTCTGGTAGGGCCTACCCAGAGCCTTTCTGTCTCATTAGCATAATTTCAAAAGTTGACTTTGTAAGGATATAAGAATTAATATAAGAAACATAAGAAGATTACCACAGTCACATTCTTTACAGACAGTCCCTGAATATTGTAATCTCCTTATGGAGCTGAATCATCAAGAAAAGTAGTCTATAGGTATGGAAAAAGTTACCCTTAATCCTTCTTTCTTTATCTCTATCCTGTGTATGGCCTCCAGATAAACTGCTCTCTACAGGAGAAAGAAGGAGCAGAAATAATCACAGATACAGTAATTTATCTTTCTTAATGGAATATAATACAATATAATATAATGTCTATTCATTTCTGAAATCAAAATATATTTGCTTCAAAATTTAGTTATACTTTAAATACTAAAAAAGAATTTATTTGGACCACTACTTATAGTACTCCCTCGTAACATAAATAGGTACACTGCCCCCATCTATGAATGTAGGATTTTCAGAAATAAAAATTATGAGTAGCGTATAAGTGACCAGGAAGAAGAGTGTTAAAGGAGCAGGTGGTTAATGGTCTCAACAGATGGTCTTCTTATAAACCAGCACAATAAGAACCATACTGGTAGGTAGAGTGCAAAATGGAAAACCAGGTATGTTGTTTCAAGGGTCAAAAAGCAGAAGTAATATCTAGTCAAAAACAATTGTAGACATAGAGGGTAAGGTGTATCATGGAAATCAGTGTAAAAGATGCACTTACATGTTGTTGCAGGTCAGACATAAAAGAAATCTACCATTTGCTTTTATGCATTGTGAACCAAACATACCTTGAGAATTCTGTAGCTACACTGAATCTTTGAATTGAGTGGTTTTGCTGAGAAAACAATTATAAAATTATGATAATGAGGCTCTGTCGCTCCTGTGGCTGCCCCAGCGCTCTCCTCTTGCCCTAATTATACACTGCTCCAGCCTTGTGCTGCCCAGCATAAGCTGAAAATATGTCATCACTGTGTTGTCCCTTACAGGCAGAAGTAATCAATTGCTGCATCATCCCCCAGCTGCTGTGTACGAGTCATCCACCTCAGGTCAATTAGTCCTGTCAGAACAGTTCAGGCAGATCCTGTGCATGTGGAAGTAATGTGTTTATATACAGCAGCCAGGGCACCCAGCTTTCCCAAGGTCCTGAATTTTATAATTGTTTTTTGAGCAAAACCACTCAGTTCAGGGATTAAACAAAATATGTTTCTGCATCAGTGCAGCTACAGCATTCTCAATGTATTTTTGGTTCACAATTCATAAAAATCTAATGGTAGATTACCTTTAATTCCAATCACAACCAATATTCCCTACCTTCAGGAACCCTTCTGGATTACAAGGATGGGGGTCTGTTGTACCCACAAATAAATAGAACAGTTGGTCCTACATGCAGG
The DNA here is from genome assembly GCF_040894005.1 of Engystomops pustulosus. Classification (NCBI taxonomy): domain Eukaryota; kingdom Metazoa; phylum Chordata; class Amphibia; order Anura; family Leptodactylidae; genus Engystomops; species Engystomops pustulosus. The sequence continues at coordinate 28,275,919 of NC_092420.1, forward strand.
ACGCAGTAAAATGTCCAGCAGCAGCCCTCACACAATAAAATGTACAACAACATCCTCCACTCAATAAACTGACCAGCAGCAGCCTCCTCCTATTGCAGTAGCAAGGGCAGAGACAAGTCTGTGCACTCTGCCCAGGAACACTGTAGGATGTCACACAGTGTGCATGGGCAGAGTGCACATAAATGCCTCTGTCCATGCACTCTGATAATCAATTGTATAAGCCTGGTCTTCCCTATTCTATACCCGGGCCCGGCATCCTAAATGAAATACCCTCTAACGAGATCATGATTTCATTAGGATGGGTGTTTTATAATACTTTTAACATTTTGTAGCCTATTTTTTTTAATTCTTGCTCTCTGTATTAATAAAATATGAATAAATGTATGTAACGTACAGGTGTACCTATATATGTATAAGCTTTCTCTGTTTTCTGGCCCACATTTTTCCAGACAGTAGATGAAGTGAAGAGAGACTTAAACATGGAAAGCCCATTTGCATCATGGGAAACAAATATCCCTTTGGATAGCGAACCTGGTAGAGAACCTATAGATGATGAAATAGCAATCGATCAAGAGGGTGAATGCCCCTCATCTCTTACTGAGGACACCAACCACCTTTCCGAAAATTCACTGGAAATTAAGATGAATGACATGATGAATCTGGACACTACAGGGGAAGATTTTGTGATTCTTCAACATTCTTGTGTAGATACAGGAAGTAGAGAAGAGGATCTAAAATATTTAGAGGAGGAACCTAAAATGTGCAATGAGAAGACGGCCACATACTGGACTGGCGGTGGAGCCGAGAACTTAAATGAGGAAGATTTTCCAGCATTTGTGGATGACACAAAGTTGGACATTGGCGAGACTGATCCTCACTTACTCACAGTACAAATGGAAACAGTGCAAAACAACTCGAAAATTTACCTTCCACTTAAGAAAACACTAAGAAACCTCAGGCTTCTTGACCTAAAGCTAAAGTACAATAATCAACAGTTATCACATCCAGAACATTCAGTATCAGAATGTAATAATGACTCGGCTTCAAGCTCGGACGAAAGTGATTTAAAGTTTCCACAGTCAAGTGAACAAGATGAAAATCCTCTAGTAAATGATGGAGAAGCTGACAACTCATATTTGATTGATCTACTGTCCCAGTGTCAGTACAAGCTAGAACAAATGGAGGAGCTCAAACTTTACTGCAGGAAAGTCACTTGTAGTGTAAGTTTTGCTTTCTTTTTTTCTATGAAACATCTTACACATATTTACATATCTTATACAGAGCAACCTACTAAAAATGGTTAGTAATGTAAACAAGTAATAGATATATGAGAGCTGTCGCAGAATAAAACCCCTCCAAGATAAGCCCCTACAAGATACTTCAATCAGCAGCCTAAATTTTGTGGGAACAATTCACATATATTATTAATATGGCAATAACAAAGAAATTATTTTTACTTATGGTTGGAGAGCCATGAAGAAAAAGCTTTAAAGAGAATCTGTCAGCAGTTTTGACCATATAAAGCTGTGTAACCATTCCTTTATGTGTGTTTTTAGTAGAGACAGGACTATGAAAATGGAGTGATAATCCATCTCTGTAGCTTTTGCAGGGGCTCTGGGTGGGTCTTTCAGCCTGAAGAGCTTTCCGCCCTCTGTACTGTGCTTCCCTCGCAGCCCCTCCCCTCTGCTACAAGCAGGAGTAGTGTCAGAATTTTGGTTGGAAACTTACAGCAGTCACTCACAGCCAGGGCCGGCGCTATGGGTAGGCAAAGTGGGCAATTGCCCAGGGCCCCCTGAAAGGAAAATCTCTTCTTTCAAATGAATCTTGAATTTTGTTTCTAGGTGCCATGAATCTAAACTGGAAGTCTCGGAGGAAACCCATGCAAACACAGAGATGCACATACAAACTCTTTGCAGATGTTGACCAGCGCTGCAAGGCTGCAGTGCTAACCACTGAGCCACCGTTCTGCCCATCAATCTCCCTATCATCCATCTATCTCCTATAAAAGTCTCCCATATTACAGATTGTTTTACCATACTGAAGCCAGCCTCTTACTGACTGTGACTGGTCATACATTTTTTTTATTTTGGGGCCCCCCTTTTAGTTTTGCCCAGGGCCCCACTTTGTCTAGAACTGGCCCTGCTCACAGCAGAGGATAGGGGCTGTGGAACAGTTCTTAGAAAAGATCAGAAAGCACTGTAAAAAAGTTATTACAATTTGTGAACCTGGATTAAATGTTCATTTTTCACATTCCTGCTTCTACTTACTACACACACAGAATATAGTTGCACAGCTTTCCAGGGCCTATGCCTATTCCCAGCACTGTCTGCAGTATTATGTTCAAAACTGATGATAGATTCCCTTTAACAGTTAGGAGCTTCTTCCTACTTGTAATGTAGATCAGATTTAATTGATGGTTATCAGATTTGTTCAGAGCTGTACATCCGATTTCATTGATAGTGAGACTGCAGACTCCCCAAATGCTACACTTTAAAAAAAAATGCATAAAAAGACTATCAGCAATAAAATATGTCACTTATTCATTGGGCGCTTATCTTGGCTTGATGGTATAATAATAATAATAATAAAGCTTTATTTATAGAGCGCCATAATATTCCACAGAGCTGTACAGATCATGGGGTACATATACAAATAAAACAAACCAATACAGAGTAATAGCATTATCAATCAAAACAAAAGGCCCCGCTCACCAGGGGTTACAGTCTATGAGGATGAAGGGGTGACACAGTAGGTGACTTGTATGATGATCCAGATTTGACTTCTAAACCACCAAACATACGTTATACGGGCCGTTAACTGTTTTACAGCCATGTCCTCATAAACTGCTGCCAGCGCTGTCTTCATCCGGAAAATTTATGTTTTATTTTTGTACAGCTACCAGTCAGGGGGGTGGGGAGCTGCAATAAAGCAGGCAGCCACCCTCAAGGCTTCCTCGTTCAGTAACCCCTGCCTTCTTCCCTCCGTGTAGTTGATTAGGGCCCTTCCCCTGATATTCGGCACCTCCCCGTCTTCCTGTAGTCTCTTTTCAAATATTGTGCATGCGCATTGCGGCTGTAATATCCCCTCCAGCTCTCCGTGTACCTAGAGGGAGGAACTTACACTGCGCATGAGTTGCACCCCGTCCATTAGGCCGAGGGTGCTGATGGGAAACCAGGGGCAGCCACTACACTCCCCTGAAAAGGAAAGGACTTGTAGGGAAATTTTTGTGATGCCAGTCGGGATAATCAGCCCTGGGAGATAGGTGTTGTGGGTCAGAGTGATGTTATGAACCCTTCCCGACTAGGGCTGGCTCCCAGGGGATGGATGGAGGAGGAGGTGTAAGTCCCTTGCCTTGCACTGACAGCGACGCCAAAGAAACAACTCATACACTTGCATTTGAACTTGTACTATAGGGATGCCGGCCACCTTGGTGAGCTGTCCTCCTCGATATGATTCTTGCTTGTTCCTAAGCTGCATTGAACTCCTCTGATTACAGGCACAACCTCCGCTTGCTGTGCTGCTTAGCTTCTCTGAGACCCAGCCCTCCTGCCTGTCTCCTCTAGGATATGCTTCAGCGGGTGCTGTTCCCTCTGACTGCTCCCGCAGACTGACTTCACTCCCTCCTCGCTCACCCTCACTTCAGACTTCTACTCACACTCACCCTCTCTTAACTCCTCCTCTCTTCTTCCCATAATTCTTCACTACTCTCTCATCTTGGTAGGCCAGCCCCTTTCTTTATTAAACATAAAACAATTAAAGGGATATGCACGACACATTGCCATAGCTGTAGGCCCCGACATTTTACACAAAGTGGAGGGTGCTACACATGCGCCACTTGCTAGCGACATCAGCGCCTCGTATCTGCTAGCCGGCCGATCCGCTGCCACAGCATGCATCCCAGAAAGCAGCGCATGCGCAATATTTGAAAAGTGACCGTGGGAGGACAGGGAGGTGCCGAATATTGGGGGCCGGGCCCGAAACAGCTACATGGAGGGAAGGAGGCGAGGTTACCGAACAAGGGGTCCTTGAGGATGGTTGCCTGCTTGACTGCAGATCCCCATACCCAACCTCCCTGACTGGTAGCTGTAAAGAAGAAAGCATTATTTTTCCGGATGAAGACAGTGCTGGCAGTTTATACATTTGTTTATATGTTTGGTTTTTTTGAAGCAATGGGGATGGTGACAAGTTCCCTTTAAAGGCTTTTTTTTCTGATACCCCGAGAACGTAAAGGTAGGGAGTGCTGTAACAATCCCATAGCATAGTTGATCAGGGTTTAGATCATAGAAAACCTCATTTTAATTAATACAACCAATGAGTGCCCAGTCTTTATTAACCTGGAGAACCCTGCACTGCTCAGGAAGTGTGTACCTGTTTTTTTTGGTGCACTTTGTTCATGTTTCATAATTGTGGCGCAAACTCTGACCAAACAGTAACACGTCCCTTTGGGTGCACATTTTTTCTGTCTTTATTAACACATGTACAAGCAGCCTGCACATATCTTTCAGTGCAAAGTCAGACAGAAAACTGGCGCAAACACTTTAATAAATGTGGGCCACTGTTACAAACCAAATTAAGCAAATTTAGCTTCTTTCATGAGTCACTTTGCAAGACTGCCCCAGAAAAGCTGTTTATAAGACAGAACTATTAGTTAACAAGATGGATCTAGCAGATACAAAGTTCAGTTCTAACTGGGTTAGGGTGATGCCACACATGTCGTTTTGGGTCCGTTTTCAGATGGTTTTTGGCCGTTTGGCTGCTTACAACCTGTTTATTAAGATAATTGGAAAAAACGGACTAAAAACGGACCAAAAACACAATGTGTAGGCCTCAACCACACAAACGTAAGGGGGGACATCAATGCCATCCGGCCACGGCGGTGCTGGCCTACGGCGCAAGCCTTTCTATGGAGAGGAGTGAGGAGCGCTCACCCATCATCTCTCCTCTACCAGGTTGGATGCTCACCATGGCTACAGCCCCAGGGCAAACTTCCATTTGTATGCATCATGCCCTACTTAAGGCAACCAGACAAATTCTAGATTACAGCAACTCTGGCTGATTTATCCCAAATTTAGCGCCACACCTGACCATGGTTTGTGCTGGTATTGCATCTCAGCTTTATAGAAATGAAATGGAGCTTAGCTGCAATTGCATGGTTGGGGTGCTGCTACTTTTGGAATAATGCCTTTACCCATAGGCAGAATAGAAACTGTAGTTTGTATTCCGATGCCACTACCAAATTTGAAGCGATTCTAATGATAGAGTATGATGTAATAGATCATTTTTTGTTAATCTTTCATGTTTATAACCCTAAAAACATTAGATAACAAAACGTTTATTCATCTGTGTTTGTTACAGCTGTGGGAGGCCCATGGAACCATTGAGTATTTAAAAGAAAAAGTAGCTGAGCTTCACAGAGAAAATGTGCGAAAAGAAGAGGACATCTACCTGCTGACAGAAGAGGTTATAAAATGCCGGAGCCTTTTATGTCACAAATCGGATAAAACATCAGATGTGAGAGCAAAGATTACACAGACTGGTGATCGTGGAGAGACCCGACAGACACAACAGGAGTTTGCCTCTATCTACAAAATAAATGACCAGATAGAAGTAAATACAGAATCCGCAGAACAAAGCACCTCTAAGATTTGTGTCATCTTGTAATTTAATTGTAAAAAAAAAAGTGTAGCAAAAATTTAATTTATTAAATTGATGTTTATTTATGATTTAGGTTTCCTCTTGTTTCATGTGGCTTTTCAGAATTTATAATCATGTGTATGGAATACTTCTCTTTCTAGCCATGATGTGACTCATATTTAAATCAGTTTTTCCTTCTGAAAGTTTTCCCTAAGCTGAGCTCCACAATGGGGGTAGACTAGCTGCTATGGTGTCTCCCATCTTTTCACATAGAGAGAAGACACGATCCTGCTCCCTTATCAGAAACAGCAGAATGTAGGACATTATACATCAGTGCTGAGCAGTACAGCAGTGAATACAGCTCTGGGAGACAGCAGCAACTCTTTGGGGGTCATTTACTAAGGGCCCGATTCGCGTTTTTCCGAAGAGTTATCTGAATATTACCGATTTTCCCTGAATTGCACGCAATCGGATTGTGGCGCATCGGCGCCGGCATGGATTCGGAAAAACCAACGCATTTTTTTTTTAAAAAGTGTCGCTTGACACGCGCTTACCTGCACCCAGCGGAGGACTGTGAACTTCAGTGCAATCTGACGAACTTCAGCGCAGCAGCGGCACCTAGTGGATATCGGGGGAACTGCCTTAGTGAATCGACGGAAGACCCGAATCCTCCACACAGTTAAGCTGGCAATCTCATCTTTGCTTTTTTTGAAGATAGATTATACCATTAAATAGGGCAGGAGGCAGATGGGGCCTCACAAGTGGCAAAGAAAGGCCTTTATATCTAATATAATAATAATGATAAGATATATAATAAATATTCATATCTATATTTGTACTATTGATTTATGCAAACATTGTTGAACTTTCTACAAAATTGCTTCCTTATGGTGCCATAGCTTGGCTGTGTGCAAGCGAGTGCAGAGAGAGCGAGCTCCCTCTGCCACCTATTGGCACCTTGCTGCTGCAATTGCAGGGCGCAGATGGTGTTGCAAGGAAGCCCAGGTTCAGTGATTGACCTGAGGGCTGTCTATGTTATGTATCCCTTAGGCCAGTGGTCCCCAACCTTTTTGTTTTCGGATGCCCAGGGGAGTGAACGCCCAGACCGCCAAATTTTCTATAACCAGCAAAGACTATAGCAAAAAACTGGTCTACAGATTTAGCATCTGTAAAGGACGCTAAACCAACCAAAGTATTTTTAAGCGATTGTATTTAAAAAAAAAAAAAGTATTTAAAATTTTCTTTATTTTGCAAAATATACACATTATACAAAAAAAACATTACTTATACAATAATCCATTATATTTACACTAAAGTGACTTAAAAAGTTTTACATTTCATATATTTCTGCATGTAAAGACTTAATCATGGTCGATTTGGCCTGACAGGTCCTTTTTATAGAGAGGCCTGAGCCATCTGAATGGTTACGAGCGCTAGACCGCCATGTTAAGATCTGAATGATGGCTTGTTTCTGCATAACAAATTGCACTATATAGGTATTTAATATTCCATGCTGTGTACTGAGAAGCAAGAAAAAAATTCCATGCAGTGAAACTCGTGAAAAAACACATTGGGGCTCATTTACTAAGGGTCCGCACACCGCATTTCCCTCGTTGGCCATGGTTTTTCACTGTGTACCCCAAATGACATGTCTTCTTTATTTTTTTGGTCAGTACAATCAAGGGGATACTAAATTTTTATAGGTTTTAATGTGGCGCTAATATTTTTTGCATTTTTTACTTGCATGGAACTGTGTGACATGTCAATTTTTTTTGCGAGATGAGATGACTTTTTCATTACTACCATTTTGAGAATTGTACAGCCTTTTGATTTGTATTGCATTTTTTATATGTTGGCAAAAAAAGGCAAAAAAGTGACGTTTTGAACATTTGGGTGCTATATTTTTATAGATTGGACATTTTGGGATGTGGCAATACCCAACATGTTTATGATTTTTCCTGTTTTTTAAATTTTATATCAGTCCCAGGGAAAGGGGGATTTGGAATTTTAGTTTTTATTTATTTATTTATTATTTATGTTTACTTTTTTTATACTATTTTTCAAACTCCCTAGGATACTTTATCCCAAGGTTGTCTTATTGATACTACCAGGATGATGGTATGATTGATGGTATGAGGATTTTAATTGTAACAAACGGCCAGAAAACATACAGCCTCGGGTCTTACAAGGACCCGAGGCTTTCATGGAGACAGATTGCCGCTCCTCGATAACATCACGGGGAATGACAATCTAAGCCAATATGGGGGCATCCACGTGATGCTGACTTATTAGCACCGCTGCCAGCTTTGCCGGTGGTGACCAAAAGGTTAATACTTGCGATCGCTGCCAGATTGTTGGTGTGTCTGCACCTGATTTGTTTGACAGCATCAGTTTCTGTCCCCTCTTTCCAGCCTCTGCCACCTTCAACTGTCCCGAGTGTCCATTGCCACCACTGAGCTTCAAAGCTATCCTATGGAGGTCTTATTTCCTCTTACAGCACCAGACCGGTCCCTTTGATGCAGACCTAGGCCTCAAACGATGGCAGCGGGTGCCTCCACTCTACCTTCAAATATTGAATAAATTCCTGCCCCCGCCTTCCCCCCTTCAAACTATTGAAACCCTGTATAGTCTGTTTCCCTCCACAACTCAGGCGTGCTGGTGTAGATATAGTATAATGCATAAAGGGGCATTTTCGTCTGGGCATTTTAATTAATCTGCCATATACATACGGTACATTTCTTCAATTAGATGTTATTAATTTTTTTTTTACCTGTGTGAAGATAATTTCTCATAAACGTAGTCATATGGTCCCATAGAAACAAGACTGTGTCCTTGGATATGACCACCTCTGCTGGAGGGAATGCACAAAGAAACAAAAAGTTTTTGTACATGAAATGTACGGGAGTTACTACATGTCGCACAGCTGTCCTGTGGTAATGAATGCTTAGACCAGGTGGTTAGGCAAGGCTCAATAGCGCATGTCTGGCCACCAGTGTGGGCTGGTCGTATCCGAGGAAGCTTTCTTGTTTCAAAGGGACAATATGGCAACATTTATGAGAAATTATCTTCACACAGGGACATTTTTTTTAAATAACATCCAACTGAAGAAATGTTTACATATGGCAAATTAATTAATTTAAATGTGAATGCCCAGATGGGAATACCCCTTTAAGTCTAAAGCTGGAGAAATTTTCCTGCACACAGCCATGCACACCAAAGAGGTCCCCATCTTCCTCTACACCTATGTTTCAGGTATCCCACAGTCCTCCCCAACCAGACTTTCCTGCTAACCCTTGATGACCCTCCTGACCTCTCTACCATGTGGAACTTTTTTGAGGTTCTAGCTGCTATTAAACTCCTGCCAGTCCATGTTCGTCACCAAAGTTGATGAGCTGAGCCAGGAATTTGTCTTACATCATTATGTTCACAAGGCGAAGCAGAGGCTCATGGAGACTGAACACAGAATTTCGGAGATGCAGTATGTAAAACTTTAATGCCAAATATCTGCAACCACTGAGAAGCCGGATGACTTTGAAAATCATCGGAGGCACACCAATGTTTGGATGGTTGGCCTAAGCTAGAATGTTTGAGCTCTTAACTTTAAATTTAAACGTACCCTAAGTCTAGACTCTAACAAGAAGCAGTCTCCTCATATTGTATGTATCCAGGAGACCCACCCAAAGGGGAAGAAAGTGGTTGCTTTTAAGTGAGCCTGAGGTGCTTCTACTCCATGTACTCTGTCTATTCCAAGTATGTCTCCATTCTTATGTCCAAGGCCCTTTCTATTGATGTGCAATCAACACACGCCGGGGGCTGTATAAGTAGAAGTGTGCAGGTGGAAGTGCAGCCTGTGGGCTAGGACTGGAATGGTTGGCTTGGCACAGTCCAGTATCTTAGCACTATGGCCTAAGGTAGTGATTGTGAACCTTTTAGAGACCAAGTCCACTTATTTACCATGAAGTGCCAACATGGCATTTTAAGCAGTAACTTATTGCTACCTGTTATTCCACATCTTTTAATCGGCCCCCTGATGCCACCAATACAGTTGAAAGAAGGAGGGCAAATTCAGACTATATTATATAGCTTCTCTCCATGGTCTTTCTGTACAGGAAGAATTGAGGGTCCAACAGGATGACCTCCAAAGATCTTCTATCAAAACATTTTCATTTTTCCCACAGTTTCAAACAGTCAATGAAGTGTCGCTTTAAAATAGCACTGAGAGCAGTTGCCTGGGACTGCAGGAAGATTCGGTGTATTTGGACCTGTTTTGTGAACTCTTCCCTGGGGCGATGGCCTGAGTGCCCACAGAAAGGGCTCTGAGTGCCCCCTCTGGCAGACGTGCAATAGGTTCGCCACCACTGTCCTAATGTATGCGTCATCCACCCCTGTCATGGGCCAGCAGGGTGAAGCAAAAGAAAATAAAAGAAAAGAGCTTATTGAGTTAATTGCAGAGTACTCCAACAGCAGCATCTGTGTAACAGGCTGGTAACAAATCCTTGAGAGAAATGGCAGATCTGGCAATGGCTGTTGTAGTAATTTCCTCAGCACGTGGACCAGGGGTCCCTATGTGGCTGGAAAACACTCTGTTGCAACTGGATTTGATGCAAGCTTCTTGGAGCCAGGGATGATCCTCTAGACATCAAGCAGGACCCCTAACCTGTCTCCTGACACATTCTCTTGGAACAACTGAGCTGGGAGCCCTGTCTCCAGCCAGGAGCTCTGTGAAAGAATAGCTCTAACCCAACCGGTCTCCTGACAGGGGGTGAGCAGAAAAACACTAGTTACAATTTATTACAGGGACTAAATTATATACCCTCTGTCCGTGCTTACAACTGCAACACCCCTGCCAACGTACAGGCAAGGTGCTAGCTTTCGAATAAGGCCCTCTACCTGTCAGGATCCTTGTAGTGAGTCTGATCAACTCACCCAAGGGATAATGCAGGGGGGTCTCAGGTCATCTGCAGCTGTAGTCTCTGGCTGGAAAGACAATAGTTAAGTGGGTGTAGAATGTTTTCCAATTATGTGGCCGTATTGTAAACTGGAGTGTGATTGGAGAGGTGCTACCACCTTACCAGGGGGAACGAGCATAAAACCCCTGTGCAGTGGGAGCACAGGCCTTTTTGGAGCACATGCTCTTTACCACCAGCTCTCAAAGCGCTTGCTCTAGACCTCATAGTCTTTCTACAGAGACTGAGTGAAGAGAGAGCCAGTGTTCAGTACACCTTCAGTGGTGACACTCAATCCAATCCCAGGACCAGAGGCAGGAGACTCAAATCCAGAGCTGCAGCTTCCACAGTTTGGACACAGCTCCATCCGAGCCTACATCTACTACCAGGGTGGTGCATTATTTCTGTGGACCACTCTCCACGACCACTCCAGTACCAGAATCTGCTGTTAACCGTTTAGGCCTGTTGCCTGCTACCTGTTGTTCAATAAAGAACTGTGAGTTAATTTGCTCAACGTTGCCTTCGTCCGATCCCTGGATACGGCTGTCTAATACCACGGGCTTCCCCATCCATTACCCAGGGACCTATCTTACAGACACTCAGGGTTTTCCCCAGGGAGAACCAGTAGATCAGCCTCTCCCTCCATATTTCTTGCACACATCACCTGCTGGAGACCTGCCATACCAAGCACCATGACATCAGCGTGCCCTAGGCCGCAACCGCCAGCCACTCCGGTATTCTGGGTCCCGGCTGCCTCCAGGCCCCAAGAAAAGGCTAGGCCCCGGTTGGGGATGTTGCACATCCTGGTTTAGACCAGAAAATGACAATTGTGCATTCTGCAGATGTAGCAAGTCTTGCAACCATTTTGTCAATAGCAGGTATTTTAACCATTACAGAGTCAATCTATCAGGAACATCCATAAGCACAGCAATATAATAACATAAAATACCATGGAAAATTGGAATAGCAATGTAGCAGACCTAGGAGATAAAATGTGTAGTTATCTCCCTGATTGAGTGTGGAACAGTTAGTAATGGTGCAACACCAAGGCATTACAGACGTTGTGCAGATGACCCTAAGAATATTAATGCTGTCTTCTATTCCGTGACATCTATTCTTCTGCCACGGGTTCCTGAGATGGAGTTGTTCCTTGGAGATCATCCCCACTGGTGCCTTTCTCCATCACAATCCTTTGAATTGGATGGTCCTATCTCGGAAGACAGGTTGGAACTGGATATTAACTCATTTACCCTGGATAAGACGCCAGGCCTTGATGGACTAGACGGTGAATGGTATAAAAATTACAGTACCCTCTCTTGACCTACTCTTTACAGCTTTGGAAAGGGGCTTGAGGTATGATCACTTGGTACTTCAGATCTCCCTAAACCACTCACCACAAAGGTGTGTCTCCTGGGTATAATAAATGAGCTGGTGCATGGTCATTACAGTAAAACAAGTTTCTTGTTCTCTATCATGCTCGTAAGGTGGCTGTGATGACGTGAAAGGACCAGGATCTCCCTGCCCTGAAATGTTGGATTCTTCTGGATAATAAGTTTTCCCCTTTATACCGGACTGTTTATACCAATAGATGTTGTACCCCAAAATTTGATCTGCTTTGGACATGAAAAAAACTGCATCTGAAAAACTGAATGTTTCAACGCAGGGTGCTTTCATACGTTCAGTGGATCATAATGGTTGAGAAGATAGCATTGTGGGTATGTTCACACATGTGGATGCATTACAACGTGTACGTCGAAACGCATGCTCCAGGATGTTTGCGTCAAGAGACGTTTTTAAATGGTACGTTGCATTTTGCTATTCTTGAAGCATTTTTCTTCATTGCTGTAGGTGTAAGCAGCTGTGTAAACATTTTCACAGCTGCTTACACTTACAGCAATGAAGAAAAACGCTTCCAAAGTAGCCAAACGCGTTGTAACATTTAAAAATGCATGGGTTCTGACACACCTGTCCTGACGCATGCGTTTCACTGCATCCAAAACGCAATGTGTGAATGCACCCACAAAGGATCTGTTTCTCTTCTGTTTTCACTCCACTACTGGTTTGGACATCAAAACCTACATTTGAAAAACTGAACGCGTGAAACGCCCCCTTTTTCTTTCAATGTTTGGGAACCATAAATGTCTGCAATAGGTCTGGGAGTAAACACCAATGGGAGCTGAGCCACCCTATTAATATCAGTATTGAAACATAATATGGCACATAAATACTGGGCATTATAGATACATTTTGTGTGTAATTTGGCTTTTTTTCTATTTGCAAAGGGTTTGTGTTTTAGTATGAAGTCAAAAGTTCAGTGCATCTAACTCCACACTACACTACACTACACTACACACTTACAGCAGAAGCGTAGATTCAGTATTGCAATTAGTTGCTGGAATTTTTCAACACTACTGTAATGTAACCTCCTGCCAGCAGGTGGCGCTGTGAATAAGTCTGGCAGTGGCGCGCTGCACGGGCTAAGTATGACGTTTGATCTTTGCGTCTTTACTGTGTCGTCACTTCCGGTGCGCCTGCTGTGTCGAGTAGAACTCGCGTTGCGGCGCTGTCAGTGGTCGGAAAATGGTGAGAGCTGAATGTAATTTATACGCGGTCGTTGTAACTTGATACTGCTTACAGTCATGCATTACATAGATTTCTGAAACCATCAGGGAAATAAAGTGAGGTTCCCAACATGAATCCGGTGTCTGCATTAGGACAAAGCCTATTAGTGCTGATCTCAGGAGGATATAGATGAAGTGCACTGTGCTGCTGTGTTGTCGGGGTGGAGCCTAAAAAATTCCCATCATAGATTTCTTTGTGTTTACTTTAGAAAGGATTTTTATAAAACTGAGAGATTGGGTTAAAAAAAGTGAAAATATAATTGTCTGCCTGGCAACGTCAGTAGTGGCCCATTTCCTGGAATCCCTGCAAGTGACTGCGCTATCATTCATCATGTGGCGTATGCAGAGCTCTGCCTCATTCATGGTGCGGGCCCAGCATCGGGGCAGGCCTTGGTCCGATCACATATATATTTTATATGGAAACTCATATGATCTGTAAGCAGCACCCGGTGGTTTGCATTTAATGGACGTGTATGCTGTGATCTACCACCAGTTTATCAGTAATAGAATGTCCTATAATGTATACTAGTTGCCTCTGGGGGGTGATGAGTCAGTTTTCAGCTAGATCCTGAGGGCTCGTTCACGCGTTCCGCTAGCATTGCATTCATAACGGGATGCTAGCGCACAGGGGGCGGGGCTCAGGCCGATCGCATATGCGTTTCCCAGGAAACGCATGCGATTGATAACCCGATCGCATGCAGTTCTCTAGAAACGCATATGCAATCCCTCCAAGCCCCGCCCCCTGTGCGCTAGCGGAACGTGTGAACGCGCCCTGAGGGTCCATGTGATGCAGCAAAGAAGATTTTAGTAATATTAAAATTAAGCTCACATCACCTGAGCGCCTCATTGCTCCTCCGCTACTTAATTTATTCACGCCCACCGGATCATTGATATTCCCCCCTTCCCCCGCTTGCTCTGGCCTGAAATCTCACGCATGAATTCCTTGTGCAGCCTCACTGGTAACCTTCAGGCTGTGCAAGGTAGAAGATCATGCGCAAGATTTCCAGACTGCTGGATGATGTCACCGGCTGTCTGACCAGTGTGAGTCACGTGAGCGGAGAATATTAATGAACTGGGGTGGGGGTGCACGTGCATAAATTCAGTAGCAGAGGAGCCATGAGGCCCTCGGTTGACTTGAGCCTGAGCGCATTACGCTAATTTGCATATTTTTAAAACCACCTTTTTTTGCTTCATATGGACCTTCAGAATCTAGCTTGAAACTGGCTCATCATGCCCTAGAGATAACGAGCATACATTATAGAACAGTCTAACACCGATAAACTGGTGGTAGATGTCCATACAATGCATCGAGTGCTGGTTACCAATCATAATGCTTTTCCATGGAAAGTGATTGCATCTGATTGGGAGTGAGTTTATTCCTGGACAATGCCTTTGTCCACTAAACTGCTAAAGGGGCTTGCACCCAGTCCCATTTAAATTAATTGTGTCCTTCTGCAGTCCCCCTGCACAGCCGCGTTGCTGAGATCCGTGAGAGAAACTTTGAATCTTCCGGGTCTGCTAAAATTGCACTCTTAGGCTACAGATTTTTTTTTTGTGGAAAAACTCTATTGTTCCAATCAGAAAGTATTATAAATGGTAATAGAAATTTCTGTGTTCTTTCTAAATGTGTACAAGTTGCTCTATGTATTTTCTAAAATGCTTTTTTTTTTTTTTCTTTAGGCTCGCAATGCAGAGAAAGCCATGTAAGTATCAGTTATTTTCCCACTTTGCACAAATTCAGATACAAGCAGTACCCTACTTAAGGACACCTGATGTACACTCGAGTTACAGATGGACCTCTCTGTCCACTGTGACCTCTGGTGAAGCTCTCTGGATGCTTTACTTTAGTCCCAGGCTGCAATGATCAGCTGTACGGTGTCTGTAATGAAGTTTTTTTCATACTCCTTGTTCCCATGACATCACAAAACTTTGAAAATCCAAGTTTCACTCGGACGAAAACAATTGTCTAGAGTTATCATTATGAAATATACTTGCATACAAATCCAACTTAAAGGAAACCTGTCACCACATTTTTCACAAATACAGGTAGTGACAGGTTCCCATAGAGCCCTAGTAACTAACTGACACCCTTCTTTTAGCTAAAATTAGTTTACCCTCAGATCCACATATAATTAAATTTATCATTTTACCTGGTATCCAGGGATATCTATAGTGAGTCAAGGGTGGCATGCTGAAATCAAATGAGGTTCTTTAGCCTCCTAACATTCGCAAACTATATACCATGCACATGTTGGAATAATATTTGGCTCGTGATGAGCAGCACATACTGCTTAGAAAGAACACCAAAAATTTCGGTCTTCCTCTCATCCGACCAAAGTATCTTATTTCTCATGGTCTGGGAGACCTTCATTTGTTTTTTGCATTCTGTATGCAGCTTTCATAAGTCTTGCACTGAGGAGAGGCTTCCGTCCGCAAACTCTACCATAAAACCCCGACTGGTGGATGCTGCAGTGATAGTTTACTTTGTGGAACTCTCTCCCATCTCCCTACTGCGTCTCTGGAGCTTAGCTACAGTGATCTCGAGGATCTTCTTTACCTCTCAACAAGGCACCTTGATGATTGTTTAGTTTGGCTGGGTGGCCAGGTTGAGAAAGAGTTGTGGTTGTCTCAAACTTCTTCCATTTAAGGATTATGGAGGTTACTGTGCTCTTAGGGACCTTGAGTGCTGCAGAAATTATTTTGTAACCTTGGTCAGATCTGTACCTTGCTAAAGTTCTGTCTCTGAGCTCCTTGGCCAATCCCTTAGACCTCATGATTCTCATGTTCTCAGACATGCACTGTGAGGTCTTAATTATCAGTTTAATTAAGCACAATTGGACAATGAAGCAGTAGATCCTTCTCATGGAGGATTAAAAGGCAATGGGCAGCATATGAGTTAAATATGCGTGTCACAGCAAAGGGTCTGAATACTTATGACCATGTGATATGCCAGTTTTTCTTGTTTAATAAATAAGCAAAAATATATACATTTCTTATTTTGTCAACATAGAGTGTATATTAATAAACAAAAAACTTTTTTTGATCTTGCCAATTGGCTTCAATGAAACAAAGTGAAAAATGTAAAGGGGTCTGAATACTTTCCGTACCCACTTCATGTTCCCAGCATGAACACTGAACCTGTCCAGTGACATATACTGGCATGCATTTTCTATGTATCCACGTCAGTATATGTTACATCCAGAAGAAAACTTTGGATGAAAAAAACTTAACGAACTGTGCATTTTCATCCTGCTAGAAACTTCAGTATATTCTCATTATAGGCTATGGGAGACCTCACTCAGAAGACACCCAAAGAATTTTCACTTCTCCTCTCTCCCGGGGCTGCCCTCAATTGTAAGGGTACACAGTCAGAGTGAGGTTATTATGTGTTGGCTTGAAATTATTTGTTTTATGACTAATATGAAATATTTTTTTTTCTAGGACGGCTCTGGCGAGGTTTCGCCAAGCCCAGCTTGAAGAAGGGAAAGTTAAGGTAAGATGGCAGAGAGTTCCTTAAGTTCCTCTTTAGATTGTTTGGCTAAGACAACCGACATTTCATCCAGAACTCCACAAGATTGATGGCTCTTGCAGCATGAGTGTTATTGGGGTGCCAATCACCCCAAAGAATCGTGGTGGGTACTAGTACCACAGGCTTTCTTTAATGGATAGTAATTTCTCAAAACTGTAACTAGATGCGAGTACAAAACATTCTCTTGTTCCTGTGAATTAAATAGCAATTCTACTGTTGTGGTCAACCCCTGACTTATAACATGAGTCTAGTGTTTCTGTAGTGTTACTGCACCTTTTATTAACATTTTGTTATAAAATTTTCCACCGACAGGAAAGGCGTCCATTTCTTGCCTCAGAATGTAACGAATTACCAAAAGCAGAGAAGTGGAGAAGGCAGGTATGTGATATTCTTACTATGTGGCTACAAAAAAGGGGGGGAAGGGGGGTAATACAAGATTGGAAACATTTTACAGGCAATACTGAAGGAAAGCAACCCTGGTTCACTGCAGTGACCCCTTCATTCTAAGTATTGCTGGGGTCCTAGAAGACCATGTCCCACTGAATATAATCAAAGAATGTGCTAAGCCCAAACTGGGCTCCTCTGCAGGTCAGATTCCTTGGACTTAACACAGTGCAGTTGATGCGAGTCCTAGCATCGTAGTGAAATGCAAGGACTCCCTGTCTGCCCACCGCACAGCGGTGCACACTTTAACTGAACAAAAAATATCTCAAGATTATAACTACTTAAGGTGCTAGACAAACAAAGAATTACCCTAATAGAGATAATGGATAGCTACTTGATCTACAATATCCAAAAGAATATCCAGAGTACACAAAAACATTTTTTGTTAAAAACCAGGGCAAAAGAAGATCCCCTCCTGCCAGAGGGGGGCACACACCAGTATGTCAGTGTACTTGGCTTACAATCCTTCATCCTTTAATATAATATAGTACATCATTGGAAACATATGTACAATGGTGTATTACCTCATTTCCCCAGCACCACGACGGCACCAACCAGAGAGAGAGGGATCCGCCCCCAGGGACAGGAAACCTGAGCTTAAAATCGTGCTCCTCCTATCCTGCCTCAGTGGTTTCCTGTCCCTGGAAGGGACCTGAGCTCTCTGTTTGTTTTTTTCTAGAACCGCTGGTTGGCGGTTCAGTTTTTAGTTCCTTACCAGCGGAGGCCTCCATTCAGGGAGTCGCACCCGTGGTTGTTCATCCCCGTCCGGGACCGGGCGCACGCACGCATGTGCTGGTGCAGGATGGAGCGCGACCGGAAGTAAGGATGTTGTACTTCCGGTTCGCGGGGCCGCGTTCGCCGACACGCGGCAAGATCCAGGAGGAGCCCAGGGATTGTAGCACTCCTCCTTGGGTGAGTGAAACGCCGGCAAAAGTTAGTTTTGGCCTTGTTTTGGGGCTCTTAAAGAGTTTTAATAAACCCACAAGAGCCAGGACCATGCCGGAAGGCGGGGGGCGGAGCCTTCTTGAATAAAAGACCAGGGCTTTCACATGGACGGCGCTCTGACACTCTTTCAACATGGCGGAAAGACGTGATGCTCCTGAGCCCCTGAGGACCCCGACTCCGGTAATTCAGGGTGGTGAGTGTTCTTACTGTTTCTGTACTGTGATTATTCTGACACTGATGCAAATTTTCTAAAAACTGCTTTTAGGGAGAAGAGGTCCCCAAAAAAGCCACTAAAAAAACCCACCACAGGGATTGTAAGATCTGTAGTAGAAAATTGCCTGTGAACCATGAGAAAAGTACATGTCCTTCATGCATCTCAAAAATTATGGCAGAAGAGTCTGCTTCTTGGTTGGAATCTTTGCGGACTGTCATTAGAGAGGAAGTGCAGGTGTCGGTTAAAAATATCATTGACCAACAACCTGCCTTCATAAGTAAAGACCTCCCAGGTCCTTCCTCAGCTACTCCCATGGAAATGTTATCCGTGTCAGAAGAGGAAGGAGAAAAAGGAGATGATTCTTCAGCCTCAGAAGAAGAATTATCGGGGCGTCCTTTATTTTTGGCAGAGGATACGGAAGGGCTATTGAGGATGGTTAGATCCTCCATGGACATAGAGGAGAAAAAACCTCATAAATCAGTGCAAGACATTATGTTTGAGGGACTGACGGAGAGGAAAAGGCGTACCTTTCCTATCCATGATACCATTCGTTCCCTGATTTCAAAAGAATGGCAGAGCCCCGATAAAAAATCCTATATCCCTAGGGCTATTAAGAGGAAATACCCCTTTGATGAGAACGCTACGTCCGGCTGGGGTCTTCCACCAAAAGTGGATGCCTCCATTATTAAAATTTCTCGTGGTGCCTCCTTACCCTTTGAGGATATTAATGCCTTAAAAGATCCCATGGATAGAAAAGCAGAAGGTTTTCTCAAGAAATCATGGGAATATGCGACCACTTCCTTCAGACCAGCAGTGGCGGCAACCTGTGTGGCTCGTTCTCTCCTGTTATGGTTAGACCAGCTTGGGGGGGATATCCAGAACAAAGTCCCTAGGGAATCCCTTAAAACCTCAATAGCAGGTATCCAAAAAGGGGCGGCTCTACTGGCCGATGCCTCTGTAGATGTGTTAAGACTTTCAGCTAGATCCGCAGCCTTGTCTAACTCAGCCAGAAGGGCTTTATGGTTAAAAAACTGGTCAGGGGATATGGCCTCTAGAGGTAAACTATGCGGCATTCCCTGCGATGGTAATTTTTTGTTTGGGCACATCTTGGATGATTTGCTGGAAAAAGCAGGGGACAAAAAGAAGGGTTTTCCCACTACCTCTACCCCTAATAGACCCAGATCCTTTCGGTCCTTTCGGAGATCAAGGTACCAAAGGAGGGATAGGGAAAGCAGACCAGGTCCACCCAGACCCACTCAGCCAACTAGGGGTTATTTGTTCGGACAACAGCACTCGCAGTCTAGGCAGTCCACTTTCCGACCACAATGACGCGAGGCCCCAGGTGGGGGGAAGATTGTCCCACTTCCTACCTGCCTGGAAACACATTTCATGCAGTCGGTGGATTCTCAATACCATATCCTGGGGGATAAAGCTAAACTTCAAGAACTTTCCTCCTCAGAAGTTCAGGATAACAAGAATCCCATCGGGGGAAAAAGGCAGCATGATGATGGCGGAAGTAACCGAATTGCTCTCCAAAAAGGTACTGTGCCCAGTCCCATTAGGGGAGGAACAGATAGGATTCTACTCGACCCTATTCTGGGTAAAAAAACCAAGTGGGGCCCTAAGAACTATCATAAATTTGAGAGAATTAAACAGTTTCTTACAGGTTCCAAGCTTCAAGATGGAAACGCTAAGATCTGCGGTAAATCTGTTATATCCGGGGTGTTTTATGGCGTCAATCGACCTTACAGACGCCTATTACCATGTACCTATTCACCCGGATTATCAGAAGTACCTAAGATTTGCGATTCAGTTAGGTCAAAAGATAATACATTTCCAGTACAGAGCCCTCCCTTTTGGTATCGCCATCGCGCCAAGGGTGTTTACAAAGATTGTCTCAGAGATGTCGGCCTTCATCAGACTAGATCAGGGGCTTTTTATACCTTACCTGGACGATTTTCTTCTGGTGGGGCCTTCAGTAGAAGCAGTAGAGGGTCAAGTGATCAGGGTCCGAAAAATTCTGAATTTTCTGGGCTGGCTAGTAAATGTAGAAAAGTCAGAAATGATCCCATCCCAACAGAAACTCTTTCTGGGGGTTCTCCTAGACTCAAATTATCAAAAAACCTTTCTTTCCAGAGAAAAACAGGGGAAAATAAGGGAAAGAATAATGTACATAAAAAGGTCCTCACAGACAACCATCAGGGAAGGTATGTCCCTTCTGGGGAGTCTAGTGGCCACCATCCCCGCAGTTCCCTGGGCTCAGTTTCACACAAGAACCTTACAGTATTTCCTTCTTCAAGTTTGGGACAACAATCCTTCTTCCTTAGACAGGGAGATACACATTCCAGAATTAGTAAAAGAATCTCTAAGTTGGTGGTTGAATCGGACAAACTTAGAGCAAGGCCTCCCCTGGGTTGTAGAGTCGGAAAAATCCATTACCACAGACGCAAGCCCGGGGGGTTGGGGGGCTCACATGGAAGGCAGAATTTTTCAGGGCCATTGGAGCTCTCAGGAAGCAACCCTTTCATCAAACAACAAAGAATTACGGGCTATACTAAAGGGGCTGGAAGCAGCTCTTCCATTCCTGAGGGACAAGAACGTTGTAGTAAGATCAGACAACACTTCGGCAGTAGCCTATATAAACAAGCAAGGGGGAACAAGGGGTCCACAACTCATGGAGATAACCTCTCACATTTTTCACCTAGCAGAGTCTCACCTAGCATCCCTAAAGGCGATACACATAAGAGGGGTGGAAAATACCCAAGCAGACTTCTTGAGCCGCAATGTCATCCGACAGGGAGAATGGGCCCTCAATGGGGAGATCTTCAACCTGATAACCAAAAGATGGGGGGTCCCAGAAATAGACCTTTTTGCCAGCAGAAAAAACCGAAAAGTGAATCGTTTTTTCTCCATAGATTACAGGGATCGTCCATTAGCAATAGATGCCTTCTCCCAAAATTGGGGAGACCATCGCCTATTATACGCTTTCCCCCCAATGATCTTAATTCCCAGGACTCTAGGGAAAATAAAACGGGAAAGGGCGAAAGTCATCCTCATTGCCCCCTTTTGGCCTCGCCGTGCCTGGTTTTCGAGTCTGAGAGACATGACAGTAGCAGATCCATGGGTCCTGCCAGAATGGAAAGACTTGTTATACCAGGGTCCTATCTGTCATCCGGAAGTGAGGGGGCTTCATCTTACGGCATGGCTATTGAGAGGTTGATTCTTGAGAAGAAGGGTCTGTCAGGTCAAGTCATTTCGACCCTTCAAAAAAGTAGAAAACCCATCACCTACAGGATTTACTTAAGAACATGGAAAGCGTTCTTTAGGTTTATGGGTCAGAGACCAATTGATATGTGTAAGCCAGATTTCGGTAACATTCTGGGGTTCTTACAGCTAGGACTAGAAAAGGGGCTGAAACCGTCCACCCTAAAAGTCCAGGTGTCGGCCCTTGCAGCTCTATTTGACCAGGACATAGCCAACCATCCTTGGGTGTCTAGATTTGTTAAGGCCTCCGTAAGACTCCGCCCTACTGCTAGGTCAAGTTTTCCACCCTGGGATTTATCCTTAGTATTAAAGGCTCTGTCAGGTCCTCCTTTTGAACCCTTAGAAGAACTCTCTTCAAAACTACTTACCCTCAAAGTGGTATTTTTAGTAGCTATTACATCGGCTAGGAGGGTAAGCGAGATTGCTGCACTATCCTGTAGACCTCCATACTTTATTTTATTCCCAGATAAAATTGTATTGAGACCTGATCCCAAGTTCCTTCCGAAGGTAGTCTCAGACTTCCATAGATCTCAGGATATAGTGCTGCCTTCCTTTTGCTCAAAGCCTAAGTCAGATAAAGAAAAGTCCTTTCATAATCTGGATGTCAGGCGTAGTGTACTTCAATATTTGGAGAATTCAGAATCATTCCGTAAGACAGATAGTCTGTTTGTTCTCTTTTCAGGGAAGAACAAGGGGAAAAGTGCATCATCAACGGTTATCGCTAGATGGATCAGGGCTACCATCCAGTTAGCATATGAAGTAGCCGAAAGAGCTATTCCAGAAAATATTCATGCCCATTCTACCAGAGCTCTGGCTACATCATGGGCAGAGTTCAGACATGCCTCATTAGAACAGATATGTCAAGCTGCATGTTGGTCTTCCCCCCACACCTTCTTTAAACACTACAGGTTGGATGTGGCGGGTTCTCTCGACCTTTCTTTCGGGAGGAAGGTTCTCTCCTCTATTATCCCTCCCTAAAGTTTTCTTCTCTGAAAATCTCTCTGGTTGGTGCCGTCGTGGTGCTGGGGAAAACAGAAGTTACTCACCGGTAATGATGTTTCCTCGTACCACGACGGCACCTGGTATATTCCCACCCGGGTGTTATTTCCTACTTTTTTCTTGGTGTCGGTCAACTGGGTGTCGCAAAAAAAAAAAAAAAAAAAAAAAAAAAGTGTTTATATACGTTTAATATTCATATACGCACGTATATGGGTATATATCCACATACTACGCATGCATGGAAAATGTTTTTCTGATGTATTAACGATGAATCTCTTCCAAGTCTCTGTAACCCACTGAGGCAGGATAGGAGGAGCACGATTTTAAGCTCAGGTTTCCTGTCCCTGGGGGCGGATCCCTCTCTCTCTGGTTGGTGCCGTCGTGGTACGAGGAAACATCATTACCGGTGAGTAACTTCTGTTTTTCACTAAAGACAGGTTGCGGAAGCCCATTACACCTGCATTGCAAATCTGCCTTTCTGCCTTCTCTAAGCATTTGCATTACAATATAATTGTATGTTTTAACTTGCCTGGCTTTTTGACAGAATCCTCTGGTGTAGTCCCAGGGGTTGAGCATTGGCTGTATTTTTAAAAAACAACACGTGACTTGTTTCAGCCCCCACCTTTGTGCTCCACTACAGCTCCTCCCTTCTGCTCCTTTACCGAGGTCCACATCAGTGGGGGAGGGAGGGATCTGTACAGGAGCACAAAGGTGTGGTCTGAGAGCTGAGGAGTCTGCAGCACAGACAAGTCACATGTTGTTTTTTTGAAATGCAACCTAACCCCTGGGACAACACTGAGGATTCTGTCGGGGTCCAAAGTAAGTTATAACACACAATTATATTGAAATGCAAATGCTTATTGAAAGGAGAAAGACCTATTTGCACTGCAGCTGTAATGGGCTCCTGTAACCTGTCTTTAGTGCAAATGAGGTCCCTGGTGACAGGTTCCCTTTAAATATAACATTTGAATTATTACATCAAAACAGTAAACTGCATAGAAGTATGTTATAAAATATATCAAGACGTGAAACACATACTAAGGACTCATTCAGACGGGCATGTCCACTTTACATCTGCAAAAATGCATTAATCTAAAAATAAAATTCGAAAGGATTCCACTCCTCCAGCTCCTTCTCCATCTAGTATTTACAGATCTCTCTCTAACATTAATTGTTGTAAACCACTCTGGTTACTATAAGAAAGGGGCAAAGCTCAGTGACGTTGCACCTATTTGTATGATTTCCTTTCACTACCTTTGTGTTAACAATTTTTTCATGTTATTCACTCTGATGGCAGTTTCTCATGAGGTTAAGCAATTTTCCCCTGGTGTATATATAGGCTTGTCACATAATAGAAAACAAATGTAGTACTACAGGATAAGCAGTCCCTGATCTGTGACACTATTCAGCTGATAGGGAGTCCTGGCATCATATATCACTATGATGCAAGGACTCCCGTCCAATGCACTGTGTTCAGTCTGTAGGATCTGACCCCAGGGGGCTAAGACATTCTGCTTATTTAATTTTTACAACTTAATTTTTGTTGTTTGTTTTTCATAGATCATTGGTGAAATCTCAAAGAAAGTAGCGCAGATTCAGAATGGTAAGATTGTTTGTAGTAATGGTATTTCTGTATTTCCAGAAAAAAACTTATATAACTGCTTTGCTTATTTGGATAAATTCACAATCCTCAATCTGTTTAAAACATCTAAATGCAGTGCTTCCTGTATGCTCCTTTTAGATGCAATATATGCACTACAGTTGTGCTGTGTGACTATTAAACACCGGAGAAGCTCAGTTGGGTAACACAATGGGGCAGATTTATCAAGCACCGGTTACAGCACAATTCTATTCCAGGCAGAATCTGTTCTACACCAGGTCCTGCCTATAGTAGAAATGCAGTATAGCCTGTGCATTGTACTGGTTCAGGCTATGGTTAATGCGCAGGTGCGTGATTTCCCTCCACCAGCCCACTCCATAGCTCAGTGATGGCAAACCTTTTGGAGACAAAGTGCCCAAACTACAACCAAAATCCACTTATTTACCGTGAAGTGCCAACATGGCATTTGAAGCAGTAACTTATTGCTCCCTGTTCTTCCAAATCTTTCAATCGTATCGGCCCCCTGAGGCAACCAATACACTTCAAAGAAGGAGGGCAAATTCAGACATCATTGTAGCTTCTCTACAGGGTCAGTAGAGGAAGAATGTTGGGTCCAGCAGCAGGACCTCCAAAGATATTGCAGTTCTGTCAGCACCTTCTCACCATTCCTGCAATTCCAAACGGCCAACGAAGTGTAGCTTTAAAATAGCGCTGAGAGCAGCATCTCTTAAGTTTCCTGGAACTGCAGGAAGTTTTGATGGATCTGGCTCTGGTGGATATTTGGTGGATCTGGCTCTGATGGATATTTGGCTAACTCTATCCTGGGGAGATGGTCTGAGTGCCCACAGAAATGGCTCCGAGTGTCACCTCTGGCACCCGTGCCATAGGTTCGCCACCACTGCCATAGCTGAACCCTCTGCCCGACCATGTGGCTTTTAGAGGGGGGTAGTCTCAATTTCTGTCTCTGCACCATGAATTGTAAATCTCTTCCTCCCCTCCTCCCCCTCCACTGATGTAAAAACTGAGATAAATTGCAGTTTGCATGCAAGGTCAACAATGACTTTGGAGAGGGAGAAAACAATATAAATGGAGTTAATGTATGGAGTGGTTCTTTAACCCATTGCCAGTGAGTGCATGAAGAGGTCCCACCACTAACACCCATGATCGGTGCTGGCACGGATTGCAGGTCTTAACCATTTAAATGCCCTGGGCGCTTTGGCACCGCCATATTGGTCTGGATCGTTGCCCATGGCACACTGTTATAAATTGGTGAGTAAATCCCCATATGCTGCATTACAGTAGTAGTGCAAGGAGGATGTTGTTGAGACTTGAAGGCACATTTCAAGGCTTTTAAAGGAAACCTGTAACTAGGTTAGGACCTAGCAATTAAATAACAGATTCTCTGTTGCTTATAACCACCACATAGCAAGCATTTTCTGCCACATTCATATAAACTATGACCCATTTTCTCAATTCACTTAAGAATTTCTTCGCCTTTGCGCTCTTATTTCTTTCTGTCTCTAATCTCTCTAAAGTTTCATCTGATCTATAATATATTGCATAGACGGTAGCGTATCCTTCGGCCACATCCGTGGTATACAGCGAGTAGTTACCAGTGTTAGGACATGAAACAATTGGGGGATAAATGGGACTAAAGCAACCTGTCTAGTCCGATTGAGAAGAAAATTAATCTTAAAAATCTGCCTCACTCATTGCCACATATACAGCCAAGACATGTAGTTCCTCTCCTTTCCTCACTGCTTTGGACATAAGTGTTGGTGTGGATGCTATCATATGATATGATAAATCGTATGATAAATCTCCCCCTTTATGTTTGTTTCACAGATTTACAAAAGTTAAAATAACCAGACAGAGCTATAGATTGTTCTTAAGCCTCTGTGACATATATAGCTGTTGACTTTTTGTAGGATGCCCCCCTGCCGCTGCCCCTTTTATGTATTTTCATTTAACAAGCGTAAACAGTCTCTAAATGGGAATTGTCTTTAGAACATGTTGTTTCTTTATAGTTTATTTTCCTCTACAGTCAGATGTAATACTTATGACAAATCGCTATTTCCATTCACAAGCGTCATGTACTGCTTTTAGCTGCTTTGTTAAAGGATGCGTGGGGAGCGCAGGATAATAGATGAGGTGTTTGCTAGTCTAGCACTCCACGGGTAATAGCCTCAAAGAGGAGAAGATCAGAGATCCAGGCTTTCACTTAAAATCAATATATTTTAACTGTGCCTTGAGAAGGTCCACCATTTTTTTTTTTTTTTAGCTCACAAGTCAGGTTTTTTGTTGCTCTTGCTTTAGTGCATGTTCACATGTTTAGTTTTTGATGTCCAAACCAGGACGGGAGTGAGAGTAATAAGAAAACGGAGGGGTAGCACCTCTCAATTATATGTATACCTCTCAACATGTGAATGCATCCTTAGATGGGGCTTGTGTCCCTTTTCACTTTCATTGTCCAGTCTGTGCCATAAACCGCACAGATTGTTTGCACATGAAAATTGTGTGGAAGTTGGTGAATCACATGTTCATCACTTGCAGATTTTTTACTGATATATGATACATGGAGTCGCTGCCTCTCCACAAAAAATGCTGGACGGAGCTGTAATTACATTTCGGTGCTGTTTCTCCGTGGGAAGCAGGGACTTGCATTTAATATAACCATGATCCTCCTGTCACTAGTAAGGCACGTTTCAGTTTCAGAGAGACACGTTTTTCTCTGGCAAGATAATTTTTTTTCTTTATCCTATATTTTATGTTAAGGATGTTGATAACTTTTTAGTGTAATTCCCTTTTGGTGCTGCAGTATTATGGGAATATGTATGCACATGCATAAAACAGTTGTACAACAAAGAAAATGTTCCACATATTTACAGGATTGTTGAAAGCTACCAGATCCCTGAGGGCCACAGTGCTTAGACCCCCCCCCCCTCCCCCACTTATATACTCTTCAGCTTTTTTTGAGGTGTAGTGATCATTGGCGTCCCAGGGTTCCAGCATTTATGACTGATCTGTGTACTGCTGATCCTGAGCATCTAACGTTTCATATGAACGTTACTTCATGTCCTAGTGATTCAATGTTGCAAACATCAAATACTTTGCTTTCTACTTTTGATAATAACTATTCATCTTTCTGTTTAGCTGGTCTTGGTGAATTTAGGATCCGTGACTTAAATGATGAAATTAACAAGCTGATCCGAGAAAAGGGTCATTGGGAAGTCAGAATCAAAGAGCTGGGTGGTCCTGATTATAGGGTAAGTTAAGCTCACAACATACAAGTTGATTTTTGTGTTTTTTTTTTTCCCCCGCATGTGGAAGTGGTTTAAAAACAAAAACTTGTAGTCCATTTGTTGTATAAGAGCATAAAAAGATCACAAAATTGTTTAGATCATGAGAGAGCCCCATTGTGGCAGATATGAGCCCTTGTAAATCAATAATACAGCCTGCTAATGCTTTGACATCAGTCCATGTACTACTCACATGAACTTGGCATTACCACGTGCCTAGTCTGTGCTTATAAACAAATATGACAGCTCCTGTAGTACTGACCTTCAAGATCAAAGATCAAACAGAGTTTGTTATAGATGATAGGATTTATTTTGAGTAGAACAATTTTAATTGCATTTAATAATTGTTTATTTTCTGCTCTCTAGGCATGACCTTGGTAGAGTGTCCAATTGGTCCTTAGACATAATTAATAAATGTGGTCTTTATCTGTCTGCTGTGGGGGAGGTGGGTGGGGGAGGGGGGAGTGGTTTGTTTCTTGTTTTTGGTCCTTTGTGCAACAGTGTGTTTGTAATGGGTTGTAAAAAACAAAATTACAATAAAAATGTTTTGATCAAAAAAAATAACTGGTTATTTCCACAAAACCCAGGATAGGGTCCAACTTATCTGTGGGGGTTTCAGTGATGGGACCCACACAGATCATGAGAACGGGGTTCTGATATACCCCAGTTGGACCCCTTGTGGTTCCCCAAGATGACCGTAGCAGCTGTTTGCACATGGTTGGGCTGCCCGTTCATCTCTACGGAGCTGAATGAGATTGCTGAGCGCCGTCATATGATAGGACCTAACGTGTTTTGTGGGAAAACTACACTCGTTTCTATACAGCTAAATTCCAACACCGGCACAAAACATGCTCATGCATCCCCTGACAACCCCTTTAATCAGAATGATTTGAATATACATTTTCCCTGTTTCTTTTTCTCTACACATTTAAGAAAAACAAATGTTGTTTTAATTTTGTTTTTAATGTTAGCGCTTTGGACCTAAGATGCTGGACCATGAAGGGAAGGAGGTGCCAGGAAACAGGGGCTACAAGTACTTTGGAGCAGCCAAAGATCTGCCAGGAGTTCGGGAACTCTTTGAAAAAGAACGTAAGTGCCCGCTCCCAAGTGTATAAAATGAAGTTGAATAGATTCTAGCTGTGCTGAATTGTATTGAATACTTGTGCCGGTTCCAAGGTAGTGTCTCTTTTTCAACTGGGCACACATAGGCCCTAAAAAATTATACAAATCCCATCCACATGCTGCAAACAAAATGTGGAAAAGGTTGAACTGTGCTCACCTACCATGGCGAAATCACAGCAGAAAAACCACCTAAAGAAATTTTGCAGTGACTGTACTGTGCGTGTACTCCAGAGCTGTCCTCACAATAGTTCTGTCTTAAGAGACAAAAACTTTCCTAAACTTTATAGAACATATAGAACATACTTTTAATGTTTTGCAATACATTCTTAAAGAGGTGTTGCTCTGTCTCTGCCCTGCTGATGTGGTTCTAGTTAGGAAAACAGCCAAAATCTGCTACACTACTCTTTCCATAATTCCTGTTGACTGGTTTGGGAGATTTTCCCTGTGACATGGCAGACATGGAGATATTCTCATTTCCGCTATGAACGGCTGCTGTTGTGCTTTCTTTTTTCTTTCAGGTGTGTTATACTTGTCCTAAAGGGATCTGGTCTTAAAAAAAAAAAAAACTATCTGTCCTGGGGCTGGCGCTCCTGCCTGTTAATGTCTTGCCCCTATTTGTTTGCATAGGCAGACGTGCCCACCTGTCCACTGCCTCACACCTGATACAGCATGAAATTGAGACAATGCTGTATCAGGCGAGTAGAAGTAGTCAGAAGGGGGCGACTGCTTATGTAAACAAACTGCCATTGTTGTGACGGGCAGCGGCACAGGACAATAGGATCAACGGAGGCAGTAAGGATAAGGTTACAGCCCCACAAACCGGATATATAATCTTTTTTTTTTTAAACCCCCGACAACCTCTTTTTAGATCTTTTGATGACTTTTCATCAGCATCACCAACCCCAATTTGTATCAACTCTCATGCTCCTGCTCAGGACTACCACCGGAGGGAGCCTAATTGGCATAGTTTCTTTCCCCAAAATTCAAATTCAAAATTTGCTCTGTGCCGTCAGATTGGTGAAGCAGAGAGAATGGCACTGTCCTAAAATCCAACTACCTCAGGATCTGGAGAGAGGCTCCTATTAAATGATGCACAGATTTGGAGTTGATGGATATGGTGAAAGATCCCCTCTAAGATATTTATCACCTATGCAGTTTAAAAGACTCTGCTGCTATTTCCAGAACATTGGGTCTCACAACCACAGTAGATGGAGAGGAGACCATGCATGTTCAGCTTTCTCTCCATTGACTTCATTGTATAACCGAGCAGATCTGCTATCAGTTATAATCACAGCATTATGTGACTAATGTGATGGTACAGTAATGTATAGTTGAAGTGTCTGTATTTTTTTTAAATTGATAGCAGTAAAATGTGATTTAAATTTGCTTTCATTAAAATCAAGATGCTGAATGTTTCTCCTACAAATTCCATTAGGAGGTTTATAATTAAATAAAATCGCTCATTGAGAAGATGCAGCTTCACATCAGATTCATTCAGTTTTATTTGCGGCACAAGACCAATCACATGAGCGGAGATCTTGGTGCCACACTGCTTCATTTTGCTCAGGTCACCAATTATCCTTTTAATAATTGTAACCCAGAGGAACTAAGAGAATTAGGAAATGGGAAGCGGTATCTATAAGACTGGACATATTAACAACCTTAGAGCCCCTATATACACACAAATGCAGACTAGTGCAGGACCACAACAGAATGAACAGCAGTATTATATGGGTAAAACATGGGGTAATAGAGATTATAGATTACAGCTAACAAAACTGTAAATTGCAGTAATTCTGGTTTTCATTATATCCTGTATGCTTTCTATTTTAGTTTTACTGTTTGAAAAACATAGGAAAATGCCTTACAATAGGTCAAGACGCAAGGGGGATTAGTAATGAAAACAGATTTTTTTTTTTTTTAATGTATGTTTTCTATTTTAAAGAAAATCTACCATCAAAATTGAGCATCTTAAGTTTATTGTACTTAATGTTATATCCAGGCACCGTGACTGTGGTAATCTTCTTATATTTATTATCCAAGGCCTACTTCCTTATACAATCAACTTTTAAAATTATGCTTATGAGCCTGAGGGGCTACCCTAGCCCCTCTGTGATGTGGCTTCATACTGTCTCTCCCCTGCTTTCTTAGCACTGGTGCTGCTGTAACCTCAGTGCTCTTCAGCATAACTTTTAAAAGTTGATTTTTAGAATGAAGGAGGCCATGGATAAGAAATATAATAATATTACCACAGTGACAGTGCCTGGATCTATGGGTAAATGCCCCTAGTTTATTCATACTTGATTTTGATGGTAGATTTCTTTAAATGGTTTGTATAGAATTCTCAAGTCTAAATAAAGTATGGAATAGTATAAAGTTACAACAAAAAACAAAAAAGTCCTTCACTCAAATTGGTGATGCTATCATGAAGGGTTGCAGGAGCCGTGCTGTCATTTCTGTAGGAAAGACCACGTGAGCCAGGATTTGGGGGGAGGGGGGTATTAAAGATGGAAATGTTAAATTGATGCATGCAGATAATGTATGTGATGGTGGCAAACCAGGGAACATTTTGCCAATCCTGACATAATTTAGAGTTAAAGGGGTTTTCCCACAAACAAGCGCTCGGTTCCATCTGCTCCATTAGTTTGACAGAGCGACGAGGGATCCGACGGAGGTATGTGGGACCCCATCAGATGCCTCGTTTTCGTGATCTGTGGGGGTCTCATCACTGAGGCCCTACTCTTCAGCAAGTTAGGTCCTATCCAGTGTCATTTGCACTTATTACACTTACGGAATATGTTTTTATATTTTGTTGTTTAATTTTAGCTGCTCCTCCACCCCGTAAAACACGCGCTGAGCTGATGAAAGATATTGATGCCGAGTATTATGGCTACAGGGATGAAGATGATGGTGTGTTGGTCCCCCTGGAGCTGGAGGAGGAGAAAAGAGGTAATGGCTTTCAAGTGTGCTGCTCATTGAATTGTCCTTTATAGCTTTACATTCAAAAATGATTACTTTACAGTATTAAAAGTGAGAAGTTACTAAACTCCCATTTACAAGTTGGAGATAACTGTAATGGATTATTACCCCGTTTCCCTGAAAATAGGACATCCCCCCCCAAATATTAGATCTAGTACAATGCTTTTCAAGCTTCGAAATATAAGGCCTCCCCTGCAAATAAGAGCTAGGGACAGAATTTGCTACAGCTTCCCCCACACCGTACACTAATATTAGATACTGCAAGAGGCTATGACATGATTCATGGGGTAAAATCACTGACTGTTGAGATAAGAGCAGCTACCTAGAGAAGAAGGGGTCATTGAAGGACAGTGCTATTGGTATACAAGAGTTTTGGGCCAATGATTCCAATAGAAGGGGAGTCACAAGAAATTCGGCATGCAATTTAATTTGGAGTGTTGTAAGGATGTTAGAGAAGTTTGTTGAATTTTTTTTTTTTTTGTTCATGAGACATCCCCTGAAAATATGACCTGGTGCCTCTTTAGGAGCAAAAACTGTTATCTATAAAAAAAAAAATTGTATTTTTTCCCCCCTCTATCTAAATCGGCTTTTTATGTATCAACATGGAAAGAGACGGGTCCAGGCTGCTGCAGAGCATTTTATTAGTGGGGGAAAATAGCTACAGGGCATTAGTGGGGGTGAGGCTTCAGCAGAGCAGTTTAACCCCTTACTGATGCTTGACGTATTAATACGTCCCATGTCTGTTGCAGGTGTATGCAGAGGGCTCACGGGCTGAACTCTCTCCACACTAGGTGGTTGTTTGCTGCATATTGCAGGAAACACCCATGATCTGTGTTAACCCTGCGATCGGCGGTGCATGGGTGCCACCATGTTGTCTTGGATCGAAGCTCCCAGTGACGTCATCTAACTCCATAACAGCCTTGGGTCTTTGTAAGACATGTAATACACATAAAAATTTAAATTACCCCCTCCCCCTTCCCTAGAACTGAAAATCAGCAGTAAAAATCCTAAACATGTTAGATATTGCCGCGTCCCGAACTGTCTGATTGATTCCCAGCATTTAACCCCGTAAAGGATAATAGAACCCAAAGTCGAAAATGTCACCATTTTGCAACTGGGGTGGGGTGGGGTGGGCAAGAGGTTTTAATTTTTGTAAATGTATGAAAACATTATAAAACCTATATAAATGTAATGTCCCCAGGAGCAGATCGACCCAAAGAGTAAAGGAGACATTTCTTTTGGGGTGCACAGTGAAAGCCGTAAAAACCAAGCCCAAGAAAATGGCATTAATGGCGTTTTTCCCTGCTTCCCAGTACACGGCATATTAAATGGTGTCACTATGAAGTGGAATTTTTTATGCAGAAACAAGCCCTAACACTGATCTTCTATTTGAAAAATAAAAAAGTTGGGTAGTTTAAAATGGAAATGCAAAAACAAAAATATTGGGGGGTAAGGAGCAGAGTGGTTTATTAGTTTGGTAAGGTGGGGGGGAATATGTAACCAATGCATTTCCCACCCTCAGGGCTTACACACAAATCAATAAGCTTTCCCAGTATTTGTGGTAAAATTAGATGCCTCGGCTTATACTCGAGTATGTATTCGGTAATATCCTGGAGTGTTCACCTGTGCTTTTAACTCTTCTTCAGCCATTGCGAAGGCTGTGGAGAAATGGAGAATGGAAAAGGAAGCTCGCCTGGCATCTGGGGAGAAGAATGAAGAGGAGGAAGAAGTAAATATCTATGCAGTGGCTGCTGATGAGGTAGGTGCACTGTCCATAAGGGGAGACCTGACACCCAGCACCCGTATCACACATCTGTTTATTGAGGGTGAGAATTAATCAGTATATCCCAAATGCAGCACATCACATTGTATAGCAGCTTTATTGCTGGTCCCCGGAAAGAAGGGACTCCTTGTATTATATATCACTATTATGATTACTCAGAGTCCTGTTATCAGCACTGTATCCGGACTGAAATCCGGACAGCACAGCATAATTCATGGAGCGACCACGGATGTTTGTTTCCAGCCTTATAAAGGTAGTTTACTTCTTCATTCAGACAGTCTATGATGTTGTGAATTCAGGACATTAGACCTATGTTTAGGTACAGGGCCTTGCACAGTAGCCATGTAAATGAATTTCCGCTCTGTGTAATGGATTATCCAGTGGAATTGGCAATAATTGAGAACATTATACTACACAGGCTTCTGCTTAACACCACATAAGGGTTTGTGTTCTTTTCCTAATGTGTTATTTCCAGATAAGAGGGAAGCATATGCTTCCCATTATTTTATTAAGTTGTTAAGGGCTGGTGAGAAACCCTGGAGCAGATTTAATGATGGTAACAAAGTTATAGGTAGCACATGACAAGGAGATTGAACTTACTTGCTTCTTTTTTTTCTGCATTTCTTAATATGCAGTCATTGTCACCTTTTATGACTTGCTCATTCATAACATGGAAATGAAGTCGGTTGTCTGAAAGGGAAGATCCTAAGGGAAGTTTCCACTAGGCAGCTACAATATACACATGCATGCTCGGCATAGGTTATTGGTGCATGTGTAGTGAATGGGAGAGGGGAGAGATGTGCTGCCAGACATTGAGCATATCTCCCCAATATAGGAACCCACATACGCTTTAGATGGTTGTAGATGGCAAGCCATTGGAGGAAGAATAATAGGTTATGTGGCTGCTGTGTCACTATTTTGGGTGCTCTGGGACACGTGTCTTTCTGTGTTTACCTGTTAGGTCACCACCTAAAATATATCCCTGGCATCAGCTGATCAGCACAAGTCCAAGCAAAACCTTTGCCCTGTTTGGAAACCGCTGAGCACAGATTACCAGCCCCGAGTAGAGTATTCATGTGTGTAGGACGTGATGCTGGACATATGACAAGGGACATTGTTTGACATGAGGTCATGTGATGCGGGCACGACATGACTAGAATTTGTGCCCAGATAAAGACTTGAAAAGGCAGAATGACATTGGTCATGAAAATGCTGCATGTCCACGAGTTACTCAATGTTTATTGATCAGAGTCCTGAGAATTGAACAATATTTAGACCGGCTTTTATTGTTTTAGGGCATGATTAAGCCTTTCATGGTTTTATTAATAAAATATAGAATATTGATTTACCTTTACTGTGGGTCACTTGAGCAAAAGGGAGAACAAGGTGAAGATTTGCACCATGTATGAAAAAGCTGTTTAGGGAATGGGGAGAGGGCATAATGGAACCAAAAGGGATTTTGAGAAGGGAGGGGAAGGTGTGAGGGACTCGTTTAGGAATAGCGTTACTGGGGGAACCCTTAAAGGTGAGACTTGATCTCGCACCGAGAATAGAGACCCTGGTACTGGAATGTTTATGCTGCTGCGATAGAGGAAAGCCCATGTTGTTTTTTTATGTGGACCATCACAGCCTGTTGATGTGTAACAGTAATAACCAAGGACCACTCTTCCTCTGCAGTAATAGAAGACCTTTCCTGGCTTACCTGGCACCATCCAGTGGCCTGGTCAGCAATATTTATTAGTAACACAATAGAAGGTCTTTCTCTGTGTCTGACCCCAGCTAGGAGGAAGGCTGCATGCAAATACAAGTGCATCAAGCAGATAACTCAGGGATGTGTGTTTTTGTATAGCTTTTACCTTAATTGAAATATGTTCTTTTGTGTTTCAGTCTGGGGAAGACAGTGACAATGAGTACGAAAGAGAGGAAGGACAGCAGAAGTTTATTGCACACGTTCCAGTGCCATCTCAGAAAGAGGTAATGTACAGTCTTATTCTCATGGTACATATTTACGATCTGTCCATATAAGTGAAGACCCATA
Source organism: Engystomops pustulosus (assembly GCF_040894005.1). NCBI lineage: Eukaryota > Metazoa > Chordata > Amphibia > Anura > Leptodactylidae > Engystomops > Engystomops pustulosus. The sequence goes on from NC_092420.1 coordinate 28,311,336, forward strand.
TATGAGACCTGCAGCTATTTTGAGGAGGGGCGCCCGGTGAACCTCTTACCATTGCTAGACTGAATGAGACTCCATGAAGAAGAACTGGATTCAGTTTAGATGCTGCTTTTGGTGTGGTTTTCGATTCTACAGTTGGAACATGTTAAATAAATGTTAGAACCATACTGAATGCATTTACTTGCGGTGCATTTGATGCCGTTTTATCTAGACTGTGCGCATTAACCCTAAGGAACATTGCAGAAGGTTTCTAGATACCAGCTAGTTTCTTTGTTCCATGTGTTTATTTGCCATGTAAATATTTGCTATGATACAGAAGAGCTTTAATATCGGTTCAACTTGGACTTCACAATTGAATATACTAATGATTAAACTGGGCAAATATTTCCCATCAACTTCTACTGGCCGATTTTTTTTTTTTTTTTTTTCCCCCTTCAATTGTCTTCTTTTTTTTTTTAAATATAACTCCCCCCCCCCCCCATATTTTTTTATTATAATTCAGTACAATATTGTCCATCGCCTGCAGATCTCTTGAAATATTACAATGAATAATATTGTAGATTCCTCCTGCCTGTTTCTGCCCTAATCTGTAATTTAATAATCCTGGAACCTAACCTGAATTTGTTAAAAACTTTATTTTACCAATATTTAAGTGCAGAGGCTACTGGGGTGTGTACTAGCCTTACCTCCCAGCGCCCGGCCAGTCTAGTACACACTCCAGTTAATTTACATATTACCAATAAAGTTTTTAACAAGTGAGGTTAGGTTTCAGGATTATTAAATTACAGATTAGGGCAGAGGCAAGCAGGAGGAATCTACAATCAGATCTACTTCTGATAGATTTCTCATGGTAGGTTTCCTGTAAGTCTCCTCCTCATCACAGCGATGTATAGAAAAAGGGGACTAAGTTAGCTCTTACCCGCAGCTAGTCCTGCAACCCCCTTTGTGCATGATCCAGGTTACCTGCTGACGCCAAACATGCTCTTTATCTGGTATCAGAAATGTGTTTGACACCTGCACTGGATCTTCAGCCTGGAGATCAGGGTACCCTCAATCTGTATAAGAGTACACTATGTGTGACTTGCTAGTGTTCCTTAACAGTAGTATAGAAATTGTAATTTGCTTTGTTACCCATCTACAGAACACATAGGTCTGGAGAAAAAGGGTAGCATGAAAAATAGTTTTTAGGGACCTTTCAGTATTTATTTTACAGAGCTTGAGTTTGCTTTGTAACATGCTCTGATGGGATAATCTTGTCTAAATTGTGTCCCTGAGAGCAATACAAGTCTATGTGCACTTGACAAATTGGCTTCTAACATTTCTGTGACTGTCCCATTCATGTACACACTGCTGAAACTACAGGTTACTCACAGGATAAGTTCTTTAGGTTTGTACTAAAGTTGAATTTATATGTAAGTAAGAGTGTAATGCCAGAGAAAACTTCTTTTTTTTTTTTGGTCCCTGTGGCAATTGGGTTTTCTAAATTCTTTGCTCTCATGGGAACAAGGAGAATGTGAGGTGTCTGTGATGAATAAAACTTCATTACAGACAACTCGCAGCTGATCATTGCACTTTGGGATTAAAGTAACATCCATACATCTTCACCAGAGTTCACAGGGGGCAGAGAGGTCCTTCTGTAACAAGGGGGGGGTCATCTGTAAATTGGTCGTCTTTAAGTCTGGCACTGACTGTACTGCATTCATATGAATGGGTAGAGTAATTCCTGCTTATTAATCTGTGGTGTGTGGATATCCCTAAGGCCAGTGGCTCAAAATTGTGTTCTGCCTCTAAAAAAAAAACCAAAAACGTACCAGTAGGCCGACCGACCACGATGCCCATGGTGGGACTCCATACATCATAGTGATACAGAGAGACGCTTCTTCCCCAAATAAACAATAATTATGAATATCCAGCCAGTCCATTTTTTCACAGACAGATTTAGTAGTTTAAATCTGTGTGTTTCTGACAGTAACCCTTTATTTTTGTTTTTACAGATTGAGGAAGCCCTTCTACGACGAAAGAAGATGGAGCTACTTCAGAAATACGCCAGTGAGGCGCTCATGGCTCAGAGCGAAGACGCGAAACGGCTTTTAGGCGTATAAAATTGTAAATACATACAGCAACCCGGCAGGTCCTTGTAAATGCTCCTATTTTGTTACATTTTGTACAGAAAAAAAAAAATATAGACTGATTTGGTACAAAAAAAACGTGGTCACGTGGCTGATTATTACCATGAATATGACTGGACTAGCCATAGCGCTGTGCTTTCGTTTGCTTTTTTGACAGGTACAGAATCTTTTTCTGAGCATATCGATCTTATGTGGATTCTGACGTACCTTTCACCCGAAAGACGTGTATCATGATTGTGGGGAAGGTGGTAAAATTGTCAGTTCCTTGTTTATCACTTGGTTAGGAGGGGGCAAAGGTTTGACTATTTTACCTCCTGTAGAATTGATTTTCTCTTGTCTGCAGGAAGCCTGACAGACAGCCGAGAGTCTCAGTAGCTGTGATTGACCTACAGGCGAGTTTAGAACAATGTAAAGGATGACTTGTATCAAACTAAATAGCAGCGAGGGAGAATGTTGATGTGTTTAGCCTTGTCCGTGTTTTGAGCAAAGTGAGCGATTCAGGTCGCGTTCACATGCTGCTTTTTGGACGCGGTTTAAATACAATCGAAGGCACCAACCGTGATCACATGTTAAGCTAACATTGCGTTTCCATAAGGTTTTAACACATTGTTACCTTAGCATGTGATCATGATTGGTTCTTTTTGAATGCGTTTAAAACGCATCCAAATACGTGACCTTATGGTTAATATGTGAATCACGGACTGCACATATGCCGGATTTCACAGACCAATCACAGCGCAGAGGACGGGGATCCGAGCATCATAGTGATAAAAGGAGTCAATTATTTCCCGCAAAAATGTTTTTGGAAGATATACAATGTTTTTAGTCTTGTCCTCTACACTGTGGTTGGTCCTAGAAATCTGTTCACCGCCTGGTCCAACCATGGCCCCCATACACTTTAAGATTTTGATTGGCCATGCTAAAAGTGGCATGGAATAGCACAACTTAGCCAATAATTAATTATGCTTGTACTTTCAGCCAATTCTAAAATGTATTTAACATTTGTGTATGGACAGCTCAAATTCCCCCCCCCCCCTCCTTTTAATGACCTATCCATAGATTGGTGGGGTTCTGACACTTGGGACCCATAATCCAGCACCTAGAAAATAAATCCAAAAGTTCCATTTAGTTTTATACCAATGATCATTCCAAGTTGAAGGAGTTTTCCACCCTTAAAGGGGTTGTCCACCATCAGCAAACAATTGATATTGTTTGTGTTTTGAAAAAGTTTTCCAGTATATTTTCTGTATCAATTCCTCATTATGTTCTCAATCTTTGTTTGCTGTCATTCTTTAGGAAGCTTAATGGTTTACTTCCTGTGGATAAAATAAGGTCAATGATCATGTGATGTAACACAGGTGCACGGCTCATTATATCACAGGTAGTAATCAGAGATGTGCACCTGTGTGACATCACGTGACCATGGATCGGTGTTTCTCAATGAGGAATTGATACCGAAAGTATATTGGAAAATTGTATAACTTTTTATGGCATAAACAATATCATTTGCTGAAAGTGGACAACACCTTTTAATCTTAACAGCAGTGTAGATACTGTTTACTTCAACAGCAGCTTGTGTTCAGTTTCTAGCGCCGACTGCTACAGAGAACATAGCTGGACACTCCTTGCGGTGGTAGGAACAGCACATTAGCCCCTACTTAGTAGTTGTGCTTTAATTCAATCTCCTTTAAACTGATGTATTGGTATAAATGCTCTAGTACTTTGCAAGTCCAGGCCATACCAAGCTCCATCAGGTAAATGTGTCTGCATACATAAACAACCACAAACTGGAGCCAAGCTTTTGTTACTGTGTCCAGCTCTGTCCTTTTCCATTTACCCCCTGCAGGTATCTCTGCAGTATATGGTGATGGGGAGATGCAGACTATAATAGAGGGGCTGGGTGTGGGGTGAGGCTGATCTCAGCTCCTTAGTTCTCTATTGTATCTGGACATTAGCATTACTAAATGTTTTACCTTTATCATGTAAAGAGATTTATTTTTGGTTAAGTAAAACATGGCTCCTTCACCCCTGTCTATGGCAACTTGGCTGTATTGAAGTGAAGGGGGGGGGGGGGGGGCTGAGTGGAAGTAACACTCAATCTGTGAACAGGGGTAGTAGTGAAATCCAAGCATGTTGTAATTTTGGGTAAAATTGCTAATAGTAGTAGTACACCATCAGTGAATCCTTATGGTAGATTTCCTTTTAACATAGAGGAGTTGTGATGCCACATGATCCCCACCCCAACAGACAGGTATACTCCGCTCAGCATGTACGCTTCTTATTGACCTATAAGGGTGATGCCACACATGGCGTTTTGATCCCGTTTTTGGTCCCTTTTTGAAGCAGTCCGTTAAAAACCGCATGCGGTAAAAACACATGCGGTTTTTAAAAACCTCAGTTTTTTACCATTTTTAGTCAAGATAATTGGTAAAACCTGTCAAAAACGGATGCGTTTTCAAAAAATATGTTTTTAAAAAACCAGATGTGTATTTTAACGCATGCGTTTTTTAATGGACTGCTTAAAAACGGACCAAAAAACGGGTTCAAAACGCCATGTGTGGCATCACCGTAAGACTACACTGCTGCTCATCTCACTGTGAATAAAATAATAAGGGATATTAAAATCAACCTATAAGGCTCTCATTGACTCTCATCTTATGTGTACAATCATCGTGGAAGAGATAAACGTTTGACATTTTAATGTGATAACTTGATAATGACATACACAAACCTTGTTCTTTCCCATAAAGCAAGTGATTTCTCCATCATTACAGTCAACAAATTGGGAAATGATCTCCCTAGGAAGGTACATTCCCATTTGTGTAAGTTCACCTAGTTGTTATAGCTTGTAATAGCAAAGATTTGTCCATTGTTACATACTGGAGTTGGAGCTTGATTGCATTTGTGTCCCTTCCTGTTCTTGTTTTACATGTTGATCCTGAACCTGATGGAATATTATATATGTTCAAAATATATAATTACACCATTGCCTAACTGGGCAGGATCGAGCAGATACTGGGATTGTCTTGGCTAATGTGATATATAGGATCAGCTTCCTCCTCCTCATAGCTTGGGGCTACTTGGACTGGCAGCTGATCAAACTAAAAAAATAAATTATGTCCACTGGTGTATATCATCCTGGAAGTGTACGGTGGATGATCTATCCAGGGACTGCTCGTACACAGGATTAGGGTTCACACTGCTGCATGGAATCCAATACTTTTAAACGTAACGTGCGACCGATCCGTCCAAAATTACAGCGTGTCCAAGTCACAACTGTTTTTCATGTATTCCTCCTAGACATTTGTTTATGTGAATCCAAACCAGACTGATCTAAATTGGCAATGAAAAACAGAAAAAAGAGTCCACTTTTCATAGCATTGATTTGTCCTGTTTGCTGCTAGACGTCCCTTTCACTGGCTTCTTATTTCAGTGTCAGGACTCCCAGACGTCTGTTGGTTTAGGGTGTTTTTTTGTTTGTTTTTACTTTTTACCCTTTTTTTTTTTTGCACTCTGTAAGCGAATAACAGTACTTGGTAACTTGGTAAGTGCTTTTTAATGGTCTCCACCCCCTGAGCCATGATGGTAATTTGGAAGAGGGTTTCTAAAATAGTGCTGATGTTTAGGACAGTCCACCAATATGAGATTAGTGATGGTTTAATTCTTGTACTCTAGCTATTAAGCTTTATAAAGGTGCCCCTGTTACCGGCATAATGTATGGTGAGACAAACGCAAATATAAGTGGTGGTGCTAGGAGCAGGTGGCTGGAATAGAGTGGTGTCCAGTAGGGGGGGGTTGTAATTTTTTTTTTTTTTTTTTTTTTAGTTTTATTTGGATAAAAATAAAAACTTTTAAGTTGAGGACCCACAAGTCAGGATAGATGACAGCTATGAACGGAAATGTTCTGCAGCTTGTTGTATATAGGTATATATGTCTGTGTGAGTATATAATATGTACATGGAGTTATTGCCATTATACTGTGTTATGAGACCTCTCCTCGCGTTCCTGTGTGTGTATTACATACATGTGCTTCTTCCATGCTGCCATGACCCGGGACGTTATGAAACATCTCATATATATGTATATATAGATATTTTATATTTTTATTTATTGCCGGACCAGGGCATATATATATGTGTATATATAATATCTCCTCTATATCTATCCATCTATCGAGGTCTCCTCCAGCTCCTGTGTATAGGATTTGTCTATAGATTTCCTCCCATGATGCTCCGGGCTGTGGTGTAGTCTCCTCCAGTACTTGTGTATATATATGTATGTATAGATTTCCTCCCATGATGCCCCGGGCTGTGGTGTAGTCTCCTCCAGTACTTGTGTACATGTATATATGTATAGATTTCCTCCCATGATGCCCCGGGCTGTGGTGTAGTCTCCTCCAGTACTTGTGTACATGTATATATGTATAGATTTCCTCCCATGATGCCCCGGGCTGTGGTGTAGTCTCCTCCAGCTGCCGCTGACTGTTGTTGTCTGTGGCGGAAGTGTCGCCTGTCCTAGTATAAGGGGCCGGTTCTGGGCGGGACCTCAATTCGCTCCCGGATTGGTTGTGTGTTCATAAGCGGGCGGCATCTGATTGGCTCTGGCTGCCCGCACAGCTGAGATATATCCCGGGGGTCGGTTACACATCGGCAGTACACAGACCACCGATCCCGCCGGATCTCCCCCCTCCCCAGGAGCGACAGCGAGCCAGAGCCGTATCCATAACCCCAGAGCTGAGCTGCCGGGACACGGAGCGCTGTGCAGCCTGAGGTCAGGGGGTCCTCGCCAGGATGAAGGGGCTATGGCCGCTGTGTCGGGGGCTCCGGCTGCTGAATACACGTGGAAACCTCGGGAGGCAGCACCGGGCCGGGGTGTGCATGGCCACCGACGAACAGCAGGTAACTAGATCGCTCCATTCAGCCGATAACTGACCGATATGTAACTCAGGTGTATGGGGAGGGGGAGGGCGCTGGCTTCCGCATACCCCATACACACCTAGTCTATGGAGACGTCAGTACCGCATGCGACTTTACTGTCTAAAGTACCGTCACCATGTTATAGAGTCTAATATGCTAACCAGTATTGTATAGTGTCTCACCCCTGGGACCCCCACCCATCATAACATCTGGGGTCACAGATCTCCCCTTTAACTATCTGTGTGCCAATTATCCAGACTGCTACCTTTTCTGTAATCTCTGCTATCTGCAGTAAGATGGAGATCTGTTATTGGGGTCTTATGCTGCCCCATAACACATAGATGGGGTCACAGATGCTTTTTACGTGACCTTGTCCTGATCCTCTCAGTGCCCGGTCATCCATGTGATGGACATCATTGACTGTAAGGGGCTCTGACATCCTACTATGCAGTTTGATAACCTATACACCAGGTCTCTATTGGATCCCATTATTTTGCTCTTCTATATTTTCTTGTCTTTTTTTTTTTCTTTTTTGCTCCTTATTTCTGTTACTGCTCCTGTGTGTGTGAGTGTAGTTTTAGCCTAAAATAGCCATTAGCCGTGTGTTTTAGTGAATATTCTCCTCCATATACACATGCACACCTGGCTCAGCCAGACACAACATCTTTTCTAATCCTTGAGCTACTGTCAGACCGTCCTGTCTCCTCTGGCAGAGACTTATCTTTACGGAAACAAAAGGATCAGATGGTTAAAAACTAACTAATAAATCCTTATCTCTGTCGGTGTTGGGGGACCCCATGTACAATAAGATGGTCTGCATAGATCTAATGTGTGTGTCTGAGCATCTCAGTGATCTATGATGGGAGTCCCTGCTTCCCTGCTGTGATCATGATTACATATCACTAAGATGTTGACAGTCCCTGTCCTCTGGACACAGCATCGTCCATGATAATGTGAATCTGTCCTGCACATATCTTATTTCTGGTAATTTAAAGGAAATGATGTATGTTTTATGCTTTGTCCTTTTATGTTAAAAATAACTGAACCCATAGGGGAAAGACTAAGCAATGATTTAGTTGCCAACACAGAGGCTTTCCACCTTTTAACATGATAATGACCTATTTGCGGCAAGGTCATCAGCATCAGATGGGTGGGGGGCAGACACTCAGACCCCCGCTGTGCCTTCATCACAGAGGCTGGAGCCAGGGGCACAGTTCTGTTATGTGTGTAGTGAATATTTAGGATATGTTGCGTTTGTCTATGACCTAATTTATAGTGTAACCGTTGTAGTCGATGATGCTAGACGATCCTATAGGCAATAGGGATACTTGGGGTCATATTTTCCATCTCCTAGTAAGCAACGGCTGAGGCTGTATCCTGGTCAGACATCTCTTCACTCCCACCGTACTGCGCTTATGTAATCCCAGTAACGTGACATCAGCAACATCAACCTGTCACAGTCACTCACCATCTTATTCCTCTTTCTGGTAGGTCACATTGCATTAGTGTTTAGTTGGTAGAAAAGATTTTCTAGCAAGTTGAATCCATTTTTTTTTTATTTAAAATTATTTAAAAACTATATACCGGGCTGTATCATAATGGAGACCAGACACGGTCCAGTGTCAATATATAGCAAGTAAATAGATAAGGAGCATGCAGTGTATGTAATTGTATGTAAATCTGTGTGGCAGGGTCATCAATGAACTGGAAACCATCCCCCACCAGCCAGGGAGTGATTCACAGGCTTCTCTGTATACATGTATCCTCTGTAGGTAATTGGTGGGGGCAGGGTACTGCTTTTTTTGTTACAGAAATGGTGTTAGTTGCAAATGTGAATCTATCTGGGTGAAAATACAACACAAGCAGCATGCTGCATGTTATAGAGCAGGAGAATCTTAGCACATATATAGGTAATGGGCAAAACTACAAATACTGTTTAAGCCAAGGCCCCTAATTTTACCTAAAAAATGATGGGAAACCTATTGACTCGAGTATAAACCTAGGATGGGAAAAGCATTGGTCACATCCTCCCCCAGATTATAGTTAGCTAGTGCCCTGCCCCCCCCCCCCCCCAGTATATAGCCAACCAGCCCCTTAGTATATAGCCAGTCAGTCCCATAATATATAGCTGGCTAGGCCACTAGTATATAGTCAGCCACTTGCCCCCTAGTATATAGCCAGCCAGCCCCCTGTATATAGTCGGCCTCTTGCCCCCTAGTATATAGCTAGCCATACCCCTGCCCAGCACAGAAAAATAATAAACTCTGTACTCACCTTTCCAATGCCAATCCCCGGTCGCAGGTCCACTACTTGATCCAGTCTGCCGACAGGTCTGTGTGCGCATGCGGATGTCATAGCCTATGTGCCGCTAGTGGGCAGGGATCAGGTAGTGGACCTTCTGGGGTGCGTTGGAAAAGTGAGTACAGAATTAATTTTATTTATATACCCGAGTATATACTGTAACTTATGATTCCTTCAATAAAATCTCCATATATCCACAGTAACTCGTCAGGTATGTTCATAAGGATAATGAAATAGTCAAACTATTATGCACCCTAAGGCACAAATCGCCCGTCATATACAACCTGATCAGACATTTATCAAATGGAAGGGACTATTGTTGTGGGATAACCCCTATAAGGTCTATACTGTTACCTTAACTTTCTATGTATATCAGGGTTCTTTACTTTCCTCTCATTATCCGGGGATTTTCCTAATTAGCCATTAGATCTTCCTGTGTAATTGGATTGAGTCATCTTATTGTCCTGATGATCTTTCCTGTAGAGATTAGGAGATCACAGCAGATAGGGGATGGCTTAATTGTTGGGAAAAAAAAACTCTGGTAACAAGATCTGAGAATTTACAGATAAAAATAAGCTACATAGGCTGAGGGTGGCCATACACAAACGCTTAATTGGTGTGGTCTATGGGGAGACCCCTTTACCTACCTAACCCCGGGATAGGGAATGCATGTGTGATTCTCTGGGGAAGAAAAGGGAAATGCAAGTCCACTAAGGTGCTCCTTCAAAGGGGTGTCCCAAGTTTTTTGTGGATAAGGGATAACAAGCTGAATGGGGAGGGTTTAATTGTTGGGATCCCCACTGATCAAGAAAATGTGTCCCCCAGCGATCTGAATAACGTGTGTACCATCGCTGCATCCTGACGCTTCATTCAATTGTTTGGGAGTGTTGGAAATGACTCTTTCATAGAAAGTGAATGGGAATGCTGGAGATACCCGGAGTCCCCCATTCCCTGTCCCAGTCAGCAGTTGGACACCCACAGATCTACTTGTTATCCTTAAAGGACATCTACCACCAGGATGAAGGATTGTAAACCAAGCACACCATATAGTGTTGCGAGCCCCTCTGGCAGGATCTGCTCCTCTTTAAGCTTCATGTGCCCTTGTTTTCAAAAACCAGTAAAGGCTTTAAAACATGCAAACAAGCCTCAGGGGCTCTGGCTCTATTGACATATATGGAACCTAGAGCCCCTCAGAATCATTTGCATAATTTAAAAAGCCTGTGGCACACACCAGTTTGTCAGTGTGCTTGGTTTATAATCCTTCATCCTGGTGGTGGATGTCCTTTAATCCACGTGTTCTCAGTGGAGCATGTGTACCATTACCCCATTCTCACGGGGACCTTTGGGTGGATAACCTATGGTGACTGTTCCCTTCAGATGTAGCAGATATAAGGGTCTTCCTGACTATTTTGATCCCAGGGAGTAAAATTATTGATAGAAATTTCTGAAAGAGGATTTCTCCCGACTTGTCCAGGACACCTGCACGCTCGGCTGAGCAGAGTGTGCATGTCTATGGGGGAGTTGTCATTTGAAGAAGCTATTTTATCAGGTGGATGTCCAGATTGCTGATAGTCTGTGCCCATAGGAGTGGTGTTCCTTATTCTTATGGTTACACACATGCATCGCCTTCAGCCGTATCTTCCCAGGAAACCGGCAATTTATAGACCTGACAGGAACACGACTCGTTTCCCATCTATTTATATCCTCCGTCTCTATATATACACTGGGAGCCCGTGACCTCGTCACATTACATGACCTTTGCCCCGGCCCTGGCCTGTAATGCTGAGCATGAAGGATATGTGTGACATTGGAGCCACACGCCTGTTTCTAGCACCCACAGACCTTCCTTGTTCATCTGAGGTAATGGCTGCCATTGTTGTGACAAGTCGACTCCACCAGTTTCCTATTAGACGTCTCATGTTTCTTTCCATAGAACAAAAGTATATTGTGTGTGTGTGTTTACCGGGGTCTAAAGGTTTGTAGGTGTAAAGAATAGCCTGGAATGTCTGGTTTCATTTAAGGGATTGGCCAAAATCGAGGGGGGGAGAATGTTGTTATTCTTTTTTACCTTAAAGGTGTTTGCCATATTTTACCCCACTAATCTACCAGCCCCCTCAAGTAGGGTATCAAATGTCCATTTCAGAATTCCCTCTTTTATGTGACATTTCCGCTGTTTACATATAAAAAAAAAAAAACCCTCCAAAGTCATGGGAAAATGAGCAGAAAAGAGTCATATTTTGCTTGACATGAGTCAAGTTTAGAGGCTGCATTTGAAGTGTCACTTCAAATCTTTGGTTCTATGGCACCAGGAAAGATGTTTGGTGGTAATGTTATAGACAAGAATCTCTTCTTTCAAATTGCAACAGGATTGTGGTTCTGTAAAGCAACGCAACGAGAGATAAGGACAGTATCTGTTTGATGGACTGGCCACAGTGTCTTGGACAAGACTCTGGGCATCGTGGTGATATACTAGGAGTCCCTTCTTCCCTACTGTAATCATGGTACTATGGCACTACTGTTTGGTGGGGAATAAGGGACTCCTTGCATCCTATATCCCGTTTTTCATGAACCAACCAGTGTCATGTGCTGGTGGCCTTAGACTTATGTTCTTAACCTGTACCATATTCATGCAGGTTGGCACATGTCACAGGAGTTTAAAAGGGGTTTTCTGGAGCCAGGTCATCAATATCACATTAGTGAGGGTCTTGCAACTAGCGCCCCATAATTCATGGGGGAAGGGGGGGGGGGTAAAGCCTCCCACTGATAACATATTGATGCCTGATCCTATGGATTGATTATCAATCTTCTAATCCCAGAATATCCATATCTTGGCGGAGGAAGGGTGGGACGCTGAGCCTGGAGACGTTACGCTGTAGGCTTTGGGTCAGAGCGGATGAGTCTGGTTTATCTCAGTAATTATATTGGGAGAGGCCGATCCTATCAGATGCTATAATTACAATGTGTACATGTTTGTTACCAGGGTATCTCTGTTATTATATGATTATGTTCGTGTCTAGTATATATTGGTGGAAATTACATAGTATTACTAGATTGCTCCAAGTACAAGGTATCAGTATACTGAAACATTATGTTCCTGGGATGTTACACTGGGCACTGACCATAGGAACTCCCTGGTATAGATCCCCAGGAAGGTTCTGGGAAATGTAACGGGACTGACACATCTGCAGACAAGTGACGGATGGACGGTCATTGATCTGAACTGTAAAACTCCCATTTAGTCAGCTCCATTGACCTGTGACTGCTGGCCGGATCCTTCCGCATCAGAGAACAGGAGGAGTGGGAGAGGGGAGAGCTAATAATAACCGGCATGGGGGTATAAGATGGAGAAGAATTCTCATTGAGAGCGTCATAAACAACTAAGATGAAATCCTTTTGTATTGATGAGGTTCATGAGTCACATTGCAGATATGGAACATATAGAGCATCATGTCTATACCCTAATGTGCGCTTTGTGTACAAAAATATTGGGACATTTAATACTGTAAAATAATACACTTTCTGTATAAATTCCTCATGGCTGTCTAGATCTCTGCTTGCTGTTATTCAACATGAAGCTTCATTGTTTACTCCTTGTGGATATAAGCTGCTCCCTGGTCATGTGATGCCACACAGGTGCACGGCTCGATATATCACAGAAAGTGATGAGAGCTTTGTACAGCCGTGCACCTGTGTAACATCACATGCCCAGGGATATAACTAACTGTTCACCTGTAATATCACATGACCAGGGATATAACGAGACCTGCACCTGTGTGACATCACATGACCAGGGATATAACGAGGCCTGCACCTGCTTGATAGCACATGACAAGGGATATAACGAGCCGTGCACCTGTGTGATAGCATATGGCCAGGGATATAACGAGCCATGCACCTGTGTGATAGCACATGACCAGGGATATAATGAGACATGCACCTGTGTGATAGCACATGACCAGGGATATAATGAGACATGCACCTGTGTGATAGCACATGGCCAGGGATATAATGAGACATGCACCTGTGTGATAGCACATGACCAGGGATATAACAAGCCCTGCACCTGTGTGATAGCACATGACCATGGATTGGCTTTTACCCACAGGGAGTAAATAATACAGCAACAAAACAGCAAGCAGAGACCTAGAAACAGGGAGGAATTGATAAAGAAAATTGAATAACTTTAATGTATAACAATTGCTCATTTGCTAAAAGTAGACGACCCTTTTAAATATGGAGTTATGTCATTATTTTCTCAGGCAGGAAATAATTTTTGTGTCCTGAAGGCAGAACTTGGCTGCAGCATGTGAGGGGTTAGATTAGCAGCAGCAAAGCTGGCATGTAATACTAAGTTGTTCTGCCGCAGCCTTCACTTATGGCATCTACATGTCGCCCCCTTCAGTGCACAATGTACCGATTGTCCTTTTCTTTTCAGTCGGGCTTCCAGCCATCTTTCGGACTTCTCTTTGACATTGATGGAGTCCTCGTCCGTGGAAAGACCCCAATCCCTGCTGCAAGAAAAGCCTTTCAGAAGTTGGTGAACAGCCAAGGCCAGTTCCTGGTGCCAGTCGTTTTTGTTACGAATGCTGGAAACTGCCTCCGTCAGACCAAAGCCAATCAGCTGTCGGACATCCTCGGCGTGCCGGTAAGTGGACAGGATTCGGTATCTTATTGTACATCAATGTATGTGATGAGGACCGCAAATACACAAGCAAGTTTGTTCCAACAAACTAAGGCCTCGTGCACACTACCTTATGGGTGAACCTGATCTCGCTGCCCTATAGACGTCTATGGCACCAGGTCACGGTTTGGTCAGCACACGCTGTCTCACCGCAACACGACTGAGCTGAAAATATAGGATATGTCCTATACTTTGCCGTATCATGGGGCCAGCTGCTCGCTCAATAGATAGGAGAAGATGTGAGGAGCACTTACCCCTCCTGCCTCCTGCATGCTTGAGCAGAACTCAAGGTAGAACTTCTAAATGAAACCCAACACACACAGACCATTTAAGTTAGAGAGCGGTGACTGGGGTCGGACTGCGATTACCAGGCTGTACACTGGCTGGATTTCATGGGTCCGAGCTCAGCGCAGAGAGCGGGACTCCAAGCATCATAATGATATATAATACAAAGAGTCCCTGCTTCCCTGCACAATGGCAGCACCGAACTATAATCATATGGTTGCATAAATCCCTGCGATGCATCATCTGCACTGTGGTTGGTTCTTGAAATCCAGTCGGCGCACTGCCCAGGATTCACGAGACGCAACATGGTCATGTGGCTCGGCCTAAATCTCACATACACGTGGAGCAAGTTTATAGGAACAAACTTTCTTGTCCTAACTGTGCATTCAGACACCCGTTATGGGGGGCTGTGGTCTGGTCCTATTTATGACCTGATCCCGGCACACGTAGACTTCCATGGCTCCCGGTGACGGTGCGGTGAGCACTCGTTGTATCACTGCACCATCACCGAGTCGGGTGGCCGCGCCACAAAATATGGGACTTGCCCCATATTTTAGCAGATTTGCAGCCACTCGTCTACCTATAGAGGGTGGAGGGGTAAAGAGTGCTCACCCCTCCCACAGCTTCCTCCCGCACCCTGAGCTCACCCGGGATCTGGTCCGGACAAGCACACGGCCGCCTAATATGAAGCTCAGACCTGCGCCGCTATATAACCTACAACCCATATGGTGTCCATGCTCATGCCTATTTTCTCCCATTCCACAGATTTCCCAGGATCAGGTGATGATGTCACACAGTCCCCTGCGCATCTTCAGACAGTATCACAATAAGTGCGTCTTGGTATCTGGACAAGGACCGGTTCTGGATATCGCTAAATAGTATCCTTTTCCTATTGAGTCTCTACAACATATGAGAAATTGGTTATTTACAAGAGGGCTATGGGCAGATATTTACTTGGAGAAATTTGGGAGACTATTGTGGATTTTCTTGTGCGTCTTTACAACCTAATTTAGTTAACGTCACAAATTGACCTCCTTTAAGGGATGAAGGGGGTTGTCATCTGTTGACCCATGGATCAGCATTAGGGTGTAAAATGTAGATTACTGGGGATTGAGAACATTCGTTGTAGATTTCTTGGGAAAAATTGTGCTTTCCATATCTTAAGCTTTTTGTCTAGTAAATATTTACACAGCCTAGTAAATTCCAGCTGTAATTGTCTTGAGGCGAAGTCAAACGATTTCCGTGGTATAATAGGTCAAGGTTCAAGACTTTGTAAACCGACCCTTGTAAAGTGCTGCTTCCAAAGGGGAAGTGTACAAGTAGTTATGGCCATAAAGCCCTGTAGATTGTGTTGGGTATTGGCCCTGGGGATCAGTGTAACCATACCTTTGTGTGCGTTATTAGCAGCAGGACTGTGGGGAATAATGTATTGATATTGCAGGATTGTAGCTGGACTTGGAGCACTGGGAGGTGACCTAACACTACTGTGTTCTTGGATCAATGCATTCAAACTGCCCCCCAGCTCCTTTTCTCAAGATTGTGGTGGGGGCTGTCCTGTGCTCACTGAAGAGATCTCACTCAGGATTGCAGCAAGTCCAGCTACAATCATGGAATATAAGTGCCTTTTTCACAGTCCTGCTCCTACTAACAGGAGCGACCAGCTACTATTTTCTTTGTCAGTGCTGACTGCAGAAAATATAGAGCTGCGGCATCTGTCCAGCGCATGCCGAGTGCTCACTGCTTCTCCATTCAGATGCAAATGTGAGCTCAATGAAGAGATATTTTCCCTGTGAGCATTTCATCAACCACCGTGATCTTCCAGGAAATCGCTACTCCAAGGGAATGAATAGCTTCCTAATAACTTCTCATTATTTTTAGCAACATACTGTCAGTCAGTAGAGTCTGCCAGCAAAAAAAAAAAAACATGACGAGGCAAGTATTTAGGCCGTTCCCTGCTGTTTGGGAGACAAAATATTTCCCTTCTAGGAAAAATTCTGAAATATTCAATTCTTGGGTATCTGGATTGTTCAGTGCCCTGGAAATGATTACTTTGTCTTATCTCGCCAAATGGAGAAGTTACAAAGGAAAAAAAATAATTCTAGGGAAAAACAGAGAAACGGTTCCAAAATTGGTGAAAGAGAGTTTTTAATGGGTGCTCTGCTTATTGATAGGTGGTCAGTTTAAGAGCAGCGGGGGTCCGATGGTTGCTCCCTCCATTGAACTGCTGCCCTGTACAATCACTTTAATGTTGTATTCGCATATATATTTTCCTTAACCGATGGCTCAGTTTAGGGTTTTCGAATCCTATTACAATAGACTCTGTGCGAGAGTCTTACCCTTTTTTGGATATGGTGGACCATACCCGAAGACCTAGGATTCTGGTAAGTGTTTTGTGTGTGTTTATATGTGTCTATATTATATTTTACTATTAAATATGTCATTTTACATAGGATATATTAAAGGGAACCTGTCACCAGGGACCTCATTTTCACTAAAGACAGGTTACAGAAGCCCATTACACCTGCATTGCACATATGTCTTTCTGCTTTCTCCAAGCATTTGCATAACAATATTATTGTGTGTTTTAACTTACCTTGCACCCTGACAGAATCCTCTGTGTAGTCCCAGGGGTTGGGCTTTGGTTTGGATGCATTTAAAAAATGCGACTTGTCTGTGCTGCTCACTCCTCAGCTCTCAGTCCCCGCCTTTTTGCTGCTGTATAGCTTCTCCCTCCCCCACTGATGTCAGCTCACCAGGCTGTGACTTCTGTTCCTGTGAACGGGCACAAAGTGGGGGCTTGGAGATGAAGAATGTGCAGCACAGACACTTCACGTGTTGTTTTTTGAAATACATGCAAACCAAAGCCCAACCCCTGGGACTACACAGATGATTCTGTCAGGATGCAAGGTATGTTACAACACACAATTATATTGTAATGCAAATTCTTAGAGAAGACAGAAAGGCAGATTTGCACAGCAGTTTTGATGAGCTTTGTAAACCTGCCTTTGGTGAAAATGAGGTCCCAGGTGACAGGTTCCCTTTAATTGTGGGTGGTAACAACGGAATCCTACCTGCTGTCTGACGTCTGTGCATACACCATAGAGATGTTAGGACTGGACATCCCTGTGTGTATACATATTGTTGTGTTTTACGCGTCGCTGTGACCTACTGCCGGTACCAGCTGGAGCGTCCTCGTCAGACATCACTCCGTCCTCTCGCTGTGTGATCTTTACTTTAGTCATAAAACCAGTTAAGTTTAACTTCTATAAAAGTTTATTAACCTGTAACCAGTACGGGAGAAGTTTACGATAAAATTCAATTTTGTTTTGTCATTGACAGCCGTCTGCAGCCGTGGATCTCCCCAAAATAGAAGGTACGTTTATATCTGCTGACGTATAAATGTAAAAGATACACAGGTCAAGATGACATATACAACATTGGGTCGTTGGCCAATCCCCAGAAATGTAAAGGTTTTGGAGAGCTAGGCAGACTGACCAGAAATGTGACAAGTGGCGGACACCCAAAAAGAAACGCAGCCCCCCCCCTTTATTCACCTCCTTTAAAGTGTAAACATGTTATGCCACCATTTAATGTATTTTTTTAATGAATAGTGCAAGTAATAGTAGCAAACTCTGTAATATATATATATTTTTTAAAGGAAAATCCTTAGTTGACCTATTTATTTTCTTCCTGCACTTAGTAGAATATATAAATCTGCTTTCCCTCCCAAACTTATACTGACAGCTGATAAATAAAGAGAAACTGATGAAGCTTCCCATGACTGAACTCCTTACAGTCAATCACTTGGTAGACTTACAGAGCTATCAAATAAAGTATCTAGGTCTATAAGGTGTTAAGCTTTAGCAGCCTCTCCACATCAGTCTGCTCTGTAAGGAATTTGTAAAACCTTTCAAAAGGACTTGGTCACTTTTTGTAATAAAGTTTACTGATTTCTGAATTAAAAAGAAATAAAGGAGTCAACAGGAACAGTGAATTATTGAGGCCGTATTCACTCGACCGTAGGGGGGGAGGGGGGCGTTTATACGGCTGCCGTATATATGTCCCCCATAGGCTGGCAATGGCTGCACGGCGCAGGACGGTGCGGCACACATGTTTAGTTCAGTGATTTTGGTCTGGTAAATGCACAGGGAGCAAGTTTGTCAGAACTCACTCATGGGCAACAGGCCTAAAAACACCATCAGGTGATACTGAAACCCATTATAGTTAGGTTTAGTATTCCGAAGTTAAAGGAACACCCGAGTCAAAGCTTATTCATTGAGTAATGCAGGGCCTAAAGGGAGGAGCAGGGTTCATCAGCTTTTACTGGAGTGTTCCTTTAAATGAAATCTACCACCAGGATGAAGGATTGTAAACCCAGCACAGTGAGATACTGGTGTTTGCCCCCTCTTGCAAGATCTGCTCTGATTTTAGCTTCTTTTGCCCTTGTTTAAAAAATAAAAATGCTTTCGAAATTATGCAAATGAGCCTGAGGGGGTCCGGACTCCAAAGGGGTTGATGAAGCCTGGAGCCCCTCAGGCTAATTTGCATAACGTTCAAAGCCTTTTTATTTCTTAAAAACCAGGACCTTAAAATCTAAAATAAGGGCGAGAGGACACACACACCAGTATGTCAGTATGTTTGGTTTACACTCCTTCATCCTGGTGGTAGATGCCCTTTAAGGGGCTTCCACCAATTTTGTGATCTGGTTTTGTGGATATCCGTCCATTCAGCACAGAGAGCAGTGGTAAAGTAGGTCACTAATCCTATGGTGTTCTGTCGGTGTCGCCCAAATGCTTCTCACTGTGATGTGTAAAACCTGATAAACCATTAATAATGGATGAGCACTGAGCTTATTGTAATAAAGTGACTTGTACTTTCAGCTGTCATCCTGTTTGGAGAACCCATTAGATGGGAAACCAATCTTCAGATCATTATTGATGTGTTACTGACTGATGGTCGCCCCGCGAATCCTCATCGATCTGCCAACTATCCACACATCCCTCTACTGGCCTGTAACATGGATCTGATGTGGATGGCTGAGGCCCGCTCCCCCAGGTAAGAGTTTGCTAATTTTTTTTTTTTTTTTTTAAAGTCATGTGAAAATGAGCAGAGAAGAGTCAAATTTGCCAGATAAGTGAAGTTCAGAAGATGCAGGGGAAGTTCCATAGTACCTAAAAATGCTTTTGGTGTCATATTCAAGATAAGAATCGTCTCTTCCAAATTCAGTGGTTTTGTGAGCTACAGAACCAGAGTTGCAGACAGTTTTAAAAAAAGCTAGAAGTTAGATATTTTTCCGAGGCTCACATTTCCAACTGTATTTCTGGGTCTGTAGATAATAGAACCACAAGCCCCAACCATGTAGCTAGGTAATATAGAACTGCAGATGGTGGCATCTGAAGTGACACCCTACCCTGCAGGCTCTAAACTTGACTCATCTCAGGTAATACAAGACTCCTCTCTACATTTCTCTGACAATGGAGAGGATTCTTTACATTTTTTTTTAGGTCTACGGGTGGGATTTCACATTAAAGAGGGAATTCTAGAATGTCATACCCATACCTGTTAGTTTCATGGGGTACAATACAGAGAGGTGTCTGTATGTCCCTGCTCCATTCACATGGCACGGTGGCTCAGTGGTTAGCACTGGGTTCAAGTCCCACCCAGGTCAACATCTGCAAAGAGTTTGTATGTTCGCTCCGTGTTTGTGTAGGTTTCCTCCCGGTCCTCCAGTTTCCTCCCACACTCCGAAACATACTGTCACGTTGTTTAGATCATGAGTCCCATGGGGACAGAGACCAATTTGACATGCGCTGTGCGCTATATAAATAAAGACTTCTTATGACCCATCTGTTCTCATCTTCAGGTCCATATCCACTATTCTGTGCATAGCGGTTAATTGCCATTTCTGGGAAAACCCCTTTAAGCATATAATAAAAATAAATGACCATATATAATTATAAATTCAGCTTCTCTTCTGCCTCCCACCATTTGATGCTGATGATATTCGTGTTTATTGCAGGTTCGGCCACGGCATCTTCATGGTTTGCTTAGAGAACATCTATAAGAAGATTACAGGAAAGGAGCTGAAATACGAGGCTTTGATGGGGAAACCCAGTGAGGTGACTTATCAGTATGCGGAATACCTCATCCGGTCCATAGCAGCGGGGATGCAGCTGAATAAACCCGTCAAGACTCTTTATGCTATAGGGTAAGTGACTATATGCTATATGGCTATTCAGTCTAGGTAGTCCACCGGGTCCAACACTGAGCAGTTTTGGATGAATCTGTGGCTGGCACACTGTCATGATGGATAATATTTTTCATGATTATTGAGATGGGTAAATTTAATGAGAAATTCAATTCCGCACTCATCAGAAATCCCTTGTGATCCATGGTCCTAAAGTTCTGAGAGGTTGTGAAAAAAAGTCACCGATCTCTTAGAGCAGCCACCAACTTCCTGGAGGCTCTCAACATGACTCTGAGCTACTTTTTGAGAAAATCCCGGTTTTGGCCGAAATTTTGCCACATTAGACTATGTGCTATGCTGCAAAGGTCTCCAGGTCATCAGAGCCCCATTTCTCTTCTGAAGGCCATGCTCTTGGGTCCCCTGAGGCTCTGTGGCGAGACAGAGAGATTGTGAAAGCCATGACAAACCACTGGACTCATTGTCAGCGTGACTTTGCATCTTAGCAGAGATTTTGGTGTGGTTTGGAAGAAGGGCCAGCAGCTCCAGAAGGTTCGGCATGGCTTCCACGTCCTCCCAGTTCGGACCGATTCAGTATTGAATCTAATTTGTGAGAAATTTGTGAATAACTTGCGCTTTCCCTGATTTGTATTCCCGTAGAGACAACCTAATGACTGACATCTATGGTGCTAACCTCTACAACCGCTACCTTCAGAATAGGAACTCTGTAAAAGGCTCCACGGCATTGGTACAAGCGAGCTCTGGAGCCCGAGTCACCACAGTGTCTCAGGAGGACGACTCTCCCTGGGAAAGTGAGCTCTCCTTCCCCGGCGCTACTCAGTGCAAGTCAGTCCTAGTCTGCACCGGGATCTACAACCCTCACGCCGAAGTGCCTGCCGACCCCTCACAGTCCGTTACTGAAACAGTATTTCACGGTCATCGGGATTTCAGGATCGATCCCGCCCTGGTAGAACCGGGTCACATTGTCCCGGATGTTGATGCTGCTGTTGACCTGATCTTCCAACTAGAAACCTTTGTGCCAAAAACCGACAATAGGACTTAATGGAGAATTCTATATAGATCTATATATAAATTCTATGGTATCAGGATATAGCCCATTTTAACCTCAGACCTTCCTGACGTTTGTTATTTTGCTGCACTTTACCTTCATCTCTGTCCTTTTACATCTTTTACCCTTTTATTATATAGACATGTTTTAAGATTTCTTAGACTATTTATACTGTTTGCTCCGAGACTATGGAGTAAGCTACCAGAACACGGCTTCTGGGTATGATAGAAATAAGTTGAGCCTCTCTTCACATTTGTGTAACATATTATTAGTGGTTTTATTCGGTTATATCATCTATATACCTTGTGACTTAGGGCTGGTTACATGGAAGATATTCACTTGTTCTGCTGCCTGGTATGTGCTGGTTACAGAAGAACGTTTGCTTTATTGGGGTACAAACGACGGATCCGCGGTCCGTGCGTCCACTCACACGCCAAAGTCCTTAGAAAAGACTGCGGCAAACTCGGCTCACATGTGGGGCTGTGGAAACCATATGCTGAAAGTATATGGATAAAACGGTTTGTGTACATTGTCCTCAGTCATTGCGGACACTATAGAGGGCAGATTAGTAACCCTGTCTCTTCCCTGTATCCCCGAATACTAGGAGGACCTTCACTTCCCACATCCATTCTGTCCGCCCTTTTATTCTGCTGCTGAGTGTATTAGGGAAAGTTGACTTCTCTAGTATAATGTAAGCACGTGTATCTAAAATAAAAGGAACAACATTGCATATAGTCTAGTACTGTATATGTATATAGCTCCTATGCTCCCTGCATATAGTCTAGTACTGTATATGTATATAGCTCCTATGCTCCCTGCATATAGTCTAGTACTGTATATGTATATAGCTCCTATGCTCCCTGCATATAGTCTAGTACTGTATATGTATATAGCTCCTATGCTCCCTGCATATAGTCTAGTACTGTATACGTATATAGCTCCTATGCTCCCTGCTTGTAGGCTGCAAACTTTAGTTTGGTCTAATCACATAGTCATGTGTTCCTCCCTTCCATGAGGGTAAGTAAGGAGGCCGAGGAATATTTCCATGGTGGATGTTGCCTAAACTAGCAGTATAATATGCAGATTGTGCTCCGAATCTGCAGCTAACCCCCCCCCCCCCCCCCCCCCATACATTAAAGCGCATCTACCACCAGGATGAAAGACTGTATGCAAATGAGCTTGAGGGACTCCAGGCTCCATTAGCACCTATGGGACCTAGAGCCCCTCAGCCTAATTTGCATACAGTTCTTCATCCTTTAAGCCGGTTTAGTCTGACAAACTATCTCCATGCGCATGTGGGATTTACAGGACCGAACCTAGAGTCACTGAACTGAACTCATCAAATACTTTCACGTTCAGCCTGCTACATCCTGGACATAGAGCTAGTTTGTTGGACCAAATTGCTTGCAGGCAATTGGCTTTGACAGGGTTACATTTCGTAAATGTAATGTGCATCCACGTATATATAATAAATATATATACTGCTGTGGTGAGGTTTGATCCCTAAGCCACAGCTCAGTCCTATTCAAGCGAATGGGACCGAGCTGCAATACCATTTCCAGCCACTGTACTATGTAGAGCAGTGTGCTTGGTCGGAAGCGATCCGACCGCAGGAGGAGTCATAGGAGCTGTATACACACAACCTGTATTATGTGTACTGAAGACTATTTGCAAGTTACTTCATTTTTAGACACAGGTGAGTGTCACATGGACTCAGCATTCCCATTCCTTGTACAAATCTCCCCGGCACATGGGATCCGCATAGTGAGTAGTCGTAGCCGTGTCATACAGCCCTGAGGTTAATTATGCACAAACACACCGGGTGCCTACACAAACTCCAGTCCCGGGGTCACCGGTGTACAAGAAATCGCGCTGCTGGATATCTTTTTACTGTTTTTAGGACCTATAAGAGGCGTCTTTTCCCTAAAGTCTCGGTGCAATATTTTGCTGTTTTTATAGAACATTTCCACTATTTTTAATGGGCATTTTAAAATGATATTAAAACTTGTCATTTTCTACTGTATTACTGAGGAGCGATGGGCGAGGGGCGCCCGCCATGTGACTTGAATAGTTTTTGTTGCCTGCCTTTGTTCTCTGCATGTTGCTGTATACATCATGGATCCTGCAAAAAATTTTTTTTTTTATTTATGAGTCTGTTACAGAATATTTTTTTTCCCTACATACAGTTATAATAAAGTTGTCTCGCATCACAAACTACCGGTAGTGAGTGTTATATTATTTTTTTTTTCTCTTTCTTCCACAATGTGGGTATAGGATTGTCATAGATCCCATATACTACAATGCTATAAAGACGCAGGTAATATGTAATGGCCCAGATTTACTGTTACTGATGTGCAGAGTGCGGCCAATACAATAATATGGCGCACTCAGTTTAACAGGCGTGTAACATAATGTCGAACTTTCCAACATAAACGTGGCACCCTATAGGTCAGTGGTGGCGAACCTATGGCACGGGTGCCAGAGGTGGCACTCGGAGCCCTTTCTGTTGGCACCCAGCACAGAATTTACCAGGTAAGACTCAAGACTTCCTCCTGCTCTCCAAGACGCCAATAGGATTGAAACCTGTGATACAGCTGGGATCAATAGGTTACTGCTCAAATTGTCATGTTGGCACTTTGCAACATAAAAGTGGGTTTTGGTTGTAGTTTGGGCACTCTGTATCTAAAAGGTTCGCCATCACTGCTATAGGTGCACAATATTGTCACAGCGCACACGCTCCATAAATACATGTACTAGCAGTTTGCACATGGACTGTAAATTTTCCAAACTACACAGAATACTGGCGCAGGGACAATAGTAGGTCTGGGCCATTGTGTGCACTTACACTAGTGCTCCATGCACACAACAGTATAGGGGCCAGTGATACGTGACATGTCTTATGTGGTCGCTCAGCTTTCTATAGAGGGGAGGGGTGAGGAGCGCTCGCCTTTCCGCCCGCCGTGTGCTCTAGCACCAAAGCCTCATGAACACAACCGTATTCTTTGCACTTCGCACAACAGCCCCCTATTATGCAGGGCCGCGGTGCGTTTACTATGGCTGCAGTGCAAACTACATAAAGGTCCGATTCTCGCCCCCAATTTGCAATGCAGCCGTTTTATATTCCACAAACATTGGAAACATGGCCTGTTTGGCACCCATCATGCACTCACGTGTTCATGTGCATGACGCCTAACAGTGAATCCGTAAATATGGGCACTTTAAGGCATTTTGGTCCCAGTTTACACACAATATACCATTGATAGGAGTTAAGCAGCGTCATTCTGTAATTCTGCTGTTTGCACATTTTTAAAAGAAAATGTTTTGCGACTTTTAAGGCACCTGTATGGAAGTCAGTTGTACTTTGATTTGTGCCTAAAAACTCTGTCATTTGATCTAAATAGGAGGTGAACAAGGCAAAAATTAAAGAAAACATCTGCACACCGGCAAAACTTAACACCCATTGTCTTCTTCTCTTCCTGATCGCAACACATCCAAAGAGCTTCAATGTAAAAAAAAAATCCAATTCTATACTTACCTCTTCCTGCTCGCACGCACATACTATGGCATCACCTAGCTGCCGCATTGGTAGGATTGAGGTAAGTAAGGTTTTTTTTACATTGAAGCTCTTTGGCCACGTTGCATTACAATTTGGCAACTGACATGATAAATAACACTAGAAAAATGCTGGGATCCAGGAATTAGTAAATCAGAGGACAAAAACACACACAAAAAAAAAAGTCATTCTGTGGATCCTACACCCACAGGCTGAATCATCATTATCCTGTAAATCAGTCTGGATCAGACCTTGGCTCTTCCATAGTGAGTCATCTGCGTCCTCGGACATGTCCTGCAATATGTAAGGGGGGGGGGGCTTTGTGGACAGTACAGAACTTGGTCCCTTCTGGTACTTCAATCTTTTCTGCACTGCAATTCCAGTAATACATCCATCATTTCTTGCATATTTGCTTAATTTTCATTAATTCTCTTTATTGCCTAAAATTTTTTTATTTTATTTTTTTGCAGAATTTCATAAGAAAATTGTATTTATTTTAAAATAAAGAACAATGGGGTCTTCTGTGCATCATTGTAGTCCCTTATGGCCCCCATCACGGGGTTTAAAGAAAATCAATTATTATAAACCAGGGACACTTACTCATCGATCCAGACACCATGACTGTGGTAATTTTCTTATATTGGTTATACATTGCCTCCTTTTTTCTAAAATCAACTAGAAGGGGTAAAACCCCTCCGTGCTGAAGCTTCACAGGCTGCTACAATGCCTCCCTCTTCACTCCCTCAGCACTTCCCCTTCCCTCTGCCTGATGTACTCTAACTGCAGCAGTTTTAGCACACAGTGAGAGGACCTGTGTAACAGCCTGTGAAGCTGCAGGATAGAGAGGCTCTGGTAACACCCCGATGAGCCCTTCTGGCTCATTAGCATAATTGTAAAAGTTGATTTTAGAAGGAAGTAGGCCATGGATAACAGATATAAGAAGATGACCACAGTCATTGTGCCTGGATCTATGAGTAAGTGTCCCTGGTTTATCAGGATGGAATTCTTTCCTTTATTCAATTCCTATAAGGACAGAGATTTCTTGGAGAGGAAACTACAAGTAATACTATTTACCAATTTATAATCATTTCTACCCAAACTGGAAAGAAAAGGATAATCACACTTAACATGGATATCAAATATCAAACATTCGACATCAGAACCAAACGCATCCATTGAAAATTATTTATTTCAAATTTGCTGGTGATAAATATATTTATATTTAAAAAGAAAAGTAGTAAATAAAATCCTACGAAATAAGTCAAAAATCTTCTGAAATGTTAAATTCTTAAATGATTGAGACATTGCACATTTTTCCCAGTCTTGAAATGTTCTGTGGGTCAACCAACCAAAAGGTTATAAAAATTCAGGAATGACTAAGCAATAATAAGCCAGTTGTCTGTCGCGTAAGAATAAAATATCAATAAAATAGATTTTTTTTTTTCTTCAAGTTTTACAAATTTTAGAAAAACAAACTGCATAAAAAATGCAGATGGTCCTACATGTAGATGTCGTGGCCATTCGCCACATTTTTTAAGTATCACAAACATGGTTTCATGTTAGAGAATCATCTAGGGTTCTGACAATTCAGAACAATCCATAGACTACAAGGCATTTGGTGTGGTTAATATAGAAAGTTACAGTGCTCAGGTCTTTGGACCAAATGTGGAAAACCAGTTCCACGTTTTTTTTCCTGCTCTTGCCCCTCCCATTGTCATCGGAATCATGTTAAGTTTCAGGTAGTAGACCGCTCAGGGGGGAAAAAAAAAAAAAGTGTTAAAGAAACTTTGAGATTGCATGGAAGAGTTTTGTAGCCAGTGGTTCCAGTCTGAACTAGTGCCTCCCTATGTAAGAGGTAGCTCCCTGGCACTAATGCCTCTCCTAATGTGGCACAAGGGGTAGCTCCCTGGCATTAGTGCCCCTTCCAATGCCACAGGAGGTAGCTCTCTCGCACTAGACCCCCCTAATGTAACACAAGGGGAAGCTCCCTGGCACTAATTCCCCTTCCAATGCGACACAAGGGGTAGCTCCCTGGCACTAGTGTCCCTTCTAATGCCACAGGAGGTAGCTCTCTCACACTAGACCCCCCTAATGTAACACAAGAGGTAGCTCCCTGGCACTAGTGTCCCCTCTAATGCCACAGGAGGTAGCTCTCTCGCACTAGACCCCCCTAATGTAACACAAGAGGTAGCTCTCTGGCACTAGTGTCCCCCTAATATAACACAAGAGGTAGCTCCCTGGCACTAGTGCCCCTCCTAATGTGATACAAGAGGTAGCTCCCTGGCACTAGTGCCCCTCCTAATGTGATACAAGAGGTAGCTCCCTGACACTAGTGTCCCCCTAATGCGACACAAGGGGTAGCTCCCTGACACCATCCCCCACAGGGAGCACTAGCATTCCCCTAATGCAAAACAAGAAGTGGCTCCCAGGCTCACACCCACACGCCACTGGAGTTGTCTACTGTACTAATTGTAGGCGATTTCATGGAATTAAATACCTAATAGATATTAGAGAAAGAAAAAAAAAAAAGCGGTCATCAACAAGCGCAATTCCAGGAGTCTCCAGCCATGTCTTTGCTATCCAGTTTTATGCTGTCTGTGGACTTTTCACTGAAGACCGGCCCTCCGTGCCTCATCATCAGCTCGGTGGCCATCTTCACAAAAGCTTCCTCCACGTTACTGGAATCCTTGGCGGAGGTTTCAAAAGCGCTGATGATGTCATAATGTTTGGCCATGGTTTCAGCTTCTGAAAGGTGGACTTCACGTGCTTCATGCATGTCCGACTTGTTTCCTGAAGGGGGAGGATACGGGCGGTCAGTGTCTGATGATATATACAGCGGCTCTTATTTTATTCTCAAACATTTCCACCTGACAGAATCCGCACATACAAGGTCACCCACCAGGATTGTAAACCAAGCACTTACTGATGTCTGCCGCCCATCAAGATAATCTCTTATTTAAAGGGGATGTCCCACAAACAAAAGTTAGGCCCTATCCATGGGATATGGCCTAACTTTCTGATCAGTGGGGGTCTCAGTGATGAGACGCACTCAGATAACAAAAACGAGGGGTCCAATTACCTCCGTCGGACCGCTCGACGCTCTGTCAGACTAATGGAGCAGATGGCATCACTGAGACCCCCACCGATCAGAAAGCTAGACCCGATCCCGTGGATAGGGCCTAACTTTTATTTGTGAGAAAAACCCTTTAAGCATCTTATACCTTTATCGATTTTTTTTTTTTTTTTTTAAATATATACTTTGAAAATTATTTCAATAAGCCTGGGGGGGGGGGGGGAGCTCCAGGCTCCATATCTGTTAATTGAGCCCAGAGCCCCTTAGGCTCATTTGCATCATTTTTTTAAACTTTATTTTGGAAAAACAAGGTAAGAAGCCGCTAAAAGAGCAGATCCTGCCAGAGGGGGCGCACACCAGCATGTAAGTGAATGGTTTACAATCCTTCATCCTGATGGTAGATTTCTTTTAATGAGTTTATTTTAAGGAACTCCTTGTTCTGGTCTCTCAATTTAAAAGGGGTTCACCAACTTTATTCTCTAGAAATGCAGGGGGCTCCGGTATTAGACCCTAACCAGACATAAAATAATGGTATATTACCTCACTTTTGATGGGAATAACTGGTGAAAGACTGGACTTCAGAAACACTAATTTAAAGTGTAACTAAACAAACTTTCATAAAAGAATAGTGCAGGTGATAAGCGCAAGCTTCGTAGTATTAAAGAACCCCATTCTGGTGTCCTTTTTCCTTTGTCTTTCTTCCTTATGTAAGAAGTTGGTATAAATCAGATTTATTTCCCGTATCCACTGAGAGCAGAGATAAAAGTGTTTGAGGAAATTAGCTTATTTAGGGACTGCTGTAAAGAATCAGAGAGATGAACCATCAATGGGAATATTCTATAGGTATGGAAAGAGTTAATCATTAGCCTTATCTCTCTGAACCGACCTCTTTTGTAAAAAAAAAAAAAAAGATTTTTTTATTTAAAGCCCCCCCCCCCCCCTCCCCCCATAAACCCAAAACATACATACAAACAAAGAAAATATGTGCCGCAGGCAGCAAACATTGACATTGTTGCAGATATATAGCACAACTAATATAATACAAAATGCA
This sequence comes from Engystomops pustulosus, assembly GCF_040894005.1. Classification (NCBI taxonomy): domain Eukaryota; kingdom Metazoa; phylum Chordata; class Amphibia; order Anura; family Leptodactylidae; genus Engystomops; species Engystomops pustulosus. The sequence goes on from NC_092420.1 coordinate 28,340,575, forward strand.
CAGGTCAGCATCATTACGTGCAGTTTGATTAAATTTATTTACCAGATGTAAACATTTCTTCAATTGCATGTTATAAAAAAAAAACGTTCCTGTGTGAAGATAATTTCTCATATATGTAGTCATGTTGTCCCTTAGAAACGAGATGGCTTCCTTGGATACGACCACCTCACATTTTGGCAGCGGTGGCCAGACATGCGTAATTGAGCTCTGCCTGACCACCAGGATTCAGCAATCATTACCACAGGACGGCTGTGGGTGATGCAGTAACTCCTGAACATTTCATATACAAAAACCTTTTGTGTCATCACTCCAGCAGAGGTGGTCATATCCAAGGACACAGTCTGGTTTCTACGGGACCATATCACTGCATTTATGAGAAATTATCTTAACACATGTAAATTATTTTTTAATGACATCTAATTGAAGAAATGTTTATAAATGGCAGATTAATGGAACAGAATGTGAATGCCCAGACGAGAATATCCCTTTAAATCTAGTGAATATATCCTTTGATGATTCAGCTCTCTGAGGTGATCAGTCCATCCAGGGACTGTCTGTCAGGAATTAAGTCATTAGACACTTTATCAGGCTCCTTTTATCTGTCAGCGGATAACGGACGGAACGCTGATTTACCCATCACAGGGAGAAAAGCAGAAGAAAAGAAGGAGACAGGAGAATAATTCTACAATAAAGTATATCACAGTTTACGACTCATGCAATGTGGTTGCAGGTTTAGTTACGCTTTAGTCTATTTGTTGCTACGGTTTTGCAGCTTTGTTGTAGCTGAACTGGAAGGCAATACTTACATCATGAAACTGGCTCCCACGTGTTTGGTGAACAAATAATTATCCCAATAAGAAAAAAAAAAAAAAACCCCATTGGTTTCCATGTTTACCCAGAGAGGATCATTACTAGGACACTGAACCATCTGTTAGTCCTGTTTGTCATTGGTTTCTATAGACCTTCGGTTTATTACAGTCGTTGCCTGATCCAGATCATGGCTCCAGCGCAATTGTGTAATCTCAGTCTGAAGCAATAAGGATGTAGAAAGCGGCGTCCGGCGGGTGATATGTCATGGGTTAAAGACATCTAATGTATGCAGAGGCTCAGGGTTATCAGCCGAATCATCCCGTACATGGCAGGCCACAGAGATAAAGGTGCTGACATTACACAATAGATTTATAGTCATTGATCTTTTAAGGTAACCATCTATTGATCACTTATTATTGTTTAAGGAGTTGTACCAAGTATAATAGTGTCCTGGGGATAGCAATCTCATTGGTGGGGGATTGACCGCTGGGTCCCACACCGATCAGAACAGACATCCCATTCTCACTAATTGATGAAACAGCTGGTCGACCACTCCATTCAATACTAAGGGAGTGTCAGAAATTGCAGAGCCCAGCGCTAGGGTATCACTTCCATTCACTGTCTAGGAGAGTGCCATAGATAGCTGAGGTCTGTGCTTGCCAATTTCCCCACTCTCCTTCAATTCTGAATGGGGTAGCAGGACGCCTGCACAACCTGCTGCTTCATTCAATCCGGGAGAACCGTTCTGACCGGCAAGGGTCTGTTGATCATTTGGGGGTCCCAACAGTCCTGTGGATCGGGGAGACCAATAACAACCCCTTTAATCAAAGCAGCACTTCCTTCTGGGCTGTTCGCTCTTACATAGGGTCAGCAGCCTAGATAGTCTATACTGATCACCATCTTCTTACAATCAAAAGGAAGTCGACATTGTTCAGACATGGAATAAAACGTGAATGTACAATGGATCAGTTTTTCATGGTGTGCAAGACGGATAGGCTGCAGGAAACTAAATACATAGACACGGCACAAAAATAAGTATCACAATAGCAGCAGTAAGGCCCCTTCTACATTTGTGGAAGAGACCTAAGTAATAGGGAATACAATTACACATCATTTACTATACACATGGGCACCCGGAACCTTAAACTGCTCGACAGTTGATATTTAGGGATATTATACAAAATTTTTTTAGAATTTTAAACATGCAAGTCAAAAATGTGAAATATTTGATGATTTGGAAGGTTGTTATACAATAGGCAACACAGTAACCCCCTCTCCCAGCAGGATACATGGCGCTGTGCGCAGTTGCTTTACGCACAGTATGTATAAGGAAAGTGGCGGTAAACGCACCAATTAGCAGCTGCACGATATTGGAGCCGGCGTACTTCCTGACATCTTCTATCCAGCGAGGCACCGACTCAAACGACTTGCGCTTGGTGATGTCATAAGCGATGATGGCTCCATTGGCGCTTCTGTAGTAACTCTGTGTTATGGTCCGAAAGCGTTCCTGTCCAGCAGTGTCCCAGATCTGCAACTGAGGACAAGAAATATGTCATAAGAGGTCTGTCTGTGCACCCATTATCATCTAATCCTCTAATCAACTGTGACAAAGGGCCACAACACCCTATAACAGTATAACAGGACCCTCCTGTGGCCATTGCAGATCCAGATAAAAAGGGCGTCTGCCACCCCCACCACTTTCTAATCTGCTGGTGCCATGTTGTAGAGGAATGAACGGCGACTTCCAACCCACCTTTATTATTTCATTCCACTATGCCGTTGTCAAGTTATTGCCAGATTAATAGGCCCTCAGCACCCAGAGCACTGCTATTCCTGCCTGGAGCACCCCTCTTCTCCCAGCATTGCACTATACTTCTCAAAAGTATAATCCCCTTCATATCTGAATAGGAGGATAGCGGTCCAGGCAGGAATAGCAGTGCTCCGGGTGCTGAGGACACACCCCAGGGGCACCAACTGTCTCATTAGCATACAGATTAAACTGGGAATAGCTTGGAAGTGGGATAATGCACAAAAGTAATAAAAGGTAGCCTCAGCTCCGGCTACTCCACGCCCCAGCAGCCTCTTTAGAAATTAGTTATAAAAAGATTGTGGGGACGTGAGGATTTGCCCTTAAAAGAGCTATCCTCACGTCCTATAGATGCACCTACTACCCGATCTACCTTTATAGGTAGATCTGTGGTGGTAGGTTTCCTTTAAATAATAGCATATAGCCATGAAGGAGGGCAGCCATTATTACGGTTGCATGTCTAGAATTGAAAGTAGTGAACAAAATTCCTTATACACCACACACCAAATTCACGACTACCAACTCTAGTTGCCCTATGTTGGGGTGCAGCCTGAACCCCGTCATCCCAAAAATCAATGCAGAATTTGTTGTGTATCTCAGGCTTTGCATTTGGCTACTCAGGAGCCTCCTGTATGAGCCAGTTCAGAAGGCCTATGACAAGACAACGGCCAGGAACAGAGGAGATGGAACTGCTGTGGAGCGTCCCTTACAAATATTTTTATTGCAAAAAAAAAAAAAAAAAATTAAAAAAGGAATTTTCTGTGTGCAGAGACGGAACCAAGAAGTGGGAAAATCAGTGAGAAGAGTTTTGGTTCTTCTTTTTGTGAACTTACTCTGCTGCTACCACAAGTTTTTTTTTCCACTAAATATTGTAAAAGTTTACTTAAAGTTTCCATAACACAACACAACAATTAAATAATTGGCAGAATGTACTTTGCAACAATGAGATTTAGAATCCCCGGACATGTTGTGCATTGCATCTGCGTAGTCCCAGACAATGATCTACATTACTGGCAGAGGTAACAAGTTACAGGAAATGGTGAATATTACTCAAAAAGTATCTTGCAACTTTGAGTACGGTAAGTGTTAAAATCTTCTTCCTCCAAGTGTTGTACTGGAGTTTCCTAAGTATTTGCATATGAAAGCATCAGGTTTGGGAGCAGGTGGAGTGTAACCTGGGGGCACATTGGCTCGGCCCTTGAAGGAACATCCGACTAGGACATGGTCTCTACTACGTGACACATCACTTCTTACTAGCTGGGAAATATTCCGCTAATGATCATACAAAAACAAAATCTAAAAATGGAGAATGTGGGTCAAGTTTATTAAGTATCTTATCAACGCTTTTCTGAAGAGCTACAAAGAATCTAAAGGCAAGACGTAAAATAGACCACACAAATTTTATGTCAGACATGTGATGCTGTTAACACTTTAAACTCCTAACCCACTTAGATATGTTTATAGGTGTATGCCCGTTTATATTAAAAAAATCCTCCAAGGTCATGTGAAAATGAGCAGAGGAGAGTCATATTTTGCTTGAAATGTGTCAAGTTTAGAGGCAAATCTCCCCTTGGCTGTTGGGGTTTTAAACGCATGCGTTAAACACGACGTGTGACTGCACCCTAAAAACAGTTGGAAATGTGAGCTGCAGATAACTGAAAGAATTGGATTTGCATTCTGTAGATCATTACGTGATCTGAAAGATGAGATTCTTAAGTTTAATATGACACCAGGTGCTACGGAATTGAAAGTAAGAGCCTCTGAATTGACATTCCCCCTGCAAAATAAGCAAAGAAGAGTCATATTTGCCTGAGAAGAGTCAAGTTTAGAGAAATTCTAGAAAGCATATCCACTCCGTACCAGAGGGGGTTAGTAGTTTAATGGGGTAAAATCTGGAGACAGGCAGATCAGGAGACCTCCCACAGCCATTTGAAAAACTAAGATTTGATGCAAGAAGATGTAGATGTTCTATAGTGGTATATGGCGTATCCTATTAACTATACATTATAAATATGAACCAGACCAACAAACACCTAAACCGCTAATTCATAACAATCCTAAAATAATAACAGACCCACCAACAGCATACTCTAACACTTCAGAATCAAAATGTATCAAAGATTTAACACAAAGGTGATAGTGAAGTTTGCTTAATTAAAAGTCAATTTATTTTGTAAGGTCACATAATGAACACAGACACAATACTGAACTCTAAAATTCCTGTAAAAGCAACGATAACCTTATAAAACACCTGTCATGAGGGTAACGCCATCAGAAAAGTGCAATGTCACAACAGGAAGTCAGCTCCGTGCCCAGGTCACATCACATGCTGCCGAGCAGAGACAAAGGAACAAAGCCGCAGAGCCAAAAGCACAGACACAACATACATACAGTATGAAGGATGGAACGAGATTTCACTGTATTTATCCCAAAATCAGAAAAAGAAGTTCACACACCGCAGGAAAACACAACATTCCACTCTAAAGGATAAGAAATACAGATACTTGATCTAGATTGACTCCAGTTTTATAAAGAAGAATCCTGATGGCCGAAAATGGTGGCTGTAGGGAACCTGTGGTGCAGGGTGCGGTATATTTATATAGGCACGACATGAAAAATTAAAGCTCTCTCATCTGGTTGCATAAGTATTGTTAGTGCACTTCCTATATATAGTTTCCGGTAGCAACAGCTCCCCCTTGAGGTGGCTGGAAGCATCTAGAATGTATTTATTGGTTTGCATTGCTTTTTGAAAGGGTGCAGCCGATTTGGGGGTCCTGCATAATCATGGACTTGCTATAGTAATACAACTCAAGTCAGGATCCTAGAAGTTTTGTCACTTTTTGGAAAGTTGTTGGATTTGACCAGCTGCAAGTCACTTTGAGCCAAGTAAAGGGGTTTGGTGTTTCGGGACACAGATGACATACTACAGGGGCAGGAGGAAGGGCAGTGATGAGACTACACAAAGCAAGGGTACGCAGCTTCCTATTATATCATCATAGCACTAAACATCCGGGATCACGTGATCACTCCTCCAGTCAGAGCATCTTAACTAATGGAAAGTAAATATTATGCACCTTTCTGTTAGAAGAAAATAGTCCGGTTGTCTGCGACACTGAATAACCCCTTCAAAAGGTAAATTTACAGACATTTATAGCCTATCCAGAAGGCAGGTCTGAGATAAGAGATCTCCTCCAAGTCATAAATGTCAGGGATGAGACCATTCTTCTCCAGCAGCGTCGCCATATTGACGATTATATTGTAATATAACCTTGAGTTCCCCAAAATCCCTTGCCATTTTTCCTAAGCTATAGCTTTATAGGCTGGGCACAGGGCGCCGCCGCCGAGCACCGACATCTCCGCGGTCCAGATGAGTAGCCAATCAGACGCTTCTCATCTATGACCTAGAAGCAGTTCCCCTATATAATATCACAGGTGATATCCTCCAGGGTGTATGTGACGCCCTAGAAGAATACGCCGGTGCTAGAGTATGACTTTGTCGCCAATTCTCAGGTGCGGTGTACGGTGCCCTTTGGCGCGACCCGGAGCTTGCCGACACGAGGAATCTCTCACTATCCTGTTTATGAAATCATGTGACCGTATTCTCTGACAAGTGCTGGCACAACCTTCAGCTGTTGTGTGCTACAGACTTACAGGAGGACATGCTGGGGGTGGTAGTACCGGGGCACACTGATGCTTCTAGTGAAGGGACACGCGGGGGGAGGGCAAAGCGCCAGGGTGCAGCGCATGGACGACCCAGGTATCCCTAAGGGTGATGCCACACATGAGGTTTTGAACACGTTTTTTGGCCCGTTTTAGTCCGTCAAAAAACGCACCAAAAACGCATTCAAAACGCCACGTGTGCCATCACAAGTATGATCACAAAATAAGAATACCTCCACCATGTACTCCACATAATAGGAGGTAACAGCTGGGACTTGTAGTTCTCCTGCAGGTGTCTCCCCTGTCCTCACTCACCTTCACCCGTTTCCCTTGAATTTCCAGAGTCTTCATGGTGAAGTCCACCCCGATAGTGTTCCCCTGTCTCTCCACGAACACCCCACTCTTGAAGCGCTGCACCACGCACGTCTTTCCGACCCCGGCATCTCCGATCAGTACGATCTTGAAGAGGAAATCGTAGGCATCGTCCGATTCTAGTGGAGCGGACATGCCGGGGTCCCGGGAGACCTCCAGGTGCAGCCCGTGACGTGGTGCGAGCAGCCGCCGATCTGACAACGCGGAACTGCAGGAGAAGCTTTCAGAAGAGTCAGGACCCAGCGGCCGCCGCCCATTGGCTGCTCCGCACACCGCTCACAGCGCAAGCTGTCCAATCAGACACAGAGCTGTCTGCGGCAATGCCTGTCCGGATTATTACGTGACAGATACACCAGTGCACAGAGCTGTCTGCCATTCTGCCTGCTTGGAATTGAATAGTTTACACACCATTATAACACATAGGCTCCTGTTATGTTGCAGCCCATACACTACTTGGCAACAGCTGTCCACAGCCAGGACCGCTGGTAATATAATATAGAAGATGCCACCCTAGAAATTGTATTTTAATGGAAAATACTTCTGCTTTTTTTTATTAAAAGTATTTTAACCCAGATTAATTTTCTCTGATGCACTAAACAGTAATACATATCCTGTAAATGTATTAATTAAATTGTAATTGTAAAGTTATAGTGATTTTACCAAATTATATTATATGTGATTCCCCCGTTCAAAACAAGCAGAACGAGGCCTAGTTTGTGCTGCTCGTCCTTTTCTTTCCAAAGTTATAAAATTTTCTTTCTGTTCTGAAAGTGACACAAATCTTTCTCACTACAGGTGAAGTGGGCGAAAACTAATATCTGTCAGTCTATGCCCTCAAGCTGAGGCCAGTTAGCTTGCCCACAGATCCTGTGATGTCATGTGTTCTCTCCCTAAGTAATTTAGCATTAAATCCATTTAGTTTCCCACAAGTAAATACAATGGACACTGCACAGTGCACATACAGAATAAATATGGTGACAGCCTGGCAGCGTCCATCACATGGAGGAGCAGGGGACATGTAATAAGAGGAAGAAATCCAAGTAAACCAGTTACATGCAATGTACAGCCTGTAGAATATAGAACTAAGGGTTAATATATTATCTGCACAGAGCTGATACTGCCGATGACAAGCTGGGGGCAGCATGAGGAGACAGAGAAAGTTCTGTACAATCACATACTGGGAGGGAAGGAGGGACTGATAGGGAATAGGGGAGATGTTGTACCTCTATTCTGTGCAGGAAACATCTGTATTCACAGTCTTGAACACATCTAGCCCTGCTACATACACAGAGATAGCTCTGTCACATGGCCTTCTCCTCTGTGAGGAGGGAGCAGCAGCTCCTCCTCTCCCAGATGTCCACAGAGTTTGCAGAGTTTGTTTATACTACGGACTCTAGGGCTTGTCAGCACATGGAGAAGAAGCAGCTTATCTGAGGGGTATAGCAAAGAAACTGATGGATATAGGTAACAAAGATAATAGACAACTTTACATCTCAAGAGCTATTGCTTTGTGGAAAAAAAAAACCTTTACAGTTACTCTTTAAGGAACGTTCCTTATTGCTCCTTAAAGGAAATCTACCACCACAATCAAGAATGAAAACCTAGGAATTATTCCACATGCTTTAACCCCTACGGGGCTCAGCCTCTTTTGGCCTTAAGGACGCGGTCCCATTTTTCAAATCTGCCCTGTGTCACTATAAGTGGTTATAGCTGTGGAACGATATAAGATATCCAGGGGATTTTGAGATTGTTTTCTCATGACACAATGTACTTCAAATTAGTTTAAAAATTTGGATGATATCTTTTGTGTTTAGTTATGAAAAAAAACTAAATTTGGCAAAAATTTTGAAAAATTCTTTATTTTCAAAGTTCTAAATTCTCTACTTTTGAAGCAGATCGTCATAGCACCCAAATAAATTCATAACTTATATTTCTCAAATGTCTGCTTTATATTGGATGGTTTTTTAAGATTCCACATATTTTACTAGAATGTTATGAGGCTCAGAATTTGGGTGCCATTTTTTAAATTTTTGGGAAAATCACCAAAACTAATATTTAGATGGACCTGCTCAACTTTTAATTGACTGTGAGAGGCCTAAACAATAGCTAGAATTGTTAACGTACGAAAAAAACACTTTTAAGAAGTTTGTTAACCCTTTTAGGGTTTGTTTTATAGGGGTTAAAACAAAATGGAGGTGTGGTCTACAAATTATAATATTTTTTGACAATACATTCATTTTGGGTGGAAAATTAAACATTTGTAATGGATTAAATGAAAAAAGGCTCCCCAAAGTTTGATACCCAATTCCTCCCAAGTACACCGATACCCCATATGTGGTGATAACCTGCTGTATGGGCGCACGGCCGGGCATAGAAGGGAAGGAGGCGCCATCCAGATCAGATTTGCTATGACACATTGTACAGACTATAATTTTTTAGTTTTTTTATTGTGGACCTATAGGGGCACTTTTCTGGTACATAATTTTGGGGCATCTATAGCTAATTGGTGAGATTTTATTAACTCTTTGTTGGCAGAGGAAATGAAAATCATCAATTTTTAGGAACATTTTTTTGTTTTGTTTTTAGGCCGTTTACCATACCGTAAAAATAGTATATTATTTTTATTCTATGGGTCTCCACGATTACGAAAATACCTCATTTATGTAGGTTTTTTAATTTTTTTTTCTCCATTTTTACTGAATAGAAAGTAATTTGGCAAAAATATTAATTTTAGCATCACCGACTTTCATATGCATAACTTTTTTATTTTTCGGCTTACAAATCTGGTTAAGGGCTTATTTTTAGCGTGAAGGATTGTTCTTTTTAGTGGTCTTATTTTAGCGTGCATAACTTTTTAAAATCACTTTTTAGATCACTTTTTAAAAGGAGTTTTTTGAGGTTGTTTTTTTTACGGGGCTCACTTTGTGGGTCCAATAATGATTCTTTTTTATTATGTAGATTGTCACGGACGCAGGGATACGAAATATGTGGGGGTTTTGTGTACTTTATTCAATTTAACTGAATAAAAACTAATTTGGAGAAAATTTTGTTCATTTTAGCATCACCATCTTTTCATATGCAGAACTTTTTTATTTTTCGGCTGACAAATCTGGTTAGGGGCTTATTTTTTGTAAGTAGAGTTGTTATTTTTAGTGGTCTCATTTTAGAGTGCGTAACTTTTTAAAATCACTTTTTAGAGCATTTTTTTAAAGGTATTAATTAAAAATTATCTTTTTTCGGAACATTTTTTGCGTTTTTTTCCCCCTGGCATTTACTGTGCAGGTCCAGACACAATTCTGTTTTATTATATAGATTTTTACGGACGCGGCAATACCAAATATATATAGTTTATTAAGTGTTTTTATAAGAAAGTGACATTTTAGGGGCTTATATTTTAATGTATTTATTTTTTATTTATTCTAATGTGTTAACTTTTGTGTTTTTCTCTTTTTTTACTTATACATAGTTGAACTTGAACCAGCGATGCTCTGATCGCTGGTTCAAGTACAATACACTGCTCTACAATACTTTTGCATTGTAGAGCAGTGTAAACTGTCTGAGCATGCAGGCGCATGCTCAGACAGTTTACAGTCAGACCCGGAAGGGATCTGACTGGCAGGGACATCGGGCAGCCCCAGAGCATTAGGCAGACTTCGGGGCTGCCCAGAATAGGATCGGATCCCCCGGTAAGCGGCACGGGGGATCATATCCACAGCAGAAACACCCATACAGAAATAGCAGAAATACCCATGTAAGGGGTTAACACCCACGATCAGAGCCGGTTACGATCGCAGGTGTTACAGCGCGCTGTCAGCTGTGATAGACAGCTGACAGCCGCTGCTTCTGGTACCGGCTTAGTTCGTGAGCCGGTACCAGAAGCAGGACGTTATAGTGCATCCTGGTGCGCCAAGTATCTAGCCACCTGGATGTACTATAACGCCCAGGTGCGCCTAGAGGTTAATTGTTTAAAATTTTACACATAAACGCATGCGTTTAGTTGAGAAGAGGAAATTTGCCTAATTACATTGCTGTCAACATGGCGTTTACAAAACGCCTGTGTTCACACCATCATATGTCGTTGTTCCCTTTGGGTGAATTCTCTCTTGTATATAAACCCCTTACATGGCCTGTGTCCATGTGTATTTCAGACATTTGCAACAAAAAGTCTAAAAAAAAGCCAAATGTTGGACCTGACAAAAAAACATGTATCGCAAGAGAAAAGACATGATCATACATAAGGCGCTAAAAAGACCTGCCAAAAGTCTCAAATATACACTAAAGAACAAAAACTAGGATACATGTCCCCCAATGTCTTCATATATTTGTCCTCCAAGCCCTTCTTCCTTCTAAAATCAACTTTCAAAATTATTTTAATGGGCCGACATTTTACACAAAGTGGAGGGTGCTACACAACGTGTGAACGCGCCATGAGGGTCGACCTTCCAGGAACCCCAGAAATCGGTAGATCATGCATCCTTCCACTCAATTCAAAAGTCTGGGGGGGTGACTGAGCTTGGCTATTTCTAGCACTCCCATTCACAATAAGAATTAATGTGCTATTTCCAAAAGTCTCACCCCATTAATGAGAACGGGACCCTTGTTCTTTGGATTACTCGGATGCCTTTCTTGTGATCGGTCTCTGCAATCTTAACTCCCACAGATCATATTGGTTGTTAGGATCAGTGGATCCTCTGGACCACCGCGGGAGATGGAACTAGCCAACACCCGGGACCGGGGATTCTCCAGAGCTCGCCGCAAAGCGGGTTGGACTTCCTGTGGCAGGATACCACCAGGTTGTTCCCAGGCAAGACTCTTAATATTATCAGACCCCAGACTCGGATCTTAATATTATTATATTAGTAGACCCCAGAGCAAACCCTTAACTTGATCCCGACTGCCCGCTGACAAGTCACTACAGTTTCTCCTGCTCTATGTTAATTGCAGGAGCAGGACAGGTCTCTGACTCTCAGAGACTTTAAAAGGCAAAAAGCTAAAAATGAAATAAAGATCCTTGACCATTATTTTATTTTTAATTAGCCCAAAGTGTCACGAAAAAAAACACTGCAAAAATGTTAAAGGTATTGCCCAGAAAATACAGCTAAATTTGCTAAAAACATCCCTGTCATTAATTGGTTGTGGCCATATATGTCGCTATATATCTATCTCTGAACTCTGTTGCTCAGCGCGGATATTTCCGCTGATGTGTGACGCCACACATTAAAGACATCACCACGTCTCCGAAAGGAGTGCACGCCCTGTTACAAGGAAGAGAGGAGTGTGCACCTTATTAGAGGAAGAAGAAGAGTGCACACCTTATCATGAGGAGAGAAGAGTGCATGCCGTATAAGGAGGAGTGCACGACGTGTTAGTAGGAGGAAGGTGTGCACACCATGTTAGGAGGAGGGAGGATGGACTCCATGTAAGGAGGAGGAGAGGATGCACACCGTGTTAGGAGGAATGCACGCGGTGTTAGGAGGAGTGCACGCCGTATTAGGAGGAGGGAGGAGTGCACGCTGTGTTAGGAGGAGTGCACGCCTTGTTAGGAGGAGGGAGGAGTGCATGCTATGTTGAGAGGAGGGAGGAGTGCACTCCATGCTAGGAGCAGTGCAAGCCGTGTTAGGAGGAAGAAGTGTACGCCGATGTTTTTTGAGGAGGGAAAAGTGCTTGCTGTGGTAGGAGGAGAGATGTGTGCGCGCTGTGTTAGGAGGAGAGGAGTGCACATAGTGTTAAGAGGAGTGCATGCTGTGTTAGGAAGAGTGCCCACCTTGTTAGGAAGAAGGAGAAGTGCACACCGTGTTAGGAGGAGGGAGGAGTGCACGCTGTGTTAGGAGGAGAAGTGGGATGAGTGCACCTCCTGTTAGGCAGAGGGAGGAGTGCACGCTGTGTTAGCAGGAGGGAGGAGTGCACGCCATATTAGGAGGGAGAGCAGTGCACACTGTATTAGGAGGAGGGAGGAGTACATGCCTTGCTAGGAAGCACGGTTTCATAATTTTTTCCACGGACAACGGAACAGTGAAAATACAAAATAGATGCCAGTGTGAAATCCCTTAGAAATCAATGGCTTTGTGAAGCATCTGTGGAAATCACGGAACCACAGATGTGAAAAACAATGCCAAAGAGTCCTTAGGAGGATGGAGGTGTGCACGCCGTGTTAGGAGGAGAGAGGAGTGCACGCCATGTTAGGAGAAGGAAGGAGTGCACACTGTATTAGGAAGATCCTTTCAGGAGGAGAGGGTAGTGAAAGGTGTGTAGGTGTTATGCACATTTCAGTACTTTGTTTTCAGGTCAGGGAAAATCATGGTCCGCAAAATATTTGCAGTATTGGAGGTGTACAGACTGAAGTGCCTGGGACTTCTGACCCCATATGGATGACCCTTTGTAATTATTTCCAGTAGAAAGTGCTATAAATTAATGATAAACTCAATGCAATTAATGACAAAATGAAGCTTTTGGAGCCAGCATGGAAGCTGAACACAGTGCAGCTTCCATGCCCCTATTTGTTTACAGGGGCACGGACCGGAGGGATGCCAGCGTGGGACGCCGCCAGGAACCGCGGAGGTAAGTAAATATTTACTTTTTTAAGCAGCCCCCTCCCGGCCACCAATGTTTTTTTACGGTTTTTGGACAACCCCTTTAAACAGTATTCTTTTATGAGCCACAAAATTGTATGGCCTCTCTAAAGTAGGTGGAGTAATCTCCAAGATGGCTGCCATCTGCAACTACAACTCCCATGATCCTTCCATTCTCAGTAATAGCTCGTCCTCTCATGCTCTGCTGCCAGTGATGATCTAGCAGATTCACCACAACACTGGTCATACTGGATGCACTGCAAGCAACTGACTACAGCCAAACATAGTGCTGGACATGGGATGTGGACATGTGACCAGCGGCCATCTTCTGTCCTGTGTCTCCTCCACAGGGACAAAATCAATGGGCTGGGCCATTTTAATTCTTCATTACAGTGTATGTCCACAACATTTTTCTGTTATGGGGAACAAAATTTTAAATAACTAATTACATATTATCTTATATTTTAATAACACATTTGAATATGAATTATGCGTATTCATGGAATACCCCTTTATTTATTTTATCATTTCCTGGATGATTTACCCGTTATACATAAAACCTTACACATAAAACCGAATGTCTCACCTTCCCTTCTGAGCCCTGCTGTGTGCCTGATTATTGCCACAATATGGATATTGCTATACCCGGTAGAACCCCATAATGATTTTTTGGGGTGATTGTCTCCAGTGGCATGAGCTGAGCTCAACATATGTGGGCTAAGTCAAATGAACTTACCAGCATGAATGTATAGAATCTTGTGATGCGGTACAGAGGAATACAGAGCATGGCGGTATGAACACATACACTCACCGGCCACTTTATTAGGTACACCATGCTAGTAACGGGCTGGACCCCCTTTTGCCTTCAGAACTGCCTCAATTCTTCGTGGCATAGATTCAACAAGGTGCTGGAAGCATTCCTCAGAGATTTTGGTCCATATTGACATGATGGCATCACACAGTTGCCGCAGATTTGTCGGCTGCACATCCATGATGCAAAACTCCCGTTCCACCACATCCCAAAGATGCTCTATTGGATTGAGATCTGGTGATTGTGGAGGCCATTTGAGTACAGTGAACTCATTGTCATGTTCAAGAAACCAGTCTGAGATGATTCCAGCTTTATGACATGGCGCATTATCCTGCTGAAAGTAGCCATCAGATGTTGGGTACATTGTGGTCATAAAGGGATGGACATGGTCCGCAACAATACTCAGGTAGGCTGTGGCGTTGCAACGATGCTCAATTGGTACCAAGGGGCCCAAAGAGTGCCAAGAAAATATTCCCCACACCATGACACCACCACCACCAGCCTGAACCGTTGATACAAGGCAGGATGGATCCATGCTTTCATGTTGTTGACGCCAAATTCTGACCCTACCATCCGAATGTCGCAGCAGAAATCGAGACTCATCAGCCCAGGCAACGTTTTTCCAATCTTCTACTGTCCAATTTTGATGAGCTTGTGCAAATTGTAGCCTCAGTTTCCTGTTCTTAGCTGAAAGGAGTGGCACCTGGTGTGGTCTTCTGCTGCTGTAGCCCATCTGCCTCAAAGTTCGACGTACTGTGCATTCAGTAAATATACACATTAGTATACTCACACATGCAAGTTACAATCACATATAAATACATGTGCATATACACACACATACAGTGCCTTATGCAACATACTCACATACAGTGTATACAGACACCTTATACACATCACAGATACTGCATATATACACAGTATATGTTATATACATATTATGCTGGATAATGTGCAGTACAATATAGATATAATGGTGCACATCCTCCATTCTTTATTGTGTCAGGTCAGATGTCGGGGCCCCCTGACACTGTGGGCCCCATAGCGGCTGCTATGTCTGCTACCGCTGTAGTTACGCCCCTGGTTTCAACCCAGGTACAAGCTTCAAACTATATTGCAATCCCAGTTGCAAAGAAAGTGCCTGTTCACCCTGGACTGCAGGTAAGATAGTTCTCCAAAAATGTGGTTTCCAGTCAGTTCCCATTTGTGTGAACACTGCACCTCACCTGGAATAGAATTGCCAAATAGCGTGATAGAGCACACATCAAACAGCGTTCAATAGTTTTATTATACTAACTATACAATGTAGAGATTAGACTGGCCATGTAAAAAAAAGTATAAGCAGCAGCGTCTCTCAGTAGTAGGCATAGGATAATCCTACCTGACTCTTCTGGTCACCAACTTTACCCAATCACCACGTTTCTGCCTTAGCACAAAAATTTCTTTAAAACATTTTTGGGAAACATTTTTGGTTGGAAAATTCCACAACTGCCTAAATAGATTCAAATATATCCCAAGTTTAACTCTCCATATACATTACAGGATTCATCTCTACCTGGGCTACAGGTGAATGTTGTCACATGACCACTAGAGCCAGCTGAACTGAACACGCAATAGCCCCCACTGACACCGGCATCCAAACTTTTTTGTTTTGACCGTGCCGGTTACCTTTCTTGTAACAGCAGGACGTGGATTGCATCTGTATATCAGTATTGGAGATAACATACATCAGTAAAAGAAACAAATGGAAGACATAAAGTTGTGAAGTAGAAGAATAGACTTATTCCCTCACAGTCCTCCAGATAATAGCATTGTATGTATTGTACATGATGAATAAGTCAGAGAAGTTATTACAAGTATAACTCATAAAGTGTCTGACAATGCTGAGCGGCTAATAATCGTAGAGATGAGGCGTTTACCGAATAATAAACACTGGCAATGAATAGAAATTTAGGCTGGGGATATGGATGTAATAACAACACTTCCTAGTCACCTGCTGGTATCTGTACTAATTCAGATGCAAAGATCATAATTCTGAGGTAGATGCATATCAGTACGTAACATCATTACATATATTTCTTGTGTTATGATACCACATAATGTATGGTGGAAATGATTCCTTGTAAAGTTGTCTGATGCCATTAATATAAGTGCCGACCAGAAGAAGCAATAATCAGTCATTATAAGGGATGATGGGAAGGCCGCCCTCCATTGTGATCTCATTGGGGCTTATTTACTAAGGGTCCCGTCGCGCATTTCCTTTGGGTTTCCCAACTTTTCAGGGATCGTGTCAGAAATTGTGTCACAAGCGATTGGATGGTGTCGCAATTGCGCCGGCTTGCACGTGACACAAATGGGGGGGTGGGCCGTTGGACGATTTGACGGATTCGGACAACACGCGGGATTTAACATTTAAAATTGTGTCGCAAGCCAAGCACTTACATGCACCAGGAAGAAGAAGGTGAACTCCGGCGGACCTGATAGGGGGAAGTGACACATGCATGATATCGGACGCACACTCGTAGTGAATCGCGGCAGACTTCATCCTCGTCAGACATTCCGGATCGGAGATTGTGCAGGGACTGGGTAAGTAAATGGGTCACATTGGAGTTCCTTGGAGTTCACAGAAAGGGCATTGGCCACCGATAATGCACTCTGCCGCGATTCACTAAGACCGTGCGCCCGATATCCTGCATGTGTCACTTCCCCGCTTAGGTCCGCCGGAATTCACCTTCTTCTTCCTGGTGCATGTAAGTGCATGATCTTGCGGCACAATTTGAATCTTAAATCCCGCGCTCAGTCCAAATAAATCAGATTGTTCTGTCGCATGAAATCTGATCGCGTGTGACACAATCACAGCACAAAATCCTGTTAAATAGCTGCACAAATCCCGAAACCGATGAACGGTCCGACGAAAGTGCGAAACGCAACCCTTAGAAAATAAGCCCCATTGTGTCTTGTGTGCTGGCACTGTTATAGGGTTGCTTTATAATGTAATAGCAGCACCAGGTTTCCGGGGCCCAATTATATCTGGGGGTTCCACTAACGCACAACTTAATTCTGCGCTTTGTCATAGCGTTAAAGCATTTAACGAGGAGGGTATCAGCCAGGTTGCATTCCACCGTTATGTGGCTATGAAGCAGGGGTTGTATTATTTATAGATAAGCTTGTTGCTTATTAATTTTCCTTGACAATGTTATATCGCAATATGCTTTTTTTATGGAGCATATATCATTAATTTCCACCTGTGATCTGTACACAGATTAAATATTCTCTCCACTCAGGGAATCCTTGTAAAGTCTCTCCTGATGTCACAGGATCCCTTGGCACTCCTGTACATTTTTGAAGTATAGAGAAGTAGAGTGCACAGTGCCATAAAAAGCATTGCGTAAAGTAACGGGCTGGAGGAACAGGAACTAGTTCAGAGGTAGAAATGAATTCCTTATTTTAAGGAAAAAATCAAATTTTACTCCGATCTGGAAGGAGGATACTACACTGCGTGTCTTGCTTCATGTGTCTGTGTATGTTCCTGTAGCCACCACCAGGAGGAGCTCAATGCACAGGGTTTCTTTAAGCTCCTATTGACTTATAAGGCGGCCATATAAAATCACATACATTTAGCTCCCCCTGGTGATGGCCACAAAATACCAGACATTTATAATTAATACTATTTAGGGAACAAGCAAATTTGGAGCTCCATAGGGAGGTTCACCAGCTTGTTTGTATTAAAAATGGAAAGAGATTTATCATACACAGGCTCTTGTGAGTCGGCATATGATGGAAGCTCCGCCCTGGAGGCCCTACCTCACTTAGGCCTCCTGATGTATCCAGCGGACAGCCAAAACTATGGACACAGAACCATGTGAACATTCAAGGTGAACATTCATTCCCACTCCATTTCCCTCTACCCCCACCCCCCACCCCCCCTGGTGTGCACTTCTACACTTCGAAGCCCTGATAAATGTCCCCCATTGTGTCTATATGTGTGTGCAGAATATGTGTATGAGTGTGTAGATAGCCTATATGTGTGTCAGTACACATGAATATGTATGTGCATGTATACAGATTTTCAGCGTATGAAAGTATATTTGCTCTTTGCTCATACTAGACACATTTGTGTGTGTTTCTCGTGTATGGATGTTTGTGTAAATGGCATATGCAGCTGTGCACATGTAAAGATGATGTTTGAGTATATGCGGAGTTTGTGTATGCATGTATATAGTAAGCTTGCGTACCTATCTTTATCACCAGCCTGAATAGAATAGAATAACCTATAACTACTCCTGCAAAACACAAGCCCTCATATGACTGTTAATTGAAAAAAAAAAGCTATTTAAAAAGTCACAACATTCACATCTGGATTGAGGTGATAACTGAGGGAACACTGTAGAAAACCAGACAATGGCAAACTTTAAAGAGAGACTGTTTTAGGCGCAAAAAAATGTGGTAAATGAGCACAAGCACCATCAAAAGTCTCAAAAATTAAAAAATAAGGCAAGACAAAAGTTTGATCCATCTGCTCCAGTAAGTGAAGAAGGGAACCAGTCAGTGCAATTTCCCAAATCGCCTAAACCTTTTCATGGTCATTTAAAAAAAAAATAAAAAAACTTTTTTCTCGAGCCCCCGGTGCCTGCTTGTTGTGGCTAGTGAAGGCTGCATTGTGCACCCCAGTTTCACTGCGCAAGTGCCATAGGTACAGTGCATGCACAGTCAAGCTGGGATACTGTCAGGAGGAGGCGCCAACGTGAGATCCTCATTGAACTCACATCAAGGTAAGTATAAATGTTTGTTTTTTTATTGCAGCCACTCACAGCTTATATACAGGTTAATTTGAAACCCTAAAACACAGGTCCATATGGATGTGTAGGTTGTTTGGTCCCAAATTGGCCTGACAGGTCCTCTTTAAAATTATTTTCTTAAAAAGACCACTAGATGGCAGTAGCGCTCCACCTCAGTGTTCTCAAAATTTCCCTAATTTGCCTTTTTCACAGAAAAAAAGACCAAGTCTCTTAATATATTTCAGCAGAAGCTTATTTTACTCCCTTATTTAACAAACTGTCAACTTTGTAAGAAATTAAATTTATCAATGACGTGAACTGAATACCATTTGATGTTTAGGTGAAATGTATGTGTGTTTTCAGGAGACAAAATCTGAAGGATTTGGTTCATGGAGACTTGTGAGAGGCAGGAATAATTTTTTTCTGGATTTTCTGACACTGATCAACAGTAAAAAGCTATTTATTATCACCGCAATCATTGCAGTTATCCAAAGCAGAATCACTGAAGGCAAAATAATTGAACTATTTAAACTCATTCTTAAAGGGGTTGTCACAAATATTTCAGATGTCTAAACTGCAGCCAGAATAACAATGGATAGTAAACCACATACAACTTGAATCTGGTACCCTCCTCCCAAGAGGGCACAGTTTACAGGGGTTGTACCAAGTATTTATATATAATTTAATAATATTTAGGCAGATTTACTTACCTGGTCCATTTGCAATCCAGCGGCGCGTTCTCTGTGGATGATTCGGGTCTTCCGGTGATTCACTAAGGTAGTTCCCCCGACGTCCACCAGGTGTCACTGCTGCGCTGAAGTCCGTTGGAGTGCACTGAAGTTCACCAAGCCAAGCCAGGTGCAGGTAAGCGCGTGTCAAGCGACACATTTTTTAAAAAAATACGGCGGTTTCTCCGAATCCGACGGGTTTTCCGATGGCCACGCCCCCGATTTCTGTTTCGTGCATGCCGGCGACGATGCGCCACAATCCGATCGCGTGCGCCAAAATCCCAGGGCAATTCAGGAAAAATCGGCGCAAAATGGTAAAATTAGTGTAACCCGACGTAAAAACGCGATTCGGGCCCTTAGTAAATGACCCCCACTATGTTTTAAAGGGTTTGTTCAGTATCATTTTTTTCTTTAACTGGTGGTGTAAAAAGACAAAATAGCACAGATTAGATTGTAAGCCCTTCTAGTGATATTACAGGAACACTCCAGTCACAGCCGATTCATTGGATTATACCTTGTGCAGGGCCTGAAGGAAGGAGCAGGACTCCAGGTTCTAGCAAGGAATACAATGAAAATGAGTCCTGCTTCCTCTAGACACTGTACCATGCATTATACAATGAATTAACATTAAATGGAGTGTTCCTTTAAGTGATGACAATAGGTCAAATCTATTAACTTGGCTGCGCCAGTTTTCTGTCTGACGTTGCACTAGAAAGTATGTGCAAACTGCTTGCATGTGTATGTAAGTATTGATAAATCTTGGTCAATGTCAATGTGCTATAGCATATGCTAGTGCCCTGTACCCCTTTATTCTTGGCTAACACGGGCAGTCCTATAAAATAAATGAAGGTTCATTCTTTTATTTCAAAGGTGGTTTACGATAAAATAAAAACATATTGATAACTACCATATTCAAGCCATAGAATAACCTAAAACTACTCCTACAAAAAACAAGCCCTCATATGACTGTTAATTAGAAAAAGAAAGCAATTAAACATTTATAGCAACACAAAGTACAGAAATATAGATATACATTTATTTCAGGACTATATAAATCAGATTTATTTTTGCCACTCGGTAAATGGCAGTACAGGCGGTCCTTTACTTAAGAACACCTGACTTACAGACGACCCCAAGTTACAAACGGACCTCTGGATGTTGGTAATTTACTGTACTTTAGGCTTAAGCTTCAATAAACAGCTATAACAGTTTTCAAACGTGTCTGCAATTAAGATTTATTGTTCTGATCACAATCCAACATTTTTAAAATCCCCCAAAAAATGTGTATGGGGTTACAATTATAAAATATACAGTTCTGACTTACATACAAATTCAACTTAAGAACAAACCTACAGAACCTATTTTGTATGTAACCCGGGGACCACCTGTAGAAACAATAAATAAAAACAATGGTGGAAGGCTGATAAATATACTACATGTACAACCCAAAACAATGGCAATAAAAATACAAGTCATCCTGAAAATACCAAGTCATGATATGCTACATTAATGTAAAAATTAAAAAAGTTCACTTCTTATAATCAAGAGGTTTATTGGAACTGCTTTAACTACTTTAAAGACGAAATTGACTGCATTCGCCAGAAAATAAAATCTTAATCCACTAACTCCATGAATCCACATCCCTCCGCTACTTCACCCTGCTCACTCTCTTCCTTTGAGCCAGTCACAGAGGAAGAAGTGTCCAGGCACCTTTCCTCTGCTCGCCCCACTACCTGCATCAGTAACCCCATCCCCTCACATCTGGTACAGTCTCTCTCGCCAGCAGTCACTTCTCACCTCACTAAAATCTTCAGCCTCTCTGTCTTCTAGTGTCATCCCCTCTTCTTTCAAGCATGCTGTGGTCACCCCTTTAATAAAGAAACCTTCTCTGGACCCATCCAATGCTACTAACTACAGACTAGTTTCTAATCTCCTTTTTATCTCCAGACTCCTGGAACGCCTGCTCTATTCTCGACTATCCGGCTATCTCTCAGCTAACTCTCTCATTGACCCCCTACAATCTGGTTTCCGCTCTATGCACTCCACTGCTCTTTCTAAAGTCTCCAATGATCTCCTCACTGCTAAATCCAAAGGGCACTATTTTCTCCTTGTTCTTCTGGATCTCTCTGCAGCGTTTGATACTGTGGACCACCAGCTCCTCCTCAGGATGCTTCACTCCATTGGCCTGAAGGACACTCTCTGACCGCACCTTCAGTGTCTCCTTTTCTGGATCTCTCTCTTCTCTTCTCACTGTTGGGGTTCCTCAGGGCTCAGTCCTAGGTCCTCTTCTCTTCTCCCTCTATACTGCCCCCATTGGACAAACCCTCAGCAGATTTGGTTTTCAGTATTATCTCTATGTTGATGACACCCAGCTATATACTTCTGCACGTAACATCACCCCTGCCTTACTCCAGAACACCAGTGACTGTCTCTCTGCTGTCTCTAACATCATGTCCTCTCTCTTCTTGAAACTTAATCCTTCCAAAAAGGAACTTCTTGTCTTTCCACCGTCTACTAACCCTGATCTCTCCATTTCTGTCTGTGATGTCATCATATTATTTTGTGCTGGACTCCGACCTCTCTTTTACACCGTATATATTCAATCTCTTGCTCACAGTTACCGGATCCATCTTAAAAACATTTCTAGAATCAGAATCCGTCCATTTCTTACAAATAACTTATAGAACACTAATTGTCACTCTGATTCACTCTAACTGTAAATCCCTACTAATTTGTCTTCTGCTTACTAAACTCTCTCCTCTACAATCTATTCTCAATGCAGCAGCCAGGTTTGTATTTCAGACCAACTCCTTAAGTCTGTGCCAGTCACTGCACTGGTTGCTTGTCTCCTTCTGAATACAATTGAAATTAATAACCCTCATCCACAAAGCTCTGCATAATGCTGGACCTCCATACCTCTCCTTCCTTATCTCACTCTATCATCCAACCCATGCTCTTCGATCTGTCAGTGATCTTAGATTATTCTCTTCCTTAATTCAAACCTTCCACTCACATCTCCAGAGCTGCACCAATTCTCTGGAATGCCCTGCTATGGTCTATCAGACTTATACCCAACCCCCAAAGCTTTAAATATACTCTTAAAACATTTTTTTAAGCAGACCTATCACACTCGCAAACTGCATGCAACTGTAACTCTTTATTAACCAATTCTGGGTACTTCCCCCTGTCTGTTATCCAGAAAATGCTTCTTTGCAGTCCCACTGACTTAGGACTTTGTATATAAAATGGCAGCTGATGGCCGGTTAAAGCAGCAGTATTTTTATTTATTAAATTATTTTTATTCCATTCTCTTATAAAAATGGCTGGACCATTATACAAGCTCTTCTACCTCTTTTGTCACCTCCTTATCCTCTTGTAAGCAGGGCCCTCCCTCCTATTGTTCCATATCATTGTTATAACTCAGTACAGGCGGTCCCCTACTTAAGAACACCCGACCTGCAGACAACCCCTAGTTACAAATGGATGGATGTTGGTAATTCACTGTACTTTAGCCCTAGGCTATAATAATCAGCTGTAACAGTTATTAAAGGTGTCTGCAATTAAGCTTTATTGTTAATCCTGGTTCTTATGACAATCCAACTGATCAAAAATTTGTCTGGAGTTACAACTATAAAAATATACAGTTCCAACTTACATACAAATTCAACTTAAGAACAAACCTACAGAACCTATCTTGTATGTAACTTGGGGACTGCCTGTAATGTCTTATTTTACTTGTATATGTTCCCCAGAATCTGTAAAGTGTTACAGAATTTGATTGTAACGTCCGTGCCTAACGTCGCTCTATCTGCAGTTGGCAGAATAGTTGGCGTTTATTTGTGTGTGAACTGTGGCTTAGTGTTGGTGTTTGGGTAACTGAGCAACACCCTGCTCCTTGCATTTCAGCCCGGCCCATTTCTAGCCTAATTGACAGTTTCTCCAGTGTGTTGCTGGGGGCGTGTCCGGTAACTGCCTTATATACCTGCCTGCTCCCATCATACCTTGCTGGTTATTTCAAGTCTTCAAGTGTATCTAGTGCTCTTGCTATCTTGTTTGGTATTCTGTGTTTTGTATCTGATTCTGTACCTTTGCAGCCATCTTGGTTTTGACCTTGTTTGTCTCCGCTTGTCTGTCTGTATCTAGACCTGACCAGTATATAACCCTCTTGATCCTGAACTTACCTGTGTATATCCCGCCTGAAGGTGTTTGTCCCTCAGTATCGTTTACCTCCTAGCGTTCTCCCGCTTTCCCTGTCTCAGACCTGTGTTAGTATTCTGTGCGCCAGTGTGAACACTGGTCTATATCTGTATTCCTGTTAGCTGTCCGTTCCACCATCCAGCAGCTGCCAGACAAAGTAAGTTTTCCCTGTCATCTTGTAGGGTTGCTCAGGGTCCATCAGTTAGGTTCCTGATAGTGGGTTTGCCCTTATCAGGGCGGTTTATCTGCTTTATCTGCTTTAGCCTGCAGGGACGTCGCAGGGTGAGTTCGCCACCACCTACCTAGTCTGACAGCTAGCTCCAAGCCTGGTTGTGGTTGCACTGTTGCTGGACAGGTGCTGACATTGATGATGTAAGAGGAAGTGACCTGCCGTGGTCTAAGTGGCCACTAATTGGTTGAAGTGGGTGCCATAACCCCTTTGGCTCTTCCAGAGGAACAGGAGCGATTTAGGAAACAGGAGTTGGGGCAGGGAAAGCACACATTGTTTTATTTCTTGTCACCCTTCCCCCTAGAAAACCCCTTTAACTAGACCTTGATGTGAGTGTTTTTTAAATAAAAACATGAAACATGAAACTGTTAAAGACAATCTAGTCTACTTTTTCTCAACTCAATGTGAGATAGCCACAGAGATCCTCCTGACTGCGCCATACATTAAACATGACCACTTGTAACAGCGGGAGACCCTATTTCTACATCACAATCATGAGGCCAGCAAAACTCCTGCTACAACCCACGTACTCAAAAATCAATACTCTAATCCCAAAATATGTTGTGTGGATTGATTTCAATGAAAGGAATACTTGGTCGGCTTAGACACTGAGAAAATGCTAAGAAGCACTCACTGATATTGTCAAGCTCTTAGCAGGGAAGAAAAAATATCTCAGCCCCCAGTGGTGTCCGCCAGAGAGTCTCTGCGGGAGATATTACACTGAGCTGGAAGATTTTCTCCAATTTTAGATATGTCAGCAAAAGCTGGTAAATCTACTGTTCTCTGTGTAAGACATACTGCTCCGGGAATACAATATTTCTGGTGTTTAAAATCCATTTAGTCTTAAAGGTAATTGTCTTTTTAAAGCATTTAAATGTATAGTAATGTTAGTGTAACATTGTGCAGGAATGGCAGAAGTAAAGATTAGTTACAGCAGAAACACAAACTTAACACTATAGACACTATAGACACTATATACAGTATATACAGTCATTCCTCAGAAGTGCACAATTGCTTGACACCTTACATCACGCAATGGGGGATATTTACTATGGCTTCTCCGCCAGTTTTCTAGACAAGAACGCTTGCAAATCTCTCCTTCGCCACTTTAGAGAGTTGTCAGAGGGGCAGGGCTGGTGGTGGGTGGCAAGGACATAACTAGGAGAAGCTGAGCCCCATATCAGACTCCTGAATGGGGCCCCTTTTAAAAAATATACATATCTGTACACTCACACATGTTTATACAATCACACACATTAATACACTCATGCGCACATATTTATAAACCGATATAAACATTTATACACATATATATAGTATATGTACATCATGTTAGTATACGCACATCAGATATACACAGTATTAACATACATACAGATCGGGTGGCCGGGCCCCCTGACACTGCGGGCCCAGTAGCAGTTGCTATGCCTGTAGTTTTCCCCCTGGTGGGTGGGCAGGGGCATGCTGCCTAATCTGGCAAAGATTGCTGCTATAGTCCCTGCAAAAAGTCTCATAAGTCATAAGTCTCCCTCTGAAAACTGGACAGTATAGCAGAAATCTCCGCCAGATCAGACCTGGTCTGGGAATGTCCGTCCTGACGTAGATTTTGCCTGAATCTGCTAAGAGAACGGAGCCTTTGATGCAGATGGACATAGAATTACTGCGTCCTGAAGCAAGGTGTGTATCGAGAGGGCTAATGCCAGGTGATTGGTTGCTATGCCAGTTGGGAAGAAAGTTCCCAAACAATTCCATAAAAACCTAAAATTTCTAAATTTCTAATTCAAATCAATAAAAAAATTAAACAAATTAACATGTTAGGTATCGCCTTAGAAAAACATTTATACACCTGGGTTAACCCCATAATGGAAAATACTGGCAAAAAGTCTGAAAAAGTGAAAACGTCAGCTCATCACGCAAAAAATATGACACCTTAAAAAATGACACTTTACAAAAGTCTGTACACTGAAGTATGAAAAGGTCATTGGCCCCAGAATATGGCGCAAAATGGAGAAATTTGATTTCAAAAGATATTAACTGTTTTTAAATATCTTAAAACATAAGAAAACCAATATAAATTTTGCATTTCCATGGTCTTACAAACCCAAAGGATAAGGGGAAGGTGTCATTTGGAGAGCACGGTGGAAGCTGTATAAACAAGGGTGGCTCTGCATCAATTACCACTTCTCTACTGGTATTGAACAAATGTTGCCCTTAAAGTGAACCTGAACCAGGTTTTACCCCAGTAGACTACTACTCAGGTAGGGGTTCAAATGTCCTTTCCAGAATTCCCTCTTTTATTTGAAATCTCATCCGTTTGCCTATTAAAAAAAATATCTCCCAAAATCAGGCAAATAAGACTCTTCTCACTTCAAGTTTCACAAAAGATGAGTCAAGTTTAGTGTTTGCAAGGGTAGTGTATCCTGTATCTTCTGTTCTATAGCATCTAGAAACATGCTGCTTGTGTCATATTAAAGATACAGATGCCATCTTTCAGATCCCGTCAGGCTCTGTAAGATACAGAACCAGAGATGCAGGCAGCTAAACACATAGTTGGAAATGCAAGCTGCAGATGAAGCTCCAGTTTTTGCCTATTTTACCTGTCTGTATGTCCTGTTCTGTAGCTCACAGAACCATAAGCCTGATGTGATCTGAAAGATGAGATTCTTATCTTTAATATGACACACAAAGCATATTTCTAAGTAATATTTAACCAAATATACCCTACTTGTGGGGGTTTAGTAGTTCAGTGGGGTAAAAATTGGTGACAGTTTCCCTTTAAGTGGATGAGGATGTTGCTATACACTTTAAACAGTAGGTGGCAGCATACTAGCACCGCCCCTACCCATTATCTGTTAAACGGGTTTTCCCCACGAAGACAAGTTAGGCCCTACCTTGCTGATCAGTGGGGGTCTCAGTGCTGAGACCCCCTCAGATCGCGAAAACGAGAGGTCCCACGACCCCTTCGCCACTCAATGGTTGGACGCGCCTCACCATTCTGCTCCATAAATATCAATCATTAAAGGTGTTGTCCTAAAGCTAAAAAAAATATATATTTGTACGAGAGGGGGCCACATATAATTTTTTTAACCCCTTTAATTGTGGTACAACCCCTTTAAATCATTAATTGCCAATCCAACAGATATCATTCTAAAATTGTGGATTAGTGGTGAATCAGCGCCACGGCAATAAACATGTTCATCTGCTGGATATTACTGACAACTGAACAACCACACATTCCTCCTAAAATTCTGATAAGCTAATTATACACAAACACTGGGCAATTAAATCCTTATTATAATGTCATTATTTGCACAATACATCATCAGATCACATTTTCTATGGTTTGCAAGTATTTGTAATATTTTCAAATTACTGTTTAATAATCATCTCTCAATTATCATGAACATATTACTGAAGAAATGTCATTAATATCAATGATTTATTAGATAAAAAGTCATTCCAATGACAGAAAAAGAATTTACTCCACTAAAATTCTAGAGGAAATTGTGCCAAAAATATGAAGAATGGGACAGTTTTTGCTCCTTCCTGGACAGACTTCGGAGGCTTTGTTAAACTTTAGAGGAGTCGTATTAAGTGGCACATTATGACTGAAAGAAAAGTAGGTCACTCTAGCAAATTGCACAAAATGTTGTTTTTGCTAGGAGAAATTTTGTGTACCTTGCTACATTTGTACTGTCTTCTAAAATGATGCATCCTATAATATGTTAATATCCTGTCTTAGCACTTTCTAAAAATAATAACTGGTTGTCCAGCAAAAAATGTTGTCCCAAATGATATGTTTTTATTATAAAAGGAAAAAAGGGAAAGGGATATATATCTATATATATATCTCTATCTCTCTCTCTCTCTCTCTCTCTATATATATATATATATCTATCTATCTATCTATCTATATATATATATATATATATATATATATATATATATATACAGGCTGTCCCCGGGTTACATACAAGATACAAGATAGGGTCTATAGGTTTGTTCTTAAGTTGAATTTGTATGTAAGTCGGAACTGTATATTTTATCATTGTAATCCCAGCCAGAATTTTTTTGCTCTCTGTGACAATTGGATTTTAAAAATGTTGGATTGTCATAAGAATCAGGATTAACAATAAAGCTTCATTACAGACACCTGTGATAACTGTTATAGCTGATTATTGTAGCCTAGGACTAAAGTACAATAAATTACCAACATCCAGAGGTCCGTTTGTAACTAGGGGTCGTATGTAAGTCGAGTGTTCTTAAGTAGGGGGACCGCCTGTATATATATATATATATTTGTTGTTTGGTTAGCACTAAGGTACTGGTATAAACAAAGTCATATAAAGAACCCAGTGGGCAAACTTTGGATTGGGGCCCTACATACCTAAATTATCGCTGCCACCCCTGTCCTGCACATTACACTTCTGAATACATATTTATGCGTACACACAGCACATGTTCATACACTATATATATAATGTCCAGCAGCAGCCCCGCTTATTAAGATTCTGTCCAGCAGCTACCCCCCTTATTAAGATACTGTCCAGCAGCCCCCCCTTATATATGTACTGCCCAGCAGCACCCCCCTCTTAAAGGAAATGTACCATTTAAAAAAACCTAAAAAACAGATAGATACTCACTTTCGCTCCTCTTCATCTTCGCTAAACTAGACACACCAGGATCATCTAGAAAGTAAACTTATAATTAGCAGTACCGAGCGCGAGGACAAGATGTCCGACACCCTAGACTGCTATAATACAACATGGGAGAGGGAGGCATCTATCACGAAGGAGGAGTGAATTCATGCCTCTCATGTGATATCACCGCACTAGGAGAGGGAGGTAGATTTCCTTTAATGAAATGTTCAGCAGCAGCCTCCCTTTATTAATGAATTGTCCAACAGCCTCCCCTTATTAATGAAATCTCCAACAGCAGCCCCTAATATTAATGAAATGTCCAGTTATCCCCTTTATTAACAAAATGTACAGCAGTGGCGCCATTATTCTTAAAATGTCCAGCAGCCACTTGTTTAATAAAATATCCAGCAACCCCACCCCTTATTATTGGAAGGTCCACCAGCCTTCCCTTATTACAGAAATGTCATGCATCCCCCTCATTAATGAAATATGCAGCAGCCCCCTCCCCTTATTAGTTAAATGTCAAAGGGAGCAGACACAGGTCCCCTTGTCATATTAAAAAAATAAATAAAAATAAACTGAGCACTCACCTTCAGGTGCGTCAAGTCCCTGGGGGTTCCAGTGCAGCAGCGCAAGCAGAGAAAGGTCCATGTGCTCTACCGGCACACAACATATGATGCGGCATTGGTGACAGTGGTGGTGATTGAGTATATGTAGGAAGTGTAGCGCACAGGCACATCTTTGATTATGCTGCTTCTGCAATCAGTGTTATGTGTATCTGCCAGGTGCAGGCCCCCTCCATCACTGGGCCCAATCCCCCCTGCAGCTTTGATAGTTACAGCCCTGGGTATAAATAGTTATATTTCTATATAATGGTGTAGGATTAAGGAGACATAGTCAAAAGCCTCTAACTCAGTTAAACCAGTTCCCTACATTCTTCTGACTATAATTGGGAATCTGTTCCTTCTTGATATACTGGTTTGGCTGTTATCCTGCATCATGTCATTAAGCTTCTTGAAAGTCAAGCTTCATGTTAAGGGGTCTGCCTTACAGGGTATCCAAAAGAGGCAATGGGGCAGATTTACTTACCCGGTCCATTCGGGATCCAGCAGCGCGTTCTCTGTGGAGGATTCGGTTCTTCCGGCGATTCACTAAGGCAATTCCCCTGATGTCCACCAGGTGTCGCTGCTGCGCCGAATTCCGTCGGAGTGCACTGAAGTTCACCAAACCAGACTGGGTGCAGGTAAGGGCGTGTCGAGCGACACATTTTTTAAAAAAAATACGGCGGTTTCTCCGAATCTGACGGGTTTTTCCGACGGCCCGCTCCCCGATTTTCGTTGCGTGCATGCCGGCGCCGATGCGCCACAATCCGATCGTGTGTGCCAAAAACCCGGGACAATTCAGGGAAAATCGGCGCAAAACGGTAAAATTCGTGTAACCCGAGCATATTTCCCTGCTTATATGGTCATTGCAAAGAGCTACTCCTATTAGTCTGCAAATGTGGCACAACACAGTACTATATATCTCACCCCATATATATATAGAGCACAGTAATACTACACTTATCTTGAATATATGGGAATGTGCAGTACTGTGTATGGCCACAGGCTTGTAAACACAAAATGGGTCATCGCTCTGTGAAATGGCATCCAACAGTGTTCTTATAAAGGCTATGAGGTTTTTATCCTGACAAATGCCGCCTTATTTCCTACTGTCATGGATATATTCTAGACCGCTTTGTTCTTTGCTGACTGTTGCAAGTTCATAGTATCATAGTTTATATGTTTGAAAAAAGACACTTGTCCATCAAGTTCAACCAAGGAAGGGAAGGGATTGCATGAGGAAGAGATTCTATATAACATAACCATCAATGTTATTTAGAAAAAGGCATCTAGACCCTTCTTGAAGCGCTCTGCTGTCCCTGCTGTGACCAGCGCCTGAGGCACACTATTCCACAGATTGACAGTTCTCATAGTAAAAAAGCCCTGTCGCCTCCGGTGATTAAACCTTGATTTCTCCAAACGGAGACAGTGCCCCCTCGTCTTTTGATTTGATTTAATCTGAAACAACTCCTCAAATCAAAAGACGAGGGGGCACTGTCTCCGTTTGGAGAAATCAAGGTTTAATCACCGGGGACGACAGGGCTTTTTTACTATGAGAACTGTCAATCTGTGGAATAGCCTGCCTCAGGCGCTGGTCACAGCAGGGACAGCAGAGAGCTTCAAGAAGGGTCTAGATGCCTTTTTACACCTAAATAACATTGATGTTTATGTTATATAGAATTGTTTCCCCTAAATCCCTTCCTCATCCAATCCCTACCCTTCCTTGGTTGAACTTTATGGACAGGTGTCTTTTTTCAACCGTATAAACTATGAAACTT
Organism: Engystomops pustulosus; assembly: GCF_040894005.1. Lineage (NCBI taxonomy): Eukaryota > Metazoa > Chordata > Amphibia > Anura > Leptodactylidae > Engystomops > Engystomops pustulosus. Next base: position 28,371,553 of record NC_092420.1, read on the forward strand.
TCCACCATATTTTTTGTATGGACCGTTCATATATTTATACAAATTAATCATGTTCCCTCGTAGACGTCTCTTTTCCAGACTAAATAAATCTAGTTGTTTTAATCTTTCCTCATAACTGAGACCCTTCATACCCCTTATCATTTTTGTGGCTCTACGTTGAACCTTCTCCAGGGCATGTATTTTATGGACTGGTGCCCAGAACTGGCATGACAAGATCCTACTGGCTTTAGAGGCAGCTAATTGACATTGCATACTGTTATTCAATTTACGATCTACTAGTACCCCCAGGTCCTTCTCAACAAGGGATTCTCCCAGATTTACTCCCCCAAGGACATATGTTGCCTTTGGATTTTTAGCCGTCCAATAAAGCAGGATGGTAGTAAGAGAGCAGTACAGTATAACCTCCTGCTAGACTTTGTATTAGATGGTTGGATATCCCTGATATATTTGTGTCTATGTCTATAGCCTGGAAAGCCCTTTTCAGTTTGGGGTTGACAGTGAAGAAGGGGAATATTTGGCCTCATTAGCGCCCCCTTACTGTGTCCCTGTCTGAACTTTACATTGAACTCTACAGTGCAAACTGAAATGTTATCAAGAACTTTCCAGCTGCATTGCAGCTCTCTTGTATCACATCTGTAGAAGCATGGAAGCAATGTCGCTTTGTTCATTAATCAGACACAAGACTATTTTGCACATAATTGCTTTTTCCTTTGATGTATCTTCACTCATATCCTGGGGCTGTGTACACAGCCTTCCTCATCTAGTAATAATCAGGAGGATTGTAGTCTGAGCCAGCGTGTTATAGATAGATTTATTGATCGGCCTCTGGAATTCGTTTAGCTTTTTAATTGGAAAATTGAATTTCTTTTAATAGACAGTTATGTTAATAAAAGGTTCCCGCCATCCGTATTACGTCCCGAAGACGCTCAGGGGAGACTCTTGTACTAACACGGAGTTTGTGGCTAATATTTTATTAGTTTCTGTTATTTATAACAAGTCACCAGTAAGTAATAGGGAGCATAGACAGTAACAAATCAGACAATGTATACAATGAATGACGGCTCTGGATGTAACCATCCTTCTGCATCCGTGTGCTCTAAAGTTATAGAAGGTGACGCTACAATTATCATTAACCCTAACCAGGTATTAATGAATATATTTATAGCTATGTTTTTTGTTTCATATTCGAATCACTTAAAAAATAGTATAAAATGTGTCTCAAGTGTCTGACGGATATGGTCCCACAGCAATCATAGTTCTGCTTTTTTTTATCAACTGCACTGGGACATTGAAACTGGGACCTAAATAATTCAGTAGAAAAATAAAAGTTAAACTTGGGGTTTGATTGATATTAGCCATTATGTGGCACATTTACTTACCCGGTCCTGTCACGATCCAGCAGCACGTTCTCCGTCGAGGATTTGGGTCTTCCGGCAATTCCTGCGCCCGATGTCCATCAGGTGTCGCCGCTGCGCCGAGGTTCGCTGGAGTTCACCAACCTATTCCTGGTGCATGTAAGCGCGTGTCAAGCAAACATTTAAAAAAAAAATACAAGTGTTTTCTCCACCCCCCGATTTCCGTCACATGCATGCCGGCGCCGGTGCACCACAATCCGATCGCATGCGCCAAAATCCCGGGGCAATTCGGCGCAAACCGGTAATTTTCAGGAACCCCGAAGAAAAAAAACGGACCCTTAGTAAATGTGCCCCTATGTGTTAGAATTGAGCCATAGGATCCATGGTTTACTCCCATCATTCTGATGTTAATAAAATGCTCAAGGAACTCTGGAAAACACTACGGGGATCCGGAAATCCTGGGGCAATTCGCCGCAAATCGGTAATTTTCAGGAAACCCGACGAAAAAGAGCGGACCCTTAGTAAATGTGCCCCTATGTGTTAGAATTGAGCCATAGGATCCATTGTTTTTCTCCCATCATTCTGATGTTAATAAAATGCTCCAGGAACTCTGGAAAACACTACGGGGATCCAGAACCTGCTTCGGCCAATGAGTGGCCTCCTTGGATCGGGGGACAGCAAAGTAACAACTACAACAGAAGATTGCAGGACTTAAAGTCCTGTTGCTGTCAGTGCCAGGTTGTGTTATCACAGCTCAGCCCTGGTACCCGGGATCGGAACCACATTGAAATAATTGCAAATGCTAGCGTATTGTTAGAGAGGGGAGCATGGCCGTCAGAAAGTGGGCATGGGGCGGGACCTGCCATAAAACCTGCCAGATACATCAAGCGGTCTGAGCTGGCTATGCCGGAAGGGTGGGGGGGCTATCATAAGCCGCTGCATGAGGGTATTTATCAAAAATATCCTCCATAGTGTCCATTTTAGTAGTATTTAAGCAGAAAATAGTAATGTTAGATTTGTAGCATCTGCATTTTTCGTTGCCCAGTAAAGTAAGTCTAACAGCAATTAGCTGGTAAGCTTGGCAAACCGTTTTAACAAAAGTTGCAAAAATTATTGCATATTTGCAGAACAGTATGCTAAAATGACTAAAAATAGATAATACTTAGCAAGTGGGATAAATCTCTCATCCAAATATTGTTTAGATAAAATGACTATATTAGGGGGATTTCAGCTTAACCCTTAAAGGACCTGGCCCTTTTTTGTTTTTCATTTCTATTTTTCACTCCCCACAAACAAAAATCTATAATTATTTCTTTTTACTCATAAAGAGCTGTGTGACGGCTTGTTTTCTGCCTAACAAACTGCACTTCATAGTGATGGTATATATTTTTCCATTCCATGTACTGGGAAGCGGGAATAAAAAATCCAAATGCAGTGAAATTGGTGAAAAAAACGCATTTGAGCTGTTTTCTTATGGGCTTGGATTTTACGGCTTTCACTGTGCAGCCAAAATGACATGTCTACTTTATTCTTTGGGTTGTTGCGATTACGGGGATACCAAATTTGTACACGTTTTATAATGTTTTTATACATTTACAAAAATCAAAACCTCCTGTACAAAATCTTTTTTTCATCTGGCGCTAATAACTTTTTTTCTTCTGGCACTAATAACTTTTAATAACAGATTATAGATCTGTTATTCCTGTTGTTCTGTAATATTGAATCCAAGATCTCTTTCATACTTTCCTATAAAGCTTGGTCTGCCTCTAATTTCCCCATCTCTTACCTGTGCGTAGATTACCGAGAGAGAATGGGCAATATGCCCTTCGCCCAGGCATCTTTCCCCAAATGTTGTTAACTCCCGACAAAAGGCGCTGGCTGGTGGTAAGGAGTTCAAAAAGTGATGTAATTGTATTGCTTTCCAGTATCCCAGGTGATTAGGAATCTCTTGTGAGATTATATCCTCCAAAGACCAGTCATTCGCCTTTATATATTCCCTGGAATATAACCTCCCATGCTGCGCCCATTCTCTGAATCTCTGATCATTCCTTCCTGGTTTAAAGTTTGGATTATTTAGGATAGGGTATAATGGGGAGAGTAGGGGAGATAAAGAGCTTCCCTGTAGATATTTGTTACAGATCTTTAATGTAGGAGATATAGTTGGGTGTTTAAGGTCAGGCAGAGAAGAAATTCCATTTCTAATGATAATTTCAGATCCCTAAGCCTATACCAGTCTATCATCCTTGAGAGGTGTATAGCTATATAGTACCTAAATATATCAGAGACTCCCAATCCTCCTTTACATTTTGGTCGAAATAGTGTCTCCCTGGAAACTCTGGCCTTTTTCCTCCTCCAAATAAAGGAAAAAATACATGAAGCCATTTTCTCAAAAAATGATTAAGGGATGGTAATTGGAATTGCCTGTAGGAGATATAAAATTCTTGGGAATAGATTCATTTTTTATTATAGAACATCTACCCAACCAAGTGAAAGTCCCCTTACCCACTGCTCCAGGTCCTTCTCTACCTGACTCATTAAAGGTACAAAATTATTTCTGAATAATCTATTGAGATCTGCTGTTAGAGAAATCCCCAGATATCTGATCTCATCTGTTTTCCATTAAAAAGGGAATGGCAACCGATCGCAGCTCCCCGATGATGTCACAGGGAGCGACGATCTCCAACAAGCTTTGCCGGCGGCGATGTGCGTGTTAACATCCGCGATTGGTGCTAGTACCGTTAAGTCTTTGCTGAAATATGCAATGGAGAGGGCTTGGTCCCGTGAGCCCTCTCCATGCACTCGCAGTCAACTTGTGACATGCTATTGCATCAAGGGTTGTGAAAGGGTTAAAATACTAAGTCTAAACTAAAGCTGTTGTTCCATAAATTCTGTATTTAAAGGCGTTTTCTCATTTCATCAAATTCATGTTAATATTTTTACAATTAAAAGTTATACAATTTTCTAATTTAATTACTGTATCAATTCCTCACAGTTTTCTAGATCTCTGCTTGTTCTATGTTACTCCCAGTAGATAGAAATTTGACCTTGGTCAAACAGGTGCACAGCTCATTATATAACAGAGAATAATCAGAACTGTGTGATATAACGAGCTGTGCACCTGTGTGACTATGGTCAGATTTATGTCCACTGGAAGCAAACATAGAAGCTTTGCATTGAATGACAGCAAGCAGAGATCCAGAAAACCGTGAGGAATTGATACAGAATTAGAGATGAGCGAGCACTAAAATGCTCGGGTACTCGTTATTCGAGATGAACTTTTCCCGATTCTCGAGTGCTCGTCTCGAATAACGAGCCCCATTGAAGTCAATGGGAGACTCGAGCATTTTTCAAGGGGACCAAGGATCTGCACAGGAAAGCTTGGCCAAACACCTGGGAACCTCAGAAAAGGATGGAAACACCACGGAGATGGACAGGAAACAGCAGGGGCAGCATGCATGGATGCCTCTGAGGCTGCTTAATCGCACCATTATGCCAAAATTATGGGCAACAGCATGGCCATGACAGAGTGACCGAATGAGGCTAGATAGCATCTAAAACATCCAATAATTGACCCTGACACTATAGGGGACGGCATGCAGAGGCAGCGGCAGCAGCGGCAGGCTAGAGAGTGTCTTGGCAACATACCCCAAATGGACTCAGGCTTAAAACCAATGGGTGGCAGAGAGGAACCAAAGGAGGTGAGCAAGAAGCGCTGAAATAATATCGGTAAATGATAAAAGTTTGCAGTATATTTTGTGGATTACACAGCAGGGTGGCGACAAAGTTAACAAGTTTGATGAGGAAGCCATGAAAACAACCCAAAATTCTGCCTGACACAGCTCGTTTGATAAGGGGACCATGTATGGAGGCAGTGAACTAATAGTAGATTAAAGGTGCTGCAGTTAAAACTATGTTAGTTGGATCTTGGGATGGAGCTGGCGCTCCGCTGCCAGGCGAGCTTTCGCCAATCCAAGCCCCTGTCTCTAGGCTACTCCCCAAACAGCACTTCTAAGAACCTTTTGTATAAGATCAAGTGTAGTAGCTTTCTTATAAGTTTGGGTTCTGGCGGGTGAGGGGAATGTAAACAGATGCGCAAGAAGCGCTGAAATAATATTGGTAAATGATAAAAGTTTGCCAGTATATTTTGTGGATTACACAGCAGGGTGGCGACAAAGTTAACAAGTTTGATGTGGAAGCCATGAAAACAACCCAAAATTCTGCCTGACACAGCTCGTTTGATAAGGGGACCATGTATGGAGGCAGTGAACTAGTAGTAGATTAAAGGTGCTGCAGTTAAAACTATGTTAGTTGGATCTTGGGATAGAGCTGGCGCTCCGCTGCCAGGCGAGCTTTCGCCAATCCAAGCCCCTGTCTCTAGGCTACTCCCCAAACAGCACTTCTAAGAACCTTTTGTATAAGATCAAGTGTAGTAGCGTTCTTATAAGCTTGGGTTCTGGCGGGTGAGGGGAATGTAAACAGATGCGCAAGAAGCGCTGAAATAATATTGGTAAATGATAAAAGTTTGCCAGTATATTTTGTGGATTACACAGCAGGGTGGCAACAAAGTTAACATGGAAGCCATGAAAACAATCCAAAATTCTGCCTGACACAGCTTGTTTGATAAGGGGACCATGTATGGAGGCAGCTATATGGACTACTTTTGGAGGCAGCAATGGCGATGACGTGTGGAGGTAGCAATGGAGACAACGTGTGAAGGCAGCTAAAAAGACGACGTGTGGAGGCTGCTATGGAGACAATTTAATTTGGATAGTGCCTGTATGTGGCAGTCCAAAAAAGTTTTCAAACCAGAGGAGCAGGTAGCTGGTCCTCCAGAAAAATTACATAGATTGAGTGCCTGTATGTGGCAGTCCAAAAAAGTTTTCAAACCAGAGGAGCAGGTAGCTGGTCCTCCAAAAAGATTAAATAAATTGAGTGCCTGTATGTGGCAGTCCAAAAAAGTTTTCAAACCAGAGGAGCAGGTAGCTGGTCCTCCAGAAAAATTACATAGATTGAGTGCCTGTATGTGGCACTCCCAAAAATTGTTTAAAACAGAGGACAGGGTAGTTGGCCCTCCAGAAAAATTAAATACATAGAGTACTATAGCCAGAGCCAGTTGGCCCTGGCAAAAAAAATAGCCAGTTTCCTCTGCTTTAGTGTACAAAGAGGAGGAGAAGGAGGACAATGAGGAGGAGGAGTGCATACATTATTCAGGTTCAGCTTCTTTCACCTGGTGGAGAATGGAAATGCGGAGAAATCCAGGCTTTATTCATCTTGATAAGCGTCAGCCTGTCAGCGCTGTCAGTCGACAGGCGTGTACGCTTATCGGTGATGATGCCACCAGCTGCACTGAAAACCCGCTCGGACAACACGCTAGCGGCAGGGCAGGCAAGAACCTCCAAGGCGTACAGCGCCAGTTCGTGCCACATGTCCAGCTTTGAAACCCAGTAGTTGTAGGGAGCTTTGTGATCATTTAGGACGATGGTATGGTCAGCTACGTACTCCCTCACCATCTTTCTGTAAAGATCAGCCCTACTCTGTCGAGACTGGGGACAGGTGACAGTGTCTTGCTGGGGTGACATAAAACTGGCAAAGGCCTTGTAAAGCGTACCCCTGCCAGTGCTGGACAAGCTGCCTGGTGGCCTACTCTCCCTCGCTACTTGTCCCGCAGAAGTACGCCCTCTGCCGCTAGCGCTGTCAGAAGGGAAATACTGTTTCAGCTTGTGCACCAGGGCCTGCTGGTATTCATGCATTCTCACACTCCTTTCCTCTCCAGGGATGAGAGTGGAAAGATTTTGCTTGTACCGTGGGTCCAGGAGAGTGAATACCCAGTAATCGGTGCTGGAATAAATTCTTTGAACGCGAGGGTCACGGGATAGGCAGCTTAGCATGAAATCTGCCATATGCGCCAGAGTCCCAACTCGCAAGAATTCACTCCCTTCACTGGCCTGACTGTCCATTTCCTCCTCCTCCAACTCCTCTTCTTCTGCCCATACACGCTGAACAGTGAAGGACTGAACAATGGTCCCCTCTTCTGTCTCGCCAACATTCTCCTCCTCTTCCTCCTCATCCTCCTCCACCTCCTCCGATATGCGCTGAGAAACAGACCTAAGGGTGCTTTGGCTATCAACAAGGGAATCTTCTTCCCCCGTCTCTTGTGACGAGCGCAAAGCTTCCGACTTCATGCTGACCAGAGAGTTTTTCAACAGGCCAAGCAGCGGGATGGTGAGGCTGATGACGGCGGCATCACCACTGACCATCTGTGTTGACTCCTCAAAGTTACTCAGCACCTGACAGATATCAGACATCCACGTCCACTCCTCATTGTAGACTTGAGGAAGCTGACTGACCTGACTACCAGTTCTGGTGGAAGTTGACATCTGGCAGTCTACAATCGCTCGGCGCTGCTGGTAAACTCCGGATAACATGGTCAGTGTTGAATTCCACCTCGTGGGCACGTCGCACAACAGTCGGTGAGCGGGCAGTTGGAGGCGGCGCTGCGCTGCCCTGAGAGTGGCAGCATCTGTGCTGGACTTCCTGAAATGCGCACAGATGCGGCGCACCTTCGTGAGCAAATCAGACAGATTGGGGTATGTTTTGAGGAAACGCTGAACTATGAGATTTAACACATGGGCCAGGCATGGCACATGTGTCAGTCTGCCCAGTTGCAGAGCTGCCACCAGGTTACGGCCGTTGTCACACACAACCATGCCTGGCTTCAGGTTCAGCGGTGCCAGCCACAGATCAGTCTGCGCCGTGATGCCCTGTAATAACTCTTGGGCGGTGTGCCTTTTATCGCCTAGGCTCAGCAGTTTGAGCACCGCCTGCTGTCGCTTAGCGATGGCACTGCTGCTGTGCCTAGAGCTACCGACTGATGGCGCCATGCCCACGGATGGTAATTCAGAGGAGGAGGTGGAGGAGGGGTGGGAGGAGGAGGAGGCATAGTTGGCCTTTGAGACCTGGACCGAGGTAGGCCCCGCAATCCTCGGTGTCGGCAGTATATGACCAGCCCCAGGGTCAGACTCGGTCCCAGCCTCCACCAAGTTAACCCAATGTGCCGTCAGCGATATATAGTGGCCCTGCCCGGCAGCACTCGTCCACGTGTCCGTGGTCAGGTGGACCTTGTCAGAAACGGCGTTGGTCAGGGCACGGAGGATGTTCTCTGACAAGTGCTTGTGCAGGGCTGGGACGGCACATCAGGAAAAGTAGTGGTGGCTGGGGACCGAATACCGAGGGGCGGCCGCCGCCATGAGGTTTCGAAAGGCCTCGGTCTCTACCAGCCTATAGGGCAGCATCTCCAGGCTTAGCAACTTGGAGATGTGGACGTTGAGGGCTTGGGCGTGTGGGTGGGTTGCGCTATACCTCCTTTTGCGCTCCAGCGTCTGGGGTATGGAGAGCTGAACGCTGGTGGATGCTGTGGAGGATCGTGGAAGCGAAGATGGGGTTTTCGCACGGGAGGTGTTTGGGCCGGGGTCCTGGGCAGGGGGCTGACTAGCAGATGACACAGGGGTGACAGTGGTGTGCCCGGCCGGAGGTGAACGGGCTTGGTGCCATTGAGTGGGGTGTTTAGCATTCAGATGCCTGCGCATACTGGTGGTAGTTAAGCTAGTAGTGGTGGAACCCCTGCTGATCCTGGTTTGGCAAAGGTTGCACACCACAGTCCGTCGGTCATCCGGTGTTTCTTTAAAGAACCTCCAGACTTCTGAAAATCTAGCCCTCGCCACGGGAGCTTGACTACGGGCAACATTTGGCGCTGATGCACCAGCTCTGGCCCTGCCTCTCCGTCTGGCCCCACCACTGCCTCTTCCAACCTGTTCTGCTATAGGACTCGCCTCCGTCTCAGAAGCACTGTGTTCACCCGGCCTATCAACCCAGCTTGGGTCTGTCACCTCATCATCCTCCGATCCCTCAGTCTGCTCCCCCCTCGGACTTCCTGCCCTGACAACAACTTCACCACTGTCTGACAACTGTGTCTCCTCATCGTCCGACACCTGTTTACACACTTCTTCCACTACGTGAATAATGTCATCATCACCCACAGACTGCGACTGGTGGAAAACCTGGGCATCGGAAAATAGCTCAGCAGCAGCAGGACAAGTGGTTTGTGACTGTGGGAAGGGTCCAGAAAACAGTTCCTCAGAGTATGCCGGTTCAAATGCCAAATTTTGGTGGGAGGGGGGAAGGAGGCTGAGGTGGAGGAGCTGGAGGAGTGCCGATTTCGGTGACATGGGTGGACTGCGTGGAAGACTGACTGGTGGACAAATGGCTAGAAGCATTGTCCGCAATCCACGACATCACCTCTTCGCACTGTTCTGGCCTCAACAGTGCTCTACCACGAGTCCCAGTAACTTGAGACATGATGAACCTAGGGAGTGTACCTCTGCGGCGTTCCCCTGCTCCCCCATCAGCAGGTGGTGTCTCACCCCGCCCAGGACCACGGCCTCTGACCCCTGCAGTAGTTGGACGCCCACGTCCACGCCCTCATCCTCTACCCCTAGCCCTTGGGTTAAACATTTTCCAAATTAAAGTGTAAACTTGAAAAAAAAAAAAATTTGTGTTTATTTTTTTTTAGTTTTTTATTTTTTTTAACAAAACGATGCTATCCTGTTGCTATGGCTAGTTTCTAACCTACACTGACAGCACACAACTGGATTTTGTGCTTTGCAAGATGAGTTTGAGCTATAAAATGAAATAAAGGTAAAAAAAAAAAAAAAATCTGCAGACTCTGCCTAATTCTAATCAAACCCCTAATAAATTGTCCCACTTCGGTGTTTGAGGTGGATATGCGTGTCACTAAGAGCTAAACACAACGGTCGCAGGTCTCCCAGCAAATTCCTCACAGTATGGTACTAGCTGCACTACTAGTGCCAGCAAGCCCAGCCACAAGCAAATAAAAAAAAAAAAGTATAACGTTATTGTAGCCCTAAGAAGGGCTGTTGGGTTCTTGTAGAATCACTCCTGCCTAACACTATTCTAATAGAACACCCTAACGCTTTCCCTGACCAGCAGCAGCTCTCTCCCTAGCGGCATCCAGACAGAGAATGATCCGAGCAGCGCGGGCAGGGGCTAGTCTATTCCAGGGTCACCTGATCTGGCTAGCCAACCACTGCTATCGACGTGTAAGGGTACCACGTCATGCTGGGTGGAGTGCAGAGTCTCTTGGCTTGTGATTGGCTCTGTTTCTGGCCGCCAAAAAGCCAAACGGCGGGAGATGCCATTTTCTCGAGCGGGCGAAGTATTCGTCCGAGCAACGAGCTTTTTCGAGTACGCTAATGCTCGAACGCGCATCAAGCTCGGACGAGTATGTTCGCTCATCTCTATACAGAATGTATATATTGGAAAATTGTATATGTTTTTATAATACAAACAATAACATTAATTTGTTGGAATGGGAACACCCCTTTAACATTACAGTATAGGTTTATAAAAGGACGAAAGCCATGTTCAAATCTGATTTGGATATCATAATAAAGGGAACATGGAAAACCTCCAGGCGGCCAAGGTTGGGCTTTGAAAAACAAGAACACATGCTTTTGACGCTCTGCCTTCCTGTTCCATTGTTACTCCAGTAACGGTGAAGGTCCTGCGCCAGACCTGAAGTTGTGAGTGAGCACAACACCTGCTCAATCCAATGACTGGCCTCCTCGGAACAGAGGAAACACTGAAAGTGAACACTCCTGCAAAATGCCCGTCTTTGGATGAAACGGATAATATAGCCACAGCAGAAAGCACTTGCCTGATCTGCACCTGCGCACTTGCTATTGCTTCTTACTATTCAGGGCTGAAAAGTCCCAAGGAGAAGCGCAATTCTATTCCAGGATGGACTTGGTGTAGAATCATTTTCAGGCACAGCCGGAAACATCAGGAGTCTGGAAATTCCTGATGTATTGGGTGGTCCCAGAGGGGAGGCGCTTCATCATACGCCAAGGTATTATAAATCTACCCTTTTAATTGTATCTATCACAGTGATAAGCGGTGTAGCTATTTGTGAGTATATATTTTTTATTTTTATTGTCTTTTTTTATTTACACTTTACTCTCCCTTTGTAAGTGCGTCTACTTTTCTATGAGAAGTTTCCCAAATCTGAAACAGCAAAAAGAGATTGTACCAGCAAGGTCCTTTATACGACAACCCGACTGACATTACTGTGACAGTGGAGTGAAGCATGAATTATTGATGATTGATGTGTTACACAATGGGTTCATTCTGCTGGTAACTCAGATTTGGATAAGAGTGAAAATGTCATTTTAGGCACTCAAAAAGATATATTTTCTTCTCCAGGAAGTTACTTTATTCATATTTGCTACTAGAAATGTTTGAGTAGGTAATGGGTGACATTGCCAAGGTCAACAGCAGCGGGGCCAAGTACTGTATCGGGGATCATAATATAATCTTTGTTATTATCTACCACTAGAAGAGTCTGTGACAGATGAAAAGGCAATAATAAGACACTAGATAGCACATTGTTATTACATGTCAAGGGCCGAGATAAAAGTATGGCACTAATGCTATAGGAAATGGGAGCCGTGTGCCAGCAGTGAGATATTATTACAGGATCTTCTTGTTGGTGGTGTCTCACCTCTCACATTGGATTATATTTCCATGATGAGGGTCTGCGAGAGTCGTCTATGGTCTGAAAATTACATTTTCTTTACACATGTTGTGCTTATGAATACACAATTTTGTATTGCAAATAGAATTTTTTTTTTACCCAATATATCTTTAAGTTAGGCTGAATATACAGCTGCATCAGGGGATTCCTTTACAATATCCATTATTGAAGAACTTGTTAAAAACGAAATACAGAAAGTGAATGTTAAGTCTTCAGTTCACCTTGTGTTTCCAATAAAGATCCATGTAAGTAACAGTAGCTTCTGTTCTACTTCCGTTATTAATAGAAGAAATATTAACTAGGGCTACTGCGCTATTTTTTTCCACTAAAAAAACGGAAGAAAATTTACAAATGTAATGATGTCCAACATATGCCTTGAAACTGGAAAAATATGCAAATACGTTTTCCAGGATGGGATAAGGAAAACCACGCCTCTTTTAGCTCCCTTGACATCAAGCCTGACCCACAAGAAGCCCTATGACATGATGCAGGATTAAAACCAAACCAGTATATCTTTTCCAGATGGAACAGACTCCCAACTGTGGACAGCACTGTTCTGACCTGGTTGGGTCTCATCAGTACAGTGTAGGGAACTGGTTTGTGAGAGGCTTGTGACTAGGGTCATGATGTAAGAGTTTTCCTTATAAAGACTTCCAATTAATACATTTTCCAGGATTAGATAAGAAAAGCCACGCCTCTTTTAGCTGGAAAGACAGATTTACAGAATTTCAAGAATCTGGATTGTAAAAGTGTTATTAGCAGTGACCCAATTTGTGAAGGTCCCTGCCAATCCATTGGTTGCAAAATTAACATGAAGATTGATTCTGGCATAAATCAGCATAATCCTATGAATCCCAGTCATTTCGTCTTGAGAGGAGAGAGAAACATAATTTAATGAATGTAATTTAATTCCTTTATTACAGATTACGCAGCGCTGCACAAAGCTTGCCAAATCGGTCCATAAGGCTACCGAACACACATATGGTAAAAGTAAGAAAAACATCAGATTTGATTCCAATATGGAGAGCCAATTCCTTGGCTCATATTGTCTTATATTGACTGGACTGCTGAAACACCAATACATAGGAATACCAATACACCAATACCAATACATAATAGGAACACCATTTTTCATCAGTACATATAACAAACAAGAAAATACTATGATAATATTTCTTCCATTTGAAATCTTTTCCAAATAAAAAGATATAAAGCAGCACTTAAATACTCATCTGTAATTCAACATATTGGGGGTCATTTACTAAGGGCCCGATTCGCGTTTTCCCGACGTGTTACCCGAATATTTCCGATTTGCGGCGATTTCCCCTGAATTGCCCCGGGATTTTGGCGCACGTGAACGGATTGTGGCGCATCGGCGCCGGCATGCACGTGACGGAAATCGGGGGGCGTGGCCGAGCGAAAACCCGACGGATTCGGAAAAACCGCCGCATTTAAAAAAAGAAATGTGTTGCTTGGGACGCGCTTAGATTCACTCGACCCGTGCCGGTGAACTCCAGCGCGTTCAGATGCTTTTCAGCGCAGCAGCGCCACCTGGTGGACGGCGGAGGAACTACCTTGATGAATCCCGGCCGGACCCAAATCCAGCGCAGAGAATGCGCCGCTGGATCGTGAACGGACCGGGTAAGTAAATCTGCCCCATTGTTCTGGGTGCACCCAGCCATGGATCCATGTTGCTAGGACCTCCAATCCACAAAAATCGAAAAAAGCAGCAGCACTACTTATAAATAAATCAAAGTAGTGCACTTTATTCACAAAATATAGCAATGTTTCGACATCACGTCTTTATCATTATGCTTTTGCTTTTTCGATTTTTAAAAAAATCTTTTCCTATATTAGTTGCTGCCGTAATTGTAGAATAATCCATAAACCGTAGAATAATGTTCAAGTATTATTTGATAATTTGAAGGGCGTTCAAGTTCAAGTTTAGTTTTCACTGAAACGTGTTTTTATTGTGCAAAAGTACAAAAGCTAAAAAGCACCCAGAATGATTTAGTATTTGTAATGACTTATAGAATGAAGTTATTTTGTTGTTTTATGCCTGTGGTAACCAGAATCAAGTGCAAAAAATATGTAATTTTTGATATTCCCCTAAAATGCTTTAACATTAATCGATAAGTTATGTAAAAAAAATTGTTTGGTCCTTAAGATCCAGGGTGCAACTGGGGTTTAAGGTTAGGATTGTCTGTACAGTGCTACTACTCTTGAAAATCAGCTTGCAAATGATCTTGGTTAATGATGGAACAACACTAAAAGAAAATCTTCTGCCAGGATGAAGGATTGTAAAGCAAGCACATTTATATGCTGGTGTGTCAGGATCTGCTCTCCATTTAGCTTCTTATACCCTTGTTTTTATGAAAAAAAAAATGTAAAATGTATACAAATGAGTTCCTGACAGAGGGGGCACACACCAGCATGTAAGTGCACATGGTTTACAATCCTTAATCCTGATGGTAGATTACCTTTAAGAGTTAAGTAGGAGGACCTTCTATGTGATGTCTATAGAAGGCCTCAAGTAGGAAGAGGCTGTCTTTATGAATAGACTGTGAACCATGGCCATACAGACAACCAAAACGTTAAAGGTTTGCTTTCTGACAAACAGGGGCGTAACTACAGTGGTAGCAGCCATAGCAGCTGCTATGGGGCCCTTATGGGGTGACCCAGTGGCGTAACAACCACCGTAGCAGACGTAGCAGCTGCTACGGGGCCCAGGCTCATGGGGGGCCCGTGATGGACTGGCAGGAAGCAGGAACGCTAGTACAGGGAGCTGAGCCCGGGACCGACATCCGAATTATAATTTGTTAATGATGTGTCCCCGGGCCCGTCCCACTACCTCCACTGCCATGCAGGCCACATATGAAGTGGGCGGAGAGGTAGTGGGACGGGCCCGGGGACATATAATTAACAAATTATAATTCGGCTGTCCATCCCGGGCTCAGGAGCCGTCCCACTACCTCTGCTGCTGAAACTGGTGCCTGCCCCGCCCACCTGACACGCCCAGCTCACAACCGGTCCGTACCGCCCTCGGCACTTGCGGCTCTTCTGCGGCCCGGCCCGCTCGCTTCTCCTGTGGCTTTCCCGCCCGCCTGCCTCTCCTGTGGCCCGCCCACTTCACCCGCGGGCCACCCCCCTCACCCGCGGCCCGCCCACCTCGTCTGCTTCGTGACCCCGCCACCGCGTCCCGACTCCACGTTCCAGGCGCGACGCGATGACCGTGGGTAAGTATAATTAATACATATGTAAACGCTGTATGTAAATACTGTAAATGCATGTATATGTGTTTGTATATGTGTGTGTATATTGTATATACTGATTGGATGTGTATATATACTGTATATCTGTGTGTATGTTGTATGTACTGGATGTGTGTGTATATATGCTGTATATCTGTGTGTATGTGTTGTTTATGCTGGATGTGTGTGTATATATGCTGCATATATGTATGTATGTTGTATATACTGGATGTGTGTATGTATGTTGTATATACTGGATGTGTGTGTATATGATGTATATACTGGATGTGTGTATATACGCTGTATATCTGTGCGTATGTATTGTATATACTGGATGTGTGTGTATATATTCTGTATATCTGTGTGTATGTTGTGTATATACTGTATATTTGTTTATATGTGCTGTATATGTGTGTGTATGCTGTATATACTGGATGCGTGTTTATATATGATGTATATCTGTGTGTATGTGTTGTATATACTGGATGTGTGTGTATATATGCTGTATATCTGTGTGTATGTATTGTATATACTGGATGTGTGTGTATATATGCTGTATATCTGTGTGTATGTGTTGTATATACTGGATGCGTGTGTGTATATGCTGTATATCTGTGCGGATGTGTTGTATATACTGGATGTGTGTGTGTATATGCTGTATATCTGTGTGGATGTGTTGTATATACTGGATGCGTGTGTATATATGCTGTATATCTGTGCGTATGTATTGTATATACTGGATGTGTGTGTATATATTCTGTATATCTGTGTGTATGTTGTGTATATACTGTATATTTGTTTATATGTGCTGTATATGTGTGTGTATGCTGTATATACTGGATGCGTGTTTATATATGATGTATATCTGTGTGTATGTGTTGTATATACTGGATTTGTGTGTATATATGCTGTATATCTGTGCGTATGTATTGTATATACTGGATGTGTGTGTATATATGCTGTATATCTGTGTGTATGTGTTGTATATACTGGATGCGTGTGTGTATATGCTGTATATCTGTGTGGATGTGTTGTATATACTGGATGTGTGTGTGTATATGCTGTATATCTGTGTGGATGTGTTGTATATACTGGATGCGTGTGTATATATGCTGTATATCTGTGTGTATGTGTTGTATATACTGGATGTGTGTGTATATATGCTGTATATCTGTGTGTATGTGTTGTATATACTGGATGCGTGTGTGTATATGCTGTATATCTGTGTGTATGTGTTGTATATACTGGATGCGTGTGTGTATATGCTGTATATGTGTGTGTATGTTGTATATACTGGATGTGTGTGTATATATGCTGTATATATGTGTGTATGTGTTGTATATACTGGATGTGTGTGTATATATGCTGTATATCTGTGGGTATGTATTGTATATACTGGATGCATGTGTATATATGCTGCATATCTGTGGGTATGTGTTGTATATACTGGATGCATGTGTGTATATGCTGTATATTTGTGAGTATGTTGTATATACTGGATGTGTGTTTATATGTATATATATGCTGTATATCTGTGTGTATGTGTTGTATATACTGGATGCATGTGTATATATGCTGTATATCTGTGCGTATGTGCTGTATATACTGGATGCGTGTGTATATATGCTGTATATCTGTGTGTATGTGTTGTATATACTGGATGCGTGTGTATATAGGCTGTATATGTTGTATATACTGGATGTGTGTGTATATATGCTGTATATCTGTGCGTATGTGCTGTATATACTGGATGCGTGTGTATATATGCTGTATATCTGTGGGTATGTGTTGTATATACTGGATGCGTGTGTGTATATGCTGTATATCTGTGTGTATGTGTTGTATATACTGGATGTGTGTGTATATATGCTGTATATCTGTGTGTATGTGTTGTATATACTGGATGCGTGTGTATATATGCTGTATATGTGTGTGTATGTTGTATATACTGGATGTGTATGTGTATATATGCTCTATATCTGCGTGTATATACTGGATCTGCGTGTATATATGCTGTATATCTGTGTGTATGTTGTATATGTTGTAAATTTGATGTCTATATACTATATGTGTGTATATGATATGCATATACTTATGTGTGTATAAATGTATGAATGTGTAGACACGTGTGTAAAAATGATTGTACTTGTGTAAATGTGTGTATAAATATGTATGGGGAAGAGAAGGGGGTCCCATTCAAAGGTCTGCTATGGGGCCCAGCCTCTG
Organism: Engystomops pustulosus; assembly: GCF_040894005.1. NCBI lineage: Eukaryota > Metazoa > Chordata > Amphibia > Anura > Leptodactylidae > Engystomops > Engystomops pustulosus. The sequence continues at coordinate 28,388,994 of NC_092420.1, forward strand.
CTGCTTACGCCCCTGGAGTGACCTAGCCTTTTCTTGTGGCCTGGAGGTAGCCAGAGCCCATAATACCAGAGTGGCTGGTTAGTGCAGCCTTGGGCATGCTGTGGTCACGCTGTTTGGTATGGGGACCAGAGGGCTGACCCACAACCTGGCACGTCTCCAGCAGGTGATGTGTGCAAAAAATATGGAGGGAGAGGCTGATGCAATAGGTTTATTCCTGGGGCAACCCCTGAGGTGTATATAGGAGTCCCTGGATGATGGAGGATGGGAAGCCCATGATGTTGATACAGCCTGATCCCGAGATTACACGGAGACTGTGTGCTCCCGCCCACCAGGCATTTTTTATACTCCCTTATACTCCCTCCAACTAGCTTCCAGCTTACTTTACAATATTACAAAGAATATCATTGGACAATAACATCTAGCATGCTTAGCTCTTGCCTTACCAGGCAGTGGCTATATCTGCAATCACTAAGTTCTCCAGTACTTAGAGACCTCCTAGAGAGGTGATAACAGCTCCTAACATGGAGAGGGTGAAACCACCTTGCCTATGCTTTGGCAGGGGTGTTGCATATATAACATATATGTGATGTATATATGCTTTATGTGTATACGGTGTCTATATATGCTGTATGTGTGTATATATTCTGTATGCTTGTATATGACACAGTATGTGTGTGTATATGCTCCATATGTGTGCGCATGAGTGTATAAATGTGTGATTGTAACTTGCATGTGTGAGTGTACAAATACATATAATTGTTAAGTGGGAAAAGGGGCCCAATCAGAAGCCTGCTATGGGGCTCTGCCTCTTCTAGTTACGTCACTGCTGACTAACCTTGTAATATATCTTATCAAGGGTAAATCCGTCTTTTTCCGCTTACTTGGACTCTTAATCTCCTAATTTTCTTCCTAATCTGCACTTTTTTCTTAATCTTTTACTTCTCTGCTGAATTCCATGTTACTAGCAAGCAAATATCAGAGCTAATCCCATAATGCCATGCAAATGTGTTATTTCTCATGTACATAGATTAGGCTGATAAATTTGGATAGATACGTAAGAAAAATACATGCTATATAGTAATGGGGGGGGGGGATGGGAATCCTGCTGTAAGGCTGGCTGCACACAAATGTGATCTGTCTGTAGGGGACAGGAGTCCTTGCTTCATTGTTATATCTGATGTAAGGATTCCTGTAGTTCAGCAGAACATTAGTATCATGGCAGAGCTGCTGTTCAGCCAGCATGCACAGACTCCTTGCATCATATTTCACAATGATGCGAGGAGTCCCACCAACGGTACTGTGCTTGGTCTATGTATTATACTATTTTTCAGACTATTTTTCAGACATTAAACCTAGGTTGTCTGATTGATCCTATCACATACTGCCAAACTACATTATGGCATATGGTATATGGGGATTTTTATCCTCATACATTACAATGTGCACATAGTAAGGAATGGGTTAAATCCAGACAGCCTCGGGTCTTCGGAAGAGGCTGTCATGCCAACTGATCGCCACCCGATGACGTCAAGGGGAGCGACGATCTCCAATAAGATGGCGGTAGCTTTGCAGCCAGCATGCACAGTTCACTATGATGCAAAGAGTCCCATCAACTGTTCTGTGCTTGGTCTATGGATTCTGACTTCCACAGACCAAGCATGCTTGTGTGCAGCCGGCCTTACTCTGTTAGGTGAGTATGCGGTTCTATCTAACAGTCATCAATTATCTACTACAGAACCACAAGAAACTCTGTAAATCATGCTGAAAAGCAATGAACTATAATTAACCTATTGACTGCTGTGCCTTGTTCTCATGATCAAATAAAAAATCTAATGAGAACGGTGTTAACAGGATAAAGTCCATTGTAAAGGTTATACCGCAATGGATCCAATCTTGGAAACTTTCATCTGAAAATGTTAAATAATTCACATTTTATAGCATTCTCATATTATCCTGATTATGATTCCTCTGCTCATGTGAAGACCACAAATGCATTGAAATTCTACCTGCTTAAAACTTATCGCTAGGAGCACAAACTCATTATACACCTCCATCTGCTTGTGAATAATGATTGCCCCCAACTCACATGTGCGTCTCCCCTCTCTAGTGATATTAAAGATTTGCAAGAGATGATACATCAACGAATGGTTTATCCAGAAGAAACATCATTCTGTACTGAGCTCTAAGGAGCCACGAGTATACTGTGCATTTTGGGAACTTTCATGGAAGACCTTATCTGTTTGTAGCTTGTAAAGTAAGTCTCTGCACACTGCTGCTGGCTGGCAGGAAGTCCCTGTGTCTGAGCTGGTCTTGCAGTGCAGGAAGAAGGGGCAGAGAGCACTGCAGTGTGCAGACAAGAGAAGCTATTCATGAGAAGAATCTCAGCATAGTCAGAAGATTTATGGTCGTATCCAGGGACAACCAAAATTGCATACACCAGGACTGATAGAGACAGGTTGGAATTATATTTGTGAAATGCTCTACTTTTGTTAATAACAGTAAATTATAGAATGTGTTATTTTGTTATCCTAAGTATATTTAAGAGTCTTGTCTTCATGGGAATACAACTTTAAGTGCACCTTTATTTTTATTTCTGTTCAAATATGCATTTTGGAGCATCCTGGTTGTTGGCACTAGATTTGGTGATCACTCTGTTGCCTAATTTTACCACCTACCACTTCCCTTGCAGTCTTAAATGACAGTGCCATGCTCCGTCTGTGAAAGTGGGTAGTAGAGGGTACTCTTGCGGCTACGCCCATGATGCGCCACACAGCTTAAATTTTTTTTCAAATTCAATGAGATAAGGGATAACAAGGTGATCAGTGAGGGTCCAATTGCTGGGACATCAGTCATTAGAACGGCAGCAATCCCAGAAATCCGGAGAATGAGAATTTTATTCTCACTAATGGGTAGAACAGCACTACCCACTAATGGGTAGAGTGGCCGTGCCTCTTGCCACTCCATTCAATAGTATATGAGTGCTGGAGATAGCCAAGCACTGTGCTCTGCAATTTCCGACACTCCTACCAGACACCAACTGTGGATAGGGAATAACTTTTAAAGTTGGTACAACCCCTTTAAAGGAAATCAACCATTAACCCCTTAACGACGCGCGCCATAATAGTACGGCGCACGTCGGGTGCGGGTAAATGGAGAGGGCTCATAGCCGGTAAGTCATTCCCGCCGATCACCGCTGGCAAAGCCGGTGGCTTCAAAAAGATGGCAGCGCATGGGCGCCGGCATCTTGCTGAAGAACGTCCCTCCCCAGTCGTCTAAAAATGATAGCATTGAAAACGTCATAAAAATTACATCACCCAAACCTCCGTACACCAAAGTATGAAAAAGTTATTAGCGCCAGAAGATGGCAAAATAAAAAATAAACCTGTACAGGAGCTTTTAAATTTTGTAAATGTATGAAAACATTATAAAACCTATACAAATTTTGTATCCCCATGATCGTACGGACGCAAAGAATAAAGTAGACATGTCATTTGGGGCACACACCCGTAAAATCCAAGCCCACAAGAAAACGGCGCAAATGTGTTTTTTCGCCATTTTCACTGCATTTGGAATTTTTTTCCTGCTTCCCAGCACACGCCATGGAATATTCAATACCATCACTATGAAGTGCAATTTGTTATGCAGAAAACAAGCCCTCACAGAGCTCTTTAAGTGTAAAAATAAAAAAGTTATAGATTTTTAAAAGGTGGGGAGGAAAAAAGGAAATGAAAAAACAAAAAAGGGCCCGGTCGTTACGGGGTTAAAGAAAAACTACCATCTCCTTAATAGGTAGATCCGGTGGCAGGTTCCTCTAATAAATGCCACCATTGCCCTTTTTAGGGCTAATCTTTCAGTGGCTGATAAGTTTGTACATGTTTTATTGCCCTGATATGCAAATTAGTGAAAGAGGCTACAGTAGCGTGAAGTAGCCATGCTGTGTAGCTTCATCTCCGGCTACTCCACTCCCCTGTAGCCTCTTTTACTAATTTGCATATTAGAGCAATAAAACATTTCCAAAATTATCAGCACTGAAAGATTAGCCCTAAAAATAGCTGCAATGGCATTTATTAGAGGAACCTGCCACCATGAACAAGTAGATAAGAGATGGTAGGTTTCCTTTAACATTAAACTAAATTAACCTAAACATACATACCTATAGTCATCTTCTACAGGATCCCACTGCTTGTCTTCTTTAATCTTGACATGCCAAGATCGCTGTGAAAAAAAAGAGTTAAAAGAAGCAGCCCGAAACATGGGGTTGCAATGTCCGATGTCCCAGGATGTATTTTCAGATTTTATGATCAATGATTCCTTTTTTGGTGGCTACTCTTACTGATGGCTTAAAACTATTTATATTGACAGGTTCTCTCAAGCCCCCCCATCTACCTTGAGTAAATGCTCAGGAACAGTCATTGGGTTAATGGCGTTGAACAGAATCATATGCAAAGTAAATGAGTTGGGAAGGATAGATGATGTGTATATAAAAGGTGCAGTGTTTGTTCCTTCTCTAAATACCGTATCAATCGCAATAGTGAGATGGATTTTTTTTGCAGACTATCACAATTTATAGTATTTTATTTGATACATTTTAAATTTGACAATAAACTGGTCTACAGAAACCCCAGTATCCTTATAATGTATTCCAATGGTCAGAGAGGCACTAATTGCCAATAATCAAGTCCGATATAATCTTGGAATAATTTAACAAAAGTTCTCGTATATATATAATATATGATGTATACAATAAATTGATAAACAGGTATTTATAAATCTTAAACAGCCCAGCATCACAAGTTAAAATCCACATGTCTTTATTGTATAAATGTTTAAAAAGTCCAATGCAAAAAACAAACACGTTTCAGGAGTTTATCCCTCAACCATGATTAAGAGATAAACTCCTGAAACGCGTTAGTTTTTTGCATTGGACTTTTTAAACATTTATACAATAAAGATTAGTGGATTTTAACTTTGGTTGCTGGGCCATTTTTGAAGATTTTTGTTCCATGAACTTGGGTCCTTGGCTGGCCGTCTAGGCACCTGTGCATCAAAACAAGTGGAGACTGAGCAACAGATTTTTCACCCAGGTGTATTAGCAAGTACCCTATTTTTTCCTTGATTTATTTGAAGACATTGGCCCAGGTTTATTAAAGCCCCTGAAACTATTTTTTGTCTGACTTGGCATGTTCTTTTCAGTGAACAGCTTGCACATGTATTTATAATGTGTTTCGGCTGCACTATTCCCAATGCAACACAAAATTCTGCACATAAAGGGGCGCCACATTTTTCATGCACTGTCTGATAGAATTGTGTTGCACACTCTATGTTAAAGGAAACCTACCACTTGAAGTGGCAGGTATAAGAGGGAACTACCGAGCACCAGCTCAGGGTGAGCTGGTGCCGGAGCTTATTTTTGTTAGTGTTTTAAACCGCTGTATCGCGGTTTAAAACACTTTTTAAACTTTACAGCTGAAGCTGCTTCGGCGCGCGGAGGTACGCACTCGGCGCACCATGCGCGCAACCGTGCCCACGGCTCTCATTCACTTCCTATGTAGGTGCGCGCACGGTCGCGCGCATGGTGCGCCGAGTGTGTACCTCCGTGCGCCGAAGCAGCTTCGGCTATAAAGTTTAAAAAGTGTTTTAAACCGCAACACAGCGGTTTAAAACACTAACAAAAATAAGCTCCGGCATTGCTCGGTATTGCCTTCTTATACCTACCACTTCAAGTGCTAATCTGGAATCTGGCACCAGGGACATCACACCTGCATTGCACATGCCTTTCTGCATTTGCATTACAATATAATTGTGTGTTATAAATTACCTTGTACCCTTACAGAATCCTCTGTTAAGTCCAAGGGGTTGGGCTTTGGTTTGGATGCATTTCAAAAAACAACACTATACTTGTCTGTGCTGCTCAGCTCAGCTCTCAGCCCCACCTTCACAGGTACAGAGCTCACTGGGTGGTGAGCTGACATCAGTGGGGGAGGGAGGAGCTATAAAGGAGAACAAAGGTGGGGGCTGAGAGCTGAGCAGTCTGCACCACAGACAAGTCACATGTTGTTTTTTGAAATGCATCCAAACCAAAGCCCAACCCCTGGGACTACACAGAGGATTCTGTCAGAAAGCCAGGTAAATTAAAACACACAATTATAATGTAATGCAAATGCTTAGAAAAGGCAGAAAGGCATATGTGCAATGCAGGTGTAATGAAGTTTAGGTGGATGTCCAATACTGGGAGTAATTATTCCCTTATTTTCTTCTTTAACCTTTAATGCCTTGAAGAGACTTAGCATAGTCATTTGTTTACCTCTTCCTCAAAAAAATGCTAATAATTGAAATAGCAGGAGAAGCACTGTATGAATGCCAAGAAATGTTTATTTGGATTTCGGAGCAATCGACAGAGAGAAAGACGGATCTATATCTGTGATGCCAAAAAGTGCCATGTCTAGCAGATGGTAAATACTACTTGGACAGGAACAGTGCAGGGAGATGACAAAATATTTGCTAGGCAGATGGAATCCAGCTACAATAAATTAGTCTTGATCCAGCAGGGAAAGTTTACAGAAATCTGAATAACGCAGAGAATATGGAATAGTTAGACTGTAATTTACATCTAGGGAAACCACTGCAATTAACTGGCAATGCAGAAAGCAGGAAGATAAAATTTACCATCATAAATAAACAAGTTACATTTATTACTTAAATTTCAACAAACTGAATGTAAATTGTGATAACCTTAAAGGACATTGATGAAATATGCAGAAGCCTCCCCTCACTAATATAATTATCAGCAGCTTCCCCTCATCCATGAAATGTCCAGCAGCCTCCCCCTTTCTTTCCAGCAGCCTCTCTTTACTAGTTAAATGTCCAGCAGATTTCCCTCAGTCATGAAATGTTCAACAGCCTCCTCTAATTAAATGTAGCAGCTTCCTCTCACTAATTAAAGGACTTCTACCATGACATTTAGGGGTGGTAGACTATCCCTAAACAGATGCTCATTACCTTTTGGGTGATGGGGGACTCCTGCTGGCATGCTCTCTATACGGTCTCTGTGCCGTCTTCTATACCGAAATATGCAGTTATAAACTTTATGCAAATAAGCCAGAGGCGCTCACCAATCGGCTAGGCGAGTGCCTCCTGGCTCCGTCAGAACATAATTTATGCACGCCCCCTCATTAATATTCATCTACGTCGCTGGCAGAAAGCGCTGGAGACAGCCAGTGACGTCACACGACAGCCAGTGTTTATAACTGCATATTTCGGTATAGAGGACGGCCCAGAGCATGCCAGCTGGAGTCCCCCATTACCGCAAGCATCCATTTTGGGAAAGTCTAATACCCCTAAATGTGGTGGTAGATGTCCTTTAAATGATCAGCAGCTTCCCCATTCATGTAATCCTCCTCTCATTCATGAAATATGCATCAGCCTTCCATTATTCAGGAAATATGCAGCAGCCTCACTTTACTAATTAAATCCCCAGCAGCTACCCCTCATTCATGAAATATACAGCATCCTTTCCTTATTCATGAAAATGAAGCAGCCTCCCCTCACTAACTTAATGTTCAGCAGCCTCTCCTCATTAAAGAAATATACAACGGCCTCCCTTTATTAATGAAATATGCAGCAGTTTTCCCTCACTAATTAAATGATCAGCAGCTTCCCCATTCATAAAAATGGCATCTCAAAAGCAATCTCCCATTATTAATAAAAAATATACAGAAGCCTCCCAGCAGTCTTTATAATGCCCCCACTCCTTTGGCCCAGTCTTTGTAATGCCCCTGTGCCTCTGCTCCAGTCTTTATAATGCCATGCACCTCTACCCCAGTCTTTATTATATAACAATACAACAAAAAATTATTACTCACCTCCCAGCAGGCTTCTTCCTGTCTTCAGTAGCTTGGCATAGAGGCACAGGATAGTGATGTCACCACTCCAAATAGGTTTCTTAGGTTTCACAATTTTGATTTCTTATCTATAGCTTATTAATTATTGATCGACTGAAGTCCATCCATCAGCACCATCTTTGTCACTTGTCATTGGATACGACCGGCCCCAGCTCTCTTGCAGTAGTGGCCACGCATGCGGTATTGAACCCTGTCTGACCACCTGGATTTAGCATTCATTATCACAGGACGGCTGTGGGACATGCAGTAACTCCCGGACATTTCATATGCAAAAACTATTTGTTTCTTTGTGCAATCACTTGCAGCAGAGGTGGTCGTATCCAAAGACAGCTATCTTGTTCCTAAGGGACATCATTTATGATGCATTATCTTCCCCGCTCAGGTCCGACAGAGTTCACCTTCTTCTTCCTGGTGCATGGAAGTGCTTGTTCTTGTGACACAATCTGAATGTTAAATCCACTGCTCAGTCTGAATCCGTTGTATCGCCCTCACCCAACCTCTGTCGCAAGAAAGCCAGCGCAGCTGCGCCAAAAACCGATCGCGTGCACCACAATCCCCTGTTTAATACCTATCAAAGACGCGCAAAACCTGAAAATTATGTAAAGTCTGATGAAAGTGCGATCCGCGACCCTTAGTAAACAAGCCCCATTATGTGGTAGAGGGCCCAAGAATGAATTGTCTTGGTGCAACTTCTGTCTCCAAATGTTCTCAGTTGCAAGAATATGTTATTAAACTTGTTTGCAATGAGCTGGATTTCTGCAGTGATTACTAAAAAAATTTAATTGAAAAATAGACCTGCACAAAAGTGTGAAATAAATTCAAGGATTCGCTTCCTTCTTCTGTGACTGTGTATGGTATATATAAACCATTACAATGAGGCAGATTTACTTACCCGGTCCATTCGCGATCCAGAGGCGCGTTCTCTGCGGTGGATTCGGGTCCATCCGGGATTCACTAAGGTAGTTCCTCCGACATCCACCAGATGGCGCTGCTGCGCTGAAGTCCGCTGAAATGCACTCAAGTACACCGGCCTATTCCTGGTGAAGGTAAGTGCAACCTCCGCGACACTTTTTGTTTTTTAAATGCGGCGGTTTTTCCGAATCCGTCGGGTTTTCGTCCGGCCACGCCCCCCGATTTCCATCACGTGCATGCCAGCACCGATGCGCCACAATCCGATCGCGTGCGCCAAAATCCCGGGGCAATTCAGGGGAAATCGGCGTAAATTGGAAATATTCGGGTAACACGTCGGGAAAACGCGAATCGGCCCTTAGTAAATGACCCCCAATGAGTTCACCTCGGATACTATGGGACTCATTTACTAAGGGTCCGCGGACCGCACTATCGTCGGAATATCCGACGATTTCAGATGTGCGCCGCATTTAGAAAGGCTTTTTGCCGAATCCTCGTCTGACAACGCACCTCAGGAATCGCGACGGGACAGGTAAGTAAATGTGCCCCTTAGTGTCAGGTCCACTTAGACAGGATACGTGGATAAGCCATGTTTTCCATATGCATTAATATCTACTCAGAGTTGAGGAAATCGTCACTGAGACCGGCAGAAGATGCAATTAGAAGATGACAACAACCCTGAAATCATTCATTTACACCTGGTACCAAGGACTTGCCTGGACAAATACAGTTTCCTTCGCACTTATTAATGTATAGTGTATTTTTATATGGGTCTCTATGAATGGCCAAGATTTACTGTTAACAGTTACATGGAGATAGACAATCCAATGTTTCTATTCTTAGTAGAAAGAAATAGTAGAAAAAAACGTCCACACCTCATTACATGGGCTATAAGAATGCTATGCCTACAACTATATATTCTGTATTAATAGTCTATAGCTCTGATAAAAATGTATGTACCCAGAATGCTTTGCTGTGTAGCCTCGTCTACCCAGCACAGCCCCATACAAGTTGTAGTGGCTGTGCTTGGTACTGCAGCTCAGCCCCAATTACTTGTATGGGCGTTACAGCTACATACACATATATACGTCCTCCATAGACCGGCAATGGCAGCATGAAGCGATATGGTGCCACACCTACTCCGTACACGGGGAAACGATCTTTCCCTGTGTTATGGGCCGTGCACCGTGGATCGCTGTGGAGAGGGGTCACTCCTCCTCCTCTCCACGGCGCCAGACGTATGCTAACCTGGACGTAACCATGCGTGTATACGTCAGTGTGCATGCAGCCTTAGGCTACATGCACACTGCTGTGTGCCCGCCGCACCATAGCACGGCGGGCACACGGCAGCGAGGGGAGAGGAGGTGAGCGCCGCTCACCCCCGCCCCTCTCCATAGCGATATATGGCCGCGGCGCCGTAATACGGGAAAATATACAACATGTCCTATCTTTTCCCGGGCTACGGAACGGTACGGTGCCGCATGTGTGCTGCACCATACCGCTCCCGTAGGGCGTCGTGAGCCCATAGAAGTGTATGGGGGGCGTATATCGGCTGATCAGAGCTGATCGGAACAGCTGATCAGAGTGGGGGGGCGACACGATCCGTCATCAACCAGAATTCCTAGAAACCCCCTATTTGTACAAGCACATATGGTCTTTATTTCTTCCTGGATAACCATAAACAACAACACCAAGTATATCTGTCACTTAATCAGCAACTAAAATATAAGTTAATAAACATAATATCACAGATATTCAAGGAGTTAACAGGCTTTTACATATGAAACAGATCTTCTCTTAAGGAAACCAACTTTGGGTGTTTGATATGTTCTTAACTCAATGTCATTATCACTAACTTTGATTTTAAACTTTATCATTTTAAAAGTTTTCAGGCATAAGATCATTAGGAAGAACAAGAGGAAAAGAAGAGTGTAAAGTAAAGCATCATTAAATAGAAAGTCTGAACAGAGTCTTGCGCGCCTCCAGCAAGAACTGATTTCGTTCCCCGTTAACTGGCTGACTGGTTTCCCATACAGCGAGGAGGGATAGACACATCGTATCCCGCTGACTCCGTCCATGTTAGCAACGGAGAGCCACATAATTAAGTACCGGATCTTGCAGTCACAATGCAGCGGATTGGAAGATAAATTCAACTTTTTCAGGTTTATTAAATAATCCAAGGCCCCAGCAGGAACTTCTGTCAATAGGTTCTCCTGTAAGTATAACTCCTCTGTGTCCTTAGGTAGGAAAGGAAAGATCTTCAAGTTCCGGGAGCTGCAGTCCACCCGTAATTTATTTTCAGTCAAGTTTATACATTTACATTGTGCAGGGCAATTACTTCCATCAGTAAATGTCAGGAACCAGATCCCAATAAGTATTAGATATGGACCAATCAGCATCCTGAAAAAAGAAGATGATCAAAATCTGAAAAAAAAAATTAAGGCATCTAGAATGTACCAGAGTGATGGTTTCACCAGCTGCTTTTATAAAATTATTATTATTATTATTATTAATAATAATTTATTATTATTTGCTTATTATTATTTTTTATTATATCAAATTATTTGACATTGAAAACAAAAAGTTACATTTTTTATCATAAATACAAACTCAACCCATATACCCTTTTAGTCCTGTTGTTATAAGCATCAGGGTTGAGGAAGATCCTGACCACGTGATCGGGTCGGGCGCACCATGATGACGCATGCCCGGTGCGCGACCTCAGTGGACCGACGCGTCACGCGGTGGGCGCGTCTTCAAGCGGACGCGGCGGTTTGATGTATATATAGGAGGACACAACACACACTCCTCACCTCCTGACGAAGCATCAGCGAAACGCGCGTCGGGGTGTGCCTGCTCGGCCTTCCTCCTGTCTCCTGTCTGCCCCCTGTCACCATGCCTGCGGGTAAGTGCAATATGAATAGCCATTGACTATAGACCCCGGATGGTACCTCCGGGGCACCGAATGGGCTAAAGGGTTGCATTGCTACTTACCCCTTTCTTACCTTGTTGGCCCTACTATTGGGCTTAAACTGTTTAGTTATTTACACATTGCTTTATTTTGGGGTTTTAGACGGAGGAGGGGGGGCCGTTCTGGTACTCTGTGTGGTCCCAATTGCCATCTGGGACACTTGGTTCCCTTGGTATATTTTTAACATAATTTGTGTGTATATTTACTTGTTTGACTTGGAATTGTATGAATAAAAAGATATATGTTTTTTCAAGTAATGATTTGACTAGCTCGTTTTTCTGCTGATAGTTATTTGAGGAAGATCCCCTTTGTTAGAAAATTGTATGCAACTATTATAAGAATACCATATGATTGAAATGATCACTAAGGCTTCAAAAACATTTCATAAATCAATTGCACAAGAGACTTTAAAATATTGTAGGGATCTTCCCGGGGGATGGTGTGTTAGGACACAGTTCACAGCAGACGTAGATGTATAAAAGATCAACTTGGCGTTTATTTTTAGCATAAACAGTCCAGCAAACATAAATACAGCAACACCGTGCTTTTAAAAGTTCAAACAAAAGACCTACCCGTCTGGGCGCTTACTAACAGGTTGTCTCACCTATCTAACACTCGTAAACACAGCGGCCGCATAGACAGGAAGATGCAGGGCTCCTCCAAACCCACATAGGCTGTTTCCTGGCTGAGAGCCCAGACCTGCAAGCTTTGGAAAGCTTTTACCTTCACAGGCTGATTAGGAGCAGAGCTCACCTGATCCAAAACCCGAACTGGATCGAGGGGAGGGAGTGGCAAGTCCCACTACCAAACCTACCTGCCACTCCATGTAAATCCAGGCCCGGCAAGATTAAACAACAACTCAGCAGCATAATACTGCTGAGCAACAGATCAATCCTGGACTTACCATCTCACACTACGTAGCAACCTAGGTGAGATGTACACCCCCTCGAGCACTTCTCCAGTGAGATGTCTACATATCCCCCCCCTCTTTTTCAGACCGGAGGGCTGAGCATTTTGTCCCCACAGACAATGTACCCTTGACAGTGCATCAGCATTCGCCTGTAATTTCCCTGGTCTGTGTTCCACAGTGAAATTGAAATTTTGTAGGGACAGAAACCATCTAGTCACCCTTGCATTTTTCTCCTTGTTTAGTTTCATCCATGTTAGGGGGGCATGGTCTGTCACTAACTTGAATTTCCTGCCTAGCAAGTAATACTTCAGGGATTCTAGGGCCCACTTCACTGCCAGACATTCACGCTCCACAATAGCATAATTCTTCTCGGCCGGGGTTAACTTCCTACTCAAGTACATCACCGGATGCTCCTCACCATTCACCACCTGTGAGAGAACTGCACCTAACCCTGTGTTAGAGGCATCTGTCTGGACCAGAAATTCTCGCCTGAAATCGGGGGTAACTAGCACAGGTTGTTGGCACAGAGAAGACTTAAGGCTTTGGAAAGCCTTCTCGGCCTCTGGAGTCCACGTCACCATTGCTGACTTTCCGCCCTTTGTCAAGTCAGTTAGCGGGGCTGCAATTGAGGCAAAGTTCGGCACAAACCTACGGTAATAGCCCGTAATACCCAGGAAAGCTCTGACCTGTTTCTTTGACAGGGGTCTAGGCCAATTCTGTATTGCCTCAATTTTATTTAACTGTGGCTTAATCAAACCCCTCCCAATAATGTAACCCAGGTACTTGGCCTCTTCTAGGGCTAGTGCACACTTCTCGGCATTTATGGTCAACCCTGCATCACTTATGGCATTCAACACAACCTGTACCTTACAGAGGTGACTTTCCCAATCGGGACTAAAAATGACCACATCATCGAGGTAGGCAGCTGAATAATCACGATGTGGTCGCAGAATCAAGTCCATCAACCTCTGAAAAGTCGCAGGTGCTCCATGTAACCCGAATGGCATCACTACATACTGGAACAACCCCTCAGGGGTGGAGAATGCAGTTTTCTCTTTAGCCTCATCAGTAAGAGGAATCTGCCAGTAGCCCTTTGTGAGATCGAGGGTGGTTATGTACCTGGCATTACCCATCTTTTCAATCAGCTCATCTACCCTGGGCATAGGATAAGCATCGAACTTGGAGATCTCATTCAACCTTCTGAAATCGTTACAGAACCTCCAAGTTCCATTGGGCTTTGGGATTAGCACAATCGGACTGGACCATTCACTCTGTGAAACTTCAATCACTCCTAGGTCAAGCATACGTTTCACCTCAGCAGACACTGCCTCTCTGCGTGCTTCTGGTATCCTATAGGGCTTGAGGTTTACTCTGCTTCTAGGCCCAGTTTCAATGTGATGACGGATGAGGTGTGTACGCCCTGGAAGGTCAGAAAACTTGTCTTTGTTTTTCTGCAAAAACTCCTTAGCCTCCTGTTTCTGTGACCCTGATAGGGTATCACCAACCTTGACCGAAGGGATTGGTTGTGACAAATTATTACCAGGATTTGTTGCCACCAAGGATTCCCTGTCTTTCCAGGATTTGATCAAGTTTATGTGATAAACTTGGAAAGGCTTCCTTCTACCTGGTTGGTGCACCTTATAGTTTACCTCACTGACCTTTTCAACAATTTCATAGGGACCTTGCCACTTCGCTAGGAATTTACTCTCTATAGTGGGAACTAGTATGAGAACCCTGTCACCTGGGTTAAATGTCCTGATTCTCGCAGAACGGTTGTAAATTCTACTTTGGCTCTCTTGCGCCCTCTGGAGGTGTTCCCTTACTAGGGGCATTACAGTGGCTATACGGTCCTGCATTTGTGCTACATGCTCGATAACACTTTTGTATGGGGTGGACTCACTCTCCCATGTCTCCTTTGCAATATCTAATAGACCCCTAGGGTGACGACCATAGACCAACTCAAAGGGAGAGAACCCTGTGGACGCTTGGGGAACTTCCCTCACAGCAAACATCAGGTAAGGTAACAAGTGATCCCAATCACGACCATCTTTTTCTACCACTTTCTTCAACATATGTTTGAGGGTTTTATTAAACCTCTCCACCAATCCGTCTGTCTGGGGGTGATATACAGAGGTGCGTATAGGTGTGATTTTAAATAGCTTACATAGCTCCTTCATCACCTTAGACATAAAGGGCGTACCTTGGTCAGTCAGGATTTCTTTGGGGATCCCAGTCCTAGAGAACATATAAAACAGCTCCCGGGCAATTGTTTTAGATGCAGTGTTTCTTAAGGGCACAGCCTCAGGATAGCGGGTCGCATAGTCTAAGACAACCAAAATGTACTGGTGTCCTCTAGCCGATTTTACAATGGGACCCACTAAATCCATGGCAATACGCTCAAAAGGCACCTCTATAATGGGGAGCGACACCAAAGGACTACGAAAATGTGACACTGGGGCGCTAAGCTGACATGTGGGGCATGACTCGCAGTATTTTTTAATGTCATCATAAATTGCAGGCCAATAAAACCTCTGGAGGACTCTCTCCCGCGTTTTTTCAGTCCCCAAGTGTCCCCCAAGAACATGGTTATGTGCCATGTCAAGCACCTGACGCCGGTACGGCTTAGGGACCAGAAGCTGTTCCACAATTTCATCATTAATTTTAGTGACTCTATAGAAGAAATCATTAGTCACGGAAAAATGTGGAAATTTATTCTCAGCATCTGGTTCCTGAGGTACCCCATTCAAAACAGTAACCTGCTCTCTCGCATTCTTAAGAGTGGGGTCCTGCAACTGTGCAGTCCCAAAATTAACCCTAGACACCTCTAAGTCTGGTATATTTTGCTCAGTGGGAGGAGCTTCCTCCTCCTCTCCAGCCAGGACCTGTAAAGGAAAAGCATCACTTTCATCCTGCACAGTTTTATCATTTACAGTGGGTAATGCAACAACCTTAGGGGTATTCTCACTCCTTTCGGGGGTTTTTCTTTTTCCCCATAAAGCCCAGAACAACGGAAAATCTCGTCCCAATATTACATTATGCATGAGGTTTTTAACCACACCCACTTCATACTGTACGGAGCCTAGTTCAGTCCCGACTTTAGCCAGCACTATAGGGTAAACTTTTGTATCACCATGTATGCAAACCACACTCATGTGTTTTTTTGACCCAAAGTCCCCAGCCACCAGGCTGGCATGCACCAAGGTTACAAGGCTTCCTGAGTCCAGCAACGCCTTAACAGGGAAGTCATTAATGGTAATGTTGCAGACTTGCGGTTCAGTCTCTAGTCCAGGAACTGCAACACAAGATGGTTCCGCAAATAGCGACTGACGCCGGCTAGCGTCACACTCCATTGGCTCAGAGGTAAGGGGGCAATGGGCAGACACGTGTCCCACCTCATGGCATCTCCAGCACTTGATAGGGCCTGGTCTCCCTGGCAGGGAGTCCTTTTTAGGGCCACTTGGCCACCCGGGACCATCGCCAGTCTTTTGCCCCTGAGATACCTCTTGAGCCCTTTTCCCTCGATCAGCACCCCTCCACACTCCCCCAATCGATGGAAGTCTCTTACCAGGTGACGGCACAGACCTGGCACTCCGGGGAGGTGAAGAAGCTGCAGGAACATCACGGAGGTAGTCCTCAGTCGCTTGGAACCTCTCCACAAGGTTGACAAGTTCGTCTGCATTCTTAGGATCACCTTGTCCCACCCAGCGTTGCAGGTCAGCAGGCAGTGCTCGGAGGTAGCGATCCATCACGACCCTCTCTAGGATCTGTGCAGGAGTAGAGGTGTCTGGCTCCAACCACTTTCTTGCCAAATGGATCAGGTCATACATCTGGGACCTCGCAGATTTGTCCAGACTGTAGTTCCAGTTGCGTACCCTCCGGGCACGGACAGCAGCGGTAACTCCTAGTCGGGCAAGTATCTCTGCTTTTAGCCGAGTATAGTCCTTGACCTCCTGCTCACTGAGGTCATAGTAGGCCTTTTGAGGTTCACCTGTTAAATAGGGCGCAATGACCTCTGCCCACTCAGCAGCTGGTAGCTTCTCTCGCTCAGCCACACGCTCAAAGACAGTTAGGTAGGCCTCAACATCGTCCTCAGCAGTCATCTTTTGCAGCGCTCGCTGCACAGCCCGTCTCACATAAAAAGTCTCTGGAGCGGCTGCCACCGCTGGCTGTGGATTAGCCTCTGCAGACGCCTCTTGCTTAGCTATCAGGAGCTCGATGAGTTTTTGTTGTTGAGCCATTGCTTGTTCATGGCGCAGGTTAGCCGCTGTCTGAGCCTGCTGCTGTTGCAAATTCACTTGCATAAACTGCTTCCACATCTCCTCCATGGCGCTTGTCTGTTTTTGGAGTGAAGTAGCAGTCTTCACCCAGGACATAAGCAGCTGTAGCCAAGTTGATACACACCGTTGCCCCTAGCAACCGTTTTTGCCCGCTCCGCAGCACCAATTGTAGGGATCTTCCCGGGGGATGGTGTGTTAGGACACAGTTCACAGCAGACGTAGATGTATAAAAGATCAACTTGGCGTTTATTTTTAGCATAAACAGTCCAGCAAACATAAATACAGCAACACCGTGCTTTTAAAAGTTCAAACAAAAGACCTACCCGTCTGGGCGCTTACTAACAGGTTGTCTCACCTATCTAACACTCGTAAACACAGCGGCCGCATAGACAGGAAGATGCAGGGCTCCTCCAAACCCACATAGGCTGTTTCCTGGCTGAGAGCCCAGACCTGCAAGCTTTGGAAAGCTTTTACCTTCACAGGCTGATTAGGAGCAGAGCTCACCTGATCCAAAACCCGAACTGGATCGAGGGGAGGGAGTGGCAAGTCCCACTACCAAACCTACCTGCCACTCCATGTAAATCCAGGCCCGGCAAGATTAAACAACAACTCAGCAGCATAATACTGCTGAGCAACAGATCAATCCTGGACTTACCATCTCACACTACGTAGCAACCTAGGTGAGATGTACACCCCCTCGAGCACTTCTCCAGTGAGATGTCTACAATATATAATATCAGATCAGATATCAAATATGCATAAGTTTCCACTTATGGAGGCTTTTTCCCTCCTTAAAGACATCTACCACCACGATGAAGTGTTGTAAACCAAGCACACGGACATACTGGTGCTTGCCTCCTCTGGCAGAATCTGCTCTTTTTTTAGCTTTTTATGGCCTGTTATTTTTTTTAAAGGCTTTTAATATTATGCAAATGAGCCTGAGGGGCCCTGGCTCCATAGGTGTGAATAAAGCCTGGAGCCCCTCAGGCTCATTTGCATAATGTTTAAACCCTTTTTATTCTTAACTACAAGGACATAGGAAGCTTAAAGAAGAGCTGATCCTGCCAAAGGGGGCAGACACCAGTATGTCAGTGTACTTGGTTTACAATCCTTCATTCTGCTGGTAGATGTCTTTTAATCCTCCTTAAAGATATAAAGATATTAGGGGCATTTACTTAGCTTTGTCTGCCAGTTTATTTGGTGGATCATTATAGGGGCATGGAGACAAATGGATGAAATTAAATTGCCTTCAGAGAGCAAGAGGTTATGCAGTTCACTGATGTATTCAGATTAAAAAGAAGTCTATGGAGAGGGGAAGGAAACTGATGCTTAAAGTACAACTGTAAAGTATAAAAATGTTTTCCTAACTGTGCACTAAGCAAAAATAAGCAATTCTCTAATTGACTCTAATTAGCCATCTGCATATGTTTAGCTGCTAGTAAATGTTTTATCTTGTCCCCCTCTCTCCTTTTGTCATGCTTTCTGGTAACCATGGGAGACCATATAGAGATGACCGGAGGCTTGTTGGGAGGGCCTCCAGGAGAGGAGTACAAGAAAATAGGACCTGGAGTGATGTCACACTCTTCAGGTCGTCCACTTACAAACATGCGGTCCTAGTTCATATGAATGTCTTAAGTGTTCTGGCCTCAATGCCCTTAGCTCATGTTACAACCAGGAAGTGCTGCCTACTTCAGGAATAGCTAAATATGATTTTATAAGAAGGGATGATATATATACCAATCTATATCTCAGGCTAGGAAGAAGCCAGCCGCATGATACAGATATTGTTTGAATTGTTGTCAATGGCTTATGTATTATTTTATCAGTAACTTTATAGTGACACTTTAAAAGAGAGAGGGAACAGATTATCCAAAATTTTCCTTGTGGATAAACTGATTAAAAGGCAGAGTACAGGTCATATAATGATCAAAAATATCGCTACTCCTCATGTAGAGACACTGTACAACTAATTTATGAAAACATTGTTGAAATGTTGGGTACACTTTAACAGAGAACAATATATGGGCTCATTTACTACGGGTCTGTGGACCACACAAACGTTGGATATTCCGACGTTTTCCGATTTGCAGCGCATTTAAAAGGGGGGCAGGCCGACGGATGATCTGACGGATTCTGACAAACCGCGGTATTTAACATAAAAATTGTGTCACAAGCCAACCACTTACATGCACTGGGAGGAAGATAGTGAACTCCGGCGGACCTGAGCGAGGAAGCGACACATTCAGGAAATCGGGCGCACAATCTAAGTGAATTGCGGCAGAGTTCATTATCGTCAAACATTCCGGATCGGGGATCGCGCACGGGACGGGTAAGTAAGTGTGCCCCATAATGTTTTATTTAATATTTGTTGGTCCTCACTGTAAATAAAACACCTTCTGCTATATTCCCCCCTTAGATCACATCTGATGAATTGGGTTCTGAGCCGTGGAATATCCCATAATCAAGAAGACATTTCTAAAATAAAGAGGCCGTCCAAAGGATATCAGGATAGGCAGTACTTAAAGGTAGGTTTACCACTCTGTTTAAATACTATAAATATCTATATCTTGCTAGCAGAGAACAGGTTACTATGTATCTACCTCTGAAATATCCCTCCCGATGGGGAGAAAATTGGTAAGAACATAATTATCAGCTGCTACTTGTGTGGGCTGTGAATGATCGTGTAATGAAACAGTCACATAAAATTGAAGAATATGCCACCTTTAAAACTTGGTGGCATTTAACCTTCTCTGACTTACACTTGTTTAGCTGTATATTAATTGCTTCTTGTTCTCATTGTATTTCCCCTACTGAATCTATCAGGGAGATCAAATGACAGTGCATTTTAATTGTGCCGTTTTTGCTTGTACGTGGCTATTTTCCAAAGTCTCTTAAATTGTAAGAGGTAAAGATGGAGGTTAAATTTATGGGGCGTGAAATTAAAAGATGAAAATTTGATAAAGCAAATATAATATATTTAGATTAGAGGTCGGTTTCATTATTGCATTTACTTAGATTCAGCATTTAATAGTGGGATCAAATAAAGAATGTGAAACCCTCTTAACCCCATAGCGCAATAAGACGTACCCTTACGTCTTACTGCGCATGGGGGAGTATGAAGAGGGCTCACGGGCTGAGCCCTCTTCATACTCACCGGGCATTTGCTTCATAATGAAGCAAATGCCCGTCGCTAACACCCGCGATCGGTGCTTGCACCGATCGCGGGTGTTAACCCTTTGATCGCCGCCGGCAAAGCTGCCGGCGGCATTAAAGAGCCGGCGGCGCGTGGGCGCCGCCATCTTGGCTCCGATCGTCACTCCCCGTGACGTCACCGGGGAGCGGCGATCCGTTGCCATGACAGCCTCGGATCACACAATGATCCGAGGCTATCATGTTTTAGGCCATCCATTACAATGTGCGATCTGCACATTGTAATAGATGGTATGCAAAATCCCCATATACTGCCATACTGTAGTATGGCAGTATATGGTAGGATCAATCAGACAACCTAGAGTTAAAGTACCCTAGGGAGTCTGAAAAATAGTGAAAAAAAAAAATAAAAAAAAGTAAAAAAAAAAAAATTATATTAAAAAAACATAAAAATTCAAATCACCCCCCTTTCCCTAGAACTGATATAAATATAAATAAACCGTAAAAATCATAAACACATTAGGTATCGCCGCGTCTGAAAATGCCCGATCTATCAAAATATAATAACCGTTTTTCACTGCGTTTAACCCCGTAGCGGAAAATAGCGCCCGAAGTCGCAAATGGCATTTTTTTGCCATTTTGAAAAATAGAAAAAATTCTATAAAAAGTGATCAAAAGGTCGCACAGTCCTAAAAATAGAAGCATTGAAAACGTCATCAGAAGTCGCAAAAAATGACACCACTCACAGCTCCATACACCGAAGTATGAAAAAGTTATTAGCGCAAGAACACGGCAAAATGAAGAATTTTTTTTCTGTACAGGAGGTTTTAATTTTTGTAAATGTATGAAAACATTATAAAACCTATACAAATTTGGTATCCCCGTGATCGTATTGACCTAATGAATGAAATAGACCTGTCATTTGGGGCGCACAGTGTAAGCTGTAAAAACCAAGCCCACAAGAAATGGCGCAAATGTGTTTTTTCATCATTTTCACTGCATTTAGAATTTTTTTCCCGCTTCCC
Organism: Engystomops pustulosus; assembly: GCF_040894005.1. Lineage (NCBI taxonomy): Eukaryota > Metazoa > Chordata > Amphibia > Anura > Leptodactylidae > Engystomops > Engystomops pustulosus. The sequence goes on from NC_092420.1 coordinate 28,410,137, forward strand.
AGTACACGGCATGGAATATTTAATACCATCACTACGAAGTGCAATTTGTTACGCAGAAAATAAGCCATCACATAGCTCTGTACACGGAAAAATAAAAAAGTTATAGATTTTTGAAGGTGGGGAGTGAAAAATAAAAACGCAAAAACGAAAAAGGGCCTGGTCCTTAAGGGGTTAAAGGTGTCCTCTTTGGACGATCCCTTCCTGATTATGGGTCTAGATGCTTCTGGTAAAGCCTCCCAAGATCTCCCCTATAATGATGCCAGTGTGTACACTAAAATCTTAGTACCTCTGACATTGAATAATGCTCAGAGCTCCTCTAATGTTGTAGTCCAGTACCATTAGTACTGTTTAGTTTAGTATTAGTACATACATTTCAGAAAATATGGAAATGTTAAATATAGGGCAATGAATCATTGGCGGATGGATAGCATGGGAGCCTGTTCAGGTGCACAAGGGTCCCCTTCTGCTCATACCCTTAACCATCAGGGTTATTCCTATCAACCACTGTACTGCCATGGACAACCCACATTACCCACTATCTCCATTAGTATTCTACTAGACCACTCTTTATTTGATAGAGTAGAGGAAGCAGCGGCAAAGTCCTAGACATGAGTAGACCAGCAGAAGTTGCCCCTTATACTCAGGACTGTAGCCAGTTCTCCCTATTTTCCCTGCAGAAATGATTACATTTTCACAGGGACTGTGATCCGGTTCCCCCTGTCATCAATGTTACAGTAGCAGAAGCACGGAAGCTAATGGCTCCCTGCCCCGCTGCTCACCTAATTACATCTCACAGCCATATCATGAGATACAGATCACTGTGGCACAGGTGAACATGATGTCCATTATCGTCTCCACCTGCCTGGTCACACAGTGAAATTCCGAACCTTTGGCTTAAGCAGTGTGCGAATCGGTTCAGTAGGTCGTGGGGATGTCATAGTTTCCTCCGATGTAAGTGCAAATACTGCCCAGGCCACAGGCCAGAACCTATTTCCTGAGAAGCTTGCGACTTGTTGCAGGAGGACGCGATCACATTGAGCCTGTGCCAGGACACAAGCGACACGGTGGCTGAGTAGCGACCAAAGCTAAAGGTTTTGGCTACCCCCTAAATCATAACCATGGTAGACACACAGCTACTCCTCAATGAGAGGAAGAATCTGATCATTCCCCACATATCTGTTCCATTCCCTCTAAGTATCAACTCTTGACTATGTTTTCTTAGAGCTCTACTCTGTGTGGTTCCGCCTTAGAATATAGGAATGGATTGGGTGTTATCATACCCCCTCGGCAGTCTGACATGGTCAGCTCAAGGGGTAACAACCAGTTGCCAATTTTCCTAAATAGAATTTAAATATTTACTAAAATAAATGTGTCTGCTACCTCCCTACATTGACACTTACTAGAGGTTTGATTGTATAGGGGGATGCCTTAACAAAGTAAGGGTTTTCCTAAAACTCTATTATTTCAGCTTTACTTGTGTATGTAATCCCTCATAAAGCCTCACAAATGCTTCAGGTCATTGAGGTGGATGCTAATATCATTTAGGCAAGAGATATTTTCCAGTTTCCAATACATATGTTCTCACTGATTATTTGTTATTAACCTGCGAATGCCTCCTTCTGCACATGCCCAAACAGACGTGACTTTTTGCTGGCAGCAAAAAAACAATTTTCATTACCTTTAGCTACTTTTTCGATCCACACGTGTCCATGTCTATACGTCTTAGTGTCTCCTGACCACGGAGTCTGGTCATTGTAATTAAACAATTCTTTTAATTCTCCTTCCAGTTTCGGACCTGCACATGATGACTGAGCATTGGAGGAAAGATACAGCTTGGTATTCATGATGTGTGTGACAGCTGACGTGACATGTCCTGTTGTCAGGGAGAGATAAGAGGCAGTGGTTAGGGCTACCGAAAAGCCACCAGCAAACTAGTGTTCTGGATTGATAAGGAGTCAACAAGATACCAGCTGTACACATAACCAGAAGGAATGCTATGAAAATATAATTATTTTTCATGAATATTTTTTGCTTAAGTTGTCAACAAAACTATAATGACATTATGTAGAGTATATCTGTCGTTTTATCTTTACATTGTAAATGACTGTGCTACAAAACAATGCACAGTGGTCATGTACCAAATAAAATACATGTATGAAATTGCTTGAATTCTACAACATATGCTTAAAACATACCTACAATGTATGAGTTATACGATACACATACATTTTATATTCTATATCATGGCCAAAGCTCTATTTACATCTTCATTATGAGTTAATGGAAGCCATCTCCATCTTCTAGATCTATTTTAAAGAATCTGCTGAAAATCTAATAAGAAAATCTAATAAGAATTGGTGAATGAGGTTCCTCAAATGACTCATGACCCTAACTAGGAACATTTACTGATGTAGGCTATTAGAATGAAGTCAAGGCATTTTGACTCAAAGGTAAGGTTCATGTCTTCACACAAAACAGTTTTTGAAAAAAGTTATTGTTTTGGGAAAATTTTTTGGTACATGGGGAAATAAAGATATACAGGCAGTCCCCGGGTTACATACAAGATAGGGTCTGTCGGTTTGTTCTTAAGTTGAATTTGTATGTAAGTCGGAACTGTATATTTTATCATTGTAATCCCAGCCAGAACTTTTTTGGTCTCTGTGACAATTGGATTTTAAAAATGTTGGGTTGTCATAAGAACCAGGATTAATAATAAAGCTTCATTACAGACACCTGTGATAACTGTTACAGCTGTTTATTCTAGTATAGCGCTAAAGTACAGTAAATTACCAATATCCAGAGGTCCGTTTGTAACTAGGGGTCGTATGTAAGTCGAGTGTTCTTAAGTAGGGGACCGCCTGTAAAAGTCTAATCATTCTTCTACTTCCTAACATGGCACAGCTGGAGTGTGCTCTAAACACACCCAAGCATGATCTACAGATATTTGCTATGATGCCCTAGCCCCAGTTCTACCTCAGTAGGTAAGTCCACGCGGCTCTGAAGTTACCATAGATAGTCCAGTGGAAATATTTCACTCTATTCTCAAACTCGCGTATTTACTGTCTATCAGTACAAGAACACACACAGTCACACACATCTCCGCCCAAAAGTTTTCACGTCCAATAAGTTTAAAGATAAAGAAAAAAGTTTTTTTTCGTGTTCACCTTAACCCCTTATTAGCCAGATCAGTATAGCTTTACTTTACACTTCACTTTCACAATCAGGTTTTGGGCTCTGAACATACTGAGCCCTCGCCATCAAATACGGTACATATGTCCCCTAGACTGCGCTACTTCATAAGTTACTCAACTCATATCATGTCCTATGTCTATAATTTTACAATTACATCATTTGGTCAGTAATGTGTGAAACAAAAGCGGAAGAAAACAGTAATGGGAAGATTTTCATCTCTTCAGTGCTGCTGATCCACTTCTGCTTTCCTCCCTAATTATGTGGCTGAGAAGAACAGACGCAGAATGTGACGGACCTTGTAAAATATTTCTGCAATTGCCCTGCCACTTATCCCACTGCCCAGTATTACCACACAATATAATTCCCACCTTAGGTGCCCTCACACTGTATAATGCCCCCTTCCTGCGACATGCCCACCACCCATTATGAGGCCTCCTATCCTTTGCCCCTCCCGCAAATATAATGCGCCTCCTTCCTGTAGAACCCTCACATATAATGCCCCCATTTATAATACCCCCCTCTCTGTAACTTTCCACTAAATCCTCATTTTCTGTTTATCTTTTCCTCTAAATGATATTCCTTTTATTTATCAAATTTCTTCCACACTCATATTACAACTGCTCTCTCCCTCAAATAGTGGCTTTACCTTCCCCTCACATTGTAGCCCACCCTTATAGTATAGCCTCCATCCTACATGGTGGCCCACTCCAGCTCACATTGATAAGGTACCAGTTACCTCTCCTCGATCCTCTGCAGCAGTGCTCCTCCCTCCTGGCTCTGAAGCTGGCAGTTGATGATGTCATCGCATTGTGCCTGCCGGCCTCTGATACACACAACCATGGCAGAGGCTCAATTGTTATGTGGGGAACTGTTGGCTCCCTGCATCATTGTGTCCAGAGGAAGCCCAGGACTTGCCTCCAGCTTCCCAGGGACACTAGTCCAAAATCCAGGACTGTTCTACTGGATCTGGGACTGTTGGAGGTAATCTGAGGCTTTCAACTATTAATGCAAAAAGTGTGTAAACTTCTGTAAAGCTGTGTTTTGGCTATAAATTAACTTTAATAAACGACATTGTAATGTGAAAAGTAAACATTTTGAAGCAATACGGTACAGTAATAAAGGAACTGTAACTTGCATATTTCAGTGTTTAGAAAGCTGCCCCTAGCAGGGCCGGTTTAAGAGGAAGTGGTGCCCCAGACAAACTAAAAGTGGGGCCCCAAAATAAATCTATTTTTTGAACAGACACAGTCAGTAAGAGGCTCCTTGAGGCTCCTTGAGCAACAATAATAACATGTTGTAGTTACAAACAGTAGTATGAGAAGTATCTGTAATACTGAACTGTAGGAGGATTTTATAGGAGATAAACAGATGATAGGAAGATAGATTATAAAAGAGAAACTTGAAACCTGATATAGATTTATAGATAAATGATAGATTTATTGAAGCATAAATATTAAGTAGATTTTATAAAGATAGAAGATAAATATGAGAAATACGTACATAGATAGAAGAGATCTATAAGATCGATTGATTGATGGATAGGTAATAAATAGGAGATATACAAGTAGCTAGGAGATATATAGATAAATAGATGGTTAGATAGACAGATATATAGATAGGAAATATACAAACTATAGGAGATAGATAACTAGACAGAGAGATGATAGATATATAGACAGGAGATAGATCATAGGTATCTTCACCCGGGCATTCAACCAAGGGATATTAAAGGAGCAACACGTCCACATGCAGTGGCCCCTTTAGGACAGGGGACCCTGGGCAAAAGTTTGCCGCCCCCTTACTCTGGCCCTGGTCCCTAGTGGTGACTGGTGGTAGCTACCAACATCTTTCTTTCTGCTAATTTGTATGGAGGGATCTGCCATTTGTAAAGACGGAGCTGAAGTTAACATGGTCCGTTCTTATGAAAGCTTGGTTCTGTTACAGTATCTATGAAGTAAGCTTGATCTGGTACTGTAACTAGGCAAAAATGGTCTGATTGCTTCAAAAACATTTGTACTGATAGGGGACCAACAATCTTAATACAAGACCCAAGACCCATGGTAATTTTACCCTGCCCGTGGACAACCCCTTTAGTAAGGAGACAGAGAAAGCAGGGGCATAACTACAGTGGTAGCAGCCATAGCAGCCGCTACGGGGCCCGCAGTGTCAGGGGGCCCGATCATCTGGCTTGACACACTACAGTGTGGAGGATGTACACAATTAGATACATATTATGCTGAAACTTGTACAGCATTATATGTATATAACAAACATCTGATGTATATATGCTGTATCTGTGATGTGTATGTGTATACATATGTGTCTGTATAAACTGTATGTATGTGTGTACATTCTCTAGATGAGTGTATAAATGTGTAATGGTAACTTGCATGTGAAAATATACAAACATGTATCTTTTTTAAGTGGGAAGGGGGGCCCCTATACAGAAGCCGGCTATGGGGCCCTTCTTCTCCTAGTTACGCCACTGAAAGAAAGACAATATACATGGGTGCTCCCATTTATGAAATTATTTGGGAATTACTAGACTTTAAGATTTGAATCTTTGAAAAGATGACATATGGGGAAATCCCTTAAAGTGTCAAAGGAAACTTTACCCCTTCCTTCCACTTTAGATATATAACTAGAGCAATATCATGATTTCTTTAAGATTGCAATGTGGATCTCATACAAGGTAAATGATGGAATTTGAAATATTCAAGAGTATGAAGAATCTCACAAAAATCGAGTTTTCATCACTAGATGGCATACTTGAAACATAGGTGAGTGTGCAACCTCAGAAAATGTCAGAGGATACTCATAAGAAAGAAGATTTATAAAGAATACTGCAATATCATACCAAATGAGATGTGAGAAGGTTACTAACACACCTGGAAAGTTATGTATTCCTCGGACTGGGGTTATTACTCCGAGATCATACATAAAAATCCTCCATGTGATTATTTAACCAAAACTGAACCCAGCTCTGCTGGAGATGGATAATATCTCCACATAAATTTTGGAGCATTTTCTCTGCTAATTTTGTGGTCCTTTCCTTACTCTTCCCTGAATAGTTGTGTGATAGCATACACGTGGTAATAAATACCGCAGGCAGGTTAGGGTTTAATGGTTTATTGATCAAGTGATTTATTACATCATACTTTAGCATTCAGCGAGCCTGGCACCTGCAGTAAATATCCCGAAGCACCACTGATATATGTAAATGGGTAAATGCGCTATATAGAATTTCAATAATGAATCACAGCATCATGGGAAATGATTTATCTGGTATCAGAATAAAGATATTTATGTGTGGAAAAATCATATAACACTGAATCATATAATTTAATATATAAAGCTGAGTGTGTGTATGTGTGTCCGTTAAAGGAATCTATACCATCGTGTTTACAATCACCAAATTTTGCACAGTTGTTCTCTGTGACTCCGGGAATGATGTAAACTTGGTTTTGAGCCGAAAACCACTTATTACCCACCATATACAGGAGCCATTGGGGCAGATTTACTTACCGGGTCCATTCGCGATCCAGCAGTGCGTTCTCTGCGGTGGATTCGGGTCCGGCCGGGATTCATTAAGGCAGTTCCTCCGACGTCCTCCGAAGAGCATCGGAAAGCACTCAAGTTCACCGGCCTGTTCCCAGTGAAGGTAAGTACAAGCTCTGCGACACATTTTTTTAAAAAAATGTGGCGGTTTTTCCGAATCCATGGGTTTTCGTTCAGCCACGCCCCCCAATTTCTGTCACATGCATGCCAGCGCCAATGCGCCAAAATCCTGGGCAATTCAGGGGAAATCGGCACAAATCGGAAATATTCGGGTAACACGTCGGGAAACCGCGAATCGGGCCCTTAGTAAATGACCCCCATTGTCTGCTGCTGCTGTTATAGTTAAAAGCTTAGCCATGATTGGTTGCTATTCTGCCACAGGTCATTAATATGAGCTCTGAGCTTTGATTGGCTACTGTAGGCAATTTGTATAAGATGCTTATGTGTGAGGGAAGATGGATAGGGATACAGAGATAGGGGGAGACTTATCATAAAGTTACCCATAGAACCCAATCCTAGATCATCTGTAATTTTATAAACTGTTGTGCAAAAATGAAACTTGAGCTCTGATTGGTTGCCATAGGCAGTTCTGCTCTCAAACACTCTGATACATCTCCCCATAGACAAAGTGACATTCGGAGACAGATATAGTCACTGGACTGAGAGTATCAGAGACAATCACAGGAATGAGAGTGTCAGAGACAGTCACAGGAATGAGAGTGTCATAGACAGTCACTGAAAGAGACTGCCAGAGACAGACAGTCACTGAAAGAGACTGCCAGAGACAGACAGTCACTGAAAAAGATGGCCAGAGACAGACAGTCACTGAAAGAGACTGCCAGAGACAGACAGTCACTCAAAGAGACTGCCAAAGACAGACAGTCACCCAAAGAGACGGTCAGAGATAGTCGCTGAAAGGGACGGTCAGAGACAGTCAATGAAAGAGATGGTCAGAGACAGAGATGCTCAAAAACGTACAAAAGAGGGACGGTCAGTGACAGAGATGGTCAGAGACAGGCTGAGGCAGTCTAAAGTTACATATAAATATTTTTTGCTAACCCATTCTATTTTGTTATAGCTAAGAGCAGTTTTTACTATCCCAGGCAACACCAGGAGCTACAGCTAGTCTGATATAAAAAGCAAAGTGTATGTGTGTGTGTGTATGTAAGTCCACTAAAGGAATCTGTACCGTCGCGTTTACAATCACCAAATTTTGCACAGGTATTGAGCTGAAATTTTCTCCTCACACTTTCCAAAATCCACTTATTACCCACAATATACAGGAGCCATTGTCTGCTGCTGCTGTGGCAGTTGGATGCTAAGCCGTGATTGGTTGCTGTTCTGCCACAGGTCATTAATGTGAGCCCTGAGCTTTGATTGGTTATTAGAGGCAAACACAAATACACTTCCCCTCATGTTATCCCCCAACCCCTCCCCATAATAGTGTCCCCTCAACAGTTCCCCCTCATATTATCCCCCAGTATCTCCCCCTAATATTCTCCCCATCAGCCACCATCATATTTCCCCCCCAGCAGCCCCCATTATATCCCCCAACAGCTAGCCTCATATTCCCCTCTAGAAGCCCCCCTCATATTTCCCCCCATCTCCATCCTCATATCCCCCCAGCAGCACCTCTCATTTTCCCCCCAAGCAGCTGCCTTTATGACTGTGCTTCATCCCTGAGCATGGCTGGGGGAGGAGGGACATGGCTTAAGCAAGACTGCAGGAGGAGCTGGCAACAGGCATGTAGCTTCTAGACCAAGAGGTAGGAATCAGAGCACTGAGGGAGGAGCTGTGTCCTGTATATATGCTCTCTCTAAATTCTGTCTCCGGGTCCTGATGAGTGATTCTTTTTGGCACCAGGAGGCGGGACGCAGAGGGGATGTGTGGGACACAGTGAGCAAACGCAGGACATTCTCCCAACCATCAGGTTGATGGCACAGCACTGTAAAAAACGGGACTGTCCCGCTGAATCCAGGACGGTTGGCTGGGAGCTATGATATTGTAATAACACTTACATAACAATATGTAGACACGGTGGAGGCATTTATTATCCCCTTTCAAACGGAAAATTTGCTTATTTTTTTTTCCTCTTGCTCCTTACTTTGGTGCTTTTACGACAATTATGACTTGTTCTATTTTTGGGTGCCAAATTGAGGCGCTGCTTTTGAATTTGACACTTTTCTGATGCTTTTATTTTTATAATTAGAGCAGCTAAAAGCTGGTCTAGAGATGTTCCATTTCACCTTCATGAATGGGGGGACAGTTCTTAACCTTTTGGCTCATACGCCAAATCATTAATCTCTTACGCCACAAACATCACACTAAACAATATAGCACGTTTCCAGTGCCCCCCTGCGCCTAAATTAAGAAATGGGAGAAATAAGTAGTGAGGGAAATAAGAAGTTCCATCTTATAATTGTTGTTAACTGTACAGAAAATTTCTTGTACGGAGGGAAGGGAGTTTGATTTACAATTTTTAACTATAGGATTTCTAGTTGCATTTAAACAATGAGATATAATTGTTGCCTGAGAGATTGGAATGTTTTCCATACCTAGAGACAGCAGGGCAATACCTGGGTCCCAAGGAATTGGGTATGGGATGATACAATGACCAAAAGACAGCAAGGAAACTAATGTATAGGTGGTACTTCACACCATATAGGATAGCAAAAATGTACCCACAATATTCAAACATATGTTGGAGATGCAAGGAAGAGATAGGCTCTCTACTATACATCTTTTGGCATTGCAAACTTGTCAACAATTTATGGTAACAAAGTAGATTTTATGGGGATGTGAGGGAAACAACTTTTAGCTAAAAGAAGGGTGGCATTTAGTTAAAATTTTATTTACAGAACTGTCCTAAGACAGGATAGAGCCTTAATGGTCAGGCCTAAAACATAACTTTTAATAGGTCTATAAAATTGTAATCAATTGTTAATCTATTATCACACAGTGAATTAAAATCCGCAAGTCCGAGGCTGCTGATTAACCTAGTATGATCTATAATGCTGGGTATTCACTCAGCCAATAAGTACATCAATGGTCTCTGCAGTGACCCGTTACACAACAGAGACCCATCGATGTACTTATTGGCTGAGTGAATACCCAGCATTATAGATCATACTAGGTTAATCAGCAGCCTCGGACTTGCGGATTTTAATTCACTGTGTGATAATAGATTAACAATTGATTACAATTTTATAGACCTATTAAAAGTTATGTTTTAGGCCTGACCGTTAAGGCTCTATCCTGTCTTAGGACAGTTCTGTAAATAAAATAGTACTTTGCCTGGCAGTCCTAAAAGGGCTCTCTTGTGATTTGGCATTTAGTTAAAAGGGCTCTATGGAAATCAGTCTTCACTTTTAACAAAGTGCACAGCTTTTCAGTCAAATTATGCCGTAATTATGTGGGTCTGGTTTGGGGTCTAAGTATTGCAACTACTTACTTGGGTAATTGCAGGAAGGAATCATGGTTGCTGAAGCCAGAAGTCAGCACACAGGAGAGGCTTAGCAGTAACATAGTCAGGATGAAGCTGGTGGTCGTATCACAGAAGATCAGAGTCAGTTTTGGGAGGCAGGCAGGTATCATAGTAAGTCAGTGGTCTATGCACAGGAGATGTCAATTTCACGAGAGTAGGAGTTAAACTAGATTACAGGCTGGGAACACAATAATCTTGTATGGAAGGATAAGAAGGGGTGTGTTTAAATAGAAAGTTGAATCAAAAAAGGGGTGGAACAAAATCGGTGAACAGAAACTGGGAACTGGAAGATCAAGAACTAGGCCAAGGATCAGTGCTGGAGCTGTTCAGAGAGCTGCATCTCTGGACAGCAGAGTCTGCTGATTCAAGTCTTGACATAAGCCCTCAAAACAAAATATATTTTCATAAAGTGCCATTAGAAAGCATTGCCCCTGCCTCTCAGGTCTCTCCATCCCTCTTAAAGATTCAGTTTGCAAAGCTTTATGCAAGTGACCCGAGGTGAGTTCAACAAGCATCCTTCCTGAAGCTAAGTCTGGTATATTTATGACTCTCCTGCACATGATACAGCCTTATGTACGGGCAGTAATGTTATTGGTGTAGCTGCTGCAAGGTGAGACAGTGTAACAGCCTGTGAAGCAACAGCACAGAGCGGCTCTGGTAACATCCTTGTTATTTATTAGCATAATTTCAAAGGTTGATTTTAAAAGGAAGGAAGCCATGTGTCACGGGTGCTCCCAGTAGCTGCTTACTTTAGTCTAACAAAGTATAACAAAAAAATTGACCTTACAGCCACCACCCCTTCCAACAAGAGGTACTTACAATGACCTCCATGTACTGAATCCATATAGTCTTCAGATTTGTCTGAACTTTTAATATGACAGATTCTCTTTAAAACATTAAAATGTTGGTTTTTAATATCAGAAGACACATAACAGGGAACCCATTGAAGTATATGGGACCTCACTAGACCTCTCCCTGCTTGTGATTTTTATAAAGAGGCTTAACAAGTTTTTGTTCCCTGTCACATTCAAAAATTGCATTCACTCTTAGCAAGAAGTCAGATTACACAAAGTGGAAAGAATGTGACTTGTTTTTTACTTACTTTTTAATAATGGGCTAAAAGCGATCCATATTCTACATCAACCATTGGATTGAATTTCAAAAAGTTTAATTTTTTTGATTTTTTTTTGGTCAATATAAAATCGATTTAAATCTAAATAACAAAAGTTGTTTTCTAGCCTGCACAGAGAGGAGTAGAGGCAGAAGTGAAGCATAGTAAATGACATTAGTAATACTGACGTAGGCAGCTCCGATTTCCATTCTCCCTGTTACAATAGCAAGAATGGGCTGTGAGTAGTGAGATATTCTTCACAGCTGTGTGGGTGTATTTGTAGAAAATGGCTTTTGTGCTGTATGCTATGTGTGACCACCGTGTAATACCACGCTGCGCGCGCTGTCATTTATTAAGCTACAGACGTGATGGGTTTGTCAATTTATTCTGTTACACTTCCATGATCTCTGTCTGCGTTCAGGTATCGTGCAGAGATTTGGATCTCTTGTTCCCATCCATTACCTAGTAAATTATAACAAATACTTGTATACTGAAGAGCTGAGTGCTTACAGATAGAAATATTCTATAATTATCCCATAAATATGTGCACAAATAAACCAGCACAACGGTGCATTACTGTAATTAACTATTTCAATGAAAGCAAACTAGTCCTCGATGTGCTGCATCGTGGGTAAGTGCCCGCTGTTGAGGTTTCATGTGTCTTGCATTACTGATCATAGTAATTGAATATATGGAAAGTAGGGCATAGATGAAGGCTCATAGGATTGTCTTCAGGGTTTCACATAATTAACCCAGCAGTATACAGCCCTTGGATACAATACCTATGTTTTCTGGAGGCCGCAGCCTTATAACAAGTTTATATATATTCTTCACCTCCTGGACTTATTGAGACGTTTAAGGATCTAACATAATAAAGGACTGTAGGAAAGATTTATTGCCCATTGAGGACTTCATATCTTGGCTATTAAACTGCGGCCCATGGTTATTAGTTGTATCCTTGCTGTGACCATAAATGTTTTTGGAGATTTCATCTCTTTTTACTGCATTTTACTGCAATAACCTTTCTGTAATTTGAGCATTGACACAAATAAATTGCTTACTTCTCACAAGATCCAGAAATAGCTTCATCATGGAAATCTTTCTAAAAACAGTTTGTGATCTTTACAAACAGGAGTGGATAAAGGTTGGTGGAGATCACCATCACAGTAGTAGGGGTTATTGCTGGTATTGCAATGGGCATGGGTTTTATGGATGCAACTCGGACGCTTATGGTGTATCCTGTGAATATGCCATATTTGAATATATGATACATATATATATATATATGATTGATATATATGATGATATGTAAATCATTGGGCACATAGGATGCTGCTCCTAGAACACCTTCCCGTAATGCCTGGACCACATTATACAGGCTGGCAGCACCCAAAATGTCCATCTTAACACTCCCATTGAGATAATATCACACAGTCCCCAGTAGCAAATTCCTGAATGTTCTGTATGCAGGTTTAATGTTCTGTCAGTACAAGACTGGCCTGATTGCGAACCTACTGCACTGGTGGCACTCGATGTGGGCACCCAGGCTGTCACCACAGCACAGAGTTTGAGAACCAAGCAAAAATACCTCCACTCCTTAGTCCAAGATCTGGAAACTCGTACATAGTCAAAACGAATACAGCATTCGTGGAGCAATATAAAATGATGCTCCACAATAAACTTAAACATTTAACATTAACTCAAGCCTAGAGTCTTATGTTATTGTGTATGACGTTATATATCTGTTATACTGTGAAAACTTAAATAAAATATATATGAAAATAAAAATAAAATAAAATGATGCTCCACAAAGAACTCAATTACTGTGTCGGGTAGTCTACCCAATAAGACATCCAAAGTGAATATCCCAACAATATTGATCCTTAATGAATAGTTTCTTAGTCATCAGCTCAGGTGTGACACACCTTAATACCTGTTAGCATAGTCCTGTTACTGACAGGAAGATTATCAGAGGACCACAATCAACTAATGTTACTATACAGTATGGAAGATTCTTACCATTACTCTAGGGCAGTGGTGGTGAACCTATGGCACGGGTGCCAGAGGCGGCACTCAGAGCCCTTTCTGTGGGCACCCGGGCCATCGCCCCAGCACACCAGACAGGACTCAAAGAATCTGCCTGCAGTTCCAAGCAACTTAAAAGATGCTGCTTTCAGTCATACTTTGATACTTACTTCGCTACTTGGGACTGTAGGAAGAGGGAGAATGTATAGAAAGGGCTGAATTATCTTTGGAGGCCCCATGATTCTCTTTGCATAGAGGACATTGGAAAGAAGCTAAAATGATGAAAATTTGTCAACTTTCTACCGTGTTGCTGTTGTTGAAGAACAGGGAGCAATAAGTTACTGCTTTAATTTTTGGTTGGCACCTTGCAATAAATAAGGGGGGATTTTGGGCACTCGGCCGCTAAAAGGTTCGCCATCACTGCTCTAGGTGATTACAGGCCAGGAGAGGTCAGGATATATGAAGCCCATGTTGTTTCTGGACTGTAGAGTCCAAGTTCATGTACTAGGATGATTCCAGTCACAAAGAGAAAAAGACTCTATTGCAGCCTAGCCCCAGAGTAATATTTCTCCTGCCCTTACAGGGGCAGTCCCATTTCTGACGCCATTATGTACTCCATCCTCGTCCTACGTGCAGGGCCGGCGTCAGCACCTGACTGACCCCATAGCTCCAAAGGGGCCCACCACGACGATGGACCAGAAACAGTGGGCCGTGTAACAACAGCCGTATTATGGGCCCGTCCCACATAGAAGGTGGGCGGAGAGGTAGTGGGGGCAAAGTATAATTCAGAATCCCATCCACTCCTGTCCCGCATAGGCCACCGTGCCCCGCCCTGCATTACCCTATTCACCTCATGTGTGGCGCAGCCGACATGGTGCGGGCAGCACCTCACGCCTGACCCGATCTGCACGCCTTATGTCCAGCCTGGCACGGTCCGTCACCCAGGAGTCCGCTGAAACCTGGAGCCGGCCCTGCCTACGCGTTTCATCCTATTTTATACATAGACAATCATCAGGGGTTTCATTGAGGTGATCACAGCCAAAGTGTATCCCACAAGACAGTTAAAGTCTATGGGGCAAAAAAATGATCCCACTACTGGGACATGGAAACAGAGGTGCTCTATCTCCGTTTGGAACTGTGACTACCACTGCAATCGTCTGACGCGGAGAACTGATTCGCCGCCATATCCTATCTTGTGACGCATTCTGTACTCACTCGTCCTCATGTCTCCCATGTTTAATCATCCGATATCCGGGTCACGAGACTCAGTTGCATCATTGAGGAGATACGTCCTGTCCAGGGGAAGCAGTGCTATAGCGACATTACTGTTGCATCACTCAATGGTGGCACAATCTTTTCAGGATCATGGTTGTATAAAAAAAAAAAACTGCTTGGAAATAGTACCCGCGCTAAAACAGAGGCACATTCTATGCGTCATCTTTATAGATCAGAGAGATCTATTTATTCCCCACAATGGTGAATTAATGTAGACTAATTGACTGATTTTATTGGTCGGACATCATCACAACGGTTCTTCATATTAAACAGCTAAAATGAAGCTTTTCATTCAGGCCATTGGGAGAAGTGGTGTTTAATCTGAAAATCCATCTGAATTCATTCATCAGGATTTTCTGATCCCAATTTCCACCTCTGAGAGAGGGTTTGATCCTGTCAATCCCCATAAAGCTCAGGGACTTAGGGTTACGGTTATGTAGGAGATTGACATGTATTGCCACCGGTGTGTCATTGTCATTAATGATGTCGCTGACGTGTTCGCCTACTCTTTTACTCAGTTCCCTATATGTTTTTCTAATATACTCAACCCCACAGATACATGTGATTTCAAATATCACTGCTATATTCTTATAGTCAATGTATTGGTGGATCAAAAAGGAGGAGGCCCAAATGTTTTTATAAGACCTTCTTAGCTTGGCTAGCTCCATTATCAAATGTAGTTATGAAGCGAATGATCTTGTCTTTCTTGTCCATTTGTGTAATCCCTGGTGTTAACAATATATTTCTTTCCCTCTCTTTTGCAGATTGATAGGCTGATGGTAGTCACAGCTTCAAATGGAGATAGAGCAGCCTCTTTCCCCATGTCCCAGGTAGTGGGAGTATTTTTTTGCCCCCAAAAATCTGACTGATTGGGAGTGAGCGCGGGATTTAACTTCAAAATCGTGTCGCAAGATCATGCACTTACATGCACCAGAAAGAACAAGGCGAACTTCGGCGGACCTGAGTGGGGAAGCGACACATGCAGGATATTGGGCGCACAATCTTAGTGAATCGTGGCAGAGTGTGTTCTGGTTGGACAATGCATTTTCGGGGAACTCTGCAGACCAGGCAAGTAAATATGCCCCATTGTGTTGAGATAATGGCTGTGTTGAAGGAAATCTATCAGCGGGATAAAGGATTGTAACCCAAGTCCCCCTACATGCTGGTGTGTGCCCGCTCTCTCAGGATCTGCTCTTCTTTTAGCTTCTTTTAGCTTTTTTTTTACAAAAAAGTGCAAATGAACCTGAGGGGCTTTGGCCTCCATAGCTGTTCTCTTAGCCTTGCGTCTGGAGGGGTTGGTGACGCCCCCTGAAGCTTGTTAGTATATCTTTTTGTTTAGGAAAAGGAGACTATATAAAACTTATCACAAGGTAAGATCCTGCATCAGGTTGCAAAGTTTACAATGTATAAACCAGCCGAATTCCTTTGAAGTCTAATTAAACACTTAAAGGAAATATGCCATTACTAGTAAGCAAAAATAAACTCCAGATACTCACCTATAGTCCTCTTTTCTTGACCCCGGCACTGGTCTTTTTAAGTCTTGACACACTTGGATTGCTGAAAAAGAGTGCATGAGGTCACATCACGCTAGAGGCGTACCAGACGTCGTGTCCCCACACTCTGGGCTTTGTATAAGTCTTTTTTTCAGTGGTCCGGGTTTGTCAAGATTAAAGAAGACCAGCACCAGGATCAAGAAGAAGAGGACTATAGGCGAGTATGTGTATTTTATCTTTGCTACCATACTAGTAATGGTAAATTTCCTTTAAGTTTTCATGCTCTGTGTTGATTCCTGCGTTGTCCGGAGGCTACAAGCAATCAGATGATCATTGGGATCCTTATTTGGATGACAACCGAGACATTTCATGGCTTTTCTTATAAATAGATTATTAATTATAAGCAATAAGGTGGGAATCTTTTTAAACTTCCATCATCTGCTTTGGGAAAGCTCTGTACTCATTGTGAGACACTGAAGGGGTTAACTGTGGATGGGCGGTATGTTTCCCCTGGCTTTTCCTACTATGCAAGGCCCTAATGCAGAGGTTGTGTTGTCCAGCACCTTAGACACAGGTGGTGGGAGCAGCCTAATCAGCCTGCATAAAGCTGCTGAGCAGAGCTGAGAGCGTTGTCTCTCTGAAAGGAGGCTGGAGAGCACACACAGCCCTGACCTCTGTGCCTGGAGCAGCGACGTCTTTTGTGTTTTAGTGGTGAGTTAGAGGAACTCTGTTTAGTTAGCAACTAGACGGGTAGGATTTTGTTTGTTTTGATGCCTGAATGTAAAGGCTGTTTTATTTTGTACCTGCTGCTGCAATAAACGCAAGCGAGACCTGTTTTGGACTAAACTTTGGTGTCACTGTCTTGGACTGCATCACGAATCACCGCTACCACGGTCTCTACTGGGCCAAATCTCCCACATCATGTTTTACCATGGACCTATAGGAATAGACAGAACAGGGATTTGAATAGTAATAAAATAGAAGTTGTACTGAAATTTTTCCCGCAAAAAACTCTCCGATGACAACGGCCAAATGTTTGATCCCACTGTTTGGCGGGTTTGCTTAAGTTTTACAGTGAAAACAATTGCATTTATTATCCATTCATTATAAATTTGAGATAAATGTTCCCTTATAAAGTAAGGCAAGAAGTCTTTTATTGTAAAAAATTGGGGCAAGTTTATAAAATAGTTTTGTCCATAGCGTCCAAATATTTAAAAGCAGAGTACAAGATGCAAGCTTCACTGTGATTGGTTGCTGTAGGCAACAAATACAATTGTAATTCAGAGACAGTATCATAAATCTTCTCCATTGTGGTGAATATTGAAATTATTTTAGTGATCAAAATTAAAGAGGACTTTAATTTTGGGACTCACCCAAAATTTCGGCACTAGGAGCTGCTTACTAAAGTAAGCAGCGCCTAGTGCTTGAACAAACAGCACAGTGTTAGAGTGATAGCGCATGCACCCATAAAAATAATACACTTTTTAACATTCATCCTCTACTCTTTTGGATCCAGAATCTCGAAGACTCTCAAATCCTTATTTATAATCCAGCATTGCAGCCAAGACTTGCCTCACTTAGACTTGTAGCTTTCACTTGAGGCCTTTTTGTGACAAGTCCTGGTAGTGACTGCAATACGACAAGCCAGTTTTCTTGCCATCCGGACCACATAGGACATCAAAATAAGCACCAACACAGTAAGTCCAATCAAATATAGATCTCGTATAAAGAACTTTCTGCATTTGATGGGCCATGTTCTTCTACATGGGGACATGTCATTCCCTGTAAGGTTTTCCAACTGTTTCATGGATACTGTGTTTGGAGTTGCACATTTAAGATTTCTAGGATTTCTCTGGACAGGTATAGATTCAATCCAGCTTTTTAGATACAAAATTTGGCAATCACAACTCCAAGGATTGCCAGACATATCGACTTCTTGGAGGCCGACCAAGTGATCAAGAGCTCCAGGAGTAACAGATGTTATCAGGTTGTTTTGCAAATAAAGCCGTACAGTAATCTCCGGGAGATCTGGCACGTCTTTGAGATGCCTTGAGCTGCAGTTCACTATTAGTCCACTTGTCTGCAATGGAAAACAGCTGCAAGGTCCTGGACATGAATCAATGCTGCAGTTACAAAGTTGAATCAGTGCAGTGAGCAGGATGCATACAGAGATCTTTCTCCGCGCCATCTATGCCTAGAAAGCAAAAGACATTACAGTTTACAACGGGGATAGAATTATATATGTACATACCGGTAGATGAAATAATCAAAAAATCAAGACCTGAGGTTACAAGTTATGATCAATGTATTCTGTGCTCATTCAAGGTAACAATAATACTAAATAATATGCAATATTAATTATTTCTAATCATCCTAGATTGTTGTTTTATTATAACATATATTGATGTACAGTACAGACGGGATATGGTACATATTTTTTTTATCACATTGGATGTGAAGCAGATGAAAACAAGATTTTGTCGACCATCTAATATGTATGGGGGCTCCTGACCAGGCTGTCTGGAACTACAATTATAAAACATACAGTTTCGACTTTCATACAAATTCAACTTAAGAACTTCCTTCAGAAGTTCTGATTCTGGCTCTGATTTGTTTAGTGGTGTAAAGAATAAAGCATTGCCTGTAATGGAATCATTCCTCAGACATGGACAGTCGATGCTGTGCAATTGAATGGCGCTTTTGAAGGCGACACTTATTTCTCGTGCCTGTGGTGCTGATATTCACTAAGGATGTAATGTCTCTGATACGCTATCACACAACATTTATCAGCTCAGCTCTGGGATCTGCAGCTCCTACTAAAGGCTCCATATTTCCTTGTACCTCCTGTCACATAATTCCAATGGCTGTTCTCCTGTGCAGTGAATTATCCCCAATACATTATTTTCCAAACACCTTGCAGCAAAACATTATTGCTATAGATTATATTTTAGTTGCTGAGTTGTAGCTTGCATTAATTCATTTCCAACTTCAGTATCAATTTTTCATCTGAGGGACCTAATTTATCTACCTGCCCATACAGTTTATCTCCACTTTGTGCTAGGCCAACAGTTCTGCCTCCGCATGGAACTGCCTGGAAATTGGAAAAAAAAAAAGATATTTTATTATTTCGCGCTGCCGGCGTGTTCCCGTTAGACAGGTCTCTGCATTACTGAATAAATAGAGGAGCTGTAGAAGAGTTTGACACTTTTAGTAGATAAGGTCACCTTGGATTCAACGATGTAGGCAATGACAACTATTAGATCGGTGTCGCTCAATTTTTCATCACTTTTTTTTCTCTGAATATTGTAAGTATGTGTTTTAGTATTTTTTAAGTAGTTTCTTCATATCTGCTAATGGACTCCACCGTATGTAATAGTAGCTACTGATACAGATGACATATTTGAAGACCATTTCCGATGAAAACAATAGGACATTATTACCAGAAATCATATTAATATTATTCAAGTTTTTAAATAAAAATAATAGGAGGTGGAATGTGTCTGGATCATTGCATTGCAACAATACAAGAATTTACCAAGGGAAAACTGCAAACATTTATAACCCTGCATATTCCTTTCATATTGTGGAATCGACAAACAATTCGACAAATAATCAACAGCTGAAAAAAGTGGAAATAAACAATCCCCGGAATGTCGATCTTGTATGCCAGGGTTAAAAATGATCTGTCAATTTAGATCATTTTTAATATTGTGTGGGGTGGAGGGTTGTGAACATTTTTCTAATATAATAATATATATTAGGAAATTCTGCTTAGTTTATTAAAAAAACAGGCTGCAAAACCCCCTCAAGTACAGATTCCAGCCTGTACAGTGTCTATGGAGTGGACTATGAATTTACATCTAATCTCCATGGGGCAGATTTACTTATCCGGTCCAGTCGCAATCCAGCAGCGCGTTCTCAGTGGAGGATTCGGGTCTTCCGGCGATTCACTAAGGTAGTGCGCCCCATGTCCACTAGGTGTCGCTGCTGCGCTGAATTCTGTCAGAGTTCACTGACATACACCGTCCTACCCTGGGTGCAGGTAAGTGCGTGTCAAGCGACACTTTTTTTTTTTAATACAGCGGTTTTTCCGAATCCGTCGGTTTTCTTACGGCCACGCCAACGATTTCGGTCGCGTACACCAAAATCCCGGGGCAATTCAGGGAAAATCGGCGCAAATCAGAAATATTCGGGTAACACGACGGAAAAACACGATATGGGCCCTTATGTGTTTGTTTACACAGCTATGAGCAATGAGGATTAACCCCTTCACTATCAATTTGATGTTTGAAAATAATGCTCAAAGCATAGGGAGAGCGAAGGGAGAGAACAGAAATAGTTAACAATCACTGCTCAGAACGGTGTAAACGAAACAGAGGAGAGTGTCCCGTCTTCAAACTGGTAGACAGGCAGTTCTTGACAAAGAAGTAATTCCTTTACTAAGGATAATTTTTTATGGGCCGTTTCTTTACAAATTAAGCAGAATTTTTTAAGAAAAATGTTCCATAATATTAAAAATGATCTAAAATTAAAGTTAATGTTTAATTTGCTAAACCTTTCTGGCTAGAAATAGGAGTTAAAGGGGTTGTAACAACTTTGCAAGTTATTCTAGCTTATTCATTAAGGGTTCAATAGTTGGGTCCACTAGCAATCTATTCTCACTAATTGGTGAAGCAGCAAGTCAAGGATGTGTCATTTGCTCCATTTAATGGTTAGGGGGATGTTGGAAATAGCTGAGCAGAGTGTTGGGTTATCTCCAGCACTAACATAGACCAGTGATGGCGAAGCTTTTAGTGGCCAGGTGCCCAAACTGAACCCCAAACCACCCTTATTTATCATGAGGTGCCAACTAAAAATGAAAGCAGTAACTTATTGCTCCCTGTTAAACAACTTTCAATCATATTGGCCTCCTGAGAACAGCAACACAGTAGAAAGATGGAAAATTTACATTTACTTCTTTCCAGTGTCCTTCTGTACACAGAGAATCATGGGGCCAGCAGGAGGTCCTCCAAAGATAATTCAGACCCGTCTATTTATTCTCCCTCTTCCTACAGTCCCAAGTAGCGAAGGAAGTATCAAAATATGACTGAAAGCAGCATATTTTAAGTTGCTTGGAACTGCAGGAAGATTCTTTGAGTCCTGTCTGGTGTGCTGGGGCGATGGCCCGGGTGCCCACAGAAAGGACTCTGAGTGCCGCCTCTGGCACCTGTGCCATAGGTTCACCATCACTGACATAGATCATGAATCAGAGTAATGGAGATACCAGAGTGCTGTAATCAGCAATTGTAGACACTACCATATTATTATTTAAGGCAGCAGGACACATGCTCCTCCTGCTGCTCCACTCATAGGTATTCAAATATATTGTTTACCCTTTCATTTCTGTTGACCTGGATCTGTATATTACTTGCTGCATTACTCTCTGGATCTTTGTATTCTTTGGACAATGCAACTGCAGGTCCTTAAAGCTCCCTTACGTGTAATGTACACTAATAAGCCCATTCCCCAAACTAACCTCATAGCTCATGTCGACCACTTAGACGACTCTCAACCTAAACCTAATCATGACCCGATGGAGTCCCACAACTTTATAAATACACGTCCCATTCTTGAATGCTTCTTTTCAATACCCTTGTCATAATGTCAAAACCAAAAACGTTTTGGAACCCATACCCTAAAGGTTTCCCCACACCAATAATAAGCCACTGGCACTACTTTCTGCTTTGTAGCTTATCACATAAGCTGCCCCCCCCTTAAGAAAAAATATATACACATTTGTATACTCACACATCTGAGTTACAATCACACACAATGGGGGTCATTTACTAAGGGCCCGAATCGCGTTTTTACGGTGGGTTACCCGAATTTTTCCGTTTTGCGCCGATTTCCCCTGAATTTCCCCAGGTTTTGGTGCACGCGATCGTATTGTGGCAAAGATATAAAATTAGTGCTCTACTCCTTATACTGTTTGTCAAATGGCTAGAGCCTCTCACCACCTCTTCATGGACTGGAAATAAAAGATATCCCCGACTCCTTGCATCGCCAATCATCCTCCTTTAGTGGGTTGAAACACAATCCTCGTCTCGTTACCGTGTCCACGGCGTGTTCCCAATCCTACATCAGGAGGTATGCGAAAGGATAGTGCAGATTGACAGGTTCAAAAAGGAAATAGTATTTATTGAATATACTCACACATTCCGATTTAAAAGCGTGCAAATAGTTAAAGCATAAGACGCCTAAAACACCTCGCCTGACCCAGGTTTCGCCTATTCAGGCTTCTTCCGGGGCATGGGGTTTGGCGTCATCACTGGTGTTTTTATACCAAAATCACATACACCGACACAAAACCACTTCCCCCCTAACTCAGGGAGACAAAGACCTTCCAACAATATATACAAGTGTACAGGAGGTATATAGATGATTGCATCATTGTGTGGCTGGGTACTTCTATTGAGTTTGAAAGATTTATTAAGTACCTCAATACAAACAATTTTAATCTAAATTTTACCTACGAAATTGATCCCAAAAAAATCAATTTTTTGGACCTAGAAATATACATAGAAAACCATAAGATTCTAACTAGAAATCATTTTAAAGCCACCGATGTAAATGGTTTCATTGAATTTAATAGTTGCCATCATCGCCCCTGGATTAACAACATACCAAAAGGCCAACTAAAAAGGATTCAAAGGAATTGTAGTAAACAGGACGATTTTTCTGCACAGGCTGAAATCATCTTAAATAGGTTTAAGGAAAGGAACTACACCAGCGATATTCTGGGGAGGGCATATGAAGAGGTATCTGACAATAGACAAAAAATTTTGGGGGAAAAAAAAGATAAAAGTGAAAGCATCTCCTCTAACCCCATCTTTGTTACGAAATATTGCAGGGAGGCACTGGATGTCAAAAAAATAATAGAGAAACATTGGCATCTCATAACAAGTGATCCGGTGTTAAGTGAAGAGGTCACCGCTAGACCTAAGACTGTCTTTAAAAGAGCACATAATATTAGGGATCTAGTCACCTCAAGCTTTGTGAGAGAGGGAAACACAAAGGGTCCAGGGATGCAAGGATTCTATAGTTGCAAAAAATGTCAGGGATGCAAGTATAGAAGTTGGGTGGATAAAGGGGTAGTAAAGGAATTCAATACAGATAAAAGATTTTATAAATTGCGATACTTGCGCCATTATTTATTTGATTGTTTGCCCATGTGGACTCAAGTATGTTGGGAGGACGGGGAGAAAGCTAAAAATTAGAATTCGCGAGCATGTTAGAAATATAAAGAAGGGTTTAAAGACACACAGTTTGTCTGCCCACTTTCGTGAGAAGCATAACCAGAACCCTAAAGATTTAATTTTTTTTGGTCTGGAAAGAGTTGAGGCACACTGGAGGGGAGAAGACCTGAACCAGAAATTGAATGTCAGGGAAGGTTTTTGGATTTACCACCTGAACACCCTCCAACCATATGGCCTTAATATAGACTCTGAACTAAAAAGTTTTCTTGTATAATTATTTTAGTAATCACTGTATAACTGTATAATGTTTCAATGCTGATATAGGAATGATATAGGAATGAAGGAGGCGATCTTAATATGTACAGCATCAATATTGAACGAACATTTAAAGTTTTTTAAATTTGTTTTTTAAAATTTGTTTACATGTAAGTAAGCTTTTGTGTATTTTTGTATTTTGATATGCAAATTAACATCGGCTTGTATGGCAATACATGACATCATGTTTATGCGGATGGAAGGTTTTGGTCTCCCTGAGTTAGGGGGGAAGTGGTTTTGTGTCGGTGTATGTGATTTTTGGTATGAAAACACCAGTGATGACGCCAAACACCATGCCCCGGAAGAAGCCTGAATAGGCGAAACCTGGGTCGGGCGAGGTGTTTTAGGTGTCTTATGCTTTTACTACGTGCGTGCTTTTAAATTGGAATGTGTGAGTATATACAATAAATACTATTTCCTTTTTGAACCTGTCAATCTGCACTATCCTTTCGCATACCTCCTGATGTAGGATTGGGAACACGCCGTGCACACGGTAACGAGACGAGGATTGTGTTTCAACCCACTAAAGGAGGACGATTGGCCGTGCAAGGAGTCTGGGATATCTTTTATTTCCAGTCCATGAAGAGGTGGTGAGAGGCTCTAGCCATTTGACAAACAGTATAAGGAGTAGAGCACTAATTTTATATCTTTGACTCTGTGACTTTGTGGCATATACAGGAGTATGCCGTATTAGTGGCTCCTCCATATTTTTATTTTACATTTTCCATCTTTCCTGGATATTTTATTATTTATTTCTGCATACTACGCGATCGTATTGTGGCGCATCGGCGCCGGCATGCACGCAGCCTAACGAAAACCCAACGTATTCGGAAAAACTGCCGCATTTAAAAAAAAAGTGTCGCTGGACATGCGCTTACCTTCACCCAGCAATGGATTGTGAACTCCGGCGGGCCTCGGGGAACTTCAGTGCAGCAGCGACACCTGGTGGAAGTCGGAGGAACTGCCTTAGTGAATCGCCGGGAGACCCGAATCCACCGCAGAGAACGCGCCGCTGGATCGCGAATGGACCGGGTACGTAAATCTGCCCCATTATATAAACACCATATTTCCATACATACTATATACACTCATGCATCATATACACAGACATAGAGCATATACATATCACATATACACACACATACAATATCATATACAGACATACAGCATATACACACCCAATACCCCAGGGGCAGGCCCCCCTTGATACCACAGGCCCCATAGCAGTTTCTATGGCTGCTACCCTTGTAGTTATACCCCTGGTAAAAATGATCTCTGATGTACTGATAGTTTACTCTTCATCTTTCTTCCCCTGCAATGTATTAGGTTTTCATTGTGCAGTGTCATGTATGCTGCCCAGGAGCCCTGCAGCATCAAAGCAATACAGCAGCATTAAAGTAAATTTAGAAATATTAATGTAGATGTTGGGGCTCATTTACTAAGGGTGCGAATCGTGCCCTGGGATTTTGGCGCACCCAATCGGATTTTGCCGCATCGGCGCCGGCTTTCAAGCTACAGAAAATGGAGGGTGTGGCCGTTGGACAACCCGACGGATTCTGAAAAACCACGGAATTTAAAAAAGGATTTGTGTCGAAAGATCAGAACTTACATGCACCGGGAAGAAGAAGGTGAACTCCGGCGGACCTCGGCGCAGCATCGACACCTTATTGAACGGACCTTAGTGAATCGCGGCAGACCCAATTCGACGTTGGAGAACGCGCCACTGGATCGCGATTGGACCGGGTAAGTAAATGTGCCCCAATGTGTTTTTTCACTATATGCATTTAATAAAATAATGATGAAGTCACTTTTCTTGTGCGTCCTTGTGGATATTTGCATGTGCTTTTTTACATTGAAGTCTCTGGGAGAGTGAAAATCTGCATAAAATCCGCACCATGATGCAGATTCGATGCAGATTTTTACTTAAAATGACATCAGATCAGGTGAAACATAAAAGGTAAAAAAAAACCTCATGTGGAAAATCTGCACAAAAAAAAAACGCACAAAAAAACACTACACTAAATAGACAAATCTGTATTAAATCTGCATGAAAAATGCACATAAAAACCGTGTGTATTGGGTGAGGATTTTCCTCATGGAAATCTGCAATGTGTACAGATAACATAATGGGTACATTGAAAGGAGCCGCCTCTGTAGGTTTCATAGAGCAGGTATAGGGTTAAGCAAAGGATGTTTTTATAGTCAAGATATGTCATCAGTCTGGCGAATTAAAGTCAGTAACTAAGTAACTTTAATGTCATATCCAGTTAAGGTTATTTCCATTGGGAAGCTTGGTTGAGAAATTAAATATTAAAACGGAAACTTAATTGTGGAAATGTCTCCAAGAATTGCAAATTAGGTTTGTGCACCTTACACAGACTGCAGCTAAATGAGCGTTTTACCTTGAGAAAAGGGAGGTGAGAAACCAGAACTTAATGGAAGACGTTAATTGCCCCGAGGATATCCTGGGGAGTGCAATATCTTTGTATTTAAGTCATTTTTTTGAGATATGTTCATTATATTGGTGAAAATGTTACTCTTACCATGTTATTAAAGGATTTTTTTTAGCACTTTAGGGTTGGTGTTTCAATAAGGCCCCTTTCACACTTGCGTCTTTCACGCGCGTTTTCTGCGCGTGCTTTTGACGCGCAGAACTTGCATTGCACTCTGACCCATTGTTACCACTGGGTCTTTTCAGACTTGCATTTTTTTTCACGCACACAAAAACGCACCATACAAGTCTATGGAGATGCATCAAAAACGCATTGCACTCTGAGACACATGCAAGTGCAATGCAAGTGCAATGCGTTTTTCACGCATCGATTGCCATAGAAAAGATAGAGCTCAGTCCTGAGTCCATTTCACACGCATTTTCTGCGCGTGAAAAACGCATTGAAATTGCATTGAAATTGCATCAAAAACGCGCGTGAAAAACTGAGACACTGAACAAACTCTGACTGAAAACTGATTGCACTCTGATGCAAAATGCGCGTTTTTCACTGACCAAACCCAGATCGCACCCTGATCAAACTCTGACGTGAAATGCAACGCAAGTGTGGAAGGGGCCTAATATTGGAACTGAGGGTGTCGGACACCTGGCAACCCCATGCACACTGCTGAACATTTATAATAAATAATAACAATTATTCTTTATTTATATAGCGCACACAGATTACGCAGCGCTGCACAAAGCTTGTC
Source organism: Engystomops pustulosus (assembly GCF_040894005.1). Taxonomy (NCBI): domain Eukaryota; kingdom Metazoa; phylum Chordata; class Amphibia; order Anura; family Leptodactylidae; genus Engystomops; species Engystomops pustulosus. The sequence goes on from NC_092420.1 coordinate 28,437,023, forward strand.
AAATCAGTCCCTGTCCCCAATGGGGCTCACAATCTAATCAACCTACCAGTATGTTTTGGAATGTTGAAGGAAACCAGAGAACCTGGAGGAAACACACGCAAACACGGAGAGAACATAAAAACTCTTTGCAGGTGGGGCTTGAACCCAGGACCCCAGCGCTGCAAGGCTGTAATGCTAACCACTAAATCACCATGGCTTTGCTTCGTAATGTATCTCAGCTTCAATCACTTGATTTGGAAGGACCAGGCCATGTGACTGATGGCCATTAGAGAGGAGTGAATAATCCAGGATGCAATTGACATTTTTGAAATTTTTCCGAATCTATTCAGTCTGAACCGACGTTGCTCCAATTGTTCTGAAAATTTCTATATAACCCCTATTAGTCCTCGAAAACAGATTTCCACCTAAAAGCTCCAATCTCCTTTCATTAATTTTTACAAATATTTTTATTTTTTAGGTAGTGTTCAGGGATGGAGGACAGCAGGGAATTCCATTTAGAGGAACAGGAGCAATGCAGAGATCAAAGAAAATCTTTCATGATCATACAATTATAGAATACTAATATACAATAAGCCATTTTTAAAATGAATAAAAAGAAAAGATTTTCAAGGAGAAAAAAAAAGTAATATTTTTTTTGTTAGAGGGGCTGCGTAATTTACAACTCCATCGTAATGCAGGTTTTTTGATGGACTTGTTGCTTGGACCTAATGATATGTGTTCACAAGAAAAAGGGGTTTGCCCTTTTCTGCAAGGAATATGGATGCATTACTAAGCACCCATTGACAAACCGAGTTTTGCAGCCAGAGGCGCGCAGTGTGAATTACGACCTATTAAGAACAGCTTAACTGAGAATAGAGCAAAGAAATACAACAGTGCAGAAACCATTACTATAATGAAGTGGTTCTGAGGAATATCCATCAATATTTTCAGGTTATATGTGGACCTTTTTGTACTAAGTTTTAGGTTTATACATTTTGAGCTTGTAATTGCCACAGTCCCATGACAACTATACCAGCTTGGGATATTACTCAAAGGAAAACACTGAGGTAGGTACTCCCACCCGACATCCACATGTTTCCATTTATGTCCACATTCTGGTTGGAAACAGCTGAATTGTACTGTAAGATATGCAATTATTTAATAAAACACACGCTTAAAGAACACCTTTAAGAATATTTATATACATAGCAAATCATATAATTTAACCCCTTCAGGACGCAGCCATTTTGTAGCTTAAGGCTCAGCCCCATTTTTTGGATTCTGACTTGCGTCGCTTTATATAGTTATAACTTTTGAACACTGTTACTTATCAAAGTGAGATTGTATTTTGTAACATGTTGTACTTCATTTTAGTGGTAAATCTTGACTGATAGGTTTTGAGTTTATATATATATATAAAAAAAATACAAAATAATGTATTTTTTTGAAAAATTTGTCATTTTCAAAATTCTAAACTATCTTGCTTTCAGGCAGATAGATTTACCACCTAAATAACTTTGCTGAATAACAATTCCCGTATGTCTGCTTTACGTTTTCATAATTTTTGAAATGTCTGGAAAATGTATTTTGATGTCACGCGTCTTACTAATCGAATATCGGTTTTCAGTATTTTCAAGGAGATTTCAGAATTAACTTTGTTGGGGATCATTACTGTTTTCAATGAAAGTATTTATAATATTAGAAACCCCCTGTATATCAATCCATTTTCAAATCTGCACCCCTCAAACTATAAGAAAAAGCGTTTAGGAAGATTGTTAACCCCTTGAGATCTTCATAGTAATTAAAACAAATTGGAGGTGAAATTTAGAATGGTCACATTTTGTCAGTTATACGTTCATTTAGCCCTAAAATTTACACATTTCCAAAAGATAAAAAGAGAAAACCCACCATACAATTTGTTCTACAATTTCTCCAGAGTAGAGAGACCCCCCACATGTGGCCGTTACTTGTTTTATGAGCGCACAGCGAGGCCAGAAGGGAAGAAGGGCCATGCATTAGCCATATAATTTAGTGGTTTTTAGTTGGTTCATGGCGCACTTTGAGCTATAAAATATTTGTCTTTCCATTAATATTGCCAAGCTGATTGGGGATGGTCCGTCTTCTGGGACCCCAAATGATCATGAGAACGGGACCCATAGAAATCTGGAGAAAAGGTCCCTATTCTTACTAATAGTTGGAGGGACAGGAGGAGAATAGGTCCTGCTTCTCAATTCAATAAATGGGAATGTCAGAAATTGCTGAGCACAGCACTCGGATATCTCCAGCCCACTCGCATTAATTGTTTTAGATGGAGTGCCGTGCTCTGCAATTTCTGACACTCCCATTCTGATTGGATAGATCCCCTGTTCTCAGACTAATGGACATCCCATTCTTGTGATCAGTGCTCAGTAGTTGGTACCTCACCGACAATCTCAGCTTGTTTGAACAAAGAATAACTTGCCAACTTGGTAAACCCCTTAAAACCCAATGAAGTTGTGGGAAATGGGTCCTATATATGCGGTTTGATGTCCATACTACAACCTTTCCTAAGTATTAGGGTCAGTAGAGCCTCATTCCATATTATATTTGCTGCTAGATGAAGCAGGGGATTTTCTTCACACTGAGTAATGATCATTATAATTTTGTGTAATTACGGCAGTAGTCAACTCTCATATATTCATTTTACGTCAGATTAATAAATGTGGTGAGGCTCACATTAATAATCCGGGTAATGGACTCCCAAGTTATAAAAACCAGGTGGTTTGGGAGATGATATTATCTGCTTCATATCTCGTCAGCTCCTTTCTAATTAAACAATGCAACTTTTGAAGAACTTAGAAACCCAAGTTGGAATTAATTGTCTGTGTGAGAAATATCTCCCATAAAATTAATTTTGTCAACTTCATTAACAACTGTTATAGAGTCATAATTGAAACTAAATGTTCTCTCCAAATTAGCTCAGTCCATGATCAAATAAAAGCCGTCTTAAAGGGCCACTAAATCTCTTAAGATGAGTTTATTCACTATAAATTGACATTCAAATGACCTCTCCCAGACAGACACCATTCCCTCTACCACAATACGTTTATGCACCAAACTTAGTCAAATGTAAACTTCTAATATCTTATATTTTATACTTACCTGCCAACTTACCAGAATACAACCTCAAGGTGCTTTCACCCTATCAAAGTATAGATGTAGTATCAGATGATGTCATTTATTTAGCTCTTCTGTTAGACTTAACAAGGCCATTGAAGGGGTTGTCCACTTTCAGCAAATAATTGATATGGTTTGTGTAAGGAAAAGTTACACAATTTTCCAATTTTTTTACTTTCTGTATCAATTCCTCACATTTCTCTAGATCTCTGCTTGCTGCCCCTCTTTAGAAAGCTTCTCTGTTTACTTACGGTGGATAGCAATCTGTCCATGCGATGTCACACAGGTGCACAGCTTGTTAGTATTACCATTTAAAGGATTGTAAAGCAAGCACACCGACATACTGGTGTGTGTCGCCTTTGGAAGGATCTGCTCTTCTTTTAGCTTCTTATGCCCTTGCTGTTATGAAAGAACACTTTATGAATTCTGCAAATATGCCTGAGGTGCTCCAAGCTTCATTAACACCTATGGATCCCGGAGCCCATTCGATCTCATTTGCATAAATGTAAAAGCCTTTTTAAAAAAAAAAAAAAACAGGGCATAAGTAGCTAAGAGAAGAGCAGATCCTGCCAGATGGGGCACACACCAGCATGAAAGTGTGCTTGGTTTACAATCCTTGATCTGATGGTAGATGTCCTTTAAAAAGCTGTCGGTACATACACGTCGCCATTTTGGATCAGAGGATTGGATCATCGCAATAGTGATATCAACAATCTGTCACCTTGACAGCCTTGAGATTCCAGAGTCTGTCATTTAGACAGATCTGTAACGGTCTGACACACCGATATAGATCAGCAGTAAAATAGCCATATCTTGCAATACAGTTGTACTGGAGTAGATAGTAGCAGTGATCAGAAGTTGAAAAATACAGCGAAAAATTCCCCAAACCCAAAATAATAGTAATGAAAACATCAGCTGGTTCCGCAAAAAATAACACAGTACACAGCTCCATACACTGAAGTAGATTAGGGGCAAAAAAAAATGTTGGTACAAAAGTTTTATATTTTTTTAAATCTATCAAAATATAATAAAACCCAAACACATTTTGTATCTCTTTCATTGCATTGATTGCAGGTTTTAACCATTTAAATTCTGGGGGCGTAGACACGTCGCTATCTTGGATTAGGGGATCATATGAACTCTACAGACATGCTATCAAGAGATCAACGATACACCTGGAGACTCCAGGGCCTGTCATTCAGACATATTTGTAACGGTCTGTCAGTGACACACCGATAAAAATCAGCAGTAAAATGGCTATATTCTGCAGTAGATGGTAGTAGGGATCAGAAGTCTAAAAATACAATAACAAAATTCCCCAAAATAGTAGCAATGAAAACATTAGCTCATCCCGGAAAAAATAACCCAAGCATCAGATTAAGGCAAGACAAAGAAATTTCTTTGTACATAAGGTTTTCATTTTTTAAAATTGATTAAAATATAATAAAATACAAATACATTTTCCATCTCTGTGATCGTGCCTACCCAAAGAATAGGGGAGCTGTCATTTGGAATTTTATTCCAGCTTCCCAGTACAAGGCATAGAATACTAAATATAGAAAGAGGCCAATCTGATATATAGGATATGCAAGTTGTTAGGGTCAGGCTAAACATATATGGACTGTATATGAAACAATGAGGGTGAAGCTGAAAATATATGAGCTGTATATAGACTTGTCATGGTCAAGCTCTCTCTCTCTCTCTCTATATTATATATATATATATATATATATATATATATATATATATATATATATATATATATATATATATATATATAGAGAGAGAGAGAGAGGGAGAGAGAGAGCAGGCTATATACACACACAAATATATATGTATATTTATTTGTTAAGCTGAAGCTGACAATATTTGAGCTGTATTTAGAAATTTTAGGGTCAATCTGACAATATATTTAAATATATTCTTAGGGTTATGCTGACAATAAACGGACTGTATATCAAACTGTTAGGATCAAAATGACAGACAATAGAGATACTAGGTTAAAGCTGAGAGTATATAGGCTGTATATAGACTTGTATACATAGGGTATACATACTGCACATAGGCTAAATATAGTTGTTAGGTTCAGGCTGTCAATAAATGGACTGTGTATAAAATCATTAGCATCAGGTTGATAAAATATGGAATGTATATAGAGCCGTTAGATGCAAGCGGATGACATTTGGGCTATACATAGAGTTGACAGTAGATACACTGTATATGTTATACCTGCTCATCTAATCCATCCTTTCTTCCATCCTATTGGCTGGAAATTCTAACTAATATTTTACAGATGTTAAAGTTATGAAGACGGTGGAGAAATTGAAGTGATGGCCTGCACCACACACCCCTCTTACCTTTATTGAGTGTAGTAGCTCAAGGTCAGCAGTGATGTAAGTTGCTCTACTTATTTTCACTAATACTTAAGACTTATCTAATGTACAAAGGAAGCAGGAAGGAAACACTGACTCCTCTAAATGCCTTCCTCCCAGTGGTCCCCGCCAGATAATACTCTATGACATGTATAAAATGCCTGCAATGAGATGTAGGATGGGCTTCTGGTTTCAGGGTAATACATTTTTAGAAGCACAGGACACCACAATGATATCAGCCTGCCACAGTTTCTCCTTTACACATCAATAGCTAATTTCTGACCCTTATTAAAAGGACTGTGTATTTTCACCATAAATAACCTTTATTTGCCATTTAGAGCTAGCATTGCCTCTCTTATTCTGCCCCATTGGGCTTTGTTTACCTGCCTACAAGACCGATGGCACATTGACACACACAACCATTATAGCCATTCGATGGCCTCAGCTATATACTGGGTTGTGGGTGAACCAGAGCAGCAGTGATGGATCTTATAGATAAGTAAAGCTCATGTTTTATAGCTTTTCCTGACATTAACCAGAAACAGCAGTGGACATTCTGAACAGAGCAAAAGCCAGGCAAAAATAGCTTTACATGTGATTTGCCTAAGAGTCCAAGGATATAGTTTAACCTATAGCACTGGTGGGATCCCTACAGGTGCCAAAGGTGGCACTCAGAGCCCTTTCTATCGGGGTGCCCAACTGTCATCCCAGCACAGAGTTTGCCAGACAAGATGAGTGCCTCAGGGTCTCCTCCTGCATGGGAGTGCTGCGCTCAGCGCTGTTTTAAGGCGACACTTCCAGGACTTACTGGGACTGCTAAAGGAGCATAGAGTTGTGGGCAGGGCTGGGTTATTATTGGAGCATTCCTGTTCAAGGGGACAATGGAGAGATGCTTCAATGATAATCTGAAGTTCCTCCTTCTTTATTGGTGCCTTCAAGACGCTAATACGCCAATCAAAGCTGTGTCAGAGGACAAAGCAATAAGTTGCTGATTGAATTGTGTTTATACGCACTTTGTCGGAAATAAGTGGCTATAGTTTGGGTACTTGGCCCAATGATAAATCCCCCCCAGTGAGTGAGTATAGCTGGCAAGTACTGACAGGGCCAGATTAAGTTGGTGGGAGCCCCTGGGGCAAAAACTGTTGAGAGCCCCCACTTAATGTAGTCCAGACAAGGAACAGCAATCACTATGTATTGCTCCCCAGCAATAACTATATACAGCCCCCAGTAATAACTATATACAGTCCCCAGTAACTACTATAAACAGCGCCCAGTATTTAGTCAATACAGCCCCAAGTAATCACTATATACAGCTCCCCCAGCAATCAATATATACAGCCCCCAGTAATCACTGTATACAGTCCCCAGCAATAAATATATACAGACCCCCAATAATCACTATATACATCAACCCAGCAATAACTATATACAGCTCCCAGTAATCACTTTATACATGCCCCAGTAATCACTATATACAGCCCCCCAGTTATCATTATATAAAGCCCCCCAGCAATAACTATATACAGCCCCCAGCATTAACTATATACAGCCTCCATATAATAACTATATACAGTCCCTTATAATAACTATATACAGTCCCCTATAATAACTATATACAGCCTCCCTATAACTATATACAGTCCTCCTGTAATAACTATATGCAGCCCCCTGTAATAACTATATACAGCCCCCTGTAATAACTATATGCAGCCCCCTGTAATAACTATATACAGCCTCCCTATAACTATATACAGTCCCCCTATGATAACTATATGCAACCTCCCTATAATAACTATATACAGCCCCCCCATAATAACTATATACAATCCCCCTATAATAACTATAAACAGTCCTAGGTAAAATGAATAAAATTGTACTCACCTTCCATCATCCCCCCAATGCACGAGAATCTCATCTTCCTTCCTTGCGGTGTCAGGATAGTGAATATCAGAGGTGTACCAAGATGGCGGCGCCATCTTTGTATACCCCCGATCGTCTATGGAAAAGCAGGCAACTTATTGTTCCCTTGCTCTGCCATAGACTGAAGTCAGGGCACATCTGCTGGATACGGCCTGGCCTCAAATACACCGTGGTCAATTCCTGCGGTCAAGTGACCACCCGAATTGCCCACATTTGGTGGGGGCCCCTTTAAGTGCAAAGTGGTAGGGGCCCCAGGGCGCATGCCCCGGTTTCACCCCCCCTATAACTGCACTGGTTCCTGATGCTGATACATACAACTAATATCTGGATCTAGAGCAGAGCAGCAGGAGAAGCTGTGACTACTTCTTAGATGTACTCATCACTGCCTGGGCTCCTGCACCAAAGAGCACTTCCATCAGCTCCCACTTTCTCGCCCCCTTGATTGTACTCCTGTAGTTTAGCCTGCCATGAGAATTTGTCATTAGGATATTAAAATTTACCTCTCTTGGAGGATTAATTCAGTTTTAGCGTGGCTCTTTCATTATTTGGGGATTTATGAAGGTGCACAATCAGGCATGTATTTGGTATTGTGTTCCTATAGCCACATATCATTTTAAGATACTTTAAAGGGGTATTCTCGTCTCAGCATTCACAATCAATTTAATTAATCTGCCATAAATAAACATTTCTTCAAATAGATGTTATTAAAAAAATGTTCCTGAGTGAAGATAATTTCTCATAAATGTAGTCATATGGTCCCTTAGAAACAAGACTGACTCTTTGGATATGGCCACCTCTGCTGGAGGGATTGCACAAAGAAACAAAAGGTTTTTGTATATGAAATGTCTGAGAGAAACTGTCCCACAGCCGTCCTGTGGTAATGATTGCTGTAGCCAGGTGGTCAGACAGGGCTCAATAGTTCATGTATGGCCATTGCTGCCAAAATGTGAGGTGGTCGTATCCGAGGAAGCTATCTCGTTTCTAAGGGACAACATGGCTACATTTATGAGAAATTATCTTCACACAGGAACATTTTTTTAATAACATCCAATTGAAGAAATGTTTACATATGGCAAATGAATAAAATTAAATGTAAATGCCCAGAGGGGAATACCCTTTTAAGTGTGCATTTGAATTATTATCTATTGTCCTAGATAGCCACTACCCGATGAATTAGTTTTCTTTAACCATTTGAAGGTGTAACCTCTTATTTATTTTATTGTATTTATCCATTGTATCCCTTATCCTGTAGGTTTTCAGTATATTTTTCCAATGTGTAAAGAAACCAGAGTACCTGTAGAAAACCCAGACAAACACAGGGAGAACATACAAACTCAATGTAGAAAATGTTATTGGTCTGATCGTAAATTCAGGACCCAAGTCCTGCAAGGCAACAGTGCTAGTCACTGAGCCTTCGTGCTAACCCAGATGGTAAGATAATAGATAGATGTTTAACAATTATTTATGTCTGACGCAATCATGGTCTTTATAACAGGTGGCATCTTACCTGGACTGGCACCCTGTGCACTCATGCATGAACGGGTAGTGGATCTCATAGTCGTGGTATCTGGAGATCGGTGGGAGGTCAGGGTGAGCCTGTGCAGCCGTCTGGCAGAAGAACAGCCAACGCCAGCCGTGTCCAGCATTTCCTTCTCCATCGATCCATTTCATGGATCAATGTGTCCCGAAGTCGTGTTGAAGAGAATGTGAGAGAAACTTACAATCAGTATATAAAGAGACATGAAGATTCCAAAACATCAGTTGTACATGAGAAGTAACTCACCTGTAGTAACACAGATTCACGCAATCTGGGGATACCGCCTATTGTTTTCAACCTTGTATTCCAGGTGATTGTCACATCTGCAAGAATCTACACAAGAAGGGAGGATAAAAATGACAGATATACAGTAACAGATAGAACCGTTATGTCAATGATTCTGTAAAGCATAGAGAAATACACTCATTTTACTGATCCTAACCCATAACTTTCTGCCTCTAACTCTATTTCATAAAAGTGGTAAAGATCCCAACATGTAGATGGGTGTATATTATATCCTATACTTCATCATCAAATACAGTTTGTTTGTAAAACTCATGTGGGTGTCCTGTCAGCTCCTCCTTGTTCTCCTGGAAGATTGTTATATATAAGTATTGAGGAGAAGTGAGATCTTAATTAATGAGACAACCCTGTTTCCTGATACTGGAACAAAACATAGATCACAAACCAATAATCAATAGATTCTAAGAACATTCAAAAAACACACACAATATATAGGACATATAACTAAATAACACAACCAACTAACATCCAGATAACATGGTGAATATATAAACACTTTCCTCCACCTGCTTAGTGCTTGAGGAAGGAGATCTGGAAAATACAACAAATACAATATATTCTTATTAATAATAATTTTTTTAAATTTTTATATACGTTATTAATCACATGTCAAAAAGTAGAAACAGTATAAAATATTTTAATAATTATGGTTAAATAATGAACAAAAATGGAATTTATTGTAATCTACTGAAAAGGTATTTTTGATTATTACTAAAGTGTCCTGTATACCTGCTATGAGTGACTGGTAGGGACCAGATTCACCTTCCACTTCTTCAAGGCTCCTTGGAGACCTTGGTGGTGATGGATGAGACTATAAAGATGAAGAAAAATTAGTCATACTATTACAATGAGGCAAAAGTATAAAAGTGTAATAAATCTTGCACAGAGCGTCTCAGTGTCATAGATAACACTGTACTGTTTCGGCCACTTGATGTGAAGTCTCATCTACCGCTACTGTCTTCTATATGGAACTCAAAATCTCTTTCTTATTATTGACCAGAATCTAAAAATTGTTAAAAAAAGTGACATTAAATAAAAAAATTTTCAAGTACAGAAATAAATATCAACTTAAATTTCTTCTCATTGTCCTTGGTAAATTCTTGATTACCGTACATCTTGAGTAGAATAAGGTATAAGGCGGCATCTACCTGGACTGCGGAACAGCAGAGGATCCTGGGATTCTCAATTACCCTGCAGATGATAGTGGTATTAATAGGAGTAATAAAACTGCCTGGCGATATAGTATATATTGACATTACTAATGGATCACATACGGTGGGGCACATTTACTAAAAACCATACAAACTGCAGAGGGTGCCAGAGCCATGATTTGTGGTGCCCATTCTTCATGAGTCTAGTGTTTCCTGCATGACCCCGATAAAGTGCACCATTTTTTTTTGGTGCACCTTTAATAAGGGGCATGCATAGAGCGGCTTCTCCTATGAGGCGGCAGATGACTGAGCCCTGAAGGTGGTGACAGATTTGCCGTTATTAACGTGAGTTGTTCAGGCACCTGCCTAAATCGCCCACCAACAGAACGAACCTACCACTGGCAAGGACACATGTGTTACACTGAGGGACGCATATCAATTGCATCTGTGTTGAGATGTACAGCGACGCAAATGATACCCACTTGTCTGCACCGCTCTAAGTGCTGTGGAGGACATAGAGGAGCCGCAACCCAGGGGAAGAAAGAGACGGCTGATCAGTAGGGGTCTCTGAAACCCCCACGGATTACGAAAACGAGAGATTCGATGGGATCCTACTTACCTCGTTGCTCATTCAGAGTAATGGAGCAGACGGCTGTGCATGACCGTTCTGCTCTATTAAAGGAAACCTACCACTTGAAGTGGCAGGTTTCTTTTGGAAATACCGGGCACCAGCTCAGGGTGAGCTGGTGCCGGAGCTTATTTTTGTTAGTGTTTTAAACCGCGGTATCGCGGGTTTAAAACACTTTTTAAACTTTATAGCCGGCGCAGGGAGGTACGCGCTCGGCGCTTACCATGCGTGCGGCTACATAGGAAGTGAAGGAGAGCCGCGAGCATGGTAAGCGTCGAGCGCGTACCTCCCTGCGCCGGCTATAAAGTTTCAAAAGTGTTTTAAACCGTGATACCGCGGTTTAAAACACTAACAAAAGTAAGCTCCGGCACCAGCTCACCCTGAGCTGGTGCCCGGTATTTCCATCAGAAACCTGCCACTACAAGTGGTAGGTTTCCTTTAATCTCTATGGAGCTGACATGGAACAGTGAGCACTACACTAAAAGTGCGGCACTGAGACCCTCACTAATCAGCACTTTTGTTTGTGGGGAAACTCCTTTAATTAAACTGGGGTACTGTGTTTAATTACAGTAGGGAATGAGATCTGTATATAGGAGACAGAATTTAAACTAGGGGGCAGGGTGCTGTACATATTTAAACTTGGGCTGGGGATCTGTATATATAGGGCTGTATAAAATTACACCCTGCTTGTAGGGGCCAGATTGCAATTTAACTGAGGAGAAGGTGTATATTATACTGTGTATAATCAAACTGGGGGGGTCTGTATATGGAGATCAAATTTTAATTAAACTAGTGGGGGCTGTAATTGAAATACATCTAATAATTAACCCCATAGCGCAATAAGACGTACCCTTACGTCTTGCTGCGCATGGTGGAGTAGGAAGAGGGCTCACGGGCTGAGCCCTCTTTATACTCACTGGGCATTTGCTTCATAATGAAGCAAACGCCCGTCACTAACACCCGCGATCGGTACTTGCACCGATCGCGGGTGTCAACCCTTTGATCGCCGCCTGCAAAGCTGCCAGCGGCACTAAAGAGCCGGCCGCATGTGGGCTCCGCCATCTTGCCTCTGATTGTCGCTCCCCGTTGCCATGACAGCCTCGGATCACACAAAGATCCGAGGCTATCATGTTTTAGGCTATCTATTACAATGTGCGGTGTGCAAAATCCCCATATACTGCCATACTGCAGTATGGCAGTATATGATAGGATCAATCAGACAACCTAGGGTTAAAGTACCCTAGGGAGTCTGAAAAAAAAAAAAAAAAGAAAAAAAAATTATATAAAAAAAACATAAAAATCAAATTGAAAACGTCATCAAAATTCCCAAAAAATGACACCACCCACAGCTCCATGCACCAAAGTATGAAAAAGTTATTAGCGCAAGAAGATGGCAAAATGAAGAATTTTAATTTTTGTAAATGTATGAAAACATTTTAAAACCTATACAAATTTGGTATCCCCGTGATCGTATTGACCCACTGAATGAAGTAGTCATGTCATTTGGGGCGCACAGTGAAAGCTGTAAAAACCAAGCCCACAAGAAATGGCGCAAATGTGTTTTTCATCATTTTTCCTGCATTTAGAATTTTTTTCCCAGTTGCCAGTACATGGCATGGAACATTGAATACTACCACTACGAAGTGCTATTTGTTACGCAGAAAATAAGCCATCACACAGCTCTTTACATGGAAAAATAAAAAAGTTATAGATTTTTGAAGGGTGGGGATCGAAAAATAAAAACGCAAAAACGAGTGTCATCCAGGTGACATTATGGGGCTCATTTACTAAGGGTCCGTCGGACGCATTTTCGAAGGGTTTCCCGACGATTTTTGTTTTGCGCCGAATTGCCCCGGGATTTTGGCACATAAGAACGGATTGTGGCGCATCGGCGCTGGCTTGCACGTAACAGAAATCGGGGGCGTGCTGTCGGACAACCCAACGGATTCGGACATACTGCAGAATTTAAAAATGGAATTGTGTCGGAAGATCAAGCACTCACATGCACTAGGAAGAAGAAGGTAAACTCCGGCAGATCTCAGCGCGGAAGCAACACATGCAGGAAATTGGACGCACGACCTTAGTGAATCACGGCAGACCCGAATCCTCGTACTGCGGGATAGCGACAGGACCGGGTAAGTAAATCTGCCCCTATATGTTAAGTGACTGTGGTATTTTTACCGCTGCAGTTTGGAGATGTGCCGCACGGAGCTGAAGACTTCTGGCTGTGATAAACTATGGGCAGGAGGAAATATAATGAAGTCCTCATCACATTTAAGGTACTAGATGCCAATTCTGCTTGTGACATTGACTACTTAATAATAACATTCTTAATTGTTAGTAAGGCTGTTAGCATTTTTTGAACAGGTTGTAGAAGCTTTTTTTTTGTTTATAAATTCAGAGTGGGCCCAAAATAGCACAGGATCAGGGGTAGGCTTTTTTGGTGGGGAAGGAAGCATTTCAGTTTAAGCTAGAATCGAACCAGGGCATGCGACACACTTCTGTTAGACTTTGCATGTTAAATGTGGTGCAAGGTCCTAAAAGGTGTAATATGCTTTTAGTTGCACATCCTTCACAACAGGTGTAATACATTATAAAGGCTGAATACAATCTGTTGAGAAGGAGTCATTTATGCAAAATGTCTTGCGAATAACAAGGCGATGCTCCAATGGCCGCTGACCTTGTCCACTAGATGCACTGCACACACCAGGCTCTCTGACAATCCAGATATATTCCTACAAAGAGGTTTAGATTTTATTTGCAACATTGGGGGAGATTCATTATGCTTTCTACGCCAGTTTTATAGAGGAGAAAGCCCATGAATCTCCCTCTCCCCACCATCTTTTGGCCTTTTTCCGACTCACACGCTCATATGGATGTGTCAGTGAGCAGAGAAAGAGGTGGGCGTCCAAAGATGTTAACGGACAACCGGCTGTAGCAAAAAACTCTGCCAGTTCAGAAATGGTCTACAGGTCTGAACTGGTAGAGTTTGCATCTGCTTTTAATTTTACCTCTTAGTAGGTTGGTTTTAGGGGGTTTTAAAAATTTTTAAGCAATTAAATTTTAGCAACACTAGTGCAGTGATCAAGGGGTGGCCCCATTGTTATGCTGGGTCAAAGTGTCACCACTTGCTGCTGCTCTCCGGGATGGATGGTAAGGCGTGGTGCAACCCAATGAAAAAGAAGTCCAGAGAGTCAGGGTCTGCAGTGAACAGTTTCCTTCTTTACTGAAAAAAAATCCAGGCTCTTATTTCTATCATGGCCGTTTATAATCATGTGATGTATATTATTCGGACCATGACTACTATCTCGGTGCATTTTAACAGTTTTTAGGCCTTGATGCCCAATTTGGTTGTCATAAAATGTTATAATTAGAGATGAGCGAGCACTAAAATGCTCGGGTGCTCGTTATTCGAGACGAACTTTTCCCGATGCTCGAGTGCTCGTTTCGAGTAACGAGCCCCATTGAAGTCAATGGGAGACTCGAGCATTTTTCAAGGGGACCAAGGCTCTGCACAGGGAAGCTTGGCCAAACACCTGGAACCTCAGAAAAGGATGGAAACACCACGGAAATGGACAGGAAACAGCAGGGGCAGCATGCATGGATGCCTCTGAGGCTGCTTAAATGCACCATTATGCCAAAATTATGGGCAACAGCATGGCCATGACAGAGTGACAGAATGAAGCTAGATAGCATCTAAAACATCCAATAATTGACCCTGACACTATAGGGGACGGCATGCAGAGGCAGCGGCAGCAGCGGAAGGCTAGAGAGTGGCATGGCGACATACCCTAAATGGACTCAGGCTTCAAACCAATGGGTAGCAGAGAGGAACCAAAGGAGGTGAGCAAGAAGCGCTCAAATAATATCGGTACATGATAAAAGTTTGCCAGTATATTTTGTGGATTACACAGCAGGGTGGCGACAAAGTTAACATGGAAGCCATGAAAACAATCCAAAATTCTGCCTGACACAGCTCGTTTGATAAGGGGACCATGTATGGAGGCAGTGAACTAGTAGTAGATTAAAGGTGCTGCAGTTAAAACTATGTTAGTTGTTTCTTGGCATGGAGCTGGCGCTCCGCTGCCAGGCGAGCTTTCGCCAATCCAAGCCCCTGTCTCTAGGCTACTCCCCAAACAGCACTTCTAAGAACCTTTTGTATAAGATCAAGTGTAGTAGCGTTCTTATAAGTTTGGGATATGGCGGGTGAGGGGAATGTAAACAGATGCGCAAGAAGCGCTGAAATAATATCCGTAAATGGTAAAAGTTTGCCAGTGTATTTTGTGGATAACACAGCAGGGTGGCGACAAAGTTAACAACTTTGATGTGGAATCCATGAAAACAACCCAAATTTCGGCCTGACAAACCTCGTTTGATAAAGGGACGATGTATGGAGGCAGCTATATGGACGACTTTTGGAGGTAGCAATGGAGACAACGTGTGGAGGCTGCTATGGAGACAATTCAATTTGGATAGTGCCTGTATGTGGCAGTCCAAAAAATTTTTCAAACCAGAGGAGCAGGTAGGTGGCCCTCCAGAAAAATTGAATAGATTGAGTGCCTGTATGTGGCAGTCCAAAAAAGTTTTTAAACCAGAGGAGCAGGTAGGTGGCCCTCCAGAAAAATGGAATAGATTGAGTGCCTGTATGTGGCAGTCCAAAAAAGTTTTTAAACCAGAGGAGCAGGTAGGTGGCCCTCCAGAAAAATTGAATAGATTGAGTGCCTGTATGTGGCAGTCCAAAAAAGTTTTCAAACCAGAGGAGCAGGTAGGTGGCCCTCCAGAAAAATGGAATAGATTGAGTGCCTGTATGTGGCAGTCCAAAAAATTTTTCAAACCAGAGGAGCAGGTAGGTGGAGCTCCAGAAAAATTGAATAGATTGAGTGCCTGTATGTGGCACTCCCAAAAATTGTTTAAAACAGAGGACCGGGTCGGTGGCCCTCCAGAAAAATTAAATGCATAAAGTACTATAGCTAGAGCCAGTGGGCCCTGTCAAAAAATAGCCAGTTTCCTCTGCTTTACTGTACAAAGAGCAGGAGAAGGAGGAAAATGAGGAGGAGGAGTGGATAAATTATTCAGGTTGAGCTTCCTTCACCTGCTGGAGATTGGAAATTAGGAGAAATCCATGCTTTATTCATCTTGATAAGCGTCAGCCTGTCAGCGCTGTCAGTCGACAGGCGTGTACGCTTATCGGTGATGATGCCACCAGCTGCACTGAAAACCCGCTCGGACAAGACGCTAGCGGCAGGGCAGGCAAGAACCTCCAAGGCGTACAGCGCCAGTTCGTGCCACATGTCCAGCTTTGAAACCCAGTAGTTGTAGGGAGCTGTGTGATCATTTAGGACGATGGTATGGTCAGCTACGTACTCCCTCACCATCTTTCTGTAAAGATCAGCCCTACTCTGCCGAGACTGGGGACAGGTGACAGTGTCTTGCTGGGGTGACATAAAGCTGGCAAAAGCCTTGTAAAGCGTACCCTTGCCAGTGCTGGACAAGCTGCCTGCTCACCTACTCTCCCTCGCTACTTGTCCCGCAGAACTACGCACTCTGCCGCTAGCGCTGTCAGAAGGGAAATACTGTTTCAGCTTGTGCACCAGGGCCTGCTGGTATTCATGCATTCTCACACTCCTTTCCTCTCCAGGGATGAGAGTGGAAAGATTTTGCTTGTACCGTGGGTCCAGGAGAGTGAACACCCAGTAATCGGTGCTGGAATAAATTCTTTGAACGCGAGGGTCACGGGATAGGCAGCCTAGCATGAAATCTGCCATATGCGCCAGAGTACCAACGCGTAAGAATTCGCTCCCCTCACTGGCCTGACTGTCCATTTCCTCCTCCTCCAACTCCTCCAATTCCTCTTCTTCTGCCCATACACGCTCAACAGTGAAGGACTCAACAATGGTCCCCTCTTGTGTCTCGCCAACATTCTCCTCCTCTTCCTCCTCATCCTCCTCCACCTCCACCTCCTCCGATATGCGCTGAGAAACAGACCTAAGGGTGCTTTGGCTATCAAAAAGGGAATCTTCTTCCCCCGTCTCTTGTGAGGAGCGCAAAGCTTCCGACTTCATGCTGACCAGAGAGTTTTTCAACAGGCCAAGCAGCGGGATGGTGAGGCTGATGATGGCGGCATCGCCACTGACCATCTGTGTTGACTCCTCAAAGTTACTCAGCACCTGACAGATATCAGACATCCACGTCCACTCCTCATTGTAGACTTGAGGAAGCTGACTGACCTGACTACCAGTTCTGGTGGAAGTTGACATCTGGCAGTCTACAATCGCTCGGCGCTGCTGGTAAACTCTAGATAACATGGTCAGTGTTGAATTCCACCTCGTGGGCACGTCGCACAACAGTCGGTGAGCGGGCAGTTGGAGGCGGCGCTGCGCTGCCCTGAGAGTGGCAGCATCTGTGCTGGACTTCCTGAAATGCGCACAGATGCGGCGCACCTTCGTGAGCAAATCAGACAGATTGGGGTATGTCTTGAGGAAACGCTGAACTATCAGATTTAACACATGGGCCAGGCATGGCACATGTGTCAGTCTGCCGAGTTGCAGAGCCGCCACCAGGTTACGGCCGTTGTCACACACAACCATGCCTGGCTTCAGGTTCAGCGGTGCCAGCCACAGATCAGTCTGCGCCGTGATGCCCTGTAATAGTTCTTGGGCGGTGTGCCTTTTATCGCCTAGGCTCAGCAGTTTGAGCACCGCCTGCTGTCGCTTAGCGACGGCACTGCTGCTGTGCCTAGAGCTACCGACTGATGGCGCCATGCCCACGGATGGTCGTTCGGAGGAGGAGGTGGAGGAGGGGTGGGAGGAGGAGGAGGCATAGTAGGCCTCAAACACCTGGACCGAGGTAGGCCCCGCAATCCTCGGCGTCGGCAGTATATGACCAGCCGCAAGGTTCACACTCGGTCCCAGCCTCCACCAAGTTAACCCAATGTGCCGTCAGAGATATATAGTGGCCCTGCCCGGCAGCACTCGTCCACGTGTCCGTGGTCAGGTGGACCTTGTCAGAAACGGCGTTGGTCAGGGCACGGATTATGTTGTCTGACACGTGCTGGTGCAGGGCTGGGACGGCACATCGGGAAAAGTAGTGACGGCTGGGGACCGAATACCGAGGGGCGGCCGCCGCCATGAGGCTGCGAAAGGCCTCGGTCTCTACTAGCCTATAGGGCAGCATCTCCAGGCTTAGCAATCTGGAGATGTGCACATTAAGGGCTTGGGCGTGCGGGTGGGTTGCACTATATTTGCGTTTCCGCTCCAGCGTCTGGGGTATGGAGAGCTGAACGCTGGTGGATGCTGTGGAGGATCGTGGAGGCGACGATGGGGTTTTTGTGGCAGGGTCCTGGGCAGGGGGCTGACTATCAGGGGGCTGACTATCAGCTGACACAGGGGAAGGAGCAGTGGTGTGCACGGCCGGAGGTGAACGCGCTTGTTGCCACTGAGTGGGGTGTTTAGCATTCATATGCCTGCGCATACTGGTGGTAGTTAAGCTATTAGTGGTGGAACCCCTGCTGATCCTGGTTTGGCAAATGTGGCACACCACAGTCCGTCGGTCATCCGGTGTTTCCTTAAAGAACCTCCAGACTTCTGAAAATCTAGCCCTCGCCGCAGGAGCCCTCGCCACGGGAGCTTCACTAGTTGACACATTTGGCGCTGATGCACCAGCTCTGGCCCTGCCTCTCCGTCTGGCCCCACCACTGCCTCTTCCAACCTGTTCTGGTCGAGGACTCTCCTCCGTCTCAGAAGCACTGTGTTCACCCGGCCTCTCAACCCAGCTTGGGTCTGTCACCTCATCATCCTCCGATCCCTCAGTCTGCTCCCCCCTCGGACTTCCTGCCCTGACAACAACTTCCCCACTGTCTGACAACCGTGTCTCCTCATCGTCGGACACCTCTTTACACACTTCTTCCAGTACGTCAACAAGGTCATCATCACCCACAGACTGCGACTGGTGGAAAACCTGGGCATCGGAAAATTGCTCATCAGCAACCGGACAAGTGGTTTGTGACTGTGGGAAGGGTCCAGAAAACAGTTCCTCAGAGTATGCCGGTTCAAATGGCAAATTTTGCTGGGAGGGGGCAGACTGGGGGGGAGGAGGCTGAGGTGCAGGAGCTGGAGGAGTGCCGATTTCGGTGACATGGGTGGACTGCGTGGAAGACTGACTGGTGGACAAATTGCTCGAAGCATTGTCGGCAATCCACGACATCACCTGTTCGCACTGTTCTGGCCTCAACAGTGCTCTACCACGAGTCCCAGTAACTTCAGACATGAACCTAGGGAGTGTAGCTCTGCGGCGTTCCCCTGCTCCCTCATAAGCAGGTGGTGTCTCACCCCGCCCAGGACCACGGCCTCTGACCCCTGCAGTAGTTGGACGCCCACGTCCCCGCCCTCGTCCTCTACCCCTAGCCCTCGGGTTAAACATTTTGAAAATGAGAGTTATAACTTGAATTTTTTTTTTAACTTTTTTTTGTTTTTTGTTTTTTTTTTTGTTTTTCTTAGTTTTTAAAACCAAACAATGCTATCCTATTGCTTGGCTTTTATAGCCAAGTATGAAAGCACACTGCTATGCCAGATGAGATGATGCTGAGTTATGAAAAAAATAAACGTAAAATAAAAAAGGAAATGGCAGACTGTGCCTAATTGAAATACAACCCCTGGGCCCTAATAAATTTTCCCACTTCGGTCTTTGCGATGGATATGTGCGTCACTAAGCGCAAAACACAGTGGTCGCAAGTCTGACTCCAAATTGCTCACAATTTGCTAGTAGATGCACTGCAGCAACTACAGCCACCAGCAGATCAACCAGAAATCAAATATATATAACGCTACTGTAGGCGTAATTAAGCCGTTTGTATTCTCCTATGGCTATTTTCTAGCCAAGTATTACAGCACACTACTATGCCAGATGAGATGACGCTGAGTTATGAAAAAAATAAACGTAAAATAAAAAAGGAAATGGCAGACTGTGCCTAATTGAAATACAACCCCGGGCCCTAATAAATTTTCCCACTTCGGTCTTTGCAATGGATATGTGCGTCACTAAGCGCAAAACACAGTGGTCGCAAGTCTGACTCCAAATTGCTCACAATTTGCTAGTAGATGCACTGCAACAACTACAGCCACCAGCAGATCAACCAGAAATCAAATATATATAAGCTACTGTAGGCGTAATTAGGCCGTTTGTATTCTCCTATGGCTATTTTCTAGCCAAGTATTACAGCACACTACTATGCCAGATGAGATGACACTGAGTTATTAAAACAATAAACGTAAAATAAAAAGAAACTGGCAGACTGTGCCTAATTCTACTCAAACCCCTAATAAATTTTCCCACTTTGGTGTTTGAGGTGGATATGTGTGTCACTAAGAGCTAAACACAACGGTAGCAAGTCCCCCTGCAAATTCCTCACAATATGGTACTAGCTGCAAATAAAAAAAAAAAAAAATTATAACGTTATTGTAGCCCTAAGAAGGGCTGTTGGGTTCTTTTAGAATCACTCCTGCCTAACAGTAAGCTAATAGAACACCCTAACGCTTTCCCTGACCAGCAGCAGCTCTCTCCCTAGCGGCATCCAGACAGAGAATGATCCGAGCAGCGCAGGCAGGGGCTAGTCTATTCCAGGGTCACCTGATCTGGCCAGCCAACCACTGCTATCGACGTGTAAGGGTACCACGTCATGCTGGGTGGAGTGCAGAGTCTCCTGGCTTGTGATTGGCTCTGTTTCTGGCCGCCAAAAAGCAAAACGGCGGGAGCTGCCATTTTCTCGAGCGGGCGAAATACTCGTCCGAGCAACGAGCAGTTACGAGTACGCTAATGCTCGATCGAGCATCAAGCTCGGACGAGTATGTTCGCTCATCTCTAGTTATAATTTAATAAAGATTCTTTATATTTGGTTTTGCAGTAATTGTGGGGATATATGAATCTTGTGTGCCTGTTTTTTAAACCCTTTTCTCAATCACAATGTCTCAATTATAAAATTAATATTTGTAATCTATAACCGATTTCCTTTTGAAAACTCTTTCCACTTCTCTGAATTCAGGCAGCAATCTCAGCAGTTCACTTATTCCCCTTGCCTGCGTTACTTCCAAGGACGTCTATTTGCATCTTCTTGTGTTTAGAATTTTTATATTTCTTTATAAGAAAAAATCCACAGGTTTATTAAATATAAAACATTAATAGATAGTAGATGAGCCATGACAATGGAAATTAAATCACCTGACACATAAAGGGTCATTTACTAAGGGTCGCGGATCGCGCTTTCGGCGGACTTTGCACTTTTTCTGGGGATTACATGGCTTTAACAGGTATTTAATAGGTGTCTGCACTGGGATTATGTAGCAGGCGACTGGATTTTGGCACAGCTGCACTGGTTTCCATGCGACACAATTCAGCGGGTGTGCTGTTGGACGATCCGACTGATTCAGACTGAGAGCGGGATTTAACTATTAAATTGTGTTGAAAGATTAAGCACTTACATGCACCAGGAAGAAGAAGGTGAACTCTGTCAGACCTGAGTGGGGAAACAACACAGGCAAGATATTGGGGGCACAATCTTAGTGAATCACGGCACAGTGCATTATTGCCGGACAATGCACTTTCTGTGAACTCTGCTGACTAGGTAAGTAAATGTGCCCCGTAGGGTTCAAAAAGTTGCAGTTAACTCTCTCATTTCAGAACGCAAAGATGGTCTTGGTTCCTTTTCAAACCATTTCAGTGCAGGCTGCAGACATGTTTAGCCCTTCTCCTGTATAAGGTCTACATTTTCTGACAATGACCAGCATGGTTCCATGACAATTTAGGCAATCTGTCCATTTATAAGAAAAGGCAATAAAAGACCATCGGATTTAAAGAGGGGCGTGGGATTTAACATTCAAAATTGTGTCACAAGCCCAAGCACTTACATGCACCAGGAAGAAGAAGGTGAACTCCGGCGGACCTGAGGGGGGAAGCGACACATGCAGGAAATTGGACGCACAAACTTAGCGAATCGCGGCAGCTCCAAATGCAGACAAAGCGGTGCGTGTGGCACCGGCCTAAGTGTCTGTGGAATTCATTCACTGACAAATCACTCAAAAGGGAAGATTTATAGAAAATCAATATATCTGTCTCCAGCACTGACCTTTCAATTGCATAGTAGTCTGCATAGCTCATTTGATATTTGCATTGGTTTTTTCAAGTATTGCCCAATTATTTGGCCATTTATAAAATAAAATTGGTGTCATTGTTCAAACTACATCTAAACTGAATATTTTGCACCAGATGTGGAAAGCTGTAGAATGGAGTCTTTACAATTTGCAGCACAGACATTTACATTACGTGTGGGTGAGTCTTTGGACTTATCATCTGGTTTGTTTGGTGGTCTGGGAACCTGCTCTTTGAGGATTATTGAAGGCCTCGTGGCTATTCTTCCCTGGGGTTGGCTGCAGCTAAGAGTATCCGTCAGTTGCCACCACAGTGTCCGGCGTCAAGGATTTTGGCCTTATTTGCTCTTTCCAAG
The DNA here is from genome assembly GCF_040894005.1 of Engystomops pustulosus. Classification (NCBI taxonomy): domain Eukaryota; kingdom Metazoa; phylum Chordata; class Amphibia; order Anura; family Leptodactylidae; genus Engystomops; species Engystomops pustulosus. The sequence goes on from NC_092420.1 coordinate 28,459,563, forward strand.
GTCCACCCGTTTCCCTCTTGAGCTACTTACTCCAGCCTAGGCTAGTCACTTCTGAGCCTTAACTCTCCTGTGCACTGCCAGCAATTCATTTAATATTAACCCCTTAAAGACTAGGTCCTTTTCTGTTTTTATTTTTTTATTACTTTTTAAAGGTATAATAGTATTTGTTTGTGCATATGCAGCAATAGCACGGATATATTGTTGAGTTAAGAATGCTCAGAAAATGTCAGAATGGTTTCTCTCATCTCAGTCTATCGCCCTTCCCGTGCTCTTCGATCTGCCAGTGACATTAATCTCTACCTTAATTCGAACCTCTCATGCACGTCTCCAGGACTTCTCCCGAGTTGCACCAATTCTCTGGAATGCCCTTCCCCAGACTCTCAGACTAATACCCACCCTCCAAAGCTTCAAACGTGCTCTTAAAACCCATCTCTTTAGGCAAGCTTATCACACTCGCTAACCGCATGAAATGTCAACTCTCCCTTTACTAATCCATCCTATGTACTATCCTATCTGTTATCTGGCAAACAGCTGATATATACCAAGCTCCAGGCTTCTCTGCAGTCTTTTTCACCTAGGACCCTGTAAATAAGATGGCGGCTGATGGCTGGTTCAAGCAGCAACATCGTTGTTTAGTAAATTATTTATTAAATTATTTTATATTGTTCCCTTATAAAGAATGGCTGGACCATTATACAAGCTCTTGTACCTCTTGAGTCACCCCCTCATCCTCATAGTCTGTAAGCTCTTGTGAGCAGGGCCATCACTCCTATTGTTCTATATGACTGTTTGTTCTTTGTAATGTAATATAGTTGTATATGTCCCCTATGATTTGTAAAGCGCTACGTAATTTGATGGCGCTATATAAATAAAGATTATTATTATTATTATATGGAAATGTGATGTTGGTATAATGTTGCTGCCTATATATTTGTTAAGGGGGTTATCCGGGTTTAAAAATTTTTTTATGTCCGGGCTGGGGAGGGCTATTTAAACATAATAAACATGTACTTACCTCCTCCGGTGCTGCCGATGTCCTGCGCCGCGGCCCGTCTTCTCCATGCGCCGGTTTCAGTACAAGGGCGCACAGGGAGCTTCCGGCCGGCCAGAAGCTCCCATGCGCACCATCTCCCAGCGCTTACAACGCTGAGAGAGAGGGACGGATGGGAGGAGCCGTCCACATCGCGGACCGGAAGCTCCCTGTGCGCGGCTTTCGTGCCCCTGTTTGTTTACAGGGGCACGGATCGAAGTGACCGCGGCGCGGGACACCGGCAGCACCGGAGGAGGTAAGTCCATGTTTATTATGTTTAACTAGCCCTCCCCAGCCCGGCCATAAAAAAATTTTTAAACCCGGATAACCCCTTTAATAAAGCGCTTTATAGAAAAAAAAAAAAAAAAAAAGATGGGCACCATGTCAAACATTCAAAGACCTGGAGACCAACCAGGAACTGTCTGAGGTCATGGTTTCGTCAAGTACCATACACTGCATGGTAAACCAACCAGAGCTGTAAGGGCTAAGGCCAAATAAGTCACCATTGCTAAAGAAAAGACATAAAAAGAATAAATGATCTTTGCCAGAGAGTACCTGGACAAATCACAATCCTTCTACAAAAATGTTCTATGGACAGATGAAACAAAAATAGAGCTTTTTGGTGATGCAAAGAAACAGTTTGTTAATAGATGGCACAATGAAGCTTATAAGGAAAAGAACAGCCTAACAACAGTAAAGCAAGGGTTGCTTTTCTGTGTCTGGTACTAGTGCTTGACTATATCACAGGTATAATGAAATTGGACAATTATCAAGAGTTTTTAGAGCAAAATGCCTTAACCGGTATAAGAAAACATGGCTGCAGTTGAAGTTTGCGGGTCCTCCAGGAAGACAATGACCTAACACACACACACATCCAAAAGTACACAGGAATGATTGAAAAAGAAATAAATGGAGTCCTGGCCTCAATCCCATTGAAAATCTGCCCTGGGAGGGGGAGAAAATCTCAACGGAGAAGAGCCAGAAGCTTCTAGATGGCTACAAGAAGCGTTTCAGCTGTGCCGAAGGGGGTAGTAATTGGGGCTCTTTGTTGCTGCACATGCTGTTTATTCTGTTTATTATTTTAAATTGCTATATGAACCCCTCCCAGCAGACCCGGACCAAACTTACTGTATAAATTTACTACAGGCCTTAAGACTGATTTGCAAAAATGGTCGAAAGGATTCCTCTCTTGGTTTGGGAGGATAGGGGTCCTCAAAATGAATGTTCTTCCTCTCCTGATTTGTCCCTTCCAAGCCCTGCTGATCAGAGTCCCTGCTAGCTACCTAACCTCGGTACAACAACTATTCGAGACCTTTGCCTGGGCCGGTAAACCCCCGAGATTGCAGAAAAAAATCTTATACCTGCTCAAGAGCGAGGGTGGTGTGGCGCTCCCAGATATCACTAAATAATTTGTGGCCTCCCACCTCAGTAGGGTTGTTGACTGGTGCAGACACAAGACCATGAAGGCCTGGGTTTCAATTGAGCAGCACTTTACCCGTGTCTCATTGTCCTGCCTCAAATGGGTGGAGAAAAACAATGGCAAGTACTGTCCACTCACCCTACCATTTATGCTACCCTGTTGGCTTTTAAACATTGCAGATCAAGGGCCACGATTTCCCCCACTGATTCATTCCTAACACCAATCCTTGGTAACCCCGTATTCTCCCCAGGGATCACGTCGCCGGTTTTCAAACAATGGGTCAGAGCTGGCCACTTTAGGGTTTGCCACTCCCTGGTGGATGGGATATAGCACGGAGGAGAAGACCTACTCTCCCCGCCGGACCTCCCGTGGGCACCGATGTGGCAGGGTCTCCAATTAGCACACTATTTGGGATCCTTCGTGTCACTCCCTGCCTTTAGCCGGTCATTGACAGGCTTTGAGGGAGCATGCACCCAAAAGGGTGAGATTAGGGGTACTCTCACATTAGCATATAGATTCCTCAATCCCCCCAACCCCGCTGTTCAATCATTTATGACCAAATGGGAACAAGACTTGACATTGAACCTTTCCACAGAGCAAAGGGAGAAGATATACGAACTGGCACATAAATATTCACTGAGCACGGCCTATCAGGAGACAAACTATAAGTTGCTAACCAGATGGTATAGGTTGCCTCATGTCCTTCATAAGATGTTTCCTGGCATCCCTCAGACCTGTTGGTGCTAGGGTAAAAAGGAGGGCACGCTTCTTCATATTTTTTTGAGCTGCCCCTCACTTGCTCCATATTGGACAGCGGTGTTGGGGGTGATTTGCGAGGTGACGGGCAGAGAGCTGCTTGGACGATCCCGCTTGGGTTCCGCTTCACCATCATGAGATTTCCCTTGCCACATACAGGAAATCCCTGTTGTGCTACCTTCTTAACGCGGCCAAGGCCTGTATCCCAGCTTGTTGGCGCTCCCCCGGTGCTCCCTCCTTGCGTCAATGGTTGGGCTTTGTCAATGAGCAGCAGCCGATGGAAAGTCTTTTGAATACTGAGCTGCCCGCTCTCAGAACAGATGGTTCCATCGGACTACTTTTTTGGCATCTCCTGGAATTGACCAGTATGATCCCGGTTCAGGCGCGAAATGGTGACTGGACCAGTACTTAATAAATCCTCAGGATATAACTTTTGGTACATTTCCATTAATTTCTAAAGATATTGAAAAGTTTATGAAAAGAATGAAGGGTGAGCCGCAGTGTATTTCTGGTAAATCCAAAATGCTAAACAAACTACCAGGTGAAATATTACATTGTCTCCTCTTTTTTATGTCTTTCCTGGTATCCGTTATACTAGCTGTTCCTACCTGTTACTGTTTAATTAGTTGAAGGTAATTACTAAAGCAGTAAGGTCAGGAAAGCGCAAGTATTTTTTGGGAGAATGAAGAAAATACAATAAATACACAGAACATATTAATTGAAATCTATTCTTCCACCACGGTTCCACTTCTAAAAACCTTCTTATGTTTAATTCATTACGGATCTTGTATTACAGTGACTCCTAGGCACCATTCTACTAGCATTACACTTTCTGAAAAATAAAGCTAATGAGTCAATTTCCAGGAGATTATTATACTTTCTGTCCATTAGTAACATCATTTCTCCCTATCGTTATGAACGATAGTGCGGTATAATAAAACCAGGAGTATTGTTTAGGAGTGGAATTCACGGCAGCGCCGGCTCGTTCAAAGAATCCCTTTTCCTTTTATATTCTATCAGTCCCAGGAAATTGGTTATTTTGCAGAATAGCACGAAATCCTATATTCAGTCTCATAAAAGTATTCACAAAAGGCGCTTTAACATTTAAATGCAGGTAGAAGATTACTATATTTTTTTTCACGGATAAGGTTATTGAAGAGCCAGAAATAGAACAGCCGGGAGGATGATATACGCTGGCGCTGAATAATATGCCTTGAGATCTGCTAAAAGATTTAACATTTTTTTTTACTTTTTCAAATATGTCCCAAAGCAGCCGTCAAAAATATGGATTTAGCTGGTTACAGCAATCTGAGGATGTGTCAATGTCACTACAAATGAATAGTCTGAGAAGTTTATTCAATACAAGATGCTTTCTTGCCCTGTGGGAACAGATGTATATGTGAGCTTAGGGGTCCGGCTACTGTGATATGAATGTGCAAGGGCTGGAGCTCCAGACGTCTTTGCATAAATTATTTTCCAGATTTTACTTTGTGGAATAACGATGAAAGTATAATGTGCCTCATAGTCCTGGTAAAGTTACTAAACTGCAGAGAATTTCTGGATGAGGATCAGTTACATTTGTTTAGGGATACTTTTATTATGATAGATTAGATTGCTCTGATGTCTAAGACATGTTGTAAGAAGACACAGAGCACTTGCTTCAGCTTCTTCTTTTATCATTATGTTGGATTTTTATTTGTGAGACAGCATGTATTTTTATTGGCATGATATAATGTACCATATACTGGGGCTTATTTACTAAGGGTCCGCGGCCGCACTTTAGTCGGATTTTCCAACATTTTCGGGGATTGCATGGCTGTGACAGGTATTTAGAAGGGGATTGTGTTGCATGCGGTCAGATTTTGGCACAGCTGCGGCGGCTTTCATGCAACAGAAATCGGGGACGGGCTGTCGGATTCGGACTGAGCACGAGATTTAACTTTCAAATTGTGTCGCAATCCAACCCACTTACATAAACCAGGAAGAAGATGGTGAACTCTGTCGGACCTGATGGGGGAAGCAACACATGCAGGATATAGGGCACACAATCTAAGTGAATCGCGGCACAGTGCATTATCGTCTGAAAATGCACTTTCTCGGAACAAAAGAATGTATAATCATTTGTGGAGTACAATGGGAGACAAAACCTTGCAATCTTACATAGTTTTTTAGTTTTAAGAATATTAACTGTGAAATGTAAATAAACTAATACATAAACTTTAAAGCCTCGTACAAATAACTGTGTGCTGAAATGGGAAGCAAACAGGGTATTTTTAGGCGGCCGGGGCGGAGATGGGAGGGGTGAGCGCTTCACAGCCCTCCCATCTCCATAGGGGATAGGCAGCCCCGTGCAATATTTTGCACTTGCCCATCATTGTACAGTGAGACACAGTGTGCTCACCCCAACGTGATCCTGCATAATAGTAGTTAATGGCAATTGTGAGTTAGCGGCAATTTGTATGTCTAGCTCACAGCCAGCATATATGTTGTGTGCAGCAAGACAGAGCCAATAATTAGCACAGGCTATTGAACTACCAGGTATAAATCAAGTCACTTGATGCCACACCTGCAGCCGATTGGCTCAACCTGCCGTCATTCCATTTGGAACCTGGGGCACACAACCAAATCAGAGAGGCCGCTGACTTGTCACTCAAACAGCCTCCAGGCCAAAAAAAAACCAAGAGGCAAAGAGGGAAAATACAGCGTCAATTAAGAGACTCTGCACATGTTTTTTTTAACATATAAAAGTCATTTTAATTACTTTTTATCTTTCCATTTTAGACTTTTTGCCATTTAATTCTAAAGTATTAAAAATTAGAACTCTATTTTTATTGTCAACGTAAAATGGTTATCTTAAAGTGTAACTAAACTTTTAAGCAAAATGCATAAATCAATAGTTCAGATGAAAATAGAAAATATTGAAATAATCTTTATTTATAGGACATCTACCACCAGGATGAAGGATTGTAAACCAAGCACAATGACAAACTGGTGTGTGCCCCCTCTGGCAGATTACATTTTTCTTTAAGCATCTTAGGCCCCTTTCACACTTGCGTTTTTCACGTGCGTTTTCTGCGCGTGCTTTTGACGCGCAGAACTTGCATTGCCAATTTTTTTTAGGCATTTATGTACTATATAAATCCTATTTATATGTGTTTACTAATCTATATGCTCCAATCTCTACATTAATTCTGGTTTGGGGGCAGCTAGAATTAACTGAACAGTGAAGGCCCTGTGTGTCAGAGCCCTACCAATCTGATATAGATGAGGCAGCATCTGCATAGGTCAATAAGTGTGAATTCTCCTTTAAATCTGTACTGGATCCTTAGTCTGAGAATGAATAAAGGACACAAATCTCTCTATCCAGCACATGTCATTTCTCCTCTGCTACATTTTCATGTAGATATGAATATAAATAATGGATGTAACATTAGAGCACTTTTTCTATTACTCTTTATGTATCCACACCTGTCAAAACCTTGTATCTCCCATTCTTCATGCCTTGTTGTAATGTCTGTCATAAAACCTCAGAAGTGATCCTGAAACTGCTTCCTGCTAGGTCTTGCAAAATAACCCAAAAACATTGCCAGACATTTATTCATTTGGGCGCAGGGTGTTTATTTTGGTGCATAAATAGCGCTATAATTTTCAATAGTTAGATTGTGATGAAAGAGGATAATGTTTTGGCACAGGACCTAAAAGGTTTGTCACAGGTGATCCTGCGACCCACCTCCCGGGTCACAGGTGCACCCATGCCCTCTCTGCTGCACCGGTTTCCCCCTGGCTCACTTACCTCACCGCGATCCAGCACTGACTCTGGCGGTACGGCGCGCGTGTTCCACCGCCTCCTAGGGCGCCTGTGTGCCGGATTCCTGAGATTTAAAGGGCCAGCACGCCGATAAATGGGGCTGGCCGGCTGCCAATTCTGATAAATTCCCAAACTCTTCCTGTCGGATCTTTGTGCTATATGCCTTTCAGAAAGCTTGTGTCATTGCCTAGTGCCTGTCTGCTGATTTCAGCAGTGACCCCTGTTCCGTTCCTGAACATGACTCCGTCCTGACTGCCCTTACCTCCTGGTTTGTTCCAGATGTTGATCCTGTGCTGCCTGTCTTGAAATCCTGCCTGTTCCCGACCACGATTTTGACTACCGTCTTTGTACCTCGTCTTGGCCGCCACCGCGGACAAAGTTGCACCTGTGGAACGACCTGGGGGTACCACGCCGCAGCAAGTCCAACACGCTTTGCCGCAGGCTCTGATGAAAACCAGGTGCTATTTAGATTCCGGTCCCAGGTGTCATCGTCCGCAGTGGTCCAGTGGGCCCACTGCCGCTAGAGCCTGACAAGGTTGAGAAATGTCTCTACATTCATGAAGGTGAAATCTGTAGAAATCCATGTACTAAAATAGCATCAAGAAAAGAGTCAATTTATCAAAAGCATTTGAGAGCAAAACTTTAGCAGTTGCTCAAAGCAACCAATCAGAGCTAGGCTTTCATTATATAAACTCCTGTGGGAAAATTAAAGCTAAGCTAAAAGAACCACTAAAGAGATAAACATGCATTCTAAAACTGACAGCAGTAAAAACACTTGCAAAATGACCATATGTATAATAATAATAATCTTTACAAATCATAGTTGACATATACAAATAAAATATGACCTTACAGAGTACAAGCAGTCATTTGGAACAATAGGAGTAAGAGCCCTGATCACCAGACCTTACAGTAAATGAGAATGAGCGGGTGACACAAGAGGGACAAGAGCTTGTATAATGGTCCAGAAAAGTGAGGGAGAGACAGCAATCTAAGTCCTGCACGATAGTTCATGAACTGAACATAGAATAAGACATGGACTCACTGTATTTATTTGATCCACACGAGAGATGTTATTGTATATTTATGTTGATATGAATTGTTAAATATCTCTTTGCACATTGTAGCACCTTATTACTTTGTATTTGAATTGAATATTTCACTATTGCAAGTTTTGCACATTACGTCACAAAAGGAAATGATGTCATCACACACCTGTGTATATATATGTGCCCATATCGGCCATGTTTTTATGCTTGAGAAAGATTCCTTGCGAATCGAAACATCGCAAATTTTATGTCTTTTATGTGAATAAAGCCTTCATTCTTTGGAATCCTCTGCGTGCTGTGGCCTCCTCCATCGATGTATAATGGTCCAGCCATTTTTTTATAAGGGAATAGAATAAAATAATTTAATAAATAAAAATGCTGCTGCTTGAACCAGCCATCAGCCACCATCTTATATACAAAGTCCAAGGTGAATGTGACTGCAGAGAAGCCTGGAGCTTGGTATATACCTAGTGGAGGATGGGAGGAGGACAAAGGATGCATAAGTAAAGAGAGATTTGACATTTCATGCAGTATGTGAGTGTGATAGGCTGCCTACAGAGATGGGTTTTAAGAGCATGTTTAATACTTTGGAGGTTGTCTGATGGTCCAGGCAATAGTATTCCAGAGAATTGTTGCAGCTTGGGAGAAGTCCTGGAAAGCTGCGTGAGGGGTTCGAATTAAGGTAGAGATTAATCTAACATCACTGACAGATCGAAGAGCACGAGTTGGGCAACAGACAATTGTAAGAAATGGATGGTTTCTCGAGATGTTTCTGAAATGCATGTGGCAAGCGTGAGCAAGAGATTAAATATGCAGGGCAAAATAGAGGTCGTAGTCCAGCGAAAAACAGTGGGCCTGCTGCCTCCGTGTTATAATGATCCCACAGACCGAGATGGAGAGTACAGGGTCAGGGCAGTTAGTATATGGTGGAAACACATGAAGTTCAGTATTAGAAAGGTTAGGTTTCAAGAAGCGAGAGGACATGATGTTTGAGACAGCAGAGAGACAATCACTAGTGTTCTGGATTAAGGCAGGGGTGATGTTAAGTATATAGCTGGGTATCATCAGGATAGAGATGATACTGGAACCAAATCTGCTGCTGGTTTGTCCAATGGGGTCAGTATAGAGCAGTGGTGGCGAACCTATGGCACTGGTGCCAGAGGTGGCACTCGGTGCCCTCTCTGTGGGCACCCAGGCCATCACCCCAGCATGAAGTTCACCAGACAGGACTCAAAGAATCTTCCTACAATGATAGGCGAATTTGCCCTCCTCCTTTCAACTGCATTGGTGTCTTTAGGAGGCTGAACGATTGAAAGTTGTCAAAATACAATTACTGCTTAAATTGCTGTGCTGGCACTTTGCAATAAATAAGTGGCTTTTGGTTGAAGTTTGGGCACTCAGGCTCTAAAAGGTTCGCCATCACTGGTATAGAGGGAAAAGAGAAGAGATCCTAGGACTGAGCCCTGAGGAACCCCGACACTGAGAGGAAGAGGAGAAGAGCAAGATCCAAAAAAGGAGACACTGAAAGTGCGGTCAGAGAGATAGGAGGAAAACCAAGAGAGTGCAGTGTCCTTCAGGCCAATGGAATGAGGCATCCTAAGGATTAGCTGGTGGTCCACAGTATCAAACGCTGCAGAGAGATCCAGAAGAATAAGGAGAGAATTGTCACCTTTGGATTTAGCATGGAGGAGATCAATGGATACTTTTCAGTAGAGTGCATAGTATGGAAAGCAGACTGTAGTGTGTCAAGGAGGGAGTTAGCTGAGAGATAGCGGGTTAGTACAGAATAGACCAGGCGTTGCAGGGGTCTGGAGATGAAAGGGACATTATGGACTGGTTGGTAGTTAGCAGCACTGGATGGGTCCAGGGAAGGTTTTTTTTAGTAATGGGGTAACAACCACATGCATAAAAGAAAAGGGAATGACACCAGAAGAGAGAGAGATTGAAGATTTTAATGAGAAGTGACTGCTGGGGAGCGGGATCATTCTAGATGTAAAGGGATGGGGGTCACTTTAAGAAAAAAGGCTGCAACACTCCTTATGGTTCCAATCAAAACAGTGAAGTGTTCTATATTCAAAGATGCAACTTTTCAACATATAGGAGGATATTTATTAGGGCCTCTGCGCCACCTCAGTGACATAGAAGCCCTGGAATAATCGCTAATGCAAGTTTATTGCTAGCACTTGCAATTATTTACCCCAATCTGCCACCTTCACACCAGTGTGCGGCCGGCCAAGGGGGTGCGCGGCAGCTGGCAAATTTTTACATTGAAAATTCACCGGCTGCGTTTATTTCTACGCTAAGTCCAAGATAAGCGCTGTGCAGGACCCCGCTGGATACAGCTGTGGCATATGATAAATATCCCCCATAGTCTTTTTCAATCATGGGGTCACTGATGCAAGTAGTTGGAGAGCAGAGGAAAAGACTGGCTCAAATGAAGAGAACGAACATGGTGAAGTATCGGAGGGATTAAGGGAGTGGGTGGATTAAGAAATGTGAATGCAACCAATTTTATCATTAAAGTAGGTGGCCAGAGCTTCACCCCCAAGGCCAGAGGTGGTGGCTGCACCTTTGGTGTTAGTAATGGGTGAAGTGTATTGAAGAGCTTTTTGGGATTGTTAGAGAAAGGATATTAGATTAGTAAAATAACGGTATAGCAAGGTGAAGGGCATAGTTATAGGATCTGAGCACAAATTTGAAGTGTAGAAAGTCTGCAGATGTTCGCGACTTTCTCCACAAACGTTTGGCACTCCACTGCGAAAACAAATAGGTTTTGTCCATGTGCCAAGGTTGCCTTTATCTATGTTGAAAACTTTGGATATAGAGTGGCGCCATCACATCTAGGGCACTTCTGACAGTATGATTACAGGGGCGTAACTACAGTGGTAGCAGCCATACCAACCGCTATGGGGCCCACAGTGTCAGGGGGCCCCAGCATCCGACCTGACACACTAAAGAGTGGAGGATGTACATCATTATATCCATATTATGCTGCACTTTCTACATCATAATATGTATATATCTGTGATGTGTATATGTTGTATGTGTATATGGTGTATGGTGTCTGCATATACTGTATGTGTGTATATATGCTGTGTGTTTGTAAATGTCATTGTATGTGTGTGTATATGCTCTATATGAGCATATGTGCATAAGTGTACACATTTTAACTTGCATGTGTGAGTATACAAATATGTATAATTTTCAAGTGGGAAGGGGGGCCCCATGCCAAAGCCTTCTATGGGGCCCTGACTCTTGTAGTTACACCACTGGTGTTAGCGCCTCATCTGTGTCAGAGCTGCACTATACCTGACACAAAATTCTGCACTGAAAGGGGCATCAGAAATGTGTCGCATTTAATGTTAAAGATGCACCAATAAAAAGTCAGAGCAGTGCATGGAGCGCCTGATTCATGAAGAACAGTATGTAGATAGCCCCTGCACATGCCCCCACAGTATATAAACACCCCAGCATGTGCCCACTCAGTATATAGATAGCCCCAACATATAACCACTCAGTATATAGATAGACCCTGCACATGCTCACTCAGTATATAGATAGCCCCAGCATGTGCCCACTCAGTATATAGATAGCCCCAGCATAAAACCACTCAGTATATAGATAGTCCCTGCACATGCCCACTCATTATATAGATAGCCCCAGCATGTGTTCACTCAGTGTATAGATAGCCCCAGCAGGTGTCCACTCAGTATAAAGATAGCCCCAGCACATACCCACTCAGTATATACACTCACCGGCCACTTTATTAGGTACACCATGCTAGTAACGGGTTGGACCCCCTTTTGCCTTCAGAACTGCCTCAATTCTTCATGGCATAGATTCAACAAGGTGCTGGAAGCATTCCTCAGAGATTTTGGTCCATATTGACATGATGGCATCACACAGTTGCCGCAGATTTGTCGGCTGCACATCCATGATGCGAATCTCCCGTTCCACCACATCCCAAAGATGCTCTATTGGATTGAGATCTGGTGACTGTGGAGGCCATTTGAGTACAGTGACCTCATTGTCATGTTCAAGAAACCAGTCTGAGATGATTCCAGCTTTATGACATGGCGCATTATCCTGCTGAAAGTAGCCATCAGATGTTGGGTACATTGTGGTCATAAAGGGATGGACATGGTCAGCAACAATACTCAGGTAGGCTGTGGCGTTGCAACGATGCTCAATTGGTACCAAGGGGCCCAAAGAGTGCCAAGAAAATATTCCCCACACCATGACACCACCACCACCAGCCTGAACCATTGATACAAGGCAGGATGGATCCATGCTTTCATGTTGTTGATGCCAAATTCTGACCCTACCATCTGAATGTTGCAGCAGAAATCGAGACTCATCAGACCAGGCAACGTTTTTCCAATCTTCTACTGTCCAATTTCGATGAGCTTTTACAAATTGTAGCCTCAGTTTCCTGTTCTTAGCTGAAAGGAGTGGCACCCGCTGTGGTCTTCTGCTGCTGTAGCCCATCTGCCTCAGAGATGCTCTTCTGCCTGCCTTGGTTGTAACGGGTGGAGATTTGAGTCACTGTTGCCTTTCTATCAGCTTGAACCAGTCTGCCCATTCTCCTCTGACCTCTGGCATCAACAAGGCATTTCCGCCCACAGAACTGCCGCTCACTGGATGTTTTTTCTTTTTCGGACCATTATCTGTAAACCCTAGAGATGGTTGTGCGTGAAAATCCCAGTAGATCAGCAGTTTCTGAAATACTCAGACCAGCCCTTCTGGCACCAACAACCATGCCACGTTCAAAGGCACTCAAATCACCTTTCTTCCCCATACTGATGCTCGGTTTGAACTGCAGGAGATTGTCTTGACCATGTCTACATGCCTAAATGCACTGAGTTGTTGCCATGTGATTGGCTGATTAGAAATGAAGTGTTAACGAGCAGTTGGACAGGTGTACCTAATAAAGTGGCCAGTGAGTGTAGATAGCCCTTGCACGTGGCCACTCAGTATATAGAAAGCCTCAGCATGTGTTCACTCAGTGTATAGATATACTCAGCACGTGCCCACTCAATATAGAGCTAGCTCCAGCACATGCCCACTCATTATATAGATAGCCCCAGCATATGTCCACTCATTATCTAGATAGCCCCAGCACATGTCCCCTCAGTATATAGATATCCCCAGAATGTTTTCACTCTGTTTACAGATAGCCCAAGCACATGCCCACTTAGTACACAGATAGCCCTAGCACATGCCAACTCAGTATATAGATAGCCCCAGCACATGTCCCCTCAGTATATAGATAGCCCCAGCATATATCCCCTCTGTATATAGATAGCCCCTGCACATGCCCACTCACTATATAGATAGCCCCAGCACATGTCCCTTCAGTATATAGATAGCCCCAGCATGTTCCCACTCAGTATATAGATAGCCCCAGCATGTGCCCACTTAGTATATAGAAATCTCCTGCACATTCCCACTCAGTATATAGTGCCCTCAGCACATGTGCCCTTAGTCCATAGACAGCCCCCCAGTCCATTTAATGAAATGTCCAGCATATAAACACTCAGTATAAACATAGCCCTTGCACGTGTCCACTCAATATAGAGCTAGCCCCACCACATGCCCCCTCATTATATACATAGCCCCTGCACGTGCCCACTCGGTGTATAGAAAGACCCTGCATTTGTTTACTCAGTGTATAGATATGCCCAGCACATGCCCACTCAGTATATAGATAGCCCCAGCCCATGTCCACTCAGTATATAGATAGCCCCAGCACATGTTCCCTCAGTATAAAGATAGCCCCAGCACATGTTCCCTCAGTATAAAGATAGCCCCAGCATATATTCCCTCTGTATATACATAGCCCCTGCACATGCCCACTAAGTATATAGATAGCCCCAGCATGTGCCCACTCAGTATATAGATTGCCCCAGCATGTGCCCACTCAATATATAGATAGCCCCAGTATGTGCCCACTTAGCATATAGAAAGCTCCTGCACGTTCCCACTCAGTATATAGAAAACTCCTGCACATTCCCACTCAGTATATAGTGCCCTCAGTCCATAGACAGCCCCCCAGTCCATTTAATGAAATGTCCACCCAGATGCCCTCTTACATAAATCGCCCTCCATAATTTATGTTATATCTATAGCAGGCTCCTCGAGAAAAAAAGTCTATACTCACCTTCGGCTTCTTCTCCCCGAGACTGCGGCTCTGTCTTCCCCTCTTCCAGCTCGGACGCATACACTATGACGCGGTCGTGTTGAGGCCGTGTGACGTCATAGTGTAACGGTCCGCATGGTGCATACACTATGACAGTGGTGGCGAACCTATGGCACGGGTGCCAGAGGCGGCACTCAGAGCCCTTTCTGTGGGCACCCGGGCCATCACCCCAGCACACCAGACAGGACTCAAAGAATTTTCCTGCAGTTCCATACAATTTAAAAGATGCTGCTTTCAGTCATATTTTAAAGTGATACGTACTTGGCTACATGGGAATGTAGGAAGAGGGGAATGTGTAGACAGCGCCGAATTATCTTTGGAGGACCTCCTGCTGGCCCCATGATTCTCTGTGTACAGAGGGACACTGGAAAGAAGCTAAAATGATGCAAATTTTCCATCTTTTTTTTTTACTATGTTGGTGTCTTCAGGAGGTACGATTGAACGTTGTTGAAGAACAGGGAGCAATAGGTTACTGCTTTATTTTTGGTTGGCACCTTGCGATAAACGAGGGGGCTTGGGGGTTTCAGTTTGGGCACTCGGTCCCTAAAAGGTTTGCCATCACTGCACTATGACATTACACGGCTGCAACACCGCCAGCCAGGCCGGGAGAGGAGAAAACGGAGCCACGGGGCCAGGGGAAGATGCTGAAAAGTGAGTATAGATTTTTATTTTGTTTTTAGACTCATGGTGGAACTTCATATAGGGCCTGCCTAAAGGTAGATCCGCGTTTGGGGGGCTGTGGGTACTGTGAGAAAGTCGGGCACCCCTTTTGAACACAGTTTAACTAGACCCCCCCAAGATGGTGGCCCTGCCTGTAACTACCTCATATTACATATTAATATCGCTGCTAGATGATTATACTACAGTTTTGGTTATATTTTTACCATCACTGTGGATGTCTATATAATATCTATCTATCTGTGATGTACGTGTGAGTATCATGGTAACCCTGATGTAACAAAAGCCATCATGTTCCAGAATATTAGTGATGTCACACAAACTATGATTTCACAATATGAAGGAGCTCTAAAGGTTCTGATTCTGTCCAGACCCGCTGAGGGTTATAGAGTTAGTGGTGCGAGACATTTGCTATCCAGTTGTGTAGAAATGTCCAAGCAAAAGCGAAAACATTGCATTGTTATTTCTTCTGATTCAGAAGACAGCGGCAGCGAGGACCAGGTAAGTTCCATTTTTTGGCCAAAAATTGTGTCATTTTAGTATCATACATATAATATAAAAACTGACTGCATCCACATTCCTGATATTATAGCTGAATTTCCATGTTCTAGTTACATGTATACAGCAGTGTCACCCCTATCCCTAGTACGAGGGCCCCCATAGGGTCACCGCAGGAGCTGATTCTGGAGCTTTCTGCCCCCTCCATATACTATAGTAGGGCTCAGACTTGTCCCCCAGCCATGTATCAGGGCACATATCCTCATGATAAATCACTGCACAATCCATCGTATATTAGTAGTAATAGTGTCAGTGTGATGTCCCCTTATACTAAACAACATGTATCTAGAATTTATCCAGGTAAAATTATGTCAATTTGTTAATATTTTCCTTCCTAGATTCTGGTCAGTAAGAAGCGCCGCACATTTATTGAGTCCAACACATTGGACGATGATGAGACTCTACATCAGGTAAGTGGCCGCTTCTCTACAGTCTTCTCTATGGCCCTGAGCGGCTCTACAGGATTTATTACACTTTTATACAGTTTCTTTTCCTTCTATATAATAATCTGTCTCTTATATTTCTTTATTCCAGTCTCATCCATTTACTCCAAGTTCTCCATGGAGCCTTGAAGAGGAGGATGGTGGCTCTGGTCCCTACCAGCCACCCATAGCAGGTACACAGGACACTTCTATAATGATCAGGAATCCCCAGTAGAATCTAATAAATGACACTTTTATTACTAATATGATGTTATTATTTGTTATATTTTCCAGATCTGAATTCTCCATCCTCGAGCATTGAGCTGGTGGAGGAAAGGTACAGTATTTATATATTCCCCATGTTATCAGGTTCATATTATTTGGTCGCTAGGTGGCAGTATAATTAGTTACACATTATATTGTCAGCTTAGCTATCAGATGTGTAGAGTCTGCATGTTGTGTATGTTCTTAGAATATATTGATAATTGATCTGTGATCCTCTATTATGTTTTCTTACAGTTTTGGGAGACCGGAGCGTCCCATCAATTACGGTCTCCTGACAGATCTTGCTTCTCCTCATTCAAAATATGTGAACAACTTCCATGAGAACAAAGAGGATCTGACAAAACTTCTTTACGAGTTTTTTAACCATACCGTCTTTGACGATGAGGTATACAATGAGTAGATTGAGTGTATACATCATAGAATTATAGACATAAAGCTTATATTTCTATATCTATATTGTTATTCTTCCTTCTTTGTAGCTTCCTGCAGACATGGAAGTGAGATGGAACAAAAGGATGACGTCAACAGCCGGTGTCACCAGATTGCTAGGGGACAGCGGCGATCCTTGTGCCATCATAGAGATATCAGAGAAGATCTGTGATTCTGCAGGTATGTGTCTCCTCATATACTACAGATGCTCTGAAATCTTCCATGGCTCTTTATATACTGATTGGAAGTTTCTCTCACATTCCCTTCAGCACGACTTCGGGACACGTTGATCCATGAAATGTGTCATGCTGCCTGCTGGGTCATTGATGGAGATGGAAACGCTGGACACGGCTGGCGTTGGCTGTTCTTCTGCCAGACGGCTGCACAGGCTCACCCTGACCTCCCACCGATCTCCAGATACCACGACTATGAGATCCACTACCCGTTCATGTATGAGTGCACAGGGTGCCAGTCCAGGTAAGATGCCACCTGTTATAATGTCCAGGGTGGTGTCCTGGAGTGTGAGGTTCTTGTATTTCAGGAGTTTCTCTTTATTATTTGATCATGTACAATGTGTTAGTTACCACCACTGCTTGCTTCACTGATATCTACAGACTGTTTTCCACAGTAATGAATAAAGGAGGCTCTATAATTGTTTATAGATTTTATCATTAATATAATCTTTCTATCTCTCTAGGGTTGGACGCTGGAAAGCCTCTCTAGACACACAGAGGTTTGTGTGCAGCCGTTGTAAAGGAGACATCATCCTCCTAGACTCCACCTGAAGACATCAGTCAGTACATCTCCGACTCCATCATCAGTCAGAGTAAAGATCCACCCAAGATCCCAGCAGAGAGAAGTCACCCAGAAGACCTGTGATATGTAACATCTATCATCTTACCATCTGGGCAGCACGGAGGCTCGGTGACTAGCACTGTGGCCTTGCAGAACTGGGTCTTCAATTCACCATCGTCTGCATGGAGTTTGTATGTTCTCCCCGTGTCTGCGTGGGTTTCCTCCGGGTACTCCGGTTTCCTCCCACATAACAAAAATATACTGATAGGTTAATTGGCTTTAGTAAATTTTTTACATTTGGCCAAAAATATTTGCAGAGTGTCATTAATCATTTTACAAAATAACTCAAAGCCGGTAGAATTGGGAGGTAAAATGGAACAGTCCAAGTGATTCGATAACAGGTGATGTGTATTATAACCAAAAGCACAACAGCAAAACTGGGGTGGGCAGGGAGTATACTTGGGGCTGTGGCAACTCTCACATTGGGATATTAATATGATAGTGAAGATCCATATACTCAGCTCCATAGAATGTAACTTCTGACTTAGGAATGGGGACACCATCTTGGATTTCTGTGTCACGGTCGTGGAGCTGAGTTTCTTCCTCTCTGCACTGTAGCTCCCCCTCCTGCAGTCCATGACGGAGCTTACTCACTAATGCACACTGATACAATCTGACTTCCTGCCGGTAGCAGCAGCCAGAGGAGGACAACAAGCTACAGGCAGATAAGTTAGTTATCTGGGGAGGCACAACAGGAATGCACAGTAGATCTAGTGTTTTGTAGAATAGCAGAGATGACTGTCATTGTGTTTAATATGCATGTCATGGATCTCATCATCTCTGATCTGTCTCATCTCTCTTTTTCTATGTGTCAGATACTAGTACAATGTTCAGATGGTAAATGAAAGTGTGTATATAAACAGTCGCGTAACAGCTATGGCTGCTATGGGGCCCAGGGGCCCGGGATAGCAGAACCAATATGCCATTATCCAAGGCCATATAATAATAATAATCTTTATTTATATATATGTTCTATACAATATGTGTGTATAAATGTATGGATGTGTACATACTGTATAATGTATGAGTTAGTATATACTGTACATATTAGTGTATAAATGTATATATGAGTACATAAATGTGTACGTATAAGTGTATACATGTATGTATTTGTGTGTGAGTATATAAACGTGTGTATGAATGTAGAACTTTATGTGTATATATTATATAAATGTTTGTATATATGAGTGTATAATTGTGTGTGCGTGTATTTGAGTTAGTAAACTTATGTGATTATATAATCGCATCTGTTCAAATATGTATATATTTTTTTAAGGAGAAAGGGGTCCCATGCAGAAATACGCTATAGGGCCCAAGTTCTCCTAGTTACGCCCCTGTATGATTATAATGGTTAGTAGACAGGTTTGGACAAGAGGAGGACTACAAAAGATGGGAAAGCGTGAGAGGGTACAAAAGGAATGACCTGGAGTCTGGGATGTGTAATAATTTGGGGATCTGATCTGGAGTTTTAAATCTATTTCTATTAATATATAGGCTGAAGTTTCAGACATCATCAAGTGTATAATTGTCCCTGGTCATTAAATTGACAAATGTCTATCGATATCCATCCTACTATTAGGATGTCTGTGAACGCAAAGGTTGGTGTACTATCAACTTTTTAAATTTCATTTCCACTATTTTTATATAATGACTAGAGATGAGCGAGCACTAAAATGCTCGGTTATTCGAGACGAACTTTTCCCGATGCTCGAGTGCTCGTCTCGAATAACGAGCCCCATTGAAGTCAATGGGAGACTCGAGCATTTTTTAAGGGGACCAAGGCTCTGCACAGGGAAGCTTGGCCAAACACCTGGGAACCTCAGAAAAGGATGGAAACACCACGGAAATGGACAGGAAACAGCAGGGGCAGCATGCATGGATGCCTCTGAGGCTGCTTAATCGCACCATTATGCCAAAATTATGGGCAACAGCATGGCCATGACAGAGTGACCGAATGAGGCTAGATAGCATCTAAAACATGCAATAACTGCCCTGACACTATAGGGGACGGCATGCAGAGGCAGCGGCAGCAGCGGCAGGCTAGAGAGTGTCATGGCGACATAACCTAAATGGACTCAGGCTTCACCAAAGGAGGTGAGCAAGAAGCGCTGAAATTATTTCCTATGTGAACAAAAGGTTGACGGTATATTTAGTCGATAACACAGCATGGTGGCGACATAGTGACCAAGTTCCATAACGTATCTGGTGAAACACCCGAAAAATGAGCCTGACACAGCTCTTTTGATAAGGGGACGACATGTGGAGGCAGCCATGGAGACGACTTCCATGATTAAGAGCGACAGTATGGGGCATCCATATTGTGCTGCTATGATTGCAACTTCAGGTCTCCAGCATGGCGGCGACAGATGGGCCAAGTTCCACTATGTATCTGGTGAAACACCTGAAAATTCTGCCTGACACAGCTCGTTTGATAAGGAGATGATGTGCTGCATATCCTCTCGTGCTCCAGCGTCAGGGGTATAGAGTGTTGAAATGAGACATTGGTGGACGCTGTGGAGGATCGTGGAGGCAAAATGGACAGGAAACAGCAGGGGCAGCATGCATGGATGCCTCTGAGGCTGCCTAATCTTGGGATGGAGCTGGCGGTCCACTGCCAGGCGAGCTTTCGCCTGTCCAAGCCCCTGTCTCTCGGCTCCTCCCCACCCAAAATGGGCCTGGGGGCCAGAAGCGTTTACTTTGAAAAAATTATAATTTTCAAAGCAGGCCGGGTCGTTTGAATATTTCACCTAGGAATAATGGAATAGCATAGTGGTTCTATTTTTAATTGTTTTTACGGAAATGGTTCCATGATTAAGAGCGACAGTATGGGGCATCCATATTGCGCTGCTATGATTGCAACTTCAGGTCTCCAGCATGGCGGCGACAGATGGGCCGAGTTCCACTATGTATCTGGTGAAACACCTGAAAATTCTGCCTGACACAGCTCGTTTGATAAGGGGACGATGTATGGAGGCAGTGAACTAGTAGTAGATTAAAGGTGCTGCAGTTAAAACTATGTTAGTTGGATCTTGAGATGGAGCTGGCGCTCCGCTGCCAGGCAAGCTTTCGCCAATCCAAGCCCCTGTCTCTAGGCTACTCCCCAAACAGCACTTCTAAGAACCTTTTGTATAAGATCAAGTGTAGTAGCGATCTTATAAGTTTAGGATATGGCGGGTGAGGGGAATGTAAACAGATGCGCAAGAAGCGCTGAAATAATATCGGTAAATGATAAAAGTTTGCCAGTATATTTTGTGGATTACACAGCAGGGTGACGACAAAGTTAACAAGTTTGATGTGGAAGCCATGAAAACAACCCAAAATTCTGCCCGACACAGCTCGTTTGATAAAAGGACGATGTATGGAGGCAGTGAACTAGTAGTAGATAGAGATAAACGAGCACTTAAATGCTCGGGTACTCGTTATTCAAGACGAAATTTTCCCGATGCTCGAGTGCTCGTCTCGAATAACGAGCCCCATTGAAGTCAATGGGAGACTCGAGCATTTTTCAAGGGGACCACGGCTCTGCACAGGGAAGCTTGGCCAAACACCTGGGAACCTCAGAAAAGGATGGAAACACCACGGAAATGGACAGGAAACAGCAGGGGCAGCATGCATGGATGCCTCTGAGGCTGCTTAATCGCACCAGTATGCCAAAATTATGGGCAACAGCATGGCCATGACAGAGTGACAGAATGAAGCTAGATAGCATCTAAAACATGCAATAATTGCCCTGACACTATAGGGGACGGCATGCAGAGGCAGCGGCAGCAGCGGCAGGCTAGAGTGTGTCATGGCGACATACCCTAAATGGACTCAGGCTTCAAACCAATGGGTAGCCGAGAGGAACCAAAGGAGGTGAGCAAGAAGCGCTCAAATGATTTCCTATGTGAAGAAAAAGGTTGACGGTATATTTAGTCGATAACACAGGATGGTGGCGACATAGTGACCAAGTTCCATAACGTATCTGGTGAATAGCCCCTGCACATGCCCACTCAGTATATAGATAGCCCCAGCATGTGCCCACTCAGTATATAGATTGCCCCAACATGTGCCCACTCAATATATAGATTGCCCCAACATGTGCCCACTCAATATATAGATAGCCCCAGCATGTGCCCACTTAGCATATAGAAAGCTCCTGCACGTTCCCACTCAGTATATAGAAAACTCCTGCACATTCCCACTCAGTATATAGTGCCCTCAGCACATGTGCCCTCAGTCCATAGACAGCCCCCCAGTCCATTTAATGAAATGTCCACCCAGATGCCCTCTTACATAAATCGCCCTCCATAATTTATGTTATATCTATAGCAGGCTCCTCGAGAAAAAAAGTCTATACTCACCTTCGGCTTCTTCTCCCCGAGACTGCGGCTCTGTCTTCCCCTCTTCCAGCTCGGACGCATACACTATGACGCGGTCGTGTTGAGGCCGTGTGACGTCATAGTGTAACGGTCCGCATGGTGCATACACTATGACATTACACGGCTGCAACACCGCCAGCCAGGCCGGGAGAGGAGAAAACGGAGCCACAGGGCCAGGGGAAGATGCTGAAAAGTGAGTATAGATTTTTATTTTGTTTTTAGACTCATGGTGGAACTTCATATAGGGCCTGCCTAAAGGTAGATCCGCGTTTGGGGGGCTGTGGGTACTGTGAGACAGTCGGGCACCCCTTTTGAACACAGTTTAACTAGACCCCCCCCAAGATGGTGGTCCTGCCTGTAACTACCTCATATTACATATTAATATCGCTGCTAGATGATTATACTACAGTTTTGGTTATATTTTTACCATCACTGTGGATGTCTATATAATATCTATCTATCTGTGATGTACGTGTGAGTATCATGGTAACCCTGATGTAACAAAAGCCATCATGTTCCAGAATATTAGTGATGTCACACAAACTATGATTTCACAATATGAAGGAGCTCTAAAGGTTCTGATTCCGTCCAGACCCGCTGAGGGTTATAGAGTTCGTGGTGCGAGACATTTGCTATCCAGTTGTGTAGAAATGTCCAAGCAAAAGCGAAAACATTGCATTGTTATTTCTTCTGATTCAGAAGACAGCGGCAGCGAGGACCAGGTAAGTTCCATTTTTTGGCCAAAAATTGTGTCATTTTAGTATCATACATATAATATAAAAACTGACTGCATCCACATTCCTGATATTATAGCTGAATTTCCATGTTCTAGTTACATGTATACAGCAGTGTCACCCCTATCCCTAGTACGAGGGCCCCCATAGGGTCACCGCAGGAGCTGATTCTGGAGCTTTCTGCCCCCTCCATATACTGTAGGAGGGCTCAGACTTGTCTCCCAGCCATGTATCAGGGCACATATCCTCATGATAAATCACTGCACAATCCATCGTATATTAGTAGTAATAGTGTCAGTGTGATGTCCCCTTATACTAAACAACATGTATCTAGAATTTATCCAGGTAAAATTTTGTCAATTTGTTAATATTTTCCTTCCTAGATTCTGGTCAGTAAGAAGCGCCGAACATTTATTGAGTCCAACACATTGGACGATGATGAGACTCTACATCAGGTAGGTGGCCGCTTCTCTACAGTCTTCTCTATGGCCCTGAGCGGCTCTACAGGATTTATTACACTTTTATACGGTTTCTTTTCCTTCTATATAATAATCTGTCTCTTATATTTCTTTATTCTAGTCTCATCCATTTACTCCAAGTTCTCCATGGAGCCTTGAAGAGGAGGATGGTGGCTCTGGTCCCTACCAGCCACCCATAGCAGGTATACAGGACACTTCTATAATGATCAGGAATCCCCAGTAGAATATAATAAATTGCAATTTTATTACTGATATGATGTTATTATTTGTTATATTTTCCAGATCTGAATTCTCCATCCTTGAGCATTGAGCTGGTGGAGGAAAGGTACAGTATTTATATATTCCCCATGTTATCAGGTTCATATTATTTGGTCGCTAGGTGGCAGTATAATTAGTTACACATTATATTGTCAGCTTAGCGATCAGATGTGTAGAATCTGCATGTTGTGTATGTTCTTAGAATATATTGATTATTGATCTGTGATCCTCTATTATGTTTTCTTACAGTTTTGGGAGACCGGAGCGTCCCATCAATTACGGTCTCCTGACAGATCTTGCTTCTCCTCATTCAAAATATGTGAACAACTTCCATGAGAACAAAGAGGAGCTGACAAAACTTCTTTATGAGTTTTTTAACCATACCGTCTTTGACGATGAGGTATACAATGAGTAGATTGAGTGTATACATCATAGAATTATAGACATAAAGCTTATATTTCTTATATCTATATTGTTACTCTTCCTTCTTTGTAGCTTCCTGCAGACATGGAAGTGAGATGGAACAAAAGGATGACGTCAACAGCCGGTGTCACCAGATTGCTAGGGGACAGCGGCGATCCTTGTGCCATCATAGAGATATCAGAGAAGATCTGTGATTCTGCAGGTATGTGTCTCCTCATATACTACAACTGCTCTATATCTTCCATGTCTCTTTATATACTGATTGGAAGTTTCTCTCACATTCTCTTCAGCACGACTTCGGGACACATTGATCCATGAAATGTGTCATGCTGCCTGCTGGGTCATTGATGGAGATGGAAACGCTGGACACGGCTGGCGTTGGCTGTTCTTCTGCCAGACGGCTGCACAGGCTCACCCTGACCTCCCACCGATCTCCAGATACCACGACTATGAGATCCACTACCCGTTCATGTATGAGTGCACAGGGTGCCAGTCCAGGTAAGATGCCACCTGTTATAGTGTCCAGGGTGGTGTCCTGGAGTGTGAGGTTCTTGTATTTCAGGAGTTTTTCTTTATTATTTGATCATGTACAATGTGTTAGTTACCACCACTGCTTGCTTCACTGATATCTGCAGACTGTTTTCCACAGTAATGAATAAAGGAGGCTCTATAATTGTTTATAGATTTTACCATTAATATAATCTTTCTATCTCTCTAGGGTTGGACGCTGGAAAGCCTCTCTAGACACACAGAGGTTTGTGTGCAGCCGTTGTAAAGGAGACATCATCCTCCTAGACTCCACCTGAAGACATCAGTCAGTACATCTCCGACTCCATCATCAGTCAAGAGTAAAGATCCACCCAAGATCCCAGCAGAGAGAAGTCACCCAGAAGACCCGTGATATGTAACATCTACCATCTTACCATCTGGGCAGCACGGAGGCTCGGTGACTAGCACTGTGGCCTTGCAGAACTGGGTCTTCAATTCACCATCGTCTGCATGGAGTTTGTATGTTCTCCCCGTGTCTGCGTGGGTTTCCTCCGGGTACTCCGGTTTCCTCCCACATAACAAAAATATACTGATAGGTTAATTGGCTTTAGTAAATTTTTTACATTTGGCCAAAAATATTTGCAGAGTGTCATTAATCATTTTACAAAATAACTCAAAGCCGGTAGAATTGGGAGGTAAAATGGAACAGTCCAAGTGATTCGATAACAGGTGATATGTATTATAACCAAAAGCACAACAGCAAAACTGGGGTGGGCAGGGAGTATACTTGGGGCTGTGGCAACTCTCACATTGGGATATTAATATGATAGTGAAGATTCATATACTCAGCTCCATAGAATGTAACTTCTGACTTAGGAATGGGGACACCATCTTGGATTTCTGTGTCACGGTCGTGGAGCTGAGTTTCTTCCTCTCTGCACTGTAGCTCCCCCTCTTGCAGTCCATGACGGAGCTTACTCACTAATGCACACTGATACAATCTGACTTCCTGCCGGTAGCAGCAGCCAGAGGAGGACAACAAGCTACAGGCAGATAAGTTAGTTATCTGGGGAGGCACAACAGGAATGCACAGTAGATCTAGTGTTTTGTAGAATAGCAGAGATGACTGTCATTGTGTTTAATATGCATGTCATGGATCTCATCATCTCTGATCTGTCTCATCTCTCTTTTTCTATGTGACAGATGCTAGTACAATGTTCAGAAGGTAAATGAAAGTGTGTATATAAACAGTCGCGTAACAGCTATGGCTGCTATGGGGCCCACTCTACTCAGGGGCCCGGGATAGCAGAACCAATATGCCATTATCCAAGGCCATATAATAATAATAATCTTTATTTATATATATGTTCTATACAATATGTGTGTATAAATGTATGGATGTGTACATACTGTATAATGTATGAGTTAGTATATACTGTACGTATTAGTGTATAAATGTATATATGAGCACATAAATGTGTACGTATAAGTGTATACATGTATGTATTTGTGTGTGAGTATATAAACGTGTGTATGAATGTAGAACTTTATGTGTATATATTATATAAATGTTTGTATATATGAGTGTATAATTGTGTGTGCGTGTATTTGAGTTAGTAAACTTATGTGATTATATAATCGCGTCTGTTCAAATATGTATATATTTTTTTAAGGGGAAAGGGGCCCCATGCAGAAATACGCTATAGGGCCCAAGTTCTCCTAGTTACGCCCCTGTATGATTATAATGGTTAGTAGACAGGTTTGGACAAGAGGTGGACTACAAAAGATGGGAAAGCGTGAGAGGGTACAAAAGGAATGTCCTGGAGCCTTGTATGGGATGTGTAATAATTTGGGGGTCTGATCTGGAGTTTTAAATCTATTTCTATTAATATAAAGGCTGAAGTTTCAGACATCATCAAGTGTATAATTCTCCCTGGTCATTGAATTGACAAATGTCTATCGATATCCTTCCTACTATTAGGCTGTCTGTGAACGCAAAGGTTGGTGTACTATCACCTTTTTAAATTTCATTTCCACTATTTTTATATAATGACCATCAAATTTATCATGTAAGTAAGTCATTGATTTTTCTATGGCTTTAGGCAATTTTTAGGTACATATGTTACAACAATACATGAAGCATGACATTATTTAAGGTCTATAACATGTCCTCAAGAAAAAAAGAATGTGAAAGGTCAGCATGTTGTAAACTGATTTCTGCAAATGAGCAGGTGAAATTGCCACAGCTTGGAAAAGTAGATAATCTATAACTCATTGGTATGGAAAAGAGATTAAATAATAGTAATAAAATTAATTACAGTACCGTATTTTTCGGACTATAAGGCGCACTAAAAATCCTTTGATTTTCTCAGAAATTAAAGGTGCACCTTATAGTCCAGTTCGCCTTATATATAAACCATACTTACAGACAACAGCTGCCTTGAACTGTGCACAGGTCTGCCACCTGCTGGTCATTCATCCTTATAATCAGGTGCGCCTTATACTCCGGTGCGCCTTATATATGAACCTAGATGTTTTAGCAGGCATTTATTGATGGTGCTCCTTATACTCCGGTGCGCCTTATAGTCCGAAAAATACTGTATTTATAATTTTAGATTTTAATGTATTGCTTTCAGCATACATAACAAGCAGGGCCTCTGTAAAATGCAGCTCATTTTTTTACTTTACTTTACTTTTTGGCCACTGCATTTTGTTCCTCAATACAATATATTAATTGATTATTCTAACTACTAAACTTTCAACACAATAGCATACATTAATCATGGAAGTGGTAATAGTAAACTTTCTAATATACTATATACTTTTATTCCTTTGCCTTTCTTGCTTATTTAAAGGAAACCTACTGTGTTGGACCTATTAAGGTAGATCAGGTGGCAGGTTCATCTAATAAATAAATATCAACTGAGCCGTTTTTAGGGCTAATCTTTCAGTTTGCGCAAAGTTTAGAAATCCTTTATTACCCTAATATGCAAATATGTGAAAGAGGCTACTGGGGCGTGGAGTAACCGGAGCTGAAACTGCAGCTATTCCACACCCCAGTAGCCTATTTCAATCCTCCTATTATGAGATCTTCGGCGCGCAGCTCCTGCTAGCTGTCCACACTCGTCCGCGCTCTGCATAGACTCTCTAAGCAGAGCTGGCAGCTGTGTGCACTCGGCTCGGTACCGAGTATGCGCAGCCACCAGCTCAAGCACGGACGAGTGCTACCAGGAGATGCGCACTGAAGATATAGTAGGAGGATCGAATGAGGCTACTGGGACGTGTAGTAGTTGCGCCGTGTAGCTTCAACTCCGGCTACTCCACACCCCATTTTCCTCTTCCACATATTTGCATTTTTGCATTGGTAATAAAAGATTTCTGAATTTAGCGGGCACTGAAAGATTAGCCCTAAAAGGGCTCAGATAATGTTTATTAGATGAACTTGTCACCGGATATACCTTGATAGGTAGATCCGAGATGGAAGTTTCCTTTAGCAATTTGTGTAAATCAGCTTTCTGTCCTGTATCCACTTTCAGTAGAGAGATAAAGCAGCCTGATAAAGTGTCTAATGGTTTAACTCTTTGCAGAGAGTTTTTTCACGTGCCACAAAAAATGTGTGAAAAGGTTATTGGCCTTAGAATTTGGCACAATGGCAAATATTTCTTTGTGTGCAAAAGATTACATTTTTAAAAAATATATTAAAACCTAATTAAACCTATATAAATGTGATCATATAAACCCATAGAATAAAGAGGAAGTGTCATTTGGAGTGCAGAATGAAAGCTGTAAAAACAGACCCCAAAAGAAAACTCAAATTTTTTTTTTTCAATTTCACCTCACTTAGAATATTTTCTGACTTTCCATACATTGCATGGAATATTAAATGGTTCAACTAAAAAGTACAATTTGTCATGCAGATAACAAGCCCTCACGCATAAAGGCTGAGTCCTGTAAGGGTTAATGCATATTACTTGCACTGTTGTTTTTATTTTTTGCAAAACCTCAAAATTATTTTAAAGAAGGCAAAGTTTAATTCATTACCCTTTACAGATAATGGCCTATATAATTTGCACTACAAAAGGGTGCTTGCAGCTTGCACATGTATTTATTAAAGAGTAACGTTAAGGGTTTTTTTCCAGAAATCAATATCTCTTGGTATGTAAAATACTTTGCCTATTATCTTTTGTTACCTATATTCAGTAGTTTCCTTGCTATCCCCCACAGATTACCTCAGTGCTGCAATGGTCGCCTCCTCTCCATGTGCTGATAATCCTTATGAGTCCATACTTTGTTTACACTATGTTTCTGAAACAGTTACAAGGGAGGGGAGCAGCTGCTGCTCCCTGCTTACAGGGGAGGAGGTCATGTGACAGTGTGTGTAGCAGAGATGAATGTGTGAATACAGATGTCTCCTATGTCTACAGATGTCACAGAATTGTGAGATACAATTCCCGATCAGTCCCTCCATCCCAGTCTGTGACTCTCTCTTCTTGTGCTGCTCACTTCCCCCACCTTGTCATCAGCTCTCTCCAGATAACCTATTAACCCTTACTGCTCACACAGCACAGGCTATAGACTGCATGTTACTGGTGTACTTTCTACCACTTATTACATGTCCCCTGCTCTTCCATGTGATGGAAGCCACCAGCCTGTCACCATAAACATCCTGTATGTGTACTGTGCAGTGTTCACTGGATTTACTTGTGGGAAACTAAATGGATTTAATGCTAAATTACCTTGAGAGTGAACACAAGGCATTATGGGATCTGCGGGCAAGCTAACTGGCCTCAGCCTGAGGGCATGGACAGACAGACATTAGCCTCCGCTCACTTCACCTCTGGGAAGAAAGATTTTTTGTCAAACACTTACAGAACAAAGAAATTCCATAACTTTGGAAAGAAAAGGGTGAGCAGCACAAAGTAGGCATCATTCTGCTTGTTTTCAAAGGGGGGATGACATTTAATAATTTGGTTATATCCCTATAGCTTTACAGTTACGCTTTAAATATTTTACCACTTTTGTGTCACCATTGCATTTTGTCATACACTTTAGAAAATCTGCTGCAAACTGCACATTAGTAAGTCAAACTGCACTAAGGCAGCTTGCACCAGTTCTTCAGATTTGGGCCAATGAGTACCTTTGGCGACTATAGCTGCCCAGCAAATTCCAGAAATACCAGCCTATTGTGTGTGCTTCAGGGGCACCTGTAAAAATAAACAAATCAGAAAACTGCCTAAAAGTGGTCTACAACCTTTAATAAATTTAGCGCACAGTATTTCAGGTGCAAATCACTCCAGTATTCTGGCATAGACAGATTAATACATCTTCTACGTATGCTTTGATCCTAAGTGAAGTTATTTAGTAGGACCATAACAGGTGCCCGGTCTACATTTAAAAAAACACCATCATGTAAAAGAAAAATGAATAGATATTTTCTTAAAAATCTTATAGCAATATTATCAATCTCTTGTAATAGGTGACATTATTTATGATTTATAGTAAAAGTAGATATTAGTAACTGGAGTAACACTATTTGTGCAGAGTTCCGCTTTGTGTGGTCTACTGTAAAAAAGGACAATGCTTTTCGGTGTCATAGAGTCTCATTGCTTGTTATCTTTCCTTCCTGTTTCCATAGATACCAGATATGTGCAGCCGGAATTAATTTAATTAGAAACACGGTGTCATCTTCTCCTAGTCTCCAGGTGATCCAGAGCGACTCATGGTCTAGGTCATCTCAGTAAAGATTTCAGGCTCTCCTTTGCAACGTTTGTGGTTCTCAGTTCTTCATTTTAACAATAAGCACCAGCGTCAGATCACCTCGTGATGGGTCTTAGAGGAACAGATTATCAGCTTGGGCTTGCACCTGAGTAGACTTCATGTCTCCCTGTTGCTAGCAGCAGATTGCTATCAACCTTTAAAGATTGCAAGCAATGTTCCAACAAGAAGTCCAATTACTTATGGAATAACTTGGATGTTACAATTTTGAGCTAAGAAGCGCAAACATCTTCATGAATCACAGTTTGCCGCATGTGAATGCAATTTCCAGAGCCACGTCTTTTCAGGTGTATCGATTGAGTGCATTGTAATGAAGCGCAGCCCAATACAGCTACCGACAAGTCAAGAACTGGAAGCACCTGATGCTCTGACTATGAATAACAAGCCTGACCAGATAGCTGAGACGGCATTCACATAGGAGTTGGTGATCAATCCTAATCCACGTTTTAGAACTCTTTATACTTCTTGTATACATCTGTGATTGTATTGTACATATGATAACCCTGGTGTTAAAGTTCTAGTTAAGAACCGAGGGAAGGTTTACAAAAGAATTCCATGTAAAACAGTACATGAAGCTAATGTCATAACAGCAATTTTAAAATACGTGTTAAAATATCCAAAATAAATCAATACAGTATTTAGGTTCTGCATGTATTGCTTTCTTGGTTCTAAAACCCAAAATGGCTTACGTAATTATTATTTTAGATTTTATTACCAAGAAAGCTGTCACAAACAGAGAAAGAGGTGCAGTCCCTGAGTTAAGCCACAACCCCTGTCCCTGCCTACTTGCCCACATTGTACTTACTTGCAAATGAGAAATGAACAACAGTCCCTACTCTGAGAATGTGCTCAGAACAGATGACAAACGAACAGAGACAGAGGGACACAAGCGGAGTCAGGATAGCGGAGTTAAAACCAAGATGGCATTGAGGCACAGAAATGTAGGTCAAAATGTAGCAAGAATCAGAATACCAAGAATAGCACAATTGAGACGGTAGAACAGTCAAGAGACCAGTATAACCAGCACCTGATTGAAGTGAAGAGTAGGTATATGTGGAGTTCCTGGAAGTCACCCCAGCAGCTGATTAGTTTGGCAGTCCATCATTCAAACCACAGCTGTCACCCAGCTTTCCACAGAACATACACCCACCTTAGCCAATGGAATTATTCCTGTAGAGCATGCTGTCAATCACACTCTCAAGCAGAACAGCCAAGCGTGTGGTTCACGAGCTCAGAAAACTGCAGCAAGAACCCATTCAGAAAGTTCTGATAAAAGCATTGAAATATGGTCTACACATGGTGACCAATTTTGTTAGTTTAGAACTTTAGAACACTTTGGGTTAATGTATTAAGTCCAAAAAACAATAGGTATGTCTCGATTGAAAAGGCGAAACGTCGCATTGTTATGGTGAAATACATTTTTCTTTTATATTTATTGGAGTGCTGCTTCATCGCTGATTGATTTTGGGTTAATGTATAGGTACTGGTACTTTGTGACATGCCTGAATTACTATGAGGTTCTGACCTCTTACTAAGGTTACAGTCACACAATGTGTGCCTGCTGTCACACGTCGGCACTGGGGAGAGGAGGAGTGATGCCCCTCTACATAGCGATATATGGTGCACGTATTTCGGGGAAAGATAGGACATGTCCTATCTTCCTCCCAGCTACGGAATGGTACAGTGCCGCACCCGCTCCCATTTCCGACTATGGCAGAGGTATATATGGCGTATATATGTCGGTCGTATACACGTCCCCCATACAGCAGTGTGAATGTAGCCTAAGTCTGCTACTATACTCTCCCAATAGAGTTAAAATCTAAGCCAATGTTGGAGCACCCAATGTGTGACACTTTAATTAAGAATGTTTTATTATTCTGTAGCATTTTAAGATTCCTAAAATATGTGCAACATCCCCCACCGGGGCCTAGCCCTTTGAGGTGAGGCCTGGAGACAGCCGGGGCCCGCGGTACCGGAGTGGCTGGCGGTTGCGGCCTAAGCACGCTATTGTCACGGTGCTTGGTACGGGGGAACCGGAGGGCTGTCCTACAGCCTGGCAGGTCTCCAGCAGGGTGGTGTTGGCAAGAAATGATGAGGGAGAGGCTGCTATAGCGGATCTCCCTGGGGCAACCCCTTAATGTCCCGAGTGTGAGTCTCTGGGTGATGGACAGGGTGCCGGTGATGAAGGCAGCCGTATTAGCAGGGACCAGACTGAGACAGAAGTTGAAGAAAACAACTTACAGTTCTTTATTTGAACCGCAGGAACCGCAGCAAACGTGCCTTTAACAAGATGGTGGAGTACTGGAGAGGTATTTGGAGGGAGCCACAGGATGTAGGTCACCAGCCTGGATGTAAGAGCAGGCTGGGAGGCAGCTGTGTCCTTAGAGGAGGCTTCAGCTCGGTCCTGGATCTCTTCAGGTATCACCCTTGAAGGTAGGATGATACCCCTTTCCTCACTACACTAACTCTAGTCTTATTCTCCACTTCAGGCAGGGGCTAGGCTCTTCCTGCACTGGTCCGGTGTGCTAGAGACTCTGAGCTGCTGCTCAGCTAACTACTCTCTGCATGCGTCCTGCAGACCCAGAGGGCCTGACTAGGACCGGTCTCTTCTCCCTTCTGGGAGAGACTGCTCTCCTCTCTCTCCTGAGAGAGACTTCTCTAGAACATTCCTGGCCAGGGGGTTTTATTACCTCCCTTTGGTCAGGTGGTGGCTGCTCCTCCAATTACCTCTCAGTTCACAGAGCACAGGATGTAACACAGATCATTGGATACTGGACTTGTACATCATATACAGATTTAACTTCTGCCTTGCCAGGCAGGATTAACCACTGCAATGTCCCCTGTGTGATGTGGTGACATGTTATGGGGCTTATTCGCAAACCCTCCCTCGCCATTGCATCGGCGAGGGTGTTGCATACCCCGGGGGCAATTGAAAGAGCCGCCCTCGGCTCGACTACAGATGTTTTGGGGCACAGAGGGGGCTAAGGGCACTTCTGGGAAGTGCAGGCTATGTGAGGTGTAGGGACAAACCGCCCATGGTACTGGAGACAGGCACCTGGGTTGGTGTCGGACTAAGACAAAAACATATAGCTGTATGACAGTTGGTCGCTGACGCCATTAAACCGAACAGTAGGAAAGGTGTGGTGTCATGTCCTGTAATCCACTCCTTGCACCAAGGCCTGTATATTTGTTGTATCAACGCTTCTTCCCTGGCGGCAATTATATAAGGTGTCTATCTGCATTGCGTTAGCATATGCGACACAAGTACCTCCTGACTGGTATCCTTACCCATGTATGGGTGGCATCCAGGTGCTAACTCTGTAACACCCCCGGTCCCCGTAGGACCCGCAGTTTACGGACTACCCCCATGTGCAAACCTCAGTTTGAGGGATCAGGTAGCGGTCAGTGTTTTACAAGAAAGACGGTCCGACACAGCCACACTACAACCTGTAAAGCCTATGAAAGGGTTAATGCAGACTACTGGCATATCTTCTGACAGTGTGCAAACAGGTTAAGATCACATTGGCTTAGGAGCCCAATGGGTACACATCTTAAACGTTACAAACGTTACAGAGGTAGATAGGCTACTCAGGGTAGCAGGATAGTATGTCTCTTTACCTGAAAAGGAAAGGCATAAAAAGTGCAAACAGAATGTCCGTACCTAAAAAGGAAGGCATTAAGTGCAAAATAATAGTCAATTACATGGCAACTTTTCCTGGTAGTATCTGGCAAAAGTCTCTCAGAAGGTCTCTAATGACAAAGTCCATCTTCTGGGTACAGCCCTTGAGGTGGGGAAAAGTGCAATAAAGAAGCAAAGGTTCTCCTCTATTTGGAGAGGGACGGAGTCCTTTGGTAGGAATCTCTGCTGTGGCAGAGGAAGGGTGCTATCATAGCACATGACAGTGTATAATCTCTTGACTGAGATAAATAAGGATGAGAGTCTCAGGAAAGTCTCTGGCTCTTTAGGGAAAGGACAGAAATATACAATATGTACAGTACAGTACCTGAAGTGGGCTACAGCCCTTCAGGGGTTACTCTGCATCGCTGGGTTCAGCAGAGACAGGATCCGGCTCCAGCGGGGAATCCTGTGCATCCTCAGCGGGACTAGGTGCCGGCTGGGGACACCCGGTGGCAGTAGCGGGTACTGCAGGGGCAGCAACATCCTCCGGACCTTCAGGGGGAGGAGCGCTGTCGCCCGGGGTGTCGGCTGTTCCAGCCGGGGGCTCAACTGAGCCAGGGACCACGGAGGGGTCCAGGAAGAAATAAACAGGGCCCGGCGGCCGCGCCGCAGCTCCTTCCAGCTCCGGTTCTTCCGGGGCCGGGTCATCACCCCATTGGTAACCGGCAAGGGGAGATGTGGGCCTAGATGGAACCTCCGGACAAGGTTCGCTAGCCGGGATGTCTTCTCCCACAGAAGAGCCGCGGGACCTGGCAACGCTCCCGGCAGGGGAGACGGTGGGGGTGGCGCCCTGGATCATGCCCGGCCCATAGATGGCAATGGGACCCGTACTCACGATTACCGTGGATGGGGCATTCACGTGGGTCACCGCCCGGGGACTCGCAGCCGAGGAAGAAGAAGTGTTCGGAGACTCCGGCCACTCGTCGTCCTCATACCAGTCGTCGTGCGGGAAGTAGCGGTCCTCATCGGAGTCGGGGATCCGGATCACACCAGCTGCCCAAGGTCCTCGGGGCCCCTCTTGCAGGGAGAATTCAATGCACTCGCCTGGCTTCAGGTTGTGCTGGCTCTCCGGCAGATCAGGCCTCTTGACGGACCGGCGGGGTATAAATACTTCCCGTCCGGTGTAGTCCTGGGTGGCGAAGCCATAGCCACGCTGCTTATCGAAGAACCGGACCATGCCGGTGGTGCGGTTCTTCTCCACCCAGGCTCCAGCTGTAGACCGGCCGGCCATGTAGCGTTGGGCCTCCTTCTCGCGGCGTCGCTGCTCCAAGACAGCGTCCCGGAGTCGCTGGCGGGCGGCCTCACCTCGGCCTCGAGGCTGCGGAGGTGCCGGTGCTGGGGCTCGGGGCTCCGGTGCAGGCTCGGATCTCCGTGATGGTCGGGCAGGTGCCGGAACAGGAGCAGGAGCAGCCGGAGGATCAGGAACCGTCACAGCAGGACTAGCAGGCCGAACAGCAGGAATGGTAGGCCTCGGAGCAGGTGGCACAGCCGCAGTAGGCCCAGGCGTTGGCTCGACAGGAGTCGGGGCTTCCCCACGTGGCGCCTCCACGTGGGCCTGCGGTACCGGGATGGTAACCGGGATAGGTATGAGGAACCGCCCGGGTGGGACTTGGTACTGCGTCACCGTTTGAAAACACGTCCTGGTGACGAAGGCCCGAGTCAATCCTCAGTGCAGCCGATGTCCAGCGGAGGGTCTCCGGACCGGCTGCGCAGAGACCACCACCATAGTCTCTAGTACCTCATAGAATTCAGGACGCTCCACAGGAGGGAAGGGCGGAGGACCCCACATGATGCTGTCCTCACTGTCCAAAATCCACTCGAGTTCTGGCGCTTCTCTGAGGCAGGGCAAGAAGTCCGCCTCTAGCCAGTGGGAGGAGTCCAAGTCCTTCCCGCCAAGAGCTGTGGCGGGCTCTAATTTTTCCTGCGCCACAGGAGGCGGGGTTCGCGCCCCTCGCGCGTGGGTGAAGTTTGATGCGTCATCTGGGTTTCCCGCCAGTGAAGGTTTTGGCGGGCTTGAATTATTTGCTGCGCCACAGTTTCTGAGGTAAAAATCTTCAGGCACGGCAGCGCCGGATGTAGCAGAGCTGGTACAGTTCTTGCCAGGATTAACCTCTGGAGTGCTGGAGCGGCGCTCGACAGCACGTGGCAGCAGTATAACACAGTTCATTCCAGAAACACACAAGCACTTGGGCCTAAACCCGAATGTCAGCAGGGTTAGGCAGCACAGTCTTTTTAATAAAGGAAAGTCTTTAATGCCGTAATAAGGCACAGAAGTATCAATCCTGTTCGTGACGCCACTTGCAACATCCCCCACCGGGGCCTAGCCCTTTGAGGTGAGGCCTGGAGACAGCCGGGGCCCGCGGTACCGGAGTGGCTGGCGGTTGCGGCCTAAGCACGCTATTGTCACGGTGCTTGGTACGGGGGAACCGGAGGGCTGTCCTACAGCCTGGCAGGTCTCCAGCAGGGTGGTGTTGGCAAGAAATGATGAGGGAGAGGCTGCTATAGCGGATCTCCCTGGGGCAACCCCTTAATGTCCCGAGTGTGAGTCTCTGGGTGATGGACAGGGTGCCGGTGATGAAGGCAGACGTATTAGCAGGGACCAGACTGAGACAGAAGTTGAAGAAAACAACTTACAGTTCTTTATTTGAACCGCAGGAACCGCAGCAAACGTGCCTTTAACAAGATGGTGGAGTACTGGAGAGGTATTTGGAGGGAGCCACAGGATGTAGGTCACCAGCCTGGATGTAAGAGCAGGCTGGGAGGCAGCTGTGTCCTTAGAGGAGGCTTCAGCTCGGTCCTGGATCTCTTCAGGTATCACCCTTGAAGGTAGGATGATACCCCTTTCCTCACTACACTAACTCTAGTCTTATTCTCCACTTCAGGCAGGGGCTAGGCTCTTCCTGCACTGGTCCGGTGTGCTAGAGACTCTGAGCTGCTGCTCAGCTAACTACTCTCTGCATGCGTCCTGCAGACCCAGAGGGCCTGACTAGGACCGGTCTCTTCTCCCTTCTGGGAGAGACTGCTCTCCTCTCTCTCCTGAGAGAAACTTCTCTAGAACATTCCTGGCCAGGGGGTTTTATTACCTCCCTTTGGTCAGGTGGTGGCTGCTCCTCCAATTACCTCTCAGTTCACAGAGCACAGGATGTAACACAGATCATTGGATACTGGACTTGTACATCATATACAGATTTAACTTCTGCCTTGCCAGGCAGGATTAACCACTGCAATGTCCCCTGTGTGATGTGGTGACATGTTATGGGGCTTATTCGCAAACCCTCCCTCGCCATTGCATCGGCGAGGGTGTTGCATATGTTTACGTTATTCATGCATAAAATAAATGATGTTTCTTGGCCAATAATAGAACTCATAACAAGACTTTCTTTTTACACTGCTACTGCTAGAGTGTGACAAAAGTGTCAGACGGTAAAGCACGTTTGATGGTGATTGGTCAAACTTTACATCAAAATAATTGAGCCGGTTAGAAACAACATCTGCAGATATTCGAATAATGTCTCTAATTTACATTCAAAGGGACAATATTTTCTGTTCATTCCGCAGGATATCATTGAGACCAAACAATTAAAGCAGATGCCTCTTTCACATTCTCCCAAGTATTTGAGTCTATATAACAAAGCCTTTTAATTGGAACTTTTCACGGCCTGCATCATGGAAATCTTTGTATAGATACATTTATTGTACCAACTCTCTAAACAGTTTGTTGCTGTCAGCATCTGTATTATACCAGAACTGAAACCAATTAAATCCACATTGTCCTGTATAATTCCAACCTCCTAAGGATCAAGGATGGAGGGATGTCAGTGTAAGATATCTATAGTAACTTTCTGGCTACCCAACTTACAGTATACATTTATTATTTTGGGGAAGTTACCAGTAATTGTGGGGTTTTCTAAATGTATGTCCTAATAATGCTGAGATATGATGTTTAGAAGATTTAGGAGGTCTATAAGGGTTTGGACTTGGATCATGAAGTTGTGGGAAACTGAGGGGAATTTTCATTTTCTCCTGTAAGGAATTGGTTGTTCAAGAAATTTAAAGGTGTTGTCTCGGGGCAAGGTTTTGTCATAAACTATCCCTGTGCGTTGCATGTTTTTTGCAATATGTTCCCAAACACCTTTTATACTTTTTATTCATTCAGCAGCCTTATATAGCGAACAAAGTGATGCTTACAGAAACTTCCAGTTCCCAATACTTCTTTTCATTAGCCCTCATTTGCCATTAACCCTTCTTACTGCTCTTCAGCAGCAGAAAAGCCTTCCCTAAATGTTATTAAAGGGTTTGGTAAGAGTACAAGACCCAAAAAGTCTCACCCATATTGTATTAACCCCGGTAAAGTTTTTCTGTTTCCGGAAGGAACCGTGGGTCATGTCCTGCTGGCTTCTGGCAGATGAAGGGGGGCCTGCAATCAGTATGTCCCTCCAACCACTGAAATGGAAGTGCCTATCATGGACAGACCTGCCAATTACATTTGCAACCCCTCCCACCTACTGATATAGGAATGGTTATCATGGAAGGGACAGACATAAAGTAATGACAGCACGGCTCTCTTCATCTGCCATAAGCCAGTGAGACAAGGGAGGTCCTAAACTGGCCCTTCCATGAGAGCCCCCCTACTGACCTGCTGTCAGGTACTTTTTCGCTTTTGGGAAACTTGGTAGAAATAAACTTAATAGATCCTAAAGAATAGAATTTTAATTACATTATTTAATTTATTGCTTATCAGTAAACACCTTATCAATGAAATTTTAGCAATATATATTTATATATAGTGTGTGTATGTCAAATCAACATTTAAAGAGTCTGTAAGAGTTAATTCAATCCAATTTTTTTCAACCAGGGCTGTGGAGTTGGAGTCTGGATCAGTGACAATTTTGGTGGAATAAATGGACCAACTCCAACTATATATAACACATTGTTATAATTAGTTCACTGAAATATGTGCTGAATATTTTTTCTATAAAAAGTTGTGGAAATTATGGAGTGTCCTATAAATGTCAGTTCTTTTCCTGATCTAACGATGAAGGCTTTTAGTTGAGATAAATGTGGGTACAATTATCCCATAGAGGTCACAGTAAACAGGCACTGGGAATGTTGTCAGACCAGACAACAAGGATTAAAGGACATCTACCGCCAGGAGGAAGGTTTGTAAACCAAGCACAATGACATACAGGTGTGTTCCCACTCTGTCAGGATTTGGTCTTCCTTTAGCTTCTTAGGACCTTGTTCTTATGAAAATAAAGGTTTTAAAGATCATGCATCTGTGGGGCTACAGGCTAAATAGATGTCAATAGAGACTGGAGCCCCTCAGGCTCATTTTCAAAATTTTTAAATCCTTTATTTCTTAAAAACAAGGGCATAAGAAGCTAAAAGATGAGCAGATCCTACCAGAGGGGGCACACACCAATATGTCAGTGTGCTTGGTTTACAAACCTTC
Organism: Engystomops pustulosus; assembly: GCF_040894005.1. Lineage (NCBI taxonomy): Eukaryota > Metazoa > Chordata > Amphibia > Anura > Leptodactylidae > Engystomops > Engystomops pustulosus. The sequence continues at coordinate 28,498,702 of NC_092420.1, forward strand.
ATCTTGGTGGTAGATGTCCTTTAAGGTAAATTCTATACACTATACATAAAATATGAGGAGAAAACTACTTTCCAACACCTCAAGTTCATAAATACAGAAACACACATGAAAAAGTACTATAGGTAAAGAAGCCAAGCCTTCATGTTACCTAGCACTACTATACTGTGCAGCATTATAATGTGAAACACTTAGTGGGGGACATGTATCATCTTTTTTTCTTTCTTTGGTGAATTTATGTGACATTTCTCAACTCTTTTTTGCGCCTTATGTATGATCATGTCTTTTTACTTGTGATACATGTTCAGTTTTTCCTATCCTGGCAGGTGCAAATTTTGGCTTCTTTTTGAGACTTTTTGTTCCAAATGTTTCAAATCGACATGGACACAAGCCACGTGAGGGGGTTATATACAGGAGTGGACTCTACTGTAAATTTTGGATTTGAGGCTGTGTCCTGCATTTTTAAGCCCTCTAGTCACACCCCAGGGAGATGACGACCTATAGGGGGTCATTTACTAAGGGCCCGATTCGTGTTTTTCCAACGTGTTACCCGAATATTTCCGATTTGCGCCGATTTTCCCTGTATTGCCCTGGGTTTTTGGCGCACGCGATCGGATTGTGGTGCATCGGCGCTGGCATGCACGCGACGGAAATTGGGGGCGTGGCCGAACAAAAAACAAACGGATTCGGAAAAACAGCCGCAGACAGCGTCGGAGGAACTGCCTTAGTGAATCGCTGGAAGACCCGAATCCACTGCAGAGAACATGGCGCTGGATTGCGAATGGGCCGGGAAAGTAAATCTGCCCCATAGGCTTCGGTCACATGATGTTAATGTATGCGTTAATAAGCAAAAAAAGTGATACATAAGTGAAAGGTCACGCGGAACATCTGGAAAATAAAGACACATAAAGCGCACTGCACAAGGTGCAGACCAAGGCATACTTGAAAAACGACAGCAAAAGTCGCACTGAAAAGTTGCAAAAACTAATTAGACAATTTGACTAGCAGAAATAAAGATACATGTTTCCCAGTGAGTTGTTCCCAAAGGAAAGCCTGATATTGAAAGGTCAACTCTTCGTCAAAGCTGACTGTTCACGAGGCAATTCCTCAATATTCAAAAAATGTTAGAGATGTTGCCTGTGTGGTTACTGCATTGCTGCCAACCCAAGTCAGTGTAGAGCCGATGTTCTTTAGCCTTAAAATAATTGGCTCAGACTTGAGGTCATCTATGAATACTGGAATACTGTTTCTAAGAACAAATTCATAGGCTCACTAAACAAATAATATTCAGTACATTTGTGTTGGAAACATTTATGTCCTGCCTATCTTTAAAGCACACATTTATAAATATACAGACATTATATATATAGGTGACTATAGGACGGTTAATTCTATTGGCAATGGAAGTAGTATATTTTCTCCCTTACTGATGATCTATTTAGCGAAAAACTGACTACAGTATATTCAGGAAATATTTAAGAACTTAAGGCTATTTATTTCCATCTAGATATCCATATACTGTATTTGAACTTTTCACAAACACATCTTTACTGGAGACTTGTTAGGATATTCACTGCTCTGGATTGCAGATGCAACACCACAATGTGCAGAACAAAGAATTTAACGTTTCCAGTTTCTTAAGTTGTCTCATTGTAACAGCTGAGATGTCTTCAGAATGTCCTGCAGGTGAAAAGAATCTTAGTTTTACTCAAACATTCTCTATTCAGCCTGAATGAGGATTCTGTGTTCTCCGCAGATTGATGGGATAAGTGCTGATCATTGTCTGCTTGCTAGATGTATTTTTCTTGATTTCTCAATTGTACATTTAACTTCACTAGTGAAAAGTCTGATATTGGGTCCGGCATAAAGATTCTTAGATTTCACAGAAAATTGTCACAGTTATGCCTCTTGCACACCAGTGTTTTTCAGTAATTTTCTAGCCCTTGGGGCACATTTACTAAGGGTCCGTCAGACGCATTTCCATCGGGTTTCCCGAATTTTTGCACTGTTCTTGGTGCACGCGATCGGATTATGGCGCAGCAGCGCCTGCTTTCATGCGACACAAATCGGAGGGCGTGGCCATCGGACAACCAGACTGATCCGGACAAACCGCGGAATATAAAAATCAAATTGTGTTGCAAGATCAGCACTTACATGCACCGGGAAGAAGAAAGTGAACTCCGGCGGACCTCAGCGGGGAAGCATCACATGCAGGAAATTGTACGCACGATCTTAATGAATCGCGGCAGCTCTGAATCCTCGCGCGCTTTCCGGATCTGCGGCGTCAACGGGACGGGTAAATAAATGTGCCCCTTTGTATCTGTGGGTTACTAAGACTAAATTCACAGGAACGTGCGCCCACCTGGTGGTAGCTAGGCAGGCACACATCCGGCGCGCTGGAGAGGAGGAGCGGTGACCCCTCTCTATAGAAATGCACGGCATTTGACTGTGCACACTGGGGAAAGATAGGATATGTCCTATCTTTTCCATGTATACAGAGCGGTACCGTATTTCTCAGTGCATCTATTGCTGTCTATAGGGGTCGTATGTACGGCCACAAGCTTGCGTCCCCGATACGTCCATGTGAATGAAGCTTTAGGTTGCTATTTTGTTTAATGGACTCATAACTATTGATGTTTATTTCCTAGTGTCATGTTTGCATCTATGGACTGTAATCTCAGGGCCATTCTTAGCCATTTTTGCATGCAGTGCTTTCCCATGGGTCTTCACTTTTTGCCGATTGCGTTCAGGTTATCAATTTTTACAGCCTGTTTTTTTATTCTGTTGCTTAGCTACAGAGTCAAGTGCAGGCAAGAGTTCGGTTCTGAGTTAATATTCCCTGAGGATTTTTATTCTTGATTGAGAGTTGTGAATCTTGCAGTGACATCATTAAGACATCCTCCATTTTTTCGGATACGCAGAAAATTAATATGGAAGACACTAGGGCCATTTTCACAGAAGATGATGGAGAAATAAGGGGCAAAAAATGGGGGAAAACAAAACTACAAGCCTCTATGGACAGAGGAAAAATATGTTCATGTGCACAAGGTCTAAAAGGGAGTCTACCCCCTCAGTGCACGTAAATACGCACCGCTCCAGCCATGACCTGCTGGGAATACGTAATCACTGTATTGTCCCTGATAGGCAGAAGTAATCGATGGCTGAACCATCCCCCAGTTTCAATGTATGAGTGATCCAGCTCAGGTTGATTAGTCCTGTCTGAACAGTTCAGGCAGCTCTTTTATGTACGGCAGCCAGTCTGCACCCAACTTTCCCAAGGTCCTGAATTTTATAATTGTTTTTTGAGCAAAACCTCTCTGATCAGAGATTAAACAAGATATGTTTCTACTTCAGTGTAGCTACAGCATTCTCAAGTTATGTTTGGTGCACAATAAATAAAAACAAATGCTAGATTTCCTTTAAGATTATGGGGGAGCTTTATTAAAGAGGTCTGACCTGGCGGGAATTGCGTCCATATCTACTAAGCCTCTCAGCCTGGTAGATACGCCTCCAAACACCGGCAGTGGGGGAATAGATTATCCTCTATGTCTATAAAGGATTATCTCACAAAAATCATTGTTAATCTCACAATCTTATTCATGACTGTGTGTTGGCCACATTTACAGAATTGAACACTACTATTTCACACTGAATACATTATAGGATAGGACTTTAGTCCCACAGTGACTCACAGACAGTATCATAGATGACTATGGTGTGTTTTGAGTTTAGGGCTTGAACAATGTTCACTCCAGGAAATATGACCAACATATACTGTACTCCAAATTCCAAATATCACGAAATGACATTAGTAAATCACTGCTACAATCTGTCTACTAAAAGCTAGGTCCTTATCTGACATTTGATGACAGAATTACACAATGTAGCCTCCAATACCTATGTGTAAATTAAATCTCAGACATCCGCCATTGAATTATCTATTGTACACAAAAGATGGTTGATGCACATGTAAGGCCAATCTGGTAAGGGACATGTTTCCCTTTGGACATCAATCTTGTGAATACAGATTAAATTGGACCATTATCTGTGTAGGAATCAAGGTCAAAGCACGAGCAGATGTGGAGCAGAGGGCAGATGAACATGTGCTGTTACAGTGAAGGTAATGTTCCCTGCTGCTCATGTGTCAGATCTAGACAGGCGCTGAGCTATCCCAGAGCTCACCCGGATTACTACCTTTTATTACCTATGACAGGTGTATTCTTCCTACAGCAGCAGATTGACTCAGAGCAATGTAAACACTTATTAATAGGTAAATTAGCTCTAAAGATTCTGATCTTGACTTATGGCGTATTGTCTCTCCTTAGGAGGAGTATTATAGGCCATGGAATGCTCCTCTGGGATGAAAAGAAGAAAAGATAAGTAGCATACTGATAAGAAGTTAATAAGCCTGGTTTATAGGATACAATTTGCAAAGTTGTAGTATAAATGATGTTGGCCTCATTAAAGGGGTTGACGTTTCAGTTAGGCGGATGTTTAACACACAGGGAGATGGATCCAAAAGCAGTAGGCTCTGTTTCGAACAGAAGCTATGACTGCAACCGTGGTTCAGTTTCAAATGTAACTGTGTGAAAATAATTCAAATATGGTCCCTTAGAAAAGAAATTGTTGTCCTTTGATACGACCACCCCTGCTGGAATGATGCCGGGAGTTACTGCATGTCCCACAGCCGTCCTTTGGTAATGAACACTAAGTCCAGGTGGTCGGACGGCTCAATAGCAAATGCGTTGCCACTGCTACCAGAGTCCTGGGGTGGTCATATTCAAGGACAACCATCTCATTTTTAAGGGACAACATGGCTACATTTATTGGATATTATCTTTACACAGATACATTTTTTAAATAACATCAAACTTAAGAAATGTTTCTATATTGTGGTAGCTGAATTAAATTAAATGTGAATGTCCAGATGGGAATACCCCTTCAACTAATTCCAATTTTGCATCACAGCTGATTATTACAGGGGGCTGATGTCAGATTCTCATGATGAAGTTTTGTTGGCCTATCTTGATGATAAGTAAACAATACATAGTTTTTGCCAATCCCTTTAATAAGACCAGAGTCTAGAACAATTTTTACACATTTCTTCACACTGTTCAGTGATTTGGACTCACAGCACCATGGACATCTATGATATGGCAAGTCACTTCCTCCATGCATATAAGGGCTTATTCACACTGCCGTCTGCGGGACTGTACATGCGGCCGCAAATTTGCGGCCACATGTATGTCCCCATAGACGACAATAGCGGCACGGCCAGGATCTGGTGCCACACATGTGTGGCACCAATCCGGGCCGCACACCGCAAAAAGATAGAGCATGCTCTATCTTTCGGAGTGTGTGCGGCCATGCGCCGCTATTCTCTATGGAGGGAGGAGGGGTTACCTCCTCTCCAGCACACGGCGGTATGCACGGCGGGCATACCGCGTGTGAATGTACCCTAATATAGTTTCATCCTGAAAGCATTATTACATTACAGAGCAGTAGTTGCACAGTTAGGAAGTGAGTAAGTTGACTATTGCTATTTTAAGTCCAGGAGCAAAGCAGTGCTAAGTCAAGGAAAAATGTTGACATATATGTTAAAATCTCATAAACAAATGGGATAGAGTTTGGTCATGTGCAGTCAACAGCACCATTAGATGAACATGGAAAAGAAGGAGGACGCATACAAATTGAAATTGTTCCACTTAGCTGTCATCCTATCCTTTAATATACAGGATAGGGAGAACATGTTAATCGTTGGTGATCGTGCTGCCCAAATGAAACTACCAATGGTAGCCAAGTGCACTTTACTCGGACTGTGCACCTTTTTCGTGGCTAAAACGGCTTGCACAGGTATTTAAGAAGTGTCCACGCTGGGATTGTATCGCACACGACCCTTTTTTTTTGGCGCAGCTGTACTGGCTTCCATGCGACACAAATTAGGGAGGTGTGCCATCAGACAATCCGACTGATTCGGACTGAGCTCTGTATTTAACTTTTAAATTGTTTCACACGCCCTATGGTTAAAATGCACCACAAAAAAGATGGGGAACTCTGTCGGACAATGCACTTTCAGTGAACTTCAGTGACCCTGTAAGTAAATGTACCCCAGTGGTACCTTGTGGATAGGGGATAACATGTCAACTTGGTACAGCCCTATTAATATGTAAAAGTTTATGTTTATTGTAATGCTTCTCAGATCAATTAAAACCGAAGACATTCTTCTCAGAATGTGAATGTGGCCTAAATTAGAGTGTGCTGAGACCGCTGCATTCTAATGTTCTAATTGTACCAAATGTGTCGAAGGTAACCGGAAAGGCAATGCGAACAGTTTATGTTCTCTCCTCCTTATGTGTGAGTTGACAGACAGCTAGACACCTCCCTAACAACTCATTGCAGAAGATTTACTAAGGGGTGTGTGCCTGTTTTCTGTTGGACTTTGCACAGTCTTTGTGATATTAAGGGGATATGAGAAGGGGAACAATATAGGGGGCTATGAGAGGAGGCCTGCACTATAGGGTGTAAGAGGGGGTCCACAATATAGGGGGGTATGTGTGGGGGATGGATGAGTAGGGCCACAATATGAGAAGGAGATAGGAGGGACCACAATATGAGGAGGAGGTGAGAGGGGCCATAATATGAAGGGGAAATGAGAGGCCACTATATGAGGGAGGAATGACAGGGAACACAATATGAGAAGGAGATAAGAGGGGCCACAATAGGAGGAAGAGATGAGAGAGGCCACAATATGAGCAGATGAGAGGGGCCAAATATGAGGGAGATATGACAGGCCACAATATGAGGAGGAAATGAGCAGCCACAATATTAGGGGCCATAATATGAGGGGGAAATGAGAGGGTCCACAATATGATGGGTAGATGAGAGGGTGCACAATATGAGGGGGAGATGATGGACCACAATATAAGGGGGCGATGAGAGAAGCCGCAATATGAGGAGAATATGAGAGGGGCCATAATATGAGGGGAGGTTGAGAGGCCACAATATGAGCAGAAGGTGAGAGGCCACACCTAATGCTCACAAGATTGAATTACATTTTAGGTGCATCTTGAGAATCTCCTCCCTGAATGCAGACTCAATAAAACCACATTATGCAAATGCAGCCTAAGAATATGCAGCTAATATTTCCATGTAGCAGTAGGTGGGCCGCCAGAATCTATTTCACTGGTGGGTCCTAGACCCCCCCCCCCCCCCCCCCAGTCCAACCCTGCAGTGAGCAATACACATTTTACTGACACAGGCTTTAAATTGTGTAGTTTCTCTATGTAAAGTATGTACTGACTAGTATTTCAGCTAAATGTAACATTAGATTACAATTGTCCAAATCCACCAATTTTAAAGGCTTTGGACAAAACTATGATTGAAAAGCATTGTTCTTATCCCTAAATGGTTCCTTTCCATGGATGCAATGTTAAAAATTAATTTTCAAAGTTATATTCACCTTACCTGATGTTAATCCCGTGATAGTAATGGGGTCCAGTATATGCAGTTATCTGGACTCCCTGCCACCTTGTTCCCGATTGGCAGGTCTCACTGCTAGGACATGTTACATCACTGGGCACATCATGTCATGTGACCAGGGTGATGTCATCTAAGGTCCTGTTACATTTGCAACATCTACCCCATGTATGTATCTGATCACATGAAATCACAGCAAATTACAGGATGTAAGGGAAACAATTTTTGGCTAAAAGAAGGGTGTCAGCTAGTTAATAGGGATCTATGGGAACCTGTCACAAGTGGTACTTTGGTAATTTGGTAACAGGTTCCCTTAATGATCAAACAGGGAGTCGATAAATAGTAAATAAATTAGATAACTTTTCGCATAAGCCTACACTGAATGGTCTTCCGTTTTGGTACAGTAGAAGAGTCCTGCATTGTGCATTTTAACTGTTAAATTAATTCTGTTCATATAGGCAGTAAGTTGGAATGTTCAATATTGTAGGACAGAAGGGAATAGTAGAGACAATTAATCAATGCAATCAATCTGCTAGGTAGAAGTCCCTTGCTGCCAACGTGCTATGAAGTCTTACAAAGACTGAGAGGACTCGCTGCTTGTGAGGAATCATCTGGGATCCAAAAAGTGCAGTGATTGTTTCCAGTTACCTGGAGACCAAAGCTGCCGCTCTAGCGTCAGCTATAAAAGTTTTATGTCGAGTTGGCTCTACAATCGAACAGAATATTCTTTATATAGAATTAAAGAAACAGTAACTTCTGGTGTTCTAGGGTTTTGTTTTACGCATAGTTTGGAGTTTAAACAACAGTAAATTTAAGCTAGATCTGCATATACTGCATGTGTGCATATACTGTCATCACCCTAAGGGGAGGGGAAAACTTTGCTTATGAATACAGATGGACTACAATTATGAGACTATTGTAATTTTTCAGCCAAACTGCACAACTTTTTTGTATCATTTGACTGGTAGAAGACCAGAACGCATTTATTAATATTTTCAGGTAACCTTACACTTAAACAGCCCTTAAAGAAAACCTACCATTTGATTTGATGCATCTTGAAGCAAACATAGCTTGAGAATGCTGCAGCTACACTAATGCAGAATCATATCTTGGTTAATCCCTGTAATGAGTGGTTTTGCTGATAAAACAATTATAAAATTATGATAATGAAGCTGTCTTGCTACCATGGCTGCTACAGTGCTTCTCCTAACACATTAGTTATTCACTGCACCACAGGATGATGTAATCCCTGGGTTGTGCCTAAAGGCATAATAATTAATTGCTGCACCATCCCCCAGCTGCTGTGTATGAGTGATCCAGCTCAGGTTGATTAGTCATGTCTTGACTAAGCTACATGTGTAATGAAAAGCTCTGTGTGTAATGTGTTTATGTAGGCAGCCAGCCTGACATAGCTTTCCAAAGGTCCTGAATGTTATAATTGTTATTACAGCAAAATCACTCAACTAAGGGATTAACCAAGATATGATCCTGCATCAGTGTAGCTACAGCATTCTCAAGGTATGTTTGGTTTATAGGTTTCCTTTAAAGGGGTTTTCTCATGAAGACAAGTTAGGCCTGATCCAACAGATAACAAAAAAAACACATTCCCTAATGCACTGTGATTAACAAAAATACAGCATTTCACAAATATAATTCCAACTGTCTCTATCGGTCCTGGTGTACAAAACTTCAGTTCCTCCAGGATATGACTGTAAATCTTCTGATTTTTATGGTTGAACATGGCAGATTGTTCTCATTAATAGCTGCCTGCTTGATGCAGTGTGATCTCCATTGTCCATTACAAGACAAGCTCAAACACAGACACTTCTTGGCAGCAAGTAGCCTTGGACAAACTTGGTTTTTACAGTAGGGAAAGGAGGCACGTAGCAGCGCTGCCTGTGTGTGTTAGAGCTGAGTTAACAGCGTGTCATTGTGTGTGATATATATCTCATGGATCTCATCATCTTTCTTTTTCTCTGTGTCACATACTAGTAGAATGTTCAGAAGCTTAATGAAAGTGTAGAAAAACCTGTACCTTGATAATATAAGCACATTGTCAGCACACAGTATCTCATAGCACAGATAGATCAGGAAGTGTCTGCTTAGAGAGTCCCCACCCACACTCTAGAATCTTACACTGAGTGATGGGAATTAAAACAGAAATAAAACTGAGTAAAATTGTAAAGTAAGGGGTTAAAAATTATCTTTATTGTGTAAACTGGGGGGGGGGGGGTTATAAATTGAAAACGTTATTTCATGGTCAAACTCCTTTAATTATATTTTGCATAACAATATACATTCTACATATTGTACATATTATGCACATTAGCTGCATATCAATGAAAAAGCCATAGTAGCGAAGAAGATAAAAGGAAACTATTTAAGTACATCCATATAGGAAATTAGATGCACAAAGTGCCTAACACTTCCGATCATATAGTGTATAAACAAATTACAGCTCATCCAGACAACACAGCCCTCAAATGAGAGAGAAGCTGAGTTGAATATAAATGCAGATGTGTTAAACAGCAACTTCAAACTATATTGTATGACCTACAGTATATGTGATATAAGAGGAGATAAAAAGGCAAAGATTTTTTACTAGTTATAGTACTGGATTCAATGAACTACCATCCTCATCATGGTGCCATTACACTGCACAACCCAGAATTATGTAGTAAAATAGTATACTATCAATTTTTACACTGAAAAGCTTAGGATTAGCCATCCTTAATTCTCTTGTACTTCCCACAAGGAATTCTGGACTGGTCAGATTCCTCTGTAATGTCGCCCTACCACCCGAATATGTAGATACAAGAGTTGTAGGTCAGCAAAGTTAAGTCAACCAGTTACAAAAATTCCAAATTGTAAGCCAAAGGCAAAGTTCCACACCGCAGGTCAAGTTGGTAAGGAAAAGCAAGGGTCCTGGCAGGCTGTAATTTTACAGCAGTACCTAACATTTCTCCAGCAGGACCCAGTGTCATGGTCTGCTATGAGTGGATAGAAGGAGCCTCAGTCTCCTTGCTGCTGCAGCAGTTCTGACTGTCCATACCACTCGCTGGATGATCATCGCACAGGAAATATCAACTACATAACACATTGCTTAAAGGGAATCCGTCACCACAATTTACCGACCCAAACCTTAGTCACAAATATTATCAATGTCTTTGTTTTAATTTTCCAACTGTTCCAAAAGTTTACTAAAGAAATATGTAAATGAGGCTGAAGGGCTTAGCAGAGCACCTCAGGGCTCCGTCTCCACAACAATAACAGTGCCCCCTTCTAAACTTCCACCACCCAGCATCTTCCTGTATCCTGCACTCTACAATAACATAGCTAGCTTCAGGGTTCGGCAAAATTTGGAGTTGGAACTCTATGGTGCTCTGCCAAAACACTTCCACCTTATTTGCATATTTGTGGAGTGACGTTTTGACATGGAAGGAGCAACTGGACAATAAAAAAAAAATCATGGTGACAGATTTAGTTAGATGCTAGTGTTTATTTCCATAATGTCCATGCATTTGGTGCTGCATTTAAGTATTGAGCTTTAGTCTGGTGCTGTATGCATGTGCTAAGCCTAAATCTGGAGCTGTATTTTTGTACAGAGCTTGGTTCTGGAGCTGTATTTATGTACTGAACCAGGTTCTGGTATTTTCTGAGGTGAGTTCTGATGGTGTACTTATGTTATATGATTAGTGCTTATGCTTTATTTGTGTATAAGCTTGTATCTAGTTCTGTATTTATGTTATTCAATTGGTTCTGGTGGTATATTTATATACCAAACCTGGTTCTGGTGTTGAACTTGTTAAGAACTTGGTTCTAATACATTATTTTCCTTGATCTTAATTCTGCTGCATTGTATGTTATAATCTTAATCCAATTGCTGTAATTATTTTACCCCAGTTCTGGTATATATTGAGTGTGGTTCTAGTGCTGTATTTAAGTTTTTTAAACCGCCGTATTTAAAACATAAAATATGTCGCGGAGCTTGCACTTACCTTCACTCAGCCCGGCTCGGTGTATTCCAGTGCGTTCCAGGGAACTTCAGCGCAGCAGCACCACCTGGTGGACGTTGGGGGAACTGCCTTAATAAATCCCGGCCGGACCCGAATCCAGCGCAGAGAACGCGCCGCTGGATAGCGAATGGACCGGGTAAGTAAATCTGCCCCATTATGTATTTGGGTCTGGTGCAGTGTGTAATAAATTTGTTTCTGTTGCTCTATGGTAAGAGCTCAAGTTGGGTGCTATATTTATGTTATCTGATTGGTTCTGGTGCTTTATTTGTGTACCAAGCTTAGTTATGTTACGAGTGTGGCTCTAATACAATAATTATCTTATGACCTTGATTCTACTGTATTTATGTTATAATCTTAGTTCAATTGCTATAATTATGTTATAAGCCAAGTTTTGGTGCTCTAATAAGAGTATTCCATTTGTTCTGGTGCTGTATTTCTATTCTCTATCAATGGTATGCTATATTTATGTTATATTGATATTGTTTCTGTTAGTCTATTTAGTATGAACTGATACTGATGCTGTCTTTATATGTTCTGGTACTGTATGTATATGATAAGCTTGGATAAATTTGGGTGCTACGAGTTTGGGTATTATGCTATAGCTATGTAATAAGCTTGGTTATGTCGATGTTTCTGGTACCAAATGTGGGCCTATTTGAAATGGGTTCTGGGGCTGCAAATTTTCTGAACTTTCTATTATTTGCTAATATTTGCTAAATATAAAGTCAGGCTACTCCACAAGTGCAAAATAAAAAATGAGGGGAACCAATTAAATTGACAACTGAGAACTGAATTGTCCATAAAACAAGATAATTTATTGAATGCAACGTACATATTGAAATCAGCTGCAAAATATGCACACTTTATTTACTGGCCCAGTTGGAAACCTCTATAAAAATAGACCTGCCTAAAATGAACATATAATAATAAGTGCCAAGCTTCAAGCTGATCAAATATCTTTAAGATGTATTTCATAAAAAGAAAAAGCCAATAAGTACATTTTTATTGAGATACCTGCAGGGGTAAAAGAGATTGAAAAAAATATTCTTTATTAACCTCTTTATATTAAAATATCACATTCTATGCATTCTAATCTACATATAGATTCTTATCATCTGTCAGATGTAAATACATTTCTAGGTGTCATCACTTTGCTACGATTATCCGTTCTACCATTGGAATGTTTTGTCAATGTTTATTTCAAGGAAATCTACCATCACAAGCCAGCATAAAATGCTGATGGCCTCCTTCCTTCTAAAATCAACTTTTATCATTATGCTTATGAGCTGTAACTTCACAGGCTGTTACACTGTCTCACACTTCCCCCTCAGCACCTCCCCCTCCCTCTGCCTGATGAACTCACAGCAGCAGTGCAAGTTTTAGCACATGGTGGACGTACACAAGCTTGCGGCTGTATATATGTTTCCCAACGGTCATGTAAATGTAGCCTTATCCAGCATCAGACACAAGGATGAATGTGGCACAGCAGAGAAATGTCTAGTTCCGTTCTAAAGACCGACACATTGATAAATCTCCCACATTTTCTTCTATAGGAGATTGTGGGCCAAATATTTTTCCAAGGGAATCTGATCAGTTGCAAAAAGAAAAACAGAAATATGAATAATTACGTATGGGTTAATTTACTATTTGGCCCTCCATGACAGTGTTTTAATTAAAACAGTTTGGAGCTTTGCTGCCCATCATATTTATTAAAGTGGCACTGGCCCTTTAATAAATGTGTTTGGAAATCAAGGATAGCATATTGAGGAAAAAAAAAATTTGAAAAAGCCTTAAAGGAAATCTATCATTTGTTTTTATGTATTGTAAACCAAACATACCTTGAGAATGCTGTAGCTACACTGATGCAAAAACATATCATATTTATTCCCTGAACTGAGTGGTTTTGCTTAAAAAAAATTATAAAATTATGATAATGAGGCTCGGCCGCTCCTGTGGCTGTCCCGGTGCTTTTCCTCTTACCCTAATTATGCACTGCTCCAGCCTTGTCCTGTCCAGCATAAGCCGAGAATACGTCATCACTTTGTTGTCTCTGACAGGCAGAAGTAATCAATCGCTGCACAATCCCCCAGCTGCTGTATATGAGTCATCCAGCTCAGGTTGATTAGTCCTGTCTGGACAGTTCAGGAAGCTCTGTGTAATGTGTTTATGTACGGCAGCCAGCAGCACCAGGCTTTCCCAATTGTTTTTTGAGCAAAAATCCCTCTCGTTTAAGGAATCAACAAGATATGTTTCCGCATCAGTGTAGCTACAGCATTCTCAAGGTATGTTTGCTTCATAATGCATGAAATCAAATGGTAGATTTCCTTTTAATGCAGTAGCATATTTTTTATTTCTACCAAAAGATCCTCCTTTTATGGTATATTTTAGATATCCCACTATCAATAGGGGTTGTCCACTTTGATAAATCCCTTTCTATTAGAGAAATTCACGAATAATAAGCTAACAAAATGTCTAGCTTTTGGGACTGTCACTAGTCATTCAACTTTTCTACTACTCCACCACAGTGTGAACAAGGCTTTACACTGAAATCACTGTAATGCATGAGAGACACCCTTGTCTGAATAGAATAGTTGAATGAATAGCTGAATAGTTGTTTTCTAGATTCCCTAATAGGGTTCCTGGTAATCTACAGACATTAATGCTTTTATAAAATAAGTAAATACAATATTGGCAAGTACATTGCAGAATAATTCCCATAGGAGGAGCAGATGCAGTTTACTATCCTGTAGTCATTTACAATGTTATCACTTCATTGCTCCATCAGCTTTGTCCCTTACAGTGCGGTTTGTGAGATTTATCGATCTTTTCATCATACTTAATACATCATAGCCGGTGTAAGTCCGCGTTGTGTACACTGTTGAACCATAAGTTTATTAGCTCTGCCGCCCAATCTGTAATATTACTCTCCGGCGCTTTTAGTCTGTGGAGATCTGTCATTTTTATTGCCGCATTCTCATTTTAATTTCGTAATATATTCCAATTTACTGTCACTCTTCCCCATATGACAGTCATTGGCAGAGCTGACTGATGGACTCTCTTCAGGCACATGGAGAATCTGCAGGTATAGCAGGATAAATAATTTTATCTGTGTCAACCAAAGAAAATGTTTCATATGCTCATTTGTTCGCTTCTCCCAGCCATGCTCTGTGCTGGCGCTGTGCGATTCAGATAGGGGAGCGGAGCTTCAGGGAGATGGATTAGTGTCGCTTTTTCCCGTCAAACAATCCAACTGGCTTGATAAAACTCATAGTCGCAGTGTATCCAGCTAGTTACTTGTACATCAAAGATGACCCATAGATGGGGCTGTTGTTCAACAAGATATGACTATGGAGCCCGCCAAAGACTGCCCGCTATCCTCCTCTTCATTGTGTTGGTGATGAAGTAATTCACATACAGAAAGTTCATGGTATAAAGTGTCTAGGACATCAAAGATATGTTCCTTTCCTTAAAAATAAAAAAAATAAGAGAATACGGGGGTTTATACATTTTATACATTTATACATTTAAAAAATCCAATAAAAAACCCTTAAGCACAAATGCAATAAAAGCAAACTAACAAAACTGTGAAAGGATGGAGATTGCAGTTCAAGAATGCAGTACACACCATCTTACCTCTAATTTGTGGTTTGTATAAAATTGGGATACGGTATTATTTGATGCTGTGATGTTTACATCTGAAAAAGCTGGCTTTTCTTTGTGCAGGATTTTTGAGGGAGAAATGGGGTATGTGTCTGATTGTTAAGTGGGGCAACAACAAGCCGCTATTATAACCTTTTTAATCCTAAACTAAGATTAAACACCCGCCCTCATATTGGCTCCTCATTTTGCGGTAGCGTTAAACATTACAGGATTTAGTAAGGCTAAGTTCACACCTGCATATAAAATCTTTTGTCATGGCCTTCCATTATTTTTAGAAACAAAAGCACAACAGCCCGTGTATTTTTGATCTACTATGAAGATACTCCATACTGAAGAGTATAACGGAAACACCCAATGCAGGTGTAAACTGCGCCTAAATAAGACATGTCAGAAGAGGATACAGATTTAATTACCAAAAAAAACTATAACTTTGAGTTTTAGACTACTATACAGGTCTATGTGTAGTTACAGACTACAGTTGTACAAGGCAAAGGTAGAGTAACACATTGGGGCTCATTTACTAAAGGTCCTAACGCCGCACTTTCGTCTGGTTTCCCGAATATTTCCGTTTTGTGCCGAATTGCCCCCGGATTTTGGTGCATCGGCGCAGTCTTGCACGCGACAGAAATCGGGGAGCAGGCTGTCGGACACCTGACGGATTGGGACAAACCGCGGAATTTAAAAATCAAATTGTGTTGCAAGATCAGCACTTACAGGCACCGGGAAGAAGCAGGTGAACTCGGGCGGACCTCGGCACAGCAGCAACACATGCAGGAACTCGGACACACGATGTTAGTGAATCACGCCGGACCCGAATCCTCGTCGGACAACGCACCGTGGGATGGCAACGGGACCGGGTAAGTAAATGTGCCCCATTGTCACTTACTACTGAATTTTCTCATTGCTCCAATACATTCCAGTCCCTGTTGAAGTCTCTTCCTGGGTGTCTCCCGTTATCACATAAAACAAAAGCATAGGGTTGGTACGTTGACTCGCCTCTGCTAGTGCCACCCAGGAAGTTCAGTGCATCAGGGACTATGATTGTAAGAGAGCAGCAGGGGAGCAGAGATGATTCATTACTTAAAGAGAACTTGTCACCCCTAAAGTCATGTATTCTCATGGTTCTCACCTTATTTTCATATTAGTATCAAATTTAGTGGAGGCAGGAGCAGTGTCACTTCAAAAGCCGCTATCTTATGTTCTATCGCACCTAAAAACATGCTGCTGGTGTCATATTAAACATCAGGCATCAGATACAGACAGCTAAAGACAAAGTTGGAGATACAAGCTGCAGATGAAGCTCCAGTTTTTGCCTATTTTAATTGCCTGTATGTCCAGTTCTGTAGCTCACAAAACCATAAGTTTGATGGGATCTGAAATATGAGATTTTTATCTTTAAAGGAAATCAACCAGTTATAAAACAAAAAAACCTACAAATACTCAGCCTGTTCATCCCAACGCTGTCCGGCACTAGTCTTGACATGCTGGGAAAAAAAACCTCATAATAAGAAGCACGAAGCAAGTGCATTAACATGATGTCTGGCGCTTTGGGTTGCACATCCTCACCACATCCCTATCCCATGCTGGGAGAGGGAGGTGGCATCACACGAGAGGCGTCACCTCGCTCTTCCATCTCCAGGCTCCGTGCTGCTAAAGTAAGTTTCTTTTCTAGGTGATCGCAGTGTGTCAAGACTAACGACGGAGGTGAGTATTTGTAAGGTTTTTTTGTTTTAAGTGGTTGATTCCCTTTAATATGATGACACCAGCATCATGTTTATAGGTGCTACAGAAGCAAGGATAGGGGTGTCTGATTTGACACTCCCCCTGCAACCACTAAACTTGACTCATCTCATGTTAAAATAGGATGAGAAGAGTCATATTTGTCTCATTTAGGGGGACATTATTTATAGGTAAGCATATGAAGTTTCAAAGAAAAGACGGGATCATAGAGAGGACATTCTAACCCCTACCTGTGGGGGCTAGTAGTTTGGTGGGGTAAAACCCGGTGACAGGGAAAAATTCTTGCAGTTCTTGAACAAATAATAACTTATATTAAAGTTTATCTAGCAAGTGCAAGATTTGCTTGCTGCGGTCAGTGAGAAGAGAAAGGAAATTAAAAACTTCGGATGACAAGTGATAATGGATGAGATGGGGGGCTCTGCTCCTTGCTGAACACATCCTGGGGACTCAGGACACAAGCCATCAGGAAGCCAGGTAAAACTTTAAAATAAGTTATTGTTAGATCTAAATCGCCAGCATTTTTATAGAAACTGTTTAGGAATATGCTGTTTATTGTCGGTTAGGACTCTAAAAATTGGTTCCCTTTAATGGCCTCTTCTAGATAGTTTTTACATGGATAGTTTTTTATGGATAAAATTATTTACACCAGTAATGCAGTGTGAACACAGCCTTACATTGCCATACTATAGGAAAATTACCATTTTCTACATAGAATGACATAGTATAGCATGGCAAAATGACAAAACTCTAAAAAGATTTCCTTTCACGTGCTTCTCAGTCTTCTGTCATGTCTACAAACTATTGAAAAATATGAAAAGTTTTCCAGGAGTAAAACCACACCTCTTTAAGCTACCTTGTAAGGCAGCTCCCTTAACATCAAGCCTGACCTAGATGAGACCTTATGACATGATGCGGTATTACAACCAAAGCAGTATATCTATTCCAGAAGGTACAAGGTAGCTATAAGAGGCGTGTTTTTACTTATCCCATGCTGAAAAACTTTGCATATTTTCCCAGAATCCCTCTAGTGGAGCATTCATGGCTATAAGACCACGCGCCTACATGGTGGCCTTAATTGCCACTCTTCATAAGGAAAACTCTTACTTCCCGACCCTAGAAACTATTGAAACAGCCCTGCTCCGGCAATACAGTCCTATTCACCAAATGGTATTATCATTACTGTGAACATATCTCTCTAGTTCAATATTGTTATTCTCTATTGTTAGTCAGGGAATATTATCCATGCAAATATAACCATTTTCATACCATGTTGTGGCTCTCGACATCTCTCCAGGGTGTTCAGTAAAACTCTTCCCAATTCCTGATGCGGTATTTCCTAAGATAAAACATCAAAGTGAAATGAATGACCTGTGACAATCAATCACCAAGAAGCAAAAAATGCAAAGCAGCACACAGAAGGCAAATAACAAGGTATGATTTATGGGCGAATTACACAATGGCATATGCACCATACAATGAACGCTGCATACATTACACTATACTGTCGCTGCAAGTTGGATGTGAGAAGACACTTTATCTGGAGCTAAATGAACGGCTGCTACTTCATGTTTTCATAACTGTTTGACACTTACAATTGCACTCCAGACAATGGGGGGAATCTATCAAGGCTGTAGCAGTCATAAAATTGCCCGGCACTGTCCTCTTAATAGATCTGGATGTAAGCTCTGCAAGGTCGGACCTGTTTAGACTAGGTCTGATCTGGTGGAGATTTTAGCTATAGTCTACACCAGTTTCCCGCCAGAGACCTTGGTTTCCACGTTTAGTGTACGTCCCATTTTTTGGACCACTTCTCACTGCTAGGCTACTAATATGAGAAAAACAACCCATTAACCCAAGCATGTGACAAATATACCTGTGGGTGCGGAAAGTATTCAGAGCCCTTTAAATTTTTCACCCTTTGCTTCATTGCAGCCAATAGGTAAGATAGAAAAAAAAAATATTTTGCTCATTAATATAAACTCTGCACCCCATCAAAAAAACTGTAAAAAAAGAAAAACTGAAGTATTGAGACCCTTTGTTGTGACACTCATATTTAACTGAAATGCTGTCTATTTCCTTCTGATCCTCTTTGAGATGGTTCAACTCCTTTACTTGCTGTGTTTAATTAAACTGCTTGGACTTGATTCGGAAAGGCATACACCTATATTAGACCTTACAGCTTACAGTGCATGTCAGAGCACATGAGAATCACAAGGTCTAAGGAACTGCCCAAGGAGCCAAGACACAGAATTGTGGAGAGGCACAGATCTAACCAAGGTTACAAAAGAATGTATGCATCCCTTAAGATTCTTAAGAGCACAGTGGCCTCCATAATCCTTAAATGGAAGAATTAGGATGACTACAACTCTTCCTCAACCTAGCTGTCCAGCCATACTAAGCAATAATGACAGAAGAGCCTTGGTGAGAGAGGTAAAAAGAACCCCACAATCACTGTGACTGAGCTCCAGAGATGTAGTTGGGAGATGGGAGAAAGTTCCACAAAGTAAACTAACACTGCAGCCTTCAGCAGTTGGGGCTTTATGGCAGAGTGTCCGACGGAAGCCTCTCCTCAGTGCAAAACATATTAAAGCGGCATACAATGTGCAAAAAACCACATGAAGAACCACATGAACCAGACTATGAGAAATAAGATTCACTGGTCTGATGAGATGAAGATTGAACTTTTTGGAGGTAATTCTAAGTAGTATGTAGGGAGAAAACCAGGCACTGCTCATCACCTGCCAAAAACAATCTCAACAGTGACACATGGTGGTGGCAGCATCAGGCTATGAGAGTTTTTTCGGCTGCAGGGGCATAATTACTAGTTACAATTGAAGGAAAGATGAATGCGGCCAAGTACAGAGATATCCTGGATGAAAACCTTTTCCAGAGTGTTCTGGACCTCAGACTGGGCTGAAGGTTCACCTTCCAACAATACAATGACCCCAAGCACACAGCCAAAATAACAAAGCAGTGGCTTCAGAACAAATCTGTGACCATCCCTGACTGGCACAGCCAGTTTCCACCAATGTCCACCATCCAACCTGAGGGAACTGGAGAGGATCTGCAAGAAAGAGGCATAGGATCCCCAAACCCAGGTGTAGAAAACTTGTAGCATCTTCCCAAGAAGCCTCCTGGCTGCACCAGCTCCAAAGCTGCTTCTACTCAATACTGAGCAATGGGGTTGAACACTTACGACCATGTGATATTTCAGTTTTTCTTGTTTAATAAATTAGCAAAAATATCTACATTTCTGTTTTTTTGTCTGTGAAGATGAGGTGCAGTGTGTAAAATGTTTTTTAATCTTACCAATTGGCTCCAAAGAAACAGAGAGTGAAAATTTTAAAGTGAACTGATTACTTTCCGTACCCACTGTATCTGACTTTATGCGGTTACCCTGGACTTTGTTGCAGGAAACCAACAGGTCGCTACCCCAGATGTAGTCCAAAATTAATTGAGATATACCAAAGGAACAGGTGAAGCTGTAGTCACAGGACAAGCCGAGGTGAGTACAGGTGGACATCAGGGCAGTGGAAAGAGATGTGTATATGGGCAGGTATGCACACTTTGTTAACACTAATTACAATAGTAGCTAGTCTTATAGGAATGGAGCTGGCAGCCAACGGGAAAAGGAAACTGGTGCCTGAAAGCCTCCAGGACTACATTTGTTTTCTCCTACTAAGGAAAAACAACTATCTAGACTGAATTGTACTGGTTCTTGAGCTAAAGAATATATGACACCAATGTGGAAATACTTTGTTCTAAATATCCAGGGACACTTTATTGTGTTGGAACGTCCTTGTTATTCCAAGGTTACAACTAGGAACATTTGGATTTCCTAGACCAGTGGTGGCGAACCCATGGCACTGGTGCCAGAGGCGGCACTCGGAGCCCTCTCTGTGGGCACCCAGGCCATCACTCCATCATGAAGTTCACCAGACAGGACACAAAGAATCTTCCTACAGAATCTTCCTACAATGATTAGCAAATTTGCCCTCCTCCTTTCAGCTGCCTTGGTGTCTTTAGGAGGCTGAACAATTTAAAGTTGTCAAAGAACAAGGAAAAATAAATTACTGCTTAAATTGCTGCGCTGGCACTGTGCAATAAATAAGCGGCTTTTGGTTGAAGTTTGGGCACTCAGGCTCTAAAAGGTTTGCCATCACTGTCCTAGACCTTCTACAACTCCATGAGTTTGACAGAGAGTGGGCTCCCTCCAGGCCGCTAAGGGTGCATCTGCTGAACTTGGTATTTATAGCAATGTGCTATAATCATTTAAATTCAATTTATTGTAATCATATAAACTCTCAGGAGTTATGGAGCAATAAAAAACCTTCTTGGTATTATCTAATGCTAGTTATAACTACGATATGTGAAATATTTCTTACATCTGAAGAGTAGACAGCGTCTATTTGTCAAAAACAACCACAAGATTTGTAATAAACTTGTTCTCTGGCTTTATGAATACAGCTCCTTTATTAAAATGCTCTGCATATATTATCCAAATGTGTTTTCCAGTGAAGGGAATGGATTACTGAATGCTTGTAAATGTTAACAAGTCTGCATATAAAGAGAGGTATTAGGATAGTGTCATTTGTGCTGCCCATTAAGTAAAGTCTCATTTCCATGAAACGTCCTGAAGAAAGGATATGACTGAGATAACACTGTATTTACAGCGTGTCCCAGCAGTAAATGGTCTATCATTGTCTGAGGCTCCACCAGCTTCTCTCCATGTCATTACTAATATTTAAAAGAAAAATATTTATTTTCGACTCTGCGCTTCCAGAGAATCACACCCATACATATTCATAAAGAATGGCTGAGAAAGTCACGGCGGAGGAATGGCGGGGCTCGCTAGAATAACTGAATTATTCCTGATGAGAGAATATGAAAATCTATAAAATGCTAATGAATGACTGGGGTCAAAAAAGCCAGGGAGCTTAAAATGGAAGGAGCGCATATCCTAATAGAGAAGATTTTCCTATCTTGATATTACTTGTTATTTAGTATTACAAGGGCATTCATTATTCAATCTGTGTATATATACTAAATCTATAAGACTGAGAAAGCTTCGGACTGTCTTGGAGATCTGCAGTTCTTTGTTGACTGCTGCTTTAAATGTCAACTTGGAAATTGGATATAGGAAAGGGTTTCAGAATGGGACCTTTAAAGGATCGCCATGCACCAGAATCGATGTACAATGAGGTATGTCTGGTGAACAAATCTTCTGACAATATAACATTTTTAGTGCCTATTGTTGATTCAAACACTATAAAGATTAGGGACTAATTCACACCAAACTATGGGGGATGTATATACGGCTGCAAGCGTGTGGCCCTACAAACGTCCCCATAGACAGCACTAGGGGCACAGAGCAATACAGTGCCTCAGACGTGTGGCACCGTACCACTCTGTACATGTCCTATCCTTCCCTGTGTGCACGGCCGTGTGCCATGCATCTCTATGGAGAGGGGAGGGGTCGTCCCTCCAACTCTCCAGCGCTCCGGACATATGCCTGTCCGGCTATGGTCAGACGGGCATATGTTCGTGTGAATTTGCCCCATGAGACAGCAGACAGAAGAAGAATGATCTTTCTGAGAACAATCAAGAACATTATTTTACTTAAACATGACAGAACTTTCTAAAAAAAACTACTGACAAAATCTTTTGAGATACTTTGCCACAAGCTTTTGAAACACTATTGTTGTGGACTACTATGAAAACTACACCAAAGTTTTTAAAGAGTGGTTCTGAGAATAGTGTAGGCTTCAACTACACATTCAACCCCATTAAAGGAAACCTACCATGAGGAATCAACAGGAGTAGATCTGATGGTATTTTCCTCCAGCCTGCCTCTGCCCTAATCTGTAATGTAATAATCTTGGAACCTAACTTGTTAAAAACTTTATTTTAGTAATATGTAAATTAACTGCAGAGAGCCAGTGGTTGTGATGGGACCGAATTTTACCATTGATTTAAACGACCGTTATCTTACCATATCCCGCAGCTGCTGAAGGAGTTGTAACACATCAAGAAGTTTTTCCTCAACTAGAGACAGGCGGACCCTCTCTGTCTCCAGCATCTGAAGGTCTATCCTAAGTAGCTCAATATCCTCAACTTTCCTTTCCAGTTCCTCGATAAATGGCTCTTTGATCTAGAAAAATGTAAATAATATCAATACTGCATCTTAAAATATATAATAGCAAACAATAGAATCTTAATGTAAACATTTTTATAAACATGAAAACACACATTGGGGCACATTTACTAAGGGCTTTGCGCCAGTTTTCTGTCAGACTTTGCATTTTTCTTTTAGGTGTAAACTGCTTGCACAGGTATTTAAAGGAAACCTATAGAGATGAGCGAACACTAAAATGCTCGGGTACTCGTTATTCGAGACGAACTTTTCCCGATGCTCGAGTGCTCGTCTCGAATAACGAACCCCATTGAAGTCAATGGGAGACTCGAGCATTTTTCAAGGGGACCAAGGCTCTGCACAGGGAAGCTTGGCCAAACACCTGGGAACCTCAGAAAAGGATGGAAACACCACGGAAATGGACAGGAAACAGCAGGGGCAGCATGCATGGATGCCTCTGAGGCTGCTTAAACGCACCATTATGCCAAAATTATGGGCAACAGCATGGCCATGACAGAGTGACAGAATGAAGCTAGATAGCATCTAAAACATGCAATAATTGACCCTGACACTATAGGGGACGGCATGCAGAGGCAGCGGCAGCAGGCTAGAGAGTGTCATGGCGACATACCCTAAATGGACTCAGGCTTCAAACCAATGGGTGGCAGAGAGGAACCAAAGGAGGTGAGCAAGAAGTGCTCAAATAATATCGGTACATGATAAAAGTTTGCCAGTATATTTTGTGGATTACACAGCAGGGTGGCGACAAAGTTAACATGGAAGCCATGAAAACAACCCAAAATTCTGCCTGACACAGCTCGTTTGATAAGGGGACCATGTATGGAGGCAGTGAACTAGTAGTAGATTAAAGGTGCTGCAGTTAAAACTATGTTAGTTGGATCTTGGCATGGAGCTGGCGCTCCGCTGCCAGGCGAGCTTTCGCCAATCCAAGCCCCTGTCTCTAGGCTACTCCCCAAACAGCACTTCTAAGAACCTTTTGTATAAGATCAAGTGTAGTAGCGTTCTTATAAGTTTAGGATATGCCGGGTGAGGGGAATGTAAACAGATGCGCAAGAAGCGCATGATGCGCATGGAGCTGGCGCTCCGCTGCCAGGCGAGCTTTCGCAAATCCAAGCCCCTGTCTCTAGGCTACTCCCCAAACAGCACTTTTGTATAAGATCAAGTGTAGTAGCGTTCTTATAAGTTTAGGATATGGCGGGTGAGGGGAATGTAAACAGATGCGCAAGAAGCGCTGAAATAATATCCCTAAATGGTAAAAGTTTGCAAGTATATTTTGTGGATTACACAGCAGGGTGGCGACAAAGTTAACAACTTTGATGTGGAATCCATGAAAACAACCCAAATTTCTGCCTGACACACCTCGTTTGATAAAGGGACGATGTATGGAGGCAGCTATATGGACGACTTTTGGAGGTAGGAATGGAGACAACGTGTGGAGGCTGCTATGGAGACAATTTAATTTGGATAGTGCCTGTATGTGGCAGTCCCAAACATTTTTCAAACCAGAGGAGCAGGTAGGTGGCCCTCCAGTAAAATGGGATAGATTGAGTGCCTGTATGTGGCAGTCCCAAAAATTGTTCAAACCAGAGGAGCAGGTAGGTGGCCCTCCAGTAAAATGGAATAGATTGAGTGCCTGTATGTGGCAGTCCCAAAAATTGTTCAAACCAGAGGAGCAGGTAGGTGGCCCTGCAGTAAAATGGAATAGATTGAGTGCCTGTATGTGGCAGTCCCAAAAATGTTTCAAACCAGAGGAGCAGGTAGGTGGCCCTCCAGTAAAATGGGATAGATTGAGTGCCTGTATGTGGCAGTCCCAAAAATGTTTCAAACCAGAGGAGCAGGTAGGTGGCCCTCCAGTAAAATGGGATAGATTGAGTGCCTGTATGTGGCAGTCCCAAAAATGTTTCAAACCAGAGGAGCAGGTAGGTGGCCCTCCAGTAAAATGGAATAGATTGAGTGCCTGTATGTGGCAGTCCCAAAAATTGTTCAAACCAGAGGAGCAGGTAGGTGGCCCTCCAGTAAAATGGGATAGATTGAGTGCCTGTATGTGGCAGTCCCAAAAATGTTTCAAACCAGAGGAGCAGGTAGGTGGCCCTCCAGTAAAATGGAATAGATTGAGTGCCTGTATGTGGCAGTCCCAAAAATTGTTCAAACCAGAGGAGCAGGTAGGTGGCCCTCCAGTAAAATGGAATAGATTGAGTGCCTGTATGTGGCAGTCCCAAAAATGTTTCAAACCAGAGGAGCAGGTAGGTGGCCCTCCAGTAAAATGGGATAGATTGAGTGCCTGTATGTGGCAGTCCCAAAAATGTTTCAAACCAGAGGAGCAGGTAGGTGGCCCTCCAGTAAAATGGAATAGATTGAGTGCCTGTATGTGGCAGTCCCAAAAATTGTTCAAACCAGAGGAGCAGGTAGGTGGCCCTCCAGTAAAATGGGATAGATTGAGTGCCTGTATGTGGCAGTCCCAAAAATGTTTCAAACCAGAGGAGCAGGTAGGTGGCCCTCCAGTAAAATGGAATAGATTGAGTGCCTGTATGTGGCAGTCCCAAAAATTCTTCAAACCAGAGGAGCAGGTAGGTGGCCCTCCAGTAAAATGGAATAGATTGAGTGCCTGTATGTGGCAGTCCCAAAAATTGTTCAAACCAGAGGACCGGGTAGGTGGCCCTCCAGAAAAATGGAATAGATTGAGTGCCTGTATGTGGCACTCACAAAAATTGTTTCAAACAGAGGACCGGGTAGGTGGCCCTCCAGAAAAATTAAATGCATGAAGTATAGCAAGAGCCAGTGGGCCCTGTCAAAAAATAGCCATTTTCCTCTGCTTTACTGTACAAAGAGGAGGAGAAGGAGGAAAATGAGGAGGAGGAGGAGGAGTGGATCAATTATTCAGGTTGAGCTTCCTTCACCTGGTGGAGATTGGAAATTCTGAGAAATCCAGCCTTTATTCATTTTAATAAGCGTCAGCCTGTCAGCGCTGTCAGTCGACAGGCGTGTACGCTTATCGGTGATGATGCCACCAGCTGCACTGAAAACCCGCTCGGACAAGACGCTAGCGGCAGGGCAGGCAAGAACCTCCAAGGCGTACAGCGCCAGTTCGTGCCACATGTCCAGCTTTGAAACCCAGTAGTTGTAGGGAGCTGTGTGATCATTTAGGACGATGGTATGGTCAGCTACGTACTCCCTCACCATCTTTCTGTAAAGATCAGCCCTACTCTGCCGAGACTGGGGACAGGTGACAGTGTCTTGCTGGGGTGACATAAAGCTGGCAAAAGCCTTGTAAAGCGTACCCTTGCCAGTGCTGGACAAGCTGCCTGCTCGCCTACTCTCCCTCGCTACTTGTCCCGCAGAACTACGCACTCTGCCGCTAGCGCTGTCAGAAGGGAAATACTGTTTCAGCTTGTGCACCAGGGCCTGCTGGTATTCATGCATTCTCACACTCCTTTCCTCTGCAGGGATGAGAGTGGCAAGATTTTGCTTGTACCGTGGGTCCAGGAGAGTGAACACCCAGTAATCGGTGCTGGAATAAATTCTTTGAACGCGAGGGTCACGGGATAGGCAGCCTAGCATGAAATCTGCCATATGCGCCAGAGTACCAACGCGTAAGAATTCACTCCCCTCACTGGCCTGACTGTCCATTTCCTCCTCCTCCAACTCCTCCAACTCCTCTTCTTCTGCCCATACACGCTGAACAGTGAAGGACTCAACAATGGTCCCCTCTTGTGTCTCGCCAACATTCTCCTCCTCTTCCTCCTCATCCTCCTCCACCTCCACCTCCTCCGATATGCGCTGAGAAACAGACCTCAGGGTGCTTTGGCTATCAACAAGGGAATATTCTTCCCCCGTCTCTTGTGACGAGCGCAAAGCTTCCGACTTCATGCTGACCAGAGAGTTTTTCAACAGGCCAAGCAGCGGGATGGTGAGGCTGATGATGGCGGCATCGCCACTGACCATCTGTGTTGACTCCTCAAAGTTACTCAGCACCTGACAGATATCAGACATCCACGTCCACTCCTCATTGTAGACTTGAGGAAGCTGACTGACCTGACTACCAGTTCTGGTGGAAGTTGACATCTGGCAGTCTACAATCGCTCTGCGCTGCTGGTAAACTCTGGATAACATGGTCAGTGTTGAATTCCACCTCGTGGGCACGTCGCACAACAGTCGGTGAGCGGGCAGTTGGAGGCGGCGCTGCGCTGCCCTGAGAGTGGCAGCATCTGGGCTGGACTTCCTGAAATGCGCACAGATGCGGCGCACCTTCGTGAGCAAATCAGACAGATTGGGGTATGTCTTGAGGAAACGCTGCACTATCAGATTTAACACATGGGCCAGGCATGGCACATGTGTCAGTCTGCCGAGTTGCAGAGCCGCCACCAGGTTACGGCCGTTGTCACACACAACCATTCCCGGCTTGAGGTTCAGCGGTGCCAGCCACAGATCAGTCTGCGCCGTGATGCCCTGTAATAGCTCTTGGGCGGTGTGCCTTTTGTCGCCTAGGCTCAGCAGTTTGAGCACCGCCTGCTGTCGCTTAGCGACGGCACTGCTGCTGTGCCTAGAGCTACCGACTGATGGCGCCGTGCCCACGGATGGTAGTTCGGAGGAGGAGGTGGAGGAGGGGTGGGAGGAGGAGGAGGCATAGTAGGCCTGAAACACCTGGACCGAGGTAGGCCCCGCAATCCTCGGCGTCGGCAGTATATGAGCAGCCCCAGGGTCAGTCTCGGTCCCAGCCTCCACCAAGTTAACCCAATGTGCCGTCAGCGATATATAGTGGCCCTGCCCGGCAGCACTCGTCCACGTGTCCGTGGTCAGGTGGACCTTGTCAGAAACGGCGTTGGTCAGGGCACGGATGATGTTGTCTGACACGTGCTGGTGCAGGGCTGGGACGGCACATCGGGAAAAGTAGTGGCGGCTGGGGACCGAATACCGAGGGGCGGCCGCCGCCATGAGGTTGCGAAAGGCCTCGGTCTCTACTAGCCTATAGGGCAGCATCTCCAGGCTAAGCAATCTGGAGATGTGCACATTAAGGGCTTGGGCGTGCGGGTGGGTTGCACTATATTTGCGTTTCCGCTCCAGCGTCTGGGGTATGGAGAGCTGAACGCTGGTGGATGCTGTGGAGGATCGTGGAGGCGACGATGGGGTTTTTGGGCCAGGGTCCTGGGCAGGGGGCTGACTAGCAGCTGACACAGGGGAAGGAGCAGTGGTGTGCACGGCCGGAGGTGAACGGGCTTGTTGCCACTGAGTGGGGTGCTTAGCATTCATATGCCTGCGCATACTGGTGGTAGTTAAGCTAGTAGTGGTGGAACCCCTGCTGAGCCTGGTTTGGCAAATGTTGCACACCACAGTCCGTCGGTCATCCGGTGTTTCCTTAAAGAACCTCCACACTTCTGAAGATCTAGCCCTCGCCGCAAGAGCCCTCACCACGGGAGCTTCACTAGTTGACAGTGGCGCTGATGCACCAGCTCTGGCCCTGCCTCTCCGTCTGGCCCCACCACTGCCTCTTCCAACCTGTTCAGGTCGAGGACTCTCCTCCGTCTCAGAAGCACTGTGTTCACCCGGCCTCTCAACCCAGCTTGGGTCTGTCACCTCATCATCCTCCGATCCCTCAGTCTGCTCCCCCCTCGGACTTCCTGCCCTGACAACAACTTCCCCACTGTCTGACAACCGTGTCTCCTCATCGTCGGACACCTCTTTACACACTTCCACTACGTCAAGAAGGTCATCATCACCCACAGACTGTGACTGGTGGAAAACCTGGGCATCGGAAAATTGCTCAGCAGCAACCGGACAAGTGGTTTGTGACTGTGGGAAGGGTCCAGAAAACAGTTCCTCAGAGTATGCCGGTTCAAATGCCAAATTTTCCTGGGAGGGGGCAGACTGGGGGGGAGGAGGCTGAGGTGCAGGAGCTGGAGGAGTGGGGATTTCGGTGACATGGGTGGACTGCGTGGAAGACTGACTGGTGGTGGACAAATTGCTCGAAGCATTGTCAGCAATCCACGACATCACCTGTTCGCACTGTTCTGGCCTCAACAGTGCTCTACCACGAGTCCCAGTAACTTCAGACATGAACCTAGGGAGTGTAGCTCTGCGGCGTTCCCCTGCTCCCTCATCAGCAGGTGGTGTCTCACCCCGCCCAGGACCACGGCCTCTGACCCCTGCAGTAGTTGGACGCCCACGTCCCCGCCCTCGTCCTCTACCCCTAGCCCTGGGGTTAAACATTTTTAAAATGAGAGTTATAACTTTTTTTTTTTTTTACTTTTTTTTTTTTTTTTGTGTGTTTTTTTTGTGTTTTTTGTTTTTTTTTGTGTTTTTTGTTTTTTTTTGAGTTTTTAGAACCAAACAATCCTATCCTATTGCTATGGCTATTTTCTAGCCAAGTATCAAAGGAAGCACACTACTATGCCAGATGAGATGACACTGAGTTATTGCCTAATAGAAATCCAACCCCTACTGAATTTTGCCACTTCAGCCTTTGCTATGGATATGTGCGCCACTAAGCGCAGAACACAGCGGTCGCAAGTCTCACTACAAATTGCTCAGAATTGGCAAGTACATGCACTGCAGAAACTACAGCCACCAGCAGATCAACCAGAAATCAAATATATAGAATGCTACTGTAGGCTTCAAGAAGCTATTTGTATTCTCCTATGGCTATTTTCTAGCCAAGTATCAAAGGAAGCACACTACTATGCCAGATGAGATGACACTGAGTTATTGCCTAATAGAAATCCAACCCCTACTGAATTTTGCCACTTCAGCCTTTGCTATGGATATGTGCGCCACTAAGCGCAGAACACAGCGGTCGCAAGTCTCACTACAAATTGCTCAGAATTGGCAAGTACATGCACTGCAGAAACTACAGCCACCAGCAGATCAACCAGAAATCAAATATATAGAACGCTACTGTAGGCTTCAAGAAGCTATTTGTATTCTCCTATGGCTATTTTCTAGCCAAGTATCAAAGGAAGCACACTACTATGCCAGATGAGATGACACTGAGTTATTGCCTAATAGAAATCCAACCCCTACTGAATTTTCCCACTTCAGCCTTTGCTATGGATATGTGCGCCACTAAGCGCAGAACACAGCGGTCGCAAGTCTCACTACAAATTGCTCAGAATTGGCAAGTACATGCACTGCAGAAACTACAGCCACCAGCAGATCAACCAGAAATCAAATATATAGAATGCTACTGTAGGCTTCAAGAAGCTATTTGTATTCTCCTATGGCTATTTTCTAGCCAAGTATCAAAGGAAGCACACTACTATGCCAGATGAGATGACACTGAGTTATTGCCTAATAGAAATCCAACCCCTACTGAATTTTGCCACTTCAGCCTTTGCTATGGATATGTGCGCCACTAAGCGCAGAACACAGCGGTCGCAAGTCTCACTACAAATTGCTCAGAATTGGCAAGTACATGCACTGCAGAAACTACAGCCACCAGCAGATCAACCAGAAATCAAATATATAGAACGCTACTGTAGGCTTCAAGAAGCTATTTGTATTCTCCTATGGCTATTTTCTAGCCAAGTATCAAAGGAAGCACACTACTATGCCAGATGAGATGACACTGAGTTATTGCCTAATAGAAATCCAACCCCTACTGAATTTTCCCACTTCAGCCTTTGCTATGGATATGTGCGCCACTAAGCGCAGAACACAGCGGTCGCAAGTCTCACTACAAATTGCTCAGAATTGGCAAGTACATGCACTGCAGAAACTACAGCCACCAGCAGATCAACCAGAAATCAAATATATAGAACGCTACTGTAGGCTTCAAGAAGCTATTTGTATTCTCCTATGGCTATTTTCTAGCCAAGTATCAAAGGAAGCACACTACTATGCCAGATGAGATGACACTGAGTTATTGCCTAATAGAAATCCAACCCCTACTGAATTTTCCCACTTCAGCCTTTGCTATGGATATGTGCGCCACTAAGCGCAGAACACAGCGGTCGCAAGTCTCACTACAAATTGCTCAGAATTGGCAAGTACATGCACTGCAGAAACTACAGCCACCAGCAGATCAACCAGAAATCAAATATATAGAACGCTACTGTAGGCTTCAAGAAGCTATTTGTATTCTCCTATGGCTATTTTCTAGCCAAGTATCAAAGGAAGCACACTACTATGCCAGATGAGATGACACTGAGTTATTGCCTAATAGAAATCCAACCCCTACTGAATTTTCCCACTTCAGCCTTTGCTATGGATATGTGCGCCACTAAGCGCAGAACACAGCGGTCGCAAGTCTCACTACAAATTGCTCAGAATTGGCAAGTACATGCACTGCAGAAACTACAGCCACCAGCAGATCAACCAGAAATCAAATATATAGAACGCTACTGTAGGCTTCAAGAAGCTATTTGTATTCTCCTATGGCTATTTTCTAGCCAAGTATCAAAGGAAGCACACTACTATGCCAGATGAGATGACACTGAGTTATTGCCTAATAGAAATCCAACCCCTACTGAATTTTCCCACTTCAGCCTTTGCTATGGATATGTGCGCCACTAAGCGCAGAACACAGCGGTCGCAAGTCTCACTACAAATTGCTCAGAATTGGCAAGTACATGCACTGCAGAAACTACAGCCACCAGCAGATCAACCAGAAATCAAATATATAGAACGCTACTGTAGGCTTCAAGAAGCTATTTGTATTCTCCTATGGCTATTTTCTAGCCAAGTATCAAAGGAAGCACACTACTATGCCAGATGAGATGACACTGAGTTATTGCCTAATAGAAATCCAACCCCTACTGAATTTTCCCACTTCGGTCTTTGCTATGGATATGTGTGCCACTAAGAGCTAAACACAACGGTAGCAAGTCCCCCTGCTAATTCCTCACAAAATGGTAAAAGATGCAAATTAAAATAAAAAAAGTAGAACGTTATTGTAGCCCTAAGAAGGGCTGTTGGGTTCTTTGAGAATCACTCCTGCCTAACAGTAAGCTAATAGAACACCCTAACGCTTTCCCTGACCAGCAGCAGCTCTCTCCCTAGCGGCATCCAGAGACAGAATGATCCGAGCAGCGCGGCCAGCGGCTAGTCTATCCCAGGGTCACCTGATCTGGCCAGCCAACCACTGCTATCGACGTGTAAGGGTACCACGTCATGCTGGGTGGAGTGCAGAGTCTCCTGGCTTGTGATTGGCTCTGTTTCTGGCCGCCAAAAAGCAAAACGGCGGGAGCTGCCATTTTCTCGAGCGGGCAAAGTATTCGTCCGAGCAACGAGCAGTTTCGAGTACCCTAATGCTCGACCGAGCATCAAGCTCGGACGAGCATGTTCGCTCATCTCTAGAAACCTACCATCTCGGATCTACCTATTAATGTAGATCCGGTGGCAGGTTCAACTAATGAATGACATTATTTAGTTAGATAGTCTATGCAGAGTGCGGACAAGTGTGCACAGCTACCAGGGCGTGTAGCTTCAGCTCCGGTTACTCCATGCCCCAGTAGCCTCTTTCAGATGTTTGCATATTAGGGCAATAAAAGATTTATAAAGTAAGAGGACACTCAAGGATTAGCCCTAAAAAGGGCTAACATGTCATCAATTAGTTGAACCTGCCACTGGTAAGTTTCATTTAAATACCTGTGCAAGTAGTTTACACCTAAAAAAGTGTCCGTGCCAGATACCGTATATGTCGCAAGCCACCCTTTTGTGTCTGCACTTATCTTCATGGGACAGAAATTTCTGAACTGAAGGGGATGTTCTTGTGTCCGACAGAATTGTGTTGCACCCTCTATGATAAAAGTGCACCAAAAAAAAATGGTGCACTCTTTCGGAGCTGTGTGTAGGGCACCAGATTCATGAAGAACGTGGGCCAGAAATTCTTAATTTCGTGCCCTCTTTAACTTTAGTACTTTAGAAACCATTACACTAAAACATGAAAACTGAGACATGGCCCTTGGTAAATGTGGCCCAATATTTCAAAACTGCTGTGAATTTCTGGTTGATAATGCAATATTGGGAGGAAAATGTGTCAAGCCCAGGATGCCAAAATTTTGCTTTGAACACTAGAAAAATACTGTATACTCGTGTATAAGCCGAGTTTTTCAGCACAAAAAATGTGCTGAAAAACGTCCCCTCGGCTTATACACGAGTCGATACACACACATTATATATATATATATATAGAAATATTTAAAAAATAATAAACTTATATACTCACCCTCCGGTGGTCCCGACGTGCAGCGCTGCTCCCCCGATGTCCGCACGGGTCCTCTTCTGGCTTCCGCGCCCGTGCTCGTCTTCTTTCTTTTCTAACTTCGTGCTGGGCGCTGCCATGTTTTTCTACCAGGCCGCGGAAGCCAGAAGAGAACCCGCACGGACATCGGGGGAGCAGCGCTGCACGTCAGGGCCACCGGAGGGTGAGTATATAAGTTTATTATTTTTTTTTTAATGCTGGGCTGGGCTATATACTACTGGGGGCAGTGCTGTATACTACTGGGGGCAGGCTGTATATTACTGGGGGCAGGCTGTAAACTACTGGGGGCAGGCTGTATACTACTGGGGGCAGGCTGTATACTACTGGGGACTAGCTGTATACTACTGGGGTCTGGCTGTATACTACTGGGGACTGGCTGTATACTACTGGGGGCAAGCTGTATACTACTGGGGGCAGGCTGTATACTACTGGGGGCAAGCTGTATACTACTGGGGGCAAGCTGTATACTACTGGCGACTGGCTGTATACTACTGGGGACTGGCTGTATACTACTGGGGTGTCACGGGTGGTCCACATCGCGGGTCGCGGGCTCACCCGTGCTGCTCCGCATCTCACCCGTCCCGGCCGCTGGCTCGCTCCCCTCCGATGTGCGCACCTCCTCCAGATTTAAAGGGCCAGCGCGCCATAAATTGGCCAATTCTACATAAGCCTGCCTCTTCCTGCAAGCCTTTGTGCCTCATAGCCTAAGAGAAAGCTTCCAAGCGAGTATTCCTGCGTTCCTGTCTATTCCTGCGTTCCTGTATTCCTGTGTGTTCCTGCTCCTGAGTCCTGTGTTGCCGTGTTACCCGAGTTCCTCCGTGTTGCTGTGTTCCGTGTGCCTGTGTTCCTGTTCCCACCTGCCTGGACCTCACGTTGCTGACCCCGGACTTGGACCTGACGTTGCATCTCTGCCGCCTGCCCTGACCCCGTGCCTGGACCTGACTACGAGATTGTCATCCGCTAAGGTACCTCAACCTCGGCTGCCACCGCGGGTTAGTCGCACCTGTGGAACGACCTGGTGGTTTCCTGCCGCAGCAAGTCCAACCCGCTTTGCGGCAGGCTCTGGTGAAAACCAGGTGCCACTTGGACTCCACTTGGAGTTCCATCTCCCGCGGTGGTCCAGAGGATCCACTGATCCTGACATGGGGGCAGGCTGTATACTATAGGGGGCTGGCTAGCTACATACTGGTGGGGTCTGTGACCAATGCATTTCCCACCCTCGGGTCGGCTTATACTCGAGTATATACGGTAGGTTTGTTTTTTGTATTTTGTATATTTGGTCTTACTAGAAATAGAATGTAGCAACATTTTGCATCTTTACACCACTTACTCTGCTTTTTAAAAGTGAATGGGAAAGTGGGTCCGGTTGTAACATTCTGAAGGGATAAGCCCAAGAGTTTAACAAATGAAGCCTTTTTTTGCCAGTAAGTGGAAGTGGATGGTAAACGGAAGGTCATATATTACAGAACGTACACCACTAGCTGTAATATGAACTCAGCCTAACTCCAGTATGAATGTGGCATCGAAGTGAATCAGTTTAGAGGAATTACGGCCATTAGGTAATATTGTGTTTTACCCAAAATTACTGCTTTTTATATGACTCCTCCTATATAAATTGTAAACAGATATAATAAAATGCATGACATTATGAAGAGTCCAAAGTGAATAACTGGAAAAATATTTGTCTATGGAAAAGAATGATTTTCTACCTCCATAGAACTTAATTGCTTCTTGCTAATGACCATCCGTCTAGTAGTCCCAGCTATGCACACATTGTCCCAGCTGGTTGTAGTTAAACATAGATATTAGTGACACCTTCTGTCATTGCCTGTAGATGGATCACCTGTTACCTATGTATTAATTACCTCTTCCATCAGCACTTCCAGATCCCTCATTTCCTGCTCTTTAATTGTCAGCTCTTCAGTCAGATTGGAGATCCTTTCCACCAATAACCCAGGGACATCCCTGGGATCAATAACATCAGTTCCAATAATATCAGTCAGGAGCTTCCATATTCTCCTGTCCTCGCACCTATAAATAATAATTTTTTTTTACTTTTGCATAATATAATTGTTATAATAGAGGATTAAAGGAAATCTACCATCAAAATGAAGTATGATAAACCAGTGCACTTATCCAGGCACTGTGACTGCTTATATTTATTATCCATGGCCTCCTTCCTTCTAAAATCTAATTATGCTCCCTCAGCAACAGGGCGTAACTACAGTGGTAGCAGCCATAGCAGCCGCTATGCATCTCGTAGTCAGTGGCGTAACTACCGCCGTAGCAGCCGTAGCAGCTGCTACGGGGCCCTTGAGGTTCAGGGGCCCGGGGATGCACGGACCCTGTGTGCAGTGCTTTGCCAAGTGGTCCGTGAATACACTGCTGGGTGCCTGGCAGATGTGTCCCCGGGCCCCTCCTCTCGGTCCCGGCTTCCGCCCACCTGTCTCCTGGCCCACCCACCTCTCATGGATCACTGACCTGAAACTCCCATTTGCCACCTCCCTGACCCGCCCGCCTGCGTCCCACCAGCCGCCTCCCACCTCCCTTACCTGTCCGCCGGCACACGTGACCGCGGCCCGCCTACCCCCTGCATAGCGGCACAGCTGGCCGATTACACACGGCACAGTTGACAACCACCTGACCACGCCCCCCATCCTCCCGCCCGGTGAACAGCCCCTCTTCCCCTCCCGCCCGGGAAACGAACCCGCCGCACCCGCCCCCCCCTCCCCCGCCCCCCCCCGGCCCGAGCGCACCCACCGCTCCCGCCCCCCCCCCCCCGGCCCGAGCGCACCCCCCCCTCCTGCCCGAACACCCGCCCGCACAACCACCGGAACACCCACCTGAAGACACAGCCGGGTGATCACCCAAACATCCTAAAAGGTAAGTATACACTTATGTATTTATCTGTGTATATACTGTGTATATTGTGTATATATGTATATATTGTGTATATATGTATATACTGTGTATATTGTGTATATATGTATATACTGTGTATATTGTGTATATATGTATATACTGTGTATATTGTGTATATATGTATATACTGTGTATATATGTATATATGTATATACTGTGTATATATGTATATATGTATATACTGTGTATATTGTGTATATATGTGTATATTGTGTATATATGTGTATGTATGTGTATATATTGTGTATATTGTGTATATATGTATATATTGTGTATATATGTATATATGTGTATATTGTGTATATGTATATATGTGTATATTGTGTATATATGTGTATACTGTGTATATATGTATATACTGTGTATATTGTGTATATATGTATATACTGTGTATATATGTATTTACTGTGTATATTGTGTATATATGTATATACTGTGTATATATGTATATATGTATATACTGTGTATATTGTGTATATATGTATATTGTGTATACTGTGTATATACTGTGTATATTGTGTGTATATATGTGTATACTGTGTATATATGTATATACTGTGTTTTTGTATACACTGTGCTTATAGTATGTATGTATATGCTCTATATACTGAATATAGTATACGAGTGTAGAACTTTATGTGTATATAAGTATATTAAGGTGTGTATATATCAGTGTATAAATTTGTGTAATTGTATAAACATGTCTGTATAGGGGTACATTCACAAGAACATATGAGGGACGTATATCTGACTGCAAATTTGCTGCCGGATATACTTCCACCATAGGCTTCTATACGCCTGGGCTCGGTACAGTGAGCACAACGAGTACTCACTGTTTCGAGCTGTGGCCGCAACAGAGAGAGTGCGTGCTCTATCTATGGCCATAAGAACGACCATGTGGCTCTATTCTCTATGGAGAGGGGAGGGGTGAGCCGCTATCGCCTCTCCTCCTCTCCAGCGTGCCAGACTTGTGCCTGCCAGGCTATAGCCGGGCGGGCACACGTTTATGTGAATGCAGCCTACATATGTATATTTTTTTAAGGGGAAGGGGGGCCCCATGCAGAAATCTGCTATGGGGCCCAGCCTCTCCTAGTTACGCCACTGCTCGTAGTGTGAGGGATCTGGGGTATTGTGTGTGTGTATATAATGTATGTGTGTGTATACGATATGTCTGTATATGGTATATTATGTATGTCTGTATTTGCTGTATGTGTGTGACATGTGAGGCGTATATGCTGCATAGGTGTATATAGAACGGTATGTATGTGTGTATGTTCTGTATGTATGTATGTATATGTGGTGTGTGTATACTGTATATATGTTTATTCTTTATGTCTATATACTATATATATGTAAGTATATTAATATGTGTTTCTATGAGTTTATAATATGTATATTTTTTAAGAAGGAAGGGGGGGCCCAATTCAGAAAACTGCTATGGGGCCCAGCCACTCCAAAGTGCTGAGGGAACACGGAGGAGAGTGAATTACGGACAAAGACAGCCTGTGAAGCCAGATCATTGAGGGGCTAGAGTAGCCATTCAGTCTCTTAGCATCATTTTAAAAGATGATTTTAGAGGGAAGGAGGCAATGGATAACCAATATTACAAGTCACAGTCACATCTATGAGTAAATGTCCCTGGTTTATCATGATGGTAGATTTCCTTTGAGAGTATCTCAAGGGAGGATGTGATTTGGTATATTAGCATATTCTGGTAATGAACATAAATTGGCTTTTTTTTATAAATACAGATAAAAATCTTCTAAATAATATCGTATTGTTTTATGTATGTTTCTGTAAACAATAATGCCCTAGATAAATGAAGAAGAAATAAAATAGAGCATTTCTTTACCATGAATGCTGATGGTGAAACAGTTTGGACAAATCTATTACTTCCTGTTTTGTCAATATAAGTAATAACTGAAAAACTGTTTATTTTAAAAACAAGAAAACTACACAAAGTATCTTGTTCTCAAACAGATACCAAGGAAAATCTTTCAAATGTCACTTCTATTGGAATTTTCCGATTGTTTGGGAAAGTTCTGCGTGTATCTCTCATAAGGATGGCTAAAGTTTAAAGGATGCCATAGGATAAGTCCCATAGTATGCAAAATCAGATGAGTGTGGGTCTGACACATGCCACTCCCTCTAATCTACTGTTCTCAGACATCCCCGGCACCAGAGGTGATATACACTGCAGAGCTGGAAGAACAGCTCCTCTTTCATTGCTCTGTAGTGGCCAGTTTGGGTAACTGCAGCTGTAGTATGTTGAGTTTTATAGTTCCTTGAATGCTTTTATGCAACTTATTAAGAAACTGGTTCTTCCATTAATATAACTGGCAATGCTTCTCTGTGTAACATTTGACAGGTTGACATACCCATTGACACAACAAGAGAGGCTGGAAAAAATTCCTTGCAATGCATCTGCGGGGTCCCTTGCCCACTTGTCCTCCTCTTCATCAGATGCTGCTTGACCTTCCACAGAGCGAAATATCTGATCTTCTGCTATAATAACACACATTTAAATACATAGCTGAATACTAAGGGGATTGACATGTTTTCACTATATGATTAAGTGTACAAGTGTTTGAAATTGCCCTTATTACCACTTCAAATTTAAAAAATATCTGGTATTCATAACATTGATTTTTCGAGAATAGCAATAGGCTAGGTAATGGCAAGAATAAAATGGACTACATCTGGAACCATGTAGCCATCAAATGCGGCCAACACAGGCAATTACACCATTATGCACTAAGATAAGGCATTTTGATTGATTTGAGACTTTACTATTTTTCTGGAGTATTATTACACATTTTGTGCCTGGAGCAAAAAGTATACATGGGGCGGCTGGGGCAAATATTAACAAAAAAATAATATTCCCAGCATCATGCTCTGCTCAGTCCTTGCCATAGCCATAAAACATTGAATCAGTTTCAGCTAGAACATTCACAATGTATGTAAAATGTCACAATACACTACTAATGTATGTGCACTGAGCCTGGCACGGAGTCAGGTAATTTGAAATAAAGTTTTATAAAGTAATAGCAGTTTTCAGAATGGTGACAAAGGCATCAGTATAGCATAGGCTATTGGAACCTGTCACCAGCTAAAAATGACATTCCGGGTGACAGGTTACCTTGGAGCTCCTTTTTATTGAGATCATGTGATTAGGGGTAACAATAGACTGGGACCATTTGGAACTTCCATTATTCAGGCACCATCAGATTTAACATTTTTCAATTATTAAAGGGAACCTGTCAGAGGGATTTGGAACACTAAACCACCCACAGATTCTTATGAATCAGCGGATTAATGTCCTAAAATAGCCTTATTGTTTCTTTCTGTTCCTGCAATAACAACATATAATCCCTTATGCATACCTTAGTCCATAGCTCCCAGAGCCTGCACAGCCATTTAGTGAGACCGAGGTAGTATAGCCTTTCGTCTGTGCTATAGGTGCAGCAAAGGAGCAATGAAGCCATGATGTACTACGTCATCTTCATTGAGCCAAAGCACCAAAGTTGAGCCTTATGCACCTTTTTGGACTCATCTCTAGGTGAGTATAAACTTTTTTTAATAACAGCAAGTGACCATGTAATAGGGTGATTTGGGACACTAAACCACAGGTCCATGAGGATCTGGAGTTATCTTGGTGCCCCAAATTACAGGTTCCCTTTAAATGTATAGATAAATAATTCTGGTAGGAATACTGTCAGGTACTACATTTCTTATATAATCAATAGTAAGTATTAACCTACAAGTGAGGAAGGTGCCACATACCGTTATGGTCAGCATGTCTATCTTCCGTGGATGATCTCCGCTCTGTTTTGGCAAGTGAGTGATATGGTTTCAGGGTTGTGACCTTTTGTTCTGGTTTTGTCATGTTCATTATGGTTTCTCCTGACCTAGAATAAGATGAGCAATTACATATCATATAGTATTGTCATTGTTTCCTTACATCAAATATGAAAGGTCATAAATATACTTGTAGGTATGAAAGGTGGAAGGTTTGGGTATAAAAAAAAGCATTAGGCTCTAGTACAAGGGGTTATGATAGAGGTAGATAATGCCGGTGCTATAGGGCCCTAGGGGAAAGGGAGCCTAGACTTAGTTGTCACCACCGCTTTTGTAATAGCATGGATAGTGCACTAAGAGAAAGGGAGCCTAGACTTAGTTGTCACCACCGCTTTTGTAATAGCATGGATAGTGCACTAAGAGAAAGGGAGCCTAGACTTAGTTGTTACCACCGCTTTTGTAATGGATAGGTCCTTCTCTGCAAAGAAACTCCATTGTTAGTAAACAAAGGGTAAACGTCTTGCCCCAAAGGTCATGCAATACTTTCTAACCAAGAATGTCGGGGCCAAGTTTAATCTTATATACAAGGGGTCACTGGTTCAACCTTAGGGAATTCTATTCATTATAATGAGGCATGGCACTTTCCTTATTCTGTTGTCATGTCTCTTTAGTAATTCCTAAAAGACACAATGGTGTCACAATAAAAAAGGAATATAAATTTGAGGATTTGTTCACACACATGGCAAACATACAACAATGGTTTACTTTGGGGGTGTAAATATTACAGTACCAGGTGAAAACTAATGTCAATTTTTACTTTTCTTTTGTGGATTCATAGGATGAATTTTGCAGAAATCTGCAGCAAAACCTGCACATTGCTGCAGGATAATAACAGATTTCAATATGGCAAAATCCTAAGTGGAAAATAGTATAAGTAGACATAATATACTTCGATTTCTGAATTCAGCAACCTCCAAGATTCTAAAGGTTCACCACTTGGTCAATGATACAACAACACAATTCTAATTATTTAATGCACAAATAACCAGGGGAGGGGAAGGTCTTTGGGAGAATATAAGCCGCTGCCAGTTTGGAAAATATCAGCCAAAATCTGACATCCCTATAAATCCCTGCATCTGGAGAGGTCTCTGGGGACCAATGAGGGAAATTTATATTTGATTTTGGAGAGAGAAAATAAATTTATGCAAAAAAACTAATGATTTTCCTTATCACATTCATTAACTTGACACCTGTAACACTGTTTTAGGATCACCAGGTGTGACAACACAACACAATAAGCACTGGAAAAGGTCACAGAAACATCTGCAATTACTGGAGACCTATCAGCTGTACATGGTGGGGGCTGTCATGTACCCTAAAGCAAAATTTAAGGAGATTAAGGATCACAAGGATTGGAATTGACTGAGGGCAATTTTACAGGAAGGGGAAAAAATTGTAAATGCATATTTTGTTAATAAAAAAGAGGCAAAGATCATAGAAGACCATATAGGAACTGCCCAATAACCACAGACAATTCTGTCTGGTAGGAATGAAGGATTGTAGAATGAGGATGGGTTTCTATGGAGATCTTTGAACAGAACGTGTTCATCCCGCTTCCTTTGTTTTCAGGAAAATAGTGGTTGAATCTGTAGGAATCTTTAGTTGGAATCAATGGGCTGAATTTGTCAAAACTAGTGCAGTCTGTGGAGTGTGCAGAGGGTGCCAGATTCATGGCGCTCGGGAAGTGGGCACCATGTTTTTTTGGTGCACTTTGTTAATGCTGCAGAATTGTGGCGCACATCCGTAATAAATGTGGTGCACAGTCCGACTAAGCAGTAACACGCTCCTTTAGGTGCACTTTTTTTCTGTCTTGTCGGACACCGTGCAACCGAAACACAAAATTGGCGCAGACACATTATAAATACATCCACAAGCAGTTTGCACGTTTTTTCTAGTGCAAAGTCAGACAGAAAACTGGTGCAAACACTTTAACAAATGTGTGCAGAAAAACGGAGTGATAATAGAGCTGTAATTGGATTTAATGCAGTAATTATGGCCTTCGTAGTTTAACTTCTGAGAACAGATCCAATATTTATATCTTTCATGATACATTTTTTTCCTAGATGGAGATGAATTTTAATGTCCCTTTTATAATATTTTAGCATTATGTGATTAATGTGATTCAGTTTATTTCTGCATTTGCCCAATATAAAGTGTTTAGTTCCACATTTTATAGACATATAGAATAGTTTCAATGCTATGCCTCCTCTGGCGTAAGTGGACCTTGCCATGAAAATGAAAAAAAAACCCTCTGCTAGATGAATATTATATAGGTTGAAGGATTTATGGATGTGATGGATAAAAACTATATGGTTTTTAAGAGGCTTAAGTATTTTGATCTCATACATGCACAGCTCAGCAACACAATTTATTGTATTACTATGTATATCTGCAGCTTCTGTGTGGGCTCCTTCCATCACATCAATGCAAAGAGCATGTAGAATATATCACGACTGTGACAAGTTTGACCTCAGAGCCCTATTTGTATTAATCCCTAAAAAAAAGATTTCAAGCAACATTTCAATAGGTAAGTCTTCCAATCTTTGTATTCTCCTTGCCAAAAGATTTCTTTGACATGGAGATTGGGGTTTCTTAATCCTGCACTAAAAAGAAATCTACCAATGAAACCCATCATGATAAACCAGGGACACTTACTCATAGATCCAGGCACTGTGACTCTGGTAATCTTTCGTAAAAAGTCACATATTTTTCCCGCAAACAGACCCCAGTTACAGGCAGGTATAGCAAAAAGCTTAGAAGGGGGTGTAGAAGTATTTGTGACTTTTGAGCAATTTAAAAAAACACAAAAAAAACAAGCTTCTTTATTTTAGTGCTGACAAAATCATGGTCTGAACCGAAAAAATCCTATTATCTTACCCCTAAGCTTCTATGGTAAGTGGTAAAATGAAGATGTAAAACT
The DNA here is from genome assembly GCF_040894005.1 of Engystomops pustulosus. Classification (NCBI taxonomy): domain Eukaryota; kingdom Metazoa; phylum Chordata; class Amphibia; order Anura; family Leptodactylidae; genus Engystomops; species Engystomops pustulosus. The sequence goes on from NC_092420.1 coordinate 28,541,640, forward strand.
GTGAATATGCCCCAGGTCTGGTTCATCCTTAGGAGTTATGGATTGCGGCAGAACATCTGTGTTATGGATTGAATCATTATGGTTCCGTCTTTGGCTCAGTTGGACACTCGCAAACCAAAAACATGACTTTCTGAATAAGACCTTTTCATGGTGTTCGTGGTCATTTGCAAATTTTTTGCACCTAAAACTCTCCCTTCAAAGTTTGCCATTGTCTAATTTTCTGCAGTGTTCCATGAGTTATCACCTGAATCGAGATGTGGATGCTGCAACTTCTTTAAAAAGTCGTAAAAAAGTTGCGAATTTTGGCACAAATCTTCGGCTGCACCTAAAATTAGCTGGGGAATTGTTTGCAACTTTTTTTTAAAAAAGTCGCAAATTCACTATGGACCAAACAGCACATGTATCAATAAAAAAAATGCTAAGATACATCTGACGAGCAGAAAAACGAGGAAAAGTATCAAAAACAGACTGACCGAGCCAGACTTATGATGGCTCTCAAAATCCTTGCTGTACTGGAACTCCCACAGTTAAAAATTCTTGCACTTGCGCTGCACTAAGTCTCCGGCACACAGAAGACTATTTACAAACGGAGAGCGGTGACGCATGTGCAGCAAGCCTAGTGTGCTCTACCTCATCACGGAGAGGAGGTCACACCAAGCACAGGCGCGAAAATGTGCACTAGACGAGCACAACAGGAAGTGCTGCTTGCACGCTAGATGGAGTCACTGCTATCATCTAGTGCACAAACATGAGAATTGGTGACTATGGGAGTGGCAGTCCTGGGAGCAAGCATCAGAGAGGGGAGTGCCTGGATGGCCCACTCATGAATACACTGGACTTGGAGTTCCATTGATCAGACCACTAAGTGCCACAGCTTGGCACATCATTTACATATGTTCCATTACAATTGGAAAGGATTTCAAATATTGAATGCAAAAAAAGGTCATTTCCTACCTTTTACTTGAGGGGGCTGGTAGTTTAATAGGGTTAAAGTGCCCCCCATTGACCAGACATATAAGTTCCACCCCTCATGAATACACTGGACCAGTGGCATAACTAGGAGATACAGGGCCCCACAGCAGGCTTTCGGCATGGGGCCCCCCTTCCCGCTTGAAAATTATACATATTTGTATACTCACACATGCAAGTTACAATCACACATTTATACACATAGATACATTTATACATATAGAGAATGTACACACACACAGTGACATTTACAAACACACAGCATATATACACACATATATGAAGTATATGCACAGTATATGCAAACGCCATACACCATGTACAAATATATATACATCACATATAAGTTATATACATATTATCATGTACAAAGTGCAGCATAATATGGATATAATGATGCACATCCTCCACTCTTCAGTGTGTCAGGTCGGATGCTGGGGCCCCCTGACACTGTGGGCCCCATAGCGGTTGGAATGACTGCTACCACTGTAGTTACGCCCCTGCACTGGACTGCTGTTTCCCGGAGTTCCATCGATCAGACCACTAAGTGCCACAGTGTGGCACAGCATTTAGGTATGTTCCACTACAGCAAGGATTTTGAGAGTCATATAACTGGAAAAGGCCTAGAGAGGGTATTTCATTAGATATGTGCATCTAGTCCTCTTTTCTTACCTGACAGGTGTCCTTTTAGAAGTTTAGAATTACCCTCAACAAATCCACAACGGGGCACATTTACTAAAAAAGTCAGAAACTTCACTTTCTAGTTTTCTGCCCGTGTATAATGCTCGGTGCGACTGATTCATTAAGAACATGCGCCAGAAATCATGAATCTGACGCTTCCTTGCACTGACCTGAGTTCACCAACTTTTTGTGTGGTGCACCTTTAACATAGGGCGTGTGACTTTGCATGTTAAATCTTGCACACGGTCTGACTGAGTGCCGGAACGCCCACTAATTTGTGTTGCATGGAGGCTATGGCAGCTGGCCACAAAAGGGCTGTATGCGACACATACGTTGCACGGACACTTCTTAAATACATGTGCAAGCAGTTTACACCTATAAGAATGTGCAAAGTCCGTCATAAAACCGGTGCAAAGCCCTTAGTAAATGTGCCCCATTGTGTTAATTCACTTTTAGTCAAACTTTACATAGCATAAAGAAGCGCAGTAAGTTCAGAACAAAGACTTCCGAAGTCATGCTTGGATGTGTTTCCTCCAGTAATATCTTGAATCATAGATTCTAGAGACTTGTCGGGAATTGGGAAAATATGTCCAAAAAGTAGAAAGTGATCCGGCATTTAACATATATTAATAGTAACAAAGGAAAAATTGTAATATCTCTCTCATAGCCTAAAGATTCTTTCTCCACTTACTTGGCTCTTATCATGCTCTCCTCCTCCCTTTTAAAATGAGTTTTACAGTTTAATTTCTGATTTAGCTTCTAACTTTCATTTTGCTAGCAAGACAAACAGAAGTGCACTGAGTTGTCACATTACATAGAAGTTTTATCAAGAGAGGAGGGGGAGGCCTGAGCCAGGACTAGGTTACACCACTGATAATAACACTGCATCACACCAGTAGGTATTCATCTTCTTAAGGAGCTGAGAACTCAGCAGGACATTGAACACTTTGTCAGACAGGTCCTAGGTCTTTGCAAATTATATTTTACATTATCCTTTATCGTTATCGCATTTTCCATATGAAATATGACTTCTCAATACTTATGTGTAACATGAATCCATAGACCGCCTGTGTGCAAGTCATTTCACTGACCAGTTTAGCAAATTCATTACCAAGAGGAAAAGGTTGCTGTGATAAATTCAGATGAAATTATATTTGTCTTTGATGGTTTATTAGATCAGAAATTAATCATAGATCTACTGCGGTGAACAAGAAAGATCTCATTCCGGATATCCCGCCATTGTATGTAAACAGTCCTGCTGATGTCATTGAAAAGCCGCATTACAGCTCACAGCGGGCTCGTGGATCATAATTTATGCTTTACTGAATAACGCTTTTCAATGCAAAGCAGAGAGAATTGTTACAAATGCAGTCCTACAGTCTCCGTTATGGAAATGACTGTTTTGGAAACTGGAAACTAATGTATTTTAGAAACTAGAAAGGAATTGTCGGAGATTGCAAACAAAAATCCCCCAAACCAGTTCCATCTATGGGCGGTGTCTGTATTACAAGATATAACACATGGATAGTATTGGTCTTTACTACTGTCTAATCTGTTGGAGCAGGGAGTGAGGTTTTGGGACTACCTGGCTCCTCTGGAATTAGGTGGCAGTAGGTAGTAATGTGGAGGTTGCCTAAAGAAGGAAAATAATTATAATTCCTGGTGGCTTGCAGGGAATTGTGATTATTTCAGAGCAGATTAACCTCCTGCCTTGATAAGTTGCACTAGGTGTTCTTTTGATAAAAATATTTTCTTTGGAAAGGGGAGGGGTGAAGAGCGCTCACCCCTCCTCAATCCTGCACCCTGCTGGGTAATGGCCTAGGTGAGCACACCTTCCTGTGCAATAAGCCTTTGGAGGATATGGAATTCTAGAAAGGGCATTGCCTACCTTTAACCTGAGGGAGCTGGTAGTTTAATAGAGTAACAGTGCCCCCTATTGACCAGACATATAGATTCCACCCTCTTGATTCCATAGTCCTGCAAATAGCTGCTAACACTGATTTATATTCATTATGCATGCTACATTATGCACACTACATAAGAACTAAAAACCTTGCATTTCCAATTTCAAGATATCACAGCAATTGAAAATTCAACAGAACGGAAGAGTCATCCTATGGCAGACACGTAGCTGCCACACTGCAAGCGCTGCGTTCAATCAATGATATGCGCTTAACAGGGTAATTAATGGGCCACCCAGCTACGAACTGTCTAGATAAGTACAAATTTCTAGCACTCTTACAAAAACTCCTGCATACTTGATTATTGGGTTCATTGCTCCTAATATACTGATGAGCTTATTTTAATTAATAGTCTGCAAAATTACTTGGGATCGGACACACGCATTTGCAGTTAGGCTCATAAAGTGGATTTTGCATTTCATATATTATTTATCTGATGAATTATTTATTAACATTTTCATTATTTTAACCATAACTTCATTGTAACAAGCCTCCTGACTATGATCGATAAAGGAACTTTTGATTTTTCTCTTGTTTTGGCTGCCTTCAGCCTCCTACAGACAAAAATGGACTCAAATTTTGGCTTCCTTATTTGGACAGACTTAAAGATGTTTGTCATGGAATGCATAATCCAGGAGATAGGGGATAAAATATCAGATCATTGGGTGCCAGACTGCTGGCATAATAGCAGACTAAAATTTGGTAAGTAGGTACAGAAGGTCACAACAACCCTTTCTATAAGGCTTAAACATACACTAACCAAATGGTGTTGTGAAGTATTGTTTTATGTTTAATGAAAATGTTTTAATTTTCAAATACTTTTTGAATGCTGAGAATACCATAAAGACGTTTGGGGGAGAGGAGTGGACTTTGATCAGCTTCAGCCATAGTCAAAGGACTGCAAGACCCCCTTCGATGTTTGCCCATTTCTCAAGAAGGATTTACGTTTTTATATGCACTTCAAGGAAAACAAAGCCTTAGTGTCTCCGATGCCCATGTAATAATTTACCAACCAATGGACTATGGACATTACTTCTTTATCCCTAAGTTAACAAGCCCAGGTCTTTCCTGTATAATACTGTGTGACACAAATAAAGCATCTCACATCTGCCTTACTATTGATGGCATCAGTTTGCAGAGACTGAGATATTATACCATACGTTGTCTTGGTTTGATTTCTCCTGAGCTCAATCTGCGAATGTTATTAGTCATTAGAGAACCTGAAGTTGTGTGAACAAGGGCAGAGCTTGACAGTGTTATGTGAGCTGAGACACAACTCCCGCGGACACTTGTGAATATATGATGTTTATTGGCATTTTGGCTGCTACTGCACCCTTCCGGAGTCCAAATTTAGGTTGGATCAATCAATTGTAGAAGATCTGGGAAAGCTGGATGCTCAAAGTGGTGCAACCTCGAAGTAAAAGGACAATCGTGACACAGGACAACAATGCGTTCCATCAATGGAAATGTCTTCTAGATGTTTGACAACCTTCAGAGCTAGAATAATTGAGTCTAGTCTAGATCACCAAAAATAAGAAAGCAGTGGGTATGTAAAGCAGCAAGTGAACAGTCACTTCTTGAAGTTAATGTATTAGAAGCAGTAAAAATGGGCAATCTTATGGATATAAATGACTTTTCTGCCTCCCACGCTCCAGCACAAAGTACGCTGAATGCTAGAAAGGAGTCAGACATACATTCATAATATTATTTGCAACACTTTATGGAGGATTCTGCACAATTGAAATTGTTCAATGTACTGAAGCATTAACCTTGGAAACATGACGAACGCTGCTATCTAAGAATGTAGGCATAAAACTCTAGTTCTGATGTATTGTATTTTGTATGTAACCATAAGAAATAAAAGTTTGTGTAGAAGCAGAAATGACAATACCGTAAAAGTAAGCTATAAAAATAAATATAAAAAATTACATTATAGCAAGGCCATAAACAATGTACATATGCTGTAACAGTGGTTACAGGGAGTCATGAGCATGAAGTGTGCTTCTGTGAATGCGTACTTAAAGCGAACCCGTAACCAGGAATATCATTTTTAGATGGTGACAGGTTCCAATAGCCTATTGTGTGCTTATTTTATAAAACGCCTTTGGCAGCATTCTGAATCATTTTAGTAATAATAATAATAATAATTCTTTATTTATATAGCGCACACAGATTACGCAGCGCTGCACAAAGCATGTCAAATCGGTCCCTGTCCCCATGGGGCTCACAATCTAAACAACCTAACAGTATGTTTTTTTTGGAGGAAACCCACGCAAACACGGAGAGAACATACAAACTCTTTGCAGATGTTGACCTGGGTGGGATTCGAACCCAGGACACCAGTGCTGCAAGGCAGAAGTGCTACTCACTCAGCCACCATGCCGCCCTAGTACTTTATAAAACTTTATTTCACATTACCTGGTTGTGAGTCCAGAGGAGGGGGGAACTGCAGCAGCCTCTGTCTTAGTATCCTCTCCTCCACACTAATCTGGATCCCTCTCCCCTTCCCACTTCCTTCCCCTTACTTCTGCCAAGTGCACTGAGCAGGGGCAGGGGAGGTAGGGTGGTCTGGAGTAGAGGAAGAATGCATGAGGACACTGAAACCCAGGCATACAGGCTATTGCAAGTTCCCTCCATGGGACTCACTACCAGCTGCTGGCAGGGAGATAGGTAATATTAAATAAATTTTTATCAAGTACTGAAATGATTGTCTATAATAGGTTCCGTTACAGACAATGGTGATATTTAGAGATGAGCGAACATGCTCGTCCGAGCTTGATGCTCGGTCGAGCATTAGGGTACTCGAAACTGCTCGTTACTCGGACGAATACTTCGCCCGCTCGAGAAAATGGCAGCTCCCGCCGTTTTGCTTTTTGGCGGCCAGAAACAGAGCCAATCACAAGCCAGGAGACTCTGCACTCCACCCAGCATGACGTGGTACCCTTACACGTCGATAGCAGTGGTTGGCTGGCCAGATCAGGTGACCCTGGGATAGACTAGCCGCTGGCCGCGCTGCTCGGATCATTCTGTCTCTGGATGCCGCTAGGGAGAGAGCTGCTGCTGGTCAGGGAAAGCGTTAGGGTGTTCTATTAGCTTACTGTTAGGCAGGAGTGATTCTCAAAGAACCCAACAGCCCTTCTTAGGGCTACAATAACGTTCTACTTTTTTTATTTTAATTTGCATCTTTTACCATTTTGTGAGGAATTAGCAGGGGGACTTGCTACCGTTGTGTTTAGCTCTTAGTGGCACACATATCCATAGCAAAGGCCGAAGTGGCAAAATTCAGTAGGGGTTGGATTTCTATTAGGCAATAACTCAGTGTCATCTCATCTGGCATAGTAGTGTGCTTCCTTTGATACTTGGCTAGAAAATAGCCATAGGAGAATACAAACAGCTTCTTGAAGCCTACAGTAGCGTTCTATATATTTGATTTCTGGTTGATCTGCTGGTGGCTGTAGTTTCTGCAGTGCATGTACTTGCCAATTCTGAGCAATTTGTAGTGAGACTTGCGACCGCTGTGTTCTGCGCTTAGTGGCGCACATATCCATAGCAAAGGCCGAAGTGGCAAAATTCAGTAGGGGTTGGATTTCTATTAGGCAATAACTCAGTGTCATCTCATCTGGCATAGTAGTGTGCTTCCTTTGATACTTGGCTAGAAAATAGCCATAGGAGAATACAAACAGCTTCTTGAAGCCTACAGTAGCGTTCTATATATTTGATTTCTGGTTGATCTGCTGGTGGCTGTAGTTTCTGCAGTGCATGTACTTGCCAATTCTGAGCAATTTGTAGTGAGACTTGCGACCGCTGTGTTCTGCGCTTAGTGGCGCACATATCCATAGCAAAGGCCGAAGTGGCAAAATTCAGTAGGGGTTGGATTTCTATTAGGCAATAACTCAGTGTCATCTCATCTGGCATAGTAGTGTGCTTCCTTTGATACTTGGCTAGAAAATAGCCATAGGAGAATACAAACAGCTTCTTGAAGCCTACAGTAGCGTTCTATATATTTGATTTCTGGTTGATCTGCTGGTGGCTGTAGTTTCTGCAGTGCATGTACTTGCCAATTCTGAGCAATTTGTAGTGAGACTTGCGACCGCTGTGTTCTGCGCTTAGTGGCGCACATATCCATAGCAAAGGCCGAAGTGGCAAAATTCAGTAGGGGTTGGATTTCTATTAGGCAATAACTCAGTGTCATCTCATCTGGCATAGTAGTGTGCTTCCTTTGATACTTGGCTAGAAAATAGCCATAGGAGAATACAAACAGCTTCTTGAAGCCTACAGTAGCGTTCTATATATTTGATTTCTGGTTGATCTGCTGGTGGCTGTAGTTTCTGCAGTGCATGTACTTGCCAATTCTGAGCAATTTGTAGTGAGACTTGCGACCGCTGTGTTCTGCGCTTAGTGGCGCACATATCCATAGCAAAGGCCGAAGTGGCAAAATTCAGTAGGGGTTGGATTTCTATTAGGCAATAACTCAGTGTCATCTCATCTGGCATAGTAGTGTGCTTCCTTTGATACTTGGCTAGAAAATAGCCATAGGAGAATACAAACAGCTTCTTGAAGCCTACAGTAGCGTTCTATATATTTGATTTCTGGTTGATCTGCTGGTGGCTGTAGTTTCTGCAGTGCATGTACTTGCCAATTCTGAGCAATTTGTAGTGAGACTTGCGACCGCTGTGTTCTGCGCTTAGTGGCGCACATATCCATAGCAAAGGCCGAAGTGGCAAAATTCAGTAGGGGTTGGATTTCTATTAGGCAATAACTCAGTGTCATCTCATCTGGCATAGTAGTGTGCTTCCTTTGATACTTGGCTAGAAAATAGCCATAGGAGAATACAAACAGCTTCTTGAAGCCTACAGTAGCGTTCTATATATTTGATTTCTGGTTGATCTGCTGGTGGCTGTAGTTTCTGCAGTGCATGTACTTGCCAATTCTGAGCAATTTGTAGTGAGACTTGCGACCGCTGTGTTCTGCGCTTAGTGGCGCACATATCCATAGCAAAGGCCGAAGTGGCAAAATTCAGTAGGGGTTGGATTTCTATTAGGCAATAACTCAGTGTCATCTCATCTGGCATAGTAGTGTGCTTCCTTTGATACTTGGCTAGAAAATAGCCATAGGAGAATACAAACAGCTTCTTGAAGCCTACAGTAGCGTTCTATATATTTGATTTCTGGTTGATCTGCTGGTGGCTGTAGTTTCTGCAGTGCATGTACTTGCCAATTCTGAGCAATTTGTAGTGAGACTTGCGACCGCTGTGTTCTGCGCTTAGTGGCGCACATATCCATAGCAAAGGCCGAAGTGGCAAAATTCAGTAGGGGTTGGATTTCTATTAGGCAATAACTCAGTGTCATCTCATCTGGCATAGTAGTGTGCTTCCTTTGATACTTGGCTAGAAAATAGCCATAGGAGAATACAAACAGCTTCTTGAAGCCTACAGTAGCGTTCTATATATTTGATTTCTGGTTGATCTGCTGGTGGCTGTAGTTTCTGCAGTGCATGTACTTGCCAATTCTGAGCAATTTGTAGTGAGACTTGCGACCGCTGTGTTCTGCGCTTAGTGGCGCACATATCCATAGCAAAGGCCGAAGTGGCAAAATTCAGTAGGGGTTGGATTTCTATTAGGCAATAACTCAGTGTCATCTCATCTGGCATAGTAGTGTGCTTCCTTTGATACTTGGCTAGAAAATAGCCATAGGAGAATACAAACAGCTTCTTGAAGCCTACAGTAGCGTTCTATATATTTGATTTCTGGTTGATCTGCTGGTGGCTGTAGTTTCTGCAGTGCATGTACTTGCCAATTCTGAGCAATTTGTAGTGAGACTTGCGACCGCTGTGTTCTGCGCTTAGTGGCGCACATATCCATAGCAAAGGCCGAAGTGGCAAAATTCAGTAGGGGTTGGATTTCTATTAGGCAATAACTCAGTGTCATCTCATCTGGCATAGTAGTGTGCTTCCTTTGATACTTGGCTAGAAAATAGCCATAGGAGAATACAAACAGCTTCTTGAAGCCTACAGTAGCGTTCTATATATTTGATTTCTGGTTGATCTGCTGGTGGCTGTAGTTTCTGCAGTGCATGTACTTGCCAATTCTGAGCAATTTGTAGTGAGACTTGCGACCGCTGTGTTCTGCGCTTAGTGGCGCACATATCCATAGCAAAGGCCGAAGTGGCAAAATTCAGTAGGGGTTGGATTTCTATTAGGCAATAACTCAGTGTCATCTCATCTGGCATAGTAGTGTGCTTCCTTTGATACTTGGCTAGAAAATAGCCATAGGAGAATACAAACAGCTTCTTGAAGCCTACAGTAGCGTTCTATATATTTGATTTCTGGTTGATCTGCTGGTGGCTGTAGTTTCTGCAGTGCATGTACTTGCCAATTCTGAGCAATTTGTAGTGAGACTTGCGACCGCTGTGTTCTGCGCTTAGTGGCGCACATATCCATAGCAAAGGCCGAAGTGGCAAAATTCAGTAGGGGTTGGATTTCTATTAGGCAATAACTCAGTGTCATCTCATCTGGCATAGTAGTGTGCTTCCTTTGATACTTGGCTAGAAAATAGCCATAGGAGAATACAAACAGCTTCTTGAAGCCTACAGTAGCGTTCTATATATTTGATTTCTGGTTGATCTGCTGGTGGCTGTAGTTTCTGCAGTGCATGTACTTGCCAATTCTGAGCAATTTGTAGTGAGACTTGCGACCGCTGTGTTCTGCGCTTAGTGGCGCACATATCCATAGCAAAGGCCGAAGTGGCAAAATTCAGTAGGGGTTGGATTTCTATTAGGCAATAACTCAGTGTCATCTCATCTGGCATAGTAGTGTGCTTCCTTTGATACTTGGCTAGAAAATAGCCATAGGAGAATACAAACAGCTTCTTGAAGCCTACAGTAGCGTTCTATATATTTGATTTCTGGTTGATCTGCTGGTGGCTGTAGTTTCTGCAGTGCATGTACTTGCCAATTCTGAGCAATTTGTAGTGAGACTTGCGACCGCTGTGTTCTGCGCTTAGTGGCGCACATATCCATAGCAAAGGCCGAAGTGGCAAAATTCAGTAGGGGTTGGATTTCTATTAGGCAATAACTCAGTGTCATCTCATCTGGCATAGTAGTGTGCTTCCTTTGATACTTGGCTAGAAAATAGCCATAGGAGAATACAAACAGCTTCTTGAAGCCTACAGTAGCGTTCTATATATTTGATTTCTGGTTGATCTGCTGGTGGCTGTAGTTTCTGCAGTGCATGTACTTGCCAATTCTGAGCAATTTGTAGTGAGACTTGCGACCGCTGTGTTCTGCGCTTAGTGGCGCACATATCCATAGCAAAGGCCGAAGTGGCAAAATTCAGTAGGGGTTGGATTTCTATTAGGCAATAACTCAGTGTCATCTCATCTGGCATAGTAGTGTGCTTCCTTTGATACTTGGCTAGAAAATAGCCATAGGAGAATACAAACAGCTTCTTGAAGCCTACAGTAGCGTTCTATATATTTGATTTCTGGTTGATCTGCTGGTGGCTGTAGTTTCTGCAGTGCATGTACTTGCCAATTCTGAGCAATTTGTAGTGAGACTTGCGACCGCTGTGTTCTGCGCTTAGTGGCGCACATATCCATAGCAAAGGCCGAAGTGGCAAAATTCAGTAGGGGTTGGATTTCTATTAGGCAATAACTCAGTGTCATCTCATCTGGCATAGTAGTGTGCTTCCTTTGATACTTGGCTAGAAAATAGCCATAGGAGAATACAAACAGCTTCTTGAAGCCTACAGTAGCGTTCTATATATTTGATTTCTGGTTGATCTGCTGGTGGCTGTAGTTTCTGCAGTGCATGTACTTGCCAATTCTGAGCAATTTGTAGTGAGACTTGCGACCGCTGTGTTCTGCGCTTAGTGGCGCACATATCCATAGCAAAGGCCGAAGTGGCAAAATTCAGTAGGGGTTGGATTTCTATTAGGCAATAACTCAGTGTCATCTCATCTGGCATAGTAGTGTGCTTCCTTTGATACTTGGCTAGAAAATAGCCATAGGAGAATACAAACAGCTTCTTGAAGCCTACAGTAGCGTTCTATATATTTGATTTCTGGTTGATCTGCTGGTGGCTGTAGTTTCTGCAGTGCATGTACTTGCCAATTCTGAGCAATTTGTAGTGAGACTTGCGACCGCTGTGTTCTGCGCTTAGTGGCGCACATATCCATAGCAAAGGCCGAAGTGGCAAAATTCAGTAGGGGTTGGATTTCTATTAGGCAATAACTCAGTGTCATCTCATCTGGCATAGTAGTGTGCTTCCTTTGATACTTGGCTAGAAAATAGCCATAGGAGAATACAAACAGCTTCTTGAAGCCTACAGTAGCGTTCTATATATTTGATTTCTGGTTGATCTGCTGGTGGCTGTAGTTTCTGCAGTGCATGTACTTGCCAATTCTGAGCAATTTGTAGTGAGACTTGCGACCGCTGTGTTCTGCGCTTAGTGGCGCACATATCCATAGCAAAGGCCGAAGTGGCAAAATTCAGTAGGGGTTGGATTTCTATTAGGCAATAACTCAGTGTCATCTCATCTGGCATAGTAGTGTGCTTCCTTTGATACTTGGCTAGAAAATAGCCATAGGAGAATACAAACAGCTTCTTGAAGCCTACAGTAGCGTTCTATATATTTGATTTCTGGTTGATCTGCTGGTGGCTGTAGTTTCTGCAGTGCATGTACTTGCCAATTCTGAGCAATTTGTAGTGAGACTTGCGACCGCTGTGTTCTGCGCTTAGTGGCGCACATATCCATAGCAAAGGCCGAAGTGGCAAAATTCAGTAGGGGTTGGATTTCTATTAGGCAATAACTCAGTGTCATCTCATCTGGCATAGTAGTGTGCTTCCTTTGATACTTGGCTAGAAAATAGCCATAGGAGAATACAAACAGCTTCTTGAAGCCTACAGTAGCGTTCTATATATTTGATTTCTGGTTGATCTGCTGGTGGCTGTAGTTTCTGCAGTGCATGTACTTGCCAATTCTGAGCAATTTGTAGTGAGACTTGCGACCGCTGTGTTCTGCGCTTAGTGGCGCACATATCCATAGCAAAGGCCGAAGTGGCAAAATTCAGTAGGGGTTGGATTTCTATTAGGCAATAACTCAGTGTCATCTCATCTGGCATAGTAGTGTGCTTCCTTTGATACTTGGCTAGAAAATAGCCATAGGAGAATACAAACAGCTTCTTGAAGCCTACAGTAGCGTTCTATATATTTGATTTCTGGTTGATCTGCTGGTGGCTGTAGTTTCTGCAGTGCATGTACTTGCCAATTCTGAGCAATTTGTAGTGAGACTTGCGACCGCTGTGTTCTGCGCTTAGTGGCGCACATATCCATAGCAAAGGCCGAAGTGGCAAAATTCAGTAGGGGTTGGATTTCTATTAGGCAATAACTCAGTGTCATCTCATCTGGCATAGTAGTGTGCTTCCTTTGATACTTGGCTAGAAAATAGCCATAGCAATAGGATAGGATTGTTTGGTTTTAAAAACTCAAAAAAAAACAAAAAACACAAAAAAAAAAAAAAAACACAAAAAAACACCAAAAAAAACAAAAAGAAGTAAAAAAAAAAAAAAAGTTATAACTCTCATTTTAAAAATGTTTAACCCGAGGGCTAGGGGTAGAGGACGAGGGCGGGGACGTGGGCGTCCAACTACTGCAGGGGTCAGAGGCCGTGGTCCTGGGCGGGGTGAGACACCACCTGCTGATGAGGGAGCAGGGGAACGCCGCAGAGCTACACTCCCTAGGTTCATGTCTGAAGTTACTGGGACTCGTGGTAGAGCACTGTTGAGGCCAGAACAGTGCGAACAGGTGATGTCGTGGATTGCTGACAATGCTTCGAGCAATTTGTCCACCACCAGTCAGTCTTCCACGCAGTCCACCCATGTCACCGAAATCCCCACTCCTCCAGCTCCTGCACCTCAGCCTCCTCCCCCCCAGTCTGCCCCCTCCCAGGAAAATTTGGCATTTGAACCGGCATACTCTGAGGAACTGTTTTCTGGACCCTTCCCACAGTCACAAACCACTTGTCCGGTTGCTGATGAGCAATTTTCCGATGCCCAGGTTTTCCACCAGTCACAGTCTGTGGGTGATGATGACCTTCTTGACGTAGTGGAAGTGTGTAAAGAGGTGTCCGACGATGAGGAGACACGGTTGTCAGACAGTGGGGAAGTTGTTGTCAGGGCAGGAAGTCCGAGGGGGGAGCAGACTGAGGGATCGGAGGATGATGAGGTGACAGACCCAAGCTGGGTTGAGAGGCCGGGTGAACACAGTGCTTCTGAGACGGAGGAGAGTCCTCGACCTGAACAGGTTGGAAGAGGCAGTGGTGGGGCCAGACGGAGAGGCAGGGCCAGAGCTGGTGCATCAGCGCCACTGTCAACTAGTGAAGCTCCCGTGGTGAGGGCTCTTGCGGCGAGGGCTAGATCTTCAGAAGTGTGGAGGTTCTTTAAGGAAACACCGGATGACCGACGGACTGTGGTGTGCAACATTTGCCAAACCAGGCTCAGCAGGGGTTCCACCACTACTAGCTTAACTACCACCAGTATGCGCAGGCATATGAATGCTAAGCACCCCACTCAGTGGCAACAAGCCCGTTCACCTCCGGCCGTGCACACCACTGCTCCTTCCCCTGTGTCAGCTGATAGTCAGCCCCCTGCCCAGGACCCTGGCACAAAAACCCCATCGTCGCCTCCACGATCCTCCACAGCATCCACCAGCGTTCAGCTCTCCATACCCCAGACGCTGGAGCGGAAACGCAAATATAGTGCAACCCACCCGCACGCCCAAGCCCTTAATGTGCACATCTCCAGATTGCTTAGCCTGGAGATGCTGCCCTATAGGCTAGTAGAGACCCAGGCCTTTCGCAACCTCATGGCGGCGGCCGCCCCTCGGTATTCGGTCCCCAGCCGCCACTACTTTTCCCGATGTGCCGTCCCAGCCCTGCACCAGCACGTGTCAGACAACATCATCCGTGCCCTGACCAACGCCGTTTCTGACAAGGTCCACCTGACCACGGACACGTGGACGAGTGCTGCCGGGCAGGGCCACTATATATCGCTGACGGCACATTGGGTTAACTTGGTGGAGGCTGGGACCGAGTCTGACCCTGGGGCTGCTCATATACTGCCGACGCCGAGGATTGCGGGGCCTACCTCGGTCCAGGTGTTTCAGGCCTACTATGCCTCCTCCTCCTCCCACCCCTCCTCCACCTCCTCCTCCGAACTACCATCCGTGGGCACGGCGCCATCAGTCGGTAGCTCTAGGCACAGCAGCAGTGCCGTCGCTAAGCGACAGCAGGCGGTGCTCAAACTGCTGAGCCTAGGCGACAAAAGGCACACCGCCCAAGAGCTATTACAGGGCATCACGGCGCAGACTGATCTGTGGCTGGCACCGCTGAACCTCAAGCCGGGAATGGTTGTGTGTGACAACGGCCGTAACCTGGTGGCGGCTCTGCAACTCGGCAGACTGACACATGTGCCATGCCTGGCCCATGTGTTAAATCTGATAGTGCAGCGTTTCCTCAAGACATACCCCAATCTGTCTGATTTGCTCACGAAGGTGCGCCGCATCTGTGCGCATTTCAGGAAGTCCAGCCCAGATGCTGCCACTCTCAGGGCAGCGCAGCGCCGCCTCCAACTGCCCGCTCACCGACTGTTGTGCGACGTGCCCACGAGGTGGAATTCAACACTGACCATGTTATCCAGAGTTTACCAGCAGCGCAGAGCGATTGTAGACTGCCAGATGTCAACTTCCACCAGAACTGGTAGTCAGGTCAGTCAGCTTCCTCAAGTCTACAATGAGGAGTGGACGTGGATGTCTGATATCTGTCAGGTGCTGAGTAACTTTGAGGAGTCAACACAGATGGTCAGTGGCGATGCCGCCATCATCAGCCTCACCATCCCGCTGCTTGGCCTGTTGAAAAACTCTCTGGTCAGCATGAAGTCGGAAGCTTTGCGCTCGTCACAAGAGACGGGGGAAGAATATTCCCTTGTTGATAGCCAAAGCACCCTGAGGTCTGTTTCTCAGCGCATATCGGAGGAGGTGGAGGTGGAGGAGGATGAGGAGGAAGAGGAGGAGAATGTTGGCGAGACACAAGAGGGGACCATTGTTGAGTCCTTCACTGTTCAGCGTGTATGGGCAGAAGAAGAGGAGTTGGAGGAGGAGGAAATGGACAGTCAGGCCAGTGAGGGGAGTGAATTCTTACGCGTTGGTACTCTGGCGCATATGGCAGATTTCATGCTAGGCTGCCTATCCCGTGACCCTCGCGTTCAAAGAATTTATTCCAGCACCGATTACTGGGTGTTCACTCTCCTGGACCCACGGTACAAGCAAAATCTTCCCACTCTCATCCCTGGAGAGGAAAGGAGTGTGAGAATGCATGAATACCAGCAGGCCCTGGTGCACAAGCTGAAACAGTATTTCCCTTCTGACAGCGCTAGCGGCAGAGTGCGTAGTTCTGCGGGACAAGTAGCGAGGGAGAGTAGGCGAGCAGGCAGCTTGTCCAGCACTGGCAAGGGTACGCTTTACAAGGCTTTTGCCAGCTTTATGTCACCCCAGCAAGACACTGTCACCTGTCCCCAGTCTCGGCAGAGTAGGGCTGATCTTTACAGAAAGATGGTGAGGGAGTACGTAGCTGACCATACCATCGTCCTAAATGATCACACAGCTCCCTACAACTACTGGGTTTCAAAGCTGGACATGTGGCACGAACTGGCGCTGTACGCCTTGGAGGTTCTTGCCTGCCCTGCCGCTAGCGTCTTGTCCGAGCGGGTTTTCAGTGCAGCTGGTGGCATCATCACCGATAAGCGTACACGCCTGTCGACTGACAGCGCTGACAGGCTGACGCTTATTAAAATGAATAAAGGATGGATTTCTCAGAATTTCCAATCTCCACCAGGTGAAGGAAGCTCAACCTGAATAATTGATCCACTCCTCCTCCTCCTCCTCATTTTCCTCCTTCTCCTCCTCTTTGTACAGTAAAGCAGAGGAAAATGGCTATTTTTTGACAGGGCCCACTGGCTCTTGCTATAGTACTTCATGCATTTAATTTTTCTGGAGGGCCACCTACCCGGTCCTCTGTTTGAAACAATTTTTGTGAGTGCCACATACAGGCACTCAATCTATTCCATTTTTCTGGAGGGCCACCTACCCGGTCCTCTGTTTTAAAAAATTTTTGGGACTGCCACATACAGGCACTCAATCTATTCCATTTTACTGCAGGGCCACCTACCTGCTCCTCTGGTTTGAACAATTTTTGGGACTGCCACATACAGGCACTCAATCTATTCCATTTTACTGGAGGGCCACCTACCTGCTCCTCTGGTTTGAAACATTTTTGGGACTGCCACATACAGGCACTCAATCTATTCCATTTTACTGCAGGGCCACCTACCTGCTCCTCTGGTTTGAACAATTTTTGGGACTGCCACATACAGGCACTCAATCTATTCCATTTTACTGCAGGGCCACCTACCTGCTCCTCTGGTTTGAACAATTTTTGGGACTGCCACATACAGGCACTCAATCTATTCCATTTTACTGGAGGGCCACCTACCTGCTCCTCTGGTTTGAAACATTTTTGGGACTGCCACATACAGGCACTCAATCTATCCCATTTTACTGGAGGGCCACCTACCTGCTCCTCTGGTTTGAAAAATGTTTGGGACTGCCACATACAGGCACTATCCAAATTAAATTGTCTCCATAGCAGCCTCCACACGTTGTCTCCATTGCTACCTCCAAAAGTCGTCCATATAGCTGCCTCCATACATCGTCCCTTTATCAAACGAGGTGTGTCAGGCAGAAATTTGGGTTGTTTTCATGGATTCCACATCAAAGTTGTTAACTTTGTCGCCACCCTGCTGTGTTATCCACAAAATATACTGGCAAACTTTTACCATTTAGGGATATTATTTCAGCGCTTCTTGCGCATCTGTTTACATTCCCCTCACCCGGCATATCCTAAACTTATAAGAACGCTACTACACTTGATCTTATACAAAAGGTTCTTAGAAGTGCTGTTTGGGGAGTAGCCTAGAGACAGGGGCTTGGATTGGCGAAAGCTCGCCTGGCAGCGGAACGCCAGCTCCATGCGCATCATGCGCTTCTTGCGCATCTGTTTACATTCCCCTCACCCGCCATATCCCAAACTTATAAGAACGCTACTACACTTAACTTGGTGCAGGCTGGGACCGAGTCTGACCCTGGGGCTGGTCATATACTGCCGACGCAGAGAATTGTGGGGCCTACCTCGGTCCAGGTCTCAAAGGCCTACTATACCTCCTCCCACCCCTCCTCCACCTCCTCCTCCTCCGAATTACCATCCGTGGGCATGGCGCCATCAGTCGGTAGCTCTAGGCACAGCAGCAGTGCCGTCGCTAAGCGACAGCAGGCGGTGCTGAAACTGCTGAGCCTAGGCGATAAAAGGCACACCGCCCAAGAGCTATTACAGGGCATTCCACATCAAAGTTGTTAACTTTGTCGCCACCCTGCTGTGTAATCCCCAAAATATACTTGCAAACTTTTACCATTTAGGGATATTATTTCAGCGCTTCTTGCGCATCTGTTTACATTCCCCTCACCCGCCATATCCTAAACTTATAAGAACGCTACTACACTTGATCTTATACAAAAGGTTCTTAGAAGTGCTGTTTGGGGAGTAGCCTATAGACAGGGGCTTGGATTGGCGAAAGCTCGCCTGGCAGCGGAGCGCCAGCTCCATGCCAAGATCCAACTAACATAGTTTTAACTGCAGCACCTTTAATCTACTACTAGTTCACTGCCTCCATACATGGTCCCCTTATCAAACGAGCTGTGTCAGGCAGAATTTTGGGTTGTTTTCATGGCTTCCATGTTAACTTTGTCGCCACCCTGCTGTGTAATCCACAAAATATACTGGCAAACTTTTATCATGTACCGATATTATTTGAGCGCTTCTTGCTCACCTCCTTTGGTTCCTCTCTGCCACCCATTGGTTTGAAGCCTGAGTCCATTTAGGGTATGTCGCCATGACACTCTCTAGCCTGCTGCCGCTGCCTCTGCATGCCGTCCCCTATAGTGTCAGGGTCAATTATTGGATGTTTTAGATGCTATCTAGCTTCATTCTGTCACTCTGTCATGGCCATGCTGTTGCCCATAATTTTGGCATAATGGTGCGATTATGCAGCCTCAGAGGCATCCATGCATGCTGCCCCTGCTGTTTCCTGTCCATTTCCGTGGTGTTTCCATCCTTTTCTGAGGTTCCCAGGTGTTTGGCCAAGCTTCCCTGTGCAGAGCCTTGGTCCCCTTGAAAAATGCTCGAGTCTCCCATTGACTTCAATGGGGTTCGTTATTCGAGACGAGCACTCGAGCATCGGGAAAAGTTCGTCTCGAATAACGAGTACCCGAGCATTTTAGTGTTCGCTCATCTCTAGTGATATTTTATTTAGTGCAATATCTTTTAATTTGTGGTTATATGCAGAGAATATCCAAAGAATATCTCAAAGAACTAGAAACCAGATCAAAAGATCAGCACTGAACCACTGTGCCAAAAAGATTCATGAAAAATATGAATAATATTTTGAAATTGAGATACGGTAAAAAGTAATATCAGATGATTTATGCCTACCAAATGACGACTAATGCTTGTTAGGGGAATATAAAACATGAAGTAACATACATTCATGGCTGTTCATGGCCCCTTTTTAAACTTTAGTATGCAAATTAGGTAATAGGTGCCACAATGGTGGTACCAATCCTGGGAAGTGCTTTAGGCTTTAATCATAAAGCCTACTCAGCAACGCCTACTTTGCATATTTGACATTTACAGCCTTTACATCAAAATCTGAAACCACTCACACCCTTCTTATAGATTTCAATGCTGATATTAGTGAGTTTGTCATAGGCCAGATAGGAGAGCCACTAACAAGAAGCAGCTCTTGTTAAGGCAGTATCTGTAATGAGACAACCCCATTTATCATTTGTTTTAATATTAGTTATATATAGATTTAGTCTACTACAATTTATTACTCTATCAGATGAAAAGCCATAATCTTTAATCAAGTTTTCTTTCCCTGTAGGTGTGATTTTGTTCATAGTTTGCAAAAATTACAAACTTTATTATCTGGATAAATGTGACATTTCACCTTTTCTTAAATTTATGCATTTAGTAATTATGTTCTCCGTTGGCGTTTTTTCAGACTTGGCTGGTAATATGACCCTATGATAAATTAATTTGCCTGGAGTTTTTAATGTCAACCAATTAACCAATTAAGGATACAGAGAGCAGTGATTAATGGAACACATTAATCACTGTAAGCTGAAAGCCATTCATTTTAATGAAGTTGGAAAATACGGATCCTATATTCCTGCAGAGTAACTTCAAAGTATACATCTAATTTATGTAAACTTTTAACGTCAAGAAGTTCTTACATTGCTTAGCAAAACAACCATACAATCTATTAGGGTCGGTTCCAGCTCTAGTAAATAACAAATTACTGTGGATCCCAGTTTACTAGACTTGGACTAGTCTCAGACAATTACCCCCTCCCCCACACACACACAAGACTGTGATAGCATATAATCTTAAATCCTAGCTGTTCACATTTCAGTTTAGTTGAGCTTACATTTAGCTATTGTACCAGTTTACTGGCTCAACATAAAAAAAATAAGACAGTCTTGTTGTTAGTGGTATGATATAGTTTAAAATGTTTCATATTTAGAAAAGCTATACATTTTTATTGGTTAGGTTCTGACTGTTTAGATCCACAACAATTGTTAAATCAAGTCCCGTTTTATGTCCCATTGTTTCAGCTAATTTATGCAAAATGGGTCTCCAAGGTCAATCCAATCACATCTCTACACTGATGTTCTATATTGACCATAAAAAAATCAATGATCCAACCTTGTCTCTTCTAACTCAAGCCTTACACAAAGGTGTGCTGTTTTTACTCATCTTGAAATATCTATGCACTGTAATCTAGGCTGTGGGAATGGACAGGTGACACAGACAGATACAGTGTGCCCTGAGACTAATCCCTTTCCCAGCTGTCTGTGCCTACTTGCCTCATTTACACTAGGCAATAAAGGACAACTAGTATATGTCCCCTTCCTGCACCTTAGTACACCGAAGACAATACAAAACAAACAGAAATACAAACACAATCTCCAAAGCAGACTCACAACAAGGGGGAAAGACTAGTACAAAATCGCAAGTCAGAAGGATATTCTGAATATAGGCTGAAGGTCAAAATACCAGAATACAGAGTTTAGAAATAACAGGATACCAGGATCTTACTACAAACTGTAATGTTAGAGTCCCGGCCCAAGGAATGACTGCTGCAGAACTTCTGACAAAAAAGAAGAGCAAGGGATTGCTGGTAAAGGAGGGAGATTCTGCCAGTAACAGTGGGTTAACTTTTGATGAAACAGAAGAGAGCTGCAGGATGGTGACGGATGTGGTGCAAACCAATCAAGGTAGGCAGCTAGTATAAACCATTGTTCACACTAGCAATGTCAGAGTGAAACATAATTACATGATCAGCGCATCCTCAGCTGTACTCCACGGACAGAGGATGCCAATGGCTCAGATGTTCACACTCAATGGTCCAATCTTATCTTTTGTAGGTCAAGGCCACCATGACTCAAAGGTGTTCCATTTTGTAAAGACATTTAAATATCTATACACATTAAATGGCCCAATCTTGTCTCCTCAGGATCAAGCCTAACATGACCTAAAGGTGTGCCACTCTGTATTGACAATGAAAAAATCCATGTCCATTCAGTAGTTTGTTCTTGTCTCTACTGGATCAAAGAAAACATGACTCAAAAGATGTGCCACTCTGTACTGACCTTTACAATATCATACACATTCAATGTTTTTTTCTTCTGGGTCAAGCCTAACATGACTCAAATGTGGATCTCTCTTTACCGAGCGTGACATATGCATGGATCTTTAAAGGCCCAAATTTGCTTCTGCTAGGGCAATGGTGGCGAACCTATGGCACGCGTGCCAGAGAGGGCACGCAGAGCCCTCTCTGTGGGCCCGCGTACCATCTCCACTGCCGTCTCTATAGAACTGGCCAGGCAGGAAAAGCTGCCGATCGCTGAGAGCTCCAGTGATCTCTCTTACTGTGGGCTGCATCAGACCTGCTCTGTGCTCAACAGTGCTGCCTAGAGACACAGCAGCAGGTCAGTGCCCGCCCCTCCACTGATGGTAAATTCACCTGCCTGATTCCATGTAAATTTGCTGTTCAGTGCACCCACCCTCCACCCTTCAACATACACTTTACCCTACACACCCCCTGCCGAATTCAACAATCCTTCATATTGCCACTGGATGGGGGTAGTGCTCCTCACTGGTAGTGTTCCTCGCTGGATGGGAGTAGTGTTTCTCACTGGATGGGGGTAGTGTTCCTCACTGGATGGGGGTAGTGTTCCTCACTGGATGGGGGTAGTGTTCCTCACTGGATGGGGGTAGTGCTCCTCACTGGATGGGGGTAGTGCTCCTCACTGGATGGGGGTAGTGTTCTCCGCTGTATTTGCTCCTGCTTTGTGATATAATTAGTGATGTTGGACTTTCTTTAGTGATCTGTTTATTATCAGTATGGTGGTATTTATCTTGTTGTACTGGTAATGGTCATCATGTAGCAGTATTGTATGTCCCTGATAGAGTGGTATGGTGTGATTTTAGGCTAAATAGACGTGTTGGCACTTTGCGATGATTACATGGACTTTGGTTTGGAGTTTGGGCACTTGGTCTCTAAAAGGTTCGCCATCACTGTGCTAGGGCAAGTCTTAAAGTACCCGAAGGTGTGCTGCTTTGTACTTCAATATAACTGTACATGATGACTTAAAGGAAACCTACCACTTGTAGTGGCAGGTTTCTGATGGAAATACCGGGCACCAGCTCAGGGTGAGCTGGTGCCGGAGCTTATTTTCGTTAGTGTTTTAAACCGCGGTATCGCGGTTTAAAACACTTTTTAAACTTTATAGCCGGCGCAGGCAGGTACGCGCTCGGCGCTTACCGTGCGCGCGGCTACATAGGAAGTGAATGAGAGCCGCGCGCATGGTAAGCGCCGAGCGCGTACCTGCCTGCGCCGGCTATAAAGTTTAAAAAGTGTTTTAAACCGCGATACCGCGGTTTAAAACACTAACGAAAATAAGCTCCGGCACCAGCTCACCCTGAGCTGGTGCCCGGTATTTCCATCAGAAACCTGCCACTACAAGTGGTAGGTTTCCTTTAAATCTTAGTGCAGTTTATGTTATTTTTTGCCTTAGAGGCAGCTGCCTGGCATTATTTACTATAACTCAGTCACTCTATGGGGGACATGTATTATCGTATCTGCGCCCAAAATATTCTGGGATTTTACGTTTTTTTGGGTGCAGAATTGTTGCGAATCATTCATAATGAGTTTGCGCCAGAAACAACAGATGTTTAGGACTATCCCGACACCTCAGTTTTTTGGGGGGCGTGGCCTAATGTTTCCACATTATTCATCACATTTACGTGTATTTTGCCAGCATTTTAGGCGCAAATTTAGTCGCACAACAGACCAGGAAAAAATTGGCTTGAGAGCAAAATTAAGGCGCAGTGCATGTAACATTTGGGCGCACACTTCATTACTGTCGCCATTTTTCTGGCGCACGACTGATTAGTTCCATCTACCCAGTAATCACTAACAGCCGTGCACCACTTTAATACATCGGGCTGTGCTTTCCGGAGACTGATCTCCGATGCCGACAGCCGTCCTTGCACCACAATTAGTAAATCCCCCCCTATGGGGCAGATTTATCAAGTGACTGAAAGTCAGAATATTTCCAGTTGCTCATGGCAACCAATCACAGCTCAGCTTTCATTTTACCAGTGCTCATGAATATTTTAAAGGGCAGCTGTGATTGGTTGCCATGGGCAACTGGAATATTCTGACTTTCAGACACTTGATAAATCTGCCCCTATGTGTCCATTCTACTTAGTGTTTTACCGCTAATGATGAAATTGTGACATTTGTTTTGCCATCTAAAGTGTATAACTTGCCACTTATACATACAGCCTACAGCTTCCCTTAATCTATCTGTTACATGATACAATGATATAAATTACTGTATAAATATATGCCTAGCCACAGCAATTGCTGGGCACACAGCCATTCAGTGCTGTGAGATATTTCATCATCTTGCAAATTGTATTATTTCCAATCAAAAAGGAATAAGAGACGAGTCAATAATATCACTTATAGCTAAGTTAAGTCCGATTTACATTCTTAAACTTTTTAAGCCGTAATGCAGAAAATGCCCATTTTCATAATAGGATTAGTAGAGCCTATTGTGGATGTTAGAGCCTCTCGGGGAAATATGTTTTCTCACTTAGAGCTGTAATGACGGTTTATTCTCTGGCTGTAATATTCATGTTTTTTTGTGTTTATGCTGAAGACTCTCAAGCATGAAATTAGCTGTGTGCTTGCCTGCTCGCCTTTACTCTGGCTGCAAATCTGCTTTCTCCTAATTATAATATTTAAGATCTATTTAGTCTTTCTTTTCCTTTTGTTCAGCGTAATGAATGAGCCAAGTCACTAAGATACTACTTGGCAAATGCAGCATTTTGTTAATTAAATGTACATCCTGTTCGACTGCAGAAAAAAAGCGGTTATCACTAAAAAACAAAAAAAAGTGGAAAAAGAGAAAAGCTTGTAATATATTCTCTTAAAAACAGAGATGACACAATGGGGCACATTTACTTACCCGGCCCATTCGCGATCCAGCGGCGCGTTCTCTGCACAGGATTCGGGTCCGGCTGGGATTTAAGATGGTAGTTCCTCCGCCGTCCACCAGGTGGCGCTGCAGCGCCGAAAATAATCTTAACGCCCCGGAATGCACCATCCCATAGAAGGTGAAGGTGAGCGCTCCCCAAGCGACACATTTTCGGTTTTTAAATGCGGCGGTTTTTCCGAATACGTCGGGTTTTCGTTCGGCCACGCCCCCCGATTTCTGTCGCGCGCATGCCGGCCCCGATGCGCCACAATCCGATCGCGTGCGCCAAAAACCCGGGGCAATTCATGTACAAGCGGCGCAAATCGGAAATATTCGGATAACACGTCGGGAAAACGCGAATCGGGCCCTTAGTAAATGACCCCCAATGTGTCTGCACCCAAGGCAGCGGCATTGCAGATCATGTTCCTGCTGTATTGTAATGCTTCATGGTCCTGGATTATCATACTAGATGTTTTGAGGGTCAGAAACATATTTTACAATTTACAAAGCAATTCTCCAGCTGTTCTTTATATCATTTATATGCAGAGAATCTTTAGGCCCTACACCAAGTCAGATTCCATGTCTCTTGAATAGTTTCCTGGTCTTGTATCAAAGCTTCACTGAAATATTGGAAGCTCCATAAATCTTTCACTAGATTGCTGAGAATACAACAAAAGCTACCAAAAACTACATGAGCTCCAATGGAGGGAGTAGAGAGGTAATATGGCACAAGTCTTACTACTGTAAGGGCACTGCTGTTGTACAACTTTTACTACTATAGCTGTAGCAATAGTCCAGAATAATCTGTATGGGCATTGAGCCGGGATTATAGCCTAAATGTAATCACATAGGTATTGGGTACTGCAGTGGTGGGCCACACATAATTTTTAACAGGGGTCATAGTAAAGGGAAGGTATATACAGAAGATTCTTTAGACAGTTGCTAGTAAATGGTGTTCTCAACATTTATTATATGTAGGCGACAACAGATTCCCTATAAAATAGGAGGAAATCAGGTGTATCTTTTGTTCACCCAGCAAACAGAAGCTTTGAATCTTGTTCATTATCCTGGTATAGACAGCTGTTTCGCCTTCTCCTGGGATGATGAACATATGGGTTGGTATCCTGCATGACGAGAGACTACTAAGGATTATGGGAAGTGAGAGCAGCTTATAACTGACTCAGCCTTAGGGCAAAGACAGGAAAAGGTTAGTCTTTACCCACTTCACTGCTCCTGAGGAAGATTTCTGACAAGTAGCTTCAGACAAAGAAGAATAAATAACTTTGGAGAGAAAAGAGTGGGCGTAACTAGAAGCTGATGGGACCCAGTGCAAAGTCTGTGCCAGGCCCCGACTATAATGTATGGTTTATAGTAATAGTCTTCTCATATCGGAAACAGACACCATAAGGGCCCCTAAACCTCTTGGGCCTAGGTGTGATCGCACCCCCTTGAGTTAAGCCCCTTACAGACTCTATTACCAACTTTTGAAATAAGGGCTAAAAGGGGTATTCTGTGTAAAATTATTGATAGGTCATAAACACCAGATGCACTGGGGGTCCGCTGTAAAGAGAACAATGCTTTCTACTTCCTGTTCCCTTGTAAGATCAGACGTCTCGTTAAAAGATCAAAATGGATTTTGATCTTGTCATATAAATTTGACATTTAGTGGATCAGATAATTGGTCTGAAGTTTCATTAATTATAAGTTCATAAACCTTTCCAGCATGTTCTTGTTATCTTCCATTAAGTCTGCCATTAGTTAAACTATTTTCCATAGACTTCCATAACCTTGAAGAAGTATGTAGTGTCCTGGCCTTCTGGCTGACAGACCTGCCTTCAAGATCAAGTGGAAAGCTCATCAGAGAGTCTGTCCACGCAGCCGCCCTCCCTGCTGGATGGAAAACAGGAGCCAAAAGGTTAGAGCTTGTCAGCCAGTGACTCTATGTGTCAGTCTGTCACTGCGTGTTTTTATTATTATTCTACTCCGTCTGTGTTCTTGTGGGTGTTTAGATCTCTGCGCTCTCTCACTATAGTTTGGTGAAACTCTTGCAAGGAGGTGAAGGCGTTTCTTACTGCTGTCCCACATTTTACATAATTACCGGTAATTATTACTAAACCTAATTAAAACGTGGATGTTAATTTTTCTCTTGTGCATCTTTTTTTAATTATCGCGCCTCGTTTTAATCTGTGGGCTGTCACACGTGCTAAAAAGTCATTTCATTCATATTGAATCTTTTCAATAATGATCAATCGCTTCATTACTTTATACGACCCTGACGTGCATATTTAAGAGATTAAGCAAGACAATATCCAGTTTTCATTATTAAAATATCTGAAATCATTTACATATTGGATAAAACTGTCTCCATACATGAATTTTGATAGATCAGCCTGCCAGATAAGGTATATGGAGGTCATCCGCTTCTCCCCCAATAGCAGATATCAGGAGGATGTCTTGGATCCTAAATTGAAGCAGGAGGTAAGCCACTGCCAAATAAAAACATGTATGAGCTGGGAAAAAAAAGCCACCAGAGACGCCGATTTGACATTCTGTGAAATGTAAACTCACAGCACAGAACAATTTTGTTTAGTTTTATACGATATCACCTTTACAAGGCCATTGTAACTTTCCCATCGGTGTCTGCTTGACATAATCACATTTTTGTTTGCTTGCAGCAAGCAGAGAACTTAAAAAACCCCTGTATTTGTAATAAGACATGCCTATTTAATCATGGCACTGCCTACAAATAGGGTAAATAGGGTTAGATTCCCCAACATCATTCAGTTTTCCTGTACTTCAGAGACATGTGGGCATTCAAAAGATAAAAGCTAAATATAATAGAAGGATTTCCGGCTGGATCTTCTTGGTCTCCTACACAGCTGCATGCATGTTATTAGCATAGTACTAGCTGTAGGTAGAGAACCTGATAGGATATTATTTATCTCGGGATCAGGATCCTGATGTGAATCAAGTGCTGCCTATCCACATCTTTATAGATTTTGGATCACAAAATAAGGAGGTGAATAACGAACACAGTGGAGCCAAGCAGTCATAGACATAGTTGGTAATGAGAGCTGAAGATAAAGATCCAATTCTAGACTATGGCCTACATTTATCCAAACTGGTGGAGTCTGTACTATGTGTAGTTTGCATGTGGAGTGTACAGAGTGCAGCAGATTATTCAGAACTGGTGCCCAATTTTCATACAACTGGCGCCCCCTGCACTGCTCTGGAAGTAATAAATGTGGCACATTTTTTCTGTCTTGTCCAAAACATTGCAGCAACGACACAAAACTGGCGCAGACACTTTATAAACACACGTGCAAGCAGTTTGCATGTTCTTTTCAGTGCAAAGTCAGACAGAAAACTGGTGCAAACACAATTAATGTGGACCTTTTGTCTTAACCAACCTGTATCTCTGGTTCTATAGCATACAATGACACCATGGTTCTAGGCATTATAGAATCTAAGATAGGGGCATCCGAAGTGCTGCAGTCCTTGAATGTGATACCTTAAAGGCAAAAAGTTACTATTTTCAGCATATTTTCATATGGCTTTGAAGGCAAACTACAAATGCTGGTGTAAAAGCTGATAATAGAGGACCTTTAAAGGGGTTAGTCACTGTTTTACATAATGGGGGTCATTTACTAAGGGCCCGATTCACGTTTTCCCGACGTGTTAGCCGAATATTTCCGATTTGCGCCGAGTTCCCCGGGATTTTGGAGCACGCGATCGGATTGTGGCGCATCGGCGCTGGCATGCACACGACGGAAATCGGGGGTGTGGCCGAACGAAAACCCGACGGATTCGGAAAAACCGCCGCATTTAAAACAAAAAATGTGTCGCGGAGCTTGCACTTACCTTCACTCAGCCCGGCTCGGTGTATTCCAGTGCGTTCCGATGGTCTTCAGCACAGCACAGCACCTGGTGGACGTTGGAGGAACTGCCTTAATAAATCCCGGCCGGACCCGAATCCAGCGCAGAGAACACGCCGCTGGATCGCGAATGGACCGGGTAAGTAAATCTGCCCCAATGTGTCCATGTTCCTTTACAGCCGTAAAAAAAAATGTTCATCAAGTGGTTCAGCAGTCTTGCTACCTACTTCTGTGCTGTCTTTGTTTACATGTCTGAGCTCTGCTGAATAGGAGGAGCTGTAGCAGCATAATTATGGCTCATCCTGCTCTCCCTCCTCCCTACTTCCTGTCTCTGTCAGTGAGCATGGACAGTGAAAGTAGAGACAGAGTAAGAGACACCATGAGGAAGACCGAGAGAAGGGAGAGAGAGGAAGTTGTACATATATGCAGTGGGCAGCATGGTAGAAGACAAAGACACAGGTACATATACATGGAGAGCCATGTCTAATGGAACAGATTTATTTAAAAGTGGTGAACCCCTTTAAGTTTTCTTAAAACTTTCTATCTGCAATGCTCCTGTAAAAGCAGCCTTAGTGTGAACCTCTGTTTATCACAATGTGCAATATTTCACATGAAATTCTATTTATAATACTGCTAAGTAAATTACAGTATTACAGATGAGCCTTCATTACGACTTGTGAGTTATAAATCTTTGGAGGCTGTTTAACAAATAATGTAAGTAAAGGATTGCTATTGAGTAGTGTGCGTCAGACTGATATACAGCTTAATACTGATGTCAGCAAAGTTTTATTGGCCCCATGAATGGCACAGATGCTGAAGTGCTGAGTAAGCACAAATAATGCACTACTTATTTTCTCCTGTATGGGTTAGGTGACACAGTTAAACAGCCTGTTCTGTCACTGAGCAATAATTAAATGCCCCTGCAATCCCTAATTGAGACCCATAACTCATCCACCTCTGATCTTACTGCATCACATTACAGTGCGTTGCCATGCAGGCTTCATTACCGGATATTGTGTAGGACAAATCGCTATCTATTCTTTACAAATAAATGAAGAGTTTTATTAACTTCAATGGAAAAACTGTAGCGTTGTACCCTGGCAACAAGGTTATCTACAGGTTAGATAGTTCCCTGTGCAATAACCTTCCTTTAAAGTCCTTTTTTTGTTGAAAAAAAAAAAAATTGTTTCAGGAATCTTTTGTCCATAAGTTATTTTCTTGCTATTGACATATCATTGTATAATGATAGCATGAATATTCTGAATTCTGCTTTATATAAGGGTCATTTACTTTAAAGTTAGGAAATAAAGGGGCAGCTTTGTTTTAGGTTAGATTACTTGTTGCGAATTAATGTTAGCAACAGAGTTTAGAATCTTTAACACAATGGGGCACGTTTACTAAGGGTCCAAACGGCGCATTTTCATCGGGTTTCCCGACTATTTCCAATTTGCGACGCAATTTAAGTGGGGTTTTTGGCACACGGAATCGGATTTTGGCGCCGACTTGCATGCGACACAAATCCGGGAGCGTGGCTGACGGACAACCTGACTGATTCGGACTAAGCGCAGGATTTACAATTCAAATTGTGTCACAAGACAATGCATTCACATACACCGGGAAGAAGAAGGTGAACTCCAGTGGACTTCAACAGGAAAGCGACCGATGCAGGAAAATGGACACACGATCTTGAAGAATCGCTCAGGACTTCATCCTCGTCGGAGAACGCACCTCGGGCATTGCGTCAGGACCGGGTAAGTAAATCTGCCCCATTAGCCCACATTTACTAAGAACGGTGCAGTCTGTAGTATGTGCAGTTTGCCTGTGTAGTGTGCAGGGGGCGCCAGATTCATGAATTGTGGTGCACGTTATCCATGAATCTGTCACTCCCTGCACTGCCCCTACAGAGTACACCACTGCTTTTTGGTGCATGTTTAACATAGGGTGTGCGACACACTCTCTCTGTCTGACTGAACAACAGAACGCTCATTTCAATGCCGAAATTTGAGTTGTACGAAAAATAATGCAGCCGCGCCATTTGTGGTGCGGACATTTCTTAATTACATGTGCAAACAGTTTGCAAAGTGCAAAGTCTGACAGAAAACTGGAGCATGCACCTTAGTAAAAGTGGGCCATTATTTATTTTCACCTGGTTTCTGCTACAGTCTCAATCACTACAAACATTCTGGGGCAAGTAAGCCGTGCCTATGCCTAAAGGAGTTTTTCCTTCTCACTTGTTTATGATATATTCACAGGATCCATCCTATCCCACACAAATCTCAAAAATGGGGAACCACATTGGAAAGTAGGGACAGCTCTTCTAGACTATGAACCTTATGGCAACTGAGGCTATTTTTTCTACTTCCTTAGACATGGTTACAAATCCCTGCAGTTAGGCACCGGTCACCCGTTTTTCTAGCATTGCATTCATAACGCGACGCTAGCGCACAGGGGAAGGGCCCTCGGCCCAATTGCATATGCATTTTAAGGGAAACGCATGTGCCATTGGTAGCCAGGCCCGGTGTCTTGTAAGTGCAAGACATGGGGTCCTAGTTATCGATCACATGTGTTTCCCTTAAAACGCATATGCGATTGGGACGAGGGCCCTCCCCCTGTGCGCTAGCGTCGCGTTATGAATGCAATGCTAGAAAAACGTGTGACTGCGACCTTACGAGACATGAACCTCTAGACAGGTTTGTAAAATTTCCTACAACATGCAATAAGCCCACTGCTATGCTCCCTCACCTAGTGTCTCTGTTTACCCTCCCATATGGATTGATTGCCCTCACGTGCAAGTTTCTCTTTTCCCCTATTTGGTAGTTTTCCATTTGTTTGCACCTTGTATTCTAATGTATGTGAGACCCATATTGAACGTACAGCACCATGCAGTTATATAAATCAATAATATATCTATGGGGGTCATTTATCATTAGTTTTGTTTGGCTTTATTGGCTTAAAAAATCTCAAAATAGGGACATTGAGGGTTTGTCGGACTTTTCACTACTAAAAAGTCACACAGGAGTGTTTCTGCCACTCCATTAATCATAGAACTACTGCTAGTACAAAGCCAGGTTTATGAAAAGTTGCATAGTTACTCCAGTCCCCATGCGTACCCGTGTGCTGGAACCTTTTACGCACCTTGCGACTCTATGGGAAATTTTTTAAATTTCCCAATTAGAGCATAAGAACACTTATTTAAGGGCCAAAGCCACTTCAATTATTCTGAAGGGAAGTAGAGCTCCAAAAACAGACATAGAACTGTTGCAAGTTTGCCTAATGATAAATAACTAGAGATGAGTGGGCTTCATGTCCGCATTCAGGTTCGTCCGAACCCGAACGTTAAGTCGGGTCATCTCTATAAATAACCCCCTATAAGACATTTATCTTATATTTGCAACCTTTTTTTTGGCACATTTGGATATTTGAAGTAAAGCTAACTGCAACAGAATTTTTCAATGTTTTCACTATCATTAAAATCCAGGTGTGGATGTATGCAAATGTTAAGATTCTGGTACAAATTGTGATAAAAAGCCTCAACTTTGGTGCAAATAAACTCCAGTCCCAAACAGACGTAGGGAAAAGTATAGAAGGAGTTGCAGAAAAGTTTGCAACTTTGTTTAACCTTTTTGTTATTCACAAAAAACCTGCAGACTTGGCTGCCTGATATGTCACCCGCTAAGATAAATCAAATCCAAAGATAAATCAAAGTCTAAAACCAAGTCAAAACAAAAAAAGACACAAATGTCCTAACTAAAGATAAATCACCTCCCCCCTATGTGTTAGATATGAATATCCCTATTATTAACATATTTTGTAGTCATTTAGAATTCTACATGGGTCCCTAAATCGATAAGGCTGAATCATACTATATTAATCACTCTTGTCCAGTTGTTTGTATCTGCATACAGTCAGTATCAGGCAAATAGCCATACATATCATGTTTTATAATGGCTTTTGATCAGTTACTTCTCTGGTGTTTAGGTTTCATGCTTTGATGTTTGGTTTTGAGACAACCTGGTCAATGTGAGACCTTAGACCAGGAGACAGACTCCAGATGTTGGCAGTTACAGGCCACAGACGCACCACTTCCTGTGTTTATTATAGATCAGACTTTTACCATAGTATAAGAAGGGCTGCAAACTTTAATTGCCCACACCATAAATCGAGATATAAAAAGGTTTTAGCTCACTAGCAGTCAGTCTGGATTCTTAGCACAGCTTGTAAATTACCTCTGAATGCTACTTATGCTGAGATGGAGGCAATTTGGGGGGATATTTAAAATAACAACTCCAGAGAGATATATTACTTTTTAATATCCAAAATTAAGAGAACAAAATTAAGTTTGTTAAGTGCGTCTCCACAGAACACTACATGCATTTTTCAATTAAAGTAATTCTTTCCGTAATAAATCTATTATTAGAAAGGATTTGCAATAAACAAAAATTTTTATTCCCAGACATATGATCCAGGCATTCTAAATGAAAGTGAAGCTGCATATTTCCCATACAAAATTATCTCCATTCACAGACTATTTGAAAAATCAGCTTGAGCCAGTAAAGTAAAGTAGCCTACACTTTTACCTAACAGTAAATCTAATAATGGAGGACTAAAGTAAACAGGAAATAAACTTGCCCCATTTAAGGATTTGAAACATGTTCCTAAACACGTGGCTCCATAGTTAACAGTTAATGGACATCTACCACCAGGATGAAGGACTGTATGCAAATGAGGGGGCTGCATGTTCCATTAACACCTATGGAGCCCGGAGCCCCTGAGGCTTATTTGCATACAATCCTTCATCCTGATGGTAGATTCCCTTTAACACAACAGATCTAGCTGTCATTTCTCAGCATAATAGAAGTGTTATGAATACTGCACTGAGATGAATTCTCAATCCTGAGAACGTCCTATGTAGGAAGCCACTACACTGTTTGTCTTCACCTCTAATAGATAGCCTCCTTGCCAAGGACTTCCAGGCTAGAGTATGCCCCTGAACTAGGGGTGTTGTGGATTTCAAGTGGTTGTAGACAGTTCTAGTAGAGTTCCCAAACATTTGTGGACTGTAGTAGACTATGGAAAATACTCCTTTTTTTGATCAGAGACTTTTGATCAGTGACTTGGATGGACAAGTGCCCATCCAAGACGCACCACTTCCTGTGTTTATTATAGATCAGACTTTCACCATAATATAAGAAGGGCTGCAAACTTGGACAAGTGCCCATCCAAGGTGCCGCATCAAGTTTAGCAAATGGGATCTGCTCTTGGATCAGACTGAAACCTTTATGAGATGTGCCCATTACTTGTTTTTTCCACCAAGCTTTGTGCCCCCCATTGGAGTAAAGTTCAACTCCAAGTGACAATTGATTGTCTAATTTTTCACTGAGCCATACTTTAGTAGTATTTAACAAGAGTCAAGACCAACTCACAAAATTAACATATTGCATGCATTTTTTACAGTTTTAATATTTAGCTCCAACATCTGGAGCCTAAATAGAGATTTTACTCATTGCCTGTCTTTCTGTAGATGCAATGTTGTCAATACAAGTTATCCCCTGTCCACAGAATAGGGGCTTACAAAGGTGATCGGTGGAGGTGCAAGCAGCCTGACCTTCACCAATCAACAGAACAGGACCCGTAGCAATCCAGAGAATGCTGCATGCCCTTCCATTCAATAGTATAGCATTGAGCAATTTCTGACAATCCATGAGTTTTGGGATAAGCTTGGGGGAGCTCATGATCGGTGGGAGTCCCAGCTTGTTATCTCCTATCCTGTGGGTAGGCAATAACTTGCAAATTTGGTACAACCTCTTTAAGAACATTTTTACAAGTTCCTTCAGTCCAATTTCTTAAATACAATTCCTCATTTGACAGTAAAACAATATCATAAGCATAATAATATGCAAAATATCAATTTTAGAAGGACTCAATATACTTAATGAATTTTTCACCTTATGTTGCAATATTATTTGCTAGTCATACTTGGGCAAAAGAACAGAATATAAATGAAAAATGATTAGTTTTCTCTGCTATTTGATGATATTTACAAAGAGGAAACCAATTAAATGTAACTCTTGGAGCTGTCACAGCTCATTATTCCACCCCATTGTCCCGCAGTGTCAAGGGGTGAGACAAACAGCTCCCCGTTCTCTGGCCCTTGTCTCACTCTAGAGAATTAGGCCAAAGCTTGCGGGTCTCTGCCATTTTCCAAACTCTTAAGTTATTGTTACATAGAGAAAAGCCTCTTCTCCTTGGCAGGACCTTTGTGAAACATTTTCACTGTGTGATAATAAAAAGCAGGGATAGGCAGCTGAGCATTTCGTCTGTCTCCAGCTGGTGATTGCCCTCTAACAATACTCGGCGCCCCTTTTATTTCACAGTTCCTGTGTTTTTTCCACCTTTTTTTTTGCAGGCAGTTTGATTTAAACCTTTCCTTCCACAGGTCAGGTAAAGGTTATGATTCCGCCTCATAATTGATGTTTATCGAAAGCAGCAACATTTTACCATTGAATTTTTTTGAATTCCGCATATTCGTTATGTATTTTTCACCTGATTTATTTTCATTTATTTTACAATAAAGAATAAATAAGAGCATAAAAGCCCAACTAGAAATTGTCAGATTTACTTTTCACCTAAATTTGTAAACATGGTTGGCTTTCCGTGACATTGCTGTCATTTATTTCCAGTGTTGTATTCCATTTAAGAGCAGAAGAAGACTAAGGGAAGAATCAAAGTGTGACATAAAGGACGTTGGTGAAGACCAAATACCCCAATAATTATAATGGGATGCATTTGGCAGGGATTAGAGGAGATTCGGCAAATTGATACCCCTAGTAACTAGCTATGGCTATGATTGGCCAGGAGGACACCCCATGCCAATCATAGCTATGACTAATTTCTAGGAGTGTCGATTTGCCAGATTGGATGCTCGGCCGCCATCAGGCTATGGGGCAGGGACAGGATGACTGGTTGAAATTGAAGGGAAGATGAATGCAGCCAAGAACAGAGAAATCCGGGATGAAAAACTCTTCCAGAGTGCTCTGGGCCTCAGAATTGGCCGATGGTTCACCTTCCAACATGACAATGTACCTAAGCACACAGCTAAAATAACAAAGCAGAGGCTTTGTCCCATTCCTGACTGGCGCAGCCAGAGCCCTGGCCTAAACCCGATTGAGCATCTCTGGAGAGACTTGAAAATGGCTCCCACCAAAGTCCCTCTTTCAATTTGTGGGAACTGGAGAACATCTGCAAGGAAGAAAGGCTGAGGACCCCAAATCCAGATGTGAAAAACTTGTTGCATCTTTCCCAAGACAACTCATGGCTGTCCTAGCTCAAAA
Source organism: Engystomops pustulosus (assembly GCF_040894005.1). Classification (NCBI taxonomy): domain Eukaryota; kingdom Metazoa; phylum Chordata; class Amphibia; order Anura; family Leptodactylidae; genus Engystomops; species Engystomops pustulosus. Next base: position 28,577,170 of record NC_092420.1, read on the forward strand.
GCTGCTTTTACTTAATACTGTGCAGGGCGGATTAAGACTGCCATGGACAGTTTGCCTCACTAATAGTAAATCTGGGCCTTTGTCCCTTTATCTTGAGACTTTTAAAAAAAATCACTCCAGCCCACTTCAGATTAAGATGAAAAAAAAAAACATTCTTTATAATATTCCTTATGTGCTACTGTCACATCTGGGCATATTTATTAGTCTCTTTAAATCAAAACTCATATTATACGTTATAAAATGCCTTGCACCATATTTATTAATTGTTTTAGATAACTTTTTGACTTGTTGACAACTATGTGACTGTATAGCTGTAAGAAGTGTGACTTTATATAAGAGGTGGGGCTCTTTGGGAACATGGGCACAGTCTTATGCAAAAAGAAGTTATGGACAAGAATTTGACTCATGTCAACTGCCAACAAATAGAAGGTGCAAAATTAGACTAGAAAGTCTTAAACCACTTTTAGACACTTTTAATAAATATAACCCCCTTAAAGACACTTTTAATAAATATAACCCCATTGAAGAGCTACAGTGCCACCGACAACATATAAGACATTTAACCCATTATCTTATGGTAATTTCTCTCAATGAGGTATTGATTTAAAAGGAGTCTACTATTCTGTCCATTATGCTGTTTATAAGAGATTCCCGCTTTCATCTGTATGCTAATGAGGCTGCCCCCCCCCATCCAAGGTGTGTCCTCAGCCCCCAGAGCACTGCTATCCCTGCCTGAGCCATCCCCTCTATCTCCAGTGTCACCACATGCTCCTCACTAAACAAAAATGTCCCTCTCATCTGACATGAGAGGAGTCGTCACGCAGGGATAGCAGTGATGTGGGTGCTTAAGACACACCCAAAGGATTAAACTGGAAATTATATATAGTTATATTGGAAATCACAGTGCATTTATCTGCAACATGCTGCCAGCAGAGTATAATACATGGTGCTGGGGATAGTAGACTCCCTGTTATGGTAACATGTAGAATTTGGTACAATGAGGGGTGGTAATGGGACAAAGGTGATTATGTTTTGCCAGATGAGTGGTATTTTTATTGGCCCTACATTGCAATGATTATTTCTTCTTAAGGAAAACAACAACACAGTTTAGCAAGAAATGTGAAGAACAGTTCAGTTCTATTTTGGCTTGAACAGAACATATCAGAGGTCACATCTGCAGACTTTTGGTGCTCTCCCAGTGTTACATCATCTTGTTTATGGAATGAATGCTGAAATATAGTTACTGACCACCCTTTGTGATAAAAGTCCCCAGGCCTTAAAGAGGACCCGTGAGCCCTCCTAATGTGTCTATTTTAGCACACAATTCTGCAGAAACTTTTTTTAGAAGTCTGTGCTGCACTGTTCCTATTATTCTTCCTAGAAATTCATATAAAAATTGGCAGCAATGTGGTTATAATATGGGATCTGTTCCTACACTGTCAATGGGGGATAAATGAGAGTAGCTCTGATGTCCTATTTATGGCTGTTACCCAAGCTATGGAGCTAAGCAATTTAGTGTGATGTAAATATATATATATATATTAGTTAAATAAACAAAAAAACACCCCAACATCTCAACAAAATATCTGCATATAAATACGTTTGCTATTGCCCCACCTGTAATGATCCTAAAAGTTTTAACAAAATGTGACCTAAACCATGCAATGAACATCATAAAAAATGATATACTCATTATAAAATCATCATAGCCATGATAAAACATAAAAACATAAGAATACATACATTTTCCTTCCACCCTCCAAAAAGAAACAAAAAAAACATATTAAAAGATAATCAATAAGTTCAATATACCCTTCAGCCCTTCTGTCTCCAGACAACAGACCCCCCAAGGCCTATGTGACTGCCGTGGCAAAGTTGATCAGTGATTGCTGTTAACTGAAGCTCGATCAAGATGGCTGCCTCATAATGAGCATAATAAGAAAATAACATTTAAAAATATATAGAATTATACTATATATATATACAATACATATATACATTAATTAGGATTCATTATCTATATCACAACATAACTCACATTCTACATTCACACAAATCTCAATCACCCGTTGCCTTTTTTGTATTATAATAAAATGTTTGAAGCACATTTTAGGTAAATAGCTAAAACAATCCTCTCCCCAGGAAAGAGATTTTTAGCTGGTGACAGGTTTAAATAGCCTATATGCTATGCTGATTATAAAAAATGGCTTTGTCAGCATTCTGAATCATATTTCAGTAGTTTATACAGGTTTAATTCCCATTATCTGGCTCCCTGCCAGTAGCGTGTAGTGAGTTCCAGGAGTGGGCAGCTGCAGCCTGTCGGTGCCTGTGTCAGTCACCTGTCCCCCACACTAATACAGCTCCCTCCCCTATTCCTGTCATGTGCATTGAGCAGGCAGGAGAGGGAGCGGGATGGTGTGGAGTTGAGGAAGAATTCAGCTGCAGCTGCCCCTCCTCAGGGATTCACCACGCACTGCTGGTAGGGAGCCAGGTAATGTGACTTACTGAAGTACTAAATGATTCAGCACGCTGTCAAGGGAATTTTTTTTATATCTGCATAGCATAGGCTATTGGGACCTGTCACCAGCTAAAAATGACATTCCTGGTGACAGGTTCACTTTAAAAAATGCTATCCCTGACAAAACCTCAGTAGAACTGTTCCTAGAAAACAGTAGACCCTTCTTTACTAATTTTATACAGTATGGGTAACGCAAAACCTTTACCATAACAAAGCCTAACTATACAGAAATAAAATATGATTCACAGTTTTACAATCTTTTATACATGATGGTTAAGTAGGTACCAAATAACACAAAGTAAATCCTATATCACTGAGTCTTCAGGATACTGTACCAGAAAGGTTTTCATGCTATTGTTGCCAACATGAGCGGAGTGTTATAATACCGATGATGGATGTGGCTGTGATCTACAGAACAAAGCCGTCACCATTCATTCTCACTGATCCAGGACAAATTGTAAGAAATGTGATGTTAATTACAGAAATGAGCAGATGTGACCTGGAAGTCAGGCGCTAAGTAAAAGCATGAAGTCAAACTTGTATTAATCTTCAGATACGCAACATATGGTCGGTGTACAGCGTATGGATCTGGTCTGGCAATCACATTTGTTAGAAGCTCATATGGCAATGAATAGAAATGAAAGATTTTATTACATTTTATGTGTCTGGGACTGGAGACCTAATCAAATGAAACCCAAATACAGAGAAGATTTATTAATTGTCAAACTCCAGTCTTTAATACATTAAGTGCCAGCCATAATCTATACTTTGCTGGAGTAAACTGTTCCAAATTGATGCATGTCTTTTAATAAATTTGGGACACATTTGTCTTCCCTGTTGGCAATTATGGAAATCTAAGACTCTTTTGAGGAATAGTATGTCTGCGCTGTGACTTACATGAATTTCTACTATAAGACACAACAAATCTGTTGATGTGCTTGAGGCCACACCTCTGCCCCCATGACTGCCCACAAATGTGGCTTTTGAATGTGGTAAAAATTAAGAAAATTTGTAAGTTATAGCTGAAACTTAGCATGCATATTTGTAAGTTGTCTACTGGGTGTACCTATTATTGGATCAATTCG